>NW_024881281.1:10039860-11422360 GCF_018691265.1 Tyto alba | reverse complement strand
CAGAGGCTACTTTGCTGGTTAAACTATTCAGCAATTGTCTTCTGGGCTTAGAGTCAGTGCATCAGATTCTAATCTGAATTGTATCAGTAAAAACAACCACTCCAGGGCAAACTTTCGTAAATATGTTTGCTTTAAAACCAACGTGCTTGCCTGGTTGAAGATGCCTTCCTAAACCAAATCCTAACCCAGAATTACCACATTAATGTTAGTGGAACTGACAGGTGACAGAGTTCAGACTCCAAACTCCATCACAAGGGTTTTTTTCTTTTTCCCAGCAGCAGAAAACCAAGAAGTTTTAGCACAGTCCTCTTGACTGACTTACATTCTCTGCACAGCAGAACCCCAGGAGCTTTGCTGGGTAGGTTGAAGGTGCAGTGGTGTAGGTGTATGTCTGAAGGAAGGACGTGTCATGGTGCTGTGAACTAAGCCTGACTTAAAGCATTGCTGACCAGAGCATGGTATTAAATTCAGACCAGGACTTATAGAAAATTAAGACTGAAGAGAGACAAAAAAATTCCCTGATTCTTGTCAAATATTGCTGGGTTGTGGGACTTTAGAGTACGAGTGTTTGCAAAGAGTGAGGATGCTTGGTTGCAGGGGAAGCACAAGGAAGGGGAAAGGTGAACTGCTTAGAGGACACAACTGAGCTTGTAATTCTGGATTTGCTCTGCTATAATTTCCCTTCATTTCTGTTATGTTTGACAGTAAATATTCAATTTCTGTCTAGGCTAAAAGACAGTGAAGGCCGGTAGACTTAAACTGGTGTTTCTATTGGGAGAGTGGAAGGGATTTTCAGGAGGACTTCAAACTCCTAAGGCTATTTAAGTTTCCTGGAGAAACTGATCCAGCATATTAAGCCCATTATTGTGTGGTTAATGCCCGTTCCTTGTGATTGTTTCTCTACTTGTAACACAGAAGAAATCAAGAGGACACAAGATGAGCTATCTCTGCAGAACAGATGGATACAGGCAGACCCTTCATATGCCAGTTGAAAGAAAATAACAGCATCAAAATTTCTACCTCTATCTTTTAAAAAAAGAGACAAGGGCACCCCTCAACCTGTCATACAACAGAAAACAAAACCACAGTTTTTAAGTTAATTTGTTTTCATGTTGTCTCTCCCTGGTTACTGTGGTCTTCGGTAGCTGTCCCAGCTTCCCCTTCACCAGGTTGAAAATTGTGCTGTTCCCTTCTGCCAACAAAGGACACAGAGGAGCCCAAGTTTTTTTCATATTGTCAAACTATACCAAGTCTGCAGTTACCTTGCAGGTAATTTCAATACTTAATAAAACAAATTAATAGCCACAGCTCTTAAACAACACTCAGAGCATCTAGTACTAGGGCCTGAGACTTCCCAGGATTTACAGAAAGTTGCAGGAATTGGAAAGCCTGCTACAGTGACACATCAAATCCTGGGGCCCTTTGATGGGAAACTATCTATGTCAGAGATGGGCAGGGCCTGAGAATTTAATTCTTCCAGCTGAATACTTTTTCTCGTGTTCATATTGCTTTGATGCTCCCTTTTCACACAAGCTTGCTATTTTGCCTATTATCATGGCTTACATAACTTATGGCAGCAAGTAGTGATCCCAGTAGAGACCAGAACCCTACTGTGGCAAGGGCTGAACACAGGTCTGCATACTACCCTCTTATCATGAGCTTTGTCAAGCTGTTCCCTCTCTCAGCCATTCTTTTTTCTCTCATTCTTGATCTTTCTTGCTTAATGGAAACTGGACGATCTCGGGTGCTTCCTCAAGTTTCTGTATTAATCCTCCTAGGGAAAATGTGATCTGAGTCACCTCTTTTAAGAACACACAAAAATAGAGGGAAAGAATTAGGACTTCAGGAGCAGTTGAGTGATGCTAAATGATGTTGATATTACAGAATGGTCACATTGGCACATGGTCATTGGGTACCTGGAACTGCAGCTTGTGGTACTCCCAGGGCAACAACTCACTGCAAAGTTCAGGCTTTTTGTGTGCATATGGAGTTTGAATTAGGGGAAATCCTCAAAACATATAAACAGGAACTAGTCTTGCAGAGAAGATAAGCTTTGGAGTAAGGGGGCTGCCTCTTGCAATGTGTATTTAGTGTCTACTGCAGTAGGGACTAATGTCATTTTGAGCCTCTAGATGCTGGACCTCTCCTAATGTGAATACTGCCATAATACACATAACTACTTCCTTCCATTGACTGCCTTTTTGTTGCATTGTTTTGTGTAATTGACTCCCTTTTTCATCCAGAGGCCAAGGAGTGATTATTGGAGATTGCCAGCTCCAGATCTGAATTGTTTCATTCAGGAAGTTAATTAAAATCAACCCACCTCTTTAGAAAGCCCTTTCGAATATAGTGTGGATGCTCCTTTCATCTCAGTGTTACTTTTTTTTTTTTTTTTTTTTTTTTTTTTTTAATCAGTGCTCCTTAAATCATGGAAATAACTTGGCAAAGGAGATGAATTACAATAAAAATCGGTTAGGATCGTAGGTAAAGGCACATAATAGGTCTTTAGAGGAGAGGAATGAATTTAATTGAGTGAAAGCTCAGAAAACCCAAAAGTAAACTCAGGGTCATCAGCATGCTTCTTTCACTTATCCCTCAGTTGCACTTCATAGATCCAGGCTTCCTTTTGCTCTGCTGTTATCACACTTTCCTTTTGCTGTGATTTATTAACTGTGGAACTGTCAAATTATGAAACTGAGGTTCTAGAAATACTTATTAATGTTTGAGAAATTCATTTCACACTTGAATACTTTTTCTAACACTTACTAATGTCCCTCATTTTGGTCATGTGGGTCTACAGGGCAAGAAAACAAGGTATCTTATTATATATTTAGCATGTGGAGATGAAGGATGAAAAAAAATGTATTTTAAAAACCCCCTCAAACATTGCAGCAACTTTATGCATTTGATCCTTGTGCTGCTGTATGTGGTGACTGTGTGTGTATATGTGCATAAGCAGGGCAATGTCTGTATGTTCAGTGACACCATTCCAGCTTCCTTTCAGTCACTATTAAGAAAGCACTTCTAATCCCCTCTGAGAAGCCTGAACATAAAATTCCTTTCATGTCAGTTTTGTCTTCCTCAATTTGGCAAACACTGACCTTCCCCCTGTGATTCCAATGGAACTTGTAATTCAAAAGGCATTTCTGTTTATTATTACCCTGTTAGTGTACAAGAATCATCAGGGATGCCAGTACTGCTAAGGCAACAAGGTTACTTTCTGAGCTCTCTGTTGCAGTTTTGTACTGCAAAACAAAAAATACAGTAGGCCATAGATAAATGATGATTACTTTATTCACTATTTAATCAGAATAATGAACCTAAAAAAATTACTGAATAATTACTTGCCTCAAGATCCTTGAGAATAAGCTTGCCACATTTATTTCCCATATGAAGTTTTCTGATGGAAATTAATTTAAAAAGCAGAAACAAAGACCACCAATAATGTCAAAATTTATGAATTTGCTCTTACAGGACTGGAACATTTCTACTTCTTGACATTCAGTTTTGAAATGTGTTATGTTTCAACAGTATCAAATTTAACAGTTCTAAACTGGTATACTCTTATTTAAAAGGAGGTTTTCCTTCAAAACATAATTTTGCACAGAATACTGAGCTCTGTTTCCATCAGCATTAATGCAGTCAGGTTTAGTATTTAACCTAATCTGCTCAAAAAGTCCTCTTGCCCTTCATACTTAGAGACATCATCTGATAGGAAATGGCTGCAATACCTCCAGCTTTCCTAAAATACTGACAGTTTCAACCGTTTCTTAAGAAATACTTACTCACTGGGGACTGCAGCTCTAAACAGATGCTTCTGCTTTAAAATATGATCACCTTCTTTAGCTTAAATGGATGATTCCTTACAAACAAAGCAGTGGTATTGCTGGGATAATACTGAAGGTCACCCAAAGAAATGAGTGACCATCAGACATTTTTCCTTGAGGAGAATGCATAGTGCTTTTCACCCTCTGTTACCTTACTGTTACCATCTATGATTTCTTAAGGACTGTAACATTTTTTTTCAGGCAAATATTTCATGTCAGCTTTGAGAATGTTGATTTTTCAAATGACAATTTCTGCTTTGAAACATTTATAGTTTTTCACAGTTGATAAGCTACTCCTAATGAAAGCTGAGTGCAGCAAACATACCCTTCTACAATGCACAGGTGTCCTCTGCACACTCAAAATATCAGACTTAATGGTAAGGGGAAAAAAGAAACATCTTTGGCAGAAACAATGTGGAAGATATAATTTACTTTTCTTACCTACGATGAGAGGTCTGAATCATGGTCTTGTTTAATCCAGCACAGAAGCCAACGATGGGATGGATGGGCTGAAGTGTTTGCTCTGCCGTCTCTTCTATTTAAGCTGAGGACAAAACTAAAAGTTAATACAACAGTGAATCCTTGCTGAGACCCAATCCTGATTAGAGCTGTGCCCCACATATCTGCATGCCGCTCAATGCTGATGTTTTCAAATTTGCCAATTTGTGTATATGTAAGTGCCTAATTTTGGTATGTACGAAAATGCTCATGCATGAATGTAACATCCCCCTAATATTCTATACACACAAATTCAGCAGATCATTCTGATCAGCATATGCCCATTTGAAAGTATGTCTTTGAACATCTGTCCTGTTGCCTTTTCTTTGCTACTGCTCTGCAACTTTTGTGCCTGTAGACTTGAAAAGTTGTGACATGTGAAAGTGCCCTAGTTATATTAGCTAACTACTGCTTCTTCCTTAAAACTATACACATTGGTTAGTATTCACTTTGCAAATTGCTTTGAATTTGATAAATGCAATTTACTTCTTGTGTGGAACAAATTTTGAAAGATTATTGCTGTGCACATTTTTAAACTTGACAGGTGAGTTCTACAAATTATTTATTTGTTTTAATGTTACATAGTATCCATGAATCTAAAAGCATTTCATAGATATAATTCACTGATCATTTAATTAATAATGATTTAGCTTGTTATTAATGCTTCCATTTCACAGAAGCAGAAACTGAGAAGCAGGTATCTGGAAGAAGTGCTGTCATTTTTAGAAGGGTTCAGCATGCATAAGTGGCTTCTGATTTCTAGAAGAACTCACCTTGCTGTGGGCTCAGCTCTTCTAAAAAAATCTGTCTACAAGGGTCAAAAAGAAACTATTAAAATGCCTGACACCTATTAATCTACTGCTCTTTTAGGTATGTAGCTGTGAACTGAGATCATTGAAATAAAACCTCTCATACTTGTGGGACTATGTATTAGAAAATCAGTCCTGGTGTGTCCCAAAAGTTGGCCCCACATCACATTTCCTTACACAAATAGTAATAAAATACTTATTTTTTTTTTTCCCAAAAAATATTTTATTTTAGGGAAATGCAACAGGAAAGAACAAAAGTAAAATTCCCATTTGAGAAATCACAGCATGTGCAACTTCACTCTAACAGGCACCAAAAGGTCTAAGAACAAAAAAAGGACTACTGAGACCTGCACACAGAGAGATTCTCATAAATTAGCTCAGAAAACCAAAGGTAGAGCACTGCGTGCTATGGAAGGTTAGTATCATAAAATATTTTTTAAAGTCCCTTAATAATATTAAAATGCTGCTCAGAAACAACTATTGTAATACATTTTTTCCCTCTTCTTGCTTGAAAATCAATTGTGCAGGTCTTTTCTTTGTTAAAAATTTTTAAAACCCTAAAAAAATGGATTCAGTTACCACCCTGGAAAAATGAACAAAAGTGCTTAATCCATTGGCGTTTGTGCACAAAGTGCATTTGTTTTGCTGCTGAATGTAACACGATCTGAACCAAGGAAGGAGAATGAACGCTTTGCGGCCCCTGATGGATTTCAGATTTATTAGACACTGGAATGTTTTTTTTCCCCCCTTGTCTATAAGAACATGGTGTGTAAGATGATAAAGGGCAGGAATAAAGGGAGCAGACATTACAGCCCTTAAAATTAAAAGAACTGTTTCTTGATTTTGAAAGTGTCATTGTATGAAAAAACAACCTAAATATAAGTGTTGCATTATTCACTATTCTTTCCTCTTGGAAAGAAAAACATTTTGCAACCACTGACAAAGGTATGGACATGTGACTAATATTACTTTTATTTTCCTATATGGAGAAAAACATCATCACAAAGCATAAATGGAATATTTATGCTGTAAGATAATACACACATACCTGTAAATTATGAGCGCAAGATGTAATAATTCATCTTTAGTTTCATTACTCATGCACTATGGAGCTTTCAAGATTAGGGATAGATTTGTTATGCCACTACATTCCAGTATACGTTTTCCTTTCCTTAACCCTCTCTCTCTTCTCTGGCACACACATCCTATACAGTAGGAGCAAGTTTCTTTGCACCAGCATTTACAGACTATATAAGCTACACAGAACTGGCATAATTTTCAAAGAACATATTCATGATCCATTTTATGATGTTAACCAGGCTGAAAAAAAATAGCTCAGGGTATAGGTATATAATTTCAAATACATTTTTTGAGGAAAGCTTCTTATTCAGAGAAGAGTTCTAAAGTGTAACATTAATAAAAAGCTGGTTTATTCTAATGTTACAGGATTGTCCTCTTGAGCTTCCCGGATGGGAACCACAGTGCTCTGCTTGTAGTAGTGATGTTTTTGTTACAGTATCTATATGTCGCTTTGTGAAAGGGAATAGCAAAATTCTGGAATGAATTGCTTCAATGATTAGAATTCCTATGAAAATGTAAACAACAAAACTATTCACTGAAAGTGAACTTATGTTTAATATATAAGCAGAAGAATAAACAAGCTCTGTTCTTCTATTTTTGACTGTGTATGTACTCGAAGTGTCTGAAAGCGATGTACGTCTGACAGAGATGACAAGACCAAGGAGACAATTTGGGCTGGTGTCCCAAGCACTGGGACTCTGAGCTCTGCTAGGGTCTGTTACTGTGCTATTGTGTAATCTTGGGCGAGTCATTTGAATTCTTTATGTGCTGATTTCACCAGTCTGTAAAATAGGTGTAATCCTCCCCCATTTACTTCAGACAGCAAAAATACCTATAAAACATCTTAGATGACGCGTTATGTTCAGGCAAATTTTTTTTCAGTAAGAAATTCTCTGTATGAGCTATATTTGTCCACAGATCTTTTTGTCCTGCAAATCTCTGCCCCCAGACACACACATACACAGCCATGTCAGTTCTGCCAGAAAGATGAGATGAACATGCCTTTACTGTGAAATAAAAAACATCATTCTGCTCCTATAACTGCAGAAGAGAAATTACATTAATTATGAAACTTTAAGTCTTTTCAAGGAGACTGCGTAGGCCCAAATATTGCTCGTCTTAATCAAGTGAAAAGTCCCAGTAAAAATCAGTAGGATACTTCAAGCCATTAAGGAAAGCAGGATCTGGCCTCTTGTAAAGCACTGAGGTAAAACAGACACACTACTGCAGTTTGCATTGGACAGTTCTCAATTACAATGTCAAGATTTATAGTGTATTTTATCCGGTTTTCATTCTTTGCTGTTCAGTTTAACTTTTGACCTATGGTTATTGGCAGAAAGGGGCTTGTCCCAGAGGACCATTAGTCCCTTCCAAAGAGGCCTACCAAGAAGTTCCAAAAAGAGAGTGAGAAACAGGTCTTTTTGTAACAGAGTCCCTCCTCCTTCCCTGAAATACTCACATAGTCAATGCAATAATCAGGATACAAGAAAACAGGAGATCATCTGGATTTTTCTGCAATGAGTAGTTAAGTTCTTACATTCTTCCTCTTATGTCCTGCCCTGCCAAGAGGTCAGATGGAACCAAATCCTGTAGAAAGAACACTAATTGTTTCCAAAAGTGTGCATGGAGTTAGAGCAAAAGAAAATGGATGTTAAAAATATAGGGAACCTGTGCTGAGACCCAAATAAGAGCCAAAGTAAGGTGTGGCATTTAGGTGTTCTCCAGACGTCTGGAGTTCACAAAGCTCTCAGACAATATGGCACATATAATCCTTAAAATATACGATAGAAGAACACAAGCTGAGGATATATCATTGAGTTTGAAAACCCCCTTACAGGAATAAATAAATTTACCCAGGTTAGATAGCCTTGCCCTATGCATTCCCTTCAAAAAGAGAGGTGATAGCTGTGCTGAAGGGGAGCCTGCTGGCATGTAACTGGCACAATTTCTCAAGGCAAAACCTTAAGATTGCTGAAAATACTAAATAGGTTCAATGATCTTGCTGTAGGACTGTGCTGATGACACAAATTAAGGGCAGTGCTGTAAATGTGCAGGGCTGGAGTATTCCAGGGGAAGACCTATATGATTCTGGGCATTACAGCATTAGGAAAAAGAAGAAATGTAATAGGATGAAATCTCAGTCTGTGCAGTATAAGATTAAGACAACCAATGCTCGGTGGTAAGCAAGATGCTCCTCAGATGGAGACGTCCTTACAGTAGCGAGGTTCTCCAGGGGCCTTCCCATGGACACAGGGGGACAAAAATAACCTAGCTAGCTTTAGGATAAAGCTAGCTTCATTTGCAAAAGGGATTATATAACATAGTTGCCTCTAACAACAGAGGACTAGTTTGATGAACCAGAAAGCCCCTTCCAGTTCTATTGTTCCTGTTATTCCCAAAGTTAAATTAACACCAACCTTGCCTAGCAACATCATATTCCTGTGCGTGTGGAGATGGAGTTTGCTCTGGAGCTCCTGGGATGAGATGTCTCTCTTTAAATGGGAACTGAAAAGCCTCACAACAAAATAAATATCTAGGAGACGTGCCAGGTTTATAATTTTTTTAAAAATAATGGATTTAAATCCTCTCACTTTTGAAGGCAGAAGAACCTGTAACAATACAGTGTGCTATAGGAGACCAACCTTAAATTCCCCTCAGGAATGTCTCACATCAGGCTGCAGAGAATTCAGTCTCCTCACAGGGCACCCGCTATCCTCTGACGACCCGAAGCAATTGGGGCAGAAACACTCAGTCTGGGAAAGCAACTTTTCTCTGGAAAGTGCGAACCAGCCAAGTGTCTCCCACCTCTTTCCTCCAAGCATGGTCTGTCATGGCCTTCCCTTCCTGTCAGAATGACAGGGCCTCCATACTCCACAGACCTCATCCCATACAAATCCAAGTGCCTGGGAGCAATCTCTCCCACCTACATCACACATATATACCATATATATATATATTTTATTTTTTTTTTTTAATATGGAGTATGCAACATGAGGTGAAATTCAGCTCCTCTCCCCACGGTGTGTGGCTGCTGGCAGGCTGTGAGGGGCAGCCTGGGCCTGCCCGCCATGCTGGGTCAGGAGGCAAACAGCTGTGCAGCCCCGCCATGTGTGGCTTTCCCCTGGCAGGGTGCCGGCCACAGGCAGCGTGAGGGGCAGCTCTGCCATCTTGGGCAAACAAAGCGGGGTTAGCAAGTGTTAATGGAATGGGGAAGGCCAGGGTCTGTGGGGGTAGCAGCAGTGCATCCATGCCTGCCTCAGGGCATGATTTTAGGTGTGAAGGTGCTGCCAAGCCTCAAACTGAATAATAAAGTGGAGGGAAAGCTGTTTACTGTGACATCGGACTGCCGGAAAGCTGACAGAGCCATCTTGGAGCACACAGCCCACTGCAAAGGAGGGTAAGTGAAGTAACAGGATTTTAAAATGTGCGAGGACAGAAACTCCCCATTGCTGACTTCCCATCCCTTTGCAGGCAGGGCCCTGTGGAGCTGAGGAGAGAAACAGGCACTTGATCTGGCAGGACTTATTACTGGCTTTCACCCTCTCTGGGATTGGGTGGGTTGGATCCATCCTCACAGAAGTCCTGAAGGGAAGGGGTTTGCCTCCCCCTCCTCGTTCGAACTCAGCAGTCCCTTAGCTCAGCTCAGCCCTGGGGAAACAGGGTGCCAGTGCTTGAGCCCTGGAATGTGTGTGACAATGGCTGTTGTTGCTGTGTAAGACTGTGCTGTGGGATTGCCCCAGGAGTAAGCCTGGGCAAGAGCGCCCTGTGCCTGGCGCTGCACAGGCCAGCGGTGGATGCCAGCGCCTCACGTTAGTGAGTGTCCCTTGTGCTGCTCTGTCACCATCACTCCCACTCCAGAAGGCGGGCCTCTATGGTGGAGACGTTGTTTTAGCCTGTGTGACCTCTTTTCCTGGAAAACCATGATTAGAGAACCTTTAGAGATGGTTAGAGAACTTTAGAAATGACTGCAGCTGGCATCTCAGTTTCAGAGCAGCGCCTTGCTGGCACTGACTGAGACATGGTCGGGCTGTGGGGCAGGAGGTAGGAGTGAGATGGGAATGGATGTACTCCTCCTTCTTCTTTCACCTCCAGAACAGCAGCAGTAGCAACCTGGGAGGGGAGATGTTGCAAGAACACAAGTGTCTGCCAAGTGACATGTCTTTGGAAGGGAGCTGGAGGGCAGTAAGCTGAGGACACCCTCCTGAGAGGAGGTGCCCCAGCCACAAGAAGGTGCCAGGCCCCAGCTTTCTGTTGAGATTCCCAGTGTGGGTTAGTAATGCACCAATTTTCTCAGAAGACACAGAGCAGAACCTGCCTACTCATTCCGCTGAACAGCCATCAGACGATAATGACTTTCAGTCAATGGCCTAGCTTTGAACAGATGCCTAGAGGTGAAAGGATCTGTATTCCATTACTAGCCCCTTCAACTAGTCAGGGTCCCCTAGGTTAAATATTTTTAGCAACAGCTTGTTTACATGTCAAACTTGTCAATGAGCTTCTGGGGCACTGCTGCCACGAAGCTGTGTTGGTGGCAGCCAGTGAGCTTTCTCCATGCATGGAACTAAAGCCTTCTAAAGGGCTTGTCAGATATATTCTTCCTACTGTGTCACAAGAGCAAGACTAATTTCAAAGAAATGCTCTTTATTTCTACTTAAAACTGCTAAGGAAAATATCCAGCACTGTCTTTTTTCTTGTCATCTGTTCGACAAGTGTCTCATAAAACAAATTGAGAGGTTTAAATCTCCGAGACAAAAATCAATAAGAGGATAAGTAAAGAATAGGAGGAAGTCAGCAGGCTAAGATTTATTTCACTGGAAATGTTTTTTCAATGGATTTACTAATAAATCTAAAGTGGCTGGTGCAGCTGCCTTTGATATGCAGTATCCCCTTTACTTAGATGGAAGCTGCACATGAAAAGGAGCTTTGAATACTGATTTTTACAAGGGTGTAAATCAGCAAAGCCCCACACGTTAAATATACCACCAGCATCTGCTTCAGGTAGAAGTTAGGAGAAACGATCTGTTTGTGTGCCAGACTTTTTTTCTGTAGTTTTGCTATTTTTTTGTTTAATATATTCCAGTAGTTGTGATGAGGGCCTTGCTGTGCTGGATGTTGAATGCACTCCTATGCACTAAAATCTTCTCTGTCCCAAAGAGTTTATGGAGTTTCAGGGGCAGGAAACTCCACTGAAATATTAAGTATGGACTGACCAGCAGTGAAATCACAGGGAATGAAGTGTGTGACGGTGGAACCAAGCTGTTGTATCTCTTGACAATCTGCTTCAATGAGTACTTCCCTTGTGGTGATGGGAAACTGGGAAAAATTTAAATTAAATGGATGATTCAAAACAGACTTACAGACAAAGAAAATGAAATAAACTCCTGAAACAGTGCAGAGAAGGTCATCATGGACTGGCTACCAGTCATTTTTAGGTTGATCCCACAGCTGGCCTATGTTGTAAGGAAGAAGGGATGTTATCCTGAGTGACAATAATGATAGTTGTTACTGAAATGCATAGACTTTTATGTGGACATGTAGCAACGGAAAAAACTGCACCCCAGTCCAGAATGCCTGTCCTCCCTGCTGCACATTCCCAAAGACTGTGATCTTTTACAAAAGCCCAGTAGATGAACAGGAAACTATAATGAGCTCCTTGTTGAGTAATATTAGTGGCTTGCTCCAATTGGCACACATGACAGATGGCTGTGGGTAGGGAGCTTGTTGCTGGGGTCTGTGTATGTGCATATGTGCTAGGAGGGGGGTTCCAGAATGGCATGGTTCACTATTCTATTTAAAATTAAACAAATAGTCTTGGATGCTTTTACAATGTCAGATGGGAAATCAGCCAGAAACTAGCTGATATCTTATTGCTCCTTGTTCTTCAATTGATTCTGCATTTTTCAAAAGATTTCTCTGCATCAAATATGTATCAGAACATGGTTAAGTTCCATCGTTCCAGTTCACAAATTTGATGTTAGGAAGAAATGTCAAAAGTGAGAGTAAATCAACAGATATGGTCATTTTCATCCCCTTATATGGTTTTTCTCAAGTCAACAAAAGAAACATTTCACAGTTAACTGTGAAAACTGGCACCTCATTACCTACTTTATTATTTGTTATGACTTATTAAGGATTATTATCATTGTTCATTATCCTTCTTAATAGTGCATAACCTGGCTATCATATCATGTTATTACTGGATAGTAGTAGCAAACTCTTACATTTTGGTTACTTAGACAGATTGTATGCAAAAATTCCTATGGCTACTAGTCTGAAGGGCACAACCAGTACTGTGATTTCCACAAGGCTTTGAAAATGGAAAGAGGAAAAATGTGGAATGAAAACTGTGAGTGATTATATGCTATATGACTGTCATAAAACCATATGCACAGTGGGGCTGAACTGAAGTTGCATGGCCCACCTGAAGTCTGTAATTTCCCCCATTTTTGAGCACTTTGCTTTGGAATCAAAATAACATTGCTTTGACACAGTGTTTTTAAATGTAGTTATGAATATGTACATTATACAAACACACACACATGTATACAAATGTCTTACTGTGGAAAGTCAACCTTCATAGTAGACTGCCACTGTTTTCCATAACACACACATATTTAAATCTTCATAATTGAAATACGGATAATACATTCCCTATGTCACAGAGCTTTAAGGATATATTATATGGTTCTATACGGGTTTCACCAGGAGTTGTTAAATGTCATAAAGCAATGGCCATAATTTATAGAACCCCCAGCTCTATACCACACATTCAAAGAAGTCAGTGCAGTTCTACGAAACAGTAAAGTATGATCTCCAACTCTTTGAGGAGGATGTAGAGAATTGACAAAATCCATACTGTGAGTCAGCACTACAGCTAAAATTAGAACCCAAGCTTTACGCATCAGCTTTTGCCAAAAACTGTCCAGCAGTCTTTCATGATGAGGACTGGCCAGAAATTAGTTTGACTTCCAAGTCAAGAACCTTCACATTTCAGCAGTAAAGCAGTATACATATACACACACACTTTTCTGACACTCTGTGATATCTGCAGAGGGAGAACACTGCATGCTGTGCTCCATACCTCACCACATCATCTCCACATCACAATGCTCTGTCTGAGTTTTCATTCAAAGTCTACCAACCATGTCCTGACCTGTTTGATCTCTTACAAGATCAAAGTCTGAAGAAGTTAAAAGACACACAATGACATGATTTATTCTCAGGGGACCATGATGACTTCTGAAATTTCTTTCTCCCCTGGATGCCACACACTGTCCCCATGCCCATAATACAGAAATACTGATTTTGTTTCTGATCTGCTTGTCTAAATATATGTGGGAGAATAGCAAATTGCACAGGGACACAGAGCAAGATGTTGAAGAGAAGAGGGGGATATTAACTCTTCCGCTCTTTTAGATTTCCAGGCTGCAGTGTAATCCTGCAAAATTAAATAATATGATCAGGATTTCCCCCTTTCCTCTTGACCTGACTTTTAAGCTAGGGCTAAGAATTGCAGCACATTTATTTTCCCAAAGCAAAACATGATCCTGGATAAAAGTCAGTTTAGTTGAGAGAAAAAAAGTAAAACAAAAATAGATCTTTTCCATAAACAAAGCTGCTTTCCATTTTGCTAACGTAAACAGGCAGATGCATTAGGAGATCATGCCACCCAGGCCCTGGAAGAAGAAACAGGGGAATATATTTCTGACTATTTTTCTGAAGGTGCAAGGATGGCTGAGCCTAAGGCGGACTCAGAAGAGGAACAAGGTTTTGTAGACAGGGCAGCTTTACCATTTCACCTGAGGCTCAGAAGAACTATACTTCCATAGTTTAGGTCAAATGCAGAAAGCCCCTCCTTTCCAAATGAAATCTCTGTTTATTGTAGGCACTTGTGCACATTGTATGTTTTCAGTTGCCCTATACTGTCACAAAAATATAGGTTTTTGCAGTAGTCTCTATGGCTGTGCAAACAGAACTTCAGGTCTCTGGGCCCAGATAAGGATCTGGATCAGTAATGACAAAAAAAGCCCTTCAGAAATGTAAGTGCTCAGTTTTGCAGACTGAGAGGCTACCGGGTACTGTCTATAGGATGGTGTTCAGGCTCTTGCTGTACCAGCTCTGCAGTGAATGAAAACACCCTTCCCCCAGGGACCAGAAACAAGGAGAAGAAACAAGAGAAATAAGAAATGAGTGGTGTCCTAATTGTGGACTGGATTTTCTGACAACCAAGCTGAAGTTGAGCAGCTGGGATGGAGCCTGTTCTGTTAGGGCCCAAACTACTTTTACTGTTCTCTATCACTTGAATTATTCCCTTGGTGGGAGATTCAGCCCTCTCTACTGCAAGACCCACATACTACTTAAGCCATCAAAATAGTCTTTCTGTAATTGCTTAGAGATATCTACAGTCTAGATATCTACAGTCTGTAGGCATCTGTAGTTAAATGATGCTTTGCAATAAATCACACCCAGGAGATGCTGCAGTCTTCTGATACAGCTGGTTTGTGATATATTACAGTCATGCATTTAATTCATGTGCACACAGCTCTTCCCAAGGTAACACCCTCACAGACTCCCTTTTGATTTTTTAAATTTTTTTTTAAATATCTGTTTCTGTTACTCAAAGCAATCTGCTAATATTAATCTCCCAACCAGATACTGCAGATCAAATTCTGCCTTTATGCATGTTGCATTTGATTAAAACTGGTGCGTATATATATATGCATATAAGGCTGGAAAGAGAAAAGCTCTTCCAGGGCTTGATATAATACCTGATTCAGATCAATTTAAAGACAATGAATATACCCAGTGCAAAAATGGCTTCTTCCACTTTGGCTGATAACTGAAAGGAATATTTGGCATTTAGTTTCAATATTTGGATTCAGACAAAAGATATGTCCAGTGACTCAAATGCTACTTCTTCAAACCCTCTATTTGGAAAATGGTCTTTAGGATCTTAGCACAACAGGACGATTTCTGCTTTTTCTTGCTTCCTCTTGGGCCATAAGTGCAGCAAGAAAGGCCATCTGCAGAAGACTTTGACCCTCTGTACAGGAAGTTCAAGTCTATGTGCAAATGAGAAATATTTTAGCCAATATTCTTTATCTATGGTTGTCTTGTTTCTGCCCTGCTCACCCTCCACCCCCTTTCTGAGAAGAGGATCTGGTTCAGGTTGTGTTGGAGGTATATTTGGGAGGTATTTTATCTGATCTGGTTTTGATAATCTTTAGGTATGCCATGCCTCTATCATTTGTCTTAAAAAAATAAGTGCATGGAAAGAACTAGTTTAGATTAATTTATCCTTTCTGATACTCTTTTCTCCTTTACTCCCCTATTCCTTTTTCCTTCCTCTGTCCCTCTGCAGCTCCCATTAAGAACAAGTCAGTGACTCACAAAGACACGTTTTCACTCATTCACTACATCACAGCCCTACATGCTCATCCACTACAGGGTTCTGTGACGCTTGATCTTTGCCACCAGGAGCATCCAATTCTGTGGCCAGCTTTAAGGCCAAAGGGAACTCTACAAACCAGTTATTCTCTGTTTCCCCCAGGAACAAAACTGTGGCGATGTTACTGCCCTCTAAAGATGTGTGGATCAGCATTAAAGTGCTGACCTGTTCAACACTTCTAGGACCCTTTGAACTGTAGATCTTTGAAGCGAAGGCTGTAACAAACTAGTGTATAATAAGCTGCTGCCCCATGCCAGGAAAGGCAGAGGTATCAGGGACTGATGGAAGCTTTTGAAGGCACAAAATGCTATTAAAAACTGAGAGGGACTAGAGAAAAAGAGAGAGTGAAAAACAAATCTCTTTTCCAAGCAGTGATACATCTAACTTTGGCAAGTTAGAACTAGGGTCACTAAACTGGATTTGACACTTATAAAATTTCAGGGGGGCTGGTTTATGGTCTTGGTTTAGATATACTTTTGCTGCAACTAGGGCTTTACAAGGAGAGACACTTAGTTCAGTTCAGGGCTTTCCTTACCTTTCTGCACCAATAAGTCGTTAGGGAGGGGAGAACCAGTCTGCATAGCAATAATTATTATCAATTGTATTGTGCTTTTTATCTTCAAAGTGCTTTACAGACACAAACTAATTATTTCTCTGCAACACCCCTGTGAAGAAGATGGTAAGTATCATTATCTCTGTTTTACCAATGGGGAGACTGAGCCAGAGCATTTAAGTGATTAGCCTGGGGCCACAGGGGCAGTTAGTGTCAGGGCTGGGAATGCAGGAGTGTCTCTGCTCCCAGTCAGCACCAGGCAACATACCTCTTTAGTAGGAACAAAAGGGAACCTTTCTCCAGACTTGGAACCTAAAAGAAGCTCATTTTTTTTGGCAAGGGATTATAAACTCTTTCTTTAAAATGTAATCATAATTGGAAAAAAAAAGACTGTGCAGTAATGGCACTAGAGAGGATTGAAAGTCAGCATGACTGCTTTATGGGTAATCCTAGAATTTGGAAATTTGGGAAAATTCCTGGAACATTCGTGCAGGGGGTGAAGAGTTGTATTTCAGTGCAAAAAAAGCGACATATTTGAAATTTCCCATGGAAGGGAAAGTAAATTATAATATTTTTTAAATATCAAAATGTTTCATTACAGACATTTCGAAATGAAACTGAACCTGAAAGTCTGTGCTCTGAAGTTCCCAGTTCAGACATGGCCTCAGGGCTTTTAAATTCCTGCATGCCTATCGGCTCTCAGTGAGGTTCTCAGGGCTTCCACAGGTATGTTAGTCGTCACCTTCCGACTGAGCTGTGGAGTGCCTCTACTCTACCCCAGAGAAAAAATCAAACTCATTTAAAACCACCAATAGCTTGGCATAACTATTTGACTTTATGCTGGAACAGAAAAGGAGCAGTCATGCAAAGAGCTCCAGACGGGAAGCAAAGAACACACAAAAGCAGGAGGTTGCTTGCTGGGCCAAATCTGCAACGGGAACATTCCCACTAGAGCTGAAATTGCCAGCTTCATAGCTTCCTGACCAGTCTGGTGTGGAGAGGCTGTCCCCAGACTGCACATCCCAGAAACCAGTGCTTCATTGTACCCTACTGGGCAGGCTACCCATAAGATTGGCCAGTACTGGTCAGGACTCTTTCTGAGTCTAAAAAGCCAGTAAGTTTCTTGAATTCCAGTGACTCTGTCATTTTGGGGACACAATTTTCAGTAGTGAATTCTCATCCAGCTGTGAGTGACGTCTCCTCTGCCTGGATTGTTCTCCCTGTGCATCAGACTCCAATCTGCTGGTTTCAGAGACCAACGTGGAGTTCTCTTCTTCCTTCTCTATCCTCTTTCCCTTGTAGTGCCAGCCCAGCTCAGAGGAGGTTGTGCTGTTAGGTATCAGCTCATAATTAAATGCCAAGGGTTGTGCCCTGCAAACATGCCAAAAATCATAGAGCAGTTGTTGACAGCCTGTTATACTTTCAAAGAGCCTTGGTGGGTTTTGGCATCAGATAGGAGGTCCCCCTGGTCACCCCTCACAGCCAGATGTTTCTCGGTGCTGTACTGTGGCACAAAGCAGTGTTGGAAGGCGTGGAGCTGGAGCAGACTGTCAGCAACCCCGCTACAGCTACCTGTCCTGTTCCATTCAAAGTGTAATCTGGAGCAGTGGCCCTGATGTAGGTTACTACTTGTGTCCCTCACTCAAAAATGGATTAAGGATACTAGCAAGGAACATATACATCTAGTGCTCCTTTTTCCATGAGATTTCCTTTTGCCTGGCTATGACCCTTAGAGATGTGAAGGGCAATCAGCAGCATCAGGCACTGCTTAAGGAGTGGAGCTGAGTTTTGGGGGCAGGAAAATAGGAAAAAAAAGACATCTTTTGCTCTGAGCTTTGCATTTTTGTTTGGAATCAAGAGCTGACAAAAAACACAACACCTTTTAGTACTGCTCATCTTGCATTACCTAAGAGGGGCTATAACTTCTGAGAAAATAAGGATACCCAACACCGAGTCAGGGCAACACTTTTCACATGGCTCTGGTTCTCTTTCAGCCTGAAAAGCTGAGCCAGATGCTCAAATAATCAGAAGCTGCCATGAGGGCTGGATTTTCTAAAGAGTTCTGTAGCCCGCCAGCTTGGCACTTCTTAAAATCTAGATACTGACTTTGGTGCCTAAATGGGAGCTGAGCTCTTTTGCAAATCTGCTTCTGATTGTGCATGCTGAGCTATTCTGCAAATTCTGGCTATCATTGCTCTGCATTCTTGTACTTCCTGGTTGTGAGCTGTGCTGGGAGCAAAACTATCAAAGCACCACAAGGAAACCACTCCTGCTATAATCAGGAAGCACAAAAAATCTCAGGAGCCAAACTGTTCAGCCTCCTATTACTGTTTGGGCGATGGTTGTACCCCTGGTACTGCTTTATCCTTATATGGAGCAGAGCTATGCAATGGCAGGTGCTATAAAAATCTCTAAAATAGAGACAATCCCAGTACTGAATAGTTTATAATCAAAATAGAAGATGAGGCAGAAAGTGTGTGCAACAGATGGACAGATCTGGCATAAGGAAACCATGGGGTAAGTGTTCTAGTGAGTGTCTCCAGCATAGTTTGCAGAGCAGAAAAGAGCAGTCAAGGATAAGCTTAGCTGCTTACCTTACCTGACCCCCTAAACCTTTTGAGATTTGCCCACAACAATTAATTATTCCTTTGACTGGCCAAGATGACTCACAGCTGCTCATGCCATCCCAAGGCTCAAGATCTAAGTAAATTTATTGAAATTAGTGGTGGCTCTATTCCAGGAAACTTGCATTTAGGTTTAACTCAAAGAAGCTCCGCACCCTTCCCACCTCTTGCTTCTCCCCTCTTCTCTTCCAGCTCTCAGAAAATGTGAAGCTATATAGCTTCAATCTAATAGTGATTAAGACTCAGAAATGGGAGTCATGAGATCTGAGTCCTATTTGTGTCTCTAATACAGGGTGTTTTTCAGTGAGTCACTTCCCCTCTCTCTTCCTCAATATCCCCATTTGTAAAATGGGGTTAACAATACTGGCCCACCTCACTGAGAAGTTGTGAATTCATTAATATCTGGGAGCATTGGGGTAGTTGACATTCTGGAGACTTTCCCTGGCTTTAGTAGCTTTGTATCTGGCACTCACCATCTACTTGCATAGTGCAAAGGAAGTTCAGGGTGTTAATTAATGCTACTGTTACAGATTGTTAGGGTTTTTACTTCTGAATTGACTTACACCTCCTTAATAATTAATATTGCCAGGAGGGCAGACAAGAGGGAAAGCAAATAAATGAAGTTAACCCAGTTCTCATTTGGGAGTTTACCAGCTTCTTACAGATTGAATTTACTCACTTTGGTGTTTACCGTTGCAGTGCTGCCTGCAATTTCCTAGGCACCTTTCCTTTTAATATCACCCTTTGGTTTCAAGTATAAGCACATACTTGTGTCATCCCCAGCCCTAGTTGTTGTGTCCATTTTAGAGATACTGATGCAGCGGCACAGATAGGTGAGGCCACTCACCTAGCTCACTGAGTGTCAGCTGTCTGGGGAATCCTCCCTGTGATGACATTAATTCATTTCACAAAGACCATTCACTACTGTCCTTTGATATTGTAGCCTTTTAGGAGAACTAGAGGTTATTGATGCCAGACCATGGTGAGTTGAAAATGGACATTTCGGACAGTCAAATACTTGAAGCCTTGATCTCAGTTCCTCCTTCACAGGACATGGACCTACAGCTTTAAGAGCCCAGTTCAAACTTTTCCTACCTCCAGCAAGGTCTGTCCCAGTAAAAGCTGACAGTGTATCCACCTCTAGCTCCTTTAATTAGGTTTTTCTATATTCGGTCAGTGGGTGAGACAGCTTTGAAGCTTGCTTTTCTTAATTATACACAGATCTTTTGAACAGAGAGCCTGCTCTTGGTGGGCTCAGAGGGCTTGAGGATGGTTGAGTCAAGTGTCTGCCCAATCGCTCCACCTGTAGGAAGGTGGAGGAAAATACCTTGGGGTTCTCAAAAGCCTGAAAACTCTCATTTTTTCCAGGAAGGGCTTGGGTCTATTGCACAGCTGGACAGGCTTTTCTGTGTACTTCTCCTTTCCTCTGAACGATGCCACCCAGTAGCCATGACTGGCTGGTAGCTACAGCAGCTGCACCAACTGTCAGCTTGAGTGTCTCCTCTTGATGGAGAGGCTGATAGATTGCAAGGGCAGGAAGGAGAAACCTGCAGAGTCATCGCCTTCTACTGCAGCTGAAGCCACAACTGCCTGCAAGACCCAGAAGAGTGAAGCAGGGGGGTTTGACTTCCTGAAGCAACTCTGCCGAAACTGTGGAGAGAAAGAAAAATCACAGGGAGGAAAGGCATTCAGAGGAACTAGAATTGGTGGTTTGGGTCTCTCACCAGCCCAAGAGAAATGATGGTGCTTTTCTTCTGAGAGTGTCTCCCTGTGCAGAATTGTGGTCCTGAAATAGTAATAGCTGCAATCTGGGGTTTTGAAGCTGCGTACAAGAAGAAATAGGAGGCACCCCTGACATAGTACATGTATGTATCTGTGTGGTCCTTGTTGAAAAAGCGTGTGGGGCAAAAATAAGAAACGCAAGAAAATGAAACAGAACTTTTTCTTTGACTAGATCTTCCTGGTTTTCCCATCTTCTAGACTTGACATATACTAAACATTCTCATCTCTGTTTCATTTATAAACTCAGGAATAGAGCTGCAGTACCACTTCATCAAGCAATAGAAGAGGGCTGTTCAAGGGGCTCCACATGCATGGCTGATTTTTTTTAGCTCGTGCAGTGAGACACACAGAGCCATGCTGCAGTAATGTACACTTGGCACTGCGTCTCTCACCTGATTACACCATCCATCCCCTCTAGTGTGACTGGCACTGCTCAGCCTCTGTGCCTGACTTCACGGCTCCCACAAACTGGGCAAGTTTCCAGCCCATTATTATGTACCGTATGTCTATGTTCTTGAGATCAACTGTCCCACTCTTTCCTTATCTTTTCTCTTTTATCCGGTGTTATTTGGAAGGCAAACTTCACATGAAGGATCATATCTAACACTTGTTCATTGCATAGTACATAAGAAACATTAATAATAGCAATATTATAATCAATCACAGCATCACAGTAACACATGAGTTAATGTTCCTTAAGATCCTATGTCAGCTTACTGAATTACAAGCAAATATATTTGGTACATGAACTAAAGGACTTATGTACTTGCCAAGACTCCAAGCCAGATCACAGCTTCACATTTCTCTTTCTAACACTGCTGCTCATTCTAGACGTCCCAACAGAAGTGTAGGGTGGCCATTCTTTCCCCACACCTGGAGCTAGAGATGTTAGCAATTAGAAGAAATGCACACAAAAAGAGCTAGAACTTGGTTTAAAGGAGGCACTGATTTTAAACAAGTTTTGAAGTGTGCATATTTAATGTTTTAAAGTTTGACCTTGGGATGTCAGCATTTTGGGAATGTGGGAAGGGGGCTTTTAGATAATACTTCATCCACTCATAAATAGAAAGCTCTGTATTCTCAAAGAATCTCAGAGAATTTCTACTGGTATAAATTGCTGTAGCTCTGCTGATTTGAAAGAGGAAGGAGATGAGAAGGGTGTCCTGACTGGGGGTAGGTTAATCCCCCTGGGGTTGTTAGACTGATGTACTATTCCCTGTTTTGCTAGATTTCTAGTGTGACCTTGGGCAAATCACTCTCCCTCTCTGTATCACAGTTTCCCATCTGTAAACTGGTGAGAACAACAACCGCCCTGCCCCAGAGGGGTATTTCAAGGATAAATATGTTAGAGGCTTGGAGCTGCCGGAGTACAATAGTGACAAGGTTCCGACAAATACTGAAGACAGATAGGAGCTGACAATCAGGCAGACTGCTATTAGCAGCTGATTCATTCTCTCCGGTTAATGCATATTTTTAGCAGGTTGTTATTGACTAGACAGTCACACAAGTCTGTCAATTAACAATGTTATAATAAACTAAATCTCTACAGCAGTAGCCCTTGCAGGGTGAACTCAGAGCTCCCCAACCCTGTGGCACAACACCTGCACTACTAATAAAGGGTGAAGATTTTCCTATAAGTCAAGTGGAGGTACCATGTGCTGTGTGAAGCAAGTGTCCAAGCATAACTGGCATTTCCACTGTGGGGTTCTGAGCAGCATTGGTGTGCAGTACACTGACAATTAAGAAGTCTTAGGTGGCCATGGATTTATTACAAAGTGTTCATAAAACCTTGTCAAGGCACCATTTCAATACAACTCATGGCCAGACATTCTGGTGATTGGTACTTAGAGCCCTTCTTGCAAGCCATTCTGCAATACGATCAGGGAACACTGCTTAATTGTATTTCTTTTACAAAGTGATGAAATGTAAAACTCTGCTCCCGGCACGCTGGCTGGCACAGGAGTCTCAGCAAATATGTGATTCTCGCACTGCAGCTGGACTCCAATGACATGAAAGGTGCTAATGCAATGCAACTGGAACCTTTAATTATCCTAGTGACTAATAGGAAATCTCTCAAAGGGTCTAAGAGAAAGAGCCTTATTCTTCACTGAGAATTCCCTGGACTGTGCGTAGAAAAGGGGACAGACAAATGGCAAGTCTAAGAAGAGATCTGAGTCCCAAAGCTACAGTGTCTGGGAGAGGGGTTCTCTTTCCTTTGACAATCAGCTTGTCAGGCATAGTAAGTAGAGAGAGGGAGAATAACACTGGGTCCATTACTGACTTACACTAGTTGGTACCTAAACTTGTTCTGCATCCTGCAGGTAACTGGATAAACCTGCTGATGAAACAAAAAGATTTGGATTGACTTTGAATGTGTTTGTGTTCAAGGAAGAGGAAGAGTGACAGAGAGACAGCTGTCTCCCACTTGCTAATTGAATGGAGACTGTCAGATCTTAATGTACCTTGGGGATCCTTTCTATTTGATACAGAGTTTCAGACCCTGTTTCTTAGTCCTTTTTTATCAAAAATCTTTGATGAACCATCCAAACTGAGAACCATGCAGGCCACATTGCCTGGATTTTATGGAGCAACACTTAATGCATGTGGGGTTGGGTAGTTGGTCACGTTACTCAGTGCTATTGCTGCCTGCTTTTCAGGCTGATGCATATTCAGCCTTGTATCACCATCAGCTACACCAATTTTTCTTCACTAATTATGGCAACCAAGGGTAGAAGGGGAATAAGGGCTAATATGACTTATATGATATTACCTGGCAGCTGAGAGGTAGGAGTAGTCTGCAGACATAAGAGAAAAACTGTCTGTGTCTTTATTCACCCTTTTGCTCAAGCCCTTGATAAAACTTGGCAGTGCTAGATAATACAACATCAGTTACAGGGATTTTAATGACAGAATAAATCACTGTCCTGAAGAAATTAAAAAATCAATGTCAAGATTCAAACAATGGAATTTAATCTAGTGATTTCTGCCCCAAATACTACAGAAGTTAGGAAGCTGTTGAGCTGCTGAAGTAGCCATGCTGGTGCTAAGAGTGTTAGGGGTCAAGGTAGAGAGTCAGAAAACCAGACCAAGTCTTGCCTCTCATGTCATGTTCCTGTGGCATGGCACGGCACATATGGTGCGTGCGTGTATGTGCAAGAGCGTGTGCATGTTTGTGTGTGTGTGTGTGTGTACTACTGCCCTCTACCAGGTAGAATTACACCAGTTTCACAGCTGTGCCATGCAAGGCATGGCCTTTGATTTCTCAGGTGGAAATGCTGGTGCACTGGTCATAAGCTAAAACAGATCAAAATAAGAAATTCCTTGAAAATTAGAAATCACCCTTTACCAGCCAGTTCTAATCATGAGTCCCCCAAAATGCAGAAGCAGCTATATCAGTGTCTTTGAAGCATGGAAATGTATTTGCTGCTGCCACCATGCAAGCCCAGGCAGTCCCAAGTCTGTTACTTCTGGTTAAATGCACCTGGGAATATGTAATTGTTTATGTCATAAAACATTCATCATAAACAAATGGGATGGGCAAGCCAGCTGAGCAAATGCTGGGGAAATGAGTTAAAAAACCCTGGGATTGGTATAATTGGTAGTGTACTTCTTGAGAGCAGGATGAATGTTTTATATGAAAGTGTATAGAGGGGACAGGCACTGCGTGTACCTGGAGAGAGAAAGCATTCCATGTGTAACTGTGGCTTGGCAAAAGCATGGGCAGTGTTGTTAGAAACACAGAGAGTAGATCACTGGCGGAGCAGAGGAGTGATGTGATAAGAAATTTAAAGGCCTATTTTAAATCTCTTACAGTGATCTCTGATTTACATCAGTGCAAACAAGGGCAGAGACATGGCCTAAGTCAGAGCTGTAGGCATTGTTCAAATGTCTCGGTTGTTTTGTTTTTGTTTTGTTTCCTATATAGATAAAAGATAAAGAAAGCATATATTCTTTGTTGAATAATGCTCTGTGCTGAGGGACTTTCCAGGTCTTAATGCTGAGGCTGAAGAAGTTAGCTTACATGTGAAATTGCAGCTGATCCAAGAGCACTGAAAATAAACAGTACATGTACCTCCATCCCTTGAACCCTGTGAGCTAGTTTTGTGGTTATTGTTCCCTTCGGTATTGCCTTATCTCTTGCCATGTTTACAGGATTCACCTTGTCTGCTACCCTGAGCCTCCCTGCCAATCACAAAGCATCCGAAAGTACATAGAGAGGTTGGTTAGAGTGTGTGGTGGGCAGACCCTGGCTGGACACCATGTGTCCACCAAAGCCACTCTATTACTGCCCTCCTCACCTGGGCAGGGGAGAGAAAATATAAGGAAAGGATCATGGGTTGAGGTAAGGGCAGGGAGGTCACTCACCAATTACTGTCACAGGCAAAACAGACTCGACTTGGGGAAATTAGTTTCATTTATTACCAGTCAAATCAGAGTAGGATAATGAGAAATAAAACCAAATCTTAAAAACACCTTCCCCTCACCCTCCCTTCTTCTTGGGCGCAACTTCACTCCCAATTTCTCTCCCTTTTCCCCACCTGTGGCACAGGGTGCAGGGGATGGGAGTTGCAGTCAGTTCATCACCCGTTGTCTCTGCTGCTCCTTCCTCCTCAGGGGAAAGACTCCTCACACTCTGCCCCTGCTCCAGAGTGGGACCCCTCCCACAGGACACAGTCCTCCGTGAACTTCCTCTGACATGACTCCTCCCCACGGGCTGCAGCTCTTCATGAAGTGCTCCAGTGTGGGTCCCTCCTGTGGAGTGCAGTCCCTCAGGAACAGACTGCTCTGGTGTGAGACCCTGCGGAGTCACAAGTCCTGCCAGCAAATCTGCTCCAGTATGGGCTCCTCTCCACGGGGCCACAGGTCCTGCCAGGAGCCTGCTTCAGTACAGGCTTCCCACAGGGTCACAGCCTCCTTTGGGCATCCACCTGCTCCGACGTGGGGTCCTCCCCAGGCTGCAGGTGAGTATCTGCTCCTCCATGGACCCCCATGGGCTTCAGGGGCACAGCCTGCCTCACCATGGTCTTCACCACAGGCTGCAGGGGAATCTCTGCTCTGGCACCTGGAGCATCTCCTCCCCCTCCTTCACTGACCTTGGCTGGCCACAGAATTCTTTCTCTCACATATTCTCACTCCTCTCTCTGGATGCCATTGCTGTTGCACGGTAACTTTTTCCCCTTCTTAAACATGTCATCTCAGAGGTGCTACCACTGTCACCGATGAGCTTGGCCTTGGCCAGCAGCAGGTCCATCTTGTAGCCATCTGGCATTGGCTCTGTTGGACACAGGGAAAGCTTCCATCAGATTCTCATAGAACCCACCACTGTAGCCTCCCCGCTACAAAAGCCTTGCCACACAAACTCAATGTACAGTGCAACACTTGGAGTGGTAGACATCACACTGATGGTGCCAAACAAAGTGGTGAGGAGACAACAAATTTAAATGTCAGTGTGACTGTGTAGACATAAGTATTAATCAGACTTGTTAACGGTATGCTGAGCATGAAGGCCAATAAACAGAGGGAGTATGTATATGAGTATATGGGAGAATCAGTAAGGTATCTGATACTCAATGTTGTTGGGTTTTTTCAGCCATAGACAACTTCAGCATGATTAGATTTAGACCATTTCTTCTTTGTCATTCCATTAGCAAGCAATAAAGCACAATGAGTGTGTATGAAAGAAAATAGATCTCAGATTTAAAGCACTCAATCATTCAACCACTGCCTTGTGTTGTTTTGTTTTCTTTTTTTTTTTTTTTTTCCTTCTTATTTCTTGACTAGATCAGGAACAGCTATTATTACAGATCTTTAGTCTTTGCACTGTGGTAGAGTTGCCCACTGGTGGCAGCCTCTTCCAGACTGTTGGCCAATCTTAGTCTGTTATGATCCTGTCACACCTATCTTGGTCCCAAATGGAGAGATGCACATACCAAGCTGTAAACACATTTCTCAGCAATTAAGTGTCCTGGCTAGGAAACAACCCAGTGGCAATATTACACGAACTTAAGTTGCCCAGGAGGTAATCCAATTTTCTTCCTTGGCTGCTTGTCATTTTTTAATTGAATGGCAAGAAGTTTGTGTCATTGCTGCACGTTACAGTTGTGTAACAAAGAAGAGGCCGCCAAATGGCTGAAAATCAAGAAGCATACTGATTCTAATCCTGGGAGCTACAAGGCCAGTCAATTCAAGTGATATTTGGTAACCCTAAGATAACTCTAAGAAGTTAAAAGTGGAAAATGTCTGTGAAGATAGAAGTATGTTCCTCTACATTGTAAACAAAAGCGAAAAAATGCAGCTTGCAAATATTTGCCTGCATGTCTCTCTCCACAGTGTTGCGTACGCTTCGTTTTGTGTTTCTAACAAAGAATATTCTAAAACTAGCCTGAATAACTGCAGTATTGCTCTTGTACACCACGGCGTTTTGATTTCTTTTGGATTGCAACCTCTTGTGTTGTTTGGTAGGTTCTTTAAACATCTAGTTATTGGACAGAAGTAATTAGCTGAGGATCTCCACTTTCCTGGGAAAAAAGTCCTTCAAAGGCTGCTTAAGTGCTTAAAACCATGGCCTCAATGCTCTCCCAGGGTTGCAAAACGGGGTGGCAAATAAGCCAAAAAACTTTAATTTGAGCTGAAAACTATGATTTTTCCTCAGTCTCATAATTTTTGGTGAGCCTGACTCATAATTTTGAATGCTTAAGATTTGCAGTATCCCGTGAGGTAGATACAACCTCTGCAGGACAGGTCCAAACAGCCCCTTTAAAAATCATTTATTAGCTCTCCCTTCCTTTGTACTCCCCTTTGTTGGGTGCATTTAATTAATTAATTTTACATGTGTTTTCTGTCTGTCATTTTAAAAAAAAATACTTGTGGATTCAGGGCGCCAATAAAAAATTCTTTTCTTTTAAAATTGAAAGATGAAAACCAGCATAATGAACTTGCCACTTCCTTACAGTTCTGGTAACTTGGGTGTGATCTGATGGTACAGAATGATTCATGGGATAAAATTATAGACTTATGCAGGTGTGTACAAGAGCCTGGGTGGGGTGCAGGCAAACAGGGAATTTTATATGGCAATAAACATGGGCATGTGGTATAAAGAAACTGTACTGTCTTAAAAAATCTTATTTTATTTTATTTTTATTTGATAAGGACAAATTGAACGACCTTTCTGGTCAAATATAAAGACATCGCTTTCGTCTTCTTCTGCCAGAGTCCAACAGAGATAGCACTATATACCTTCAAGCAGGTGGAACCCTTGTCTGACTTAGCACGATGAAAAAACAATGTGCAGCTCATGCCTAGATTCTCCTTATGCCCAAAGTCTGACTTTATTGGAATTGGACAACATGGCAATATTTAAGCTCAAGTAAACCTTCATCTGAATAGAATGTTTTTGGGGCTTTCTCCCTGCACAGCCTTTAAGTCTGCATTCTGTTACAGCGGGATAGCCAGCCTTCTCAAGTTCTGTGACGGAAAGGGTAGGCCCCATCTAGTCAGTCTGGGGGGCTAAGTGAAAAAGCTCTGCCCCTCGGAGCAGCGAATTACAATCTCACACCTGATCATACTGCCAGATACAGTGAAGGTCAGAAGGCCAAAGGTTGAGAAATCTGGCTTGCAAAGCAAACAGAAATGTTTCTGTTTGCAGACAGAAATGCTGACTGTACATAGAGCCACAGGAACTTCCAAACCACAAGAATTGCCTCTCACTGCTTCCCTCTTCATCTTCTGTTCCTCCACCAACAACCTTTTCTCTTTCTTGCCACTGTTGGCCTGAAATTCTTCTTGCCTGAAGCCCCTGCTGTCTGAGACAGCCTACACACGTCTGCCTGAACACCTCTGCTGATTTCAGAGCTTGTCAGAAGAAAGGTTTAAAAAAAAGAGACACTAACTTCGAAGCTGGTATGAAGTTAAACATCTCTGCTGAAATCAGGGGAGCTAGGCAAATAAGAATTTTTGAAATGTCAGGGACAGATGTTTTGCCTTTTTTTTTTTTTTTTTCTCATGCAGCTTCTCCCTCCTGTGGTTTGTTATCATTCAGCTCTACAAGGCTTTGTTTAACTCTAGGAAAGGCCATAGGAGTTGGAATTAGATCCAATTTTGTTTGCACAGGAGTGTGTGGCTAAGGCTGGGCCTTTGAAAAAGGGTATACTATACACTCTGGAGGTTTTAGAAGATCATTTAACTATTGCTTGAGGTTCAGATTGTACCAGGCTCATTCTCCTCTTACAATATCTTACTCCACAGACAAGTCCTATTTGCCAGAGTAAAGGACACTTCAAGACACATCTGAAAAAAGATAACTGTCACATCATAAGGCAGCTCTAAGAGAAGTGTGCTTTATGGAATGTATGGGGCTCTGGCCCCATAGGCACCATTATCCCCCTAAATGCCAACATCTCCCACATCGTGACTAGAGCTGTATGTTTGGCCTTGGGAGTTCATGGGCTCCTTAGCAAAGAGATAACAGAAAATTGCTTCATTTTATACCAGCCAGGTGTAGTTTGGGGGCTTTTGACAAAGTCAGCATAGGTGGTAGGGTGTGTTCATCTACAGCAGCTGATCAGCTCTTCCTGATGCCTGGACACTTTCTGACAGGAGAGATGGAGTGCTGAAGGGCACAAGTGGTAACATTTAGAAGTACAGATCTCTTGTCATCTTATTGCTACCAGCTCAGCATAAATCCAGTCTATTCAAATGAGCAGTAAAGCCCACCCCAGACTGTCCAGAAAACAAAATCAGAATGCAGTACTTCTCTGCGTAAATAACTAGTAATTCCTGAGGAAATGGGTCCCAGATTTGCCTATGAATTGGGGCCTTAAATTCTGACATAGGGAGCTATTCATGGAGGAAATTCTAATTGAGTCAGGTTGTGCTTTTCCCACATATTGTTTACCCTCTGTCTGAATTCTTTACTGAATTCCTAAAGGGACCTGTGTTGCACCCAGGTGCTGTGGTGGTTAGGCAGATTTAGGTGAGCACTTGCATGCAGAAGTCAAATACTAAGGATAAGAAACATGTCTATGGTCCATAAGAGGGACAAATCATATGGTCACCATCTGGGGCTCAGGGATGGCTCTGTACACTGAAATAACAGTTGCCATGCCTTGCTGTGTTTCCACAACAGCAACCAACGATGGTGACATGGAGGAAATTAATGCCAACTGCCCATTCATTTCCTGATTCTTTGTTATACATGCTCCAGTGTTTTTAAAAAGAGAGACTGCAACATAAGGAATCTGGAGTCTCATCTCTGACAGGTATGGATTGAAGTGAATGGAGCTATACTGGTATAATCCAGGTTAAAAGGGAGAAGCAGGCCTTGTGCTCTATGCTGAAATTCTCTCATGAAACGTTTCCCAGAAATATCAAAGAATATTAAAGTTCTTTGGGAGCAGGGACTGTCTCATACTGTGTGTGAACGGTGTCCAACACAATGGGGCTTGCTCTTGGCAGAGACCTCTAGGAGCTACAGCAATACATGTAATAACATCTAACTACACCTTCAAGACATGGTGTAGGGAAGTACATTGTGTTAACTCAGTTGAGTGCCTGCCTAACCTGTGATTTAGAGGGGCCCCTCCCTCAGCGTTCAAAGGAGGAAATGAAATCTTCCCCAGGGAAGAAGTATTCTGACCTTTCAGCAGCAGGGTCTGTGTGTGTTGGCTACAGAGGAGGAGCAGGAACTGGGATGCTTAGGATCAGTTCCCCAGTTTGGCTACCTGGCCTTTGGCAAGTCACTTAATTACTCTGTTTTACAATTGCCCAATTGTCATAATAATTCTTTTCTTTCCCATAGCAGGGTGGGGATGGAAGGAAGGGAAGCAAATTCTTCCTACATTTATGATTACAGAGTTCTTTAAGGTGCTCTGGTGAAAGGGCAAAGGGACAGTAATAGATCACATTCATCTCTGCTAACTGGTCCCTAAAAGCATTTACTTGCGAGACTGAGGCTTGCTCACTGCCTTCAGTGGTAACTCTTTAAGGAAGCAGTTGTTTAAGGTAACATTTTCCAAAGTATCCCAGTGAGTTTCCCAAATCCCTTTGAAAGTGAAGGAATCTCAGACATTACATTTCAGAAATACACCTGAGACCCCACCACATTTGAAAACATCTGCATCAGTTTTTTCCCGTATGAAGAGTATGAAACTATAGAGCCATAAACTGACCCAAGGAATTTTACACTTTTATTAGTAAAATCTAGAAAATTAATACCTCATAACTAACATGTCACTAAGCAGAGAAGTTTTCTCTTTATTGTAAAGATCATATCGAAATCCTCGGCAGACCTGTCTGATTCACTAGCCGTGAAATCTTGGTCTCATCCTTTGATCTTTCTTCAGATACTACTTCATGTAAGAATAAGGCAGACTCCCTTGGCTTGCCTCCAGCAGGGAGAGACTAAGAGAGTTTCTGTGCTTCTCTAGGCTAATTAGCCATTTGCAGGACCCCAGAGAGGTGTAATCCACAGTTTTCTTTCGCTACATCCATTCCTGTAAAAGCCTGGATCCTGGTCTTTACTTTAACACTGTGAATTGTGGGGCTGACAGACATTTCTAATCTCCAAATTAAAATAAACTTCTAGCAAGTCCCAGTTCTCGTAAAAGAGCCGTACTATTGAGATAGGTAAGCAATGTCTGAGGAGGTTTGTAGATACTGAGGTATTAGATTCTATGGAGGTACAAAACATTAACTTCTTTCTTCCTCTCTTAATTGCACAGTCACTCCACAGGCTGCACATGGATGTCTCAGGAATGGAAGAGAGAAAGGCAGAGAAGCTGTCTGTGGGAAAAGCTGCATTCCATACCCTGAACCTCCACAACGCATTTCCTGCCTCCCTCTAAGTTATTTTGATTTCTTGCTGTATATCTAACTCCCAAGGAAAAGACCTTGCTGAGTCAGGCTGAATCCTTTTCTGTTGAGTCACCTCCTTCAGCTTCAAAATTAAGAAGCCAATAATTGCCTGTATATGAAGATTTAAACAATTGCTGCCTTATAACCTCAGCATGAGTTGTATGTGGAATTTCTTCTGTTATATGTGAAAAGACAAACTTAAGTGAGATTGTAGTTAGGGATGAAACTATTGGATGAGCTGTTCTGCCCTCCCCATGTGGAACCAGGTCTCCAGACACCCAGGTCCCTCAGTGCAAGATAAACCCTGCTGGAATTCTTCATTCTAACCAAAGGCTGCTGAGGAAAGCTAAGGTCTGATGTCAGATCCCAGCTGCAGTTAAGAGCAGGAATCTATCTAACACCAGACAAAGAACAACCTGGCCATCTCTGCCATGAGCTTTTTGCATCTCATATCCTCCATCCAGTGGGTGCTTAACCTATTTGCCTTTCTCAGCTCCAAGTGCTAGAGTAGAGTACCCTAGTGCTATGTTTTAGCCCAACACAAACCTGCTCCCCACTAGCAGCATCTGTATCCTCCAGTTGCCCTACTGGATAATCTAACAGTGCTTCCCCTTCCCAGGTCTTTGCCTTTCCATCCTATGGTCTCAAGCCCTCTGCTGTGATCACTTCCTCCTGCTGAAGTCTGATTCCTCTTGCTTCTACTCTTGCCAGCCAAGATTTTTTATTCTCAAGGGACACTGATGCAGAACATTAACCTCTTCATATAACTCCTTGAGTATCTTTTACTCTGCCTTGCACTGGGGCAGGCAATACTGCCATCTCCAATATGAAATAGGAGGAAGAATGTGCTTAAGGCAGTGAACAAAGAAGAGATCCAGTTTGTACCTTAATTTCTTTCTGCCTCTGTTCCCTGGTCATATCAGAATACACGTGGCTCTTCTCTTCCTGCACTTGGTGCTATGGAAACAGGTAATGGAGGCAGGGTGGTCTATTAGGATAATGTCAGGGTGCAGCAGGCACCAGCTGCTCCAAAATAGATGGAGAACTGAAGGGGATAACGTGGCTGCAAGGTCAGTGTCCTCACCAGCCAGAGGCCCTATCCCACAGCCCTCAAGTGAAGCAAGCAGGGCAGGCCTGGGAGTGGTAGCCAGCTTCAACCGAGAGTCCAGATCATCAAAAGATTTTGTGGTGACGAGGCAGGTCCGACCTCAAGCCAGGAAGTTGATCCACAGGTCAGGATCAGGTCTAGTAAGGCTACCCAGGGTCAGACGCAGCCCAGTGATCACCGGGCAGGTCCATAGTGATGAAGTAGGTCTGAGGTCAAGCTAGGAATTAGTCAGTGGGTCAAGAACAACAAGGTTCATGGTCAGGCACAGGCATGGCTGCGTGTGAGCTGGAAACAGGCATTCCTGACAGCTTTACTCATATGGTGACTGAAGAGCCAGGGTTGAGCTTAAGAGGGGCTCCTGGGCTTCAGGTGGGACTGGTTAGGGCCATTAAGACTTATTAGTGCTCTCAGGGCCCTTATAGACAGCTACTAGTTCTGGCTCTGCCACGGTCTTCTAGGTGATCTTGAACAAATCTCCTTTCCTGTGTGTCTCCAACTTACCTGAGTTTCAATTGGAAGGAAGACCAGTACTGTCTTCTCTGAAGCTTCAAATTAGTAGAAAGGAAGAGTGAATGTAGCATTATTTTTCAGCATGCTTGTAATTGCAAGATGTGCACCTATTATGAGGGTGGGAGTCACAGCAGTTCCTCCACACAAGAATCTTTTATTCTTCACGTGAGTAGATTCTCATATTTTCCTCTAACAAGCTTCTGAGTATTGCTGGCAGAATTCCTGTGAGATTAAACATCATATAAAATGTATTTGTCTCACGCAAGATATGACTTGCTTTTGAACCATCAGCAATCATCCCAGCAATTTCTGGGATACAACTATATTTTTTATTGTTATTACTATTTTTCCACTTTCTGTCCTGGATCTTGTAAGATACCAGTCCTATCACTAATTATGCTAACAAGGTCCTGAGGTTGATTTAGAGGCTGTGTTATAATGCCAGCCTCTCAGCTTACATCTCAAGTATCGGCATGTTTATTGTAGATGTCTGTTAAGAGAAGCTACTTTTTCTGTGCTTGTATGGAAAGTGAGAGCAGGAGCCAGGGTTGGAGGGGAGTAGTACAAGATAACACACAGAAATGAGAACAAGCAAATATCTCTGCTATATCTGCATCTTTCTGACAAAAGGATCATCATTTCTGTGGGGCACAGAGGATTTCCTGTAGCTTCTTATGGACACAGAATGTTTGGTTTCATACATTCTTTCCCCAAATACAAACCAAATAGACTCGTGAAAGGATAGCTCATTCCTGAGGGCTGGCACCCTGTTTGGTGTGTTGATAACTTTGCAGAGCTGATGTGTGTATTAGTCACCCTTGCTGGTTCATTGCTGATCTGAAAGACAGAGGTTAAATAATTGCGAAAGCAAGGCTGATGTCATCATGGCGCCTGACTAAAGCTGGTACTTGGGAACTGTTGAGAGAGATGTATTTGCTTTGTTTTTGCCCAGGAAAGGGGTCACACTGAGCAACAGTTCTCAACCTTTTCTCAGACGTACAGTCCAATGCACAATGTATGTGTGGCTGAGTCACTCCCACCTTCCTGAACTGCTCCCCAGTGAGCATCACGGAGAGGTGAACCGTAGACAACGTCTTCCCTCTGCAGTCCTCTTTTGCTCTGCTTCTCCCTAATCCTCCCAGTCTGAAGGGATCCTGGAGACTTTTAAAAATCAGATGCATACATGTAGATGTACAAAGGCCTCTTTTATACACTGTACCATGTGTGTATGCCCCGGCACACAAGTCAGGATCTGTTTTGTTGTGTATATAAGTAGAGAGGGTTCTTGTATGGGCCTGTTTTACTGACCATATCATGTGTATATCATACATAAGCTAGACATATATCATATAACCTTGTATATGTGTATGGGCCTCTTCTACTTACTGTTTAACTTTGAGAATATGACTTGGCTCTGTATGAGACATAAAATATAAGGACAGACCCTGCCCTGAAGAGTTTGTATTCTAAATGTCAGACAGCGAAAAGACAGGATGCGCTGTGGTGAGGAAGATTTCTGATATGTTTGTAATTTAAATAGGAAAAAACCTAAATTTGCTTCACAGGAAAAAAGTGTGTGCCTGTTTGTTCTAAAGAGGACTTCAGAAAATAAAAAGTAACAGTTTTATGACAGTTTGCTGGGGGAGAGGTTTCTCTTAACACCTGCACAGAGGGTCTGGAGAAGGAAATGGGTGTGCGTGCCTGTGTGGTCTAGAGGGTCTATGCCTATTGTTCCTCTGTTTGAGTGAAATGCAGTTCTGGCTTCTGAGGGTGCAACTTGTAGCTGACACCAGGACCGGGTTTATTGGCATGTGTGTCAATCCTTTCACTCCTTGAGCTTTTCCCTGTGGCTCTGTTGCGTTTGCCTGCCTCTGTGTCTAATCCCTATCTAGCGTTGTGTTTTATGCTTTTAATGAGAAGGGATAGACAGCAAAGCAAAACTTCCATGCTGTGATCATAGAAGAGGAGCTATTTATTTCTGTGTTTCATGTGATGCCATGAAAACAGTCAGCAGTCTTACAGTAGAGCTCTGCAGCATCCACAGCACTTTTGGTGATGCCAGCTGACGTTATGTAGCACATGCCCCTTGCAATGCTGTTCTGCAAATGGGAAAATTCTGAAAAACAGTAATGGGCAGGCTGTAGAATCAGAAATTAGTGCAAGGGGCACGTTTTATCCTTTTTTGGATGCACAGGTTTTTAGCTCTAAAACTTCTTAAACTCTGACTAGGATTTGTCAATGTTTTTATTATACATGTACATATTTGTATTTTAAGAAAAATGAAGTGCTGGGTGTGGGTATGTGCTAATACTAAAAAGGAAACATAACCATACGAAGCTTCCTAAAGCCTTATATTAAAATACCAGAAGCGTTTGGCTCCAAAGCATTGGGTTGAAGAGGTAAGTGGAAGAGCTTTGGTCCACCTTGCTGCTAAAGGCAGAATCTTCTCATGGATTTATTTCAAAGTGGTCAAGCCCACGGATTCAAGCAGGAAAGTTCTATGGGTCACAGCACCTTAATGAGAGACTGTCACAGCTGGAGAGTCCCTTGTGACATTGTGGGGATATAATGTCACTCAGGGAGCTGTTTCAAGGTACTGGAGCCTGATAGATGTTTGAATTCCCTTAGTGATGTCTATCTTGTCAGCACTAAACTTCAGGAGACAGTTAAGCCCCAGGTCCCAACTACTCCAAACTGTCTTCACACTGGTGTATTCTCTGGTTTTACTGAAGAGACAGACTCAGTTTCTCTGGCTTAAATTTATACCACATCTCTAGAGGAAGTGTGAACACAACTAGGTCAGCTTCTGTGGCTCTGAACTCAGAATTCAGCACAGCATCCTGAAGTGATGTGTGTATATAAGGACCCCAGACCAGTCTTACTGCAAATTTAATAGTAATTACAGCAACAACATCCTCATCACCTGGATGGAAGTAAAAAATAATGCAGCGCTAGAGCCAGAACACAAGGTGGGTGTCCTGACCCTTTGGTACTGGCCATTTCCAGCTGCCCATAGCAAGGACACCGCTTTGGTCTGGTTATGGCAGAGAACACACAGCAGCTGGTGGGAACAGCCCAATTTGCCGAGGGGAAGCTGGTGGTTACAGTCCCTCTTCCAGCTGAGCTGTGATCTGCCCAGGACCGAGCAGTGGTTATGGAGGTGGAACTAAACCGTCCTCACCCGTCTCCAGTTTTAACCTGGCAGTTGTACCAACTTTTTCACTCTCTGCTGATTACTGAGAATAACTGAAGTAGGCTTTGCAGCTAAGATTAGCTAGAACTCAGCACTGGTCTGACCACTGCCTCTCTTCTGCATCCAGAGCAGGATCATCACCTGTCTTGGAAATAAGTACGTGATTATGGGAAGAATGTCCTTTTTGAAGGGGCAATTTAAAGAAATGTAATTTCCCTTAGCAAATCCTGTATTTTTTTTTTTCTTTATGTTCACATCTACATATCTCCCTGAATATACATTTCAGTCCTGTAAACTTCAATTTGTTACTGAAAATAGTACTTATGACCAGTTTTGATACTTTTTCAATACATTTTTAAAGCACTTCATAAGACTCTTCACATGAATAGCTGAAATTAACCTTCATTTGTGCCTTAATTTGAAGTTCAAACTTAACATAATCAATATTTTGTGGTCTTCTGCAATCTGTTCAAATCTGTTTATCCAAGGACATTGTTTGAGGTAGAAATAGACATAATGAATTCCACAAACTATAAGAAATTGAAAGAACTGGGGCTCTAAAGATAGAGATATGTACCACGTCCAAATGAAACTCTTGTGAAGTACATGCACACTCCACTTAATTTTTTAGTGTATAATAGATACACTGTCTATCAGCAAACTATCCCTATTCATCCTTTTGTAAAATTTTAGTTCTTCAACAATAACTGTGAAGTCTGCTTTTCCCCCCTCACTGGAAGTGGTTATATAAAGTGAAGATAGTCCTATTTGCTGAAATCAGATATGAGAGCAGACATATAGTACTGAATAAAATGCACTGGATTTGTCATGATGTGTTTTTGGATGAGCTACATTTATAACCAAGTAATTTGCTATCAATGTTTCATTGTAATTTACTCTGTAAAGAATTCATCATGTCATAAACTTCAGTAGGTACAAGATCAGTTCATTCTAATTTTAAGATTGTATCATACGAAACATTTAGCACATTGTGAAATAAATTCAAGCAGCATTTAATCACTGCAAGTCTGTCATGCTCATCTTTGTCATCCTTAACAAACTTAAAAACTGCAACTGGGCAATTCTCAGCTAATGTAGAAAGTAACATCTAATAGCTTTCAACTGCAAGTCAGACAGATAATCATCTTGTGGGGACATGCCTCCACATTTCCGTGCATTGAAGGTTGACAAAATGATAGAGCTTCCGTAATTCTGAAAGTCTTGGCAGCTAACAAGTGATTGAAAACTTTGGTTACAAACTCTCAAGATCAAATGATTATTTGATCAAACACTTATTTATAAAATAATTTTCTGTGTTTTACAGAAGATGAGGATGCTTAGTTTGCTTCCAGCTAATTGCCCGGCTCATTTTTCTGTAATTTATAGACAATGATGCCTCCAAAAGCTAATATTAGTCTTATTAGCCAAATGTGAATGACAGAGCTCAAGCTATTTGACTGTTTAAATACTTCTTACAATTTCAGATATTCTCACACAGTTTCACTGATGCCTTGCAATAACAATAAAACAAATATGTTCGTTACTGTATGGCTGAGAGGAAAATGACTATTGAGAACACTTCATTATTACCATGGTTTGAAAGTTTGTATGTGCAGAGTAATGTCAGTGCAAGTCACTTATTCAATCTTATTTTTGCATGTTTAGTTGCTATTTTCTGTTTAAAATTTGTAATTAAATTTTTGAGAAAAGAGGAGTTCTTGTTTATGAGCAAGTGCATGGAATTTGATCTCGTACAAAGTGGGCAGAAGGTATAAAACAGTCTGCTTCAAATATAGTTCCAGTTAAGTCAGTCAGCAGCATCCCTGTGGGAGTGAATACCCACATTAAGTCTCCAGGTTGTTCTCGGTTCTCTGCCTCACTGTGGCAAAATCTCCAAGCAGTAAGCTCAGTGTAGGAGTTTACTCCATTCTCCCTCAGTGCTCATGTGAAATTATAATTAGGTTTTTGTGCTAAACGCAAATGCAACCATTTCCCTTTTGGTTTCCACCATATACTTGATTCCACCTTCTATAATGCTTTTAGAAGCTCAGAGCACACCAGAAATGCAATATAAAAAAATCTTTTTATTGAGCAACAGAGCAGCTGCTCTGCTCTAGAGCAAACTGTTTATATACTGCTAAGCTTGGATAAAAATGTCTAAAAATATCTGAGAAGACCTTTACCTAGAAATTTCTCCACAACTGCTCACTTCTGTTTTGAGGTCTTGTGCTATATGTAGCACAAGTTAGTTTTGCTTCGAGCAGGAGTTTGAACAAGGGATGTCCAAGGTCCCCTTCTACAATAAAGTCATTAGTACCTGTACATGGCTTAATGAAACTTTCTATAGTGGCTCGAAAGGGCTCTAGCTCAACAGAAAGTTGAGTCCTCAGTTTAGATTCCTCATTTAACTTTTTAATTCCAAGGGGCTGAAGATAAAATTGAAGGTGGGTATGTAAGACTTCTACCACAGCAGTGAGTTGGCCCAACAGCATCCCTTGTGGTTATCTGTGGATAAGCTGGAAATAGGACCCAGAGGGACCTTCGTTTGTTCTTTGTCTACTGGATTCAGGTTGCTGGACTGGCTTGAATTTGCTCAGACTTCTGATCATTTGGGTAAACTCAGGTGTACACTCAGGTGTAGTGCTATGTGTCATGTACATCTAATCAGATGCATGGTTTTGTGTTTTTTTTTTTTTTTTTTCTCTTGCAGCTGGTAAAAATCAAAGGATAGTAAAAAGAAACAGCAAGCAGGCAGCTGTGTGAACCTGAAGTGTTTGAAAAGGGGCAAACTGGATGTGGGGGGAAACATAAAATGGGGGCAAATGTGATAATTTTCAGAGCTGTGCAAGAGAGGCAGAGAAACCCCTCGGGGGCAGGGGTAAAGTCATCATCGCATTAAGTGAGTAGTCTGTTGTGATTGTTCTCTGATGTGAAATAGAGTGAAAAATGATGGGATTTTTTTTCCTTCAATTTATTGGAAATATGAATGACTCAGTCTTGCTTTTACTTATTTTGTATCTGCTTTATTTGGAGTGTGCTGCGAATAAACAGGGCTCTTTGTTTTCTTACTTCTGTAGATTTTGCTTCTTGCCTTGTTTTTTTTTTCTTTTTCTGAAAGCAGAGGTTTGGCTGAAAAATAGCCATAACTTCTAGTATCAGAAACACATCAGATTCACTCCTTTTAAACAAGGGATAATGAAACTGGAAAACTTCAGAGTCACTCAAAAGGTTCTGCTCGTGAGAATTGTATCCCAGCTTTTCTTCCCAGCCCCCTCCTGGCTGTTACCAGAAGGACAAGCCTTGAACCCAAGAACTCTTCCAGCAGCAAACCGGCCGTTCCCTCTTGCTAGCCCTCTGTCCTGCTGCCCATCAAAGGACAGAGCTGTTTGCAAACTAACATCTGAAACGGCTTGGTTTGTGAATAAGCAGCACATTGCGGTCAGCTGTGAGCCAGACTGCAGCATTCATGAAAGATGAGGAAGGTGGGTGACTCACGTGGTTCAGACAGATGGAAGGCGACCTCTGGGCCAGCCCTTGCTGTCCAGTTAAATGTAATCTCAGAGCTGAACAAGCTGAACAACTCTAGCAAGTCTGTGTCCAGTTCTGATTTTTTGGGCAGAAATCAGATGACATGCAGCTTAAGGCTGAGTTTGTGTTTAATTAGGGGATTATCTCAAATCTGAAATGGAGCTGCTTTGAAGCGTGTGAACCAAAGCTAGATAAAGACTCCCACAAACCCCTGCAAACTGGAAATTTATAGGTTTCACTCTGTATTTATTTGCTGTGGCTCAGTTTGAGGTGAAAGGTACAGCTCAGCTGCCACAGCTGGACTTTTTTTCTGGTCCACCTTTCTTTCTGTAGACTGTTCTAATTTATTTGTTGAGCAGATCATCTGGAATCAGATTGGCTGGAGCAGGAATCGCTCTGCTCCGCTCCCTTAGCAAATACACGAGGTCTGAGAGGTGTCTGGCTGCACGTAATGAAATGAGCTGACTGGCACTTTAGCATTCCCCTGTGTAGGAGCGTCTTAGGAGTAAGACACTTAATTATTATTAACATTCTAATTGGCCTGGGCGAGTGCGGATGCGTGTGCGTGGCTGCGCTGCCTGGCTCGCTGTCGGTAGCAAAGTCACATCAGTACTTCCCAACCTGGGTCCCACTGAATCAAGCAGAGCCTTTATCTTCCAAAATTCGTATCTCAACCTTCAGCCGCTTCCAGTAGCGAAACCCTAAACAGACTAAATGTGACAGTGGGAGGAAAATAAAATAACTATATCAAGGAAACATTAACAGGAAAAGAACATTTTGGTAAGGTCTGCAGATAAGAATGGCAAGAATTGTTCTCTCCAAGCAATGTCTGCAGTACAGCTTGCCGTGTATGCTTTAGCCGCTGCTCTGTGCCAGTGTATAGGGAGGACATTAGCTCTTAATGGGAAACATGAGGTGTTTAAACCAAGAACATTTTTCCACAAGGCGAGGTTCTGTCAGGTGCCTGCGGGGAGCCGGAGCTGGGCGCTGCTGCCTGGCCGAGCCTTGCCACCTAGTGCTCTCGCCTGGAACTGCCCTCTTTTTTTTTTTTTTTTTTTTTTTTTTTAAGAAAAAAAAATGTTTATTTAACATAAGTAGCAGTTACTACATGCATTGACTCTTTGGCTCTCAGCTTTTGCAAAGAGCAATATTTGCTCTGAGACATCAGCAATACTTGTTATGGTGAAACATGCTGCTTGCACTGACAAACTGCATCAGAATGGAGGGTTTATTGTAATAAAGTCCTTCTACCCTGCTTCAACAGAGTGAAGCAGCGTAAAAATGAATTACTATGGTTTATAGCAGGGTACTTGCATTAGTGTGTAACTGCAAATGACAATCAGTTCTGCCGGGTACAAGGATATTTTTCTGATGCATCCATGATTGTCTGGCAGAGAACAAACACTATTCTTATGAACTCACACATAAAATCAACTGGCAATTTAAAATAGCTTCTTTTGTGTTCAGACCAACTCTCTGAAAGACATAATATGACCATTCAACTGTATTTACAGCTCTCCCCTTCTGCTGAGTTATAATAAAAACAGAAGCAAGATCCTTAGCTTCCTGTATCTGCACTTAATTTAGCACTAACTCTGAAATAATCTTACCTTTTCATACTGTAGGAATGATTTCTGCTACCTTCACCCTTGTTAAGAACAGCATCTCACACTGAGTTGTTTTTACAGAAATCGGTGAGACTTAACTCCCTTATAATCAAGTTTAAGGTGTCAGAATCTGACCTGAGGTTATCTTGCTAATGGAGTTATCTCTGTTCTGGCAGTGCCAGTTTTCTCCTTACATATTGCAAAAAATACTTGAACTCAGACTCTGAAAGGTGCTGAGCAGCTGCAGTTCCCACCAAAGCCAGTGATTGTTGAATACACTCCACATCAGTCCAGGCTCTGCTCATCATGTTTATTTGACAGGCAATAACCTTTTTATTGAACCCAGCACATTACACTGATGATCCACCCTTCAGCAAATATGATTGTAATAATCACTTGGTATTTATTTAACAGCCAATTGCTGTCTTTTGGGAAAGACTCAATTTACATAGCTCCAAATTAAAATTAATACATTTTGTAATGGTTATTTAATAAAGGCCAATGTAGGGGAGTTGCCTACTGGTGAGAGGAGAGGATGGGAGACCAGGCCCCTGTGTGTAATACTTGATTCTGCCACTGACTTGCTTAATGACCTTGGGCAAATCACTTAGCCGCTACATCCTTTTATTTATTCCCTTGTAAAATTGGTATAATAGTACCCTGGTGCCACGAAGCTTAATTACTCTTTGTAAAGGATTTTGACCTCTCCAGCAAAGAACTGCATGAATTATACTATAGCTAGCCCAAATGAAGGAAATGTATGCAGCTGTTCATCTAGAGGAATGTCTGGTTAGAAATATATTTTAGGCGAGTGAAGTTTTTCTCATTTAAGATAAACAAAAACCTTCTTCCTCCTATGCTCTCCACCGAATGTCAGAGCTTCCTATTGCTTTTATGTGCAAAGTCTAATTTTCTCTGAATATATGTATTCAGGAGCCTGGCCAACTTCCTTTGATATTGATTTCATTGGCCAATTGAGGCACGCAGGATTTTTTTCTAATGCCTAGCTTGGGCTTTCCTCATATTATAGTATCAGACTCTGACTCCTTGTCTTGTTTCTTTCCTCTCCCTCTCTCACTCCTCCTTAGGAATATAAAGCACTTCAGAAATGGGACTAGGTTTGTAATAAGTTACTTTAATTGGATTTTTTCTTTTTTTTTTTTTTTTTTTTTTGGTATTGGTATGCACAGGTTATCTTTAAATGATTTACTGATGTACTGCCAAGCACTGCTCATTTAACCTCCTTCCTGCTCTCTTTGTATGTGGATTCCTCTAATGATACTGGCAAACAATCTTTTAGAGAGTGTGCAACACATTTCTGCAATGAAAATCCCAAATGGAAAGCTAGAAGTCACTGCCATTTCAGAGATGTCATGTCCCAGTTGCACAGGTTTTGGCACTCGGTCTCCAGCGACCTTTGGGGACACCCAGCACCTTTCAGGATTGGGTACTTGCCCACCCCCAATCCCAGGAAGGTAAAGAGGAGGTTTTTTCTTTCTGGTTCTTTTTTTTTTTTTTTTTTTTCTTTCTTTTTTTCCCTCCCTGTGATCGTTGAGCCACTGCGACGTGAATTTATGTGTGTAATCATCTGTGTTGTAATTGGCAGCCTGGCATATGAGTCACTAACCAAATTAACTGAAGTTTCCTTTGGGGAAAAATGTAATCAGTTACTACACTCAGATACATTGCAACAAATTAACTCTTACTGTTTTGTATGGGTTCAGACTTAGCTGGTGGTGGTTTCCTTCCCCAAAACAAATGGGGGAGGCAGGCAATAACAGGGAAGGGTTAAAAGCCCTAGGGATGGAGGTATCCTGAAGTATCTTTCTCAGTAACTCCTGGAAAGTAATTTGCAATATCCTCTACCCTAAGAGTTCAAAAATCACAAATAATATCCATCCCATATTAGGAGATTGACTTTGAAATCAGTAAAAGAGAAAAATACAAGTTTGGCTTGTTTGGGACATTTAAGCCTTTAGTGTTCCACCATGCAAGCTTTTGTTTGCAGCCCAAATTATCAGCCCTCTACTTTCTATGGGAAAGCAAGCTGAGGTTGTCATATTGTCACATGATTCAAGAAGCTGGGGCTTTAAGAAAAAATCCACTATTGTAGAACTAAGAATTAATTGGTCAAAGTTAGTAACACAGCACAGGATAGTTTTTATTCTGTACTGAAATCTATTCAGAGCCCAAATCTAAGCAGCACTGTGGAAATAACTGATAATAATTTTTTTATTTGCTGGCTGAATCAAAAAATTGGTAAAAACTTTGATTAAAGCAAAATGAAATATTTCATATGAGCTAAAATGAAACATTAATTCTCAACATTTTTTCACTTGAAAAAAAAGTCAGATGCTTTATTTTCAAACGTCTTCATCTCTATAAGTGTTTCTTCCCCAAGTCTGGTAAATAGTTTCAGTTGAGCTTGATCTACAATTATTTAGGAGAATATTTTATTTTCTGACAGGTCACAATGGCTGACCTGAGAGGTTCTAGTCTAGTGGGTGACTGAGACATTGGAAAACCCAAGCTTTTTAAATGGTAATTTCTACTTAATAGTGTCAGGGACCCAGATATACAATATGTAGGTGTCAGTCTCTTTAATTTTAATCTCTGAAGTTTTGGTATCCGGTATTTTTTGCCTTTTTACTGCCTGAGGAGGATAGTCCTACTTCTTGCTGAACTCTTGGTGGAAGGTAGATATGTTAACCAGTATGAAGTGATATGCAGTAATGCAACAAGAAAGGAGGTAAATGGTGACGGAGGGACCAAGACAACTTTTCTTGCAGCCTGTGTCCTGGGAAGTCCGACTGCAGCCTCCTAGACAATGAGGATTTTCTAGTGTCTTCTGTGTAGGACTGAGCTTGGTCAGATAGAGAAAAATGGTGTATGGTGCCTAGTAGAAGAAGGAAGAGGAAGGCTGTTTGAAAAAGGTAACCATGATGGGTAAAATCTGTAATTCAGGCATAAACCTCTCATACTGATGAGAGAATGCACTGTAACTGCTGGAGGTATACCCAGAAGATTAAAAATTTTTTGGCCCGTTCTTTGTCCCATGGAAGTCAGTCAGCTGGTGCAGTGCAGGTTAAGTTACGACAGATGCTTTTACTTTAACCTTAAACTGCCTTCAAAAGGCTCTCTCTGAAAAAAGTTTGGGGTTTTTTCCCTTTCTTTTTATATATATATATATATTTTTTTCCTTCTTCTTTGTTGCCCCTGTAAAAATATAGCACAAGTGTTAGTACCACTGTGATTCTTTGGCATGACTCTAACTTCTGACTATGCTTGTATTTCCTTTCTCTTTTATCTTTTCATGTTTTTTTTCTTCGTATATTTACTTTAATAACTAGAACAATCTATTTTTGCAGTTGGAAGAATGCAAAATTCAATTTATCTCACAGAACACCTAAAATTAATTCACGCAGAAAGGGGGTGGTAGAAGATTTAGGTCCTGACTGTAAGCTTTTGACTGGAGTCATTTGTCATTTTGCTTCACGGATTGGAGCAATGAAGGTTTTATAGTGTGAACCCTTAGAGTGACAGAGCTGTGTGTAATTTCACACTGCTGTGTCAGGGTTTCCTTTTCCAGGCCTTCATAAGTAGCCTATACAAATTCATATCTGCTTGAGACTGGTGTAGAGTGGAGTTGGATTGGACATGGTCCTACTGTCGGCTTTTATACTCAGTTTGAAATTAGCCCTTCTGTGCTGAGGAGGAGCACCAGGCACTTGGATCACTTGTGGTCTGACAGTGGTTGTATGTGGATAAGGACATGGTGTGCATGGGACGTTCATGTGAACTTCTCAGTGGTCTAACTAGGTTCTACAAGGTGGTCACTGAAATATTAGTGCTGGAGAAATCAGAGAAAATAGCTACCTGGAGGTGTGTCTGGTGCTGGATTTTGATGAGGACAAGCTGGGGATGCATTTGGATCTTTGGAGGTACTGTCTGGGACCACATGGCTGAATAATCCTTCGAAGGAATGGGGTTGCTCACAGCCTCCTGCTGATGAGATGCATTCTCAACTGGTGGGATCAGTTTGCTGTGGCAAAGTGGTACTGGGGAAAAGAAACCACTGTAATGGAGTCTGTGGGGTCTGGCTTTAGTGGTGAGGTGGAAACACAGGGCTGGACATTTTTTCATGGTAGGTGCTACCGGAAATCCCCTTTGGCAGAAGCCTTGGAAGGACTGGGTTTCGAGGGCTAGTTGACTATTGCAGCCGAAGCACAACTTCCCTAAAATGCCTTTTCAATGGAAAATGAAACACAGAGAGCAGTGAAGGCTCTGATGGCAGGGATGCTTTGTGGCTGCTGAGGGAGCGGGGGGAGCTGAGTGTGCAGGTTCCTGATCCTTCCAGTCAGTTTGCACAAGTCCCTGCTTGTCGACACCCCCTTTCCCAAGGTTATTTATCTTCCTGTCTGTTGCTGAGAGCTCTTGGATCCAAATGAACTGATTTAGTTCACACCTGCCATATAAACCAGTAATACTGCAATAAGAGTGGGCTTCACTACCAAGAGCTATGTGTTTCAGGTGGGGTGTGAATCTGTGCTCTTTGTCCTCTTTGTCAGCGAAGGAGAGAGCAGGGAAGCAGCGCTGGGTTGGGCTGGGCCTACCTCCTGCCAGGCTTTGTGGAGCTCCAGAGTGGCACCAGAGACACCCTTCCTCCCTGTCCCTTCCCAAGGCGAGCAGTGATGGCAGGGAAGGCAGAACGGCAGCCAGGTTTGCCTCATACCACCCTGCTAACACACCTCCTTCCCCTGGCAGAGGCTGGCGGCCTGGCCCCCCTCACACCTCTCTACACCAAGGAGCACCCAAACCTTCTCACTACAACTCGGCACAGTGAACGGGACGGAGCAAGAGCTGGGGAGCAGCGAGGAGGCGCTTGGCGATGCCCCCCCGCTAACACAGCCTCTGCCACGCTGCAGCTGCCAGCCTGCTCGCCGTGTTGGCGTCTCGGGATGTGTGTGAGGCCCTGGCGTGCCAAGGGGAGACGAATATGCCATTTGACCTTGCCCAAAGTGGCTGCAGTAGCTCTGGTTCCTCAGCCTTCCACTGGTGCCTACGTTATTAGTATTATGGCAGAGCTGCAGAAAGATCTTTGAAATGTGCATTATAATCAGTGTAAGGCAAAATTTGCACTTGGAATGGTATAAATAGTGCATAAATATCCTTCTTGCTGTCTGCACTGAGGTGAGTCTTGTCTCCAGAGCTTCCACTGGTTTTATTGCTTTTTTTTTTTTTTTTTTTTTTCTCTCCCTTCACAATACTGAATTGACTGACTTTATCTTGGCACTTTCTGTGTCTTGCCAAAAGAACAAACTCAAAATAGCTTTCCAGGGTGCATTTTAGATGTTTTTTTCTGAGCCACTGAAAGGAGAGATGGTTCTTGTAAAGAATGAAATTTATTTTACCCACTTTCATCCTGAGTTTATACATGGGCCATTAGCTGCCAGCTGAGTGGTAAACACATAAATGGTAGTGGTACTGCCTACATCTCAGATTCACTTTCTCCCCTCCAAAAGCTCTTCCCTTCTCCCTGGCTGTGGTTATGAGCTAGCAAAACTCAACCCTTTTTCACTAGCAGAATTAACTTCCATTAATATTATGAGTGCTTCAGGCAAAAGAACATTAGTCTGTTCCACCTCCTCTGAGATGCCTCCTCTATGGTGTTGAACAGGTTGAATGACAAAACAGCCATTTAAAAACCTGTTTGAAGATCATTTACCAAGAAAGGGGAGTTTTGTAGCTAAATAGTTTGGGAAGTGGAAAGTCTCAATTCAGTTCCCAGCTCTTTAGGAGTCTTTTGGCATGAACCTGGGATATACAATCTCTGGTTTTCCTGACCCTCAACTTTTTTGTAGCAGCTTTTTTTTTGTCTGGAAAAGGCTATCGGTGAGCTATGCTGTGGACTTGGCAGTGGAAAACGTAGTCCTTTACCTTCCTGAGCTTTAACCTTTTGTGTATGAAATGGGATATAATACTAATTCCTTGTTGTTCATTTTCTGCCCTTTATTTAGAGTGGGAGACCTGATCTCAAACAGGGGCATAAAGTATAATACAAACATAAAATGTAAATGAATTTCAGTGCCTATAATCCCTTGTCCATGTAATTTTGAGGTAACTAGTATTGGTGAAGTGACTACAATCTCATACTCCACCTTTGCAGATCATGTTTATATGCAGGTCTCATCGAATTTCTGCATAGTTATGAGATCTTGAGGAATAGCCAGAGCCCATTTTACTTAGTAATGGAGTAGGTTGTGAATAGGTCTGTTGTTGAAGCATTTATTGTTTTTCAACTTAAGTTATGGTTTCATATAAATAATATATGTAGCTAGTCAATGCTTGGGAAATGCATTCTTTTCCCTTTTGAAATATTTATGGACATCAGTGCCTACCAAGTACCCAGTCAATTTTGAGAATACAGCTCTAGTAAGAAGGCTGGGTTGCCTTTAAGTTCTTGGCCAGAGACTGGCAGTGTGGGACGGACCTGTTAGCTGAACGATGCTGTAAATCTGCCATTTTATCTATTGATTTCCCCCACTCCTTCCCTCCTGGTTGTGGGGTCTGTCAATCCCCTCCTGGATTTTGAAAATGGATTTTACGTTCATGAAAGTTTCTGTACTGACAGAAAAGACAATGTAGTCATCCTACATCAGTAGAGGACAAGTACAGTATGAACTGGTTAAAAAGATAATTCATACTGCAGTTGAAATGTTGGGATTTTCACTTGTCAGTCAAATAATCAAAATTATTTGAATATTTTCTATAACAAATTATAACATCCAAAATATTTATATGCATATGTGGTGCAATTTTGCCCAGTGTAAAATTCTTAGATGTGTTTTTTTACATTTCTCAAGACTTCAGGATGGAAATGAGAATTAATCCAAATATGGGTTTATTGGTAGGATAATTCAATGTGTCATGCATACTGGGGGACATCTGAGACTCCCTTTGACTTTTCTAGCCTGGTAAGAGGTGTTCCTATGTAAGAATTGCTATGATTTAAGATAAAGAAATTATATGCTCAGTCTTTACCTCAGATAATATTTCAGTCTTCAGACTCACTGTTGGAAATTGTATCCTTTTTTTCACAAGGCCCTGTCTTGCTCTTTGACTGGGTGACAAGATTTTGTAATGAATAAGACTTCAAAGAAGTGGACACCTGAAATTTTTTTCAAGAAATCAGCATGCCAGTTCCTGAAGTTGAAACAGGCACTTGGTGCGCAGTGGTGGGTGAGCACTTTGAAGTATCGAGGTTTTACATAGACAACCAGACAGGAGCAGAGATGGCTGGAAAGCTTCCATGATGAAGTTCAGTCTTGAAAAACCTACCCTGAATTCAGGAATTTGCAGATCTCTTTGTATTGTCACCTTAATTATTTAAATAATAATTAAAAAAAAAAAAATTAAATTTATTTTCTGTGTTCAGTTCTGACTCCTACAGGCTGCAAAGAGGCAGCACTCGGAAAATACCAATGAAAAGCTGCCTTTGTAATGCTTACTGCAGTTTCCTGCTCTGGTGGTGTGTGAATAGGATGATTTTCTTATTTTTTTTTTTTTCCTCAATAAATAACTCTCATGTATCTGTCTGAAACTCACACCATTAAAACCTTATCTCGGCAATCTAAAATGGTGGGGTTTTTTTCTTCCCTTACCTACATGTCAAATCATAAACATCAGCTTTAGTAATAAATATTTCTATTTTATATGCATATTTTATGCCTTTATCCCAGTTGTATTTTCAAGGCTAAGGGCTTCAGTGTGAGATTCCTGCTACATGTTTAACAAACAAATAGTGAAAAATAAGATATGCTGATGTGGTGATTATTATACATAAATCATTGAAAAATGCTCTTTTTTAGAGAAGGGAATCACAAAAGGAGTCATTGACCTGAATAAAAGAAGCTCAGCTATACTCCAGAGAATTTGCCATTTTCGATACATGTTAGTGCTTGCTAACAATTGTAATTTATTAATCTCGTTCTCTCTTCTTTTCCTCTCTACTTGCACATTTGCTTTTTTTTTGTAAGAAAGAATTGTATTTATTTTCTAAGAGTGTAAATTGATCTTGTGGTCACTGATAACCACTAAAAGCTACTTGACAGTCAAAACAGTCTCTCAAAAGACCCATAACCAAAATAGGTAGAACAGGCCTCCTCACTAGATCATTCAATTTTAATATTTCTAAGAGAAAAAGCAGTATTTGTACCCTGAAACACAGCCAAGGATATTCTGGCCTGATTTGCTGGTCATAACTCTCCTCATGGTCTGTTTGGAAACAGAAGCTCCCTGCCTAGTGCAAATTGATGTAGTTCTGCTGCTCCAAGTGAAATACAGTTAGCTATGCTGGTAGACTCCAGGATATAAGGCGGTGATAGGAGTTTTCATAATCTCTGGAAAACCAAGATATCTATTTTGCTATTTGATGGGAGATGAACTCTTGGAAATTGTGCTTCTCATGCAGAGAAACTAGAAACAGAGTTTAGAGAGCACAGGTACATTATTATATGGGATCTTATTTACATCTCAAGTATATCCATCCATTGTTTAGAAGCTTTACTTGTTATAGAGCTATCAGGCCCCTGTTCCACCCTTGGCATGCCAAGCTTCCATCCACATTCAGGGTTTTCCAAACATGTATTCATATCCATGTACAGATACATATACATGCCCACTTGCACTGACAGATGGGATTGTCTTTTTCCTCATGTCTCTTTTCCAAATGAAGATGCAATAGTTCAGTATTTTATAGCCCCAGCAACCAGAACTAAAATCTGCAAAGGAAGAGGCAAGAAATTAAACATAGTTCAGGGTTAGGTAATCTTATCTCAGTAAATATCCAGTTCTAATTTGTAATCACTAAATGTCTGTCTGAAGCATGAGCTTTCTCTCTCCCAATACTTCTTCCAGTTACCTGTAAAATTGCCTAGCTTCACTTTGAATTGAGCTGTAGTCTCAGTATCACGTTTTCTTTTATTTAACAAATGTTGACTTTTTTATAAGATCTGTTTTCTTCCTTTGTCAATGTACTCAGAATTTGTTTAAGGAGTTTTTCTGTGCACCTTCCCTGCGGTATGTTGTAAACTTACTGACAGAAGCAATCGAGTACTTAACCAATCATTAGTGCTTGAGTTGCCCCTTCAGCTGCAGCCATTCTATTTCTGAAGGCAGACTGTGCTGTGCCTGCTGCCTGTGCCTGTATTCAAGTTTTAAATCTTACTCAGATTCTGTAGGTGCTGTGCATAGCTTAGCTCTTGTCAAGCCTGGAAATTATTTTTTTCCCCCGTTATGTTGGTGAAGATGAGGTGCTTGCTTGTTAGAGCACTTATTTCCCCCTCTCCTCTTCAGTGTCTTTAAAAAATATAATTGGGGGAAAAAAAGATGAAATAAACCAGCATGCAAAGAGAAATAACCAAGAAATGTGTGGTATATTTGTGCCATACATTTCAGTAAATTCTTAATGTGAACTTCATTTATCTTTGTAAATAAATTTCTGTATTCCTAGCATTTATTGAATCAGCAATGTACCCATCCATTATGTAATACTAGCAGCTGGTCAGCCTTTCATGTGATGTACAGTTTCATTTTCTTCTTGGGCAATGATATAATAACACTATTATTCTTCAGCACCTTTCAGCAAATGTTCCTTTAGATTGTCATCCAGCTACCAGTTACTTCTATGTAAATGCAAATTCTAATTTAGAAGAAGAATTAGCTTTGAGTAAAGCATTAGTTTATATTGATAGGGTTGGAAAAGAGCCTTCTCTGCAAGTGGAAACTCTTGAACAGCTTAAAGAAACTATTGTCGGTATCATTTCTCCCATTTGCCTGAGCAGTTTTGGAAAGAGGGTTCTAATTATTGGCTTCAGTCAAAGAGAGGGATATAAAAGTCTGTATTTCACAATCCTTCTCTATATCATAGGTACCTCTCAGACCTCTGAGCAAGCCTGTCGCTGCCTCCCTCAGTACTAGGAGATCACAGTAGCACTTCTACAGATTGTGCCTTCCTCCTTTTTCTCTCTTCTTTCACTTCTTTCTGAATTTATTTACTATCTATGTTGGGTAAAATTTGACACTATCAAAAATGGGGTGTCAGTGATTTGAAAACTTTCTTGATGACAGCTTGCTTCTTTCCACTCGCCTGATATATCTCGTATTATTTTGCAATAAATAAGACCATAGTAAGGAACAGTCAGTAACTGAAGGGAGTGGAAACCAGTTCTCCAGTAGCTACAGAGCTGTAGCAAAGGGATCATCTGATTCTAGCTATGCAAGGATCTTGCACAATTCCTGCCAGTTTCTCTCTGAGACTAGGAACAAAAAAATAAGAGGTTAAGAAACAGTAACGTACAGAAGGCTAAACAGCAGACCCCTGAAATTTCCAGTGTGTTCTCCTGCCATGGTTCTCTAAATTATGTTTTATTGTAAAGAATACATCTTTTATTTTCTATTAAGCAAACAAACCCAACAACACACTTTGGGGAATTGTCAGAGAATTCGGGATCTGATTCACAGCCTACTGAGGTAATAGAAAATGCTTCCCATTATGTGTATATTGGTCACTTTTTAAGAAATGGTTGCAATGGAAAACTTTAAGTTCGGCACATGCTAAACATCTGGTATCAGACCAAGGCCTCCCTTCTACAAAATGCTGAGTAAAGCTGGCTAGAAAGCAAAACATCTGTTTGAGGAAAAATGTGGATGGTTTAGAATTTTTGTCTCATCAAAATAAAAATAAGACCACTTGTTAAAGAGAGAGCAAGCGAGCAGAATAGAGGTTCAGTTCACAGTATGCCAGAGCCTAGTTCCGAGGGTATTCTTATACAGTGTAGGAAGCCTGGGTTCATGGTTATGACCTACAACACTTCCTTGACTAGAATCAATCTGTTAAGCACAATTGCTTCTGTTGGATTAGTTCTGACTTCATAAAAATCCCATTCCTTGGGGCAGAGGAGAGATGATGACCCAGAGGTTGGGGTATTTGCAATGACTGTGGGAAGATTATGTCAAATCCTTGCTCTGCTTTATTTGGAGCCAACTCAAACTTTCCTCTATCACATGGTATAAATCTGCATCACCAGGGAATGTGCTAACCACTGGGCTGCTGGCTACGCTGCCATCCTTTCCCAATCAGCTTTTGTCCATCAGTCTCAAGCTGGGCTGGAAGATCCTTACCAGCAAGAATTTTGTTGACTCTTACATGTTTCCCACAAAGTTTCTGTTCTGAGACATCAGCATTTTCTGTCCCAAGGAAAAAAAAATTCTTGTTGGAAAATTCCTGACTAGCACCAGCCCTGATCACTGATGAGGTCAACTGACCGCTTGCATCCTTCCAACGTTTATGTCTTTTTATTTCAAAACAGTTAGAGGGCTGGTCTTCTGGGCAGGAAATTGCAAAAAAAAAAAAAAAAAAAAAAAAAAAAAAAAATCCAAGGCTGCATTTAAATAGTGCATTCAACTGCAACTTGTACTGAGTGCAATTTTGAAATAATCTTTATATAGAAGATGTTGTCTTAACTACCTGTTGAACACACTGAACATCCCATGTGCCTAATCTTTCTGCTTTGCTCAAACCATACAATTTATCTCTTAAATACCAGAGCCAATACTGTAAGAAAGAGGCCTGGAAAAAGAAACTTTAATAAGATAACCCATGAGTCCATCCCAACAGGACGTTCACTGTCAGATGAAGACTAACTGGGAATGTGGATGTTGAGAAGGGAGGGGAAGAAGAGATAAGGGGGTCAAAGAGGTCTAAACAGCTCTTGCATGAGTTTGTTCCTAGCAGAAAGACAAAGAATTCTAAACAAAGATTTTATTGGCATTAGAAATGTGACCACTGTAGGCAGCATGTATATGGGGCAGCTTTCCCAATCAGCTGATTACTGTTTGTCTGCCTACCTCTGCTGTTGGTCTCTTGAAGGGTTCTCAGACAAATAACTTCCCCCTTTGTGCTCCTGTTTCCCTAGCTATAAAGTGGTGTCAGCAACACTTGCTGCCTTTGTAAAGCACTTTGAGATCTGTGGGCAAAAGGGATGTGTTAGGGTTGTTATTAGTTCAGAAAGAGAAAAAGTTGTAAAACTGAAGTTTGAAGTCATACTTATCTTCCTGTGTCTCTTTCCTCCTAGGGATTTTTTTTTTTTTTTTTTTCTGTTGGGAAGAAAATAGTGATTGCAAACTAGTGAACTTCAAAGTGGCCAACAGGCTTGATCACTGAGCCAAGAAACAAACCTTCCTGTAGCTTGGTTGTAGGATGCAGATTATGTGCACTGAAGGTGTATGCAGATATTTGGGAAGCAATTTACAGGTGGCTGGTGGTGACAATTCTCCCGGTGTCCCATTACAAAATGTGTTAAACTAAACGGAAATCTGGGTCAGAGGCAAGTCAGTGATGCTGAGTTCAGAGTAAGCACCTTTACCCATCTGGAATTCAATCAGCAGCCCTCCACCAGAATTGTGCTATCACTGGTCACACAATTTATCCTGGCATGAGGGCTGTCTGGAGCTACATCTCAACTCCACTCACTTCAGAGTCCCAGGCTGGCCAATCATGAGCATGTACTTACACTACTTACACACTTACACTAATTACACTTAAGTATCCCAGTATGCAGTGACTGTCCTCAGAAACTTCTAGTATGCACAGACAGGACAGGCACAAAACAAGTAACGTGTTTTGCTCATGAGTAAAACAAGACTGAAGCAAAGGTAATGTGCATTAAATAGAAATAATGTTTTTTTTTTTAAACCCATTGCAATGTTGTAATTTTCTATATATGAATTGCCTGCATTTAGGTCAAATAAAAGATGTTTTAACACCTTTGAGGCCTTGTCACCTATTGCCATGGGTCTCACAAGCAATCAATAATACAGCCAAAGCAGCTGTATTTAGAGCCTTTGCTCTGCCATTTGATTTATGAACAGATTTTTCATGACCAGGATAGAGAATTGAGCAAATGACTATTCAAGAAAGCTTGTTATAAAATGAGATCCTATACTCCAGTCCCACAGCTTATTGTCCACATGGAAAACCAGCTGAGGTATCCAGCATTGCATTATCAGCAAAGTTACAAATATTTACTGAAGAACAGAAGTCAAATGGAAAGGACTGTCTAATCCAAGCTATGTATGCTTATAACTGCCCTAAGCATGAAAACAACTGTTTTTTCTCAATTTTTCTTGCTATATGGGTGGTCTCCAGTGTTATCCATAAATAATTTTTTTTTTTCTTCCTTTGTACAGGATAAAGAGGATAATAACCGTACCAGCTTCACCAGCCCATGGAGAGAACAGCTGAAGAGAGCATGTGAAATTGCTATGATGAATAGCAGAAGAGGGGAAGGCTTCTTGCAGTGAGAGAGATCTAAGCAGCACTTCAGGCCAGGAGGCAAACTGAGAAAAAACTTTTTTGGATCTAATCAGGTAGGTTGCTAGGATTGTATTAGGTGTATGGTGTTATAGAACAGAAAGCCAACAGGTTCTCCATGCAAAAGAAAACCAAAGAAAAATGAATGCAGCAAGTATGATTCAAACCTTATCTAAATTAAGGAAGGAAAACAGAAGTGCTATTCCAAAGAAAGAGCTTGAATTCAATCAAATAAAAGAGATTCTAAAAAAGTAATCTTTAGCTTAACATGGGCACAGCAATGAGAAGTTTACCTTGAAAAATCAATTGCAATTGCTGGAATAGTTTTTCTCTAGGTATATCATAGTATATAAGATTTTAACCAGTATTATAGCATTTGGCATGCTAGGTGCTGTCTGGTATGCCAACACTGCCTGCTGTCACCATTTCCAGAGTCAGTCTTCTCAAAGAGTCATGAAAAAACACAGCTCAAAAGAGGTCAGTCTTCTGACCATCATGCAGCAGATTAGTGCTGCAGATCTAACACACAGCAGTCTTTCCTGAGTTCCTAGTGGCTCTGAATCTTCTTTCCTTCTGGAGGCAGGATGAGGATAGCTTTATTAGGGTCACGGGAACTAGGCTGTTGTGAAACTGTCTCAGGAGAGAAGAGAACCATCCTCCTCTTTAGAGACACTGAAAGAAAAAGTAGTGTGTACCTCTCTATTTAAAATGTGTCTTGCCAAGGAGGAGCAAAGCTTGAAACCAGTGTGTCTCAAATATATTAGCCTTACTGTGCTCTTAGTGAACTGTTCCAGCTCAGTGTGCAGTGATGGGTAGCAATGGTGGCAGAGTACTTCTTGGGAGCTTGAAAAGCAGTGTTTCAGAGGCAAGATCAAGCTGGTCTGTCTGTGGAAGACACTGACCAAATTCATGTATATGTAGGATATATGCAAACCACATCTATAGCATCCTGGCCTTCCCACTGCTTTGAGTAGCTACTAAAGAATCCAGATAGCTCAAACCAAGTTGTAAACTGATTCACCCCTTTAGATCCAGATGCCTCTGGACTATTGGTAGGAGGACTTGCCAAGCTTTAATCTGACTCTGGCCAGTCAACACATTTATCTCATGAAGGCATCAGGGCCTATTTGCTACCAGCAGCAATCCAAATGTTAAAGATCAGCACATTAGATAAATATTAACAGAATTTCAGGCCAACAGCTCGGCAGTAAAACGCTGCCATGTGTTGAGATTTTTTTCCTGATCTATAGCTATCACTGGTGTGGGTTTATGCTAGTGGCCCTCTTCTCCAGTTCACTAATGACAGCTGTAAACCTCCTCTATCAACAAACTGACTTAAGCTATGACATGATTAGCTTAGCCCATCCGCCTGTACATTTAGCAATCTCTTCCTCTTAAAGCGGGACACTGAATCTAGTGCTGGCTTAGTGATAAACAGATGTCAGGAAAAAAATGGTAACAGGAAAAAGTCTGAAAAAAGTATTCTTCCATAAGGGCCTTCCACCTAGCAGAGACAACAGTAAAATGCAGGAAAGTCTTTGTTCAGGTTGTTGAACAGCAATTAGTCTGATATTGTTTAGGTTGCTCCTGGACTGAGTTTTCCTCAAGCAATAAATGTGGGAAGTTACTTTTCCACTGGGGTGTTGGAGTAGCCTGTGTAGGGTGAGAGTGTGACCAGTCTTGGACTAGTGTTTAGGTACATTGAATCCAGTGTTGCCTCCCTCTCTGAGGCAGGCCTAGAACTTCTGGCTAAGTATGTTACCAGAAGAGGTATCTCTATACCATTCACAAAAGTAATTACTCATTTCAGAAGACACTTGATTTTTTTTTCTTTTATTTTTTAAATTTATTATTGAATTCCCAAGTGCCTAAGTCACTTCTGAAAGCAAAATACTGACTCTTCAGTCAGAAGCTTTTGAGAGTATTAACCTCTGTGTTCTTGAGTTATGGTCCTCTTCAAGCACTTGTGTGATTTTTAAAGGCACTGATCACCCATAGATTGCTTTGAAGTTACTGACAGTTGTGAGCAGTCAGCACCTCTCAAGAAGTTGAGAAGTTTGGTGCCTCAGTTCATTTGCCTGTATTTTAGAATAGTGGCCTTTGCTTTTATTGACTTTTGAGACAGGTGAAGTTGATAAAGTGAACGAGTATAAAAAACTTAAGTGCAGCAGAGGATTAAAAAGCAGGGAAGATGATGAGAAGAGAGATTGTGGCCGAGATTAAAAGTCAGGATTTCATTGGGATGTTTTTTTAATGTCAAGACCTCCTTTTTATTGCATTTTTTTTTTCTTTATATGAAGTTGCATTGAAAAAGCTGCATCCTGACTCTCCCACATCCCTGTATTTTATCATAGTCAATGATGCACATCCTTGTAAAAAGCAGGTTAAATATTTTTGCGGTTAAATGTCACTTGGCTTGATGGAAGCAGAAGCCTCACACATAGGGCTGGTAGGAATGAGTCATTTTGTAAGTTATAGTCTCTGCTGCTCCCCCTTGTCTGGACCTGTTCTCTTGCTAAACCTAGCAAGGTCCAGTCACTGAAGTCACTTAAAACCTGGACTGGAGAGTTCATGCTACAGCATACTGTACTTGTATCCTGCAAGCAGCAGTTCTGAGCCAGGACTGTGTTCCCTGGCTGCAGTTGCCTATCCCCAGAATCCTCAGAGGCTTCGTAGCTTGTGTCATGTTTAATTTTTGAGGTCTGAACAATTCTGCTGCTTGGATCTCCTGAGTTAAACGAGGTCAGACCTGGTTAGTTCTTGATGGGGTGTCCTTCAAGAAAAACACAGGTGTTAGCCTGCAGGAAGTGTGATGGTGATTCAGGAGGTGGCTCGGTTCCCTTAGAGTCAGGATTGAACTGGTAAATCTCTCCGGGGCCAGAGAGTGCCGTACTGGCAGAGATGATATCTTCCAAAGGTCAGGGCAGGATGGAAAATTGATGTCTGTTTATTTTGTTGGTGAGGGCATGAGGAAAAGTTCCTGCCCTAGAAATGAGGCACATCTGATGTGATTAAAGAAGTCAACAAACCTCTGCTTCTTTAAAACTGGGAAATGACCCTTTGAAAAGATCACATCTGTGGCATTCTAGGAGGCCACAAAACACCATTCCTTAGTCTACAAAAGTCCAGTTCTTTTATAGCCCTGCTGCTAATGGAGTCAGCCCTGCTGTCTATGTGAAGAATGTTCCTCCTTTACATGCCAAAGACACCAGCTTGATTACCATGATGGGTCAGTATAGGTTATGCACAGAATATGTTTACAGGTGAAACAGATCCAAAACAGTTAAAGTATGTTAGCTACTAACAGCACCTCCATCTGTACTCCTTCCTCCTTCAGTAATAACAGCATGAGCTAAAACAGTCCTTATAATATTATGGGTTATCAATAGCCCAAGACTACCATGTGGGCCTGTGGTTTCTGTTGGCACAGTGTGAAAGCCTCTTCAGGGGAGAGGAAAGAAATGTTGTTTCTCTGGAGAAAACTTGCATCAGGTCTTCTAATTTCTCCCCTCTACTATGGCCATGTAGTTAAATCTCCTGCCCACATGATCAGTCAGTACAGTACTCAAACTGGGAAAATGCAAGAGACTTTAAAATGGGGTTTTTATCCCAACCAGGATTAAAGCAATTAGTCCATGTGTGTGGACAATTGTGTACAAGTGTCTCTTAGAAGAGGTCACAGTAAGTAGGAAAGTCCTTTGTAGACTTGATCCAGTCTGTGGCTTGTCTCAGATTTTCACATAGCAGGTTATTTTAGAATGAAGTCCTCATTCTTGTTTTACTAAGATCACTTTGTACTTCAACAATTTTGGGTCAAACTTCCTTTTTGCTCATCACTTTTCCTAAGTTTCCAAGTAGTAGTAAATAAGAGTTGTTCTTGTAACATAAATCTTTCTACCTCTTTGGACACAAAGGTGTGCATTACACCTGGCTCAAAACTTCAACTCTTCAAGTGAGAAATGGTGCTGGGGTTCAATCCACTAAAACTGGACAGTGATATTACTGTCATCAAATTTACTAATGTGAAATACCTTTCTCAAATTAGTGTGAATGAATACGTCGTGTTACAATAACGTGCCTTAAGATGGAATTTACCTTTAAACTAGATCTTTGCCTGGCCAAGAGAAGACTTTTTCAGGACAATTGTTGTTCCTCACTTGCATTGTTAGTCTACTGATCATAAATTTGTTGCATCTTTATTGGGGACAGTGCTGAATGCATGCTTAGTTGTAAAGTATTGAGTCACTATTCATTACTGATTTACTGAAGCCTGTAGTGGGAACAGAATGAAACACTGCTAAGCATTTTTGAAATTAAAGTCAAGTGAATGTACAGCATACGCTTAATGTTAAGTGTCTGCTTAAATGTTGTCCCCAAACAAGGATAGATTTCTCATCCTTAAGCATTTTGCATTAAATTATAGGGGTCAAAATTCAGGATACGTTTCACTGAATCAGTCAACTCAGTACAAATGGGCTATTTTCTGATCACCAATGATGGTGCTTTCCATGCAGACATGCTCCTGGATGCTCCATCTCCTTTGCTGCTTGTTTTGCTCAGTCCTGCAGCTCTTTACATTTTTGACAATTGTAGCTGGAATTGCCGTTTACTATTTGAGAGGAGAAGGCGGGGGAACAAGTACAATTTCTAGATTTTTGTGGGTTTAGGCATCTTCCTGACAGCTTTACTGAGTTTGTTCACATTATGCTCTTCCTGGCATTTCCTCCTTTTGAAGTTATTAAAACCAATTTCATATTTATAAATAAAATGTCCTAATGCATCTAAAATTTGATGAGGTCTGGCTGCTGCCTGCTTTTCTTTTTAATGTTTACACCAGGTGCCTCTTGCTATCAAGGAACCAAGCAATGAATAAATTTAACAGATATTTCTTTTAATTAGCCCCCAAAGAGCAAGCAATGAAAAACACCATCAGAAACATTTTACTGCTTTAGAAAATATAAGACTTCTTCACAAAGCCACTACACAGAATTACAGAACAGCAATAAAATCATCACTTGCATGCAGAAATAGATTGTTTACACAGGGATCTTGTATGAACTGTACATTTATTAGTATTAACTTCTAATCATGCAAACACTTCCACATATGCATCTGAGTAGAACCATTGAAATCAGTGGGACAACTATGCTGCCTAACATTAGATACATGCATTAAAGTTTGTGGGATTAGAGCTCCATTTGTGTATATCCCTAAGAGCTTTGCCTTCTCTCAGAAGGGGGGAGGAAAATTTATATTCCACATTGGTGTAATTATAGTTGTACATACAATATTGGCAAACTAGATTCTCTGAATGTCTGCAACATTTCAAAGCAGTTTAAGATACAGGCTAAAGGCTGACAGTTTCTTATTCTGACTTATATTCTGCCCCCTCTGCTTTTGATTCTGCATTCAGAGCTGCCACAAGAATGTCAGCACTGCAATAAATATGCATTTATGTTGCACCTTTTTTTGAAGTTTTCTAAACACTTTACAGACAGCCCTTTATATTCACAGATCTCAAAGTAGTTTAGAAATCTCTGTTAGTATTGTTATCCCTCTTTTATTGAGGGAGAAATGGATGTGTTTCAAGGGAAGTGACTGATCCAAGAACCATTGCTTTCAAACTAGATAAATCGGAATTCTCCTATGAAAATTTTCTCCAAAAGATCTCAAGTGGTTCTGAGGGAAAACATAAAGTTTTTATTTCCGTGCTGCAGTTAGCTGATATAGGCAGGATTACACAATGCTAGTAAACCTCATGTGTGACGATAGTCAACTTAGAAAATTCCTATCAACCAGACACACAGTAATTATTTCCTTTCTATGGCTAGGATATTGTGAAAAAAATGCAAGAATCCTGACTCCAGAGTTGCTTGTTGTAGACAGTAGATCATGGAGGTGTGGGGGTGTGGTAATTCTGCACTGAGTCCCTCCCACAGGTCAGTTTTACAGGGGGCTTGCAAGTGAGACTGAAATTACATCCTGGAGTCTATTTTTTGTGTACTGTTCATCTGGCTTGCAGTTGAATTGTCCCCAAGATGTACAGATAGTATAGCTGAACATGTGCCCAGTCAGTCCTGCACTTGAAATACACCCAAAACCTGGAGCAGTGGGCAGTGGAGAGCAAACACGTGCAAGCAGCTCCTCAGAGGCCAGCCTGGCCTGACGCAGCCAGGGCTAGCATACCCTTCTGGCAGCTGGTGCGCTGCTATCGGGAGTGTCTGTGCCACGGTCTCTGGCACATGCCGTAGGGTCCATAATGTTTCATTGGGAAGTCACAATCCCTAGATAATGGAGTGTACAGGGTCATCCCATTGTATTGACCCAATCCCCGAAACAGCTAGTTGAGCAAAAAAGAATACTCTCTTCTCTCTCCCAGCTGTATAGAAGTTCCTTAATTAGAGACCACTATAGAGCTACAGAAACATTCTCTGCCAGCAAAATATTTCCCATAATGTTGTTATGGGAAATGTCTTAAAAGTGGCAATCAATTCTTCTTTGAAGTCATTAACAACCAAAAATGAATGCAGGAACTGGTGTGAGAGGGCTGGAAATATGAGAAGATTTAAAGTGTATCTCTTACATGTGCTCCAGCAGAGAGGGGAAGAGATCCAATTGCTTTCTTACCCTTGGAATTTCTCTGTTGGTTTTAATAGTGTGATGCCCTAATGACAAACTCCACACGCACTCTGGGGTATGTTCTCAACTTAATCCATGGGGATACATGTCTGTAATACTCATTAATGTCAAGGAGCGTTAGGACGAACATAAATCTTGGCTCACTAAGATGTGAATCTAGACTCTGATGTGCACCATACAACATCAGCTGCTGACTGAAGAAAAAGAGGAATTCCAGCACCTAGAAAGTCTACTTGAGTGTTCCTAGACTAAACAATCGATCCAGCCAAAAAAATCAGGGATGAAATTTCTACTCCACACTTTGGTTCAAAAACACCAGCTGTGATAGAGAAAGATGCATACCCAATGGTCAGTCTCTGGCTCACACAGAAAGTCCATAAAATCCCTATGAATCCCTAGTCAGCCAGACAAACTCTAGTTCCACCAGAACCCTTGAAAAATAGATAAGCAATGCATTTCTCAGGAAATCTTCTGTGCCATACAGCTAGGGAAAACATCACACCATACATATACATAAAGAGAAATTTTGATGCCAAGAAATGGGAACTACTCTATAACAGACTTCTGATTTGTGATTTCTTTGGCATGGAGCCTAACAAAAAATCACTGTGATTTCCAACTACAAATATTTTTGGAACCACCAGACTTGCTCCCATGTGTATGTTAAATGAAATGAATGTTCAAAACCTATAATAAAACTCCAGAGGGAAGACTCTGATCAGAATATTAACATTAATCTTAGGAAGTCACTAGGAACCATTCAAGCTATAATAATAAATTGCAATAAAGAAGGAATATAAGGGCTTTTTTTCCTGTCTGTCCAGTAAGCAGGTGTTACTGTGAACACTCTAATCTACACAGCACAGAAGTGAAGTGGTTGCTCTTAAATTTTCCAGTTGCGTAAAATAAATAAATGACACTACCATAATATGTACAACAATCCCTCTTATACTAGCTTAAGTGTAGTTTAGGGAATAGTGCAGATACTCAGATAACATAATGCAGCTATCCGAGACAAGGCTGGAAAGCTTTCAAAAGCAATCCTTCTATCAACAGCTCCAGAGTCAAAAGCAGGAGTCTGAGTTCACTCCAGATTTATGGTAAGAGCCGTTGCCAGGCCGCTTGCGTGCGCCTGCACCCCTGGTCATTCAGCCTGGGAAGTCACAGAGCCAGGACACGATGCTATCACATTGCTCCGGACAAGAGCAAGTGGCTGAACTGCACTGCTCTGACCTGCCATCTATACTGATCTTTGCCTTTGATTTTATTTGGATCCAGACTGAAGCGCCTAAATTTAGGTATTTGAAATGGTAGCAAAGTACCTTATCAACAGAGGCTTCATTTTCTAAACTAATGATCATTTTCAAAAACGACTTCCTCTGACTAGCAGCGGTTAATCAGGACTGCTCAGTGCTGTCATCTAGATAATATGGATATATATTTTCAGTCTTAAGCCATTGAGTTTAAATGCTTTGACCACAGTCTCTAACACTAAAATAAAACTGTGGTTCTCTGTGTACAATATTTGCTTGTAAAATTTAGTAAGAAGAATGATCAGGAGGTAAATCGAATCAAACCAAACGTGCCCTTCTACTTTGATGGGATTCTTTTTAAGTTTGGAATTCTGAAATTTAAGTAGTGACAGAAGTTTCTCATTACCATTAGAAAGATAGATTCTACCACGACTAGCACATGATCCTACTGGCACTGTCATAGTGTTTTCACAAACAGGTGGGAAATAAGGTGTACAGGAATTCCTTAATTCAGTAAAAGGTTGTTTTCCAGTTCAGGCACTGACTCCCAATGGTGAACATATTTCTGTTGTCATGGAGAAGTCATTTTTCACACCTGGATATTTTGTGCTGTACTGTATTTCTGATGCAACTCAGATTCCAGGAAGTCTGGGAACTCCCAGAGCAAAGACTGCTCTGCAGAGATCTGTAGCTCTGCAGCAACAATAAGGGGTTGGAAGCTAATCCATGTTGAACTGTATCATTGAATCTTTTGGGATTCACTCAGAGCTCGTTAGGAAACAGAGAGGTTATATCTCAAATCCTGAAATGCAAAGCATCAAGTCACTTCAAGCAAATATTTTGATCACAAGTACAATGCAATTCACGAAAAAGTGTCTAAATGTGCAGTAGCTTTGGTGTGTTTAGTGTGTCCCTATGATGACTTTTATGTGTGCAGCCTCACAGAATAGCAAAATTGTCCTTCCAGGTATGAGCAGTGCTCTATTAATAGTCTATTAAGTACTAAGAGCGAATGAAAGACACCTCAGATGACTCTTGAAAAATGAATCAGTATCTACTCTGAAATTGGACCCCAAGTATGGAAACAGAAAATAGGATGTGGCTGTGAGAGATTATTTTGGGGCCATATGGTTTCTTACTCTGCTCCACCCTCCTTTTCAGGAAACTAGCATGTCCCAGCACCCTGTATTCATCTGAGATTAATATGGGCATGTTTTGTGAGAACACTTTGTTGGGCTACTAGGAATTTTGTTCTCTCATAACAGATGACTGTGCTGGTAATATCTCCTGACCCGTCTTTGTGGAAAACACTTATGCAGGGAGAAGCCCTTATGCACTGATCTTGTCTTCATCCTACAAATAAGTTGCTGGTTTTTCTCTTCACCACTCTGCTTTTATCTCTCATCTATCCTGTTTGACACATCTCTCCTGCTGACTGCTGGTGGGGCAAGCCTGTGATTTGTTCCAAGCAAACACATGTGCACAGTTTCCACCATTGTGTGGTCTCATGTTATGAACTTACCTGTGGGTGTTTACTTTGGTGGCATGACCTGGTATTTTGTAGTGCTGTATCTTTTTTCTCCTTCCTTGATATTTTTTTTCCCCTCAGCCATGATAAGTCTTCGTCAGAAGCTGCTGCATTTCTGCTTTGATCATATAGAACGTACCGTATAGCCTCAGGTAACACAGTGCTGCTTAATACAGATGAAATAGCTACAAACCCTCTTAGAAGTAGGGTTTAAAAAGGGATACCAGTGAAATCAGATCCCTCTAGCTGGACAGCAGTCTGATAGGAGAACAAGGGCTGTTGTGGTATTTGGCAGCCAGACAGTCTTTATTGTTATTAGATGAAACAAAGCTTGTGATCTTTAGTCCTTGACCTTAACTGCAGCAGCACACTCTTAATCAGACCTTAATTTAACACCTAACATGGTCACAGAAAGGATCGGACATGGGCTGCTGGTTTAATTACATATGGCTGATATCATCCAAACCAATTTAACCTCATTGCTGTGTGTTGGGCACTGGATGGGAATCACCCTTTAGACACAGAATAAAACAGTTTGCAACAGAAAAAAACAGCAACATACTGTTCAAAGTTTTGTGTAATTGCTTAAAAAAAAAAAAAGAAATAACTACTCTTTTGGCTACTTTGCAGATGATGTTACAACCTTTTCAGGAAGAACTGGAATTAGCATGATTTGCTAAATCTGTTTGCCCTTTATGCTTTCACTCTGGCATTTTAAGTATTTCTAATAATCAAAGATTAAGCATCTTGCTGATGGGATTCTCCCGTTCACATTCATTGAATCTGTTGCTGTATTGTAGCATCTGATGACTGAACTGTGCAACTGGGTAAAAAGTAATATTTATGTGTTTCATGACAAGATTTTCACATTTTGTTATTGCTTACTTTGTGCTTAGTTCTTCACAAACTGACACAATATTTATTTTTGACATTTAAATATGAACAGTCATATTTTTACATGTTTTGACACAAAATTTGATCTCTTTCTGAATTAGTCTGGAAATCCAAAAACATCCAAAGTCTTCCTTAAGAAACAGGATTGTTTTGATCAATCAGATTTCACTCAAACAATTTTTTTTTCAACAAAAGCACCATCAGCAAGGCAAATCCACGACAAGCATTGTAAATATTCTGCAGTTTTTTAATGAAATCACAACTTTTCCATGAAATTCCAGTTGAATACAAAAAGACTGAACATCATAGGTTTACTTGAAAGAGATTGCCTCGAGTTTGCTGGAGATAGATGTCTATCTCTAGCACTTAAGGAAAAATACTCATGAATAAAAGAAATGTAAAATATTAACAAGCAGCAAGAGCTTGGTCTCTGGGACCTGTCTCTTAGGAGACAGATTCCACTGCCAGTGTTTGTCACTGGCTTGTTGAGACCTTGGGCAGGTCATGTTGCTTCTACAGATGAACTCTGATGGCTCTGACTGAAGTGGTTTGAGACAATAATATTCTGCGTTGTGTCCTACCTGGCTGCAGGAGGTTACCTGCCTCGCGGCAGGGACGGCAGGGCGGGACACGGGGCAGCACGTGAGCCACGTGTGTTCACAGGATGGCATGTTAGCCCGCATGACTGCTGAAGGCAGAGCTGCACTGAGACGCTGGGCAGTAACATGCAGGCACTGGGATATACACCTTGTATAATCATTGTGCACGTGTAAAGGTGAATGCGGATTGATTACCTGCCACCCTCAGTAGGAATTTTCTTACTTCCACTCTGCCCAGACATAAATAGCTTCACAAGCTGTAAGAATCAAGCCCAAAGATTTCAGGTTGAAACAAATTTAAAAGCAAAATGAATCCAAAACCTCCATGTGAAGTTCTGAATAAAATCTATGTTTTATTCTGTTGCAGACAAAAGACAGGCCTTGCCCATTTAAATGCTTTTGTACTTTAAGGCCCAGATCATCGAAAATCTTCTCTGGTGCTTTCAGTGCAGAGATCCGTTTGGATGTGAATTTAAACTGAACTGGCTAATATGCATCGTTTCCCAAAATGCAAGCTTTGGAAGTGCAGTAGGCTATTGTAAGCGTAGTCCTCATTTTGAGTTTCTACATGATGACTGCTGTGTATTTACGTTCTGGTTTACTTGGCACAAACTTTCCATTGTAGACCCCTTACACTGACTGAGCTTTGACTGAAACAAAAGAAAGGCCTGTAGTGCTACATCTGTGGTGGTGCAAGGTTTAATCTCTAGCTGATCTTATACTTGTACAAAATCAATATGTACAGCAGGTTGTCATTGGAACTGGAAAGAGAATCTCTATGACAGGCTTATGTGTTTTTTTAGTATTCTAGTTTATCTTGTGCAGTTCTTTTGTATAGGTAATTCTTTCTGTTGGAGGGTCTGCAGAAATTTTCCCAGGGCTGGCTAGAGGATCAGTGTTGCTTTAAAACCTGAATAAACAGTTATACGCCTTGGTAGCTTCAGATCCAGTAGTCAGAACAAATGACATTTTGCATGAATTCTTCCAGATGAATTGTTCTGTGACCACTGTAGATTTTCGAGTTTTGAATGTTGATAATAGAATACTGTTAAGGCTTTTCTTGAAAAGCCCTGAAATGCCCTTCTTTCACTACCCCTGATTGTTTCCAAAGTTAATGCCGTTAGCTCAAAGCCCAGTATGATTTCACATATTCCTGTGAGTTATGTTTTGACTTGGGATTTGGACTTTTTTGTGATTGAATGTTTTTACACGGCTCTTTGTGACCTCATGCTAGGGCAATCACTGTGTTGATTTGAAGGAATGTAGATGGGTCTGCAGAAATGTCAGGGTCTCCCATTAAGATGTTTCTTTCACCTCAGCAGGAGTACTCAGCATTACTGTGAGTGTTGTTACTGAGATGCCCTCTAGTAAGTAAAACAGCACTAGAGCACAATTGCTCTGATGTATTCCAGTAACATGGTGTTAATGTGCCATTGCTTCTCTGTATTTCAGCACCAAGGCATCACTTCTTTGGATTACAATAACACAGGCAAGTGGACTTCTGCTTTAAGAAAACAGAGTAGGTCAGTCTGTGCTGTAGTGTTATGCACAGGGGCAGTGGGATACAATCAGCACTTATCACATTGTGCCTGAACACAAGACATGCTCTCAAAAGGCCTCTGGGTCCTGCAAAGCCTTTTTGGTATGCTTACCTTCGCACCCCATGGGCTCCATCTGAGGCTCAGTGCAAGTCAGTGGCATGCTGTTCCATTGCTTCTTGGATAGCTTTGGATCAAGCTGGGTCAGTACTCCATTTCAGAGGGGCCCCTCTTTCACAATGTCTAAACATAAGCATTTACAGGACCAGAGTACAGTGTACATGGTAACTCATATGTTTTGCCTAAAGTTTTCTATTCGTTATGCTGGCATTTGTCTGTACCATTTAATGAGTATTGGCTTTACAAAGGCACTCAGCACCTAAAAGTGCAATTATATTTTCCAGAAAGCTCTTCTCTTAGAGGTTCTCTTTATGAGTATGTATTTGTTATGCTGAGGATTGAACTCTTGCAAAGAAAGCAAAGTTTGAGATTTCTTGGCAGAGAAAAACAGTACACCTTATTTGTAGCTCTCCTGAATTTTTTGTGATTCTTATCATGCATAATCTTCCTAAGTCCAGAGTCCACAAAGCTAGATGATTAGAGAATCTTAGTTTGTGTGAAACTCAAAATAGGAATTTTTGAGAAAATCTTGGAAATAAATGCACATGTGAAGCAAATGCCAGAATGCTAAAAAAAGGAACCCAAAGTCATAAACTAAACTGGTGCAATCCTGTGGCATAGAGAATAGTTTAGTCCCAGGTTCTCACTGAAAATTGCTTCTTATTAAGCACAATAAAATTATTTCTAATTTTATTGCCTTAATCATACTTAATCAAACATCAAAACATTTTTGTTTATAAGATTCATTTTGATATGACAAATATCACATTCTATATGAAAACATGATGGAGTAAATTTTCATCAAGTATGAATTTGATACTAAATTAAACATGAGCCTTATTCAGAGGTACCTGTATATTCATGTGGATAAATGAATGTGAGTTTGTGTCTGTGTCTTCTTATTTTAAGTTAATATTGGTATTTTCATGCCTGATTCATTATTTTTGAATGCCTGAGCTTGGCAGCATTGAACATCTGCCTTAGTTGTGGGTTCTGATCTTCTTTGAAATTCTAACCTAAATTTAAAATTTCTGCCATTAAAAAAAATATCTTAGACCAGACAAGCCACTTGCCAAATGCTGGGCTATAAATTACAGCCATTTTATTTTTATTACACTCTTATACACTAAAAAAATAAACCCAAAACACCTAAACCCACAAATCTAATTACGCCAAATGTGCCCTTCATCCAAAGCTGAGCTGCTGAGCTTAGCCTCAGCTCCAAGTAGACTGTATGGTTTAGCTGCAAACTAAACCTTTGGAAAAACAGAAGCTGAAATATTAACACAACAGTAACTCTGTTTTAGCCCTTTAGGGAAATATCTAAATAAGCAATAAAATTAATGAAATACTATTTATAGCTGTTGTGTCATAAATGTATTATTTATAAATAAAAGCAAAGCAGGTTAGCTGTGGTAAACTGACACAACTCTACTCACATCTCTGCAAGGTCCTGCACATGGGCTGGGGCAAACCTCAGTATCAATACAGGATGGAGGGAGTGAGAGCAGCCCCAAGGAGAGGGACTGGGGGGGTTGGTGGGGGGAAAACTGCCCGTGAGGCAGCCCCGTGCACTCGCAGCCCAGAACCCACCCGTGCCCTGGGCTGCAGCCAGAGCAGGGGGGGCAGCAGGGCCAGGGGGGGGATTCTCCCCCTCTGCTCCGCTCTGGGGAGACCCCCCTGCAGTGCTGGGGCCAGCTCGGGGGCCCCCAACAGCAGAAGGACCCGGAGCTGCTCGAGCGGGGCCAGAGGAGGCCACGGAGATGCTGGGGGGGCTGGAGCAGCTCCCCTGGGGGGCCGGGCTGAGAGAGTTGGGGGGGTTCAGCCTGGAGAAGAGAAGGCTCCGGGGAGCCCTTCGAGCAGCCTCCCAGGGCTTAAAAGGGGGGGCAGGGGAGGGGGGGAGGGACTCTGGGTCAGGGGGTGGGGGTAGGATGGGGGGTGATGGTTTTAAACTGACAGGGGGCAGATTTAGATTAGATATAAGGAAGACATTTTTTACGATGAGGGGTGAAATACTGGCACAGGCTGCCCAGAGAGGTGGTGGATGCCTCATCCCTGGAAACATTCAAGGTCAGGTTGGACGGAGCTCTGAGCAATCTGATCTCATTGAAGATGTCCCTGCTCACTGCAGGATTGTTGGACTAGATGGCCTTTAAAGTTCCCTTCCAGCCCAAACTATTCTATGATTCTACTGACTGTAAAAGTGATTTACAGGAACAGTGGGTCTGGCCCAGCCTTTTCCAGCATGGCTTTCACTGCTCTGTTGGAGATAAGTATGAGCAAAAGACATGCCTGTAAAGTATTCCACTGATTCCCTCACCTTCAGGCTGGAACATCCTCTCACCTCTGAGGCCTCAGGCTTGGTCAGCAATACCTGGGTGTGAGCATCATCACAACCAAAGCAGAATCAGACTAGCTAATGTTTAGAAAAACCCTTTAAATTCCCACCTTCTCTGGACAATCTTCTTCTGCTTGTCTATCCTTTCAGACAGAAATTGTTCCTAGTACCTAACTTAAAATCTCCCATGTTGCAATTTGAGCCTATTACTTCGTATCTGTCATCAATAATTTCCATGAAATAAGAGATAGTAATCTGTTCTCTGTGCCACAGCATTGTTACTGAGTTTTCTCCTGATTTCTTCTGATTTTTTCTTGCTGATTATGCTTCTAGACTTGCTCCCTTCAGGGACCTTACCCATTCCCAGTAGAACTGCAGATTGACTTTATAGCTAATAAAGACACTCTTCCCATTTATACCCTCTGAAATATTCTTACAGTGCTTGGGTATAATTAACTGCAAATAAGCATTATTTGCCATGGCCAGTGAATTAAACATACATTTATGATCATAGAGAGGAAATGTTCCTATTCACATCAGGAGCTCCCACAAACCTCAGGGCAGTTTTGTGGAGTAGGTTTTCTAAAATGTTGACTGGAGAGTCCATGTAAATATTTGAGGCGTTCTAGGAAATGTTGACCATTTCTGTTCAGAACTGCACCTGAAAACATGCTTTCACCAGAACAGCTGACACTGAGTGACACACACACGGGCTCTGCAAAAGTCAGGGACCAGCCACAAGACCTGTGCATCATGTAAGACAATGACTACTTTGCCTTTGCCACTGCTTGAGGACAGGGAGAAGAGAATTTGACTTTTGTAGCACAGGAAGATGAAGCTGTGCATATTTGCATGTGTTTTTGCACTTTCCTGTTAAATGTCCCTACATTTTGAAAAGTTTAGCCTGGCAAGTTACATAAAAAAAATCAATTGTTATTGAATTTATACTTAGTGTGTGAATCCTATCACAGGAGGCTTTTTAGAGATGGTAATTTCAATGCATTTGCTTGTTTTGGTTCATAGAATTAGGCAGGAGTTGTGTCTTGTCTACTGGCTATTGACCTGGCATAGCCACAGGGTTAGTTTGCAAGACAGAGAAAAAAAGGTGGAGGCATTAATTGTTCATTACAAAGAGCAAAAAACTGTAACTAATCATGGCACAGTGCTGCTGCTAATGCATTTGAAACCTCCCACTACCTCATCAAACCATATGGGGGTTTAAAATGTAAATACAATTTGTAATTGAGAGCAGCATTTTATTACTTGCTTTTAAGAGGCACAGGATGCCTGTAACCCTCAATATGAAATTTCCGTTGGCTAGAAATAAATTCAGCTCCATGTTTTGTTTTTATTCCCGCTGCGACACCCGCATGAGAAAGGTAACGGCTAGTCTGCAAGCTTTCACTCTCTCACTCAACACTGAGGGGAGAAGTGGCTGGGAGCTGTGGTTTTCAGTCACACTGCTGGCTTCCTCACATTGCACACTGGAGGCAAAAGCAAACATGCTGCAGAATAAATCCTCAGAGATGCTGAGAGCTGCTGAGCTACCACAGCCTGGGCTGGAGTCAATGAGAACTGCAGGCACTCAGCCCTTCCCTGAATTTTGCTCTCATTTTCAGTAGTATGCTGCCTAAAAGCAGCCTTTACTGCTGATTGCAGTTATTTATTTATCAGCCTTGCAGTAGTACCTAGAAAGTGTAGTTGTATGCTCAGATTCTATTGTATTAGGTACTGTACAACTACAGAACAAGTAACAGTTCCTGCCATGGTGAGCTGCAAATGCATATGTAAGACAAGTGACAAGAAAGATATACAGAAAAAGGAGTGTGGGCCATTATTGCTTCTTCTGTGATATGGGAGATGTCACAAGGATATATGATTTGTAGTTAGATCCTTTAGGGAACCAAATACTCAGGCTGTATTTTGCTTAAAGAGTAACTGCTGGATATAACTGTATCAGGATTCCACTTTAAACTTTCAGGATTTTAGCTGGTCTGGGAATGCAGTGTTCCTATATGGGGATGGAGGTCTTAGAGTGCCACCACCAAAGAGGTTACTCATGGGTATCTCTGTCAGCATGAAAGTAATCCCTCTCATCCTTCCCGTCTTCCTTCTCTTCCTTTTCTGTCAGCTCAAGATCTGGGAAGCAGCATGAAAAGAGATCCTCATAAACAGCACAATAATCCTGCCCTGCAATCCTTGCAGGACATCAGTAGGGAAAGAAGAAAAGGAAGTTATTCACATTTTGGCTGGAAGGCCTAGTGACCTTCACCTGTGCAGAAGTCAGGAATGTCTAGAAAATTAAAGAATAGTGAAGAAGCAGAGATTTAAAGGAAGATGGAGAAAGACCTCTGGATTTTAAGGTAAATCGTTACACTAGCTCATGTTCTGGTTGCTCACTGGGAAAATGGACAGCTCAGGGCAAAGTGGACAGTTCCAGGAGAACTATATCGGAAGGTTTGAGAAATTATCAACTCTGGGTGTTCCTGGCCTGAAGAGTTCACACCTCTGCTAGAATTATTAGAGCTTATTTTTCAAGAAGAGAAATCCTGTCCCACAATTCTAGTAAAAATAGAGAAAATAATCAAAATAAAACTGAAAGTGAAGTAAGTATTGCTTTGAATGGACTAGACTGGAATATATGCCTTCAGTGCAAGTTTTGAGACACTGTTAGGTGCCCAATACCTCACAGGATTTAACTCATCATATACTTCTTCAGTGAGGAATCAGGAAAGTATTAACTGTAAGACTTGAAATGAAGGCAACCATGCCAGTGCCTGCCACTTTAGTGAATAGAAACTCATTCTGCTACTTCAAGACTTCACAGCTGAATTAATGTGTAGGACATAATAATAGCCATGCTGAGAGTGAAATATTCCCTCTCTCATTAGAAACCACTTCTGTTCTTGTTGAGCTGCATCCTCCTACCTTCATCTGCTCTGGGTTCTATCCAACATTATTTACAATAATTGTATCCACCTTCGCTGTTGGATTTCTCAGAGGAATTGTGGCTAAGAGGGATAAAAGACATCTACACACTCAGTGGCTTTTTCCTCAAACAAATCAGGAAGTCAAGCATGGTTTACAATGAGAAAGAGCTACTTGAAGAGCTCTGGGGTGGTTTTTTTTAGCCTCTTAACATCACAGGACATCTAGACATCCTATTTTATACATGAGAAACTTAAATTGTACATTCTTTCAAGTAGATAAGTGAGTTGATTAAAAAAACCCTGAATATCCAAGAGCTCCTGCTGAAATTTCAGGATACCTAACAAGTTCCTTGACCTAAAGGCTGGAGTAGGGTAACACAGGAGTAACCTATCCATACTTTGTCTTCCAAGGTCTGTCAGTTTACTGGTAAGAAGCAGGCAAACTCTTCAGGACTAGGCCGCAAGTGTGGAGCGATGACTGGATCTGCTAAAGTTACTTCCCTCTGCACCTCCATTAGTCTTGAATATTTGTGTGTTTCCTTATACAAAAAAATTATATATACTAAAAAGGAAATACAGAATGATGTGCGGCTGATGTCTCCTTGCACATTAACTGCTTTCATGTCACACTTACAAATACCAAAATGCAAATGACCTTTCTTCACTAACCCACACTTATCTACATGAGTTTCTGCACATTGCACAGCCACAATGGCTAAATGAGTAAAGAGGACTTGATCATATATAAACAAATTAAACAATAGATGGAAATAGAGTCTAAACAGACTGTACGTTTACCTGCCTCACTGAAGTATGCACTCAGTAGTTTGGCTTAATGAGGTTAATGAGAATTGGATTTTCTTCTGCCTGGCATATTTGAGAAAAACCAAAAACTTTAGGCTAGAAGTACACAGCAGACTCTCTCGTGAGGGACTTTGTTTTCTTCTGTGCTCTCTATGACTGCTACACACATGAGTTCTGAATGACATCATTACATCTGAAAGTGAACAATAAGAAATTCCTGGGTTATTATGCATTTTGCCTTCTAATACAACATGAGTTCAATGTCTGTCATTGGTGAGGGAGCATAACTCACTCCCCACAAGAAAACTAAAAACTAAAAAAGTGACTATTCCTTGATTCAGTTTTATGAGGAACTTGTTACTTTTCTGGCTTTCTGTAGAAGGTCGTGGTAGCCCTATCTCTGCAGTAGCTACTATTACCTATATGCCATTTGTTCATGTAAGTTAGGATGAGCGTTGACTGGAAGCCACAGTTATTAATGATAAGCATCTTTCAGTTTAGTTTCCTAATGTCTTTCCCTTCCCAATGGATGTTTTCCTCACTGCACTGCTCTGTACATTTTCAATGAGGTGGTGCATGATGTCCACCCACGATTATGCTGAGCAGTATCATGGAAGTGCCCAACCCAAGTTCATTTTGAGGATAGATTGTATGCTTAGTTTCACCACTGTAGGAATTTGGCTTGAGCTGACATTACAGCTGCCTGAGTTCTAGTGGAAGAGATAATCCAACAGAAGTTCTCTCTCACATTTTTCTTCTTCAGCAGGGAGTAGCTTTCATGCCTGCACAGGGTACAACAGAGCAGTATCACCACATGCATGCTCTGACCTACAACTAACTAGAAAAGGAGGTACCATAGGCAGTTTGCTGTTCTTCCTTTCAGGAGAGATTTTAGCTTCTAGAAGCCTTTGTCTTGACTTCTACTGAAAGGTACAATGTGGGTCAAATTTACTTCTTACACAAGTTCAACTCTCTGTACATCCAGAGCATATCAGTTTTCTCTGTTCTCATGGTTTGATATCTAACTTTGTGCTATAGGAAGTCTCTCTGTATGGCCAAGATGTTAGGTTCATGGCCCAGATTTCTTTCATATATTTTTAAACAAAAAAGCTCAAGTTAAAGATACTTCCTTCACAGAAAAGGGAGGAAGACTAATACCTCAAGGAGTGATTCAGCCCACCCAATATGCAATTCTTACAATTTATTATTATTTTCAAACCTTGTGTCCTTTAAAACATTATTTTTAGGGTGTAGACTCATGATTTTGGGATATTTGTATGGAGTACATTGGAATATGACAATACCTCTGACTGGCATTTGAATTTCCTCCTGTTTGAGTGATTGTACTGTGTATTTTCATACTACCGTGTGATTTTGTGTTGCATTTTTGAGTACTTTGGGGCTGGCTCACATGCATACATAACTAATGTCTGTGTTTGGAAGTGCCAAGAATGTAAAATTGGTTAGCTAGCTAACTGAGTCGAACAGCGGGTCAAGACATGTCACAACAGTATAATTCATCCAACAGAATGAGGATAGCTTGGGGGGTCCTAAGTTAAAAGAAATTGATTAGTCTCAGCTCAGAATAAAGAATACCACAGACTGGCAAAGACAGGAGCAAAGACATTCAGACATGGCTTAGGGTCCCAGTTCTGTAAGTTCTATCCACAGTCACCAAAATATTTAGGAACTAAGTCCCAAGTGAGCCAGTCTGAGGATTCAAGTTGCTTAACCATCATTGTGAACATGCCTGCTTGTTTGATTGACGATTGGTACATGAGGTGCTCAGCTGGTGAACCTCACAGGGGTTCACTCTCTGGCCAGGTTGGGTCCCACCCTGAGAGCAGGATGAGCTGTCACCCACCATCAGAACTGAGCCTCCACTGTCAGTACAATCCACCCGCCTGCACAGTTCACGTACAGCTCCTGGACTACAGCGGAACCACTGTTTCCAGCATTGTGGACTAGATGGTCTTCAAAGGTCCCTTCCAACACAAACCATTCTATGACTCTATGAATCCTACAAAGAAAAATTATATTGGGACAGATTCTGTCCTCAGCCAAATTATGATCAATCCCAGATAATGTCACTCATTCTAAGAGGTGACTATGGATTTATGCTACTGTTTGTGAGGTCAGAATACAGCACCTTTCTTATGTGCTGTGCTCCTGTTCATAATTTTAAGCCAAGTTTATGATTGAGGGTTGTTTCTTCAGTACAAACAGGAGAGTTTGTTACTATGCCATGTGATGATTCTGCCATAATGATTTTCTAGAAAAGTGCAAAGGATTGAATTAGGAACTTGTGACATTTGCAAAGAGTTGTTAAATGCCTTTGTGGTTCCTAGCTTTTACGGCTACTGTGCTGGTAGAATACGGCCCTATTAACATGCCCTACATTCAACATTTGCAAAGTAGTGCCAAGCTACTATACTCATCTTTTCCAAAGTGGCTATTTCAGCTTGCATTTTTCACTGCACTTAAATTCTTAAATTACCCTTCATTTGACAGACCTTTTTCTAGTGCTCTTATGAATGGTGTAGACTAAAATCTGTCCTGTACTCTGAGGTAGGATTGCTGCCTATCTTCTATTTCCTTGCGTGTGTGTTGTAACCAGCAATGGAACATAAGTGTCTCCAAACCTCAGTATGATGTGATCCAACATACCCTGGGATTTATCTGCAATTAAACCACAAATACCTGGCACTAGTTTAGCCACTGGGCCAATAGTCAGAGATTATATTCTGTAAAAAAACCTGATGGATTTTTGACAGAGAAGGTAGAACCATATATTTTAGCACATCCTGATATAGTTAGATTTAAGGTGAAGAGTTCCAGATGTTCATCCTGAAATTTAGGAAGCTCCATGCCATACATATTCTGAACATTTTCAGGAGTTATGCATGCATGTACATACAAACAGAAATTACAAATGCATCAGATTAGTTTAGAGAAGCAGATTTTATCCTAACAGAAAAAAACAGAATAGACCCCATCAAAAACTAAATAAAAGACAGAAACATTCAGGCAAAATTTCTGACAGGGCAAACCATTTGTCAAGTGGTCAGCTGATTCCTCCACTCTTTGGAAGTTTTAAGCTAACATAGCCTATCTTTCTGTGAAGATAGTTGACCAAAATGTTAGCAGATGTCCAAACCTCACCTGCTTTCCCAGAGCGCTTTAGCTTCTCTCCAGCCTCTCTCAATTCCTGACTTCTGCTTTGTTAATCCCTGAATTCTCAGCAGGGTGTTTTGCTGCCAGAAAAATACAGGCATTGTCAACAGAAACTAATTACTTTCTCATCAAATCCTATCTTGCAGCAAAAATGTTGTGATCTGTCCCACTGCTTCCGGTGCCTCCCAAATCATTCCTGTAGAGATGACACCGCGCGTGTGGCCAGCAGTCCAAGGTGGGGTGGAGGATATGCTAAACTGCAGACGTGACAAAGTACAGAACAATGAGGACAAGTCCACTAACCAGACTGGCTCAAAGTCAGTGGGGGCTGAATTCTGTCACTGAGGATGCCATGGTTTGAATTGGCTTAGCCAAGTACTATCAGCATTAGATAATAATCATAATAACAACAACAACAACATTTAAAAATAGGTTCTAGCTCAACCAGAAGACATGGTCTTGGTACAGTAACTGATATATAAAATGCTACGGCCTGTGCTAGACAGGAGAATTGGCTAGAGGTGTATTTTTTATTGTTTCATCTGTAAAACTTTAGTGGAAATTACAGTAGATTTTAGTATAATACATCAGAACAATTATTTTGGTTACTGTTGGGTCTTCTGCTTTAGTTCGTCTGGACGGAGAACAAGGCAGAGCTGTTGCATAGAGATTCATAACATCACCAGAACATTCCATCTTCATTTATTATTATTGTGTGAGGTTTTCACAAATAAGGTTCATGTCTGCTTCTTCCACTGTGGAACTGGGCAGTATAAAGTAGCCAGGGAATAAAAAATAAAGAATTAATGCAAAAGGCTGTGATTTTTCTGCCTTGCATTCTAGTCTTGCCTATGATGATGGGCTTCCGCTCCCTGTCTATGGAACAAGGAAGGAGTAACAGTGTGTTTGAACCTTGCGGGTGTGTTGGGAAGACAGATTCAGCCTTGGTTTTGAAATACACATATACTGTGGTAATCAGACCAATACAAAAGCAAATAAAAACAGGAAGAAGAAAAGTACCTAACCCACAAAAGGATTTGGTTGATGTGCAGCAAATGAGATATGGGACCACAGAATACGTGATGAAGTTAAGAGAAATATTGAACAGCTGCTTTGCTACACAATTCTACAAAATGAAATGACATCCTGCAGGAAAAATAGTACAGGCTCATTTACTACCCAAGAGGGCAGAGCTAAGGTTACAGGGACTATAACAGTGTTGTCATTTCCTTACTCCCAGGAGCTGCATTTTCTAACTTGATGGTTTTCCTAATGTAATTGCATTTTATGTGATGAATTTTTAGAGCCTGATTCTTGCTAGAGTAAATCAGGAGGAACCTCAGCAAAGCCAATGAAGTGATCTCAGTGCAAAAATGATGGGACTCACAGCAGAATCAGGCATGCTCAGTCCATAACCTTCTTCTCCAAATTCTGCAACAAATGCCCCATGCTAGAATAGCAAGCAGGTATCGGATGAAAACACAAAACAATGACAACAGTGTATTTTTCAGTAGCCACATCGTATTATGTCATTGATGTCAGGTTGAGTTATATTAGTCTGCTTTTCATTATGTTGTGTTATGTCTTTTGACATAATGCAACACACTGTAAGTAACATAAAGTGACCTCCAAGTATAAAAGAGAACACAGTTTCTGTCAGATTAGATAGTGGCTATGAATTCCCAGAGAGGGAGGGGTAAGTCAGAGAAGGAGAGAAGGAGGTTTGGATTCAATGTCCTGAACAACAAATGCACAGAGCTTAATTAACAGTTACAGCAGCCCTGGATGTTTCCAAATAGGTGTACGTGTCTCTGCTCAACAGAGAGAGAAGATTCTCAGTGGGATTTGCACTGTTTAATTTATTTAAAATTCAGCAGAGGTATCTGTAATAGCTCTTTCTTTTCTGTACCTGAACTGTAGGAGCTCCACATACAGTGAACATAAAACTAACTTTCCTGAGACTCGCCTTGTTGCCGGGCTCCAAAATACAGTGGTCAGACCAAGCTTAGCCAGTGGACTTTCTGAGCTGCGACCTATCTTCTGTATCAAGGATTTAATCAGCTGCTAAGAAAACTACTGTCAGGAGAAAGGAAGAGGAAATCATCCTGGCTCTGAAAAGAATGGGAGCTCCTCATTCACTTAAGGTGATTAAGGAAGAGTAGGTGGTTCAAGTGAAGTTGTTAATTTTCTCTGGAAGGTTTGAAATTCCCCTCAGCTTGGTAGTTCTTGCTGGTGGATTTGCTGGAGTAAGCTGGTGTTCTCACTTCAGTGCCTACTTGAGAGGCACTTGGTCTATACTCCTGATCTGTGGTTTGCACACCTGCCAGGATTTGCAAGACAATGCTTCAGTTTGCTGCTTTGCTTTTAATTCCTGTTTACATTTGGATGAATCAGTGAGTTCCCCACCTGTAGAATAAATGAACATCTGTGATTTAGAGGATGCTAAGAGCACATAGCAGTGAGAAAACAGATGACAGCCAGAGAACAGCAGTAGTTGGCAATTCCACAAGGTACAGTTTGCCAGAGTGCAGAGTGCCAGGGTGAGGCTCACACGAGTCCTGGTTTTAGATGAGGACTGCCCTTGTCTTTGCCCTCAGCACCAAACCAGGAATCAGCAAAGAGATCAGGCCTGGTCAGTGCATAGGAAGTGGAGTCCTCTGGTATGAAGGCTGGGATACATCTCTTCTAAAAGTTTAGGGATTGGCCCTACCTATTGGGTGGATATGGAAGGCTTCAGTTCCTAAATATGATTAACTGTCAGTTGTCTTCTTTAGAAGGCATGCCACTCAGAGATGCGAAAGAAAACTACCTGTGCGCAGAAGTGATGTAATGTTGTGGTATAAAGTTGATCTTAAAACTCTGTCTGCAATAGCTGGAATACTTACAAAGGTACGTGTTACATATTTCCTATGTAACATATTCAGCATCAGTGGCTTTATTCTGTCCCTACTGAACTAGTAGAAGAGGCCACATTCCATTTGTCATCCCATCTCACTACAGGAATTGTCACCAAGTCCTGTCATGTGCATCTTTTCAGAGAGTGAATGTTGTATGGATCAGAAACCTCTTCATGATCAGTCTCAAAGATGGAAGTCACAAAGGCACCTGAATACATTTGATGTGGTCTCCCTGAGCAGTAATAGATGTGGAATCTCATATAAAAAGGTGATTTAAGATTAAAATTTAATATTGCTAACAGGAATAGAGTGTTAGCATTTTGTGTGAAAAAGGCGCATGGATGAGCAGTTAGAACAGCACATGGTATCAGAACCCTTTGTGTGTCACATGCATTTTCTTTATAATTTCTCCATCTATAAATGTAGTATAAATTAATATCTACTTAATTTCCAGGCATGGAACATTCCTTTAAGATGTGTATGAGATGCTGTCCTTGTTCATTAGGTTATTAAATATTAGAGAATTAGCAGCTACTTCTGAACAGAGTGCAATAAACCAGCTCTGCTCTCCACCGTGCAGAGATCTGTGCAATCAGACCCCTGTGACACTGACATCCACAGTGCTCTGCATGACTGCAGAGATCTACCTTTAAGTATCATTTTGCAGCATCAGAGAGTCCAGAATTAAACACGAAACATTATGGTAAGTATTGTTAAGTTCATAAAGAAAGCTGTTACCCTATACTTGATAAGATCAAAAAGAAAGCTGTTACCCATGGTAGGACATCAAACCTTGCTTATGGCCAGACAGACAGAGACTCAACACTGGAAAAATCTCACTGAGATTTGCAGCCAGGCAGGATCTCAGGAGACTTCCTATTATTATTTTCTTCACTAATAAATCATTATGTTGTCTCCTTCACAGCACAGAGTTCAAATAAACCTGTCCCTGCGACAATCTGATTCTCTGAAGGAGTGTCCTGTTCTGTTGAGTCATGTGAGAGGAAAATACAAAGAAGTAGAAAGACAGATCAAAAAGGGGTAGCAGAAAGGGCCCTGGAGGCAGACTTAAGTTTGGTATTTAATATTTCAGGTAAAATATTCACTTAGCATCAATTATCTTGTTGGGTTCTTTTTTTTTTTTTTTTTTTTTTCCAAATGAAATTGCCTTCTGAATCAGCCAGCTCTCTAATTACCAGATTGAATGATTGAAATTTTTAGGGCAATTAAATTCAAGCCTTTCTTTTTCAGTCCTTATGTTATTCCCCCCCTTCCCTCCCTCCCCTCTTCAGTCTGGAGCCTTTCTATAATTTGGAGGCAGTTGCAGAAGCAAGCAGACCTTTAAAGCCAAGATGTATGTCTCCCTTAATTCCTCTGTGGATTTGTTTTATAGACTAAGCAGAGAGGGTTCTGGTCTCTCAGGACATGTGCATTACAAACACACAGTATTGTGTGAGTTTTATCCTAACATGTCATGTCATTTAAAAACAGCTTGGAAGAATTCATTTAATATAGAAATTCTCTGAAATGACAAAGATCAATGTAGAAAATACATGCATGATCGGAAAATGCCTGCAGATCAAGCTAGGAAACTAAGGAGCAAATTGATGATAATAATGATGATTGATGATATACTAGGTAAGAGAAAACAAAACTCGCAAAGAAACTGTACAAAACCTCTGTTAACAGAGCTGTTAGGACAAACTCATGAAACGGCTGGATGAAAAGTTTAGTATTTTTCTAAAAAAGGACACAAAATTCACAGGATGGAATCCTGGGCCCAGCGAACTCAGTGACAAAGCTGCTGCTCCTTTGGCTGTCTTGTTAGGGTTAGAGCACTGATCCTGCAAAGCAAGTAACCACATTCTTCCAGGTAAGTAGGCGAGCTATTACACTGATTTCAGTGGGACTATTTCTACGTTAAAGTTAAGCAGATGCTGAATCTAACCCAGTGAACATGATAAGCCTTTATCACAATGAAGCTTTGAAATTATGTAAGATTTTCCTCAAAAACCTTACTCTGAGTTTTTCAGCTTGCCAAACTCAATCTAGTATACAAACCTGGGTCTGCTATCCAGTGGGCGGTTGCAAGCAAATGGACTGAGGGATTTATTTTTATGCTGTGTTACACTAGGTATTGGTACAATGTCTCTGAAGACAGAATGATGAACATGAGGCTAACTTCCAACTTGTACCCACGACACTTTGGCTAAGGCCAGCTGAATTGTATTATGCTTATTTATTACTTAGTTATCCCTGTAGGTGTTCGAGGTACTTCACAACAGCTAAAACAGTCCTTGCCCTGAAGAGCATGCAGTCATATCTAAGATTAGAGATGACAGCACTGCAAGGGGCTGGACCTGGAGAAGGAACAAGGTCTTTGTTCAACTAGATACTAAAATGTACGTCTGTCTCAAAGCTCAGTTGATTGGTTAAGCACTTCTGTGACTCAAGGTTAGCGTGACTGATGTAGACAAATATTTCAGATGCTAGTGTATGTTCCTGAAAAACCTACTGTTGCTGCTGATTTTAATGCAGCGGTGTTCCTGTATAGATACTCTCACAGACACAAATTAGACCTTTAGGAAATATGATTTCATGTCTGCGGAATTACGCCACTTTGTGCTGGTTAATGTTTTGGCCCATTGTGATAATGCCAAACATGATTTATGATCGGATGGAATGTGTGTGCATTAATGTCCGTGAACGTTCCCCGGGGGACACAGCCCTTGTGATTCCTATCCTGCTTTCTGTTTTCTCCGGCTCTCAACACCATATTCATTACTACACATCTCTTTTTTCATGCTTTGAAGTCCATGAGTCCACATCAATTTGCAGTAGCTTGAGATCTGGCCCCTAGACTTCAGGCATGTGTGATACATTCAGGGAAAACAGGCTTGATCTATGTCACCTTATTGGCATCTGCAGAGCAGTGCTTTTTCAGCATACCTCCCAGAATCTATAGGTGCACCTATACCGAACCTCAGTCATTTTTCTGGAGCTCTGAATGCATGCACCAGACTCTGGAGCTACCAGACATCTCAGTGACCCAGATTTATTGCTAGTTTCCTCTGCATTTGCTCAAGGAGTATGTTTCTCTCTGCTTTTTCAGGATGCCATGTCCACTTAAAATCTTTTTAGTGCATGCCCTGTGTTCGTTATTTAGAAGTACATGGGAAAGCCCCTTCAGCTCTAGCTTATTGTGCGTGCTGAACAATTGTGTCCCAACTGCCTACGCTACTTATCTACTGCATTATTTCTGTGAAAGCAAAAGCCACACATGGAACAGATGCTTGGAATGGTATTGGGATCCAATTACTGCACTTTTCCAACCTTACATCTATTGTCTAAACTTGGAGCAGGCATATTTTTATTCCTTGGTGACACTATATAAAGAGAGAATTGGCATTGTGTTTGCTGGCTGACTAGTTGGCAGAGAAGGGGTGGAAGGAGCAGCAGCAATATGGTAGGTTTTGTTCTTTCCCATGTCTGTTTGTTTATCGCCATTTGTATTTCTTTCTGACTCTAACAGTTCAAGCAGAGCAGTAGTGATCACACTGGACCCCCTGAAATCTCATACTTAGTATCACATCCAGAATGAAGATATATCCCATAGAGTGAGCTGTGAACTTCCAAGGATTTTTCTGCATGTGTTTAACAAATGAGTAAGGTAGGGAACATAGATGCACTTGCTGAGGGGAAGAGCTCACGCATCTGTTTCCAAGACTAATACACCAGGGCAGCAATAACTGGCACGGCTGGTGTTAATTAGTGCTACGGTCTGCTATGGTGTGATGGGGAGTGAGGGAAAGGGATATCTCTATAATCCTGACCGTGTTTCTCTTGGGACTGTGGGGGGAAGTAGGAAGTACTGCAGCAATTTCTGTGTCTTTGCCCTGCTCACTGTTGGCTTTTAGCTCTGGGACTCCAACAGCCACCTCTGAACCGAAGGTGCACTTGATGTGATTCCAAGGAGCAAAGAAGAACTGCCTAAGGAACAGTGGGCAGATTGGGCTCTATCTTCGTCTTCTGTAAATTCAGAGGAATGACTACAAAACTAAAAAAAAAAAAAAAAAAAAAAAAAAAATGCTGGTGATTTTCCTTATTTTTCTCCCTTTTGCAGGTCCTTTTCAGGCTGTCTTAAAGTAACGCTGCCCAGTGGCTCCCTGGGGCTATGGAATATTTCATTCGGGAAAACACTGGAGAGGGAATTGTATATGAAAAGCTTTCTCAAAGCTTAATTCAAGCCTGATCCCATTTAAGCAGGTGATGAATGTGATCCAAGTGCTGCTCTGAGCAGGATAAAACCACATTCAAAGTAATTTCTAAAATCCATGCACAAAACTAGGTTCCAGTTTCAGTCAGTGCAAGCCCAGTGTCAGTGGTTTCACACTGAGCACGCAAGCACTAATCATGTTCTTCACCACTGTTTCAGAAGTGAGCAGTACCTTGTGCTGATTATGCCTCTTCGGTTGTGGATTTACAGGTTTCCCTTCAATCAGCTTCACTAAAGTCTAAGCCAGCGCTTTCATGGGGTGGGGGACAAGTGCAGGGTCTTAGTTTTTTTTTTTTCCCCTCTCTTCACAAATTTTATTTACCAGATTTCATCCCTCCTGTTTAGTACAATGACACACCAAACTGCTTGATGTTTGAAGATATTTCAGGACATTCTGTGGTAAAATTTTTTAAGTTAGGAGATGTGAAAATACATTGAGAGACTATTCTGTCTCCTCACTCCCGGTTCAACTGACAATTCTCTGCGGTGGTTCTTTTCATTGTGCCTTTTGTTTTGGGAAAATATATTCTGAGGTACCTTACTATACAGGGACACATGAAACAGATTTAAAATGGAAAGAAAAAATAGCCTTAATGAAAGAAAGCTGAAGAATATCTTTACATAAGGAAGTGATCATTTTTTATTAATCAGAGGGAAATGTATATGTAATTATGCTAGATGAACTCTGTGGGGAGGTTTTTTTCTCTCTTTATGATGTCTTAAGGGATTTATAAATATTACAGAGGTTTTATAGCATCATAATATTTCAGATGTGCAGTAAAGCTACTTTCAAAGGATTAGTGCAGACAAAGCAGCATAGTAAAAAATAATTACAAGTCAGCCAGTGCTACTAGGCTCTGACATACAGGGCTGATGAGAGTGAGAGAGGCAGGGTTCAGGGAGATAATTTTTCTAACAAGAGCAGACCACACAAGTGCTGTGGAATGGAGTTCTGAGAACTGTCTACAGCTCTCCGTTAATTCCCGGGAATTTCAGTGAAGTTTGGCCTCTGATGTCTCCCCACATGCTCTGTGCTGATGGAGAGAAGGAAGGGAAGAAGAGAGACGGAAGGAAGGAGAGGGAAGCCTTTTTCTTATTCCCACAACATTCCTGTGTTTATTCAGTTCAAGTGACACCTTGTAGCAGATTTTGTATGCTGAAGGGAACCGCGTACCCAAAAATAGATTGCATTCTGATCGAATGTGTTTTGCAGCCTGCTTAACTGTCTGGAATGTACCACCTGTACTGGAACAAGTACTGACTTCAGCGGGGCAGTGCTGATTTCACTAGCTGAAAGCGTGGCCAGTTGTTTAACTGTGGAAGTGTTCGCGTATGCTTCTGCATACGCATGTATGTGTAGAGGACTGTGTACATAGACAGGGACTGTTCGTTTGTTTACGTGGAGAAAGAGGACATGTGCATGACAGAGAAGAAAACTGGTTGGGTGGGGAAAGCGGCTGGTGAACTTTGGGTCATATGAGGTTGATCAATCTGTGGTTGGAGAGGTTATCTGCTGTTCCGAGCTAAGTTTTGGGAGATAATGCGTTCTCTCTGTGTGTCTGTGCAAGAGAAAAAAGGAGGCTGTGTTTGGGAAGGGATTTTATGTGGGGCAAAGGAGAATGCCTTAGTGTACGGGAGCGTGAAGCAGGGAGGATGCAGTCCAACAGATTTTTGTATCTAAGCAGGGATCAAAGGTGTGTGTGTCTGTGTGGGTGTGTGGGAGTCTGGGACTACATATAAAATGGAGTGAGGATGAGAAGGGAGGGATCTGTTTGTGAGTGTGGAGTAGTTAATAAAGAGATCTTCTGTTTCTCCAACCTGATAACGTGGGTTTTTATTTGAATGATCTGAGGCTGTTGCCTGTTTGAAATGCAAATTGTGCCCTCAGAGCAGTTTATGTTGCTTACTCCTCTAGACTGTTCCCTCAAAGGCATGCACTTGGGCTGGCCTTATGCTGCTCACCTGCCATGAAAAGGATCTAAACCATGCTAAAAAAGGGTGGCTTGTCCATAGCTGGGATATCTGGTGCAGATGCAGTGTAAATTGTCTCAGCAGAGCAAACTTGTGAGACAATAATCAACAAAAATCCTGTCCAGTGCTGCAAAAATCCCTTGGATGGGACTGAGATATAACTTCTGATTTAGAAACTGGATTCAATGATAACAAAAATTCAAAGACAGGAAATGTCAGCACTGAGTTCCAGAGTGGATGAAAAACAAGGAGAGAGTGTGATGGAGGAAAAAGTAATAGTAACTCAGAGTTAACATCATACTATGGATCACAGTAGGGGACAGGATCTGAGATGATGGATGATTCTGTCTTGTCTGTAGTCACGGACATAGTTGCAGAGGAAGGAAGTATAAAATGTGAAACAGTGCAATTTAAAGCTGGTAGTATCTTACGTCTATTTTGCCCTGGGCTGAATGAACACATAAGGGTACAAGACAACAGAATCAGGCTCTTAATAGTGTGCACCACTGTTTTTCTCTGAAGGCCTCTCTCCCAGGAGACCTGCTTATCCATCGGTGTCTTCTCTGGTAAAAAATTAAAAGAAGACACAGTAAGTTGCTGAGTGGGGAAGTGTTTCTGCTTGTATTTTAACTTTAGCTGTCAGGAATATCAAATTGTGTCATCTTCAGTTATTTAGATTATTTTCTGAGTGTTTTAAGGCATGGTGGACCAAACAGGGGACTGACCTTCCCAAGCCAAACCAACAATGTGGCTTCTGGCAGAGTGCTGCCCATTTTGCCTCTCTGCCTGTGGAGACATTCTTGCTCTGCAGAAAATGATGGGTAGAGTTTCGTTACTTCATGCTTACCAAAGGGTAGAATTGTGCACCTGAGCAGATAGTGAGGAGTAGCGCCAGTAATGGAGCTGTACCTCTGCTTCTCTTGCTGCAACTTGTCTGTTTTACCATACTTTTCTGGGTTGTCTGCAGAATTCACTGAAGGACTGAGATGATAAAGTTCTGCAATAATCCAGTGTCACTTCCTTTGTGTCTCTGGTGTCATGAACCTGTCCTAGCACCAGCCTTTTATGAATTTATCAGGGTAAAAAACGCCTCATGTTCTGAAGTAAGAACTAAGTATTTTCAGCTCCTTCCTCCTTTGCATGTAGAGATATAAACTGATTCCCTTTTTCTCTTGGTTCACCCTGAAATCAGCTATTTCTTCACTCTGATTCACTCGAACATACATCCCCCTCCACAATGTACATAAAAGGAATCTCTGTTCTTATAACCAAAGAAGCAAAAGCAGCACACACTCATTGTTTCTTCCTGTCTGTGTTACTGTCCTGTCCTTCTTTCTGGCTCCCTGACACTGCCAGAGAGGAGAAATATAAAGAACCTCAATGAGGGAAACTAGGCTCAAAGCAAATGCCAGGTTCAACAGAGTTTTCTTGGGACCAGATTTTGGTATGGCCCCATTTTTTCCATTTAAAGCTTCTAAAATAAACCAAAACCAACCAACCAAACAAACAAAAAAAAAATCAAAAAAGACCCTTTAAAATCCAGACTAATTGAGAGAGTGCTAACACTAGTAAGACAAACGAGTGATATGCGACAAGCCTGTGGTTTCTCTTCTAAAGTGAAGTTTTGTTTTCTTCACAATAGAATGATTAATACACTCAGGCAGGAATATTAATAGGCTTGTTCAGTTGTTGCAACATTCTTCCCACTGCTGTGCTATTGAGGCCTTGGAATCCAAGCCCAGGGGATCCTCAGCTCTTCAGTTTCTCATCTGGCACGTTTTGTATGTCAGTCTCAAAGCACATGTTGCAAAGATAGAGCAGCTATCTTTGCAAAGTGCAGCTTGGCTCACTTTACATTTTACAAATGGGGAAATCAAGGCAGACAGAAGTGATGTGTCAGTCACCTACTTGCTCCTCTGTAGGTCACCTACTAAATCCTTGACAGTTTAGAAACCGTATGTTTGCTCAGTTCTGTATTGTTCTTTTTACTATGCCATTCTTTCAGAGATACTCCAGAGTGAGAGTCCTGATTCTATTAATTAAAAAATTCTGGAGTGTTTGGAGTTGCCAGACAGCAGCACAGTCCTATTTCTGTTCTCCTAGAGCTGCCTTTTAATTTGACTTATCCACCAGAAAGGCAGTGACAATGTACTGTGTTCTGTTCCTGCTCCACTTACTTATCTCTCAGCCTTCCTCTTCATAGTGCCTGCCTACCCACCAGTCATGCAAAATCAAGGTGCAGTTTCTTTCTGTGATTATGCATTTCCTGGCCTTTCAGAGCAGATAAGTTATGTTCCCAATACTGTGTATGCAAAAACCAAGAGACTGATAATCCAAACCGCTCTATACGTTTGATGCCAAAAGGCTTAGCTTGAAACTGGTGATGGAAAGCCATTCCCATCCAACAGCTGTTCATTGGCCCCTGTGAAATGTATTGGTGGTCTCAGCCCCATTCCACAAGTGAGCAGATCATAAATAGGATTCATACCCAGAGCTTCAGCAGGAAAACTAAAGATAGATTGAGCGACGTGGGCACCGATCTCCTTTATCATGCCTGAAGATGACTAAACAGAGAGTAACAAAGAACAAATATCATGCCAGGATGAATTTCTCCTAGTATAGTGATTGTTCTCTGGATAACTAGTCTTCAATATTTTTTGCCTTGACTAAGACTTCCTTAATGGAAAGAAACTTTTGGGTGTTTTTTTGTGTTGCTGGTCTGTTTCTAATGGATACTGAGCCAGAGCTTTTGGGTTTATCTGATCCTTTCTTATAGCTACAATCCTTGCTTAAAGCCTTACAGCATAGAGAACCCATTAAACTGGGGAATAATGGAGGTATTGCCAGTGTTGTCATTTAATCTTAATAAAATCTGGAGCTGCAGCCCACTGTCCCTCATTGCAGTACTAGCTTAAAAAGATGCAGATTGTTTGCTGGTGTGGGGACTATTCATCATGCTGAATATGGATGCTGTGTTTGGTCACAGCAGAGCAGAGCATGAGAACGGTAAAACATGTTTTGTCTTCATAAAGACCAGTTACCCGAGCACAGGAGAACCAGTTCCACTACCCCGTCTGAAAACACGGAGGCCAGCATGGTGCCCTGTGGTCAGTTCCCCCAGACAGCTCGCAATACATTCTGCTGGGTAACATCTGCTTTCTTTTTACTGCAGGGAACAAATACATGTAAATACATAGGATTGTTCTTAATATTTCCATTCGATCTGGAAGTGTTGAAAACCTCCACCAGACACCTCACGTTACATGGAAGATTGCCCATTACTGCTCAAAATAACACTTATTTCATGTGGAGGAGGAGGAGGGAATCTGTTTATTCCAAAATCAATATTTCTACATTCATTAAACATTCCACTTATTCGCTTTTTTTTTTCCATGCCTGTGGTGGCATTCTATCCTTGTTTTTATCCTCACTACAAATACTTTTTTCTTTTAATTTCCATTCCTATTTCCAGATTTTAGTGCTTTGCATTAGCTGATTGGGGCTTGACAGGTCTGGAGTGTGGGTATGTAGGGGAGTGTCTACCATGACCCTAATTTTCAACCTGGGATCTAAACCAGGGTGGCTGTGTGTGGAAATCTGCCTGGTAAATTAAATTGATCAGAGAAGGTATACTTCAAACAGAGTCAAGTGGGAATATTTCCTTGAGCTGCTCTGCTCCTCAGGATATTTGAAATCAGTATTGAATTTGAACTTTCACAGGCTTTTTTATTTTGATGAAAGGAGACAGCTGAAGTTGCCTTCTGTTTCATGCAGAATAGCCCAAACTAAGTAAGACTAATTTTCCATGACATGAGAACCAGGTGGGACTATGATGATGTTTAAAAGTAAAAATGATAAAGAAAAAAATAATCTGTCTGGAAGGGAACTCAAGAGGTGATGTAGCTCATTATCCTGCGCCAAGTAAGGATAATGCTGTGGTTAAAACATTTCTGTAATCCTTAGGAATCACAGATTTTATTCTTTACTGCAGAACAAGAACAGTATCGTCTTAGGCAAGATGGCTGGGCCCTTATTCAGAGATATATAATGAAGTCTAGTTCTGAATGATTTTTAGTGAGCATTAGATATCATATTAGCTCTTTCCCCAATCTTTCTCTGGCTCAGTCTTCAGACTACAGAATAGTGATAAAAGCGGGCCCACCCTTTTATTTGAGATGGCTATCTTGAATATTAAAATTATAGGGGCTAGCAAGGCAATGAAGTGTAGTATCATAGGTTGGTGCAAGAATATAAACTGTCCTCCAAGTGTAGAAGGTGTTCCTACATGGGAAGAATCTGTTCAGTTAGTGTTGGTCCAGACAGAGCAGACTTCTGAACATTTCTGTGTGAGTGGGAAATGATATAATTTCCCCTTCTAGTTCCTGAACTGAGTCTTCACGCAGGGCCTCATTTTGTGTCTGGCTGCCTGTCCCTGCAAGGGAACTGGGAAGAAGGAATACCTGTAGACACTTACACAAATTGCTTGTATTTCTTGAGAACAGCAGGTTGGGAATTTTAGCTTACATTTCCAAGTGAGACTATAGGCTTACATCGCTCCTCCTCTAGCACAGAGCTCTGAAAAGCCAATAGAGAAAGGGGAGTAGTATCCTGCATCAAATGCGCTGGCATAGGTGACTCTACCCAAGGAACAGGCGGTTCCTTGGGGAAACAAGCAGTGGACAAGCTGAAATATTCAGAGGCATGCTTGTGCCCCTCACCTTTTTTAAGGCAGAAGAGTAACAAGCTGTCTTTGTTTATCTGAGCTGTCAGGTTCCAGGCCAGAGCAAGGGAACAGCAAAAAGCCTCAGCGAGAGATTCATCTGTTACTACAGCAGCCTTTTTTATCCCATTTATATATATATATATATATAAGATTGAATTAAAAACCTTGTCATAACAAAACACAATCCTCTTGTATTACTTGACTGTATATATTTTTTACCTTCTGTTAAAGATTGAATTTGCTTTCATGGGTGCTTAACAGAGAAAGTAATATATATTTTATCTTCTTATTTGTATTACAGCCTCCAAAAAAGGCAAAGAAGAAGATAGAAGGTGGTTCCAATGTATTCTCTATGTTTGAACAAACCCAGATCCAGGAGTTCAAAGAGGTTGGTCACCACTCTGCTGTTCTCTATAGTCTCCTGTCATTGCTAATGAATAACATAGGTTTTGTTTGTAATCCTTATTCAATTCTCCATCTGCTTTAATAGAACACACAGTTGTTTTCTGAATCATCTCTGTGGTTTTGGCTGGCATATAATTTTCCTTGTGTGTTTGTTTGTTCTTTCCTTCATTATTTCTTTCATTCCTTCTTTCCTTCTTTCTGTCCCTCCCTCACTCTCCTGTTTCAAGCTCTAGACTTATTTGAAAAGCCCCCACACCCCTGCCCCAAAATAAAGGAAAACTATCATCTCATCCACTTTAACCCTGATTCAGGAAAACACTTGAACACATGTTTAAAGTTAAGTTTAAGTGGTGTTTTAAATAAGAATAGTCTTACATGCTCAAGTATTATCCTGAATAGAGATGCCTTATTGAACCAGGGCTTTAATTAGTGGACTGATCCACAACAGCAATAGAAAATATTCTTCTGTGCCCTTCTAATACTGGCCACAAGCTAGAAACAAAAATACTAAGAAGTCCTCAGCCAACTTTCTCCATAAATGCCAATAAACAAAACAACATGTTGAGATTAACTAAGTAAGCACCTTTTAGCTCCCAGAGAATTTGGTATTACCATGCATTGTAGATTTGTTGACCAGTTACTTGCAAAGATGTAAATCTAATGGGCTGATGTAAAAGCTGAAGCATATTAAAGACAGATAATTTGTTTAATGAGTTTATGCTCTTTTTTTGAGTGGACATTCTTGAGTGTCTGTGAGGCCATCACAATTTGTGCTGTTTTGCCATTTTAACTTTTTTTTTTTTTTTCCCACTATTTTTTGCTAACACACATCTCCAAAGCAATTTCTAATGTGATAAATAGCTACTGTTTCATTTTGTGCATGTGGCTTTCAACTTCACTTTTCATGAGGATTTCCACCGGTAAAGCTCAGTGATGAATGAGACTAAAAACCCATGAAAAGGATTGTGAATATGTCCCAGGTAAATGAACTGAAACTACTAACCTTTTCCCCACAGTTAATGGGAACACATTTAACACTCTTCTCCCACCTCTTCTCAGTATCCTATGAACCTCCAGTTTTGTTTTCTCCAAGGACTACTGTTTGAAGATGTACTAACAAAAAGAAGAGCTGGTCAGAATGCTATATTTGATCTACTCTAAGTAAGATAACACTAGGAGCATTTCTGGGAGGATGGTGGCAGAATAACAGCAAAAGCATGAGGCATTGGAGTAGTCCAGTGAAAACCAACACCACGTTGTGTCTAAAAACTGCATACTTGGGACAAGTATTTCTGAAAAGCCAGTTTTGATCAGAACATTTTAATCTAGAGATTTCAACCATCTCACCAGAAAATGTTTCAACATTGCTGTTATGATGCTATTTTAAGTTCACCCATTACAATACATACCTGACACTCTTCCCCTCTTCTGTGAGTTCGCTGGGCTCTGCTTTGCTCTTCATATTTTCTTCTGTTTTGCTTCCAAATTGTGGGGATCACCATTTAAAGAAAACCCTCCCAAAAGAAGGGAAAGCAACTCTAAAGAGTCAGTCTTAATTTTTTATAAGGTGATGGCTTGGCAGGTAAATGAAGGGTTATGAACATGCATGCTGCAAGTAATCACATGGGCAAACTGGAATGTGAGCAGTGGGGCTTTGTGAGAAACCGGAGGTAAAACTATATGAAGATATGTTGATATAATACAATCATGGAAAGAAGTGCACCCTGTAGAGCAGTAGACTTTAACACTGCAAGTTACTGTAGCTGCAATGGACTAGCTGTATTCTCAAGAGAATGTTGTCTTTTGTAATAATACTAAAGTAAGAATAATTCCTGGTCATTGTAAAGATACACTCCCATATTGATGTGCATGTCAGGCAGATAACCAGCTTCAGAGACATGCCTGGTTCTGCCAATATACCCCACAGTATGAACAGGGGAATTTCAGGTCACTAAAATATTTCTAAATCAGTGAAACATTAGAAGTGCGATGGCAGTGAATAGGCAGGCATGCAAATGGGTAAATAGATAGATATACAGTTAGCTGGCTTGGTAAATAATAGTTAGAGTACATAAATTCTTCTTGGCTGAAAATAGAAAACTGTTTTTTTCCTATCAAAAGTTAAATTTTGCCTGACAAGAAGTTTTTAAGGTCAACACATCAAGGTCAGTCAGAGCACAGAGTACAGTCTGAAGGATACAATTTATTGGAAAGGGAAACAAACTTTGAATAAATAATATTATGAATCCTACATTTCTCTGTACCTTTGAAAATTCAGCTATCTTATTATGATAGATCATTTTAAGGCCCAGAAAAAATTGACTTTTGCTTGATAGCAGAGAGATATCTACAGTAATTAAATGTTTTACAGAATATGATAGATGCACAAAGGAATGAGGCATGAGAAAGGTACAAAACACACAGAGTAACTACTGACTGAACCCTCCCTAACTAGAGCCTCCCTAATTCAAACTTTTATGGGTTAAGGCCTGAATGGCTGGAGCTGCCAGCATTGGCTTTAGCCCAGCTACACGCTGCACTGAGCATTAATTTAGTAAGAAGAAGTTTGGGTGGGTTTAATTAAGCCCCTTGCCAAGATACAGTAATGTGTTGAAAGTGAGGAAAGTGCAATGATGTGGCATGATGTGGATGAATCAAAGGAAGTTAAATATTCTTTTTTGCAGCATGAATATAATACCCCCCCCACTGGTATGTGTGACTGTAGCACTGTCCAGTGCAACATGGTAATGGCAAGAAATTTTCCTTTTTCTTCCAATAGGCTTTCACCATCATGGATCAGAACAGGGACGGCTTCATTGACAAAGCAGACTTGAGAGACACATTTGCTGCACTAGGTAAACTGGTAGTAATAATTAAATACTTAACAGAAACACAGTTTAAATTTCAAACACATAAGAAAAGTTTGTATTAGAATTACAGTGGGGGAAGTAATGAGATACACAGGAGGCAAAAGGAAACCTGCTCAGTTTGATCTTCTTCCTTTATGGTAGTTGCTGTCTTCTTGCATAGCTCCAGCTGGAAAGTCTCCTGAGCAGCCTATTTAAGAATCAAAATGAAGGTCTCTCTGGGACTCACTGGCGGGTGCAACAGAGCTGTGCGGCTGGCAAGTCTCCAAGGGCACTGATCCCTCCCCTGCAACTATTTCATAAAAAGCCCACCCAAGCAGGGGTCCATGCCAGGCATTTCTGATTTGCCTCTGAATCCAGGCTTCACAGGCTGCACCTTTTTCATCTAGGAGCCATGCAATATCTACCAATTAATATTGTTGTCATGGACTAGCTGTCCCTCAGCCCACACAAAAGTAGGAGGACATCATGTGAGGTTCTGTGCTCTTGTGCATTTATGTGGGATGGAATGTGCATGTCATGGGATTAGGTATTGTCCATTCCACACGCATCACAATCCTAATAATATCAAGCAGAATAAAGCACATCTTCCCAAGGAAAGGAAAAGTCAAAATGCTCATGATCCCAAACCAGGAGTTGTATCCTTGTTGCAACATTGGAGGCTTGAATAGTGATGTAGGCATTTGGGCTTTTGCCATCTGGATCTTATTAAAAAGAGTTTGATAAGAATCTTTAGTGCTCCCTGAGGTGGAATCAGACGCCAGCAGAGTCAGTGCAAAGAGCAGAAGCTCCTGAACTCTTTATTGTGACAACGAGGTTTGCAAACTTTGGCCTGTAGCTACTGTTACCCTGAAATATTTATTACTTGAGGCCAAGTTCTGGTATCTTTCCTGTTCAGCGAAGCCCTTCAATGCTTATAAAGTACAGTCACAGCAGATTACCACTCAATTTGTGTAGGGTTGCCAGGGTCTAAATTCTCATCAATAGGACTGCACAAGCATGGGGAAGGGATGGAACTGCACAGGGATGGAGAAGGGATATGACTGTTCAACTCATCCATCTGCCCTCTACTCAGAAAGGCATCTCAATATACAGGAGGGCAAAGACTGAGACCTTGGATTCACTTCAGTCACTTTGAACTCTGCTATATTAATATCTGTGAGACCCATATTTCACCTGAGGATAAAAAAAAAAAAAAAAAAAAGAAAGAAAAAGAGTTTATTTAGAAGTGCCCCTTCTTTCGTCCACTGCTGGCCATGTCTGTATTATTTATCCTTCTTACTCCTTCAGTCACTCTTTGATCTTAGAGCCAGCTCCGCCAATTTGTTTTACACTGGGGTATTCTGGAGTTGTGTTCTACCATGTTATTAGCAAAGTTGCACAGAGCTCTGAGCTCCCCAGTGGGAGGAGGTGAATGGGAATCATTTTTTGAAACACAATTTGTGATTTATTATGAAAAATGATCTCTGCTGCAGGTCGTCTGAATGTCAAGAATGAAGAGCTTGAAGACATGGTAAAGGAGGCGCCAGGTCCTATTAACTTCACTGTCTTCCTTACTATGTTTGGGGAAAAGCTGAAAGGTAAGTACCTTTGGGGTGTTGGAGAGGTATCTGTCAAAGATCCTCAGCACTGAAATATCTCAGCACCTTGCAAATTATAATAATGTATCCACAGAACAATGCTTAAAGGCAAGGAGTGATCTCCATTTTTACAGACAGAGTTGAAGTATGAAAAGGCTAAGGGACGGTCCAGAGGACAATTCAAAGATGTGATTTCAGCTTACATAAGCTAACATGAAAGTGTTAAGTTGAGGTCCAGAAAGTAATGAAATCACAGCAGCCTGGAGCACAGTGCAGATGAGTTATTCACCGTCAGTAGGTTCCTAGGCTGAAGTCTGTTGCCCTTGCTATAGTGGTATCACTTCCAGTGTTAGCTGGTTTAAAAGTATTTTCAGTATTTACACAAAAAAAACTTACTGCAGTCCTCTGGCTCATTATGCAAACATGACCTCTGCCTTGTCTTTGCAGTTATAAGGCATGAAGGAGCAACACGGCCTTCTCTCATTTGCTGTATTAGTTGTAAACCAGTGCCCAGCCTTTGTTTCACTTGAGGTCAACAGTGATTTTGTCATTGGCTAAAGATTTTGCTGAATAACTCTTAATAGACTGGATGAATTGAAATACTTTAATCTCAGTGGATTTACAGCGATAAGGGAGAGGGATTTTGGCCATTGACACAGAATATATAGGGATCACTGTAGGGGGTTCAGAAAATGTAGGTACTGAATTTGTTGTGGGAGCTAGTAATTTAGTTGTATCTTTTATACTGTTAATGGCTAGAAACTGCAAGAGGGAGCACATGAGACCAAGAGAAACCCCTAGTCATCTTCCTATATGCATTACAGATAGGTGAAGGCCTTGACCTTCAAAGTAAGGTTGACCTTAGCCAAGCACATTCCAGAAGTTTGTTAAAATAACTAATGAACAGGAAAATGGAAAACTCTGATCCCATCTTCTTAAAAACATTTATTGCATTGCTGCTGGGCTCTGGCTTTATATTGCTGAGCACAATTTCAGTAAAGGGCTTTCTATGCTTGGAGTAGAAAATAGAGAGGACTGAAAGAAAGAATTAATGTAGCTAGTCCTCAAAGAAATACACTCTTGCTAAGGAACACAGCATGTCTGGGAAGCATAAGAGGTGGTGGAGAAGGCTGTAGACTGACACTGAGAAGGGAATTTTATTGCCCAGACATCGATCTGTCTTGATCACAGCAGTCCCTTCACCTTTACGTTCGCGATGTCATCTTGCAGAGAAGGTAGTGCCCTTCTCCATAATCTTCCTTCTGGGATACGTGACTGTTTCTTGTGGGGTGCCCTGCTACCCTTTCCTGTCTATTTGTCATGCTTATGATCACATAGAGCATGGAAATGAGCTCTTCTTCCTTTCCCTTCTTCCCTCTTGTCTCTTACAATTGCTGAAGCTGGCAAGGAGTCTGGCCCTGCCAATTGTGTGGCCTAAATCCAGAGCCAGCACAGGAAGGTGAATGGTAACGCATACCCCTCTTGTCTGCAGGTTTCCTGTTGGCTACTAGCAGAGGAGAAGGGTTTTTTTAATTTCCATTTGGTGAAGGGAAAATCACAGCTGTGCTTGTCATGCCCTTCTGGTTGGGTTTGTCATGCAAAGGAAGCAGAGCCAAAAGACTGCACATTCCCAATCAAAACTAATTGGGATGAAGAGCCTTTGTAGTGCAATTAGAAAGGGAGAAAGGGCTAGAGGAAGTGGATATGGCAATTTTGCAACACTCTTTATTAGCTAAGTACCACTCAGAGAATTTGGTGAAAGGTGCTTTCTAAGTAAAATTTGTTGTGCTATAATTGATTTCTGTCATAAAGGGGAAGCTGGGATTTTCAGGATGAGCTTTAGCTTTATATATTGAGATTATGATGCCAGATGAACAGCTAACAAAACTCGGGTTATGTTAATGCCAACCACATGGAGCTGTTTCTACAGGGAGTCAGAATAATACAATTTGTCCAGAAAACAGAGATGCCGCACATCAAAGAAACCACTTTATTTACCAGCTAATCAATAAAGAATGCCTGCTGCATTGCTTCTCTTCAAAGCCAAAGTCCAAGGATATGACAGAGTAGAAAATGTAAAACACAGTAAAGAAAAAAATCCCCCACACAGTGGTGACTACTTAAAATGCAAACCTTTTCTCAGTGCTGGAAGATGTTTCTCTTCATGGGACAATCGAAACACTCACTAAATACCAATGCTCTTTGTATTGATCATATATTCATTGCAGTTTGAATACATTGCCTACAGCTTCACAAAAAAAATACACATGACCAGTGTGTGACAAGAAGGACGCCATATAGCCTTAGGTTTATTTACTCTTATATCCACTAAGATACTACTACTAATCCTTGTGAAACCTTTTAAGAAAAGAAAACTGAGAAGACATCAGAAGTGTATGTAGTTATCAGAGCAGGGATCCTTGACTGGATTCTATTCTGGTTCCATCTCTGCCAAACTTTGAAACAAACTTTGAAACTGCAATTCTCCATGTTATTACCTTTTTTTAAATAATATTTTCAACATTTTAGCATCCCAAATAGCTTAATTTGTCCATGGGTCAGCCTACCTGCTTATAAATTTGGCATCCTGCAGTTATAAATAATGATTTGTGTTCTATATACTACTGTAATATTTTGAAATACTGGGGGATAGTCAGAAACAGAGCATATAGTGTATCCTTTGGTGTGGGTTGAAACTGACTGTGAGTGAGTATACTCAGAATCTGCAGTATTACAGAATAATCAGAAACCCCAGCCAAGATTAAGGCACTGAGAAATCTAGTCCCTGACCCAATTTTTTTCCAGTCTAAATAGATGGGACAGATAAAGGATGGAAGAAAAGGAAGACTATTACTATCATTTTACTGCTGGGAACAGAAGATCAGGGAAATTGAAGTCATAGCAAAAGTCTGGGGCCCAGCTAAGAGCAGAAGCAAAATCTTGGAGCCATAGCCTAGTGCTTTAAACCATCCTGTTTCTATAAGTAACACTTAATAAGGAGATACTTAAGTGGAAGCACACTACGGAACCTAAGTGCAGATCACCATTTTACATTGATCATCCTGTTTCCATTGCGTTCCATTGACATTCTGATTTTATGATGAGCTCCATTTCCTTTGGTGAAGGAAATAACAACCTTTCTATATAGTAAAGAACAAGTAACATCAAAAACTGTTTTTACAAGGAATGTACAGTACAAGATTAAAGGAAGCCAGTGAGGAAAACAGTTTGTTATATTTTCATTTCTGAAAGCCACTAATCCTCTGGGTACTGATATTGGAGACCAGTTCCTGGAAGTTTTCTCTCCTGCAGACATAGAATAGATATGAGTTATTATTTTTAAGCTTCTGAGCATTGAACTATTCACCTCTATTGTTTATCTGACATGACAAATGCTGCTGACTTAAGGAACCTTTGTCTTCAAATCTACAACTGCAGAATTCTCCATTTTGCACTGTTTTCAAGTGAATGCAATTACTTAGCAAGTATTCGGCAGCTATAGAAATACATCCAGGCTTCTAAATTATATTTCATTAATTTTAGGCACGGACCCAGAAGAAACCATTCTGAATGCTTTTAAGACTTTCGACCCAGAAGGAAAAGGCCACATAAAGGCAGACTAGTAAGTTTATTTCAAATCCTTTAAAGATGATGATGATGATGATAATAATAAAAATAATAACAATAACAATAATAATAATATTATTAATAATAACAATAATAACAATAACAATAATAATAATGTGGAAGTTTAAAGAACTGCTTAAAAGCTGTATTTTTTACAATATTTTAAGAGACAGAGGAACTGTCAGGCAGACAAATATTTAGCTTTGTAAGCCAGAGTTAAAAGACTGGACTATTGTATGAATGTATTTGTATACCAAAAAGAGATGTTATTGTCTTCAGACATTGTAAGAGGCAACGGAAATATAATCACATGTAGGCCATTAGATAGCCTTTTTTGAAGGTCTGGATATAAATCAACACATGACTCTTTGTAGATTAACTCCATATGTAAAATTAAAATGAATGTCTGGTGCCTAACTCTCAGAGTGTTTGACTAAAATGGGAAAGCTATTCCCCTTTTTAAAAAAGTGATCAGTTTAATTAACTCCAGGACATGGTTTTAGTGAGGACATTTTCCATGTTATGTGTTTACCGTTTGAGCCTGCCAGACAATAATTTGCTGTAAAATTTCACTAGATATGGTGGGAGCCAAACCAAATAATACTATTAATAATGTAGCTTATATTGTCTATATGGATATTTTTTAAATAAGGAGGCAGGACCTAATTTGTATTCATAACCAGTTACACCAACAAAGCAAGGTAAAAGGACATTAAGTGCTAATTGCACAAATGTAAAACCTCCTTGCAATGCCAAAATGGTGTAAGCAGGCCTTCAGGTAAATGAGAAAAATTATATCAAATCAGGGCAGTGGATGAGAAGGTCTGACCTATGGCTCCAGTGAAATGCTTTATGTGCCTAGATCTATTCATATACTTAAATTGCTTGGTGGTTTTGGGGTCTATACTTTTACTGCAGCAGCCATTTCAGGTAGATTTTATAAAGCCTAATATGTATAGGAAATTTATTAGTGAACCACGAGTTGCAAAATTGTATTTGCATCAATTAATTCTGCTAATGTTGTGATAAGGTAAATGAAAACTAAACCTCTTACCCGAACCTCTAAGGTGGAGTTTTCCATGACATTATCTGCAATTAAAGATGTCTCATGAAAGTTAGTTGAAAATAAAAAATTCACGTACAATATTTCTTTCCATTACCAATATGTTTTTCTATGACAGTGCCCCAGTGGGTATGAGAGTCCTGTTATGGTATGCAATATGTAAAATAAAAGCAGAGAGATGGTCTTTTCACTAAAGAACTTCCAAATTGATTAAAACACAAGTGGATGTAGAAAACAATCAGAAGGAACAGAAGGTTAACAGTCATCCTGATAGTTTTGGGGTTAACATTATCCTAACATCTTGGGAAAAACAGTCAGAGAAACACATCAGAAGTGACTCAAACAATCAGAATAAAATGTAGCCTGTTGCCAAATAGGCCAGATCACCCAGTGGTGAAATCACAACCATGAAATACAACCTTCTGATAATACAAACACCATGAAATGTTTTATTTCCCACCACTATCAGTAACAATATACTGCATACAAAATCTGCAGCTTGCCACCCTGTGTCCAGTTAGACATTCCTTGTATGCTGGAAGCCAGTTGGAGTTTGGGGAAAATTAGGAATGCAGAATCACACTCCAAAATAGAGATGAGAGAGAAATACTTTTATTTTTCCTTGATGAAAAAGGTCAACCTTGTCCCCACCCCCACTGCACTGCTAACATTAGACAATTGTTTTAGTTCATCACCACAACAGAGCAGAATGTTTACTTATTAGACCCGAGGGTAATGTTGATCATTACAGAACAAACCATTAAATCAATTCTGTGAATGTCTTTGAGGTTTAACTTCTATTCATATGCTTCCAAAATTTAGACATTTGAAGGTTTTGGAATAATTTTTATGTTGGCTCATACAGCCATTTCAATATGACAGTTAATGTTAATAAATAATATTTCTCCATATTAAAAAATCCTGGAATGCTTCTCTCCAAAACCAGCCATGTTGACCTTTTAATCAGAACTTCTTTTTATGTTCATGGAGTTAACATCCTTCTGGGGATTTTTATGTCTCTTCCCTCTGCATGTTTTCACCTCTAGTCTGGAAATGACTCACTTAGTCCATCTCATGGTAGCTGGGATGGAGTCCTCTAACCTTTCCAGAAGCTCCAGGAGTTTACAACTTACTTCCAAATTCAATGACAGACTTTGTTTGTCTGCATCGTTATACCACACATAAAATCCTTCCTATAGCATGATGTCAAAAAGAGAAAATGCTTTAGGTCACATTCTCAGCTGGTGTAAACTGGCATAGACTTTGGAAAGGTTGGATGATTCAGTCCTTAAATGCCATTTATTGGACAAAATGAGTCAGGCCAACATCAACTGTGTCTAATGCTAATGCCAACAAAACTTTTCCGATTTGTACAAGATGAAAATGGACCCAGGGAGTTCACATGCATTCTGGACCTTTGGAGATTAGTTGGGCTGAGCTAATGCTGTTTCTCATCATAGTTGTAGAGCACTGCTCATTTCAACTCACCTGCTTTTCTCCAAGACAGCACTGCAGAAAGGGCAAACCCAGCGGAAAACCAAAATGTCCCAAAGATTTCACAGAGAATTTAAAAAAAGGTTTTGAAAATATAAGAATGCAACAAAGTATTTGTAATTGTACAACGAACTGATATCAGCCAGGATGAGAGATAACATTTAGACTCTTACGTCAAGGCAAATGGATATTCTTTTTTGCACAGAAGACTTTTTTTTTTTTTTTTTTGAGAAGGAAATAGTCTTTAAAAAAGAAAACAAGATACAAAAAGAAAAAAGTGCATAATCTCTAGCTTTGGAAATTGTGACTGTTCGTTTCCCTATAAATTAAATAATGGAAAATGTGCATAGATACTTAACTCTGTCCTTCTTCCTTATGAGTATGCCAGGCTGTGCATCAGAAGATTATAATTAGATATTTGATCTTTTCCCCTAAATACCTTAAGCATGTGATTAGAAGACATATAGTGCCCAGATCTCTTTTTAATTCAGTCCTGTTTGCTAATTAAGTTTATTTGTGACTTCTGACAAAATTGCTGTAAGTGCTTCCTTCTATTCACCAAGCTCCTTCCTGTATCACACTTCCTATTTACGTTTGCTAATGCTGTTTGCACCGGTGCACATATATCCAATAATCAATTTATGATGTTTAGAATAATCTCTCTACACTTGCACCCACTGATCAATTGAGAATTCCTCTTCAAAAAATGCAGTCACATAACAAATGGCTAGGATAACAAAACAGAAACAGCAATACGAGAGAAAGAGATGAAGACTTTGATAGTAAAGAGAATGGTAAAGTGATGCAGGAGAAATATATACAATACCTTAGGCTCTATCTGTGACTTCAGAGTATTTCCCAAAACTTGCATGGATATTTGCACTCTTGTTCTTGTAGGTAAGATTCTTATTCATTACCCAGAAACTTCTTTTTTCAGTTTTCCTTTTCTGTCCTTCCAAATGAGCACTTCCCAACAAGAAAGAGACTTACAAGTGCATATGCCTCTTGCGCAAGTTGGGATATGTCGGTGTTGTAGCCTTTTACTGGAAAAAAAGATGTGTGTCAGAGATACGAGGAAGTACAGTTGTAGCTTTGCCATCAAAACTACAGTTCTATCTGTGTGACTTTTTTCACTCGAGATGCATAGCTTATGGGAGCAGAAAGGGAAGTTTTACTATTTTGCCCGAACATCTGCATCCAGAGAACGTGAATTTTGCTCATATGGAAGTGTTCCTGTGCAGGCATGATTTCTATTATAAATAGTTCATTTCAAATATTCACTTTAAAAAACAGAAAGAGTTGTTTTCAGAAGAGCTATTGCTCTCACTCCCCCAGTGCAGATTCTTCAAAAAAGCAGCCTTTTTTTTCAAGTCTACAAACTAAAACAGATTTCTATACTTGTTTCAGCTTTTGGTTTTGTACAACAGATTGTTCTCTATTATCACAGGTTTATAGTTTGTTTTACTGATTTAGAAAAAATCCCAATAATGTATAAATACCTTTGACAGTAACAAAAGGAGACAACTCTGCCTCTTCAGTGTAAACGCAAACTCTGAGATTAGTATAGGAATTCTTCTACAGGAAGGGGAAATGATTAGTGCAAGTGAAAGGGATGTTTATGTGATCTAACTGTGTTCATACTGGTGAATGTTGTAGCACACTGTGCATGTACTGCCCTCAGCACGTGAGTAGCTGAGTGAAATACAGACATTTTGTCTAAAGGGGCTAGGCTAGAAAGAGTAATCATTCTTTCTGGCTTTTCTATTCACCTATAAACTTAGGTAAAAAAATTACATGCTCAACTGACTTCCCACACTGGGTTTGAAAACAGAGGGTAAATCAGCTGAGAGTCGGTCCCAAAAATATTTGCTTTGATGTAATTGCATAGGATGCAGATTGTGTGTGGGATAAGCTCCTTGTTACAGTGCTGTAACTCCAGATCAAGACATTGTACCGTGAAATACAACAGGTCTCATGCAGTTTCACAGTCTCCTCTGGGAATGACTACATGCAAATAAAGGGATTCTCAGATGATGATTCGGAATAGCTGTTGGAGTTCTCTTTCAAGTCCTCTTTCTCATTTCATGCTCTGTTCCTTTCATCCTCAGATTTTACAGAAAATATTCTCTCTTTTGGTTTTGTTAAGTGATCCAAACTTTAAACAGCAAGTGAGGAAACCTACCATTTTAGGTTAAGATAAGCATACAAAATTGCTGTATTTCAATTAGAGTAATAACCTTAAACAGTTTTAAACCTCTATAAAATGTCACAAAAGCAAAATAAGTTGGCAGAGCGAGGCATTGACACTGATGGGTGCCCACAGAAAATCTCTTACAATATCGTGTAAGGATTAACAACTCTAATTTATGCGGTCACACAGATTTTCTTTCATGCAACTTCAGGAGGGATCTTGCCATCTGAATTGTCATGTGCCATTATCACCCTTTAATCAGGTTATTTCATTTTATTTGAACAGCATCAAAGAAATGCTTATGACACAGGCAGACCGGTTCAGTCAAGAAGAGGTAAGGACCTTCTTTATTCAAAATAGGAATCTATCGCCATCTACTATTCAGCAATAAACATTTGCCCCTATTTAAGTGCATTAATTCAACTGAAATTGAGACTGAGAGAAGGTTGATGCCAGCCCTAGCAATTAGGAACAATTCAATGCATCTCATCTGAATAGTTCCACGGCTAAATGAGAGTCAAACAGATTCTTTGGACTTCCATCCAAGTGTAAGCATGGCCTATCTCTTGCTGTTCTTTCCTATGGCGAGCTGGGCAATGAATTTACTAGAGTTCAAGTGGGTTTGGGTGGGGACTGTGATCTGGTTTCCACTTCTGTGAGAGTTATTTTGTTTGAAATCTGAAATGAGTTTTGAAATGAGGTACTGACTTTGTGGTTTATGTGAGACTGAACATGGATTCTGCTGGCTGGGAGGAATTTAGAAGGACTTTATTTTCAGAAGAGGAGATTGAGTGGAGTTGGTTTGTGGCAAGAACAGACTGGAGTCCACACTGTAGTACATTAGTTGGCCAGGGCTTACCTGGATTTCAGGGAGAGCTCTTTTCAACAGGGAACTTGTTGGGATTCTAGCAGGACTGTATTAACTAGTTGTGTCCTAATTCCTATTTCAATTTTACCAAAGCTAAGAAAAAATTTTCCATAGTGGTTAATGGATCAAGGCAGAAGGGAGCTGAACTGGGTTGAAAATGAGAAGCAGTACCTGTTGCTGTCCCACAGTCCCATGTTTTTAACACTTATCTCCTGTTTGCTTGGCAGATCAAACAGATGTTTGCTGCTTTCCCTCCAGATGTCTCTGGTAATCTTGACTATAAGAACCTCTGTTACGTTATCACCCACGGTGAAGAAAAAGACTGAGAGGAAAGAGATGAGCTGCTTCTGTGATGATGCACAAAGTTATTTCATAATGCTTTTGTGTGCAAGACAAAGGGCTAAACATCCAGTATGTGAAGCCATGCGGTCATCAGAAGAGAACCAATAAAACAATTGAAATTAGATTAAAGTTATTTAATGCTCCTGTTTTTATAAAAGATGAAAATACCAATTTTGTGAGTTTTTTCCCATCCTTTTTTTTTTTTTTTTTTTCTGTCAGTGGTTTGAAATGGAATTTTCTTGATGAACTGGTGCTTTCGTGATTTATTGACAATCCTAATGTTCACCAGATGGTCCATTGGGCACTGCAGTGTTGCTTAACCTCTTGTCTTTTATACATAAGCTCCATGTATTAATTGAGAAATCCTCTAACTTATTGCACCAGGAAGAGTATTTGGTAAATAGAATTCTGTTCCATTTCATAGCCCCTAACAATGAAAGTGTAAATAAAACAGTCTTAAGCTCTTGTGAATATACAATATGCCCTCTCTGTCTCAGTGATGTGGCTAGTTTCATAAGCCACTTGACTCATTTGCTTTGGTGCAAAAGAACAGAAATAGGGGAATACTGGCTATTTTTCTCATAGTAAAATTTACCTAGGCGCACTTAGAAACCAATAATAGCGAATTTCCCCCTTCAGAGGTACCTTTATTATGTGTAAGAGGTTGTCCGTGAAATAACAGTAGTGCCTAGTCTTTTACCTGTTGGTCATTAGCCTCATTTTACAGATGAGGCACACACTGGAGAGATTTGTTTTACCAAAAATCATCAAAAGTCTAGGGACAAAGACAAGAAACTAACAGGAACTGTAGCCCAGGGTTGCACATGGAAGCAGACTACCTCTAACTTTTATAATTCAAGATCAACGTACTTTCTGAAATGGGCTACAGTTTTTTGTATTTGGACTTCTAGGAACTGGACATATTCTGCCTATGTGGAATATTGCATGAATACTTCCTGCGTGGGAGTCAGAGGGATGTTGCAGCCAAAGTGAAACAAGCTTCTGCTGTTTTAATAACTAATGAAAATGGTTTCCTTTTGCATCAGTGTTGTTGGCACCACAGTCCCATACACATTGAGATGAAGTAACAAGCCACTTAATTTCTGTTTCCATCTTAGTCTTTGTAGAAAGAGAACTTGAAGGCAAGGTGTCAAATTCTGCCCTCATCAGGAGGGGCAGAAATTACATGAAAAAGCTTTAGCATCTGTATGACTTGGAAATGTGGCATTCATCCCCACCTGCACTTTTTATTGTTCCTGCAAAACCCTGCACTTGGTGCACTTTAGTATTATAGAACAACTGGAATGAGAAGGCACTTAGCAGACACAAAGTTGATACAATAAATAATCTCATACCTTGCCCCTATGTCCAGAAGTACTGTGCATATTCCTGTAACAGTAATGTTTTTCTAGTATAAGTAGGCAATTCCCAATTGTATCTACCAGTAATTATCTCTCTTAAAAATATTAGTGGACACAGCTAGAAGCAAAATGCAGCCCTTTCTTGCATGAATCTTGCTGAAGATGTGGAGAGGGCTTTAGCACTTCTTGCTGTATGTTCCTGCAACGTTTGAAACAATTGCATGGTCACCCAGACCCGTCCCTCCCAACAAGGTATGCAGCTTGACTGGGATTTGGGAACTAGTAAAACTTCATACAATGCAAGAATGTACATGACCTCTTTTTCCACCTCATGGCTTATTCACCAGAAGCTGAACTTTCCTGTACAAGCACCATTCTCACCTCTGTTCCACATGATGGCTCTTTTCTCCCCAGAATGTGTTTTTCTTCATAGTTGTATGACCACTGCTTATGGGATGGGGTTGTAGATAAGCAATGGGAGGTCATGGAAGTAGAGGATTTTTGGTGGCACAGTAGAAAAGATGATTTAAGAGCTTCTGCTTTACATTCTTATGCAGACTCAAACAAGTGACAACACTTCTCTGCAAAAAAAGGAGCTGCTTATAGGAGAGGGCTGAAAAATGAATGCTTCATTTACAGACTTCATCTGGAAATTGCTTGAGTGGCAGGTCTGTAAAATGCTCTTGTATGGCACGAACACATGTGCAAAGTCTAATACTACCTTATATGAGCTCCACAAAATCACATACCCAACTAAATGAGTACTGACTGTTCCACTAATATGAGCTGAAGTCAGTCAGGCATCAGATGTTAGATTGTGCTTATGGTTTTTACACTGTTTAAAGATTTCAGAATGAGACTGAAGACTATATAAAATGGCATACATGCATACCTTTGGCCTTAAATCTAGAAAGGTTTATTTTTCCTCATGCAAGCTGGTAGGTAAAAACTTTGAGAATAATGCTCTTGAAAGATGAGGTCATATTTTTCCATCAAAGCATGCACACTTATTGATGGGCCCTTTTTCATCTGTTACTGCCTAGTTACATGACTTCTTCAAGTGCAGCTCTGTGGCATCTTAGACTGATGGAAGTCTAGTTTAAGTGGTTCCACATTCTCCCCTTTCCCCGGCTGCACCCTGTCCCTCCCTCAGGTCAGCACTAGAGCTCATACACACACATCAGAAGATGAAACCTCCTTGCTCTTCAATCACATCAGTTCCCTAAATTTTCTTGCCTGTCTGCAACTGTCAGGGCCCTGAGTGCACCAATAGACCTTAATAAGTCCCATCTGGAACCCCCACCCACACCTGCTATCTGTGGGCCCAAGAGCCCCATTTAAACTCAGCCCAGGGCCTTCAAACCTTTCTTAAGTTACACTCCTGGGTCTACACTACTTCTTGAGTTTTCCATATCACTGCCTAGCAACCCCTGAATTGTGCTTGACTCTAGTAATTGTTATTGGATGTAACCTGCAGCTTGGGTTTTCAGCTTGATTTTGAACCTGCCTCATCTTCATAGATTTGTCTGGTGATCTGGACTCTTGAAGCTGACTTGGGCTTGCCTTGCTTGGATATTGGTGAGGCCACTTTCTTTCTGGTCATGTTACCATGCCCTGCTATAGGATCCCTGTTCCTTAGGAACTGTAGGGAAGATGGAAAATAGGACCACCTTAGTACAGATTAGGTTGAGGTAGGCTTTGTCTAGAAGAGCAATTTGTTTTGGAGCAGTATGATTTTGAAGCAAATCACTTGATTGCTCCTGCTTACCTTGAGCAACCTAGGTAGCTTTTCTGCAGGAAGCTAAACCAGAGGCTCTGCTTGAAATCCAGTCCAAATTCTCTCCAGTTCCTGATGGGGACCAAACCATGGTGCAGGCTAGGAGGTCCTCCAGCGGCTACCAAACGTTCATGTACTACCAGAGTGCTCTCATGACCCTCTGAAGTGGTCTGTGAGCTATATAAAGCCCCAAGTTCCAACTGACCCTTCCTATTTGCCCTCAGGTTTTTTGCAGTTCCACTGCTTCCACATTGGTGCAATTTTCTCTGCTCATAATTAATTTCTCCTTCCCCCCCCCGTCTGTTGCCCTGGAATTACTGCACTTCAAGGGCAGTGCAGCAGACACCTATTACAGACTGCTTGAAGAGATCTTTGGGCTGGGCTACATCACCAAGCTTGTTGCTCATATGGACTTCTGCACCTTGGTCTCTTAGACCATCATGCAAGAGAACTTGGAGCTCTAACTCTCCCCTTCCATAAGGGGAAAGGACAGATATTCAGATAAATGTCATCAAAATATTAAAGATTCTTCGAACAAGCCTGTATCAGTCCCAATTTAATTTAAATCTCCAATTTCATTTGGGGACATAGGGCTGTGCTTATGGGTTTTGGATGCAGATTCAAATAACTGAAGGGAACAAAGAGCTGAGATTAATTCCACAAAAACAGATTCTCACCAAGCATCATTAAAATGATCAGATGGGAATTGAACTTGCATGAACCCTGGCAGTTGCTCTTTAGTGTCAGCCCTTTCACAAACAATTACTATTTGGATGGGAAAAAACAAAGAAACAGTGTAGAATTGATAATGTGTTTTATTAACTCTTAAACGTTTAATCCTGTAAACCTTTCTGAAACCTTGTGAATGCGTAGGGCAGCCTTTGAAATATACTGTCATAAAAGGCAGAGAAAGGTTCTCATGAGTTTCCCCCAGCTTGTTGTTCTGCTTGGAGGCAGGATTGTTGTTAGAAATGTTTGTCTGACCTGTCTAAACTTTCTAGGTAGCCTCAAGTCCAAAGCTAGCCTTGTATTTATGCATTTTTTTCCCCCTACCATCTAACCTAAATCTTTCTGTCTGCAAATTAAGCCACTTTCATCCTTTGCATCCTCTTTGTAATGAACGTTAGCACACTGGAAGACTGTTTAGTTTTCTTTTTTTAACATTCTTTTTTTCAACTTTTCCTCTCAGCGATCTTTTCTATACTTCTAATTCTCCTTGCTCTCTTTAGGATTACCTTAAATTTGTGCATATTTTTCGTAAAACATGGTATGCCAGCTTGGACACAGAAGTCCAGCACCAGTCAGAATGGAATAATTATTTTGGAGATTGGTTGTCTGTAAAAAAACCAAACCAACCAACCTCCCCCCTCCCCACCCCTCCACCCTTCCGATGATTTGGCAGCTGTGAAGGTTATGTATGTTTCTAGGCAATGTGGGTAAAAGTTTATTCCCAGGCCTCTCTTTTTTAGTAACTGCTTGCTTCTGATCCCCCTGTAGCCTGTTCTATCTATCCCAGAAACTTTCTTAGATCTGATTTCCCGCTTCCTCTGTTACTTTGGTAATGTGCCAGCATGAGTTATCTAAGGACATACCTTGAATTTTCACTAATGTTAAAAAGGTGCAGATTGTCTGAAGCATAAGTTTTCTATGTGAAAATACAATTCCAAAACTGTTCAACATTTTTATTAATGATCTGGATGATGGGACTGAGTACAACAAATCCATACTCATCCCAGTGATGTCCATTGGCAGGATGAGAGGCAATGGGAACAAATGAAAAAGCAAGAAATTCCATTTATATTTTTTAACTGTGATGGTGGCCAAATATTGGAACAGGTTGCCCAGATAGGTCGCGGAGTCTCCATCACCGTAGATATCCCAAATCCAATTGAATACACTTGTTCTAGCCAGTGCTGCTTTGAGCATGTTGATGCTGTGCAGAACTGTCTGTACACTTGCAGCATCTGAGGTCCCTTGGCTTTCAATATACTATTATGCCCCATTCCAAACTCAGGACTTCGGAAGGCATAAAAGAGATTTCACATTGAAGGAGCCAGACTTTGGATTCTTGAGGCATATGTGGGCACAGTATTTGAAATAACTTTTCTGATGTGCAAAACCTGGAAAATTTTGTTAGAGTTATATAACTTGAGGGATTCTCATGTGTATTGACTTAACTTTGACCACTTAAATCTAGTGTATATTCAAGGAGGCTTATCTCTGCAGGACTTCTCTTCAGTAATTGAAGGGAGAGAGGTCCTTGAATAGGCATTTCAGGGCACTTAAGCTCATCTCTCCTCTGATTCAGCTTCTGCAAGCATCTGTCTGACTCTGCTGATTATAAAGCAGGGGCTTAGGAATGCTAACTCAGGTATTTAAGGTCAAGTATGGCAATACATCCTTAAGACCTTATCTGGGGAAATGTTGCCATTTGTTACTGTCCTTTTCAGTTTAAATGATTGATTAATGTGCCTTTTGACCTGAGCAACATATTTTATTTTTGCAAAATATACTAGCAAGCTCAGTTGTTGGTCAGCTGCTTCAGGAGGAATACAGAGCTCAGATGCTAGGCTGGTCAGACATTTTATGTTATAATGATTAGAAGACAGTAGTTGTTGCCCTTCCATGGGATAAGAGAACTTACGCACACAAGTGAAAGGAGATCCAAGCAGGGAGAGGACTGAAGGAAAAAAGTAAGGTCACAACCATCTCGGCTGAGGTCACGGAGCAAGTAGGGAAAGTCAAGATCAGTCATGCTTTCTGTTGACCAGTATCTGTTGGCTGCGCTGTCTTCCTAAATGCTGATTCTATAAAACTGTACATGCAATCTGACTCCCAGCAAATATCCTGATAGGCTTGGTCAGGTATTTGCTGCAGGTGTTAGAGCTTTTCTCTTCTTTATTATCGGAGAGCATCCAAAAAAATCCATCTCTAGAGAAGAAATGTGGTTATTTGGATAGCTGTGAATGCTAGTCACCAAGCTCAAGCAGCAGCCAGTTTGTATATACCTGTACGGTACAGATAAACCACGTCCCACTCCGCAGCTGGGAAGGGGGGAAGCTGGCTCTCTAGCGGGCTTGCACAGTGTTACTGAAAGGCTCTTGATTCCTGCTTTGTACGGGTTTTGGCCTCCTGCATGAACCTACCCACAGGTCACTGTAAACTGGTGTTGCTCAGTGTGCCACAGGATCACGTGGTTCAAAAAGAAGTTTCTTTACAGAAAACTGGAGAGGATGGAAGGTAACTTCACTTCTACCTCATCCCTTTAAGTTTTGGAAGCTGCAAGTACCACCACTGCTGTGATGAGTAGAAAATTCATTGCTAGACAGTGGGGTAGGGGACTTCCTCTAACAGGCCAGAAAGAGATAAATCTCCATGAATTTAGTAGTAAGCTAGTGCCTTTAAGATATCTTATGTAAAAAGGATGTAGTTTAAATAGCAGCCAGAAAGTTATTTGTAGAACAGGAATTAGCTAGTTTCAGCAAGGATCTCTGCCCTCCCCAACTGGGCTGAGAGTGTAAAGGCTGTGACAGAATTTAATGCTTGGAAAAACAATACTGTGTGAATCAAGTGCTGAAGCAGTACAAGTACCCCTATTTTGTCTGGAATTGCGAAAAGCCTTAAGGAAGTATCAGTTATTTCTTTTCAAATTGGTGCTACAGTTCACCCAAGTTTGTACAAACAGCAGCACGCAGGTAATGCCGAAACACTGCGCGCTGCCCTGTTTTTCCTGGAAAAGATGGGGAAGTTTAGTTTTGCTCCTGGGTTAAACACACAGACGCGAGTGTACTAGCTCGCGTGGGGCAGGCCCTGGGCCCCCGGCTGCTGGCAGTGCCGTGGCTGGGCACCGGGAGCCGGGCTCTCCCTCGGCCCCGGCCGGGCCGGGGAATCGCGGCGGCTGCAGCAGCCCCGCTCTGCAAATGCCGGCGGGGTTTGGCCTTCCCGCGTAGCGCGGCAGCCACCAGCAGAGCTCAGCCGTTGGGGGCCCTTCCCTGAGCACGGCTGGCACCTGGAGCCTTCCCGAAACCTGCGTGGGGCTGGAATGGCGGCTCTGAGGGCCCCCCCCCCCCCCCCCCCCCCCCTCTCCGATCAGTGCTGAGGGGCTCCCCTCTGCCCCCGGGAACCGCTGCCATGAGGGGAGGCTGCTGGGCTCACCCACGGGGGCTGCTCCACATCCACGCGCAGCCCGGCCCTCCTGCCCCTGCTCCTGCACGACCGACGTGGAGGCGAGGCCTCGGCACGCCAAGGTAAGCCGGGTTTTTTTTTTTTTCCAAGCAGCATATTAATTAGGGTTTTTGAGGCCTCAGATCAACCCTAGGCTTGTGCCTGGGGAACCGGTTCTTGGAGGGAGGTGGGACGGGAAGGTTGTGGGGGTTTTCTTGTTTTGTTTTGTCTTACTTTGACTGTGAATGACTTTCAGTGCCCTGTTTAGTCAGCTGTGTCTGATTACATAAAGTAACCCCGGCTTTTCATATAACATATAAAGCTTATCACCTTTTTCCAGCCACTACAACACAGTATGCTCATTAAAGTACCCCTCAGACACTGAAAAAACAGCTGCTTGCTTTTAGTATTAAAAATCTCCTGTGTTTTGTGCCTGCATGTATCAGGCTGGTATCAGTTAAACCCTGGGGACGGAGGTGCTGGGCAGCGGGCTCTCACTGGCAGGGTCTGGCCAGATTGCCTGTCCGCATACCTGGCTGATGGAGCAAACTTTTAATCCTGTTTTTTTTTTTTTTTTTTCCAGATGGCTCCCTCTAGTTATGTTTTAATGGGAAGGTAAAAACAGTGGAGAAAAATGGAATGGAGTGACTCAAAGCCCCTCTATCATTGATTCTCCATGTTAGAACTGGAAGAAAAATAAGAGGCCTTGGCCAGTTTAAATGCTGCGGGTATTTATGTTATTTTGTTGAAGTGCTGAAGCGAGGAATAGGGGTTTGGTGCTTTCTTTATAGTCAATCTAGTGAGTGATGGCCCAGAGGATACTTCAGACCTCTGAAGTGAGGAACTAGGTCCGAACTGGCTCCTGAAGGAGACACCCCTCCTCTCATGAACACTATGTTAGTTGGTGGCTACATTCACCAGCAGATTTGGGTAACCTAAATGCATTCAGCCATTCAAAACTCTTCTGATCTAACTCATTGTTCCTTGCAAGTACCGAGGCATATTTCTTTTGCTTTGGGTTAAAAGCGAACCCTCGGTGCTGTGGGGCAGCATGGGGCTCTCTGTCAGCGAGTGCCAGCGCTGGGCAGCCCCACGCCAGCCCTGTTGGCTCCCCTTGGACCGGAAAGGTGCCGATAGGGATTTGGGAAGAGCTGAGGGAGAAGTGGTTGAGGTTGAAGCAGAGCTTCAGCTGCCTTTTGCAAAGACAAGAGCAGATGTTTCCAATAAAACTTTGACTCCTTAGCTGTGGCTCCTTGGCTGATAACAAACAGCATGAGCGGGCCCTGTGCTAGTAGACAAGGCTGGTGTGGATTCTCTAACGTCTAGTAAGTACTTCAGTGGGGCTCTTAAGCGCATCTTCATCCTTTACCCAGCTGCCTGTACTGTGAAACCCACAGGAACTTCATATCTTTGAAACCTCTCCCACTCTGTCAGGCTTGGCTGAAGTTTGCATGTGATTATTAGAGCAGAGGACAGGCAAGCGCATGTTTTATTATTCTATATCCCCCCCAGTGTGCTTTTTAATGTGTGTGCATATATACTGCTGCTCCTGAATCAATTTCATGTTGAATCCTCAGTTTAGTTAAATTAAACTGGCAGAGATGGGAACTTGGAGGCTTTCTTTTCTTTTTCTTCAGAGTTGTTTCCGTCTACTGTTTTATGAATATTCCATTGCTCAATAACGGGAGGTGGAAAATGAAATCCCAAGATCATCTTTTAGAGGATGTTAATGACCATGAATGTAACCAATATAGTTAATAACAGTCCGGGCAGAGATGGAAGACCGTTCTCTTCTTTTGAATAAGGGCCAACATAGCTTTCTGATTATCCCTTCTAGAGAGGGATCTGGATATTAAGGGATAAGTCATGCTAAGTATTTCCTTCTTAGACTCCTTATTCATTTATGCCTACTGCTTTTTGTCATCTTTAAAGGTGTTGTTTAGTCTGGTTTGAATTACTTTAAAACAAATGAGTGTTTTAAAAACCAGCTGGTGAATCTATGGAGATGTTTACTAAATCCTTTTGCTTAAAGGGATGAGGTTTTTCTTCTTTAAGAAACATTCTGTAACAAAAGTAAGAACTATTCTTAATTTGAAGAGTGAACAGGAGGAATGAGGAGGACTCCAGACTTCAGAAAGTTCTGCTTGGTGGAAAGAGTAGCGCGTATTCAGTTTTCTTGTACTTTTCTGAGTTAAACTTAGAAATTCGGAGGCTTAACAATGAAGTACCATGTCACAGATCCCAGCAATGAATTCCTAGGGGGGGGAGAAAAAAAGTATTGTTTCCTTTCCATAAACCAAAAAGCAGCAGGGAAAAAAAAATTAACCCTGGAGCAATGAGAAGATAAGGAAGTATTGGGCAGAGAGAGAAACAAAGCCCTTTAGGCTAATGAACCTGTTGCCTCTAGGTTTATCTCAGCTCCACCTTTCTCCTTTGTCACTGTATTCTTCAGTCTCCTCCTCTAGTCTAGCTGCCTCTTAACTTCATTAATACTTTGCTTTGATGGTCTTAAGTTCTTGACAATTTATTCCAGATGTTTGCTACTTTGAGTGAAATAGATTTCCCAAATTTCCTGTTTACTCTTAATGTCTTTTGTCTTTTTCTTCTTCTTTGAAAGTGTGACCATTTTTTTAACCTCTTAGTAATCCAAACATGTTAGTTCACTATTCCACCCCCTCTTCCTCCTAGCATCTCCTAAAGTTTGGGGATCTTTTCCTTAGAATGGACACTCCTTTTTGTTGTTTTCTTGTGAGGCAATCTTGACCTTTTCCACCTTCCTTAATTCTGCACACATGAATTTCTAAGCTCTAAAATTTTGTAGGTGTGTTGCTCTTTTTTTTTTTTCCCCTGTGGGTGCACACTCACAGGATATGAAAAAAATTGGGGGGGGGGGGGGGGGGGAGGCAGTGGTGGTGGTGGAAAATACTACATTCAGTCACAATCCAGACCAAATGTTCTTCAAACATGGGTTTGCCCATGTTGCTTGTTCCATCAGATGTTTTCCATGGATTAATTACCTGGAGAGCTTTGAGTAGACATCATGGGCTGGCATCTCCTTGTTGAGATGCTCAAGGTGCAAAAGTTGGGGCTGCTCTTAATGGCATTGACACAACTGCCTGCAGTGTGAGTGCAGTTGGAGCCGCGTAGCTGACCTGGGAATGGCTGTGCTGTTGGAAGTTCCCGTTACAGTAATAAAAACGTGTCCACTTTAAAGTGGTTGTATGGTTTTAATTATTCTGTTGTTTTCTTTAAAAATAAAACCAAAAACAAAACAAACCTTTAAGTGAACCAGTTCTTCAAGTACAAAAGCTGTGCCTAGACCAGGCCTTAGGCCTCAATCTTGCAAACACTTTCACAGGTGCTTAACTTTACCACTATGAGTAATCCTATTGATTTTAAATGGCACTACTCAGGCAATAAAGAGAGGATTTGTATGATCTGGGGCTTACCGTGGGGTATATCAGAAGTCACTCCTCTGAAATTAATGGTTACATGGGTGTAAGAGGAGTGTCTGGCCCAGGATTTAGTTAAAATTAATAGTACTTTTGCTTGTAGGCTTCCTTTGAAGTATTTAGCTGTCTTGTCTGCTCTTTTGAATGCTGTATCTTGAAGGCCATTCCTTTTTTTGACTGTTGACTTTTGTTACAATGTCCTTCAACATAAATATTTAGGTAGTACTTGGTATACTGAGGCTTGTAACCTTCCATTGAGGCTATTCCATGTGTCAGTGCCCTTACAGTGTCATTTTCTGGTGCCCAACACTGGGTGAACTCATGCTGCAGCTTTCCAGCCTCTAGAACTCTCTTTTTTTATCCAGTTGCCTATTTTCATGAAACTTGTGGCAACATGACAGCTGTGAAACTCCTGTCTCTCTATCAAATTGAGCTGAAAGCAACCAACTCATTCAAAAGTTATGAGATGCATGCTCATGCACACCATGATCATACATGCATTATTTTTGAAGGAAGTCAGGCAGAAGAAATAAGAAGTGATTTGATTAGAGATAGATGCCTTATATTTTCTCAAGCTCACGAAGCACTGACTTTGCTGTATGGCTGGTGTTACAAATACGCCTTACCCTGACTCATCTCTCACCCACTCCAACCCCCGACCCTTGACCAAAAGAGGCATAAAGGTAATTTTTTCTGCAAAATACAGATGGACAAACCTTTTTGGAAGTCACAGAAGGAAAATTCTCCTCTCAGAATTTCAACAATATAAGTAGGCTTGGCACTAAGGCTGAGAGTTCTGTGCCAGTTGCCAACACCATGGGTGAGTCATTTCTGCTCAGGTGTTTGCTGGAGAAGGAAACCTTTGAGTTGTGCTTAGTTAGAGAAATACTTAGGGGAAACAGCCCTGTTGTGTTAAAGCACCAGGAATCTGACATCATATCCAACTTTGTCTCAGCCGGCTGAGCAGCAGATCATTAAAAGGAAAGGGTATTTCACTCCCTCCAGCCTATTTTCCCCTTTAAAAGAGCAAACCCTTGCACTTTAATTTTAAGAATTTCAAAATAGAAAAAAGAAAAAACCAAAACAAACGTAGGTACTGAGGTCAAGAAGAGAACATCTGACTTCAGCTGGAGCATGTAGAGAGGGAATGTTCAATGTGAAAGGGTTTATTCCAGGTGGCTGAAGTACCTGGATGTTGCACAGCATTATGTGTTACAACTCGAACTGCAAGTGCTGTTATGAATGAAGCAGTTGTGCTATGACACTCGCATAGGAAATGTGCCAGCTTTGACTGGCAAAAACCTAAATTGCAAGTTTTGCAGAAATTGTGGCAGAATTTTCACTGAGCTCTGTGGGAGCTGGTCAGTACTGACTCTCTCAGTTGAATTGGGCTGTCTGTGGGATGCACTGAGAAATCAAGGGTGGGGATGTAGTACACCAGGTGAAGATTAAGAAAGCCAAAGTCTGTCACTGGCTTAATGAACTCTTGAACAAGTTGCTTTGTGCTTGCCCACCTCATTCTTTTTGGAGTAGTCCTGGCACTTTCTTGGGGTTCTTGGTACCATACAGGTGGGTGCTTTGCAGAAGCAGACCCACAGGAATTAAAAGGTAGATGATAATAACTTGCATATCCGTTATTGTTTCTTGGGATGTATGGAATCACCTTGTTCAAACCCAGTTTGCATGTTAAGTTCACAAGACAAATGTCAAAAATCCAAGCTTTGGGAATGGGTGTAGGAAAGTAGCATCTACACTGATGCTGTTTCTTTCCTGCTGTTAAACAGCGTGTACTCCCAGTCTCATTCTCCTGCCTCTTCTTAGATTTGTGGTGCTTTGGAAGGGCATTGATGTTACAGCTGGTTTTTCTCCCTCTTCCAGGTTGCAAGGCCAGACTCCTATGTGCACCCAGAAATCTTGCACTTTCCCCAGTGAAATAGGTAGGGATCCTAGCTGTTGGACAGCCCGAGGGGCTGCTGCCACCGGCCTTACTCTTTCTAAGTATTGTTCTTGGGACACTGCTACTGCCAGAACTTGACGCTCCAGCTCAGCTCCTGCTGATGCTATTGCTGGCTCGGATGCCTCTTTTGCAGCTTTCTGGTTAGACAGTAGTTAGCTGCAAACCTGGGGTGTGGTAGATTGGTCACTCCTCTTAATTTTTTTCTCTTCTTTTTCTTCATTTTGTATCCACCATTTTGGAGATGAGTATAAAAGGTGACACACTGGGTAGAAATAATGTTAACTCTGGGTATGATCCAAAAAAGCATTTTCTCAATCACAGTCATCGATTAGATTAGGTCTGAGTTTTGTGTCTACGTGAGGCCAAACCAGTGAATTTGGGTTTGAAGGCACCAACATTCTGTGAAGAGAGCTAGTGAAACTGGATCTCATGACAGAGAATGTCTTTGTCAGGTTGTCAGAGCTATGTAGCTGTTACAGATTTTCGCTGCTAGTTTACAAAATAGTCCATCCCTTTTCAATCTCCAAGATGCCCCTCAGGTTCTTCCTGCAAGGAATATCATCAGCCAGCATCTTCCACACAGGACCTTCCTCTATCCTGTGTCATTTGGCAAAACAACACAGTAGAATCTTTAATCAAGAAACATTGGTTACAAAATACCCATAATGGGCATTTAAACACATTGAATTTGCTAACATTTTTCTTTATAACTCTTGTGTCTAGAAGCCCCAGCTGTGATCAGCTCCTTGTTGTGCGAGATGTTATGCAAATGCATATTTTGTACAAACAGGATGATGCAATCACTTGGAAAACTTTATAATCAAAGCAGAAAATGGGCAAGAGGGGATAGAAGAGCACATGAAGTGGAGTGGTTTCTTCAGGGTCATGTGGTAGGTCACCGTCAAAGGCAGGAATAGCAGTGGGTCTCCTGAGTCCCAGGCCAGTCCTTACCCACCGTGGCATCCTGTCTCTTCTAAAATACCCGTGTGCTTTCCCAGCGCTCCCCAGCCTCTCTTAAACTCTGTTGCAGACCTGGAACGCTAAGTGGGTTCAGCTAATTCAATTTAACCTTCATTTGTCAAGCTGCTTTCATATCCAGAGCTGTGTGACTGCTCTGTGTTGCTGGGAACTGAGCTGGATTTGTTAGGTTTCCAGAGAGGAAATGGGGCACGGGAGAACTGCCCTTAGAGCAGAGCCGGGACGCGGTACTGAACGCTGGATATGCCATCCCAAGAATAACTTGTGGTCACAAACCAGGCTACCCGGTCTTAAGCTGTGTCCAAATTTTTGAGTCAGGCAACTAAATATTTCTGAAGCTTATTAAATTAACCAGTTAGACCAAGGCAATGTAAAAAGTGTACAGGCCAAAGAAAGCATCGTGGGTGTAACTTTCTGAAGGAGAATTATAGTTGCTGCTGATCATGCTGTTACAGTAAATGTTGTGTCAGTGTTTCCATTATCGGTCTCTTTTTTTCTTTTTTATTCCCTTCAATGAGTTGTTCTAGGGCTGCGTGAAAAGGTTTGCACCTCATGAAAAGGTTTTCATGTGCTGCGAGATGTAAAGTGAAACCACTAAATCCGTTACCTAAAGAATCTGGACTGTACAGGGAAGGAGCAACCTTCAAAACTGGGATCTGAACCTGATGCTGAGGACCCAAAATTTTGGGGGGAGTTCAGCTCACACTCGATTCTCCCTATTGTGAAGGGTATTCGCTTTGGTTCTTGTTCAGCACTGAAGAGATGACAAATATTCAAGTTATGCACACATCTGTGGTTCAACTCTGCCGACACAAACAGCTTTGCTGTATTTGTGATTTGTCTTGTTTTACAGTTTGCATTGCATTGCCGTGTAGGGACGCTGTGATTGAGAATAAGATACTGTACAAGATGCCAACTGTACCGCAAAGACCTTCTGTTACTAAGATCCATGTCTCAGCCCACACAAACGTGCAAACATGCTGTACTTGATTAATCATGTTCATTATGGTTGTATCTTCAAGCGACCAAGAACAGGGCTCCCTTATGCTGGGCACGGTGTGGCTCCAGAGAACCAGCCTTTCTTTGTTTCCTGTGTAATGTGCCAACCTGTTTCTCCAGGCCAAACCTGCTTTCTAATTCAAGTGACAAAATTAGTGAAAAACTGGTTTGCGTCTTGCTCTTCCATTTGCCTGGGCATGTTTGGGAATCCCTTAGAATGACTGAATTCAGTGGTTTAAGCTTTTTTTTTTTTTTTTTTTTTCCCTTTTATTGCACACCTCCCACAATAACTCTGAAGTAGCTTCATAATGGAAATGCTGACACAACACTATTGTCTCAGCCCCAGGAGTGTGTTCCACCTTCTATTGTTTGCCTTGGCCTCTGTATATTGTATACTGCCTCAGTTTAATTGGTTAATTTAATAAACCTCTGAAGTGCTGTATCAGTTGCCTAGCTTAGCTTTTATCTACTAGCCTGATGAAGAAAGTATAAGTTTCAAAAGCCTTCCTGTATGAAGTTAATCAAATAAAAGGTATCTCCTACTGTACTTTGCATGTATGTTTTGGAAGGACTGCTTGAACTGACACATTTTTACAATTAAATCGTATAAAAAAACCCCTCTGAAAATCTTTCTATAGCTAATGTTCCAGGCCTGACCTGCCTAACTTCAGTTTAAAAAAAAGGAAAAAAAAAAAAAAGGAAATTTTAAACTTAAGGCTGTGCAATGCTTCAGTAGCCACATCTGAATTATATGGTAGGCCAAACTGTACTTTAGATGGACTCTTGGGGTTGAAAAGGGGGGATAAAAGTGGGAAAAACATAACAAAAATGATTTGAAGGTATTATTGAAGGGAAGTCTTGTAATTCAGCCATGTGTGAGGCTTGGGTGATCCGCACCGAATTTTTGGTTCTTGCTGAAGCCCCACATAACTATGAGCATATCCTTTAACGTGCCTCTGCTCCGTTCCCCATTTGGAGGTCTTTTTCACGTTTTGTGTGTCTCATTAATTCTGATTTTGAGATTTGGGGATTGTATGCTACAATGAGTCTTTTTATTGCATGAGCTGTAATAATAATGAGTTGGAAAGATCAGTAGATCTCGCAGTACACTTTCACCGCGGGTGCAGTAAAGCCTCTTTCAGGCCAGTGCAGAGAGCACTTAGGAGAGGCCCCATGTGCCACACGTGAGGGAGTATTTATCTGCGTTCAGCAGAGCCAGAGTGTGCAATGCATATGTAATGTGAGTCCATCTTTATCTATTTTAATCCACAGCTTGAGCATCCCAAGATTTAGGGGTATTCAGCTATCAAGAGTGATTTAGATATACTTGATCATGCCTCAGGGCAGGGGAACGGCCTAGGTTACTTCTTGATATCCCTTCCAGCCCTGTTTTTTTTATGACTCTATTAGATCTGACAACAACAGAATCGTATACTTTGTTCCAAAGGATTCTTCCATTAATTAGTACTTTGTGGTGCATAGCTCCTCTTCCCTTGAGGAGCTCTAAGAGGTTGACAAGTGCTAATTAAGTCCTACAAGAACTGGTGTGTTGGGTAATTATTATTTTACAGGTAGAGAAACTCAGGTGCAAATGTAACCCACAGGAAGTTTTGGGACAGAATCTCACTTCGACGCTTAGCATTTTAGCTACTTAAAATTCTTGCTGAGCTGTGCCTCTGGGCTGCTGTCACCAATGGAGAATAACGCTGGTGTTTCCCTCCTCCTGCCCACATCTGAGCTAGTCAAGACTGTAACAGGCTCATCAGCCACATTTGGGCTGCATCAGCATCAGAGGGGGACTGCTAGCAAAATGAATCTGGCCTGTGTGCCAAAAATAAGTTTATTTATTCTCCATTACCATCCTTCCTGGACTTGCAGAATTACACTGACTTTAAAAGGGAGCTGCCCCAGAGTCCTGATTCAGGCCTTCTGTATTGGGAGGGAGGTAATTTCTTGCAGGCTACATCGTTTGAGTGTAATTTTCAATCGAACATTTGCCAGTGTAATTAGTCTGCTTCAGAGTTCTCTGGTGTGGAGTGACACAGCCAAGTGGCATTTGAGAACACTTGAAAAGGAAATGGGCTAATTAGTTTAGCTCTGGGTCAACAGTACATCAGGAGCCATTGAGCCAGACTCGCCTCTACCTGGGTTGCTGGTGTTTAAACTTCTCTGTTTAATCAGCAATACCTTGCTAAAGAAGGGTCTGTCTAGTGTGAGCGATGAGGTGTGGCTGGAATAGTTTTTGTCCTGTAGTAGGGTTATTATCCACCTGGGTATGTTATTGTATCAGTATGAGAGAGATCATATGCTAGTTTTCCCATGCTGCTTTTCCTGTCTTCTGTGTCCCACAACACCTGTTTGTAAAGTTAGACTTTGTATAGAAATCCAGGAAAACTTGCTGTTTCCAGAAATAATAATATTTATCGTCCTCAATCAAATTCTGCCTCAAATCTGCAGAGATTCTGCTGAGTCCATGCAGACTGTGCACATGGATCTGAATTTGCTTCATCAGAATCTGCAGGTGATCAAACTTCATTCCCCCATGCCAGTCCTCAAACCTCCCATGCAGATCCTCCAGGTGAATTACCACTTTAGGTCTATGTGCGCAGGCCAAGATCAATTTTACAAGAGCTTTTGCTGGCTCCACCTGAGACATGCATTACAGGCTGGCAACCCAGGAACGCAGACCTGAGAGCACAAATTCTAGGGTGGTGGTAAATTTGTGTCCTTGATGAGATGCAGAGGGTCTGGTTAGACAAGTTAAACTCTTTTTCAGCTTTCATGTGATAGAAATTGTTGCCTTGTTGCTGCTGTCCGGCTCTGTCATGTTGCTGCACATCAATTCCCTTCACTCTTCCAGGGTGTGGTCTCCATTAATGTTTGCACACTGCAATTTCTGATGTTGCTCGGTTTAACAGGACAAAATTTGCCAGTTCAAACCACGTCTTGGTGAGAGGGTGAGGTGCTTATTAAGATCAGGAGGTTTTTTGCACATTCACACGTGGTCTCTTGTAATCCCATAAGACAGGGTGTAAAGCAGCTTTGCACAGCAGCAGTGGCGGTGAGATATAACGGGTTGGTTATAAGGAAGACAGGAGGAAGTGATAAGAATGAGCTGCAGAGATATTTCTTGTATAAGAATGTCTCTCTGTCTTGTTTCTTTTTTTTTTTTTCCCCTGATGAAGAGACCTTCTTGAGAAGCAACGAATAGGGCTATGCAGATCAGATTTGCAAGTAATCTTGTCCCAAACTGATCTTGACATGCAAACATTCCTCTGTGCTCTGTTATGCTCCTGCTAGGGTGATTACACCATAGCTGGTCTGATCACATCTGCCATGCTGCAAAGTCTCTGTAGTAGCCTCTGTTTCTGGGGAATACTCCCACAGGATTGCAAACCTTAAAGAAACCATTCATGCGGTTCTGAATATCTGTAACAGTCCCTGTATTTAATGTTTCAGAAATGGGGCTTGTTTTCTTTCAAAGGTAGTTGCTGCAGTGTACAGAAAGGGGACATGAATCTCCCATCTCTGTCCAAGAAAGCAATCCCAACCTGTTCTGCTGGAGAAGCGGTATCCAGGTGGAGAGGTATGGAGAAGCATTGGGAGCAAATAATGCCCTGTGTTTTTCTCATGGGTTACAAGCTGAAAAGGCTTGTGCATGGACATTAGCAGTCTATCCTCCTCCTCCTTGACTCATTGTGGGCCAAACCTCCTCAAACGCATGTCCTGCTCTGTTGTGTATCCAAGTCTGGAGTCTGTGCCAACCAGGAGAGGCTGCATTTTACAGTTGTGGAGCAGTATGGGGCTACTAAGGAAAGGTTCAATAGTAAAGGGCTGCAGTTGTGAGGGAGCCCCCATTAAACTGGAGAACCTAGATGAGCAGACTGACCCATCCCTTCCTGCTAAGAGAGCAAATCATTGAGCAGAAATGTTCCTGATCTTGCTGAAATGGCCAATGGATCCATATCATGTCCTAGCTGACAGCTGGGCATCTTCTGCTTGAGCACTCATGTGAAATCAAAGGTAAAGCACTGCCAGGGGACATCGATTAATCAGTCCCAGGTATTGGAGGAGGGTGTGTTAAACACCCCCTGTTAATGCAACAAGCCCCTGTGAGCATGTTAGAATCCATGTGGCAGGTAATTAGCTGGATCTCTAGCTGAAGAATCAGGGAAGGGATCCCTCTTCCCACATCTCTTTGTAAAGTGCTTACTCTAATTCTTGTGACACCCAGCTGGAGGGTCTCTGTATCTGTCATCACAGACCATTAAACTCCTTCAGACATATCTATAGATTTTAAGTAGTTTCTGACTGTTGGGTGACAGTGGCTGAGGGGTGATCTGACCGATCTGACTGTTTTGTTTTTTTTATTTTTTTTTTATGTTAAGGAACATTTGCTTGAGTGGAATAAGTCAAAAAATTCCTGGCAAAGGAGGGTGTGTGTATATACAGGCTCCTGTCCCAGCAGACTGGGCACAGGCAAAAACTGCCTTCTGCAGCAGCATTGTACTACCCAGATTTATAACCTGTTGGATTGTCCCTAATCTTAACAACAAATGGAGGAGTTTTCTCTCCAGCAAGAATCCCTCTGGTTTCTAAGTAACAGTAATCTTGATACTGGTTGGCAGAAATTGTCCTAGAAGAGGCAGGAAGGAGTTGAAATGCTGCTGGGAACAAACCAGGCTGAACAGTCTGCTCCAAAAAGCTGCAAGGAAAATGTTTCTTAAAAAACAAAAAAAAAAAACCCCAGATTCGGGAGAAGATGATGATCCTAGTGAAAGGACCAAAAGCAGGAATCAGTTCAGGTTGAATAAGATATGTTGTTTGACCCAATACATAATGCTTCCTTTCATTAAAAGGCCTGTAGTCTTTTCTTGTTAATTGAAATTAATTTATTAATTTAAGTTTGAAAATGTGTAAGCACTTTCAGGCTGATGACTTTTATTTTTTCAGCTGAAGCGACAAATCCAACATAAATTTGCAATGTTTCTGTTGACCTAAATATGCCTGTTTTCTTTGGGCAGGGATAAAAGTTTCAGCTGAGAAACTGTGCCTGCTTCTAATCTGGACAACACCTTCTGCCTAAGGATACTTTCATTCATAAATAAAAAGACAAATAATTGGATGGAAATGAAACCCAGGAAGCCAGTACGTGCACTGTAGGGGTTGAGTATTTCACACAAACCTACAAAAAGTGAAATCAGAAGAAGCTGAACAGTATGGTGTGGCTTAAAACCCTTTGGCCAGACAAACCTACAGGGTTCTCTTCACAGAAAGCATCAGATAGCACATGTTGAACAAAGTTAGCTGTTTTGCTCACCCTGTCGCTACGTGAGGTATATTCATGGCTTCTGTGGTGGTAGTACATCTCTGAAGTGTCTGTAAGTGGTGAACTTCTATTAGGTTACTGGAGCTAGAGATGTGTGTATTTGGAAACGCATGGGGCAGCAGAGTACGTACGAGACCTGACATCTCAAAGCCACCATTTCCAGGCTGGCTTCATCCTTCATCTTCTAAGAAGTGGTGAGAATGGTGTCTCAGTTGCCCAGTAACCAGTCTTCAAACTCAAAACAGGGGAGTTCTGAGCTTCTTTTTATTTTGCTAAAATAAAGAGTCCTTTATTGCCTGTGTATAACCAGGGATGTTGTCAATAACATCAATATTTACTTCTTGCAAAAAGACAATAGGAAAAGTTTACAACAATAATTGTCAGTGGAAGCAATTTTCTAGAAAGGGGATCTGGTCTCAGCTGTTTAAATGTTTTCTTGCTGGTGCTTGATTAATAGCTAATTAGAGAAATACGATTTTATGTAGTTTCCAAATGTGTAAAATCTGGTGTCACTCAATTCTTGAGCCTGTAATTATTTACCATGCTGGGAAAAGTCCCCTTGATGGTCCTCAGTGATGTCCAAAGAAACAGCTGGCATGAATGTGAACATGGAAAGGATAACATACTGGAGGACTGTATAATTTTCCTCTAATATATATTACAAATTTATGTAATGAGTATAGTATATTAATATATAATATTAAAATATAACTATATAAATACATCTATAAATACATATTACATATAATAATATGTTAATTTCATAAAGGAAACTAATGAACTGAAACTGGCATTTCTGTTCTCTGAACTACTTTTGTTAGAAAGCTGGAGGATTGGGGTCTCTTGTGAGAGAGGTAGAACTTTTTTTTGGAAGGTGTTCAGAATTCAATTTAGATAGCTAAATAAAAGTTGGATTATCAAAAGCATGCATCATGCTAAGCAGCATTTAATAACGTTGAGACTTTTCTGAAAGCTGCAGTTGTGAGGAATCTGACTGCAAACTAAACTTCAGAGCAATCAGCTCTGGTGCCATCGTGAGTACGTGAGGGGAAGCGCCTTTCCCAAGGGCTCTTGGTGGAAACCATGTTTTTGAGCTTCTCTCCACTGAAACAAATGGTGTTGTAAAGCTTCAGTGATGAGTAAATGTGCATTTCTGTTACCCTGTAAGACACTTCCTTGTGTTTGGAAATCTTCCATTAAGCCCCTAAAGGCACAGAATACCAAAAAAAAAAAAAAAAAAAAAGGTGAAAATCAGTTCACACAGAAGGGGAAGGGAAGGGCAGGGGGACTATTATTCTGTAGAAAATCAAAATGCACCAACCTTCTACAAATTCAGAGTAGATAAACTGTTTACCAGTGACTACCTGGTTTAGGAGGGTGATGGTATAATCACCAAAACCATTTTGAAATACCTTTCTAAATAAAAAAGCATTTTGTGCAGTTGCAGTAATTAATGGTTGCTCTCTTGCAATAGCCTGCAGAAAACTAACTCATGCGTTTGACAGCAAACATGAATATGCTTGTAAAACTGAAGGGAATCATTAGGCTTGTGTGAGCTTGATCACTTAAAAACAAACCAAGAAGCTGAAGGTGGAAGCATGTTACAACTTAGGGGCTTGATTGAAGTCAAGGGGAGTATGTCAGTATTAAATCCTATGGAAAGACAGAAGGCCCAGCTCATTTGCAACCTCATCAGCTGTGGCACGAGGGTTAATGTACAGGGGAGAGTGGCACACCTGAGGCCCCAAAAAAACAAAGCAACACGTACATTTTGGAAGAGAAGGGTGAATGTAACGCCGTTATGTACGTGGCTGCTTTGGAAAACTGGACCTCGCTGTAGGCAGATGTGAGAAGACTGATGTTTTGAGGTGGTTGTGCATACTTCTAACTGTTTCCTTTTTGCCTCTGACTTGCATGAGGGCAACTTCTGTCACATCCATGGAGTTCCTGTAGGAGGAAATGTGATGTATTTCTGAGGGTAAAGAAAGGGAGAATTGTGACGAATTGTGCAAATACTAAATGTTTCAACAAAACAAACAAAAATGTGATTCAGTTTGCTTCTTACTTTGCATGTGCTTACCCTGATTATTCCATCCAGTGAATTTGGAAGCAGGAATTTTCAGAAGCATTCATTGGAAAAGCTTATAAGGAAATATGGAAAAACTTGCATGGAGAGTGAATTTCAAAAATCTGTGCTGTGTTGCTGCAGCTGATTCTCTTTTATATATCTGAGCAAGGGACAGAGGCACCTCATATGGCCACTCAGAGTTTCTTCATGGGCAATTTGAATATTTTAGAATTGGTGCGTACATTGAGAAGTTGCAAATATCAAGCATCAGTTTAAAAATTATTCTGAACTGTGGAAAAAAACATAAAATGAAAAAAGGGGGAAAAGATCTACTTATTTGCTCTAAGTCTGTTCACACAGGTGTAAGATGACATAGCGACTTGTTGAAGATGAGTTTCATAAAGTCTGCTGAGAACTATAATTCATGCTATAGAAATTAAATGGCTAATCTCTGCACATTCCTCATTTTCATTGTAGAGTTCAAAACTCAGAATTCTTACAGCTTAAATATGTACAAGTATCTAAAACTTATTGATTTCTGGTAAATGTCAAGTTTTCTATTTCAATGGATTAGAGTTTCACTCCAGTTCTGAAGGAGCAAGGAAGTTTTCTCTTGCTTACGAGAGGTTAATCGGGAAGACCTCCGCTGTCTGTCCAATCTACACATTTGGATAGAGAAGAGACTGCATGATCTGTAAATGAACACTTCTCTTCATAGCAGGGCTTAACAAAAGCTGTTTGGAACAGGAGTCATCTTCATTGTAGTTATGCTCTCTAATGCTATTTCTAGTTGCCTCTTGGACCATGTAGGGTTGCTTAGTCCCTGGCATCACCTCAATTATGAGTTTGACAATTTCCTGATAGATTGTTTATCAAAGAAAATATTATGTCAATAATGTCTAAAAGCTGTAGCAATATTGCTCCCAGCCCAGAGATGTAAATACTGTGTTATCTCATGGCACAGCCTTAAATGACGCCACACATCTTGAAATAACATGTCCAAATGTGTCAGAGGAAGAGATTGTTAAAGCGTTTGCCTTATATTACCTGCCTGCTAGCAAATGGGTGGTGAGAGACCTAGAGTTTAATTTTTTTCTTTTTTTTTTTTTTTTTTTAATGTCTATTAGGCAGATCATGCAACTATCTAAACAAAGTTCTGGAAAACCTGTTTGCTAGCTTACTCACAGCTCCAAATGGCTTTGAGTTGCAATAGTGTGGTGCCTAACCCTTCGGGGGAAAAGAAAAACATAGCAAACCCAACCCAGTGCACCTTCTAGAACAACATCTTCCGAATTCATGAAGATTGGGGGGGGAGGGAGGGGAAAAATGGCCTGTGTGTGAAACCACGAATTATATTATGTCTGCCAAACCCCTTTGAGAATTGGACCAACTGTCGGTTCAAATGATTTGTGCTTATCCAAACTTTACTCATCAAAGGTTTTTATGAGTTCACTTTGGCAATGGCTGTGTTTTTCCATGTGGTGAAATCATACACCTGGAAAACATGCAGCCAAAATGGTGTAGAGCTTGAATAACTCTCCTTGTTCTCCAAATGCTCTTGAGTTTTAAGCATCATGGTAGTTAAAGTGTTTGTGGTGCTATAAAATTTGTACAACTTTACTGTAAACCTGACTCTTGCATAACCCTCTTGGCCAGATGATTGGCAGCTCGGTTGTGATCTTGTAGCACAAAAAGGAACAAATATTGGCCTTAAGTTTTTACCGTACAGAGGGAAGAAAGCTGAAAATCTTTACCTTTGTACAAGCTGGACATGGTGGCACAGAAAACATCCTGTGAAGCAGCAGCCTATGAATAATCCTATTTTATGGTTTGCTTTACAAACAGCGTACAGATCTCTATCCAAAATGAGCCAGTTCTGGGATGGACAACAGCAATCAAGAAGATGACTGTACGTCACAGAAGTGATGGGGAGAGGCTGCCAGAAGAGGCTGGTGGGCAATTCAAGAGAAAAGGGGTATGTCTACAGCAGTACTTGATGTTGACCTTGAAGTTACCTAAGCCCAGTCCCTGTGTTGTTTCTGGAAGCCTGCAGCAGAGCCTGTTATATTGCCCTCTTAGTTTGCAAGTTGGGCCCTCCTAGGACTTGTTTTGAGGCCAGCTTGTCTTTCGCCGTGGGTGGTAGAGAGAAGTAGAGCTGGGGAGGAGCAGTGAGAAGTGGAAATGGTGGGCTTGTTGTGGGTGGCTTCTGTGCCCTGAGCCCGTGCTGGCTCCAGACATGGTTCAGGAGGGCACAGGGTTGGAGGACTGGCAGCGGTGGGAAGATCTCTGATCTGTAATTGATCAAAGGTCCCAGGATCATGGTGGGACCACTGGTAAATTGTGGCTTTGGCAACCTCGAGGTTAATCCCATTGGTGTTCTGGGTATTGGGTGCATCTTTGAGCACGGCTGAAAAAGGTGCAATTTTTTCTGTTTAACTGAAGATCATCCTTCCCCTGAATAGTGTATTGTTTTATTTTCTAACTGCAGTTAAGCTGGAGTTGCCTAGGAAAAAGGGCACAGCACAATTTTAAAAATGATATCATGAAACAAAATATACAAAAAACTAGTGTAACAAAACTGGAGAAGCTGTAAAGAATTTAGGTCACAGTGGACATCAGTTTCTTGACTGCAGTGCCTAGTCACTTGTCTTTCTGTTTACACAACAAAATAGCCTGAAGAGAGTTAATATGTTTAGAAAATGGCACTTACATGTATTTCTAATGGGAGAGGAAACTCAACAAATTGATGTGACTCAACAAATTGAGTATACAGAACAGATCACAGCTCTGATTAGGCCATTTGCAGATTGGTTTGAAGAGCGCTGGCCTCTGGCCAGTGAGCTGCTTCTTACTTGCAAGGAACATAGACAAACGGTGAGGACGCTGAGCTAACACTACACTATGCTTTGACTCTAGCAAGGATGATCTCGTACTTAGAGCGTATGCTCACGGCTGGCTGCTTAGCATAATGGAGCAGTCCTGCACCACACACGTCTGTGGCCACGCTACAGAGGCTTCACCACAACACAACTGCAGACCTCTTCCACTAAGGCCTCATAAATGGCAAGGATTAAAAATAATATGGGTAACATAAAATGGAATTTAAAAGAATACGGATGGCTTAATGTGAAAGTCATGAATAATGCTGCATAAAATGCCTGACCTATTAGTTCACTTATAACCGGTGTACCTGTGCACAAATCTGTATACTGGTTTTGCGTACTGTACTATAAATGGTCTTTGTTCTTGACTTTATATAATAACACCCCACCTAATATCTAGACACCCTTGTGTATATTTTGCGCATACATCTAATTTAGCTGTTAAATATTGCTCCAAAACCCACACGTACACTGAAAGAACCATATATTGTCGAACTGGTTTGAAATCTATAAAGAAACAGTGCTTGGGAAGGGAAGGGTTGAAAGCTGAAGAATTAAAGAGCATTCCTTTTAATTTAGTGGCCTTGTAATATGCTACTGAGTAGGAGGAGAAAAGAATGAGTCTGGTGGCTGGATTGGATCTGTGTTTCCTGTGTTGACACGGGATGGGTGGAGCAGGATGGTAATGGTGTCCCCAGCCCTGGAAGGAAGAAACAACCATTTGCTCTTGATGTGGAGCGACTCTTGGGGTTTAACTCTGGGACAAAGTTGTTAGATTCACTACCCAAGCTGGTTTTCTCCCTTTCAAATAAATGTTACTGCTCCTTCCCCTTAAGTTTTAATCTCGTACTTCTGAGGAAACCACTTCTTGGAGGGTCTCAGTGCTGCAAGGCATGGACCCCTCCTGGGTCTGTTATGTCCTGAAGCTGTGGTGAGGCTGTGAGTGCCTGGGATCCTGGGGGAAAGACAGGGAGAAGGAGGAAGCAGCTGTGAATTACCAAGGAATCTTAACAAAGCCAAAACACTTGGGTTGTCAGAAACCCGAGCAATGTTCATGAATTTCAGTGTTGCACTGATGTGTTTTTATCATTATGATTCTTTTCTGTTGATGTCTGCTATTGTACGAGGGCAAGAATCTGCAATAAACCAAAGGCTCAACCCCAAGGAGCCTGTAAACAAAGCTAAACACTTAACACATGAGCCTGCCCTGAAAGAGAAGGCAAGGGGAAGATGTTTTTTATTTTGTGATGAGTTGCTAACTGGGAGTCAGTTTGCCATCTGCTTGTGGGAAAGCCCTAGGAGGAGGCTTTGTCGTACAGCCCATGGAGTTCCCCACTGCTCCCCCTCCAAACCATTCTTCAGCATGGAAAGCTGCTCCTGCTGTGAAATCACTACATGTTGGAAGCCTGCCACACTCGTACTGGGGAAGTCGGAGGCAAGATGCTTACTCTGTGCACCCCATGTCCCTCTCTGCACAGCAGGGACAGCCAGTCCTTCCCTACCACAGAGGGGTTTTGCAGGGGCAATACTCATTATTATTTCCTTGGTGTTTGGGATGCTGGAGTGGTGGGAGAACAAGACCAAATCTCAATCAATGGGTAAAGTGGGTTTGGGGAGTTCTTCCCCAGTGAAAAGAGGTTCTTCTGCATGCTGTGGAGATGTTCAAAATTCTAAACTCAGCGGTTATGTGTGGTTGTGACCACCTGTAGGTAGGTTTAGCTATTGGTTGTAGTTGTGCCCCGTTCCTTTCCTCTGCATCCCTTCCATTCAGCTGGTTCCCCGAAGAGGTTTTCCCAGAGGCTGCAGAAAAGTTGCTCTGTGGCTTCAGTTCTCAGGTGCCCATTACAGATATGTTAAATACATAAATTAAAAACATCCTCCCTACTTCTGTTCTCCCCCACACTGTCTGGAGCACCCATCACATGACCTTCTGCTTGGTAGAGCTGATGATGCAAGGGTAGAGATTACTTCTGCTTGCAAGAATTGCATGGCAGTTCCAGCCATGTATTATTATAATTTTGTGCCGGTTGGCGCCAACTAGGTAATCTCTGTGATAGCCTTAGGAGCAGCTTTGCCATGAGATCTTAGAAATGATATGTTGTCTCCCTGTGAAAGTGCTGAATTAAACAAGTATTTGCAAATTTTCCTGACAGTGAAATTCCATTCCCTGAACAAAACCAGGGAATTTTCTTGAATCTGTGGAAATTAGATACATAGAGGAATTCTGTGGTTAAACAGTGACTCTGCCCTTTTAAAATACCCTGCCCTTTGTTACTCTTGTTTCTTTGGGAGTGAGAATTGTTCTAAAAATTCTGGCATTATGGTTCAATATGTTCTGTATCACAGAAGGTGGAGAATCTGTAAATCTTTTATTATCAACCCAGGAATTTTGCTCTGTACCTTTCCAAAGGTGAACACTTGCCTTTGTTTTAGCAAATGAAGGAGATTAAGTTTATTAAGCCTGCCCTGTTGTTGACTTCATCATTTTGATGTCCTTCAGATTATCAAATTTGCTTTGTATTAACATATCATTTCTACCTGTATTGATAGACAATTCTATATGCAACTGAACTATATCACATGATACCGAGTGATTCATCCTTTGTTCCTTGTGAATCTAAAAACTGGGTCTCCTGCCTTCCCAGACTGTCTCTAATTTAGAGACTACAAGCTTAAGGCATCAAAATCTGCTGTGCTCTATCTGTGGTTTGTTACAGGGAAATTGATTCTTCACCCAGTTATGCCAGTGAGGGGAAGAGAGCCTCTCTCAAACCCATAGCTACAGTGGGGAGGTGCAAAGGCTGAATCCTCCTGTACCTTTGGCTCTTCTGAGGATAGTGGGTATGTTCTTCCATTTAATGTATATTTAGAGCAGTGCTGCTTTAAGATCAAAAGAATTACTCTGGATTTATACCAGGGTAGCTAAACATGGAATCATACATAATTCCCAAGCACATTTGTCTTGCAAGAACCACACCTGATCTGCCTCCCAGCTCTTATTTACATAAGACATCCTCACCGTGTTGAGAACATCTGGGGTGGGGTTGCTTGCTGCCAGGGTGGGCAGCCGTCATCACCGCGCAAGCCTGACTACTACCTCCTCTGTAATCATAGATCCTGACCGCTTGCAACCCTTCCTCAGACAGCAGGAACATCTCTGGCTGTTGGGTTTGTGCATTTCTGTGGTCTTAACACTAACCTATTTTATCCCTGAACACAATGGGATGAAATCCTACAGAAGACAGACATATCTCAAATGTTTCCAGGATGCGTACATCAGTGATGCATGTGCAGTTTCTAGTACAGAGAGGATTAGAATAAATGCATTCTTTGTAGATGCTGTTTTAATCTTTCAAGCTAAACTTAGATCTCGGACACCTGTCTCTGCAGCAGTCTGCCTCTTGAGCTCATGAATTTTGTGCACAGCTGTCAGTGCTGTATGTGGGGTTCTCTCTTTTCAGCTGGCTCTATTCCCAGTTGGCTGAAAAGTAGGAGCCTGTCTTAGAAAGAGAATTTCCACTCCTGCATACTTTGATGGAAACAAGAAGATATAAAACAAGATTTAATGACCCATTTTTTTTTTTGAACCATTTATTAGCTGTTCTGTACATACTCAGTCTCTGGGGAACTAAGTTACATATTATGATAAGTATAGAGTGCCTGTTCCCTATGGACTTTGTTTCATGATTTATGTGGATAAAATAAAGCATATAAACCAAATAAATTACCTTGGATAGCTTACTTTGAAATAGGACTCCGGGAAGTGCCACGAGGTGGCCAGATGAAATGCTGACCTGAATTGGTGGTGCTAAAATGAGTATACCAGCTCCTGCCCCTGCCAAGCCCTTTCTTTGTCTCCGAGATAGAAGATTACAAAAGGAAGAAACAAAGGTTTTCACAAAAAACATCCACCTATGTTGTCTCCATTCCTTTGGGATTGATTAGATGGGGGGGATGTGTCACAAACTGAATGGCTTCACCACGAGCTTAATGACGAGTGGTGTCTGCAGAGTTCTGCAGTGTGGTCGGCTTTTTTCTCTGAGAAATGGCCATCCAAGACTTTGGACTCCACCATGCTCTGCACACCCTCTTGGGATGGAAAGCAAAAGCAAAGCGCCTCAAAATGAAGGGTCGCCCGCTAGGATGTGCAGTCTGTGGGCCTTGCTCTTGTCTGGCTTGGGTATCCTCAGGCTTCTAGTCTTGGTCAGTTTAGGTGTAGTTGTTCAGCTCCAGACAAACAGCCAATTCAACCTTCTCAAAAATGGTAGCGATTGGATCAGAGGTAAATTCTGACTCTGAATTGTCTGCAAAAGGTTTAAGAAGCCTGGTGCTCTATGAGGAAAGTGTAAAACTGAGGTCTTGTCCTTTGTGAGCAGCAACAGGGATGTATTTCCAGGGGAAGGCATGTTCTTTTGCCTAGGTCAGGGGAGAGGGTGCATGCAGAGATCAGGTTGGCAGAGGTGCAGTAATTGAGATTTTTACCAAATCATCCCATGAGCAGTAACAAAGAGGTGAAAAGAGAGCCCAAAAGTTCCAGTGCCACTTTCTGCGCATCACAAGTTCAGTTTAGAGGAGGTGGCAAAACTGGAAGGGTTGGCAGTTTTAAGTGTGCCTGGCTGTCTCTGCAAATGTAGGTTGCCATGCTGTGCCCCTGAGAAGAGCTAGCTGTTTTTACTTCTTGTTTTTGCAAGTTTTCTGTGATAACACTATGGGCAAAGTACCTCTCCTATGTTCAGGAAGCAAAAACCATAGCCTCCCTTGGGTGAACGTGAGCCGCTCTGGATTTTGTAAAAGGTGCTGCTGCAGCCACCAGTCGGGTACTGTGGGGGGAAGGAGCCTGCTGGAGCTTTGTATCCTCTCTAGAAAAAAGAAGAAGCAACTGAAGGAATTTGGCTCGTGTTAGACGATACACCTACACTACCAGATAATGATTTGATCAATCGGCAAGCTTGTCAGATCGGACCCCAGATAGGGTGGCGGCTTGCCAGGTGCTGGATCAGAGAGACTTTGTTTGATGTTATCAGAGTACAATTAGGTTACATGCATTGCTTCATGGTGCAGGCCAAGTGCGGGCGACCGGGAGGTGCAAGCTCCTGCCATCGGGGGCCCTGGGCGTGCCTGGCCCCTCTGGTCACCGCTGTGGTGGCCGCGGGGGGGTCTGGCAGGCAGTGGGAGGGCACCCCGCAGCCCCTGCCCGGGTTTTGGTTCCCCTCAAACTCCTGTCAGCCAGCAGATGAGAGAACAAGTAGATTCAGTTTCGGGAGACCTCGGGGCTTAGTAAAAAAGAAAGCTCAAAGGAATTACTCTGTAGAAGAGTAAAATACCAGGTGTAACATGCAGCTAATTATGCCACTGGTTTACAGGAGGGATTTTAAATGTTTCTTTCTGAAAAGCCTGAAAGGAAAAAAAAATCAAAGGGGAAAGATTGAAAAACAAGTATGAGAAGATATAAAACAAGATTTATATCTAAATAATTTCCTCTAATTGCTGTTAGAAGACATTAATTTTCCTTTTGATGCTCCACTTTACCTTAGGCTTTGCTGTACCTGCCAGGATGGCAGGGAGTCAAAGAGGATTAGCTCAGCAGCTCTCTGCCTTAGTAGCCTCTGTAAAAGATTTAGCAATGGGAAGAATATATAGGTTTAAAAAAAAAAAAAAATCCTAATTTAAACAGGCCAACTTCAACCTTCGTTTATCCTGTGCAATCATGATGACTTCACCAGCATCCCATGGGTACAAATGAGGTAGAATCTGGGTTCAGAGTGCCAGGTATATGTGTGTGTTGTTTTTTAAAGATACAGAAGTACCTGAAGTATCTGTGGCTGTATAGGTGTCAGCAGTGGTTTCAAAACCATTTGAAGGGGAAAACATTTTGTCCATACAGCCAGCCAGCCTAAAGCCCATGCATTAATTAAGGTTTGCCTAAATCTTGGTCTGGAAAGGACTTAATGCTCAGGAGTGAGTTATCCCTTTGCCATGGGGGGATTTTACCTGGGGAGAATCTAGACAGAAGCCATATGATAATATTTAATTTGCCTGGATTTTTATAATCTTCCTTTCTGGTTTGCACATGTGTGGGACAACTCTGTGTCTGTGGCAGCATTTGGGCCATGAATCCACTGTTGTCCATCTTTCTGTCTCCTCCATCTGAAGATTGTGCAATTTTCTTGGCTGAGACTGGGAGTGCAGAGACTGCAACTCACCTGAGTTTACTTGCCGAGACTAAATCTGGTAGTGATGCCAGCTGGATAGGTCAAACACTTTTTGTTTCACCTTTTTCTTTGTCAGAATTTTTAAGTTTAAGGGTACTTCTTGATCTCTGATTGCACCTGAAATCCTGAATTGCTTTTGGTGGTTGTGGCAGCCACTTCCCAGCTTGACTCAGAGGTACAGATACCCATTCAGTTCGACAGGAGTGGGAAAGTCCACATTCCTCAGGCTGCACTGAATATCTCAGCCTGGAAGTGTTGTTTATCAAAACTTCTCTTAGATGAACCTTGCGGTAATTCTCCATTAATTTATTTCCTCCAGTTATTACAATGAGTTCTGCTCAGGGGTATCCTAGAAAACCACTTGGAAGCATCAGTGGAGAAAAATGAAGTGCGGTTGGCTGGAAGGAGCAGCCTATGCCACATCACAAGACTTGATCTCTTATTTTCCCACTGCTTTAATCTATTCTGTTCTCTGTGTAGGGCTTAAACAAAAGTAACCTAAGAAGATACTGTCTCTTTGTTTTTGTCCCGCATATCATTTTGTACTAGGCAGTGATTCTTAAACACAGCTCATAGCTCAACAATCATGTAGACAGGCCTTTTGGGTGAACAATAAAACAGATGCAGATATAATGAGAATCAAAAGCTGCTTTTAAATTGCAGGTTGAAGTTATGAATAAATCCCCCTCCTTCAGATGGAAATATAAAAATGTATGGTGTGTATTAACTGTCCAGTTCACTAAGGTCATGGTTTTCATGAGAGTCATTCTCATTTAAGCGCTGTAATAAATACCCAGGCTGTCCAAAGAAGTTAGTGTATTGAAGACATACGCTGGTTGCTGAGCTCTTCTAAAAATCTGGTCCCACTAAATCAAGAGCAGACAGTCTCTCTTATTCATCTCCTTGTCTGGTGGTGGTTAAACAAATGCTTTTGAGTCTGAGGAACATTAAAATTCTGCAGCTTCCATAAGTGACTTTGATTTCAAGATGAACAACGAGATGTTACAATCAAAACCAAAACCGCTGCAGAATGTAGCACTGAAGGAAGCTGTGCTAATTTCTTCAGAAACAAATGTAGAAGTTAGTAACATGAAACAGCTGACCACGAGCCAGATGCTTCAAAGCGATAACAAGTAGTTCAGGAAGCCCCCAATAGCTTTGGCTTTCCAGAGAACTTTAAGATCCATATGTATACCTTTAGGGGTAAAACTACTTTGCTAAATGCAATAGTGCTCCAGATACAAAAATATGAATAGGCAATGCTTGCAAACACCAGTGAGCGTTTCTTCAGTGGTGAGACAAGTAACTTTATCCTTTTGAATACCAGGTTAGGTATTCAAATTATTTTGCACAAGTAGTGGCTGTGGAGTAGAATCGATAATAACCAAAAGACTTTCACCTGCTTTAATATGTTTAGTGAAGTCTCATTGCCATCATGTTTATAAGAAGCTCGCAAACCCATACCAATATTAGGAGTAGATTGCAAAATAACTACTCAAGACACCATGTGTTATTTTTGATTCTTCATTCCCACTTGAGAAAACTATTCAGTGCCCCCAAATGTGATTGTGTCCTCTATTAAATCCATTGCATCTTGCCTGTGTTCTGACCCGCTACACCCTCTTTGGTCACAATTTGACAAAATTTAGCACACTTTGTTTTGTATGACATACTGAGTAACGGTGCAGACTGAACTAAGTAAGAATGGTTTGAATCTTAAGCAATACAAGAGTTACTGTGACTTTCTAGTATCAGACGTGTTCTTAAAAGGACGTCCTGTTCTGCTGTCAGGCTTTTCATTTTCAAAACAATAGATGAGTGCTGGGGAGTTGAGGGAAAGAAAACTAGTCTCCTACAGGAGATAAGATCTGATATAGAGGCCTCAGAGAGAAAAATATTGCTAAATTTATGGTTGCTGGAGTGGCTGCTCTGTATCTTATTTATCATTTTTTACATTCATCTGAATGTATATTTATGGCTTCTCAAACAATTTTGTGTGACTAAAAAAGTTCCTTCCAGTGGATTCAAGGAATAATTTAAAGATTATAAGAAACGGACAAAATCTCATAGAGCCTCTTACCCTCTGTTGAGGGCAAATTTTTTAAGGGCAGCCAAATGAGTTAATGATCGGTCATCTTGAGGTTTCTTTGTACCGAAGGGTGATAGGTACAGATCCTTCCTGAGAGGCCTTGTCCAGCACCAGGGCCTCGCAGTGCTGGTTGCTGTACAAAACAAAAATCGTATCTATGTGCCCTTCAGCATTTGTTTTCGTTGTATGGTTGTGTCATGCCTAGGATCACGTGCAAAGCCTTAGGGAGGGCAAAGGGCAGAAATCTGCCATTTTCTAGTGCTGCTTCTGTGTTATGTCCAGCAGGATGAGGCACGAACAGTGCTGATGGGGCCACCGGTCATTGCCTTTACTGACATCATGTGTGTGATCCCTCGGCTGCGGGAGGGAGGGATGCTGGAGTAGGAGCACTGGAAGGAAGAACTCACATTCCAGCAGAAGGGAATTTACTAATATCATATGTTCCTTTTTATCTTTTATTTGGGGTGGGGGTTGGGGGGGTGTCTACCAATATTTCTGAAACCAAAATTCTCTGCCAGTTAGGGGACTGCAGGACTTGGTCTTGCTTTCCAGTTTAAAGCATTATAGCTATCATTTACACTTGCAAAACAACACTATAGATGAAACCCTCAATCTCTATTTCAGGATGCGGTGCTTTTCAGTCTTAATTCATCATGCAATATGAGTCTTTTTTCATGGTTTTATACCACACAAAATACTGTGGTTTCTAAATGCCTTTGGTTGTCCTCTCTTATAAATTTACCCCAGCTCCCATCAACTAGTGACTTTGACCAGAACCACGAACACTCATAACTTCTGAAAGTCAGTCCCAGGCTCTCTGAGCGACAAAAACAAATTAGGGAGTGATTTTATTTTACTGTTCTGCTTTATATATTTTTTTAATAAAAAAATATTTATTAATTTATTTAAATTTTATTTTATTTTACTTAAGTGAGGGGTTTATTTACTTGCCTGGGAGCCTGGGGCATAGCCAAAGAGAGAGCTGAAGGTGTTCACAGCCCCAGTTCATGCCAGCTGTGCTAGACAGTGCTGATGCCTTATATTAGAAAAACTTGATGATTAAAAAGAAACAGCTAGATATATCTAATTTAATAAGATACAACCCATGTGGATCATAAAAGGGAGATCATGGCTGATTAAAACTGCATGAATTGTTTTAAGTGCATTCCTCAATTTTTAGGCTAGAACAAAGGAGATGACCTGATTTATCCTGGAATATGGAGATAGATAAGAGCAACTACCTCGACTAGACTTTTCCTCTGCCAACTCAGGATTGTATATTTAAAAACTAGTCTGGACAAACACTAGCTGTGTGCCAAGCAGCAATGTTTCCATCACTTCCCTTGGAAGATTATTCCATACACTAATAGATCTTGTTGTCAAGAGGCTTTTTCTTACAGTTTAAATCATTCACCTGAAAACATTAAGGAACTGAGGCAAGAGTCTAATGGGTTGGGGTTTTTTCCCTTGTGCCTTGCTCCTCTCCAGTGTCTCTAGGCTGTAGCCATGGTCCTTGGAACTGCTGCTGAGCCAGATTATCAAGTGTTTGGGAAGATTTTGTATGAAACAAACCGCTCTGAAAAAGCAGGGGAGATACTGGTTAAAAATTGGCTTTTGAACAAAAATTAGAGGATTTCACAGTCAGGAAAATGTTCAAGATGGGGAGGTGTGGCAAGGGTCAGGTTTAGCTATACTTTTTTTTTCCCTTATACATAAAAATGGTCTTTACCCATTCTGGGCTTGAAACAAATTGCTGTTCAGGCAAAAGGAGACTGAACAGAGGTTTTTTCAGTAATACCAGCGTGGTGCTTGACTGTGGTGGTGAATTGAGCAGACCTGTCTGTGTGTCTGTCCCTGTCCCTGGTTAGTCAGCCCATACTCTGTGGGCTTTGTGGTGCAGGACCATCAGCCTTGCATGCTGTGGGTTATCTGTAAATAAATAAAAACAAAGCAGAAGCAGTTTAAATAAGCTACCTTAATGTATTGGTCTGATAACTGATTTATGGGGCTCTTTCCACTCGTGTGAATTGGCACAGCTCCACTGGCCAAATTAGGGATGTGCAGATTTACACCAGCTGAGGATGTGGCTCATTGCATTTAACATACCAGGAACTCTCGGGCCAAAAATAGCCGTAGATACCTTGAAAGGAAATGCCATGTGAAACGCTGACCGAGAACAAGACTGTTGGGAGGAGGAGGAGGAGGAGGAGGAGGAGGAGGAGGGGAGTGTTAGTGATGACTAATACACTATGGCCATCTGCACAAATTGGCAGCTGTAAAGTAAAAGCAACGAGGTTATTGCACTATATATATATATATTGAAGCATTAAGTGTAAAGCGTGCGGATATACTGTATGGAAGCATTCAGCACTAATCAGTGGGGAACGTGAAATAAAACACATAGGCTATTGTGTGTGGTTTTAGTTACCTTATTATGGGAAGCGTGTCACACGTTTGAGAATGCAGAAGGGGCAATGTAGGGCAACCAAAGTTATTCAGGGATTTGGGGAATGAATTATAAAGAAAGATTAGCTAGGCTTGGCCTCTATAACTTTGAAACAAGAATTGTTGAGCTGAACAGCTTGCTTAGGCATGGTGATACTGAATTGGAAGCTCAGGAAAATAATACCTTAGCTGAGCTCTTTGACAGACTTCCTGGAAAAAGCACCATGAAAGATTTGGAGGATGAAGCTCTGTCTCAGTGCGCTGAGATTGACCCTGAATCCATGTGTGGGATTTGTGTGCAGGGAGACATGAGAGCATGGGGAGTTTAGACACCTGAATTGCATTCCATTTTTGAAGTTGAAGAATACTTTTGTGGTGAGGGAACAGAGAGAAGGTGAGACCATGGTCCTGCTGAGGCATCAGTGGTGCTGAGCTTTACCAAGGCATTCCACATTTCTGGTTTGTGTGCTGAAGTCTGTCACTGACTTCTTAGGATTTAAAAAGGATGACCCGCAAGGCTGGCGCCAGGTGTGGTTTTATTTTCAGCAAGTTTTACCTTTCATTGTGATATTTCTAGCTGGGTTTTCTGGAAAGTTTATTGGAGAACTCATCCTGGTTTGAGTGTTTCTGTATTGAGGACCTGTTTTCAACCTGCCCTTAGTATCACTGGGAATTAAACCAGGATGCCTAACCTGTCCATGGCAACTTAGATCACCCACCTATACGACAAGAACAAAGATGAGTTTGCAATACCTTGGTGATCTGAGTGTTTGTGACCATCTCCATGCATGTGGAATTTGTGGCTTAATGAACATCTGAAAAAGGATTCGAGGTCCTTGGGTTAAAGGCCCGTATCCTGTAAAACACCACATTACGATTATTATATTCCTCCTCATTGATCAGCTGTCAGGGAGACAGACTCCAGTGCCACTTCGCTGATGAAACGGCAGCAATACAAATACCAGTGCCGCTCCATAGAGCAGCTTGCAGTAATACTGCCGAGTGCAGCTCCAGTAATCGCCTGGCAGCAATACAGGCAGCAGTGCTGCTCCATTGATCAGCCGCTCATCGACCAGGCTCCAGTGCTGCTCTGCCCATCGCCCAGCCCCACCGTGGGCTCCAAAGCTGCTTTGCAGACCCAGCAGCACAGGAGACTCCAGGAGATCCTCATCTACCGGGTGGACGTCCTGCCCCAAGAGCCGCTTTCAGGCTGTACAGATGAGGCATTGATGATATTTGGTTTCCCAGCTGATTTCCTTTTCAGCTCTGATGAAAAATGCTGCACTAATGCAAAGTTGCTCCACTTGAAAGCCCGAGGCTCACAGCCTGTTACTCTGAGTAATTGCCACAGTCCCCAGCCCTTTGCTCTTCCATCCAGTCCATGTGCCTCCTAGTGAAGATGTCTCTTGCAGAAGTCTGTAGGTGTCTTGGGGTGTGTGTGTACTTGCAGTAATTCCTGTACCACTCCATGGACAGACAGGAACAAGTGCGTAATAACAATGGAAATACTACAGTGTCTGCAAGTGAATCATTCCTTAGGGTTTCAAAGGCTGAGGGTGAGAGATGGAAAGGAAGTTGATCTGAAATGCAGCCAGAACACACTGCCGGTATTTTAGCAGGGGACTCCCTAAAAAATGTGCTCCTTTCGCCTGGCTGATTGCTCCCAAGGAACGGGAAGCGTGCTGCCGAGAGAGGCTGGCGGGCGAGAGAACTGAGCACGTGAGATGGGTTGGCACAAGCTAATTTTCACGGCGTGCCACTGGAAGAGAAGAGATGAAGGTGTTGCTCTGTTGTATTCCATGGTGGCCAGTCCTGCTCATCCTGGCTGACCTTCTCAGAGTGTGTGTCTCTTGCTGGTTTGTATGGGGGGAGGATGGGAACCACTGCCTTTAAGGTTCTTACTCTTATTCTTTTTTTCTTCTATTTACCCAAGAGTGCCTATTTCTGAGTTCAGCAAATCTTATACATAATAAAGGGAAGCCCAGACTTTTGCTGTGAGGGACATCCACCAAAATCAGCCCTTTATTAACACAGATGAATGTACTTCACGGTTAACTTCGGGTGTCTGATCTTTACTTGGTGCTGAGGTTTTTTCCTGTTTTGTTTTGGTTTTATGCCTTTTTTTTTTTTTTTTTTTTTTTTTTTTTTCCTTTAACCCCAGGACAGTTCAAATGTGTTAATTACTCTGAGGTAAAGTAGACATCTTTTAATGTGAAGGCTACCCCTTCACATTAATAAATATGTGAAATATTTAACACTTGGTATGCTGAGACTTGCTCTTCAAAGTATTTTTGTTAGCTTCAGGGGTAAATAATGTTTGGCAAGGATAGTTTAGCAAGCACCAGAGAGAGGGTGCCTTCACATGAGGAAATCACCCGAACACCCCTCCAGTTTGCAAACTAATTTCAATATACCCTGTGCGTCTTGTTCTACCATGCTGCTGAAGCACGGAAAGTGCAAAGTGGGTGCAGATACTGTGCTCCATGGGAAGAATCTAATTTTATCTTGTACATTTTATTAGCATCTTTTAATATGTAGCAAACATTCTATTGGCATTTACAGAAAGAAAACCAGTTGATTATATTGTAGATGCATGATTTAGGAAGTGCATATGGTTAAATCTCCAATGTTTTCTTTACAAACTAATTCCTGGCCAATTTGGCTACGTGAGGCAAAGCCTTAGATGATGGCTCCCCAGCATTGAAGCTTTGTGGAAAACTTTAGTCTACTTGATGAAAGGCTGTATCCACAACACAGACGTCTTCTGAATTCTGGTATAACTGCAATGCTGAATAGTTTGTTTCTCTAAGAAAAGAAAAAAGCTAGAATTAGTGCCATAATAAAGCAGACGGTTTAAATGAAAATTAAAAGGAAATTCATTTCAGGGGGATTTTTTTGATCTACAGTTCCCAAGAAAAGTTCGTTTTTTACGGTTCAGAAATTCAAATACTGAAAATCTCAGGGGTTTGGCCAAAATACTTTTGTTTTAAGGCATTTAGTTTTTTCAGGAAAAATAGGGCAAAAAATTTTCCACACAAACCAACACTTTTCACAGCCTCTCATGTTTCCTTGGAAATTTTCCTTCTAATTTGTTTCTGTTGGAGAATTTGGGCTCCCCCCCTCCAGGGGAAGGATCCACAGCCTACCTGACTCAAGTTCTCAAAAGCAGGCTAATATAGTTACTCCACTTAACCCTGGTTCTGTGGGCAGAGAAGGATTATTGTTAATACAAGCGTGTCAGGGATATTCCTGTGTGCCCTTAACCCTTCTTTTCCTAAACCTCTACTTTAGCACACTGCTACGTAACACTCTGCAGCTACTACACGATGGTGACTTGTGGACATCTGATGAGTCTCTGCATGGTTTGCTCTGCATCAAACCATGAACAGAAATATGTTATGGTTTCTGCTAGAAAGCTCACTCTCGAGTTAGCTCAGGCTGGCAGGTGTACCTCAGGGGTTCCCCATGAACCACTGGAAAAGGTGCCTCTCTTAGTCCTGTTCCACAAGGCGGGGCTGGCTCAATCGATGAGGAATGATAGAGGATTCATATTCTTGAAATGATAGCTTTGCATTTCTGGAAGCTGGAGGGTAAGAGAGGAGCCAGGAAGGAGTATAAAGAAGAGAGGACTGTTTTTTCTACTGGGAAAAGGTATTTCACAGGCAAAACCAGTGACAGTCCCCCAAAGCTTTAAATCTGTGGTTTTCCTATAGGAGGTCAGGCTCCAAGGAGTTTCTGCTTTTAGTTGCAAGGTAAAGAAAGCATTACATACGGAGATTTGCCTAAGACTCACTGTCCCCATGCAATTTCAATTCCTGAAGTAGGGCTGCGGGGATTCCCAGGTGTGGATTTACCTGGGAGCTGGGGAGCAGGAGGAGCAGTGTGCCCCTCATCCTCTGCTGATGCAGAAGCAGCCGTGTGCTTTTAAGTGCCCCTCTCTCCTTGCCACCATCCTTAGTAAAGCTACACCTGGCCCTGAGGTTTTGGTGCCTGGATTCCCTCTATGCTCCTTTGGCTTTATCCTGTTGGGCTCCAATTTCCAAAGTGTATTCAGATGTTTGTCAAAAGCACCAAGATGCCCTATTTTTACAGAAAATCAATGGAGTTTAGCTATTAAGTGCTTTCACCTGAGTCTTGAAAATGTCCCCTGTAAATAACAAAACAAAAGCAAAAACTGTCTGTGTGAACCAAGTGTTTGCAAACTGGCTTCATCCGCAGGACTAGCACCAAGAAGTCAGAAGGTGCATAAGGACACCCCTCACAGCAGTGAGCTGCATTAGCGGGTGTAAGGGATTATCTTTGAGCTGTAATTTCCATAGAGAAATGTTCACACTGGTCTTAAAACGTTTATTCTCACAAAGTGAGTGTGCCGCAGAGGCAAAACACTCAGCCTTTTAATGTCTTGTATAATTAAGGACCACTTTATTTTCTCTTTTTATTAATGACTTACCTTTAATGTTAGCCCGATGACACAGTTGTGTAATTTAATGTGAAATGTATTATTCAGCTAGCTGCCGCCTTACAGAAAGGTTTTGACAGGCTATAATGGTTTTGGTTTCAGGACAATAAACCATCTTTTTTATAAAAGCTGGGAAGAAACTTGAAGGAAGTGAGGTGGCTTTTTTAGTAGTTTGATGGGATTAATTTTTTTAATAGAAAGTGTAACTGAAGAAAAAAATGCAGTAAAGGACCTGTCATAGCAAAGGCAAAGTTCAGTCCCCAATTCAGAGGAAGCGTTTGGGCATATGCTTAAGTCTCACTGGGGACTTGCCTCAATGAAGCTTATGTTCTCTTGACTAAAGACTGAAGCAATTATTTACCCTTTGCATAGTGAAATTTGTAGAAAGAGATATATCATCTTTTATTAACCCAGCATTTTGTAAGGCACATCAGCATGTCCTTTGTCGTATGAAATGCCAGTTGGAGTCAGTTGAAAACTAGCAGTTGCTTTAAGTGAAACAAATTTAGGAGTGTTTCCATGATTTTGTTGAACTGGGGGGCAGAAATATTAATAATTAAATGGGCTACATGAAGAGGTTTCCTGTGGGAGCAAATGATTTGATTCAGTGACCCAGTCCTAAATTCCATTTGCTGAAGCAAAAACATCATCTAGAGAAAAAAAAAATGAAAGAAAGTTTGTTTCAGTCCTGTGCTTTATACTTTCTTCCAACTGAGTGAAAATGTGGAATCTTTTTTTAGTGCCATTTTCTTAGGAAACAGAGCCAGTGCAGTTGGTCTGTGGTACTCAGTGACTTTGGATCTGATGGCTGATTTCTTCCAAACTGGATGGAGTTTTCAGAAAAAAGCTAGTTCCTGCACATAGTGAGAGATGAGGTGCTTGGGTAAAGGCGACTGCCCAGACCCAGGTCAAGGTCTCCCATGGGAACCTCAACACTGAGGCAGCAGAGCATCCACAGGCACACAGACCAGAGGGATCCCTCAACCATGGTAAAACCCTGGTGGGAAGGAGCACTCGTGCCAAGGCGCGCACCCAGAGGCCATAGGTCTCCTTCGTGAAGGGCTCTCCCCATTTATTTCACTGACTTTCAAGCTGGCTCTCCAATAGACCATTTGTCACTGGCATTGATCTCTGATTTTTGTACAGGCAAGAGACTTATTTTTACCTGTGAAAAATCAGATTATTATATCTATCCCCACCTGCATGACAGAGACAAATTTTGAAAAGAGAGTGCTTAGAAGCAACACTTGCTACCAGGCAGTCTAAGTGCACAGATTGCTTTTTCAAAATCCAAGTTTTTGCCGTTGCGTGTCACTTCCCCACAGCACCTCAGCCCCAATGAAGGTAGTTTGTTTTCCCTATAAACCTGGTCCTTGAGTATCCAACCATCCCTGAAGTACTGCCTACTTACATTCCAGCAGCCTTACCCAAGGGGTGGGCTGTATTATTGTTCTTATGGTCAGACCGAAGGAGTGAACAAAGGTGCACAGAGATACCAACTGAACACAGCCATCCCTAGCAGAAGGCTAATGCTTAAAGCCCAAGTGCTTGCAGAAAACAAATAATTTGGAGGCAAGCACGTAAAGGAGGGAAAGAGAGGTCTGCACTGAAGACAGTGGTGTTGGCTCCCTGCCCTGGAGACGATCTCAGCAGCCTTTCCAGGGCTTTGTGAGTCCTCCCATAGCTAGATACCAGGTACAGGGGGAGGCTGAGGAGAGTAGTTCGTCTCACGTCCCATCTACATTAGGCAGCACTGATATACTTAAATTATGATCTTGCAATTAAAAACTGTATTAAAATCTTCTGCTGGTTCTGGAGTGGGAAGCTGTAGTAAATCAGATAGCTACATGAAGACTCTTAGACAAGTTACAAATTATTCATAACCAATTATGTAAATTCCTCTGGAGCTGTAGTAGTAAAAAACATCCCATAGCCCTGTACAAAAACTGTGTTGGTTTGGTTACCCCCAGAGAAGGAGAAGCGCTATTATTGTTTAAGTCTAGTCTGTAAATGTGTTAATGGATCCACTCTGAAGCATCTGAGGGGAGAAAGAACAGACGCAACCTATTAACTGCCCATGTCCTAGTAATCATTGAATAAATTGACTTTTATTGTATCCAAAAGTAAGAAATCTTCTGGGATAAAAAATCTTTGCTACTTGGCTGCTGATAATTGGAATCAACAACTCAAGGAATTAAGGAGGCTAGATCAGCTACATGCTTTTAAAATTATTTGTAGCTGACGTATTGCCAGTTATGCACTCTATGGGCTAAGCTCTATAATTGTGTTTTCATGTATGGTTCAAGACTGAGTGGGTGATTTATTTGACACATGGTAATCTACTTATCGCCAGCCCCTAATATACAGGATTTGCCACACCAGATCGAGTTCCTTCTCCAATAAGTCCAATCCTCTGCCTTTGGTAGTGGCTAAAAACATGCTTTCATGGAAGCACCCCTTGCTGAAGCCAACAGGCAGAGGGGTCTCTGGCTGCTGAGGATGGTGCTTGCAGGATTGTTTCCTGGTGGCACCGTGGTGGTTTTCACTGTTGAGCTTCAGACAGCCCTGCTTGGGGCTTGACCTCTCTGTGTAAGCAAAGGAGACCAGAGGCACTTTCCAAGGCTGCTTCAGAGCCATGAAGTTGTTGCCTTTGTCAACTGCTTGGGAGCCTCAAGGCAGAAGCCAACAGACAGTTCGAAGACCCTCGTGTTTTGAGGGAATCTCTGTGGTTTAGGCACTAGTTCAGAGGCCAGGAAACTGTTAGCTAGCTCTGCTTTGGGAGATACTGAATCAGTTACTCTATCTCTCTGAACTTGTTTCCACCCACTCCTTCTCTTGCATAATTAGACTGTAAGCTCTTCAGGGCAGGGACCATCTTTTTATAGTCTGTTTTGTGTAACACCTAGCACAATGGAGTGCCAGTCTCACCTGAGGCCTGCAGGCACTGCTCTGTTATAGATAATTAGTATTTTTTTTTAGGCACCACTGTAGTACAAATAACCAGGGTGTTTTGTTGTTGTTTATTCTTGGCCAAATCCTGCTTGCAAACTGAAGGCATGCAGTAAGTAAAGGTGCAGCAGATGCACAGCAGACTTTGTGGCACAGGCTGAGTTTAGAGAAGAGCAAATACTCATGTGAGCTTGTGGTGAAGACAGGAGGACTCTGCAGAACTCTGCTTTATTCCTAGTTCAGCCACTGGTTCCCAAGTTGCTTTAAGCTAGTCACCTCATTACTTTTCACAAAAGTTTCCTTTCTATGAAAAGTGTAATTAACAACCAGCTGCTTTATAAAGGGCTTTGAGAGGTTTGGCTAGAGACAATGAGTTTCAGCAGAAATAGTAAAAAATTAGATATGGCAAAATCTGTTTAATTCCTCCTTATACTCACATTGACAAGAAGATGTTCTTGCAGCACTTCTGTAATATGTGATGCTCTGGATAGGCAAAACCAAGGAGAAACAACAGAACTTCAAGTGCCCAAGTGTGTGTGTGTGTGTGTGTACATCTGACCAGCTGTGTGTGCATATGCTCATGTGTGTGAGAAATGTCTTTTTTTTTTTTTTTTTAAATTCACAGAACTGTTCTTTGTTTCCTTAATCTCACCATAGATGGTTTCCTCTCTGCATGCCCATTCTGTAATTCCCCCAGTAGACATCTGTCAGGAATACACAAAAACTAGCACAGCTTTGATGCAACAACAGAATCCTGGAAACTAATCAAGAAAAAAAAAATTGCCCTTGTAAAACTGGGTCTGTAATTATTATGGGAGCCAAGATATCGAGATAATAAGGAGACAGCCCTAAATAACGTGGGGGAATTACAGAAGGTAATAATGTACTGCACCACTGCCAGACAGAGTTAGACAGACAGAGTGGCTATGGGTTTTGGCCTGGGTTCTGCATTGTGTTAGTGCTGCTCCACCACTGCCAGCCTGAGGAAGGAGTGTGAGGAGAGGGGCTGTGCAGCCCTCCTGCCTTGGCACCGGAGCATCTGCGATTCCTCGCTCCCCTCGCCCTGCAGCCTGGTGAGGCTTCAGTGCTGCCTCTCGCCTGAGAGCTAACAGGGGCCGTCACAGAGTGGCCTGAAAGCTGTTACGGTTTCAGGGGTCAGCTTTTCCTTCCTATGTCTGCTTGGCCATGACATTTCGTACCCACAAGATGATCCCCTCCATGCCAGCAAACCTGCCTCAAATGCAGAAATCTCAGCAGTTGCCCCCCTGCAATATGATACCGGCGTGGTACCCAGCAATGCAAAATAGGCAAAGGGTTACAAAAAAAAAAAAAAAAAAAAAAAAAAAAAAAAAAAAAAAAAAAAAGCAAAACTGTTGTTGTTTCTGAGGGAGGGAGTGTCAGCTCGACTTTGCTGGTTATGGTAAACTGTTGTACACAAGCTCATATCCTCAAACAAGAATCTCCGTGCCAGAAAGTCCATGTAGCCTTGGAAAACAGATGGTGTGGGAGCGAGCTAATCAGGAGTGGTTGCCCTGTTGCATTTGTGTGTTGCCAGAAGAGTCAAGCCAAGAGCGCGTTGCTTGCTTTCGCAGCCACCTTCAGAGGGGCAGGAGAAGCCGGGTAAATTCGCCTGCAGAGGAGATCTGCTCGGTGCTGCTGCAGCTAGTCTGTTTTCAGTACCAGAGCGAGCTTGTTGAAAGCTGGCATGGGCATCTCAGCGCTGCGGTGTAGACATATCCTTTGGGTGTAATAACAATAGAAAGATGAGATATGTAGTTTTCAGAGGTTTTGGAGCAATAGAGTGTTAAGATAATACAGGCAATCAAGCTCAAAATATATCTGGTGGTGGTTTCTAACCCTACTGGTATTTCTCCTCAGGGTTCAGTGTGTTAGAAGAGACCAAGGGCATGTTTTAAAGTATGTGGAACCCACAACCAGGAGTAAAGATTTCCAAGGATCTTAGCACTCATTTAGACAAACAAGAATCAGTCTGTGGTACAAAGCTGCTCTGCAAAGTGGAGGCTGAACTCGTTTGGAAATTCAGCTTTTAAGGGCTGTCGACTTACTATTCAGCAAGACAAGATCTTTGCATCCTTTTCGGCACAGCAAATGCTATTTAAAGACACAAATGCACACTTGTATTATTAAATTTAATGTTTCTGTTTTGCAAGGGTGTTCTAACTCCAGGATGGGGACGTAGAGCTGTTATCCCTACAGGCTGACTTCAGTCCTCAAAACTGAATCTTAAACAGCAACCTCTTCACTTTTCCACTTAATCTTGGAGATGCACTAAAATACTCTGTGCCTTCCTTAAATAGAAGAAAAAACATGACTTTCAGATGTGTGAGCGCTGGAAATCCCAGTAAAGCTGTAAGAGTCGCCCTGTATAGCAGCACTTTCCAGGGACACTTATTACCTCTCCTCTAATGTCCTAGTACTCGGTAATTGTAAGAGCATAGCATGCTACTGCTAAGTGTTTTTAAATTAGGATTTTAAAACTTCTCCTGTGGCTACCCCTGTTGATTATGAATCTGTTTTTTTTCCCTACCAAGACCCAGAGTTTTGGCTCCAGCACCCTCATCAGTTGTAATTACCATGCCCTTTTACATGGAAAATGTGATCAACTTCAGCTTGTCTGAGCTGCTTCATCCATCTCCACCTGTGGCTATGGAGGGAATGGCTCATGCTGGAAATTCTGACTCTATCAGAATGGCAATTATTAATCCTAGAAACTGCATTTAAAAATATCTCCCTTTTTATTAGTACTGTTAAGAGAATTCTTATTCTTTATAATCTTCCAATCACTTGTCATGTTAATTCCAACATAAAGTAACCCCCTTCTTTAGTTTGAACCAAAATCACATGTTTTTAAAGACTTTGGAATATGGTTGATGAACGAATGTGGTCGACTGAGGATAAATATGGCCAGGGTAAGTCCTTTCACTCCCTGCTCTCTCTGGATACTGTTTAATTCACACAGAAAAATGGCACTACAATATTCTTATGCATTTTTGGATTTCAGTGAGCCTTCTGATTGTGCCAAGCACAAATGGTCTTTGCAACTCAGGAATTCAGGGTGAGCTTGCTGGGGTGTTACACGGCGCACAACTGTCAGGAACATCGGCTGATTCTGCCTGTCTCCTCCACCTTGCTGCCGTTCACAGCAGGGTTTGGATTCTTCTGTGGCTTCAGTTTCAACAAAAATTTATCTTGTTCAGGCCAGGAGGAGCAACTCTGAAGGTCTGCTCTTTTAAATGACTGTTTTGGTTGCTTCTTTTCGCACTTCAAATGAATTGAAGGTAAAAAGACAAAAGTGCACCATCTCTGTGCACAAACATGGGGGAAAGAGAACAGGAACAGTTCCCAAGTCCCGCAGCAGCCCTGGAGGGCACTATATGGCATCTCTTCCTCTGCAGCGCATGTCCCCGTGGCCCAAGACCCATGCTCAGATTAAACCTGGCCAAGGAGCTAGGATGTCCCCGTGCAATGGTCAGATCAAGCACCGGTTTGCATTGCTGGACCTTGTTTGGGTTCCCACTGTTCTGTCAGTGTCTGCGCAGCTGTCCCAAAGCCCATCAAGCATCCCGTTTTTGCAAGCCTCAGAAATCCTCTTGTACAGAGAAGAGGTGGGGCACAAATGCTCCTTTTGCAATAACAAGCTTGCCTTTCCACCGATTCTGCCTGGGTGGCACAGAAACCACAGGCTCTCATCATTAGCAACAATTGGTGGGTCCCAGATTTAGCTCTGTCACCACAAACCCTGTCTTTTGCTCCAGCGGTCTCCAGCTTTAGCAAGTGGCAACTCCCTTAATTATACATTTTTATCTCCTCCACCCCAGTTACTGCACTCAGGGCTGGGGGAAGGGAGGAAAGGGAAAAAAGAATCAAAGGGGGAAAGTTAATGTAAGTACCTGGGTGCACTGCAGTCCATCTTACTGGCTACAGCATAACTCTCTTCTCTGCAGCACAATTTTAGCATAAGCCCTGGCCAAATTATTCTTCCTTCCTAATAGGGATGCAGCTTTTGGGGCTTGCCCCTACCCCCAGCCTTTTCTTCCTGCTCAGGAAGACTTATTGGGTGACTCCCCTTCTCTGGCCTGGTTTGGAGTGAACCCAGCTTTGCCCGAAGCCCACCACCGTCTCCCTGGGCATCATTCAGCCCGGGCCGGGGGCTTTCCAGGCCCCTTGTTCTTCCCTGCTCCTCTTTCTTTTTCCTTTGCTGCCCCCTATCCCCCAGCCTTGCTCTGCTGCCTGGCACACAAAACAGTAATTTGCTGCATAGGCATAAAATACTGTGAACTGCTGCACCTTTTGCACATGGATAGGTCAAAAAGAAGTGTAGCAATTTGCTTGAACATGTGCACGGGCAGTATTAATGCAGATCAGTTGCAAGAAATAACGTAATACAGATTTGCCAACGTATGTATTGCATAAATGCTGACAGGTGCTGACAGAAGTGTGTGCGTAAACATTTAATAGCACTGTTAATTCATAGCACAACAGTTGCTGTTGGCATGGTTTGGAATTTATTATATTTTGCTATTTATTCCTAGTCAGCTTGTTGTCCATCATCCTCCCAGATGGCATGTCTACCGCAATTCCTTCCTCCTAAAATTTGCATGATGCTTTTCTTGGGAGCAAGGCAGGGTGGCTGATAGCTCAGGTTGTGCATACAGACTCCAAAGCCTCCTTTCTTGTTCAATATAAGCCCACTTTGTGTCTGTGAAGAATTCCCCTAATCTCTTTGTATCTTAATTGCTCTCTGTGAATAGGGGGAAATAAATATTTCATTCCCTTATAGATGTGTTTCCCTTTTCTGTTTTTCTTTTCTAATCTATTCAGATTGCCGTGGTGAAAACCTGGCCCCACGGAAGGCAAAGGCAAAACCACCACTGATTTCAGTTCAACAAAGATTCACCTTAGTTGACTCTGCTTAAAAGTTAGGTGTCTAGTCCAAGATAATCATCTAGGCTCCTTTTATAGTCCCTGTCGAAAGATGCAGGCACCTCCAGCATCAATTCACCCTACCTGTCTCAGATAGCTATCTGGGGATGGGATGAATAGCCCTCCACAGGTGCCAATTTCTCTCACCAGTGACTACAGCAGAGGCTGAAAGTTTGAAACCAACTTTTAGGTGGCCTTTTTTCAGTTGTGAGTGACAGGGATGACTTCTTGCAATGTGGTGGCACTCCCTCTCTCCCTGCCGGAGATGGAGGCTCCAGTGAGATGTCAACTTACTGCAACATTGCAAATATTTATAGCTGGACCAAAACTGTGTGATTTCTGCCATGGCCTCAAGTATTCACCTGCAAACTGCACTCAGGTGGCCTTGGACTGTGCCTTGCACTGGCTGCCTGCTGGCATCACTGCGTTAATCTGTGACAGATTTCAGAAGCAGCAGCAAGAGGTGTATATATATGCTGAGCAGTGTTTTGCTGGGTTTTGCTAAGGGAAAAACTGAACCATCGTGTGGATTTCAGGTTTTGCTTTTCTCAGTGGAAAAACTGGACACTATCAAATGACACGAACGGCTTTCCAAAAACATTTTTTTTCCAGCAGTGAGTGAGAAGCATTTTCGCTATTAATCTCTAAAGGTACACAGTAATCAGTCATATTTCAGGTATGAGGGACAGTAAGTATCTGCTTGGGGGTCTCAGTGCATGTCCGCTTATGCTGGTCATCAGGAACATGGGAGTACCCAATGAATGATCATATGTGACAGCCTCTAAGACATGTTCCTGATTGTTTTCCTTAAAAATTGAGGATGCTGGTTAGGAGGTGCTACTAACAAGGGCAGTCTCTGAGGAGGCAATTGCTTGATGGGATTCACTCTTTAATTTCACCAGGAGCCCCATAAGAATTGCAGTGTGGCCTCCTGGTTGCGATGGGGGGGGGAGTTGCTGCCAGGCCAGGGTGGACATAGGTGCTGAATTATAGTCCTACAAGCTGCTGGGATGTCCTACTGACAAATGAGAGGGAGAAAAGTTTCTTGACTTTAACAGATTCGCCACATAGGAAGAGTCAACACAGAGAAGAAAATCATACCTTTGTTCCTCTGAGTTGTGGAAATTTTTTCCTCTGCGGGTGTAAATTTGTGGGGGATATTCTGATTTATCAGGTAAGGACCTGGTCTAATGTGCAGTAAAAACTTCAGGTTTTGGCTGTAACTCAGGATCCTTTAGGTAGTCACATAGGAGGTTTTGCAAGGGGATCAGAAGGTAGGGCTCTTGGGAACCCCAGGAAAAATAAACATAACCCAAAAAGCTGTGAGAGATTGTGTGACAGCCTCTGGTGAATGAAAAGTGACTGAACACCAGGTTTTTCTCTTTCACAGCCATAAAAACCAGGCAAAGGAGGCTGTCCATTACATCTCTTCTATGGTATCACTCCCCATGTTTGACATAGCTCACATGATCTACGAACTGGGGCCTGGTTTTGATTTAGCACTGTTTATTAACCTAACAGTGCTGACATATTTTAGTGCAACATATAAAATCTAAGGCTTTTTCTTAAGCTGAGGAAATGAGGTTATGTGACATTGATCCAAAATGGAGGGGAGTATTTTAGGTTTCATTTTAACAGAGAAGGGAACAGAGACAAGGGAAATGCAGTCCTTCTCCTGTCCTCCCAGCCAAGTCCTCTGCAAATGGGGCAGAAATGCTAGGTTTCAGTAAAGTCCAGTGTACATTTAAAACCAGCTGTAAATGGCTTTTGATCATTTTGTCATGTGTGTGAAAGATGTAAGAATCAGTTTAAAATTTGAATCAAGGCAATAAGAAAATCAAAATAACAGGTCTGCTTGAGTTACCTAACTCATGTCCAGGTCTGAAAACAGTTGCACACAAATGTCCTGTGCCTACAGTGAAGGTACAAGGCCTTGTCCCCATTATATGAAAAAGGAAACTGAGGTCAGAGGGTGGGGAATGATGAGTCTGATATTATGGTGATTCAGTGGGTGTAAAAGAGACCGGTCTTCCTGATTTTAGGTCCTTATGGAATCCCACCGGTGCTAGAAATGTCAGTTAAGGATAACTGATTAAGGAAATCTAGAGCTTACTGGCACAAAATAGTGATCTGCAGACAGGCAATGACAGGCCGCTAATAGACCTAGTAATATGGATTTGCATTAACTGTTTGGAAGTATTTTGTAAGCCCCTTGGCCGCATGTCAAATCGCTAAGCTGGTACATTGTTCCAGCACTGGAGTTACTGTTATTGGTGTGAGTCCAGAGTTGTGGTTTTGCAATACTACCAAGTCCTCACTTTTCTCCTGGTTACCTTTTGAATGGAGGTCCTTTCCTTGATTTTGATAACAGCTATTAAATTTGGCTGCACCCACTCAACATTGATGTGCTTCTCGGAAATAGGGCAGTGGTTGTGTAACTTCCATTCATCCGTCCATACAGAGCAGTTAATTTCCATTATTGAGGTTTCCCAACTTCATAACAGAGTTGCATTAATGTGGCTTATCTGTGATAACCAGTGCAAACTAGTGCAGGAAAACCCATGAATAGAACCAGTCCTGTTTAATTCAGTCTGGTGACTGAACATATATGCCATCATAGTCCACCAGCGCTGCTTGGGGTGTAGCTGCACCATCTCTCAGCTTCCTCCTCCTCCCTACACCATTTCTCTCCTGACCTGTGCCACAGAGCTCACTCTCTGCTTGGATGCCCAGTGGCTGTATTTTGATCCGTATATTTTCTGGTGTTGCTTGTAACAGGTTACTATGATCAGTTATTCTGTTATCTGAGCAGGCTGGGTTGTAATTTTACCAAATTTCCTCTATTCCCACCATGACTGTGCGGTTGCCTGTATTTCTCCTGCAGCCAGCCCAGAAACTCACTGGTGCATCTTTCCCATCACTCCAGTCACCCCATGAAGAAGGGCTGAAGGAGCTCACACGTTGTCCTGTGTAATCTTGCTGCTAGCTGACATTTCTCCTCCTCCTTCTCCTCTCATTTATCCCAAATCCCTTCCTTTTCAGAACCCTTCATTTCCTCCTGCTCTCAGTTTTTAAGCCTTCTCTTATGTGACTTACTGTCTAGAACAGCTTCCCTCTGTTCTTCTCTTCCCTTTCAAATCCTTCCTTAAACCACAGCCACTTCAGCAAGTCCTCCTTTTCAGAGGCAGTAATCCCCATTTATGCCGTAGCCCACAAACATTATCTGGTGTCATGTCAAGCATGTATACAGCCTCTAAGGTAGTCTGGTGAGGTTTCTGAGAGAGAGCAGAGTTTCTAAATCCTTTTGAAATGTAATAGAAATCAGGTGCCTAATTCTCTTTGGTTAAAAAATCCCAGTTCTTCTCCTGGGGCAAGGCATGTGTATTGATCTAGGTGATGTGCTACAGTACTGCTGTACAATGCTATGTGAGTTTTTTATTGAACCATTAATCATTTGAATGCACAGCAACGTGTGAGTTAAGAGCATGTGCCCAATATTAAGATGGGCTGATTTAGATGTGTCTCGTGGGGCTGGTTCTTGCTTAATTGCTCATTTCCAGATGTGAATTTTGAGAAACACGGAGCTTGCAAGTGCTGTGTCTGTCTTCTATTGGGGTTCCCCCGTTGTCAGTACCTATCTCCGTATAAGTAAGTGGGATTACTCCTGGTGGTATCAGGAGCAGCGGGACTCTAGGTGCTTTGCTTCTTGCCTACTTGCTGTGAAACATGTTTGCTATCAGCCATATCTGCCAAGCAGGTGAATTCCCTCCAATCCCACTGAGGCTGTTGCCATGAGAGCCCTGTACAAAAGGTGACTTTTGAGCATCATGGAATTGTCAGGAGTATTTAGCCTGCTGTGATTCTCAAAGGAAAGGAGATTGGAGCTGGGATTTAGGAGAAAGGATGGTATGGTCATAAATGGGTTTAGGACTAAGGCTAGACATGGGTGTGACTATAGGATAGTCGTGTGGATTGCTGTCTGGTGGGCAGAGCAGAGAGAAGTAATTCTGGCGATGGTGGGTCTGCTCTTACATCCCTGAGAGATGGGCTGTTCACTCAGTGGCCACCAATAGTTTACACTTGGTCCACTTCTGCTTTTATTAAACTCAGTAGTAAAATTTCTGTGGGGAGCCTGTCAGGTCCTAAGTCCTAAGCACTTCTGAGAACTTGCAGTCCCCAAATTTTTGATCCATTACATTTGTTCTTCATGTTGTGATTTAATTCCCAGAAGCATTGTAAGGAAGAATCAGTGGGTAGGATGGAACTCTTGTGTCTTTTCCTGATGCAGGATTTTGCCTGATAAAAAGTGCTACCCAAGTAAATGTAAACTGTCAGTCATGGTGAGTCCTTAATGAGAGCTGTGCTAGATTCAGCTCAGTTAGAAATCCACTTTGAGTGGAAAAAAAAACCCAAACTACCGTGTCAATGTTTGTGCAGTAGAGTAAAATGCAACTGTCCTGGGAAGGAGCTGTGGTCCGCAGACTCACGCTGGGCTCAGCTCCCCCCAAGCAATGGCTGACAGCAGATCCGACGCAGCACGTTTACAGGATACATTCTCCTCCATTAAAAAGATGAAAGGTAAGAGAAGGAGAGGAGGCTAATTCTGATCAATTGCCAAAATCATAAAACGCAGAGAGAGAGAGGAAGAAACCTGCTGTAAATTACCCAGTGAGTCCATGCTGGAGCTGGGGATTAAACCCAGGTCTGCAAAATTCCAGTCAATTACCGCAAGCATGAGGCCACTTGCATCTGCTGACTCCCCGCTCCGGGTACTCCTCTTCTGAAGCAGTGAAGCTGCTTGCAGAGTGTGAGAGTGGCAAAATTCGGGCTAGTCAGCAATGCTTTTCTAAGCAATGCAAGTCATGCGAGCCCTTGAGTAACTACGGGATGGCAGGATCACGTACCCTCCTGCTACATGGAGCGCTGGAGCCGTTTAAGAATCCCTCGGCCTCGCGAGCTCCGAGGCAGAATTACGGCGCTTGGTCAGGCCGAGGGGGGGTCACAGGCTGTAGTTTATGCAGGCGGGGTGGCGAGTGAGTGGCTGGAGCAGATGAACGGCGAGGGAGGACAGGCTTTCCATTACAGAAGATCTGGATTTATTTCCGTTCATTCATTGCAAGTCAGAATCCATTCTCTTCATTTTTATTCTTCCATGCTGTGACACCTTTAAAATCCATGGTACATTTAACTTTTGATTTTCATTTAATACCTTTTAAAGTGATCTAATGCAGACAGATTACAGACAGTAAGGGTTACTGTCCTTTGGTGGAAATACCCTATTTAATAAAATATTGTAAAACAGAGTGGCCACTCCATGCATTAAAAAAAGAAATATATGCTAAGTTTAGATACTATGGCAGTAAAACTTTACAGGCTTATCAATTTTAGACAGTCATACTCTCCTCAAGTTTTCAAATCACTTTGCAAAGGTAGCTAGCTATGCTAGTTTTGAAATCAGAAGTAGTTGTTGTTGCAGTTGGCAGTATTTAATGTAGATCTATGTAAATTGCTAGAGGAGGGGGAGGTGAACAGTTTGATCTTAAAATATAATTTGGACTGTTCTCATCTTTTCTCATAAAGACTGTTTTGATCATTTGTTGCCACCTCCCAGTTTTCAAACATCTCAAGTCTCTCAAAAAGTTCTGATACTTTTAAAGATAAAGATCAAATTTTACGTATTTTTGTCTCTTAGTTCTCATGCCTTTGACATTCAGGTTTACAAACTTCTTCCCCTATCAAAGGGCTTTAACATATTTTCTTTTTTTGTTTTTAAATGAAAATTGACATTCTCATTTGATAATGCAACTGTAGGAGCCAAGGCTTTAAGAAAAATGCCAAATACCACAATACCTATGGGAATTTGCAACCTTATTATTAATAATGGGCGCCTCTTAGTTCTCTTCAAGCTTCCTGAGATTTTGATGTTTCATCTAAATCCACCCAGATTCTTGTGATCTTTAAAGGTGGGGAGACAGTGGAAAAGTACCTCCTCGGGAGAAGAACTGATTACAAAGTATGGATCCAGTTTCCATATTGAACCTCTTTAAACATCAAATATTTTCAGGTCTAAAGTTTTGTTGCCTGCAATCTTGTTTTTTCCCCACTCCTTTTTGCTTTGCTGGTAGAATGAAGAATTTGATTTAAGGTTATATGCTTGGAAAAATAAAGCATTTAATTTACATTTTACAAGGCAGTTATTGCAGGTTAATTAAATATCAATTGAGTGTTATAGGCCATATTAAGATTTATTAATAACCCAGCAGATAAATCTCCTTGGAATTCAATTAAATGAAAATCACATAAAAATATATGTGCAATTTTATTCATATAATACATAAAACTTGTGAATTATAGTGCAGCATTGTACAGTAAGTTGATTAATGGGAATTAATTGCTGAAATAGAGAAAAATCAATTTAAACTTCCTGTAGCAGATATAAGAAGCATGGTATACTTCTCCCATGCCCTTGGAAAGCTGAGTTTGTGTCTGCACTTAACACCATCTCGCTCCATACCGTAAAATGCATCTTGGATGTAAATGTGATTCCTCTCCCTTGACCTGCTTTAGCTCAGCATTTTAGGCTTAGAGAAAGGAGCAACTCTGTGTTGCCAGTATGCCCTGATGAGTTAATTGTATGACTGAAGATTTTAGAGACGAAAGCAGCAGCAGACTGATACGCTGGCGGGTATCCCTGACACTGAAAGGGCACATGTGTTCGTGTCTTGTGTCACTGGCAAGATCTCAGTCTTTAAGGGAAAGGCTCGCGAGGATGTCAAGGGGTTTGGGAGTGTTCATACCAATGGATGTCGGAAACTTTTGGCCTTGATGCTTTTTCAAATCTGTCTTTAAGCAATAGAAACACTGCTGGCCAGGTTGTCTGCAAACTCAGGAGCACAGGGGTGTGTTGGGCTTTAACCAGGATTAGTGAGTGGATCTAGGCCCATTTGGGGAAGCAAAGCTTCCGACATCAGAGATGAGGTTCGAGAGCTGGACTTGGAAAATATCTTTCCAATATTTGCAGAACGATTGAGGCCTGGCATGCTGCCATCTGTTCCTTGCACATCCTGTGTTAAATACTGTCAATATGAGATTATGTTCCAATTACAGTACCAGACCGACTGGTTTAACTCCTACTATGAATCTATTTTCCTTTATTATTATGTACTAACTATGTGACTGATGTACCAGACACCAAAAGAGATGGTCTCTGCCCAGAGGGCTTTGTCTAAAACAAACATGCGAACGCAACAGAAAATGCAGATGAATGAGTAACTTGGTTGAAATTTTCTTTTTAATTTGGGGATTCTTTGCTTGTTTGTGTGTTTGGCTTGCGTTTTAATATTACTAAACTTGCTTCCTTCAGACATTGCACAAGAACAGAGAGTTCCATAGAAACTCAAACAGGGTTAGGCATGTGGCCCTTTGAAGTGTGTGTGAGTGCGTGTTGGGGGGTGAACACTCTGCACACATGGGAACTTTGGAGAATGGAAAACAAAGGGAGAACCATGTTCCAGCTCAGGTGACAACTCCAGCAGACGCCATGGGTCATGCTGGGGAAGTTTAGCCATGTTTAAAATATAGCAGGTGTCTTTCTGTCAATACACTCCTTGCTCATCCTCCTTGCTCCTCCACTAGAGAACGGATGCATCTGTCTCCTCTGTGCTTCATCTCTGCTTCTCCCTGCAATAGTTGTCAGGGATATTAGCATTAAATACTTACTGCCTGGCTTAACTAAGGGGTAAGATAGGATTTAATTTGTATGGCTGAAATCCAATTATATAATGGAGCCCCTGGGGGAAGCAGTTATACCTGCTGAATCTCTTGGATGAGTAATTGTGCACAAAGGCTCCTCTCCAGAAGTAGAAACAGATCTGAAATATTTATTTTTTTTTTTTGTTGCTGCTGTTATATAATAGGTCTGAGACCCTGAAAAGAAAAGAAAAGCCAATGACAATCCAGTGCAGTAGAAAGAATTAAAGCATTGCCAGGAGAAAACAAGTTATAATCTGATAAAATCAAGGATCTAACAGGAAGTCTGCAGCAGCATTAGCTTGGAGGAGCCAAAATGCAGGGCAGCCAAAGGAAGCTTACTCATCTTTTTGGAAAACAGCACAGAGGCTTTGCTGTCTAACTTTTTCCCCCACTTCTACTATGAGCAGGGAAAGGGAATCCTCTACTTGCTTTTGTCAAAGGTTGGGAGGTAGGTAGGTGTAAAGCAAGCTAAGCAGCCAACTAATTCAGATATTTTTCAAAAGCCCTGCACTTAACTACCTTTGAAAACCCCCTTTGCTTATCTTGCATGTCATCTGCATCGTGATAAGCATCAAAATCGTAGGTGATGATGAGCAGGTCAGGAACAAAAGCATGATGAGGTTCCCAGCAAGGTTTCTGAAAGCAGGCAAGCTTATAAAGTATTGATCTCTAGGATAGTATTGGGCCTTGACGACTGTCCCATCTGATATCTTCAGCACCTCCAAATCCCACAAAGGAATATACCAAAGGCTCTGAAAAGGAATGAAAGCTTCAGCTCTTATACTTAGGGGAGTTCTCGAAGGTCAGAGTGCCATATTTAACTCTATTTTTAGAAACAGAAAGCTAGATTTTATTCTTTTCTAATGAGTTCTGAGTGGAAAAATAATTTCCTCAGTCTCTTTGATTACATGACTACATGAAGATAAAATGACAACTTCATCCAGCCAACTGATGGAAGTCCAAAACTCCAAATGCCACAGACTGAGGACAAACCCGGATGGTGAGATACTCCCACTCCATCCTCGCTGTCTGGGCAGGTCTTTCTATTCTTTTAAAAAAACAGATAAAGCAAAAGCGGTTGCAACACTGCAACTCGTGAGGAGAGGGTACCTGTCTCACAGGCTTGCAGCTCCACCCAGTGGCTCTTTTTTGGCAAGATAAAACCAAGGTTTCAGAAGCATTAAAACCTGTTGAGGTCAACGTTGTTGTACTGTGGTGATGCTCTGACAACGAGTATGAGAAATTGGGTGTATATTTTTTGTCAAATTCTTAGCAAGCTGTCATCTACCATTTGAGTAATGGCAAAAAACTGCAAAGAGAATTTTTAGTGAAATGGAAAACTCAGCAATCTTATTACTTCCTTTCTTAAAAACCTCCCAGCACAAATGGTAGGAGAAAAAAAAGTAAGGAACTGATAACTCTCACACCACACCTTTCCAAATTCTGTATGAGCAGATTGCAATAGTTTCCCCAAAATTTATTTATTATATGAAATTATTAATGAATTACCAGAGCAAATTATTTTGATTTGTAAGCTCCTTTTGCAAATAATTCTCTTGTGAGTGTGAATTTCAGTGGAGCTAACTTGGCAACTCACACCATATTGCTTTGCTTTCCTTCCTGGGTAATTACTGTGACTAACAAGAAGCTAATTTTGATCATTTCTATCAAGGTTTCCGTGCTGAAACTTGCTTTTTCCAGGAGGATTAAGACACTTGTAATTAAAATAAGCTTTTATTTGTGCATGTGTACACTTATACTGTAGAGAAACTCAGGAGATGGGTATGTATTCACACAACACAGAAGTACGATACTAACAGAATTAATTTTAGATTTGAACCAGTATTGTAAAAATATCCCATCCCTCCAAGCTCAAGTGAAAACTAAAATCTCTATTGTGCTTAATGTAGGTTTAGCAGTCTCTCTGTGTGTCTTAAAAATAGAGGAGTTGACAAACTGATACAAACCACAGTTTTTGTTGTGAATCTTCTGGAAGTGCCTGCCCCATCTGTGTTAGGAAAATATCATCTGTGAAATCCTGCTCCTAGATGGACTGTGTAGCTCCAGTGCCATGGAATGAGCTGAAATGACCTCTTCCTCCTGAAGTTCAGACGTTATTTAGCATAAACGCAGCCCCTAAGGCCTTCACTGAAGTTGCTGTCTTCCAGTGCAGCAGCCGAATGTGGGCTTCAATCTGTTTTGCTTTGCTGCTGGAGTGCTGTGAGGTAAGAGGTTTTGAGTTACAAACCGTATGAATCCCACTCCTAGGTTTGTAGACATCAGTTAGCCATCCCTATGATTAGAAAGTAAGTCAGCCTATATATTTTCAGCACAGGAGACTGGAAGTTTCTTTTTATAGGGATAACATTTCAAAACAGATATAATAGTCCACATGTTAAGAATAACAGGAAGCATTTTGAAAAAGGTAGCTCTCAGAAAGGGAATTATTTGTTTCTCTTTATTAAACCCCCAAACTTGATGGGCTTTCTTTGTCTTCCCCAAAATTATCACTGAAGACCTCTTGAGTGTATAAGCCAGGTACAGCCATCCCGCCAAGCTGCCTGAGACCACGGCAAGAGAGAGATCCATTTGCTGGCTATGGAAAGAGATAGAAGCTCATCAGGCTGTGGAACAAAAGCAGTTAACGAATTTTATCAAAAAGATGTTTGCTATGCACCATCTCTCATCTGAACCTGTCTCTCTTACTCCCACAAGTGGTCCCCGTGCAGTGGTGGCACCGTGGGAATGAGTGGGGCTAGCAAGCCCTGCATCTGTGGGCACATAGCTGGCGTGATGGGCTCTCTCCTTACCCCAAGCATGCTGCTTAGTTCTTCTTTTCATGAAGCTGGGGGGGTTCCAGGTTCCCTGCAGCTGCTTTCAACCACTGTGCAGTCCTGTGCTTGCTCTCTTTCCAGGTAAAGAGGGGTCTGTACCCAAAATGCCTGGAGGCTTTGTCTGTCTCATAGGAGAAGGTGGTGACTATTGTGTTCAGCCCAGGCAAGTTTAGGAAAGGCTGTGGCTTCCAGAAAGGGTACAAGATGACCTTGATTATTCTGTGCAATTGTACCATTAACCACATCTTCCAGTAAGGGATGTGTGAGCCTAATCTCACTGAGGGGTCCGCAGAAGAGAACAGCTGATGCCTGATCAGAAAACCTTTCCTTGTTGGAGTGTCATCATAGCAATAATACACTTGTCCTGCGAGTAAGTCTGGTTTCAGCTGCAAGTTCCTTGCTGCGAGAACATGCATCCATGCAACGTTCCCTGGAGAAATAAGATGGGGAGAGAAACAGGTATTCAGGAGGAGCTAAATGTTCCTGTTTACAATGAGTACATTGGCTTCAGTGCTGTGAAGACGTGAGAGCACTTATCGTGTTACTCAGCTGTAGAGACTGAGTAGTTAATCCAGACTTCCAAGGTCCTTTAAACCTTTGGTCTTCCCTTTGAGCTGGACAATTAATGTGCCTTGTGATACTGGTTCATGTGAAGCGAAAGGGCAGTGTTTTATAGTGAAAGCAGGATGAATGAGAGGCAGTGCTTGAGGGTTTTATTCCTGGCTCTGCTGTGAGCCTTTGAAGAAGTCACTTGATTTATCTAGGCCTGATTCTTCTCTAACAGCATTTCCAAACTACTGTTATCTGCACTTTTGGAAAAAGATATATGTGTGCTACACAGAAATAGCTAAAACCCTGCATGATATGATGTTGAGTTATACTTCTCTGAAATGCATTCAACACCACAACAAACGCTTTCTACAGGTGTCATGACTAGTTTCTTGTGCTTGCTAAAATCAGTTATGTAGTACAGCCTTCTTTGCAAGGAATTTTACAAGCAGTGTTAGTTTAATTTCTTATAATGAAGAAGAAAAGAAGTGTCTTTTCAAGTCAAAACCATTTTAAAAATACTGCCTGAATTCCTCTCTCTTTCCCCCATATATCCCTTGAAATGTTTACCTCAAAAAAAAAAAAAAATGAATAGATCTCTATCCTTTTTTCTGATGGCTTTTTTTTTTTTTAGTTTTCTAAACAACATTTTCCCTGTGTTGAGGAGAAAAAAGAAAACCCTTCCCAGAAAAACAGTAGAATGTAAACAACTCTTTTAAAAATTCTTTTAGCCTGTCTAAGTTTTCTGCTTATAAAAATATTTGTGATCATTCACCATACTCATCTCTGTCTTAGAAGATTATGGTTAAACTGATATGTAAAATCCCCTGTGACTAAAACAGCCTGGTAGCACCACATGCAAAGAGATCAATCATTCACTCACCCACGTATATGTAATTACGCTCTGTGTTTTCAGGCTCCAGGTAGTTCAACACACCGTTCCTGGTTTTGGCAATCAAATACAACTCTTTAAGAAATGTAGCTTTCTCCCCATACACTGTATTTGGACGAATGATGCAGGTTGTGAGTTTACCACCGTTGCTCAGCTGTAAAATCAGGAAGGGATGTTAGCGAGTGTTGGATTCAGAGATGAAATCTTCTGCAGTGATATTGGGTTTACCAGATAAAGCGAAAACCTGGGAATATTGGTCTAGGGGAGTCAACATTTGAAGAAGTGCTCTGGATACTTAGGGCCTGATTTGGGTCCCTAAAAAAACAAGGAGATGCCCAGTTTGATTTTGTTTGATTTTTTTTTTTTTTTTTTTTTCATAACACACCTCCACCCATGTGGTGCTCACTAAGAGATGTTGGAGGGTGCTAGTGGCATTAGTATTTGCAACAACCAGAGTCAAGTACCAGAGGAAGCCAGCTAAGCTAGCTGGGCTCATACTGTAACCAGGAGATAGAGATGCTCCAGGCAGTGATTTAGATCACAAGTCTAATTTTTATATTCTGCTTCATTCTCTAGAACTCATTTGTCTGCTGACTGTACTGGGAGTCTAAAAAGTCTAGGCAGCTATCATAGGTAGATGGCTGTCTCTGGGTACCCTAATATTTTTGATTCTTAAATTACTTGAGCACATCTGAAAATTACACCTCTATGCAGTATGAACTAGGTGAACCTGGTTTCTTAGGCCCTAATTTAACACAGCTCTTTCCAAAGTTGCAATCCTTCCAGTGGAGTTAAAGCACAGGTTTAAAGGGCAGCACCCTTCAATCCTTTAAGAGTTTGACAGCTTCCTGATGATGTGGGAATATCAGGCTTTGGTAAACTCAGGGAAATGTGGTTTATGCAGCAAGTCAAGGCAGCACCTGGATACACACTTAGATATGAGTTGTGGGGTCTTTCTAACCATCTCTTTCCTACCCATCCTGTGCTGTAATACTGAGGGTGCTACCATTGACTTTTGTACCATTTTTCCGTTGGCTTCATATACAAGTTTTTCTGCCATGGCCTTTGTCTTCCCATAAGGCAGCTCCACTTCTCCACTGTATTTGGTGTCCTCATTTCCTCTGAAATAGATTGTGAGAGGTGGTGAGTGACCACGGAGTAGAGCACAGGGCTTGGAGATATTTGTTACAGCGTGATTTATTCTGCAATCCCTGCTCTCCAGAGACTTACCTCTCGCTGTGAGTTATATGAATCTGAGATCTTTGCTGCAGTTTGGGAGAAATAGGGCAGTTCTGGGTGTTCATAGGTAGGTTTGCATGAGGATAGTGGTTTGATTTCTGACAGCTGGATTTGGTTTTGTCTAATAGTATGATTGAAGCAAAAAATACTCTGTCAGGCAAATTAGAAGGCAGTGGAGTTACATTTTTAAGCAACTCACAAGTGGCTGAATAAGGTGGAAAGAGCACAAGAAAATGGAGGGCAGGAAAATGAGAGCAGTTCTACTTCATTTTTTCATTAGAGGTGGAGAAAAGTCCCTCATGAGCCATAAACTAAAAGGCTGCTGCTTGATTTTCTCACAGAGTTGATTAGAGTTGGGAGACATTTGCCAGTGATGTGATAGAGCTGCTAGTGATCTCCTGGAAGACATGCAATCAGTGGGTTTATGCTGGGATTATTCTTCCATCTCCCTTAGCAAATTATGCTTGATTAAGGCAAGATTAAGGGCAAGCAGGGCTCACAGCCATGCTGGGGACACTTGATTGCCACTATGGAAGACAAGCTGCTCCTCAGCTTCCTAAGTTACAGCTGCAAGGAGAAAAGCCCATGGGATCTAGCATGTAACTGGCCTCACAGGCCCTGAAATAATTCCAAGGAGAAACGAGAAAGCAGCTCTGTACCACACCAGGGTGCTGGCGTTTTGTTGCGGTGGTTCTACATCAACATTAGTCCATTGCAGGATTCGGTTAAGCAGATTCAGTGAGCTCTGGAGGAGCTGGGGAGTGAAGAAACCTCATCTGAAGCATTGGGAAGGGCCATCCACGAATACCATGTGGCCACTTGCTCCCCTGCTGACATGACTAGCATGGGAGCTCTCTCTCTCTCTGCATGCTGCAGAAGACTTTCTTCACATTTTTAAATCAATTTACTCTATATTTTGCTCTCCTAGAGAAATTTACCCTAGACAAACACCAGTCTCTGCCAGACATGGCGTACCCCCACACAGGGCAAGGAAGAATTACCATGCTCCTTTTGCAGATGGGGTTTGGATGTTCCTTTTGGGAGGGTTAAGTGACCTGTGATGAGTTCATGCAGCAAATCTGTATCAGAGGTCTTTTTGTCAAACACTGGGCCTCAGGAGAGCAAGCTCTGACTTGGGTTCCCTGTTTGACATTGGACAACTTGATTACTCTTTTTGGTGCTCAGATCTCCATATGTAAAACATGGACAATACTGTTGCCTTTCCCTTGCCCATTCAGCTGTCTGGTATCTTGCGTGTCAGATATCCCAGCTGAGATCAGGGCCTTCTTGTACTTCAGCAAAAGAAATAAATTAGGAGCATCAGAAATACAGCCTCCTCGCACACCCTGGGCTTTTATCACAAAACCCTCCTCTCCTTTCCCGTGTTTACGGGTGATGAGCGAAAGAAAAACCAGAAAACAAGCAAGACAAAAGATTGATTGTGTATGGTTTGTTGCAAGCCCGGGAGAGGCCCAAGACAATTAGGGGGGTTATCTAGAAGTTCTCGTTTTAATTGCTTTCTTTTTTTAATCCAAATTTATTTTTTGCCTTGCAAGGCTTTTAAAAAGCAGCAGCTCCACAAAGGGGGCAAACCCGCCTGCTGTTCCCGGGCTGCAGAGCTCTGCTCGTGTTTGCCTTCCCCCACCCCTTCTGAAGCCTGGTAGTAACAAAGAGCTCAGCATAATGCTCTTGCTTTTCAAAACGATCACAGATAACTGAACGCTAATAAGACTGGAGCAGCATTGTCAGAAGGTATCTCAGCAGTGACTGTCTCAAAGGAATTGAGACTGACAGAGGCATTTTCTATTATTGTCGGATGCTGAGGTGTAAGCATTATCCCTGCACCCATCACCCTGTCCAGAGACTAATCATGCTTTGTCTGTGTCAATTCCCAGGCATGTGAAAGTGAGTTAAATAAAATTATATGAGGAATAGTGGAGAAAAGGGACAGAGAAAAAGAAAAAGGCAGGCAGGCAGGCAGGATCATGGACTGTGAGGGAGAAGAGCAGAACAGATTGGGTGGGGATGGGAGAGATGGGAGGAGGAGGAAGGGGAAAGCCACATCACCTGTGCTTACAGTCAGGAACACAGAGCCATATTACGTTGCCTTCCAGTCATTGCTGGACTCCCTGTTGAGACAAGTAGTGTAATTTTTTACTGGGGGCCTGACCCTTCTCTCATTTTGCATTATGTAATTCCCTTAGTTTAAAATCAAAATAATTGGACAAAGAGGACTACTCTCTCTGGCTTTCTTACATCATCATGGGAGAACCTGAATGTATTCTGCAAAATGAGGTAAAGGCTCTAAGTGGTGTTTTTATTTGCATCTGTGGTGGAGAAGGATTGGGAGTTGGTGGGCAGAGGATGTTCATCTGTAGCTCTGTAAGCTCAGTCCGAATGGGGTTTTGCTTGTACCCGTTGGTGCCATCATTATAAGCCAAAGGAATGTCCTCTCAGGCAAGATTTGGGGCAGATTGTTCAAGGCATCTGATCATATCTATCTCTTAAGTCGCAGGACTAAAATACTAACAAGGATGTGCCTGGATCTACATTCATTTTTAGATATTTTTATACGCTAATGATTAAATTCCATAGCTTCTCAGTGACACAGAGCCTCTAGTGCTCATGGTCCCAAGTGGATTGAGGTTTGTTGCTCTTACGGATTTTTATCCCTAAGCCAGACAGATTTTAGTGCTTAAACACTTTTTAAAACAACTGGGTTTTGCCTTAGCTTACTTGTGAGTATGAAATTTAGGCATGTAGGTCTTTTTAAGTTATGTGTTAAGCAACCTTTTCTAGCTGGGTGCAAATTTCTAGAGCCAAATGCCTGAAGCCAACAGTGTCTAGACTGGCTGCCTGTAGAGACAAAACTTGACTTTGAGCCAATTCCCCCTGCACATAAGTTTCCATGGTTTGAGCAGTTTGTATGGCTACAACCATGCTTGCAATCAGCAAGGAACCTGACAATGGTAAGTATCAGACTGCATAGCTCTCTGCTTCACTTCCAATTTAACTTAAAACATCAGCTCTTGGTCTTCAGAAATATCAGCCCTGTTCTCAAGTTGCAAGTACTGTTGCCCTGTGAATACAGAAGGTATCCAGATGCTGAGTCCTGAGCAGGAGTATCAGCTAATAGTGAAAGTCAGGTCTGGATATCAAAGATCTATAAGCACAAACCTCTTCCAAATCGTACTTTTGACCACTGTATTTGTATTGCTTCAAATCCCACCTTTGCTGCAGGAGGTTTTCTAAAGCTCTGCTGCTTCTTATGAGTCTGTGGATCAGTCTCATAGGAGCCACATACAGAAGAGATGCATTAAGCATAATGTCCCAAAGTGTATAAAGTTCAGGAGTTAGCCCTCTTAAGCATATTTCCAGGAAAAAGGATTTTGAGGGATAGAAGGGTGTGATTTACAGATCAGATCCAGGCCACATAGAGTGTAACTACACATGAATATTGCAGGGCAGCTTCACAGCAAATGCATCTGTCCCCTAAGACTATGTGGTAAACTGACCTTCTTCTGAAATAGTGCTAAAATAGTCTGTATACAATTGACTACATTTAATAATAGCAGCTGGGTACAGGCTTGCTAGTAATTCCCTGTGGATCTAAAACAAGGAGGGAAAGTGGGTTGGCAACAGTAGAACATCACCTGCCCTTTGGATTGACTCAATGTGGGGAGAGCAAAAACTCTGACCCAACAGCAGGATACAGCTTGACCTTATCATAAACCTTAATCATCTGAGACCTTATCTAAAACTGATTTTAGGGCTTAGAGGAGCAGGGCTGTACATATGGGCCACAGCCTGGAGTTGGGTCATACGTCTCTCAAGCGACTCTTTCAATCAGTGGTATCTGCTACTGGTCAAGTTTAGGTTGGGAATAGGTATGGTTCCTGAAAGTGAAAAGCAGGAAAGAAGGATTGACAAGAAAGAAAAGATGAATTGACGGGAAAGGGAACACATATTTTCTCCTTAGCAGCCACAGCAAAAATCTCCATCTGGTTGCAGTTTCATGACTGTTTAACTGGAAATCCAGGGTGATGGAGAAGATTTACTTGGCCCTACCTGAACATGGGCTCATGCGAAGTATTGGGTCCCACTGCAGCAATGGAGCTTGTGTAGACAAGATACGGAATGTTCAGGGTGCAGCAGGCCCTTAACACGTTTTCAGTACCTGTGGGGCAGGTTGGGAAGGACAAACATTAACCACCTTGCCTTGGTTCCTGTTACAGAAATCAAAAAGTATTTCCAGGCTTGGGATTCTGACTTGGAACAGATCCATCTTTTTTTACAGCTGAAAAGATGTAAAGCCACAGGTCAAGTTCCTCAGATATGTTTGCACAGGCATGGATGGTTTATAAGGTGAAAGTAGCAGTTACATCTATAGCTCTAACATGGCTTTACCTCTATGGCTATTGACAACTGACTTCAGTTGGACTTAATAGTTGCTAACAAAAAGGAAGCTGACAGCTCAGCAGAGCAAAGCTCAATGTTTTCTGTCTTTTTTTTTTGATTCATAGGCAGACTATCAAATGGTGAATTACAGCCTTCTGGAAAAAAGATTGGTGTTTTAGTCGCATATATTGTTCTACAGAAGTTCTGCAGGATGACTATAGGGTGGAAATCATTGCAACAGACTCCTGGTAGCTCCAGAATTTTAAATAAAATAATGGAGACAGCTTACAAATCCACGTGAAATCCAGATGAATCTGAAGCATGGTTTGGTTTAAGAAAGGTTGTCCTGGCTGAACTTGTGGGTCAGTGCGTGTGTGTTTTCATTGGTTGTTTTGGGGGGGTTGCTGGGAGCAGGTGGGTTTAAGTGATTTATGATTCTTCCAGGAATGTTTTTTGCATTCATCATGATTTTGATTCAAATTGATTCTACAAGAACCTCAATGACAACAGCATAACCATGGTTACATACTGAGGGCCTTCAAACATGATAAGGCAGATCTTAAAGGAAGCCACTCATAGGGTTGGTTTCCAGAAATCTCCACACTATTTATATCTGACTAATCAGGCTCTGCCCTTGAGCCCTGCTGCAGATCTTGCGTGGGAAGGCTTTTGATTTCTCTGCTGTCTTTGTTGTTAAGGACATAATCTGAAATTATCAAAGAAATCCTGATTTTTAGGATAATTTCAGAGGGCATGAATCAATGTGAAGGCCTGGTGGAAAATAATCAATTTACTTCTCCATGAGCCTATCACAACATGTAAAGTTAACTGAGAACCCCTGTTGAGAAACATTGCTGGAAACAGCTGAGTTAAAATCCATTCTGTTGAATAAAAAGCAGATTAAAAAGTCTTTAAGTGACTAGATGGAAAAAATAATTCTTGTAGAAGAGGGCTCTTCAATCTAGTCAACAAGACTACAACAGGATTCAGCAACCAGCAGTTGAAACAGAGGAAAGAATCAAAGCAGAAGATGCAAATTTTTTGCCAGAAATGGAAATTAACCATGGCCACACTAATACTCTTCAGCATTGTTATGGCTTGCCTGAAAGACATGATAGATAGCCCATTAACTTGCAGTCCTTAATTCTAGGCAACAAGTCTTTTGAAAAGGCATAGTCCAATTTAGCCACAAATTGTTGGGCTTAAGGCACTAATTGGATGAATTTCTGTAGCCCGGGTTACACAGAGGAGCCAGATGGAGGATTATATGGTTGACCTGTCCTGACCCTATTTTCTTCCATGAGGTCTACAGCAGATATCAAATACAGTTAATTTTTATTCTTTTACCTGCTATAATTTTGGTAGAAAATTTTAGTCTTATCTCTCAATTCAAGATTTTGAGAAGCCCTACTGTGGGCAGCAGCCTCAGTTTAGGGAGGGCTACATGGCGCTGTCCAAGGGGAGGCAGAAATGCAGAACAGTTTGTCTGAAAACACGGCTGCTGTTAAGACATCTCAAACTGTGCTCCTCAAAGAGGCATTCAGTCACCAGTCACACTGGAAAAATCTTTGCGTGTGTGGTTTTCTGGGAACATCGCAAACATCTGCAAGAGGTTTGGTTTGCTGAATAGGGGAGTTGCCCAGTGTTCACTGCTATCTGTAAAAACCTCACTACACTGAAGTACCTTGCTCATAGCAAGCAGACAATGAGGAGGAAGATCTCACAAAGCCATTAAAAGGCAGCAGGAACCCTCGGGCTCTGAATGTTCTCAGTACACATGCACAATACAAGCTCTTAAAATCATCTGGTTTTGAAAACAACTACAGCAATGAAAAGAAGGATGGAATTTAAATGTTGCCCTTGAATGTATCACCAAATAGTAGAAGCAGTAAGCAGTAATCGAGTTTGAGATATATGTATATAAAAAATATATAAAATTCCTTTCTTGTGGTTAACAACTATTTTAGTAGCTAACAGCCTGAGGTGCCATTGGAATTGCTGCTGTAATAGGGATTTCATTATTTTTATAGCCTGTGCTTATTTCCTAGATTTATGAACAAATTTTCTTTAAGCAGATCTTGCACCTAACGTGAAACCAGCTTTTGGTGATAGGAAGAAAATGTTGTGGAGCTCTCACTTAGGCATGGCTTGTAGATACATAATAGTTGTGAACTCTGGCTATAATTAAAATAACATCACTCCCTTAGAGTGTGGATGCAGTTCAACTGGTATAGTTTTGTGCTGGTATGTATTGTAGGGATTTTTGCCCTGGAAAACCCTGGGAAAGCTATAAGGTATCTAGAACAGGAGTTAACTTTTAATTGTTGTCCTTGTCGCATACTAAATGGTTTCTTACCACTATAGGCATGTTCTGAATCACCTCAGTACTATTAGTGAAAGTTACACCCTTGACCAGAATAACTATATTATAACAGATTTGACTTTCTAAGATGAAGCTTTAGCAGTGGAGAGGAGCAGCATGGCCTGCCGTGAGCAAGCACAGAGGGACAAAGGCAGAAAGTTCCCTGCTGGAAAATAAAGGTCCTGGGCACCTTTCTCATCACGTAGCAGAGTGGTGTGTATGAAATTCAGGGGACAAGGGAGCACTAAATCAGAGAGGATAGGTTTGCTGTAGTCCTCTTGCATGACTGCACCAAGGTGTGTGAATTTAAGGCTGTATTTAATTGTTTGTTTTAAAGAGCTTACCCCCAACGTTGACAGCTTTCATTTCCCAAAAGGGCACAGTGTTTCTGTAGTCCACAATAGCAGCTGTGTGAATAACCACGTGAACTCCCCGCATGGCAGCAAGGAGCAGATTGTAGTCTCGAATGTCTCCTTTCATCACTGTCACATGAGTGGTAGCTGAAGAAAAATAATATAACCGGAGATGCTGGAGAAAAAAAAAGCAGACCACACCAGCATCCTCACCTTCTTGAAGAGTGAGGATCCTTCATGGAAAGCTTTCTTCTCTGCAGGGCAAGCTGAAGCACACTCTAACTAATAACTATTCCATTTTACTACATCACACCAGGGGAAAACACATCCTTATTTTTGAACCCCAAGAAGCCAGATCTGCATCTGGTTTAATTCAGCACAGCACCTTGCCAGTTTGCATCAGCTGTGGGTCAGAATAGCTGTGTCTGTCATTGCAAATCTCTCACATGCATCCAAGGACAGCGCTGAGCAAGGACAGGGACTGCTGGCCAGAGCTGCAGCTGGTTACAGGACCTGCTCCAGTATGTGTGAATGGGTGAAGCTGTGTTGGACAATTTATTTCAGATAGAAGATTTTTAGAGTTTGCTGGGAATAACACCAGAAGAGTTCAAGGGACATTGCACAGAGCTTTATTTAAATTTCAAATACTACAGATGTGAGGGGAAAATAATGTAACAAGTTGAAAAGTTTCATAGGAAATTCTGCCCTTTGAGCCATTCAGAAGGGTTCCCACTCCCCCTCCCTGCTTGTCTCCCAGAATATCTGTTCCATACATGGCTAATCTTGGCATCTACGGCTGATTTTCTTGCTTTGAGAGTGTGTTCTAAAATTTAAGTTGTACTTTTCCTTCCTTTTCTGTAGCTAGGAACAGGCCAGCAAGAAACTGGTTTAGGAAGCAGTACTCCTTGGGGATTTTGCAATAAGCCAGACAGCAGTAGCAGTCACAGGGTTGCTTTGGGAAGGAAATGTCTCCTCTGCCCTGGGCTGGTGGCTTCCTGGAGAGTCCCATGCAACCAGGGATTGCAGGAGTGATTTCTGCAGGATCATACACATGAGCAGCTCAGGGAAGCACATGAGCACAATCCAGCTGCAGAAGTGTTATGACATGGAAACATTCGGTGAGCAACTACCAGGACAAGGTGATAAAAGAAGAGGGTTGTTCCTCATGAATTCAAAGGCGGGACAAAATTCAAGGTAGTGGGTCAGCTGGCTGAGCATTTGCTAAGCATGGGATGTAAGAAGAGGCAGAACTTTTACAGAAGGGTCAAGCTGATTTCTTGATTAGTATAGCCAAGATTTTGTGGACTAACTCATAGGAGTTTTACTATTAAATTAATTAAATATTCAAGCACAGAGTTGATTCATTGAGAACAGAGGGGAAAAAGAAAGGAGGCATTATCCATGTAGGTACTACACTTGCCTGGAGGACCGGAGTGCAGAGGAGGATGCTCCTCCCAAAAGTCTTTGCCAGTGCTGAAAGGTGAAGCAGAGCATCAGCAGCCTCACGGTGGGAGGATTTTGCTGCCGTTAGCGGTGAGGGAAAGCCTGCAACCGCTCAGGCTGAAGTGTTAAATAGTCTCTTTTGCATCACCGGTGTTAAGGCAGCTGGTGCAATTTAAGACTAGTAAGAGAATGATGAGAGCACATCCAAAACCAGGGAGGGTACAAAGCAACCATGAGAAATTTTCAAATTGATAAGACCCGATGAGCTTTATCCAGGGCTACTAAAGAGGTGATGGATGTAACTGCAGCTTTATTGCATTATCAGCTACTTTGGAGAACTTTTGGATGCACTGGAAGACAGCGATAGAACAAATGAAACACTTGTGCTTAGAAAGGAGGTAAAAAAAAGCCAGGAAATTACAGAACTGCTGAATTTCAACTCCAGGAAATTCAGGAACACACACTTAAACAACATGTGTGTGAGAACCTGTGGAATAGTAAGGAGAATAGAAGCAGCTGACATGGATTTGTCAGGAACAAATCAAGTCAGATAAATCTCCTCTGTTCTTATGACAAGTTAACATGCTGTACGGATATTGTGGAACAGGTTGATGTCATCTATCTTGATTTTAGAACGGCTTTGGAAACTCTGGGTCATTCTCATGAACAAGTCAGTAAAACATGGTCTAAGTAAGTCACGTTAGGGTGAGCACAAAGCTGGCTGAATTACAGTTCCTAGGAAATTGCCAGCTGTGGTAGGTGGCTGCCCTGGGGCTCTCCAGGGCTTATTGCTGTGTTTGAGTCTTTTTTTATTGTTTTCATCAAGAATCTGGCAGATTTCTTCATTAAATCAGCAGATAACATCAGACTGGGAGGGACTCAAAGTACGTTGGAAGATTAGAGTACAAGCTGAATGTAACTAATAGAGTCTGGAACAAAAAAAGGTGAAACTTGATAGGGACAAAGAGAAATTGTTGGGCTTAGTAGGGAAGAGGCAACAGATCTTCGTGAAAGAATTAAATTGGGCTACAGCAGCTCAGGAGCTATTGCCTGTCAGCAAGGTCTTGCAACTATGAAAAAGGCATAATTGTACTGACAGGTAAAAATAGGAGATCAGTTTGCAGGACAGAAGAAATAAATCCAGCGGCTTTGCCTAGCATTGGGAAGGCCACAGCTGGCCTCTCCGTCCTAACCTTGGTGCCCCCTTCCAGAAGAGAGCAATGCCAATGCTCAGAGATAGGAGTGCACAAGAGTTGTTTTAGCTTAAAGGAGAACACAGCATGGAGTGGAAAGGGATGGTGGGTTTCAAATTGTGATGATTGTTGTTTAAAATTACAGTATTAACTTATTCTACCTGTAAGGTTAGATGAGAAATCAAGGACTTGAATTGCGTATTAGACTGTACCAACAGTAATGGCCTGACAGTGCAGAAATTGGCTGCCTGAGGTGGCCTGGGGACAGGATAGAAAAACATCTGTCAGAAAGGCCATGGCCAACCTGATTCTGCCTTGGGGCAGAGGGACGGCAGTTGGGGTGGACCCTCAGGACTATTTCTGTCTCATATTTCTGTGATTTGCTGTGGAGTTAGGCCACAGACCTCTCCTGAAGCAGGGACTATGGCACCTCCTTAAGGCTTAAACGTTTTTTTTTCTTCAATTATGGATATAGCAATTGGCTACCTGAAGCCTGGGGAAACCAGTCTGGTGAGTTCATCTGCCTAGGGACAGTTTCTGATTGTGATATTTCCCTGGGAGTCTTTTAACTTGGTTTAGGTTTATCTCCTTTCTATTGATATCTCCTAACAGACAGGATCTCCCGTATCATTGTTTCCTCTCTCCTTGGGAGCAGGCTGAAGGTTTGGGCAGCCAGAGTGAGGGGGACCCAGCCCACCATTAACCCTGCAGAGCATATGAGCTGCATTGGCTTGTTTTGTGTGGGTATTCCTGAATCCAGTAAAACAGGTTGTTTTTCCCGAACATATCTCTCTGTAATCAACCCTGGTGAAACATCAGAAGGCATCTCTCAGAATATGATCAAATGGATTAATTTAGTATCTTTGAGAGTGTTTACCAAGACTCACCTCTTCCTTTTTTACGCACAGCACAGTAAGGCTACTATAGATTTCTCTCAATTACTTCAGTAATTTATTTTGCAATATCTGCAGCAGATGCTGAGCTTGATTCTATTATTGTCAGGGTTTTTTTTGTTATTTTTCTCAGAATTGGTAACTGGTTGGAGCAGTTCAGGAGCCTGATTTTTGTCCCTTTGCTGTTAGTCAGACTGGTTGAGCAGAAGCAACCGGGTAGCCAAGTTCCCATGTCAGGCACTTGGTCTGCATGTTTCTCCTTACAGCTGATCCCTGAATGGGGACTTAGATCCTCTGAGTGATATATCTCTTGGGGTTACACACTATGGATCTTTGATGTAGTCCTATGCTGAAAAACCTCTCTGAGCAGCAGAGTTTAATCCAGTCTGTTTACCCCATGCCTGTAACTGGCATCTCCAACATAATACCAGCTCTCTTGAAAGGGAGGGTTGTGGCCGTTAAATAGAAGATTATGCCTTTTTCTTACCTGTGGTGAATTTTTCAACTTCTTCTCTTGCTACTGAATCAAAAACTCTGACTTCTTTGATGTAGTCCTGTTGAGACAGGACCTCTACGATCTTCTCCCCGATAAAACCACATCCTCCTGTCACCAGGTAGACCCAGCCTCCATCCATATCTGAAGATGTTTTTGTGGTTGAGGAGTAGAGAGAAGGTTGTTACCAAGATCCTATCATGTGCTATTATCTCCCAGCCAATATGTTTTCTGAACTAAGTCTAAAGTTTAACTGCTATATAATGTTACTAGCTGAATATTAACTCCATCCAGTTATATATAAATCAGGTTTTCATTGGCACAGTCACACGATTGCTGCCACAGACATACCAATGCTACATACAGGCCAACTCTGGGCTCTCTGCCTCAGCCTTTCCCCTCTGCCACAGTAGCCCACGTTCATCAGGGCACCTCCAGCTTGCCCCGGTATGTGGCCAGTCTCAGTCCAAACTTCTGATGCCAGTAGTTTTCCATCCTGGACAGCCCTTTCCCACGGGATGGGTTGTCAGTTGTTGTAGCCTAGATCTCTCTGGGTGCTGCACAAAGATGGTGTGTCCTAGAGATAAGCCTAGGGCAGCCACCTTTCAGTGTGAAGCTACAAAGATCTTGTTCCCATGCACTAGTGAATTTGTATAGATGGTGTGTAGCAACACATCAGCCCGGTGCAGATCTGGACTGTGCACCGTGCAGGCAGGGCCAGGAATGGTCATTGCAACTTTATGGTCACTGACTCTACTAGTTTGATTATCTAGTATGGCTCCCCTGAACGAATTCTTTGAGTTGGAATATGTACATACATACACATGCATGTGTGCACACATGCTTGTTTAGGTGGAGAAAGTCCTCTCATAATCTGAAAAATGTCTAGTAGTAAAAGCTCCACCAAATCCTCTGTCAAATTGTTACAATGGTTAATTATCATCATTGTTAAAAGATTTCACTGCTATTTCATCTGTCAGACAGTGGTTTATATACTTTTTCCTTGCTAGGCTGAAAAGGATGTGTGCTTTCCAGTTTGTCATGTTGACCAAAAAAAAAAAAAAAAAAATAGAATTGGCTTTGTCTAAGGGTGCTTGTTCCTGTCCTGGGGCGGGAGGGGCACAGGGAAACCTGCCCTGTGGCACAGCCTCTCATACAGAGGCTCAGAGATAACTAAGTCAGGCCTGAGCAGCTTCCAGTCTGATGCCAACCAATTTTTTTCCTTAAGTCTGAAGTAGTCAAATATTTTCCAATCCATATCTGAACCAACTTGTCACTGGTTTTGGTGAACTGTAGACGCACTGTCCTAAGACAGGTAGCAATGATAAATAGGTAATGCAATGTACCTGCTTACTTTTTCTTTATAATATGTACAGCATAGCAGTTGCCTTTCTGGCCATCATGTTGCTTGGGAAGCTCAGGATTAGTTTGTTCCTGTACTAGGATCCCTGCTTTTCCCCATCCCCACTTCCCCAGTCTGTGAGCATGGGTTACAGATGCTGGTTCAGGATGCACGGGGGTGGGAGTACTCCTGGTAGCCCTTCCCTGGTCACATACACCAGGCTGAAATGTGGAGAGCAATGCCAGCTGCGTGAAAGTAGAAAACAATACTGTCAGAGCCATTCTTACTATCGCGTTAGTGCCTGTTTGTCTTTAAAAAGTGAGCTATATAGCAACTTGCTGCCGAGCATGTGGTTAATGAAGAGTTAAGGCAATGTATTCAAAGAGTAACTGTGTTTTGTTTGTGAATATATATATTTTTCTTTTAATCAGCTCCTGCTAGAAGTTTAATCTGTTCAACTCTGCCATTGATTTTTCTTGTGCTGTGTTAAGCGCTAGGAAAAGTGCCGTTTCCCCTTGCTGTGATTACAATCAGTGGCCATAATGGCCCAGAGACCAACATGGACCTGATGCTAATTTGGTGTTTGGCAGACCAGCACAGCCACAAATGTCCCAAGAAATTAATTTAGCCTTTTATCCAGCAACTCCCAATCTGTATGGTAGTGATTAACAGAACTGCATTCCCTCAGAGGACTTTTTGCAAGGATAAATATATCAGAGTTGGAGGTGTTTGGACACAAAAACCAAGATAAATACACCCTGAGAGAACCAGAGAAGTGCTGCATGGGAATGTTGGGCATCAAGTAACCTTGAGTATGTCCTCATCAGTGATGCAAAAAGCTGCATGAAGCAGAGGCCTTGACACTGTGGACATTTCTCAGTGTTTACCAGACTTTGCCTTTGCTACAATATTGGTATCTGCATATCTGCAGTGTAATCTGATCTGTAGGCGGAAAAAAATTGGGTGCGATTTACATATCTTGTTTTCGTTAGGATGTAAGAAACAAGTTCAGAAACCAGAACTATCACATCTCTGACAGAAAGAGCCCAGGTCCTGTCCTACGGCCAAAGCTCACGCATTGTAAAGCCTCCCTTTGCAAACAGAGAGGTAGCTGCATCTAAATAGGTAGTTGTTCTCATCATTGAAAGGTTCAAAAAAAAAAAAAAGTTCCGAATCATTTACTCTTCTAACAGTTTGGATTGTCACAAGAGGTGATGATCCTCGGAGTCTCCATAAACCCAGAGGCAAATTCAGAGAAAGTGCAGGTGGGCAAAGCCGCTTCTGGAGGAGGCAGATGCCCAGGAGGTACAAGGGGGTTGCAGGGCGGGGGCCGGGCGGCCCTTGCTGCCTTAGATTAGCCAACTTGACTTTCTTGAATTGTAAGGAAATTTTTGAGGAAGTGAGGCAAGTTGCAAATAACAACAGATTTTAATTTACGCTCTTAAGGACTGCAGAATTCTCTCTCTGGCTTGTTCCCCCATCGCACAATTTGCAGCAGCCAACCCAGCCTCAAGTGCCCCAGCTCAGCTGAGGGAAAGCTGTGATCCCGCACCTGTACTGCCGTAAAACTCCCGCAGGAATAGGAGGGCTCTTCCTGCTGGAAGAGCCTGCCAGGTCCAGGTAGTGCCTCACTCTGGGATGCAAAGCAAGCTGCTCAAGTTTGGCATTGCTTGAAGGCTTACCTAGGCTGCTTCGGGAATTAAATGCCTCACCACGAAGGTGGGATATGGCCCTGCGTTTGGGTGGTGTGACTGGGAATGCAGAGTAGTGACTAAGGGCATCCTGGAGACAGATCTCAAACCTCTGAGATGGCAGCCGCGCTTGCTGAAGCAGCATAGCCACTATCTGCAGAAGAGTCAGTCCCATCACAAGCAAGAAAACTGTCAGATTTGGCTTTAGATAATTAAGGTCCTTTTTGCCCCTCCACCCCACAGAAGACAACCAGAAGCAGGGTCTTTGTGCATAATCTTGTTTTCTAAGAGACCTGAAAACAGAGTAAGTTGAGATGGCAGGAAAGAAAAATGCCCTGATTTCAGGATGCGGTTTGCTTGAACTTGCTTGGAACTTTGTGAGTACAGGACACCTGACATCATATTCATTTACAGTATGTTTATTTCTCAGTGCATTACATGAAAGGTCTTTGGTATTTGTGGGTTCTTGAATACTGTTCCCACTCTGCTCTGTAAGAAAATGCTGAATACAAAACATTCCATATACAGTAACAAAACCCATAGCAAATAAAGAGAAATAGATATTTTGAACAATAACATAGCAATATGAAAACAGATAAGTAACCATGCAAGCAGTGGAACAAACAGGTTGTGTTTACATCAAACATTAGAGCCTGCCATAAATGAGTTCATTGTGTCAGATGAGATTTATTCTTGCTCTAAGTTAAGAAATTACACGATTGCAAGATATTGCATGTGGCTGCCCCGTAAAAGGCCGAATGGTTGTAAAGCTTATTACAATGAGAGAAGCCAGGACCATTTGCACACATATGAAACACACTAATATAAATAAAAAAATACTGTGTAAAATAACTAGTGAAAAAGTTAACAATCCCTTCTATGGATGGGAATGTGCCTTGTGAACAATTATAGCACCTTTGAATTGCTTGGTTTCAATGCAATCACAGAAACTGTGAGTAGTTTAAACCCCTATATCACCAAACACCAGAATGGAATGTAATCTTGAATAAGACAGAAGCTGTAAACGTTCAGGAGAATGGATTTCCAATAAATTGTATCGAGAAATAATTCCAGAAGCTGATTGTCTTTTAGAAGCCTTTGTCACAGTGGTCAGGTTCCTACATTAATATAGTTAATTGCAGAGACTGGGAGTGAACCTCAATCCCAGAGCCAAACTCTCAGAAAGCCACTTGTGAGCCATTTGCTCTGCTCCACTGGAAGCAGCACCAGTCTGTGCTAGCTGAAGGTCTGGATCTGGATTTTATGGCCTGTTCCTTTGAAAGTTGATGGCAAAATTACTGTGGAGTTTGGTGGGAACAGGTGAGGGCTCTTCTCTTTAGTTTACTCCTATTTCCCTGGGTTGCTATCAGTTCTTTACAGTAAGTGCAAATTAGATACTCTGGAGAGAAGCATTCTCCGCCTCCCCAGAGTACCAGATTGCTGGTGAACATCAGGGTGCACGAATTGAAAAGATCTCTGGTTGTGCAATGTGCTGCTGCTGCTTCTATTTAGCTCAAGGCAAGGAAAATGCGTTACTACTACCAGAACCGATCCAAGTCAAAAACACATTGGAGCTCAAAGAAACATTAGGAATTTCAAAAAAGTCTTAGGAAAAAAGAAAAAAAGAAAAGAACACACTATGGTATTGCACAGTATGCATGTAAGATAAAGCACTAAACATTTCAGTTAAAATCTATTTCTAAATGAGCACACATTCAAAATAAATCCACTCTAAATTACATAGACATGGCAAGATGCATTATATGCCCTGGCTAAAATGAACCTTAGTATCCTGCCTAAGATGGAAAATGTGGTTGGAGTGGTTTGCTTAGTCATGATTATCATTAATGTCAGCGTGTGAGGCTATGTTCACCTTTAAAACATAATTAAACTGGGACTGCACAACAGTGTGGTCCAACCCTTGTGTAAGTAGAGAGGAATGAAATCCCAGCTTAGAGAGAAAGTCCATTTGGTATAACCCTACTGTCACCCAAATTAAAGATACAGTACCGCATAAAAGAGATATTTAGCTAAATAAAGCAAGAAGTGTGGGGAGAAAAAAAATACATAGCTCATACAGAAGTCTGGAAAACTCAATAATTAAAATGGTTGCAACCCAAACCTAACCAGTCTTCTGACAATTGACTTGGCAGGATTCATTGCAAACAACTTCCATTAAATTTCCTTTCATTGTGCCAGTAATTTGTTTTAAGTAATTGAAAATCCAAAATCCTAGTCAATACTTGAAGAGAGCAGTCATCAAACTCATGCAGTAGCTTTGAATTCAGGAAGACAAATGTAGAGGGAGAAAAATCTCTCTTTCAATTCAGTGTGAAGGCTCCAAAACGTCAGGGACGTGAAAATGGCCTCATTGTACTCTCTCTTCCCCAAATTCAACCCTGTAGCTACAGGTCCAATGAAACCAAATTTTGCTGTTTCCCCTTTTAAAGATTGCTTTGGTTTAGTTTAGTTCCTGAAACTGCCATGAGGAAACTTTCTTAACGTGGCAAGCACCTACAGCTAGCACCAGCCTGCCCAGTGTACATGTTTAGACTGAACTGGGATTTCTCCTCAGTCTTCGGGGCCTGATTTTCCAACACCTCCTGGTTGGCGTAAGGGGTTCTCTCCTGGAAGCCACTGGCTATGTCTTGTAATGTCCATGTGATCAGGACCAAGATGGGCTCAATTCAACAAAGAGGTAATCAAGTACTTCTCAATTCCTACATGGTAATCAGCCTGTAAGTGGGGAAACATCTTTTTTTTTTTTGCATGTTTAATTCTTAAATGAAAAGATTATGCCAAGAATGTATCAGTGGCTGCACCACACTTAGCTGCCCATCAACAGAGCTATTGCCCTCATGGTAGTGAATGGAGGGCCAGGGGCTGCTGCTCGGGACTTCAGTCATTGGCCACACGATGGGAAGTTGAGCTGTCTGTCTTTGTGACTCGTTTTAGGCTGGGAGCTGGTTGCCAGCCTTCTTTAAGACACTGGTTTAATCCAGGGTCATTTATACACATACGGTCATTAGAGTTAGCACTTGGTTTAAAGCTGGTGCTGGATTTGAAACTAAGATACACTTAAGGAGACTTTATTTCATTCTCCCAAAAGGATTATGAATACAGGATGGCTGCTTGAAGTCAGTAACCTGCTTGACTTGGGCAGTTTTACTTGTTTTTTTCTTGTCTTCCTTCTATATCACACTCCAGCTGTAATTCAGAGTACTGGCAGGCAAAGTAATGCTGGAGCCTGAAGCACCAGCTCTTGGCAAAACTCTGTGCTCACTTCCCTTGTTGGAGTCTTGGGGAAAGTGAACACCTGATTGTACCTTGGCCTCAGCTCCCCAGATGTTTGTAACACTTTGGACTTGTTTGTTTGAAATGTCCAAAGGAAAACTTGAGCATACAGAAGTACAACATGAACTATGTGGGCTGACTGCTACATGAGCTCCACCACTGGCATTAGCCAAGTGGCGTGAGGATTCAAAGCAGGGCAAGTAAATACATCTACTGTGGCCTCCAAGCCAGCTTAAATCAAGGCTGTTCATTATTTAGCTGTACAGCAGTAAAAAGCTTCTGTATGAGGGCAAGTTTCTCTGGTGCTTGCTCAGCATCAACTTATACCATTTCACCTGTTTTGAGAGGGATGGTTGGATCCCTAAAGAACAGGGTCAAATGAAGACGTATAGTGAACTCAGTCATCCTGAAGTAGCCTGTAACCTGTTCATTTCTGAAAATATAATGCTCTTCAGAGGAAAGATTTGAATGTTCTGATGTCTCTTTAGGTCTACCATGTTTACAATGTATATGGAAAGTTAATTTAATGTGTGGATATTGTTGGGCTGGCAGAGCTCCTTCTTCTTAAGCCTCATTTCCAGTGTACTACGTGGTTCTGGTTTTGCCTTGGGAATATCACTTCAGGTGACAAGGGTTGTTGAATACATGGACCACACAACTGCTGGTCTTTGAAACAGCTTTTGACAGAAATTTTGTAGCAGGACAGTTTACCTTTTTCAGATAGCTGTATCTTGCACTAGGAAACAGATAGAATGTGACCAAGTTATGTAACTTAGGCCATAAAATGACAAACACAAACTCAAATTACTCACTTTTGTCCTAGGCTGAATTTGAAAATGCTCAGGAACAGGGGGGAGAAGGGAATTAAAAAAAAAAAAAAAATTACTATTGGTTCTGTTGATTAGTCTCACCCTTTCTAACAAAAATCACTGTCTACATGAATGACATCAACTTGTCCCATTTGATTTGCACAGCAGCTGTAGTGACTCATTTGTCACTGAAGTGCAGGTTCAACTTCTTAACCCTGGAGCTGGGACTTCCCCGCAAATGACAATTTATTGCAAAAATTAAAATGACTTTGTATTTAATTCCCAGTGCAAGATAAGCTCCTGACAAGACTCTAATTCCCTAGGTCGTGGTTTGCTACTACACCATCTCCAGATTCAAATGGCAAGGATTTACTCACAAGATAAAAACAAAACAATGTGAAAACATTCTTCCTTATAGATGTGTGATTAAGAAACTATTGAAAAATATCCTTTTATATGAATAGTTATTGCTACTACTTAAATTATTTATTTCTGGATGTATGCACAAACTGGATGCAATATAGGAAAATTCTTGCACAACTGCATCATATCTCATACAAACTGCTCTATATTTTCATAGAAGCAGTCTAATCTCACTGAATATAGATAAAAAGTCAATGTTGCCATGAATATTTGCATCAAAAGTCCTTGCTTAGCCAACCATGAATAGAAATAATGCCACTCACATGCAATTAGCAACATGAAAACACAAGATTTTGATGCTCATTTCCAAAGCGTAACCTGAATTGTCAGAGTAACAGTTTTAAATGTTCTTTGAATTTTCCAATTTGCTCTTTGCTTAAAAGAAATCCTTGCAGATGAAAATGCTTTAATGGCCTATGAAAGTGGTATTTTCTCCTGGAAGTCAGCATGACACCACCACATGAGATAAAAGCAGATGCCATCATCTATATCAATGGACAAGGCTAAGGCTTGACTTTGAGTCTAGATGGGACTGACCGTCTCAGCTAGAAGCAGTGCTTTAACTGAGTAACTTTCAAGGGCAGTGAGGAAACAAGGGGAGGATTAAACTCTTGTGAGACAGTCAGGAGGTGTCATTTCTGTAGACAGCTTCTGAGGATACCTGCCACCTGGTATTCCAAAGGCAAAACAACAAAATCAAGAAAAGCGTTCGTAAGACCCTCTCTGAGCTATGGATAAGACAATCCCTGCAATAAGGGCATAGTATTGGCCACGTAAGGAAACCCAATTGCCAACACTGCAGCCTCCTTCCCACTTCATTTGCACTCTGCAATTAAGCACTGGGATACTGTATCTTTAACTGGTGAAAGGCATGGAGAACACACAGACGCTCCTACTTCATCCGACTGCTTCTCCTTTTGGCTTCACTGTCATCCAGCAGTGAAGAGAGGATCTGGTAGGCCTGTGGCTGCTGGGGTCCTCCACGTTTGATCTTGATGCTGGTTCGCAGGGGGGAGCCCGGGATCACATCTTGTCCAGAGCCTGGCTCAATGGAAGATAAAGAGTCTGTAAGGAGAGAAAGTCACGGGAGAGGGCTATTTAAAAGGGGAAGCTAAGGAAAGAGTAAATGGGCCCTTCTGAATGGTACCTCTTCTGGAAGAAGTGTCGTCCCTCCTCTTGTCTTCCCATCCAGCAAGCAACCGTGGCACTTACATGTTTGCTGCCATCACATTACTCCTACATTAGGTCTTTTCCCTCTGCCCTGCCTAAACTCCTTGGGGTAGGTACTCTTACTGTGTGTGGCCCAGCAGATCCTGTTCCCATTTGTAATTTCATTTATAAAGCACTGTTCTTTTATTGATTATAAATTTGCTTGGGCTATAGCTGCTACTCAGCATTGCCCACAAATTCCTGTTATTGAAGGATGAGGCCAAGTGGGCGCTGGGAAGTGATGCTCCCGAGGGTTTAAGTATCATTTCACTCCTTGTAAAGGAGGACATTTTGAGGCACTGAAAAGATTGAACAAAAGGATTGATTCACCCTAAGCTACAGCCAAATTAGCAATAAAGCTGGGAATAAATATTAGCTGTCCATTCTGCCAGCATGCCTCGTGGTAATGCACTCTCCTCTTTCTACAGCGTCCTGCCCTACAAAGCTAAACATACATTTGACTGTGGCTACTCTTCTATTTTCCCAGCAGTCAGCAACAGATGCTGATAACTCAATGCTGCCTCATCATTTTTAATGCCCTAGTTTCTTCTTCCTTTTGCCTTCAGAGATGGACATTTCCTTTCTTCCCTGCCAAGAGCCCAGCCTCACAAGCCAGACACCCAGCCTTAGCTTGATCCCACGAGGCAGCATTTCTGTTTCAAGTGAGCATTTGGCTGCTAGAGGATTTGTGCTGTGTTCGCTGGGAGTAAACACGGCTGGGCTGCTCTCGGCAGTTTGCTCGGCTGGAGAATCTCAAACTGCCCCCTCACTGCACAGAATAGGTTTGTTTGCTGGTGTGTTTTGCCTTGTTGCTTGGGTGGCTGTGGTTTTGGAAACCGCACCGATTGGGAAGTTTCTTGGGAAAATGAGAGCATGCTATTGGCATTGCTGCGTGGGGCTTTAGAGCTGGGCTGAGCCGGGCTGCCCAGGAACCTGTGGTAAAATCCATAACACCTACTGTGAGAACATGACCAGAAAGCTGGTGCTGGGTGATTTAAACCTGCATGGTGCCTTTCAGTGCCGGGAGGTCTCTGCTCAAGAATATTCTCTTTTGTTATTTTATGTCTTTTTCTGTTTGGTTTGGGGTTTTTTTGTTTGTTTGTTTTTTTTTTTTGTTGTTGTTTTTTTTAAACCATATACACACAAAGGGATGAACGTAATTACACAAGGAAAAAAATACCTTACTTTCCAAGTTCTCTTTCTAAACAGTATTTTTGTAGGGCCTAAAATACGTCTTAAGTTAAAGAATAGAACTATCTCAAAAGCACAGAGGAAAAAAATAATATCTATAATGTTATTCAATAAAAAAGGAACTATTTATATAAAGGCATACAATATAGGTGTTTAAAGATGGCCTTAACTACACTGTACAATTAAAACCCATCCATTTTTGCAGACGCAGTTACAGTGGTATAGAAGTATACATGGGTATAAATAACTTGCCTTCCATCCCAAGCAATAACAGAAATTATATTTATGTCAGTAAAAATGGTTTGCCAAAATGACCATTTCAAAATAACAGCAGCGCATGCCTTGTTGCTGCTGTATTGCCAAACAGAGAATGTATAAAATAGATAAACTAGGCAGTTCTACAGGGGCAAAGTTGTGTGAATCCCCCAGTCCAAGCCCCAGTGTCTGTACAAGCTTCCCGAAGAGCTGACATTTTGTTTTATACTGGTATAAATGAAGGTACAAAGTGAAAGGTGATGGAGGGCCAGGCCCTGGGTCCTGTGAATCCACTGCACTGTGCATGTGGACGGGGTTCCCTTCCCCTCTTGCCCCAGCGAGCATACCGGCTGTGTATACCTCCACCATCTCAAAGCAAAGAAGCATAAAAACATCCCTTCCTGCACTTGGTGTATAAAATCCAATGAAAATATGAAGCAAACTAGGATTAATGCAGAGGTAAGGTCAGGGTGACTGTGGTTAAATCATGCATTCGTGATTCATGATTTCCCGAACAGCTTAAGCTGTTGCTGCCTATTGCTTCTGGAAATAACTTGGGCCTCTAAAAGACCTGTGTCCATTGCACAGTGAAAAGCAGTGCAGAGACTCAACCCTGCTCAGCCAGATAACAGAGCACCATGCACTGACCATTTTGGCCTTGAAGTGCTGGGCAGCATTTTCATTTTAGCACTGTGCTGGCTCCAGGAGCAGCTTGTGGGCTCTGGAAGCATGCTGCCTTACTGCACAGTAATAGATGCTCTTTAAGTCACTTACTTAGGAACTGCTGGACATTTTAGCTGTTTAGCATTTTCACAGGCTAAATCAATATCCAAAGGCCACTTCATAATAAAAGTGGATGTCAATCTGAAGGAAGGTGTGAGCAGCTTGCTTTACAAGTGAGGCCAGAAATGAGGTGCCATATGTCAAGGAGAAAATAAGAAAGAAAAGTGCTATGGGACTTAGCTAAGAAATGCTCATCTCAGTGCCAAGGAACAGGCTTGTTTCTCACAGGCTGGGATAGTAGATCCAAACAACATTTTGACTCTACTGTGTTTCTGAAAGGGGAGAAATTGGCACAGCAGCTTTTGGCAGCTGTGGCATAATTGATCCTCGAGTACCCCCAAGGGAGAAACCTGATCGGTGATGACTGCCTGAGCCCATACTCTGGTAAAGGGAAGAAAACACTCGTTAAGGGATGATGCCACACACTGTACCAGTGACATCAAATAGCCTCAACAGAAAACTTAAAATATATCTGAACCAAGAACATGTGAGACTTTCTTTAAATCTGATTGTGAAAATAGGTTTTGTATAAGTTATAATCACAAGACATTCAGGGATCACCGGTTTTCAGGGTTACATGTAGCACTGAGCTTTCTCTGTAAAATATAGTGCTACACAAGGCAAGAGCCTCAGTGGTGGTAGTCACTTGGAAGACGCTGTTAACAGGATTAAATGATCTGGCCTAAAGACCTGAACCTGCAGGTCCCTGGGAAGCTGCTGGATGATCTGTGCCACATGGCTTGAGCTGCTGCTCGTGACTTGGCTTTCTGAATTGTAATACAAATTATTATGGGGGTCATTTCACCTGTAAAGCCAGAGTAACTAGTGCAGTTGGTGAAAGATCTAGGTTCTTAACAGTTCTAAGTAACCTTTAAGTCACATTGGGTACCTAGTTTTGGAAACCCAGCTTAAATAGATACTAGACAGAGATTTTATGAGACTGGGAGGATGTTTAACCATCAAGCAGCTGCCTGGCGAGAGCCCCTAGAAAATAAAACTTCAGCAACGCTTACCATGAATTCCTATCATGTGCTCAAGAATTAATACCCTCTCAGCTAAAATCTTCAGAGCTTCTCTAAGTTGTTGAACACCTTCTCCCTGCAAGAAGGAAAAGAAAGCTAACATTGGTATATGTTGCAGAATTGGCTTCTTGTTCCTAACGTTGCCCCCATAATGCCAGACTATGCAGTGTGCATGTTTAAACAAGAAAAGATGCAAAAGGGGAGCTAAGCTGCAAGGGTTAAGTAGGAATGCAGAAGGAATACCTATTTAAAAAAAACCTCCTCAGTTATACCCCATGTTTGCAGAGCCTCTGACCCAAAGCCAAGCCTTTCAGTTTGGTTCCTCCTTCTGCAGTGGGCCAAACCCAGGGTGTATATTCCTGTCAAACCCTTATAATGTGCAGCTTATGTTAACAACTATGTTGAACTACCTGGAGAACAGGTTTTGCTCCCATCTGACATGTACTCTGAACATCAGGGAGTTACCTGGGCTTGCTCTTTGTTGGTACACCAGGAAACTGGGACGTGTGGCTAGCACCATCTTGTTGCTTCTTTATAAACTGGAACGGTAGTGTGCAAGCCCATCCTGATGGGCTTCATCCTGCCTCTCACAGAGCTCCTAGCTGGGCCACATGCTGCCTGGAGCCCGTCCACATACTGTCACATACACTCAGGCTGTAGTTTGTTGCCCCTGTTGCCTTAGAAATGGGCTTGAAGGGACAGATAGATGGTGGGAAGTATTTTAGGGTGGGAGAGCAGAGATGTGAGAATTCCAACTCTCTCTCAGCACATGCAGTTTGATCTATTCTGGGGGTCTGTCCCTGGGCTGGTGGGAGGGACAGTGGGGCAGTAATTCCCCGCCATGTAGCAGCTCTGTGTGGCTGAACAGCCACTGCGGACTGAGGAGGTGTTTGGATAGCACGCTGAGAAGGGCAGCTGACAGTGTGGCCAAGGAAATCGCCAGGGCCAGGATTTCTAGCATGTGTTAAGATCAAGCCCAGGGTTCAAATCATCTCTTGCTCTGCACTTCTGACAGTGCATAGGACCTCTGCCCTCCACAGAGCAGCTTGCCAAAGGGCACATGGCTGAAGCACAGTAAAGAGACAAAAAGAAAAGTAAAACAACAGTGGAAATACATGCTTACATCAGCACCTTTGTCACCTTCCTCACCCTTCTTGCCTGGTTCACCCTAAAACAGACAAGAAATGGAAATTTGTTTTCATGTGACTGAGGACCCTGTCCAGGATCATTTGCATCCCTCCCCTTCAAATGAAAAAATTAAAGGCAGAAGAGTTTCACCAGCAGAAAACAAACTGACTCTCTGGTACTTCATGCCAAGGGCCAAAGTGCTTTCATGAGCTCTGGCCTGGCTCCCACCAGCTTCCCAGGAGCTCATCACCATTTCTAACACTGACGAACTTGGTCAGGAGTGGCCAAGCTGCAGGAGAAGCTGGCTGCCGTGGCCTGGGCCCACAACAATACTATATACATCTCATGAAGTTCTCAATGAGCAATGCTTTTATCTCACACCGAGATAAAAATACTGTTCCACTCCCTCAAAAGTGCACATGTTCATCTTTGATTTAGAACATAAAATCCTCCATTCTGCTTTCATTAATTAGTCACATCACTCTCTGCCTCTGAAGATGCTCATTAAGCTTTTCTTGAACAAAGATCCCTATGTGCTGTGAACATTGGTCTGATGTTCCCCCTCAACCAGGAAGTTCATGCATTTCTGAAAGAACAGATGACATGGAGAGATTAAATCACAAGTTAAACACGAAGCAATGGAAAGGGCTAACAAAGTGGTGAATAAAATAGAGTGGAAATGCCTGGGTTCCTCAGAACTTATTGGACATCCCTGAGGTACTTGCAAAGCAGGGGTGGGTCTGGGAGGAAGGACTGAAGAAAAGCTTGTGTGAATTATACAAAACGATGAGGTAGAATTAAGGAAGAGAGAAGAGAAACCTTCCAGAGGACCTAGGACCTCTCTAGATGCTGCCAGCCAGAAAAACCCAACTTGCTCCACCAGCTCACTTTCAGCCAACCTTCATCTCCACTGGTTGTTTGCACACTAGCCATATGTGCCAGTGCAGACATCTCCTGTGTGCATCTGTCCAGGTATTGCCAAGAAATCATTTGGAGACATCTTTTAATCTCATTAAAGGGTTTCCAGCTCAGCTTGGCAGACCAAGGTGCAAAAGGGAGTTGAGAGCTGCCGATGTACTTTGAGTTGTTTAACGGTGCCCACCCTTGGGCTCTGGTAGTGCCAGGAACCTCACGGGGCAGGGAGGGGGCTTCTGTCAGCCAAGGTTTGCCTAGAGGGGATCTGCAAGCAAAGCACATCTCCTCTGCTGGAGTGATGCCTTCCTGATCACGGCATTTCAGCACTACCCTTAACATGCAGGAAGACTTTCATTTGCAGGGGAATATGTTAAGGTGAGGTTGCCTATGGAACAAATGTCTAAGCTGGAGACAGTTGACCTAAGCATTGCATCTGAGAGAGCTGGTTGAACCAGCTGCAGTCCAGCTAGGTGGTATTTACGGTGCCAGGCAGGCACCAAACCCACCTGAGTCTTGCACACACCCGCAAGTACATCACTTACAGGAAATCCCTTAATGCCCCTCTCTCCAGTCAGACCTGCTTGCCCCTGTTGGAAATAAAGTAAGTGTCATTAGGAGATATTTTTCCATTTGACAAGAACATAGTGTAATTTTTGCTAGTGGAATTAAGATGGCTTAATGAAAAACCTTACACTTGGGATAATATGAAAAAAATTTCAGTCCCTTGACGTTATCACTTAGAGACAGCAAAAGGGGTCATGGTTTTCTGTCAAGTATCAGCTCCAAATCCCATCACACTTTGGAGAAGTTTGGTTCGATATAGAGCTACTCAGCTCAGTACCCTCTCAGTAAGACGATTAGCAATTTTTTGAACTTTACAGCAGTCAGTTACATTATACCAGGAAGGAATTTGGCTGGAAATTTGTTTCTTACAAGATATGACATTCTTCTCTCTAGTAAAACTGATGGGCTGATGCTGCCTCAGACAGCAAACAGAGCCCAGGACTCCCACAGAGCACTGATTTAATCTGCCTCCTGCTCCATACACACATCCATGTGTTAACCCCAACAGCTACTGATCAAAACACACGTACAATATTTTGGTTGGTTTGTTTCTTTTTCCTGCTGTGCTAATTTTCACATTGTTCTCAGCAGGGCTTTTTTTGTTCTTTTTTTTTTTTTTTTTTTTTTTTAATCAGAAACATTTTGAAATGGTATGTGTTGGTTTGGGGCAGAATGCCACTGAACTGAGCATTTTTTTCCCTCTGTTTTTATCCGCAGCACTGGTTTCCCATCCTGGAGCACTCTGGGGCAGGGCAGAATCCCTGACCAGGAGAACAGCTATAGATTATTTAACAAGAAAGCAGGAGCTTGGGAAGGGGAGGCAAAATTTAAAAGCATCTTTAGAAATCCTTTGATGAAACAGCCACATATTTAACCTGGCTCTTCTCCCCCAGAAATACACAGAAACAAACCCATCCTTTTCCCCCCAAAAAACTACCTAGCTGGCAGCAGCTTTGTGTAATATTTTCCAGAAAGGGACATCTGCTTTGGTTTTGTGTCCATCAAACTGCTGCTTTGTATAAAACCAATGGGCCTTGAGCATCTACAAAACATCACTACGGAGAGCTGCGCAGTGCTCGGTGAGCAGCTAGCCAGCACGAGACAAAGGCCTGTATTGACACGAAGAGCGCTGGGAGGAAGGCCCAGTTTGTCAGGTGCTCTGAGCATCTTCAAAGGGAAATACCTGGATTCTGCACTGGAGGGAGTAAGGCCTCTGAAAAAGCACAGGCAAGAGGCAAATCACAGAGAGGAGACATAACAACGCACTCAAAATACATAAACAGAGTGTTCTCTATGTCCAGGAGGAACAGAAAGGATGTTATCAGCTTAAAGGGGATCAAAGGATATATAGGCTGGATGTCAGAAATATCTTTTATCCCAGGCCCTCACTAGCTGCACCTCTGAAGACTGCCTGGAGATGATGTGCTGTATCCCCCACTGTCACTGTTTAAGAATAAGATGAACAGAGGCTGATCGTGAGTGGCACACGTATAGATGTGCCATCCAGGGAATGCGCTCAGACTGCTTCAGGTCTTGTGTACGTCTGTTCTCTCTGAGATTCAGCAGGAAGAATGTATAATAACATTTTCTCAAATCTCAATAGATATTGTAAACCCTCCTATGCTTTTCCTTGCAGCTGCACAGCTCCTCTGCTCTGTGTAAAGCTAGACCTAATTTGTATCCACCAAACCCAAAATTGCAGCATGCAGTTGTCAAAACCAGCATTCAAATCCACACTCACAAAAGACAAAAAGCACACAGAACATCCTACAGAAATTCTGCCAGAAAAAGCTATCAGCTTCACTTTCCACACTAACAGAGGAAGGACAGGAAATAGAATTTATTTTTTCTATTTAGTAAGACATTCTGACATTTGAAAATCTCATTTATCCCATACCCAGAAGGAGAGTTACAATTCTGAATAGCTAGCAAGGAGGGAACAAAATCAAAGTCTAAAGGATTTGTCTGTACTGAATGGAGACAGTGCAACAAAGCTTTTGTTTCAAAATAAGTGTAGTCTTAGCAATATGGTCAACCACAAACTAAAGCAAAATGTTAAATGAATCATTGAGGAAAAGCTCTTATCAGTTTCCTGGATGGAAACTTGACACTGTGCCATATACCATGCCTTTTTTTTTTTTTTTTTAACTGAGAATTGACATTTAATGGCAATGAGCTGTAGTTGGTAACCTGTGCTGAAATCTCATCAGTTAAGGTTTTGCTCTCTATCAGAATCTTAAATGCTAGTCCCAGAAGTGCATCAGTCTCTAATCTATTAGTAAAGCCAAAACATGACCAAAGTGACTGATCTGCACAAGGAAACTGTTATTAAAAAATTACTAACAGTCACTTAAAATGGTGATTTCTTATATAAGAACAGGAACCAAGCACCCAAAACAATGTGCAAAGATACTCAAATAAAATGGAGCTTTTTAGAAGCATATGTGCTCCATCCTCAGACATCCACTGCTCCTTGATGTGAAGTGCCTCGGGAGGGAATGAAGCAAGCCACCCAGACTTGCTCTCCTTGCACACAGTCTGGACTGAGGAACATCGTTTAAGTCTGTTGCTGGTTATTCTCATGAATTTGGGAAGTCATAAAATTGAAGTTCACCAATTTGCATTTGTCTTTCTTGGCTCTTTCAGACATCCCTCTGTCTTTCGGATTGGAATAATGAACAGAAATGAAGAAGAGGAGATACTGTCATATGAGGGAAGCATTTCATCTACAGCCAGCCATTTACAGGTGGTGACCTCCACGTTCACCTCCATCTATGTGATGGTAAAAGTGACACTTGGAAGAAAAGGGAATTTGTTTCCTACAGCTGTGGCATAAAGCTGTGTCAATACAGCCACCACTGCATACATCCATCATTTTAGAGGTACCAACCAATATTTTTCTCCTTATCTTTCTTCCTTTGTCTCTACTCCACACTAGGGTCTTTGTGATGGCGCAGTGCGTCTGTGCCCACTTCTATAGCTTGCAGGTCTAATTGCTGAATGATCCTCTACCACGTACTACATTCTCAAATGGTTTTGTGCTCCTAGTTCCTCTCAGAGAAGATTTCAAAAGCCATGGCCTTTTGGAGAATAAGCTGAACAGAAGGAGCTGAAGGCCCAAATGCCACTTTGCAACCCTTCCTGATGCTTGAATGCGGGACTGGGAATCTGCCACATTTATATCCTTCATATATTTTTCTCTGTTTTTTCCTAAACTTCACCAGTTTGGAAATAACATTCAAACAGCCCTTCTATCTATGTTTAGTTATTAAGGTTTGGCAACCCATCAAGGACTGAGGTATAGCACATAACCATCTGAAGAACATCATCTCAATATTCTAAATACACTAAGAACATCATTTGACCTGGGGAATAGCTTTGGTTCAGGAAAAGTCTGATGAGCTTTTACTGCCTTATGCCACAGAAGGAAGAGTTCAGTTAGACCACCCAAAATACTGCACACTAAGGCATGTTGGTTGGCAGAAGAAAGTTGCTCTCCACAAGCCTTTATGTACGATGTATTTGCTATTTCTACCTGAATCTCTTTAGGGAACACCAGAGTTTGCAAGCAATTCAACCCTTTATCTGTACAGTAAGCCATCATCTTGGTTCTTGCAGAAGACCTAGAAACTCTACATTTAAAATCATTCATGGCTGTAGTCCCACAGAATTTGAAAGACCTATTCTGTATAGAATTTCTGAGGCATCACCCCAGATGTTGCTGGGAATCTCTGTGTGTGTGTAAAACCTTACTCTCTCTCCTCGGTCTCCTTTGGAGCCTTTTGGCCCGGGTTGTCCTGGAGAGCCTGGTAAGCCCTAGAAGAGATGCAGAACAAGAAGGAATTAATTTCTACCGTGCATCCTTTGTGTAGGTGTAGTGAATACATTTCCCAGTGATCCTCAGATCCTGAAAACCTCATACGCCCATTAAGCAATTGGGCTGGATTCTCTTTTACCCTCAAGCAACAACAATGGAAGCTCTGTCTGCAGATATCCTGAGACCTATAGTTTCTGCATATCCCTCTATTTGGCTCTTTTAATGCACTGTAGGCGACTGATGTAACATTTTTTAAGGGGTTGGTATGACAGGATAGTTCTTGTTCTCCGTTACCAAGAAGAAATTAATACACAGTATGGTTAGCTTAAAAATCCCCACTACTTTCCCTCTCTTCATAATTGCCTCAGTGGGTGGCATAAGTAAGCATACATGCCTGAAAATTAATTGGATTGTGCAGTGGAAATTATTTTGAAGCCATTCACTCACCCTAATAAACAATTTTCAAATTAAACCCAATCTCTACTAATAATTTTACTCCCTGGGTTGAATAAATCTATAAAACAGTCACCAATGGATAAGAAGGGCATAGTCTCCAGACTTCTACTAATGGAACTGCTTTGCAGAAATCGATCCAAATTCTTAACTTATCCACCCAGTGAAGCCACAGCTATAAACCAGACAGGGAGAGGACAATATTGTTCATTTATATGCATCATGTCAGCTCCCCACGACCATATGCAAGATGCTTTTTTCCACCTCAGGTGACTTGCACATCGCCTTGGAGACAGCAGCAAATGAGACTACTGCTCCACTCCAGACTGCTGGTGATTTAAGCCAACCTGCTTAACAACAGCCCCCAGAGACCCCCACCTCTCAGCATCCAGAGAAATGTGCTTTCAAGGCATTGCTGCGAGGAGCCTCAGCATCTGGTCAAGCGGCCCAACAAGATTGGGCAGTGGTGTTTTAAGGGTCTAAAGGAGGAGCATTCTCCTAATTTCAGCTGGGAGGCAGCAATGCTCACCATTAGCATGTTGCTCCTTGCCTGCAGGCAGCCCCACCAGCTCGCCACCAAGCCTCCAGCTTAGCTACATCTCCCCTGGCCCCACAAAAGATTCAGAAACTCAGGCCAGGTTTAGGAGGCTAACTACAGCTGCCAAACGAGGCAGGGCACCCACCAGACTTGGCCCCATGTCAAACATGCAGCATGAACAAAGCTTTAAGTGTCCATAAGCATCTTTTGCTCTTGACAGCTCTCAACAGTGACTTTCAGTGCATGATTACATGGAGACACTCAAGAACATTGAATTCCACAAATCTGTTATAAAAAAAAAAAAATTATAATGTGTGCTGCATGTGAAAAAGCCAGACTCTGCTACAGAACCTATTTATGAACTGTGAATTACCTTATATTTAATCACGTTAAACTGCATCTGTCATTTTGCTGCCAAATTTCCCACTGTGTTCATATCTATCTGGAATTTCTCATTGTTCTCCAGAGCATTCACTAATTGAAATGATTCTGCTACCCTGGCAAACTTTCATTAACCTGCTGTCTATTGCTTCTTCAAACTGATTAATAAATACATAGTAAAAACCTCCTTTCTCTAATTTCTAGCAATTCCAAACCTCTTCTTATCAGGATATAAATTACATCCCTCTGCTAAGTTACTTAATGTTTCTCTCTCTCTCTCTGTTCTTCAGTCATTTTTATCTCTTTAGTCATGTTAGATTCCTTTGAAATATTTGATGTTAGTAGTTTACCTCCACATTAAGCAACACTCTTCCCAAAACTGCAGTCCCTTTCTATCAGCCAACCACAATTTTGGGTAGTTTGGCAGTTCACTGTTCATCATGACTTCACTTCTTTCCATTTAACCGGCTTTTTCCATCCATGTGAGTACTTAGCCCTTTTCCTATTACAGATTCTTTTGAGTGAGTTGATCACACTGCATTATTACCTAGCCCCTTCCACAATTTTTGTATCAATAAATAATCAAAATGATGGGAATCTGAGGTATTTTTCTCGAATAGAAAGTGCTATTTCTCAAAAGCTAAGCTTAACAAATACACTTTGGTGAATTGGTGAATTCCCATTGATGGTTTTTTTTTGTTCTTTTTATGTGTTCCACAGGAAATGCAGTATTTTTCTATCACTGTGTTAGTAAAGCCCATGTCAAATCCTTTGCATCAACTCAGGCCACAGTGAAGTGTTTTGACACAGCAACAGCAAGATGTGTTGCTATGATTAAGGGAAAAATCTGAAAAGCACAACCATTTCAACCTCTCAATATAATTCAGAATGAAAAAAAAAAGTATTAAAATAACAGAATTTCATGGTGAACAAAACATCAGATCTGAAACTTATAAACTACTCTCCCTCCTTGTACAATGTGAAGATGTTTCGCAGACTTACTTGTGATCCAGGGACTCCGATGGGTCCTGGTGGCCCTTTGGGTCCTGATGCACCTGGTGGCCCTGGTGGGAATCATCATTTGGGACAATTTTAATGAGATTTAGAAGGAATAACCCTAAATTCCAAATGCATGCACTTCCTTTCATTCCTCTGCTTAGTCTCTCAATGGGTGAGAGCTGTTCATCCATCACAGGACTACAGCATAAGCGCTTCATCACACACTGGATTATTGGATACCCACATCCTGATATAATATATCCCTGTGCCCTAGGGAAGATGTTAGAGCTCTGGGAGGAAAAAAAAAAGTGAAAATAAGCAGGAAGGATGTCAGTAACATGCTGCATATCCACTGTTTAAAATGACAACTTTTGAGAAAACTTAAACTAGATCCATGAAACAGCTACATCAGAGCAAGATACTACAGTTGCTGCTTCTGAAACAGAGTCTCGTTGGTGGCAAGGGAATTCTGCAAGGCTGCTACAGTCTGTCTCTCTAGTGTTCTCAGAAAATTGATGATGAACATGAAGGAAACAGGGTTTGGACATAGCATGAGAGGCTGAGTGGGGCAAAGCAAAGCACTGTCTTGTTCTTTGCTCACTCCAATGGCAGTAAATTATTTTAAAGTCTGTACCACAGAAGAGCCTGCTTCCAGGACAAGTTAAACACTGTCTAAACAGGTCAACTTTTTTTTACACAGTCACTTAACAGATTAATTCCTTCTGGAAAAATAATTATATCTAAACAGTAGCTGTTAAATTATACCTGCATATGGGAGACAGGATATTTGCTTAGTCTGAATTTAGCAACACTCCTCTCTGCTTTAGTAGTCACAACCCTCAAGATGAAACAATGTGGACATTATACAGAAAGTACAGCTGAATCAGCCTCAATCATTAACGCACCATACAAATCCTTAAGAATAAAGGAACTGAAGGATAAATTAAAGGCCCTCATAATGAGAGGAAAAGCCTTTTCTGCAACTAATGGAAGTTCACTCCTAAATATGCATCATACTGGGAAGTGGTGATGTTTGCAGGAATACTATCATTTAAGCCACCCCTCAGCACAGAGAAAAAGAAGATTTGCCACTGAAATTTCATCCCAGATTCTGATTTCAGTTATACTGGTGACTAGCTCAAACCAGCTCCAAAGTCTGCAAACACATCACAGAGCAGCCGGTCAGATTCTGCTCAGTGGAGCTCTAAAGTGACAGGACAGGATTGGAGCAGTGGTGGGAACAACCCTGCTCTCATAAAGGGATTCACTGGACAACCCATTCTTAAAGACAGTCTTTAATTATTCCCTTCTCAAGATGTACCCTGCCAAAGGTAAAACAATCTGCCACTATCATCAGATAAAAAACCTGGTTACTTCTTGCCACCCTTCCCACTGCCCTACTGCCCTTCCAATGAAGACCACTTGCCTTCCCTGCAGGCAACCCACAGACCGCTCCAGTCTCCATCAGAAGTTTCTTTTGCTCATCTTCCCCATCATTACGGGTTTGCAGCTCAACCGAGTTAATTACCTGGTGGCCCAATGGGGCCCGGGGCTCCCCGTGGTCCTGGCAGGCCAGCCATGATGGTGTCTATGACGGTGGAGGCCAGCTGGGGTTCTCCATCTGCGTTCAAGAGCAGAGCGGTTAGTGTCCCTGCAGCAAGAGCTGCTCAGTCCCAGCAGAACTTCTCTCCAAAATCCTTTGGCGCCTGTTGCTGGCCAAGGCCAGGCACTGCTTCAGGATGCAAAATTTGGACTTTCTGAGCAACTGCCCTTTGCTCTCTAAGGACACAGGCTGCATCCCCCAGACCTGCAGAGCTGCTCATCCCACCTCTGATAACCCCAGAGAAGTTGTCCTCTCTGACAAAAAATTGGTGTTTCTGCACACCTATATAATCCTACCTTTGAAGACTACAGCAGATTAAGAGTAGCTCTGCGCTGTACAGCAATAACTGACCCCAAATTTGCCAACTCCAAGATGCTTCTGGCTACCTGAGAAATCAAACATGGAGCTGGAGGTCCCTCCTGCCTGGCATCAGTGAACCGCCGAGCCAGTCCGGCAGTCTTGGAAATCCTCACTAACCCAGCAAGCCCACCCTGCCATCGAGGTGGTGGTGGGAGATATCCTGAAGTCTGAGGATGCAGAAAAGTCTGGGGAGAGGCTGTTCTCTGCTTCCTCCACGTACTCAGGAAACTCACTGGCCATTTAGGATTATTTTAGGTGTTCAACTGGCCAGCTTGGGCAGGTTCACTGAGTTCTGGGAAACAGAAGGAAATGGGAGTGCAGCAGGGAGGGGAAAGGCATTAGCAGGAATGGAGGAATTTTGTGCTTTTGAACATCTTTCTCAGTCCTCTTCTGTTAGGAATAAGAATCAGCAGCCTGTAGCTGCCCCCATCCTCCCTCATACTTGAACTGATAGGCTTACTGCTTCAGCTGGTGACTGAATAGAAAAAACAGAATTACATATAAAGAAGCAACCCTGACTACTTTATGCAATTCCAAAATCATATTCAACAACCCCATTCCCTATGGACCTGCACTGTAGTGTCCTAGTAGTCTGAGGAGGTACCTGTATGGCAGGAATCTTTCATCTGAGCATTCCACAATGCTGTTTGACAGTTGTGGAAACCTAGGGGAAAAAACTCCATGACTGACCAAGACACCAAGGTCACAAAGCAAGAAAGGGAACCCCCATGTCCTGATGCTAAGATTTGCAATACGTTATCCTGACCAGTGCTATAGGATCAACTGTGTATTTCATGTTGGCTACTGGTCATTGGGATAATAAACCCTCTGAAGAGTCCACTTTTTGCATAGCTGGACACCACCACGCACGTATAATGTCCATCTCCTCCTGCCCGTGACCTCAAACTTCTTCATGTTTCCTTTTACCCATCCCTTTAACTCGTCACAGTAAAATTCAAGGGAATCTTCTGCAGGTGTAAAAAACTGCAAATGTCTCATTACTATATTGATGCAAACACCAAGTCACACCAGGAAGATCAGAAGGATGTTTGTTTACTCTGCAGAGTCCAGCCTAAAGGACGTAAGGTGAAAATACATTATGAAGCCTTTTTAACCTCTGGAGCATTGGCATAGATAGAGAGGACTTTCAAGCTAGTTGCTTGAAAGCAGTTCCTAGGGAAAACTGTGAAATCTCTTTAACTGCCAAGGATGACAGTACATCTCTGCAATGCCTTCCTGGCAGCAGAACAGCACAAGATCTAACCCAGATTCCCCCGAGAGCCAAATTTTGTGCCTAAAGCCTGAATGCAAACAGGTATTTCTATGACTATTGTTTCTAACCCCATCCATCTTCCCTTCTTCACAGCTCTTAAACAAAACAACTGAGACTGTTTTCATGTTCAGAAGGAAAGGTACCCAAGTGAAGTGTGTAATCCAATTAATTTGAGTTTTATTTGACCATGTCAAAATCCATCACAGCTTGAGAGTAAAATGAAGTTGGGAAATGAGCATCGAACAGCAGTGAAGGCATTAGCAATTGCAGAACCTTTTGTTTTTAAGGAACATGTGGTCAACAAAATCAAATGCACATCCACTGAGAGGGGGGAGAGGATGGGCTGCAAACAACCAGGATTTGCTGGAGGTAAACCAGGGATAAAGATTTGGGTTACAAAACACTCCACCTAAAGGGGATATTATTATGATGACAGAGTTACTCCCACAAATCCACCAATCCTGACATTTGACTAAAGGTTATTTATGAAGGGCGATCCCGTAATTGTGACACAGAAGAGAGCTCTGCTCAACAGCCCTTGAGCTCAATAGCTCCTGATTTGGCCCTTGTAGCAATAGGAGTATGGACATGCAGGAACTTTAGACTGGCTCCTTCCTCAGCTGCCTGGCCAGGCAAAGCTCACTCAGATCAAGGCTTCCTTCCAGGATGAGCTCTGAATGAAACATACTGTGAATGAAATGGGATTGAAGTGTGTTAAAACGTAACCCTCACATTTTTTAGGGGACTCTCTCCATATTCCCGTAAAGCAGCAGGAAGAACTTCTATCTCCTTATAAAATCCCTCCTCCTTATAAACAGGGGGACATTCTGGGGCTCACTGCGGCTGGAGGTTATTATAGCAGCTGCAGAATAGCTCCAGCAAGAAATGGTAGCAGGAATCTTCCCTTCTCAGCCATCTCCTGTGCTGACCCAGGCTCTGCTGAGCTCAAGGGCTGGATTCTGTTTCGGTGCCTCTGGATATACCGAAGCAGAAGACAGACAACTGCCTGCCTCCTTTGAGAAGACCTGGAGACACGATTTACTCCAGGAGCTTTCCAACTCCTAGCCAAGCCAGGAGGAAGAGTGCAACCAGTCTGACCCAGGCAGAGATGAGCACCTACATTCTCTGGAAGAGGGCACAAACATCCTGCAAAGGGGAAACCTGGAACAGCACAGAAATACCCCGAACGAGGCAGTGAAACTTGCCCAGCCAGAGTGGCAAGGCATCTCAGAGGCACAGGTGTAAAGAGCTTTAAAAGCAATCTGTGTGGTTTTCTAAATCAAATGCCATTCTCTTCCTCTTCTCCTTCCCCTTCACTTCCTCTGCTCCATGCTCCCTTCCCCAGGAAGGGCTACGCATGGCAGCAGGCACTGGGATGTCACTTCACAAATCACTGTTCTATGCTCTTTTTCACCACTGATATGCTGGGCACACAGGCAAGCTGCCTGTGCCTCGCTTTCCCTACAAAATAGGTTAATGTTATCTCATGTGTCCTTTGCATAACTGAAATCTTAGAGATGTAAGAAAACATAGCCCTCAACAGAGTAAAAGCTGCAGTCTTTTCTCTTTTCCCTAAAAATTGTTTTAGCTTTAGAATGAGAAAGAGGACTGAGCTGACTCTAGACCACATACCCTATCCACTCATTTTTAAGTGGCAGAGAAAGCAAGTGATCCTTGTAGCAGCAGCCTCAGCAGTGCAGGATGGCAGTTTAGCTTCTGCCCTAGACCTAATGTTTCTAAGGGATAAATTCCCCCATTATAGGCTTGATTTGTTGAGACAGGATGGAAATGAAGTAATCCTGTCTTAATTTCTTTCTGCTACCTGATCTGGAGGGAGACAACTGGGACCAATTTCTTTACCACAGCACAGTGAAAGTGTGAGAAAATATTTGTCTCCCCATTTTTGGCTTCTGCCTGCTGATAAACATTGCCAACAGGAACTTGTTGCGACTAATAAAGGCATATGCATTAACCATGTTCAGGCAGAACCAAACACTGTACTACTGCTAATAATCTGATACAGTTTTCTCACATGCCCATTACCAGGAATATGCTTCCCTCTGCTGTCAGCAGCTGAAATCTTGTGTTTATAGTTTTCAGATGTGCTCCACTCAAAATAAATTAAAAAAAAACCCCTCTACCCAGACTTTACAAGGCTAGGTTTTATTGGTTGTAGAGGATCAGCTTTCTACCAACCTGTGGTAGGCAAAATCAGCCAACACACAAGCAAGATGGTAAGTTTTTTAAGAAAATGGTCTTGATATCGCCATAACTTTATCATGACCACAGAGATAACTCATACTTGCAGTGAGACCTGTATTAAGAAAAATTTTTTAAATGAGAAAACTTGTCATAAAGTTTTGGGCTACTCCTTCTGCAACCAAGAAATCCACTGCAGAAATGGGAGAGAAATACAGGGCTGCCCCAAATGAGCACCATTTACTCATGGTCCCCAAGTCCATGTGGGAGCCTGTTGCTGCCCACTGGCAGAATTAATGCCGATATTTATCCACTCATTTATCTGCTTCCTATTTTGGGTCAATACAGAGTTTACTCTTCTCACACATCAGCTGGGAAGGCCATGTAATCCATGACTTTATACACTTAAATTTATCCACTACGTTGCAAGAAAGAGTTTAATTTAAAGGGTGGTTGGAGGGAGGGGGCAGCAGCAGTACCCAAACCATCCTTAAGGATTCTTTGAAGTAAAAGGCTGAATGTAGAACGACACTGTTTAGTGCAATCCTGTAAGGCAGTGAGATGACTGTAATGCAGAAATTTCTCGTTATAAGGCTCATGAATGCAGCAGCTCAATCTATATTTTGTGAAAACCTTAGTATTGAACCACAATTAATTTCAACCTGCCCATACAGTCTAAGTAACTGAATATGAAATTGAGGTGTTAAAATTCTTCCCAAATTAAAAATACATCTGTTCACTTTCAGGAAAAGGAGTGTGGAGAGTGGAGTGGGTGGAAGGGAAAGGAGAGCTCTAAGAAAACTTTCAGACACAGGGAGACTTACTTGGCTGTAACTAATAGAACTAAGCTTTGAGGTTGGACGTGAACAGAAGAGCTGGGGAAGAGGCACAGTTGAAGTTTGGGGGAGCGGAGATGGGAGACCTGGCAGAGCCAGGCTCCAGGAGTTTACAAGCCAAGCGGAGTTACAGCTGAGCTCTGCTTTATCATTATCAGATGCCAGCTACACAAGACTGGACCAGAAAAATCAAGCCCAAATGGGAGAGCACTCAGGTAAGAGTGCATGATGTGCTTTTCCTAGAAAGCCTTTTCTTGCCATGTAAAGCACAAATCAAATAAATGTATTTTTAAATCACCATAGGTTCAAAGAAGCCCTGACCCTCCAGTTACAGGGAAGGCATAAATCAGTCTTGGTCTGGGTTTTCGACACTGTAATTCTGTGTTTTGCGTGGATGTGGGATAATGTTGATGCATCACAAATGCAGGTGGAAGACGCATCTGCGGGGGCAGGAAAAGACACACATTTAACAGATGTCCTCGTTACGTTATGTAATTTCAGATTTGCAAACCTTTGGTACTTACTCATTTCTGAGAAACCCTGAGCACCGTATCACTGCAACAGCGGCACCAAGAGGTCTCTCAACAGCACAGTTTCATTGCACCAGCACCTAGCCAGCCAGACTGCTGTATTTCTTTACCTACTTGTCTCTCGTGATGCTACCTGAGCTCTGCCATTTCAGCAGCTACTCATGATGGAAACTTAAAGGACACCAAATCGCCTCCTCAAAGCTATGGTGAACCCAGAAAACCAAGCACAACGAACAACCATAAATCCCCCAAACCATGTTCTCATTGATGGTTTTGGAAGACCAGTGACTTCCTCATTTTGGAGAGGGGAACCCCTCTAGCTTGTAAGTCAGTGTACAAGTTTCATCTTGAACAGGAACTTCCAAGAGACCCACACAATGGAGGCAGGTTGTCCAGCTGCTCCCAGGGAAGGCAGAGCCCTGGCAGAGCCTGGCAGGGAGGTGGGAGGAAGAGTTGAGCTGCTCCGTGCCTGCCCACTTTGCTGAAGTACCAGAAAAAAATGGAAACCAAGGAGGAAACTTACTTTCTTTTTCAGCTGTGGGCTGGAGTGAGTAGAGGACCCCTTGTTGGAAGGTAAGAGGGAGGCTTGGGGTGGCTGGTGGCCCTGGAGGACCTGGGGGACCTGGGATCCCGGTTTCTCCTGGAAGTCCTCTCGGTCCTTGAGGTCCCAACAGCCCTGTTGCAGAGGCAGTAGAGGATGTGTTAGTGCATTCGAAGATGTGGTAATGATGCCACCATGTAAAAAGGCAGTAAGAAGACAAAGGATTTCTGTCCTGAACTGTAACTATGGGAATCAGGGTCTTAGGGGGACATAGGAACAGCTTCCCAGATTTCTATTATGTGCCTTTAGCATCTTCCTCTATAAAGCAGATAGCCTTACTTGGCTCAAAGGTATTGTGAAGCTTAATTCCTAGATGAGTAAAATCTGAGGCTGAGCAAGAAACTAAAGGCAGCATGACATGAAATCAAGCGCTGCTCTTTCTCTTCCCCTCCACGTACACCTGTATATCACCTTATTGACAGGAAAGCACAGAAAGAACAACAGACACCCCGTCAGTCCAGCAGCAGACCAATTCCACTTCTTATGGGGCTGAAAGGCTCTCATTGCAAACTGAGAAACCAAGAGTCAGACACATCCTTGGCCAGACATTAGCCACGGCCATTGACAGGATGCCAGAAAATGCCAAAAAGAATTCGGGGCCACTCTCACATTTAAGGTATGCTCCAAGTTTCTAATCTTTCCTGAGCTCTGATTTACAAGGCACAGCCTTTTAGATGCATACAAAGCACAGAGCCTGAGGTCTGGCACCTATTACGTTGTATACGCTTTCATCCAAAGATTTAGGGACATTTTGGGGATGAAGAAAGTCTCCTAGCTCAGGAACAGAGTATACTCTGAAAGAACGGCCTCATAACCTTTTCCCTTAACATACAAAAGCATCGTTAGTTTGACATCCTGGCATCTGACGGCTTGACACAAATGGTGGAGAAAAAAGGGAGTTAAAACAGGCACACAGCGAGAGGGTTAAACAGGCAATGCTCTCATCCAAAGGCTGACAGATCAGAGACTGGTTTTTACAGCTCCTGAGCAGGATGGGGAAACATGATCCTGCTCTGCAGCTTTCCAGGACAAACGCTCTCCAGCTCCATGGGAAATCCCAGGGTCTGTCACAGCTCATGCAGGCAGTTGCCCTCTCTGAGAGCTGCTGCTGGTTTCAGTGCGCAGAGGACTTGCTGGAATGGATTCAGTACCAACTGAAGATGCTCAACATCTGGTGTGTCCAGCCTTTTATAATCTGTTGTCACAGGTAATTTGTATAAAGTGAAATATCTATTGTGGTAGCACTGCTTTCCTTCAGGACTTACCTGGTGGCCCCGCCGGGCCCCTCTCACCAGGTTGTCCCTTCTCTCCTTTAGGTCCTGGTGGGCCTGGAAGACCAGTTGGTCCAACTGGGCCTGGAGGACCAACCTGTCCTGGCAGCCCTGAAAACATTCAGAAAGGTAATTAGTTGGAGGCTAGGACACTGCTGAGATCAGAAGGTTTTTAGCAACGTAGAAACCAGAGGAGAGGGACTTAAAGATGCAAGAGGGAGCATTGCAGCTTGGCACTGACAGGGCGGCACTGGTGGCAAATGCTGGCTGGTATGTAGGGCAAAAGAGCCAGACTGGACCTTGCTTCTCCTCTTCTTCCTCCAATCTTTAAAGAAACACGCATGTCCACACGCACCAGGCCCACCCCAAGAAGTCAGCAGGATGTGTAGCTCCACACGGGACGTGCTGGTCAAAGCTAAACTGAGCCCACACCGTCCCCTTCCCAAGGTCTGGTCAGCTCTGGGCAGGGTCCAGCTGGTCCCCCAAGCACTCCTTTGCTACCTTCATCCAGACACGTGTCAGCTCCGTGGCAGTTCCAGCGTATCAAAATACACAAAAAAATATTTGCAAAAGCAAAGCAAACCCAGTCTCCCACTTGCTCTGGCTGATATATGCATACTACCCAGAGATTGTGCATCAAAGGTGTTTCATCAAAGATGTTTCCCTGTTTTCTCATGTTTTCATTCATCTAACAAGCATACCATGCTGTGCACAAGCATTCTTCATCCCAAACTCAAATTGCACCCACACTTTTGAAGTAACTAGATGTTGCTAATTTATATCAGTGAACAGGGTGCTGAGCAAACCCCTCTGGAAATACCAGTAGCACAATGACTACAGCCCAGTGATATGCTTCTTGGCAAGTCCAACTCAGACCCCCAGTAAGCCTAGGAAAGGTGCAGGCAGCGTTTGTAATCTCAAAGTGACTATTTCTGATGACACTAAATAAAATCCTAATGCTGTTTCCTTTAGACTATCAAAATAATAACAACACTTGGCAATTTTACAGTGTTTTTCAGAAAAACACTGCGCATCTTTGGCTCACAAAAGTAGTAGCTGCTTTGGAAAGGTACACTTAAATACTGTGCAAACATTAGTGAAGCCTTTAATACCCGAGAGAGGTGGGAGAGTTAGTCTGTCTCAGATTAAGTAGTTAATGGTTACAATAAAGTCATTAATTGCCAGAGCCAAGAGTCAGAGGTTCCTGGTTTCTGGGCTACCAAAGGGCTTTGAGTATTTGAAAGCAGTGGCAGATACAAAGCCAGAGCAGGATCTGAGTCCAAAGTTCAGTGCACTCAGGTGTTAAGTTTTAGTCTGTATATTACGTATGACCATCACCCAGCAGAGCACAACTTAAATTGAGAGAAACTCTTAAGCAGCATCCTTCCTCTTCCCTGGTATCAGAAGAGGTACTGAACTCTCCAAGAGCAATGCCAGGAGAACCTGCTGCACGTAGGGGGTGGGGGAGAATGGATATGAATAGAGGGAGAGAAGGAAAACGGGAGACAGGCTGGCCAACTGACACCTTCACAGCTGGTACCAAAGGGAACAGGGCTACATAATAAAAACCAAGGCTTGCACGATTTGCAGCTCCCACATTTGGATCCCGTTCCCCCTCCAGGTGTGGGACAGCCCACCTGGGGCACAAAACCTTGCCCCCCTCAGACATTCATCTGAACTCTCTGCATTTCTCAGAACAAAGCAATAATCTCTCAATATTAGACCCCCTTGAAAGATTCCCCTTCCTCTCTTCTTTTGCCATTCTGGAGAGACGTCCAAATTATTTTTTCTTACAAAAATGAAATCTATCCATCTCCAATCCATGGTGAAACTGGGCAGAGTGCTTTGTGTGGGAGTCTGTGCCTGTACGTTTGTTCTATTCAGTCACCAATAAAGATCTGATTTAGCTTGAGTATTGAACAAGGAATTAAGGTGAGGTTTTAATTCCGATCAATTTGGTAACCCACAGGACAAAAACTGCAGACTTTTCTGTGAATAGGGGAGCTCCTTTAGTGGATCTCACCTGACAGTGGATGCTGTACTTGGCAAGCTCAGGCTTGCCCAGTCAGGAGCCCATTTAAGACAGCAAGAGCATTTCTTCACAGCATTGCAAATATCTTCTCCCCTCTACAAAGCCCCCCAGCACCCCTGTAACTTTATTGCAGCAAATTCTTTCCAGCACAGAGGAAACACTGTTTTGCAAGCACAACACACTGTGCTGCTGAGCGTGGGTCAAAACATTTCCTCGCTTGTATAAATCAGCCTCAATACTTCAGTTCAACCTTTATAACTCAATCCTGTGAACCTCTGCAGACCAAGAGCAATCATTCGCTGCTAGCATCCTCAATCACACTGCTGCAGCAGAGCTTTAAAGAAACTGGCACTTACTTCCCTGAAGGTGGAAAGCGCTAAAAGAAAGACTAGGAGAAGCAGCACTGAGTAATGTGTGAGGCAAGTGCTCATACCGGTGACAAATGGTGTTACCAGCATAAAAGAGACAAGTGCAAAAGGGAGAAGAAAGAGGGAAGGATTCAGGGGGAAGGGGGGAGGGAAATGAATAGGCCAAATCTTCAGCTGGCATAAATCACGTATGCTACAGTGGCGTTGCTTTCAGAGGTCTGAAGCCCATGGTGAGTATTTATCCTCCAAAAATATGAAAGAAAAAGCCATGGGGAAAAAAATTAAACATTAAGAAAGGTAAAGGGTGAGTATTCTGCTGCTGGAGACCAAATCATATGTGCAAAGACCTGGATTTTCTTCCTGGCCATTAACCTGCAACACACCATCTGTTCCCTTTCCTTCCCCAAGGTTTTTTCTGTTACAGGAGCAGGGTGGTACTCTCTGTTTGTATGGGGCTTAGCAAAACGATGCCCAGAACATCACCAGCAGCTCTCAGTGCCCCTGGCAGGCAATACCAGTAAAATAATAATGGTGTTTTCTCCCACCACTCAGCACATGTCCTGCTCACTCTAGCCACATGTCCTCCCGTGAGCTGCCTCTCCATGGGGCAGTGCTTTCTGTCCTTTGTGTGCCAGGGGAACTGAATGTCTCAAAGATGGTACAGGTGGCATTTTGCCTCTCTAACCAGAAAGGTCCACCATCAGATAAAACTTAAAGAAGAAACCCAGCCTCTCTGTATCTGTGAGGCTCCAAATCACTGAGGACTCCTGGCCACAGGACCCTCCTGATTTTTGGGACATATCGTATACAGGAGTGTGCAGAGCTACATTTTGTGCTTTGAAAGAGTAAATAGAAACTTTGACTTACCCTGTGGTATTAGCTGCTCCTCTGTACCTCTGTGTCCTTTAGGCTCTAGTTAAGAGGGTCAGGGTAAAAAAAAAAAAAAAAAAAAAAAAAAAAATAGGGAAGGGAAAATATATGAAAAATTAGGTCTCTTGCTGCCAACTGGCTCAGCCAGAGTATATATATTTTCTTAATACTCAGTAAAATGTATCCTGTTGATTAACAAGCTGATCAGAAAGGCCAGCAGTGCAGCTGTCTCAACAGCTCTGATTGCTTTTAAATGATTGTCTATTCTCAGCCCTGTCACTCACAGAAGAAATAACTATCCTAATAAACAGTAGCAAGTTTTCCTGGACTTCAGCCTGGAGAGGTGTCAGCCAGCCCAGAGCTATAAGGTCACCCAGAAACACTCCCACCATTCAAAGCATCAAGTCCGTATCAACCATCTTTGTGTTAGACACCAACATCCTGCCCTCAGTCCATCCAGCTGAGAAACTTGGTGGCACACAAGCTAGGATTTGGATTTGCTTTGGCTGAAAAACTAGAAGCAGGGCTAAGTGGGTAGTATTTCACAAAAAACTCTGGGGATGCAGATGGGAGGGACAAAGGCTTAGCTTTCCACAACCCCAAACCACACAGGACACTCAGGTTTTCGACTTCCACCTACTCTAATGTCACACTTGTTGAAAGACCTCCTGGGGTTTGCAATCTCTGTACACGAACCCAGGGCCAGCTTTGAGCAACCAGTCACAGTGCGGTGTTGAAATCCTGAAAAACGGGCAGTCTCCCACCATCCTAAACCAACTGCATAAAATTCCCTACGTTTCCCCCAACCCCACAGTGTGTTTTTTTGGCCGGTTTTGAACTGTAGATAGGGTATGGGCAGGGAAGGAAGCCAAATGTGGACCCAGATCCATGAAAGATCCCCACAGCTCCTTAGCAAAGCAAGTATTTGAAGCCCTCAGGACTTGGGTAGGGGCTTGAGCAGGCAATCACATGTCAATGAGCAACTTAACCGATTCCTTCTAATTGCTGAAAGACACTGTCCTGACCTGAAATGGTCCAGTGCATGCCTGATACCTAGTTATTATGCTAGAGTTCTAATTCCACACTAGGTTAAATAAATTTAGGCTTGAAAAATAAAGGGTAACAGTGAGCAAGGACTACACCTGGTAGCATCCAGGCAGGGCTGTAAGGCATGCAGCTAGCTGTGAGCACAGCCCGCAAGCCTGGCTGACAAGACAGACTCACATAAAGCTCAGCCAACATCACCTAGTTTTTGGAAGTGATCATTAGCTACCTTCTAGATTTACTGCAGGGGTGGAGGGTGCTGATGCTGAACCACAGAGTCAGCCCGATGCAAATGCTACAGGAGATCCATTCTGGTTTGCATCACTGCCTGGGTGAGTGGCATTCGCCGCTCCTTGCTGAGCCGGAGGAGATTATCATGTGCGAGGAGCCTCCGAGAGGAGAGGACTTTGAGTGGAAGGGACAGAGTCATCAGTACTTTTGCTGGATTGACTTTAATACAATGAAGTACAGGTGCAGAGATACTGTGACAGCAAAAATAAATGACATGGAGAAGGCAGAATGAGCACATAATGGACACCGGGGGAAGCTGCTTTAATTCAGTTCCTGGCAGCCGTCACTGTGGTTCTGAAAATACTTTGCAGAACATATTGTTAGTGAACCTCCCTCCATGTTGTGGCATCCTGTCAAATTATAAACATGGACGACATCTGGTCTATGTTGGTTGCTCCAAGTCTGCTGCAGTCATGAAGGGCTGCCATAATAAACTGCTTGGACCAATAAATAAATAAATAAATAAATAAATAAATAAATAAAAGTTTGGTTTGTTTTTTGTTTTTTTTTTTAAAAAAAAAAAAAAGGGAAAAAAGTGAAGTAGGGCCTATAGAGGATAAAGAACTAAAGAACTGCTCTGGGAGCAAGCAAAGCAACTGACAGACAAGGCGGCTTTGGAAGCAGAGAGCGGGGATCTTGAAATGAGAATGTCAAGGTCAAGGAAATTCAATGTGTAGGGATCTGTCTAGCCAAGTGGGCTCAGAGGGAGATTTTCTTATAAGTGTATTTTTTTTTCATGCCACAAGAGGGATCATAAAACAGCCCATTGCGTTTATGGTAAATTTAAAAAACGTAATGCAGACTGCAACTGATGTTGCTGTTCATGGGAAAGTTTCTCCTCCTAATAAAACCAAGAATTATCCCTACACCCCGGTCCTCTACCTCCCTGCACCGCTCCCAGACAGGGAAACACTGCATTCAGCGCTCAGTAGGTGAGTATGAATTGTCCCCCTGTGATCCCAATGGCTCTCTGGAGTTTCTTCAGGAATGTTTCAATCTATCCAGGCCTCAAAATCCACAGACTCTGTACTTAAAACATGTACACTGAAACATACAGGCAGGCATAATGACCCTACTGAGGTTAACAGAAATCTAACTTTCCCAAGGCCAGAACTCAGCTCTCAGTAGATGCTTGTGCCAAGAGAAATCGAGGCTAGCAATGGGCCATTAAAGCTGGCAAAATCAAGCTTAACGTGTTAGTTTCTGAGCTTAGCTGACTTCTTCCAGGAACATGCCTGCTCTGTGCTGGCTTAACTCAAGGAAGGGCAGAAACATGGAGAGAAAAGCCGAGAGTCCCTCTCTGCGAAGGGGTGACCCTCATCCCTGCACGGGCAGTGGATCATGCCCACTTTGCTGTAGCTAAAAGGATGGTTTGAGGTGGGATCGGAGAAGACTGAATTCCTTCCTCATATCTGTGAGTCCACATGTGAGTTGCCGTGCAACCTTCTCTCCGTTCACAGCTTGGCAGAGAGGGAGGGACAAGAGGCAACATTAGACTGAACAGGCCCTGGTTTGGAGGAATCCTGCCTCTGGAGATAAACAGTGCTGATTCTGACCCTGAAAGAGAGACTGAAAGCTCTCAAAATGCCTCTCCGCAGGGTGGCTTACCTGCTGAGCACAATCCCATTTTGCAGCGAGCACTTGCAAAAACCAAAGCGATGGTGTCCCTGCTGAGGCTGCAAAGCAATGCGCAGCCACGGAGCCGCCCACGCCAGCGAGGCTGCCCGCCCCGCGCTCATCGCGCGGCACCATGCGGCTCCCGGCTCCATCAAACACACGGCAGCAAATGTGCCCACAAAAAAAGAGAAAATAGCCCATCTGAAAATCTTAACCCTCTTCTCCTTCACTGAGCAGAGGGAAGGAGCTGTCAGTGTTTCCCTCCAACCCCTCTCCCCTGCAGCTTCCAAAGCCACAGCAGGCTGACACAGCCTCCTTTTTAGTTACCCTGCAGCAATCCTGTAGGTAGGGCGGGTGATTTGGTGAAGAGCAGATTAGGCTTACCAACAGATCCCACTGTTTTTCTGAGGACAGTCCCGGGATTCAGCAGGGGAAAGGCATCTGGTAGCAAATCGTCGTACCACGTGGCCGTCGTCCCAGTGATCGGCAGGTTGTTTTCCAACGGTGGGCTTCGCTCTGCAGCCTCCAGCAGAAGGATCTAGACAGGGGACATGGGGAGGGCAAACGAGGTCAGTCGGATAGTTTCACGCGCGGTCTCAATCCTGGAGAGGTCTGGGAACTCCTCTCCTTGCCAGCAGGAGCTGTGAATAATTCTGCATCACAGACTGCAGGGTTTCGGTGTTACAGCTCTATTGGTTTTCTGGAAAGTGGCAGTAATTAGTTGGCAGTAATTAGTGTAGGAAGCTGCTGTGTCATGTTGCAGGAGAGTCTCACATGCACCCTCCTTGGAGAGGGCTTCACTGCTTCCAGAGACTCAGCCTCACACGGGTTGTCCCTCTGGTAAGAAACATGAAACCAGGGACCAGAGCTGGTGCTAGGGGACACAGCATTTCACTGCTAGCTTACGTGTTCAAATCCAGAGTCGTAGGGTCAGCAATTGCCGAGAGCTGGTACCCTGGATGCCCAGGGTAGCAAACTGAGGTGCCTCTGGACAGGTACTGGTTGCAAATCAAAGCACAAATGCTGACCAGATTAAAGATGATGAAGAATATGAAGCTTTTAAAGAGCTGAATTGATTTAATTTTGGAGCAAATATAAAAAGGCAGGCAATTTCCTCAAAGAGCTCTACTTGGAAGTACTAGGATATTATTAAAACACACAACTGTTTCTATACCTTGTAAACACGCTGCCTTCAAATAAAGCCACATCCCAATGTGTGTCCCTGAGCTATTTGGGCTAGTTACAATCTAACTTCCTTGGCAAAGTGACCCCGTTTCCCCTGGACGATTTAGACTGCTGTTCATCAGGCTGTGCTCCCCAGCCACTGGTGGCCTGAAAGAAACTGGAAGTTGGTCTTTAACATAGCTGCAAAAAACCTAACTGCCCACAAGAAGTTGAGAGATGGAGGACCCAAGTGGTCTCTGCCCACCGACAAACTCCATTAAAGTGAAGTCCTGGGGAACATTCATCACAGTTTATGATCAACATTGTTAATGAAAGTGTTCACAACATTTGGATTTAAAAAAGAAGACATTTTCTATTTTAATCTGAATGCTTCATCCCCCTTCCTTCCTTGCCACTAAGCAAGGGTGGAATGACAAAGCAGTCTACAGATTTCTTTTGAAAAAGCCTAACCCATCGGGAGCACTGCCCTGGCGTGCCAAGCCCACGTGTTCTGCTGCAAATGCATTTTACCCCAGTCGGAGGTATTTTACCCCTTTACAGAGGCCAAGGGCAGCACCCACTTGCCAGGTGGGGCAGCCAAAGGGTTGGCAGCCCCCGCATTAGCCGCGCCTGGGGTGCAGCGGCAGCCCTGCCGCTCGCCCCACAGCTGGGTGGACCCCTGGCAAAGCTGCCTGCCCGGGGTACGCGCAGGATGCCCATCAGGCAGGAGCAGGGCTCAGCTTTCCACAACAGATCCGAGCATCCAGCATCTCCAGCAAAGTCTGCTTTCTAAGCATAAAGCTCCACGGGAAATTTGTTTGACACTGTGCTTTGTTGCAGCCCTGTCTCTTCCTGTTTGGAAACCACCTAAGCAAATACTGATTTAGGGATAAGGGAAATAAAAGAGAATACGGCTCAAACTTTCCACTAAATCCCTAGAAGGTTTAACATGCTGTGTTGTCTTTGCATAATGAAGTCACACTGCAATTATAAATGAGAGTGACTTGGCTCCGCTTGTTTGTTTTAAACTTGCAATTATTACAAGGTTTATCACTTATTTATTACAAGGCATGGAGAGAGCCAGTATTGCAGCAGCGCCAGAAATGATGAACTTCCTGCAGAATGTACTGGCCTGACAGGGGTGAATCAGAAACTAATTAAACTGGGAGCTAGGTTAAGTGCAAGGGAACTGAACCTCAGCTGTTGCAAACAAGCAAAATTCTTCCTTTATTGCAAGGATCTCTATTCACAGATCCAGAGTCTTGCTTTCTGAGTAATAAGAAAGCAAAAAGCAATCAGGTCACAATGCTTTTATTCAACAGGCTTCTCTGACACCAGGCAAGGAAGGAATCTGTTCAAACTGTCTCTTGAACTTCTTTGCTTCTAACCAGTGATTTATTTGTCAGACTTTCAAGGAAATACGCTATCCGTTCAAACAAACACTTAAGCATGTGCCTTACCATAATCGTGCTTAATTCTCGTTGACATGGGACTCAAGGGTACGTTGATGACCTTTTCTGAATCACTTTATACTATTATATTATCCTCTTGCTTCCCCAGCAAAACACACAGATGTTGCCAAAGCATACTCAGCAACAGAGGCAAAACTAATCCTGGAGGTGGCAAATCAGAGGGGCTACAGCCAGGGCAGGGTCAGGATGCTCCATGCTGTGAGGAAGGGACCGACGAGGGCTCTCTTGGACAGTATTTTGCCGCAGCCCAGCGGTGCTGTGGGAAGAGGTGATATTAAATCACTGGCAGCAACGGTGAGGGCCCAGCAAACTGCAGGGGTCCGGGGCCCTCCCGGGCGGCGCGAGCAGCACCAGCACAGCTCTGCTGAAGGTTGCATCTGGAGTGGAACAGCTCCAAATCATTTTTATGGGTGATAATAAAAATGTGTTACCACATAATCAACACAAAACAGTGGCAATGGTATCCTTTTCATTAAAACAACATGTTTTAAATGAGCACTCTGCTGATAAATGCTGTAAAAGATTTTAAGGCATGCACAGAATAATCCAGTATGCTCTTTTATAAATTGACTATATATACTTAGCAGTCATTAAGGCTCAAACCATAGTAACAAGTTTATTTTTCCTGGGCACAAAATGATAGAGGTCAGGAAGTCTCCAGACTCGAAATTGCTGAGAAATTCTAGTTTTTATGATTAGGACTGAAGAAGTGCCCAAAAGAAATAAAGTGGAAAGAAGAGAGCTCTCACATCCGTGAGATCCACAGAGCCAAACTAAAGAAGGAAAAGCACAAGGGATTTAGTCACAGTCAAAATCTCAAACTATATACAGTTCTTTCAACAAGGAGTGTCCTCTCATAAACTAGCACAGCACATAGCACAAACGGGGTCCTTACGCATTATTGCAATAGCACTGGAGCCATTCATCTATTTTCTGTCACGTTCTGTTTTTCTTAAGGCTGCCATTGCCGTAGTCAAGGGACTTGAGGAGAATTCCCACTTTCATTAAACAAAAAAAGAAAGCTTCTAGCCCTCTGAGTAAACTGCTGGAAAATGATACCATAGAGGCTCACAGCCAGCAAGCAAATTAGCAAAATGTGCAATGTATTAAAGTCTAAGTATTAAAGTCTTGGTATTTTCTAGTCAATAAGGTAGAGGTAGAGAGAGGGGTAACACCAAGTGAAGAAGAACGTGTGGTTTAGATTGGAAATCCTCATTGCAAGCAGTGCCCACCTCTCTTGCTATTACCACTTGCGATCCAAGTTATGCCTCCATGAAGAATGGAGGCAGAAAACATCCTAATGCCACCATATAAACGAAGTATGCCTTGATACCGTGGGTAAACATTAGTCACCCAACTAACCATAGCCACGACAAAGAACTGGCTGAAGGGCAGCGCTTGTGGTTGGTGCCTGTGGTGTCAGGAGGGCAGATCCCTGCAGAGGACACGAAGGCCCTTCCTCCCCAGTTTGTGCTGCATTGCACAAGGTTAAGGATGGCCTCAGCTCAGCAAAACACTCGGGCTTTTGTCTTTTTGCACGTATGGAAACAAAAAGTCAAATCTGAGCCTAAATGGACACGCTGATCTGGAGCCTCTGGCAACAGAGGTCCCACCGGCATGAGGGCTTGTCTCTGGTTTCCAGACCCCACCTCTCAGACGCAGCTGAACTGGGTCAGAAAGCTGGAAAGAACTGAAATGGGGCCGCGTGTCCTGCCAACACCGCAGCGGGAGACGGGCCCGCCGCAGGAGACGGCGTGTGAACACGAAGGGAATGCAGGAGGGATGATGCACTGCACTGGCCAAGGAGCTCGCAGGCCAGCGCCGGGCGGCAGAGGTTATTGCCTGCAAAACTCAGCCCCGGCCCTCTCGCGTCCCGCGGAGCCGTCGGGCTCACCTCGGCACGGGATCTGGCGCTTGCTCGTCTCCCGTGGCTCGGAGCCTGGCTCTCCGCTGCGGGGCCTGCTCACGCCTAGGGCCCTCAGCAGGGACATTAGTGTTATGTGCCTGAAGCTCAGTCCCAGCTTACTCAACCCACCTCCCCCTTTTCTATTTGCCAGCATAAACTTTCTGAACTTCAGACACATACCACATTTCTTGCGTCAGATCAAAAGCTCGGGCCAGGGACAATGGAAACGGGAGGAAGGTTTTCATCTTCTTGAGATGTTCAGTGTCAGAGGACTTTTTTTGGCTTGGAGTGGCTTTGAAGAACCCTATTTTGGTTTGTTCCCACACATCAAAAGAAGATTTCACAAACACAGCCTCCTCCCATCATCTGTCCTCTGCTTGCATTCCTGATGTCCTATAACTAGTAGGTGCTAGAAACAAGGAAAGAACAGCCGAGCTTCCAAAGATTTCAAAATGGATACAACAGAGCTCAAAATGGTTTTTCTTTGGATAAAAATCCATGGAAATGCAGGGGGAATCATTTGACATAATCCAGATGGATATTATTAATTAATAAACAGGGGAAATTTGGTCTCTTGAAGCATTAGCGGAATTAACTCCCCTCCATCCCTCTCTAAAGAGGAGGGAGAGAAACTGCATGAATCCAGCTCATCAGCTAAAAATTCCAGTGTAAAATAAGATTCCCTTGATCTTGTAAAGACACAAGCTGATTAATAATGGTAATTGCATAACTTGTTGGACATATCTTTCTTTATAGCAAATTATTTGGCAAAATACAAGGGTTTTTTAATCGTTCATCAAGACACAGAGCTAAACAGGGAGTTATAAAAAAATCTGATGGAGAATGGTATCTATCTTGTAACAATATGAAACCTGTGAACACAAAGATCCAATGCAGACTCAACTGCTTGGTTTCAAAAGCCAAAAGTCATTCAGTAAGTGTCCACTAAAATCTGATCAATCAGGTGCCCAGAGAGAACCTGGGTATCTTCATCCTTATTACATCTTAGAGGCTTAGAGACCAAAGGGGACAAGATAATTAGTGCATGGAGGAATTTTTGTTATATTGATAAATTATGTGGGAAGCAATAGCTGATGTCATTGTAGTGACCCAATGTAGACCAAAAGTTAAAGTTTATGTCATCAGCTATTGCACAGAAGAAGAAATGTGGACCAAAGGCTTCTGCCAATCCACAGGTAGCACAGCTCGTGCTCTTTCTGCAAACGTATTTGGATTTTTGTACAGGTTTACAGGGTTTCCAAAAAAAGAAGATGCAAAAAGTGACTGTTTCATCAGCAAGTATCTTCTGGAGGGAAATGAGAGCAGAGAATACACAAAAGCATAGCCCAGTCTACTAGTTTAGATGAAACGCAGGCAGTGTTCAGCAAACCAGCAGACCACCAAGGCTTTGCTTGAGAGAGCAGCAGCAGGGGAAGGACTGGCAGCAGTTATACCGGGTCACTGCACCCTGAGGCACCTGGGGAGCTTCTCTGATATTGCTCCACATTGGAGATTTACCTCTGCTGCTGTGAGCCCACGCAGCCTGCCACCACTGGCACCCCGAAGTGTTAGAGCCAGGGGAAGAAGTTAGATGTGGAAAGGACCCAGCAATCCTTTAATGCCGTGCTAAGAGCTCATTGCAGAGTGAAGTACACAAAGGAGCTCAGAGTGAAATCAGATTCCCCATTGTTACTTTAAAACACCTGATAAAAATACACTGGAGCTATAACCTCCCACCCTCAAAATCACATCATTCTTCTCTGCCCAGTTTATTGCTTGTCACCTGCTGGGGATGTAGCAGTGCTACAGAGATGGAGCCAGGCCAGCCCGGGATGAACTTAGTCTTGACAAAGTAACATCTGCTCTCAGCAACGGCTTTGAGATCAGCTCGCTGCTTCTCACCAGGTGAGGAGCCCTTAACTCTGGCTGAGAGATTCACAGCAGCCAGCTCAAATAGGCTGAGATGTCTGGAGTGCTTGCTTCCTCCGCTGGACTCTAAATGAAAAGCTGCAGGAAGAGAGCAGCACAACTGGGAAAGATAAGGGACTTGGAAAGATACGGGAGCTGGCTCGCCTTGCTGCAAGCTGAAAAAAAAGGGCCCAAATTTTCTCTTATGATCATAGCTTCCTTCTGAAGATTGCCTAGAATTTCTGATTGAGAATCAAGTGGAAGCTTGCAGGTTTGGGCATGAGGTTACCAAAGGCTCTGTGCACTTAGGCTCCTCACATACCTCCCTTGCTGAAATCTACTTTTTGTCCACAAAAGTATTTCTCAAAAAACAAAGCTTGCAAACATTGTTCCCATGTAGTAAAACCACCAAAAGCATTTCCTAATGCAGACATAGGATTTGCTTGGCAAATTAAGTTGCATGTCATAGAAAAAGAGAATTTTTTAAAGTTATTTTATGAAAATATTAAATATATTTGACTAAAAATGCCAAACTTGTAGCTAAAAGACTTTGTGGGAGGGGATGGTGGAGCAGGAGGTCTTTAAAACCTTTTTGTGGTTCTGGCAAATGATTTACAGCACTGGCCAAACACATGGAACGGTCTTAAGGGACAGATCGCTCCCCTTCAATCCAACAGTGATAAGAAATAAGATCCAACCATCTCTAGACTTGAGAACAAAAAGATTTTAACTGTCATTCTGAACGACGGAAGCATGCCCTAATGAGAGGAAGGCCAGTACCCAAACTGCTTCAATCGTCCTAATCATAGTCATGATTACTGCTGATTAGAAAAAGGCCAATGAGATAGATGCAAAGTTCAGATAGGAACATTGATCAAAAATTCAGTTTGCCCACCCAGTTTTGGTTCGTGATTCCCCCTTGTAAAAGTCAGTTAGGACATTGCATTTTCTTTTTAGGGACATTTGTTACATTAACTGACCTACAGAAACTCAGCATTAAATTAAAAACTTTACAAGGATTGATTTAAGGTTGTTATTGCTACTAGAAACCAGCCTGTTATTATGCAGCTACCTGTGAAATAGCCCAAATAGTCCTTAAATTCAATGCATTACTGGACATGGAGAGGCAGATTCTGCATAGGGTCATTAGGAAACTTTAAGGATTAGATAAGCCACTTTCCTGTTCAGAACAGAAAGAAAATAAATAACTGCTAGTGGCAATCACATATGCAACATGGAAAATCCATGAAAGTCCTTGAAATATCAAGCAACCGCTAATGTCCACTCTATAGGACCAGCAGCAGCTTCACAGCCAAGCAACCGGGGCTTCCCTCCCAATCTCTCAGCCGTGTCACAGCACCATGAAACATTTTCTATTTTCCAAATATTCTTCCGCTACAGCAGGAATTTGTTTTATTGTCTATCAGAGAAATAAAAGACAAACCCCATAAAGCATCCCAGACAGCTGCCAGTATTTCATGAAGCTGCTTGGAAGAAGGGGGAGATCTAGAAACATTTAATACAATGATTACATTAAAACTCCAAGTAATGGAGCTTCATAGTCAAAAGACACAGGGTAGTGAAGGTGCTGTGGGATAATCTGTTCTAAATAAATGGGGTGATTTCATATAAATAGCAATGTATTGATCAAACTCTGTGCACAGTACAAAGCTTTTCTTTAAAACCTTTCAGAATCTTTTGCGTGGGGAATCACATTACAAGGACTGTTTTCATGCAAAAAATATGCATGTCATTTATCAATCACACAATTAATCAATCAGACACTAGATATGTAATGTTATCTCCCTGCATTAAAGCTGTAAGTGAAATGCCACGGACTTCTCAAAAGCGATGTCAGGAGATAAGACTGTGTTATATCAACTCAGATCAAATGCTGCACTCAAGCTCCAACCAAAAGCTGGGATTAATATTGCACTGCCCGTAGCTCTTTGGTGGAGTTTGTTAAAAGAAACTAGGCAAACTAAATGAGCAGAAATGTTAATGTAGCTGCCTGCTTTCCTACTAGCACTGCCTGCCGTGGGCAGCGGTGCCGCTCTCTCCTGACACTGCAGCTCTCTTGAGATTTGTTGGAGTTTGTCCGGGCTGAGTCCTGTGACACAGGGGGGCAGCACCAGGCTCAGGAAATTCAGAAAGGAAGGGCTATACACTCTTCCCACTAAGAAGCTGTGCTCGCCTAAGCAGAAACCTTGCATGTGAAATAAAAGCGGGGTTCATTCTCCCCTCCCTCCAGTGAGGCTCCCCACAGAGTCAGGGGGTGCCGTAGTGATGTCAAGTAAGATGTCATAGGAGAGAAGTAAGGTTTGGGGTGTTGGGGCTTGGGGAGGGGATAGTTTTCTTCTGGCCTGCTCACTTTCTTGTCCTTGACTGCAGGCTCAACACCATCCTCCCTGATGTAGATTCCTGTGACCTGTAGATTTCAAGCTCAACACCATCAATCAAGCTTTCAAATCTCTGGCACCCAAATGGGTCTGGTATCAAGCAAATGGAATGGGCCAACTCCATCCTAAGGAGATGACATGGTAACTCAAAACAGGAGAGACAAGGATGGAACTTGAATCCATCTCCCTTCACCTCCTTTCCTGCAGAAACATCTCCTACAGCCACAAGGACAACCTAGAGCAGCGTTAAGGAAAGTGTCAGACATGTGAAGAGCTTGTTCTGCTGCACAGTTCAGCCATGTCTCAGAGTCTCTCTCCTCCCCAGGGGCTATCTAAGCACTGGTCCCTAATGAGTCATTTTTCATTCCATTTGCTCTGTGTTTATTCTTGCTTCTCACTTTCTGATTCAACTCTCATATTACAAAAATCAGAGGGTCACTTTTATTACCTCATTTGGACACTGATCTTACAAGTTGGATGAACCAACTAATTCTTGCAATAAGAAAGATGAGACCATTTTTTAGGGGGACAGCTATAAAAGCCTGCAGCAGTGGAGGAAGAAGAAACCGGAGCCTTGTAGCCTTTTCTTCCATGACTGAGTTTAAGTTTCTTTAACTTGTCCTTCACAGACACTGGAAGACAAATGCATTTTACATATCCTCACACATAACCAAGGGCCCTTGGCTCCTTGTCCCCATTGCAGAGGTGTGAGGAAGAGATTGTTTTTCACTTTGCCCCTAACCTACTCTATTAAAGCAAATCTTCTCACCCAGGACCAATCTGCCCAGGTCCACAGTACCTTCAGAAGTAGCTTTCTACACATTTGCTCTCACCCTTGGGCCTTGCCGTATTTATAACAAGTCTACACAGGCTCCACGTGCCTCAAAGCCCTTACCAGCAGGTGCCAGTGACTTTACCTTCTTGAAGCTGACTGGCTACACTGAAGTGGCTGATCTTACCCGTTGCCATTCCCTGAGCTCACCATGGTCATATGCTGGGCTGAAATTCAAAAGAGTAAAAGTAGCAAAGCTCCTCAACTTCAGCTGTCTCCAGAAGGAGCAGGACTGTGGCAGGAAAACCTGTCTCTGCTTATAGGAGGAATGAATTTTCACATCTGCCTTTGCAGAACAAGACAGCAAAAATCAAGGTGAGGGGTGGATCAGCCTCCAACACTGACAAGGGATGCCCATCTCATCGCTCCTGTCCTCTTCTGAACAGCTTCAGGCTGTTGTGGTGAAATGAGACATTACAAGAAGACAGTTTGGAGACAACTTCACATCCAAATCATCCAGAAAAATAGAGATCTTTCTCCAAACTCCAGGCAAAATCCAGCAGGAATATAGACTATACTAAATAAATTCAAGCACCTTTTTAATGGTGCTAGCTATTATTGAATAACAACAACTGAGGTCATTACCTCGCTACATAGATCAAACTGAACTTAAATTAACCTTGAAAAAAGGGTGAATCAGAATATTTCTCTTGTGAACAGCACCATCTTTCATGTAATGTTGCATCACTCTCCATTTAATTGCTACAGTCAATTTTTGCACAGCACCCACAGCTTTTCAGACAAAGCAGAAGCCAAAAGAGCAAAAGTACTGGGCCGTGCTGCAGAAAGCACCCTTGCAGAGATGCCATCTGTAGTACTTCAGAATAGAAAGAAATAACTAATTTTGCTCCATAAATGTAAACCCTTTGATGAGCTTTGCTCCCAACTTGGGTCTCTGGGGGGGCATAGTAAAGTCAGAAGGAAACCCATCACAGCAACAACACAAATTGCCCCACTGCAGCACTAAAACAGAGACATGATGCACTACGCCCAAGATCGAGAGCTGACAGGAATCAAGTTACCCAAAGCCCTACTCTCAAGAAAGCAGAGAGGAGGTGGTGTGGTCTTGGCTATGGCTGGGACTGAGGCAATGCCAAAACTGTTCAAGTGTCATCTCCTGGGTCTGGCTGGCTACATCTCGGCACTGAACTTTGCAGGCATCCACCTCGCTGTTCCTCATGTTGGAAGGTCTGCAGGACTGCGAAGTCTTCAGCCATCAACACGGTGTTTGTTGATGATGAGTCAGTGCTCCCTCCTGAACACGGAGCAGGTTGCAGCCATATGGCTGCCAGCATAGGAAGCATTTCCTAAGGACAGCACTTCGGGTTTGTCAGTCAGCAAACAAATGCCAGTTGCTGCACAAGCGTCCCAGGTTACAGTAGGAGACAACGTGCTCCTGGCCCTCACTAGAGCTCCCATGCAGAAGGCAAGCAGGCAGCACTTCCCAAATACTGGGGGCACCCGGCAGTTGGTAACAACACCAGAGAGCAGATTGCTTTCAGGTGATGGGAACATCACCCAATTTAAACCAGCTTCATATCTGTAAGACAAACCCACTGACCTGGGTGCAGCTTCACTCTTGGGCTAAGACTTCTCAAGGGGATTTAGGTATGTAGGATTTCCTTCCTCCTCCATGAAATCCTGCCAGGGCCCCGGCTGAGGTTGCCATTAGCCTCTTACGCTTTGTTACCGGACATAAGTGCTGAGCAGCACAAGCCAGCAGAGCATGGGTGCTCTGATGTCAGGACAGTCTTTGGTTATCACCTTCCAGTAAGTCAGATATAGAAAATCCTGGAAAGTGAAGGAAGGTACAGCTGGCTACAGGCTGAGCATGGGAGGGCTGATTTATGTCTCTCTGAGGCTGGTCCCATGTTTACTTGGATTCAGGACTGCACACACAGAGGTCAGTCACCAGCCCCTCACTCCTCTCCTAACGCCTCCAGCTCCTCGCTGCCAAAGAACACCCACCTGCCAGGTCCCGCTGCTCGGAAAAGCAATCCAGCTCATCTTTGTCCTTTGCACTACAACAGTTGTTTTCACTTGAACAATTCTGCTCCCCAGAATTTCATTCCCCCCACCGCTTCATTTTCCTGTAGCGGAATATAACTGTGAAGGCTTTGAGCATGTTCCAGACAACATTGCTCACTCCATTTCAGCACAGACAATTCCCAAATTACCATAATATCATGCACTGGCCTCAAAAACACCACACATCCACCACCCCTCTCCACAAAGGTTTCTCCCTAAATTCTTTTATGTCATTGATAACCGTCAGTTAATGAATAATAACAGCAGCATATGCCTTAAAGGGACCAAAGCACTATATCTAACAGCCAGCACTGGGCTGTCACAAGAGGAACCACAGATCAAAGGGGAACGACTGACTCAGCTGCTCTGGTGCTAGACTGGAACAATTTATCTGAATCCCAGTAGGTAGAAATTAAAACAATTTGCAGAAAACCCCCCACAATGTGAAGGTCTCCCCCTAACATTTGTCTCCACTAAACTATGCATGAAAGCCTCCCATCTTTCAGAAAAGGGATAAAAAAGGAGGACTGGATAGCACTTGAAGAGCTGACTAATGAACAACTGTTCTTAGAAAAGTCTACATACCGTTACTCCTCTGTTTTGCACTCTCCATTGGTAAGGTTTCCACAAGGCATTTTTAGCAAGAGAGACCAGAATCTGCTTCTTCCCTGGGCCAGGGGAATCACTGCTTCACATCCCTACATTATCAACCCCCTGAAGGCAAGAGATTTTTCATACAGCTCCGTCTGCTCTCTCTTTCTGAAGCAAAACCTGAGCCAATGTGTTCCAGCTGAGAGCAATGAGCTATTTGTTATTTATTAACAGCTGCACACTTGTGAGAGTGGGGAGCGTGGCCTGAAGGCACCCCCGCACGGCGGCAGGGTGAGGGCAGGCTTGTAACAGGCACGCACAGCAGTAAGTGTGATGGCCACACAAGGCCTGTTGTTTCTTAGATTTGGGTGTTATTTAGGAGGAGCTGAGCTGAGCAGCCAAAGGGGAGAAGGGAGGCAGAGATGCAGCTGGGTGGGAAGTGGCTGGAGCCAGGCTGGAGGTGAGTGATGCCCGTGTGCGCAGCAGCGCTGGCCTCGTTTCCTGGGGCAGAACCACTGCCACGGCGTGTTCCTGGCTGTGGATGGAAGGACAAACACCTGATCTCTCCAGGGCTGCCAATTCGACATCTTTTTCACTGGCAACTCTTGGAAATTTTTGCCAAACAGAAGAATAAAGGCAGGTCCTTACCTTGGCCTCAAGCGTGTTTAGCCTCTCGGTCATATCTGCTAGTCTTGTGCAGTTCATGCATTCTAGAAAGAACAAAACAAAAATATGTAAAATTTCTACATACTTTGCCTTTTAATCCATGGCTTTCAGTCAGCAGACCCTGATCCCTTTTTGATACAAGGCCCACAGAAATGTGATTCAAGCTCAGTTATGGGGGGAAGATAAGTATTCAGATCCATTGCACAGGTGAACATCTACAGCCACATCACATGTTTGGGGATGTTTAGTGGGGCAGAGTACAAACCCAAGTTCCCAATAGGTAGAAGGTAGATGAAAAAAAAATTAGTTTTAAGACTTCTCATGGTGCCAACCAGCATGTTCTGTTGTCACCAGCAGAGATACTTGTTCTGCCCCTGGCACAAGCTGGTGCGGCACATGCTCCCACCTCACGGGACATCAGGCGGCACAGCCAATACTCCATTTAGCTCTGACTGTACCCTCTCCTATGCTATGTCCTGGTGAAATACCAAGGAAAACAATGAATATACAGAATGCCCACCTCTGTGGAGTCCTGCTCCATCCCCGGGCTTCCAGGCCCTGCTACTGCTCCCGCAACAAATCATCTGCCTCAGTGACAGCAAGAAAATCCAAGAAAGACTCCAGGGCTAATGCAGACTGGAGCTGCAGCACAAAGTGGTTTCCATCTCACTTTGCTGCATAGAAGCAACAGACAGGCAGCAACCACCAAAGGGATCTTGAGAGGATGCATTAGCAAGAACAAACTTTGACATTTGGCTCTGAGTGCAGTTTAAAATGTTTGCTTAATACAAAGGACATCACTTATCTAAACAGGTCTGCTGCTTTACCTCTGCTTTCATTTCATCAATTTGAAAGGGAGCGAAGGAGGATAAAGCCCTGAACAGAGATTTAATCAACAAGGCACTTTCCCAGTGCTTTGCAGCAGTGCTGAACTGCCCATTCCCAGCTCTTGGAAAAGCTTTCCAGACTGGACCACTCAGCTATCGTGCCTTCTGAAGCGCAGCAGTTTGTAAAAAGGGAAAATGACTTGCAGCATCAGGTATTTCAGAGAACAAACCATCCATATGCAGGTGATGAATCACTGCCATCTTATGTCCCACAGAGGAGAAATACATCTCTCTGTGCGTTTCTGAGCTCCTTAAGTGCCAGAGCCAGTTTTCATTGGCTGGCCACAGGAGAAGTATTTAATCCTGGTATTTCCATAGGGCTGGGGAGGTTGACCTGTAAAATTTCTGAGCCCCTTAATAGACCATTCAGGTGCAGCTCAGGCTGAGGTTGTGCTGATGCAGGGGATGTTGAGTAAATCCAGTGCTTACCTGTGGTGAGGAATGGGTGAACATGAGTTTTGGCCTGACTAAACAACACCCCAACACCTAGGACTCAGCTGTCCCCCCAACAAGCTTTGTCCCCTTTTGCACTAGAAGCCCCAAAGAATCTCTCCAGTCTTCACCCACAAACACTTTGCAGTTTTATGAAGAACATGGTATGTACTGATGGCTCTCAGCCACGCAAAGATTCTAGCTCATGGCTTGGAGGGCCAGGAAGCTTGGCTGTTCCCACGTTAGTGATTTACAGTCTAAGAAGACTGCTTGAGTGCTAACGGCAACTAATCACTCGTTGCATAAACCTTCCAAAGAAATTCTCTCACTGACCCTCTACGAGGAGCTGCGTAGCTTCCCAAAGGAGCTAAACGTAGAGCTTCCACCTCATGATACCCAAGGTTTTGCTGACAAAGCATCTGATGGTTCAGGAACACTTAGTTTGAGGGATTTCCTCACAGGTCAGTACTGACATGGACTTCTTTTTTACCCAACAGGAAATAACATTTGTTTATTTTTATTCTTTGCAATAGATCTTGGGCAATATTTTTTGGCTTGAATTGGTCCATGAATACACAAGTGCCATAAGTACATTGTCCCACAGGGAAGAAAACGGGTGAGGCTTGTTTGGTCTGGATCTGTTTGTGGTGTGTACAACAGGGAATTACATTCTGCATGTAACCAGCTTCATGCTTTTGATCCTGCTCATCCCCATAGAAAGATAAGACTGAATAAATCCAGTGCTCCCAAGAGCCAAAAGGCGTACCAGATGTGTTACAGAGCAAATAAAATATGGAGTCCTATTCTCCCTTCTGCTGGCTTGCACATATTAATAACTCCCATAGGTTTAGAGAGACTGACTTGAACTGTCTGAAAACCATCTCTGTGCATAATTTGAGATGGATTGATCATTTAAGCTCTCTTTGGAGAGCTCAGCTCATAAAAAGGGGCTTGTACTACCCCTCTGCACAGGGGTGAATCAACCAGCTCCCAGCGGGGAGGATACTCTGATCATCTGCCAGACAGAGTGTACAAACAGCACTGGTCCATCAGCCCTCTCTGCTCTTGAAGAGTGTCTCAAAGAGCCGTCTCGAGTGAGTTTGCAGCACACAAGGTTAGATTTAAGTGCACAAAATGACAGAAGGGGGGATGAAGCAGCAGTGCCACTGTATGGTGAGATTTCTACTAATATCGTCTTCATGTCAGTGCTGTCTGCTGAAACATATGGAAAACACAGCCGAGGTCAGAAAGAGAGCTACTTAAGCTCAAGTTGGATTTGAACTCTGATCCTTTTCTTTGTGAAATGCCTGGAAACTCAAATCCACACCCAAGGTACTTAGCCTGGACCCAAAAGACATTTAACTAATCCAGAAAGTGGACGTCCTAATGCAAAAGATCTTCTTACTAAGGCAAGCCATCCTGCCAACAAATCCTTGTGACATTTATTTAGCTATCCAACAGACAGACAATTCTTTCAAGCACAGAGATGAATGCTCACTACTGCAGTTACAGAAACTGCTTTCAAAGCTCCCTCACAACGCACCGGGGACCAGGCTGCTTTGACATCTGGGGTTGTTATCTGTCCTTGCAGAAAGCCTGAGAGTGGTGGTGACAAATCAAACTAATAAATAACTTCCCTGACTACTATGCACTGACGTATTTAGTGTCTAATCCTGATGGCTGGTGGTTCCAAGGCCTGGGACTGTGAAGTTGCATTTTCTGATCAGGGTGAAAGCAGTCAGCTTTATTAAAATGAGCTTGAGAACCTCACATCATCATTTCACATGCAACGAATATAACGTTGGGGCAAATACGCAACTCTCTGACCTGGAACTCCAGAGCAGACGCTTTCCATATCTGCAGAAATCCATCACTTATTGCTACACAGAACCACAGTTTATTTCCCTCATATTCCTAGTTGGCAGATTTGTATTTTTCCAGCTAAACTCTGAGAAAGGAGTTGTGATTTCACTCTATGAAGCCCAACCTCAAAACACATGGTAGGATTTGTTTTAGAAGTGTTCCAGCAGGGAGGATAAATAATTGAGATAATGAACATGAGACTGTACCAGCATATCGCGTGACACCCAGTCTGTCTCCATGTCTCACTGTTACTGTCCTAGCACACCTCTCCCTTCCCACTCTCCCATTCCCCCTCTCCAGCTGCGTGCGTAAAGCAATGCAACTGGAGGGAAAGAAAAGTCTCACATACCAGAGATGTGGCAGGCTCGGCATGCTGGAAAACAGCAAGTCACACACCCTGTGCCAGCGGTGACCCACCTAACCCTGATCCAGTGGTTGCTTCGTTTGGCTGATCTTCCACGAGAGGCTGAGCCAGTGCCTCCAGCACTGCAGCTTTGCAAACGGGCACCGGGCTGTGAGCCTGTGCCTTCCACTCCGCATACGCTCCTGCGACAAGCGACTCACAGAGGTCAGTGACTGACTTCGGGTGCCCTGCTAACCTGGCATTCCTGCTTTGCAGGGCTGGAGCAGCGTTTGCATAGTTTCATTAGTAAATAGTTGCACAATTCAGCTGCTCAAGGCTGAAAGCCCCACAAGTCTTCAAACTCCTCACTCGAAACAAGAAAGGCGTGATAACGTCTTTATACCAATGGGGCTCTAATGATTTCAGTGCAATTATCACAGTGGCACTGAAGGAAGGAAAAAAAAAAAAAAAACAGGCCAACTTTCACCATGGGGCCGCAGGTCAGAGTTTTGTGCAAAATGGCAAAGAAACCTCTTGGCATCTCTGCCCCATTTCTCAGCTCTGACAGCCCACGCTCATTTGTATACCCAGAGTCTCTGCAGAATATTAAAAGAGCTTTTGGTTTCCCTACAGCCAGATGCTCAGTAGATATAAATTGCACAGCTCAACCGAAGTCAAGGGATCAAGCCTTTGTCTCTCTTTTTCTTGATGGATTACTCCAAAATTCATATTTCAGAGTGGAGGCAGAGGAGGTGGTTTATAGCATATGAAAGGGGAGAGAATTCTGGAATCACAGCCTTTTGTTTAAACAAATAAAAACTCTTGCAGCCCGTTTTTTCAATGTATTTTGTATTTTGCTGTTACAAGAAACTTCAACCTTGCAATGCAATGGGGCGTAACACACAGTCAAGTTTTGGGACATAAGAATCACATTTGCAGCTCATGCTTCAACCTGCTCAGAGTTCTAAATGAGGCACTTTCCTCCTCTGAGACTTACTTTCCTTTTATCCATTGTTAGTGTAATGTTTCTTCTGTAAAGGACCTGAGGTCAGAGGATGAAAAATGACCAAACATTACATGCACACAGAGAAATAAATGAGTATATTTGATTTCTGTGATAAAACCTGCCTGGCAGCTCCTCTCTTTCCATCTAATGAAGTCTCCCTCTTCCATTGCACTTTTCAGAACTGGACATGCACAAAGAGCACAAACTTGGTTATTCCCAGGATAGGGGGAACAAACCAGAGCTGTGTGCAGGCCATGCCAACAGCCCCTGCTTACAGCCCCCGGAACACAACAGCAGCTCCACGGAACAGGAGGCGACAGCTTTACTCTGCTCAACCAGGGCTACCCAGCGCAGGTCTCCACGCACCACACTGTTATGGTTCAGGGTGCACTGTCTTACAAATCAGTAACACACAGCTTGAGTAGGTTCAGTTTGAAGAAAACTTTGTCTTTCAAAGGAAGCAGGAGACCAGCTTTTTTCAGTTAGTAGACACCTTTCTCCAGGACAAGTTCAGAGTAGTCTCTGAACAAATCTGGAAGAGCATGAGTGAAGTCAGCTAAATTAGTCTGGGCAACCATGTTTCTTTTCAAGGAGAAAAGGATGCAGCTCAAAACTCCCAAGGGAAGAAGGAAGCACAGCTAATTTCTACTGTCAACTCAGTGAAGCACCTAGTATGCTATGCACCACAGATGTTATATTTGAACACTCATGAGATAAACCACCAAGCCACTAACCCCTCCATCCACTTGTTGCCACACACATACAGACAGTTTAGCCAGAAAGAAAAAAAAAAAAAAAAAGTGACACTTTCAGACTCCAGCACAGAAGAAATTTCAAGTCAAATTCCACAGTAGAAATATGAACACACATCTCCTGTGCCTACCTAGGTGGCCCTCAGTAGGGGACAGCCAGTCTGGGCTCGCATCTCCACTCCTTTTTAATTTGTCTGATTTGACCCTTCCAGCCTTTTTACATGGATACTGAGTTTCCCTAAGTAGTTTATGTTCTGGCCCTTTGCAAAAGCTTTCGCCAGTGCCTGTGAAGGATAGCAGGCCCAAGCCATAAATCACAGCCAACCTGGGATCTGTTTTTTCAACACATTTCCTCTAATGAGAGTCAGATGTTGGCTAGATAGACTTTATTAATTGTACTTGTTTAGAACCAGTCATGTCTGTAGCTCTGTAACAGGGTTTGAGCATGTGAAAGGCAAAGGGCTGACAGCAACTGTGGAGAGGAGGAACGCTTGTGTCGCCCGGTAGTCTCTGGTCTGAAGAACAAACAGGAACCAAAGGTCTGGAGAGCTGCGGGAGGGGAGGGCTCCTACCGGGATATCGTGCGCCCTGGCCACGGCTCAGGTCCCCGTAAGCTGGAGCAAGAACTATTTCTCTAAGGGGAAGTTCTCTGAGTTTTGTTTAGTGTAGGATCATTAAGACTCAGCTGCAAGAGTCCCTACGTTTACTGCCATGACATTTACTTGTTGCGTGCATTGCAAATTTTCACCTTTTGGCAAGGGCAGTAGCGAGGGAAGGGCCCCAGGCGGCCAGGGTCTGTCACCACAGCGATGCTGGGATACACCGTCCCAGGCACTCGACCGACAAAAGAAGAGCTCATTAGGTCCCTCCTCTCCCCAACACGGCACTGCCTTCAGCTACGGGGGAAACCTGTTTTTTTTTGCTGAATTGCAAACATTGCATGCGCCGACCTAACCCTGCGCAGCCTGGACGTGCACGGAACACACCCCGGCGCCCCGCCGCACCACCAGCGGACGGGGGAGGGAGGAGGGAGGGAGACAGAGCATCTTCCTTTTTGCCCTTTTCTGGGTCAAACAGCTTCCAAAACCCATAAGGCCATTCATTCACTTTCAACACGCAGTCCTTGTAATCCCAAATTCAAACCCAGCACTGACAAAGCCCTACAACATTTCCGCCCAGCATGACCGTCAGAATAATTAAAGTATCTCACCGATATGGAGCTGGAGGCTCAGAGAGACTTAAAGACTCTCATTGACCAAAGAGGGTTTGTCCGCTCCCACAGTTTTCCCATCAGGACTTTGGAGGATGAAGTTTTATTTTCACCTGTAAATTGTGAGGTATTAGGCTGCCTATCAATAAGAAACAGAACATCTATAGAATATTTTTGCCTTTTTAACGTTATTACAGATAATTCACCATCTCTGCTAGGAGACCCACTGCCAAAATTTCTCCATCTGTAGTCTCTCTCTCTCATATCTCTATTATAATAACCTTTACCCTTAACCTTACTGGCTATCTTTAAAAAGCAGCTCAAATTTCCTTTCTTATGAGAACTGCTATCTGATCTTTTTCTGCTTGTAAAATATTAATACTTCATGGCTAATTTCTTCTACCTTCTTAAAGAGGAAAAGGCTTCTTTTTCCGGGAATGAGCAATAAATATTTTTTCATTATCATGATACTCTGTGTTTTTGAAGTGTCTGTAAAAAAAACCTGAGCAAAACTGAGTGAAAAGAAAGTTTACCATAAAATGCACTTTTGGAGCAACAGCTGCTGTTCAAGAACCCACATAACGTTTGGTACATAGTTTCAAGTGAAAAAAATGGGTGCAATTTTAAAAATTTTTGTAATGTTTTCTCTAGATTTTTTTTTATTATTTTCATAGTTTCTTAATGGCATGCATGTTTCAGTCTTAAGTTTTGAAATAGCATTTATTTCAAAACTCACCTAAATTAAAAATGAAATTAACTGATTAAATAGTCTTAAATGAAACTAAATGGTTCACTTTGGGTCAAATGAAATAGTCTTGGTTGACCCAAACCCATATTTTAGTTATTACACTGTGTCAAAACCTTAAAAATTTCCATTTCAGTTTCCCCCAAATAATTTTTCTTTCCAATTTTTTGGTTTGGCAAATGAACCCAGAAAACCTCCATTATTCACTCAGGTCTATTCTTAAACAGCTCACATCACTCACATTGTTTTATTTAAAATTTCACACATGCACACTCCCACACCACTAACTAATTTTATACATAATTGCTCTCAGCCTGGGGATTTGTGCTATTTCACAGCGCCAAAGATCTATTTTGCTGGTTAGGTCTGTGCTCTGTTAGCATATGGAATTAGATCGTGATCATTTATTCACAGGCAACCACGAGTTGTGAGATCCATGTTCAATCCATCTTTATCTGTCAGAGCAAGGTTAAGCAGGGAATGGCTGGATTTTGATGCAACACGTTTTGCTAGAAATGTATTACTTACTATTTTTAGAAACATCAAGGACATTTTATTAACGTAGCCCAGCATAGTTGCCCGAAGACTGAAATGACCCTGATAATAAAGATTTTACATATCCAGCATGAATTTTTTGCCAAATCCTTTCTGTCCATGGAGCTGCTGAACACAGTGCTCCCATGGTGGGACTGTGGGTGCTCAGTACTTCTGACATTGTACAAAACAACCCTCCCCTGAGCCCTTTACTCCCCTGCTTCTCCACTATATCGCTGCGTGGCTGTAAAGCACACTGAAGCAAATAAAAAGAGAGAAAATAAAGATACATAGGTAGTATGAACAAAACACATATACACACCTCTCACAACAAGGTAGGGCTATATGGAAGCTAGATTAAGAGTCCCCAAACTAAAAGGAGGGAGCCCACATGCCTTCCTGCCAAGGAAGCCAAGGGCACAGAGCCCACAGGGGCTGGGGCTCCTTCCCAGGGGAAAACACTCCTCCTGTAGCTGGTCCAGTGATCACTGCACCAAAATCCAGCTTCTGTTACCCACCATCATCAAACCAGACTCATTTCTCTATCACTCCTTGATCTATGACATGGAATGATAGTTAATGGGACCTGACCCCACTCCAAGCACGCATGGGATTCGAAAGTTCATCTCGAATTGAGATGGCCTCACACCCCTTACAGAAGAGACTGCTTTTCCCTGCTGGGAGAAGCAATCAGGGGAAAAATGCAGTCAAAATATGGCGTAATGTAACATGAAATAAGGAAGCAGACAGGACAAAAGGAAACATTCGAATCGAGGCTCACCATAAAGTCTGGAGGGACTCTTATAATATTGGTTCTGCACCTGTGTATCACAGGTCAGAGAATCTCTCACAGTCCTGAGCCAAACAATGTGTGCTTAACTGGAGTATGTCTTTCAGAAAGACACTCTAGAGCCAGACAACCCAGGTTTCTTTAGTGAACTGCATCCAAAGTTAACCATTGTATAAAAAATATGTATCTTGTTTCCAGTTTGGATTTCTGGCATTGAATTCTACCCCTGCTTGGAGTTTTATTACACTTCAGCCTGCAAGACACCTTGAGGGTTAGACGCCTCCACTCTGCACAAGTTCCTGCAACCCATAAACATGTTACTTTTAGGATGCTCAGTGAAGCACTAGCAGTTCCTCGTCCAGAACATTTAGCACTGGCTTCCTTTAGCTAAGAGAAAATACTAGCTGAAACACCAATCAGGAGAACAATTGTTTAAGCAACTGGAAAGGGTGGTCTGAATTCAGAAGAATTTGGCTCCCTGAACATCAAAATACTATGTTTGCCCATGCCCTCTACAACATCCATGTTTTCTACAGCAAATGCGCTCTGATAATTATCGTTATTATATTACTACTATTGCCACGGGCACTTTTGCAAAGCTTTGATTTCCCATGTCAACATTTCAGCTCCAGGTTGAACCCGCCGTGGTTTGTCCGTTCTGCCACATTTCCCCCCTCCCGGGGCTCCGCGCGACGCCCGCAGCCCCTGTTCGACACACGGCGGCTCTGCCCCCCGCTAACGCCTGGCCCTCAGCGCTCGGGAGCTGGGGTGGAATGGCTCAAGCATGCAAGATACTCAGTCTCTCGAGGACCATTACTCTGCTAATCCTGCTCATTACCCCTTTCTGGCCTTTATCTCAATCCCCCTGAGTCCTTATAGTTCTGAGCAGCAGAAAGAGGAATCCCTTCCACATTTCTCTGCAGCTGTGAGTTTGTTCTCTGAGACACTCGGGGACACTGGGGAGTCAGGAGACCCAGAAAATCCCTCATATCATCTGGTCCCCATAATGTGAAGAACAAGGTAAGACTTGCATCAGACCAGTGGCTAGCACAGGGCTGTGCAAAGGACTTTTTGTTTTGACTTGGTTTGTTGTTTCCTTGTTAACTTCTGGATGAAGAAAAATTAGTAAAGGAAATAATCCACGTGGGTTTAGCCAGGCACATTTCATTTTCAGTTTCAGGTTTTTAACACTTCAAAACAGCTACACCAGGCTACTTTTCTAACTCATTTTAGAATGAAAAACCAGAAGATATACTTAATCAAAATCTTTTAAACAATTTCCGCATTCTGTTATTTTAACCCAAAACTCACCAACTGCTTCCCAAATCTGGGGATCCATTTACTTTCGGATGGGACCGAGCCCTTATTCACAATTTGCCTATCTTTGCTTTCTCTGATTTATGATATCTGCACAACAATGAGCACCATAGCGTAAGTGTCCCCTACCAGACATGATGCTGGTGGTAGTTTGAGGAGCTTCATTTTGAGGTTCTAGATGCCTCCACCTTGAAACTCTCCTAAAAAATGCCTTAAATGGCAAGTTTAGACCCATGAATGAAGGCCTAGCATCCAGGGAGATTTATCCTGGAACATGGCAAGCATTGGGTAAGGCTGGGCGTCAGCCAGTCTTCACTCCCACGACTGTCACCCCACGCACTCAGGCTCAATATTATGTTACTCTTACAGCTGTGGAGGATTTGACAACGAATTTTGACCTTCCCTCTGAGCACTCATGAGGAACGGGGAGAACAGCCAGGAAGCCCCAAATGGACAAACACAGAATGGTGCAATTTGTCTGCAATACACCAAGAAGGAACTGGGTATCTCCAGAGACACCTTCATCCCCCCCCAACCCCACACTGTTTTCTCACAACAGCTCAGCATCAATAATCACTTCTGATCACCAGACAACAATACATGGGGGCAAATAAGCTCAGTCCAGGGCTTTAAAATTACACAGTTAGAGGACAGCTTCGGAGGCTCAATGCAGAGTCACTGGTGCCTGCTGCCACATGATGCCACTGGCAACAGGGATGATGCCGGCACTTTCAAACAAGCACAGCACCAGATTGCAACTGGAAGGAACAACCATCATTCTCCTGCGGCCAAAAGAACTCCTAGGTTTCACACCCACCAAGAGTTTAGCCCCAACAGCACAACCAGGAAACTTGAGGGGACTTAATCGAATCAAATCTCTTAACTGTTTAAGTTCTTTCTCCATGAAATGTGTCTGGAAGACACTTTCAAGCACTTGACCAAAGTTAATTGCCCAAACCCAAACCATCACAGCCCACAAATCCTTTAAACTTTGAGAACTGACTTAATGTTGAACAGCTGCCAGGCACTCATTCGCTCACAGCCACAGGAACAGCTTTCTTATCAATAAACGGGGATTCCTGTGTATGCAACACCCAGTAATGGCGATGGAAATGACTCAGGCAAATGCCTCCACTTTGCGATTAGGATAAGCCCAAAAGGTTGCAGGCAGCAAAAAAGTGCAAAGTGTAGCTACAGGCCAAGCAAGATGCACATTCAAAATAAACAATGGAACAGTCCTCTTCCAGAAGTGTGAGGACAGCCAGCGTGGGGGATGTTATAAAAACGTCGACATTTGCTATAAATTGCTATACTCCGAAACCCAAGACACTACAGCTTTCCTCAATAGGAAATAACTGGGCTATCTCCAAAAACTGTTGGTAAATGAGGACTTCAAGGGTGACAATTGCATCAGTACAAAAGCAATCTCCTATTTTAGCCCAATTAGTGCTGTGCTAAATCATCAGCCTAGGCCTTGCCTTTTGCAGTTGAAAGAGACACATCTGTGAGGCTCTTCTGTTGCATGTGGTTTATATTATACTCTCGCACAATATGCATAAACTAACACTATTCTACACTTAAACAGCACCTCATCTGGAAATCTGAAAGCGATTTATGAATGGTGGGCATCTGTGACATTTTACAGATGGAAATGGAGGCACAGAGGGATTTGGTAATTAGCCCCAGACTTGCACAATGAGTCAGCTGCAGAACAGAGCCCATTATTTGTTGTGTAGTAACATCTAGTGTCTAAACACAGAGGGAGACAAGTCTTTCCCCCCAAAAAGTGTACAAGCATGCCCAAAAATACCACCCATGTCTGCGTTCAGACCAAGACTGTTGAGGAATAGTTGGTGTGAATGCATATTCTAAAGCAGTCTCCCCTGGTAGACAGGTCCCTCCATTCTTGTAATACAAATGAAGGCCAGAAGAAGGGTTAATACGCCTGAAAGTTTGTCTGCTTTTTCCACATCAGTTGATCTAATAAAAAAGATTGATTCTCCCTGCAAATCTGGCCTCACTTTAACAAATCATTTGATTTGACACAAAGGACTATATTCAGATAGTTTAAATTCCACTTTAGTCCCTGAAACTGAAGTTTCTGATGGGCTGAATACTGAGAAACAGCCAATAGAAAGCACCAGGCAGAGACACCCACCTTGAGTAGGGCTGAAATTGCCCGAGTGCGGCCAGGAGCATCTGCTGCACGCAGGCACTCCTCTCTATACTGAACTGCTTCTGAGCCTGTGAGGAATGTCAGTGTTACAGAAAACAGACAGCCTTTTCTATACCCTCTAGAAATATAGCAGCAACTCACACTTCTGAAGCACTCCTGGTACATAAGCATAACACCGTATCACCCTCCCACCTTGCGCAAGACAGCAGGCCAGATGCCTGGAGTGACATTCCCAAGGTATTGGGATGCAGATCCCCAAGATGTGGGAAAAGCCCGTGACAAAATTCAAGAAATCCAGGCACTTGGATTGAAATTTAGAATTTTCAACCTCTTTAGTTTGAAAAGATAGAAAAGCACCTGCAGTCAGATCTCGATTGCAACTTAAAGCAGACCTAGTGTTTAGCTCTCCATCATTCCCACTTGGTCCTGCCTATACCAACATTGATGAATGTTGCAGTTGGAAGGAGATGATTTTACAGTGCTCCTGCCCTTAGTTCACCTGTTCTCCTACTTATTTGGCATGCCTCATTCTAAAAAGAGAAGAGCAAATCTTCATGTCATGTTGCCATGTGCACCCTACACTGCACAAATTTTTTATCTAGTCTCAGGGGAAGTCATGGAATCCCTTCTGCACATTTAATTGTTCATTTCAGAATAGTCATCTCCCCCCGCCATGCCTCAGAGAGCAAATCCCAACCGCACTAGGAGCAATACATCTCTGCCTTGCTGCCTGACCCCGTACTTCCAAAGAGTTTAGTCTACATCTGAAAAATCAGTGTATCATTTGGAAGATAAATTACTAAGATCAAGCCATTGAAGGAAACATCTTCAAACATAGGACGAGAGGAATCTTAGGCCAAATTGCTGAAAAGGAGGAGTTCTTGCAGACGAAAAAAACCCAGAACAATAAAAACCCAGCCAAAATCCTCTAACCCCCATTGTCAGGTTAGCAGACGAATAGTAGCATCAGTTAGATTTTGCTTGGATGAAACCTCAGAGGCACGTGGAAGTGTGCAATGGAGTAAGCCACATTTTAAAATAATTTAATATCTTCTCAGAGGGCCATGATGTGCGGGAGGCAGGACTATTCCTGTCCTCTACGGACATGGAACAGGGTAGATGTGAAAAGGGCATGGCCACCAAGGAGAAATCGAAGCACAAAGTGGAGAGAGACCAAGGAAACACATCACCACTTAAAAAAGACAATCCAGAAACAAGACTGGACTGTGGTGGGACCAATAATAGATTGCAGATTTAGATGTGAATGAAGATGATGTGTCCTTGGACATGTTATTTAGTTCATCTTCATGGCAGTTGCAATACAAGAGGTCAATGTGCTAAGAAGTACATTCATGTGCCAGGACATGCCCAAGTAACAGAGAGCAGTAAGCAATAACATCCCCAGCCATGGAAGAGAATGTGAAAGAGAATGAGGATAGAAACAAGAGCTGAAAGATCCTTCTCTCCCAGAAGGGCTGGGACTGACTTCTCCATTTGGACATTGATTTTTTTTCCTGATACAATAAGAACTAATAATTTCAAGGAAGGACCTGAAGTCATTATGAACTCCAAATGCCCTCTGGTCTCCACAGCGAGTGCTGGGAATAGGTGTTGAGCATCTTCAGTTTCTGGATCCCACCCAAGGGATGCAGAGCGGCAGATTTGAGGCAGATCCTTCCCAGGCTGCCATCTCTGCCCCGCTTGGCTACTGCCCACTCCAGCTGTGCCTGGGATGAAGCAATTCTATGCTGAACAACCACGGTTAATGAGGAACCAGAGGCACGTTCTGCAACATCCATGGGCAAAACACACAGAGAAATGAACTGCAGCTAGAGCATGAAGCACGTCTCCAATAGAGGTAGGGGCAGAAAGACAGATGCTTGCCCTAATTTAAGGCTTCACAGGACCCTCTGGGCTATGGAACAATCATTTTTCTGCTGAGTGTGTGTTTAGCAAGGAGAGCAGAGGCAGATCAGTGTGAGCTCTCCATGCCCTTGCATACCACTGCTTTCACTAAACCAGCCTTTTGCAGTAACTCGCCCGCTCAGCATATGTGCTGCTTCAAAGGTCCCCTGATTTTCATCTTTTACCATCAGTCTGGAGACATACAATTCATGCACTGGAAAGTAACAAAAAAAGCTCTTGTTCACTTCCAACCTTTAAAATTATTTTGGTTTTCTCAGGGGAGGCTGTTCAGAGACACCAACACGAGTGTCATAGAAACACTCGGGCGTAGGGAGACACCAGGTTGCTGGATGCCAACGGCTGACAAACCCCTCTCCTCGTGGGAGAGCCTGCGATTGCAAACACCGTCACAGCCACCTTCCCCATGAGTGCTCTGCAGCACTCCCCTCAACAAGCTGACCCCCTTTTCTGGCTCTTCTCAGCATACCACTCCCAAAGATTGATGAGGAGCATGAGCAGGTCAGGGAAAACAGGGGGGTGAGTTTTAATTGCAAGAAGGAGAGCACAACAGGCACTCTGGGACAGACCCAGGGTCTGTGGAGCCTGGTGTCCCCTCTCAGACACTGACCCAAGTTAAAATGAGAAAAGTGCAAGCAGGACAGCCCTTCCAGGTGCTCATCAGGTGCCGCCTGGGCAATTCCCTGAACCTGAGAGGAGCAGGGCATTTCCAGATCCCCTTTTCCTTGCCTTCCAGATACTTGAGGCAAAAGGCAGACTGAGACTCACAGACCCCCTCCCGTATGCTCCCCCCAACAAGCAAAGGGCATCCCTGGCTGCCACAGCCCCCCTCCCCAACAGTGCACCCCACTTCGCTCTTAGGATCTGTTTTTCCGTGATGTTCATGTTGCCCACTTACGGTCCTGGTTGGAAAAGTAACCGTGCTGGTGGCCAGATGAACCTGCGGGGGGGAGACAAGGCAATTATCACTGGGAACGTGTCAAACCCTCGCCCTGCAGAGCATTGGTTCAGCAAAGAAAAAGTTTACTCAGCTTGCGGAGCAAAACTTGGTAAGGAATGGAAGCTTCTTCATTCTCCCCACTTGGCTCATTTGCAGTCTTGCCAGCACTTCCCCCCTTCCCACCCACAGCAAGACATGCATGCACAGACGCACACACTTGTGCTCTCAAAGTGCTGAAATAAGCCTGTAAAAAAGCCCTGTGCCTCTATTGGAGATGATGCTTCCAAGAAATACAACCACAGAAAAACCTAGTGAATGAAACAGGCTGCAGCAATCCATTCTGGTTGAATGTAAAAGGGGCTTGGGGTTGGTTTTGGGTTTAGGTTTTTTTTTTTTGGATAACTGCAGTCATTGCCTCAACTGCACGCTACGGGGAAAAAGTGGTCTCAGGTTCAAGAAGGGAAAGCAGCAGCCATCGTTTTGGCTGAGACATGAGAAGAAGAACCTGGCACCTTCCCAGCAGCTGGTGCATATGCTAAAAACCAAGTTCGTGACAAGAAGAAGAGAAGGCATCAAGTTGAGAGGGAAGGGGGGGGGGGAATGCCTTTAGCAGTATGGGCACAGCAGCAAATCCTATGTTTAGAAAACCAATGTACACTTCAGAGGGGGTGCCTGCCCCCAGTTCTGCTGGGACCAGCTTGTGAGCTGGGCCAGTTAACCTTGCCTCTAGAGATTTTTCTATCTCCAAGTGTAAAACCAGAGAAGACAACTTCAACTGCCTTTGTAAACCACTCTGAGGCCGGAGAAGACCTAATTACTTAAGTCTGTGAACCACAAAGCACTTTCATCTGGAAAGCACTATATATGAGCAAATCAGTATGTGTGTTTTCTTGCACAGAAGGGTAAAAAAGAGAAAGAAAAATGCTAAACAAGCTAAGAAAATAATTGTCAGTATCAAAAATTTCCCTCAGCACTGGAGGATGACAGTCACACTGCAGTGATGTATATTAGTCATGATCAGCACACATAAAATCATCTTGAAGATACTAACTACTTACAACTGTTACAAGATTTTACAAGAGTATGTTTGTTGTAGCAGTGTCTAGAAACATCACATTATAAACAAACAAACAAGATCAGATAATTGCTTTGAATATGGTTTTTGTTAGTTTGGGGTCCTAGATGGTTTTGCGTGTATGCCTAGAGAGCTGAGCAGCAGGCTTGCTTATTGTCCTCCTACTCATCTTCACTAGGAGGAACAGGAGACGTTGGTGCAATGACACCACTGCAAATCTGGACAACGCCTGGAGTCCCTTAAGACCCTCAGACACTCACTAAAACCCACACAGATTCCTCTGGAGGGCTGATGTTTTAATATCCCTCCAGCCCTTCTGTGTCACCTCAAGCTTTACAGCACACAAGCAGTGATAACAGGCCAAGTCCAGTCCCACAGTCACCAGTGTTACATTCCTCCTAAACCTATCCTTTGAGGGAAGTAAATAGAGACTTGGCTGCTGGTGTGACTCCCAGCAGCTGTTTCCATAACGCTGGGCAAGCATGGGACATGTGCATGAACAGGCCATAGACCTGAATGGACACCAACCCTATCTTATTCCCTTTTTCTTAAAGAGATGCTCTCTGAGGGACCTGCCTCCAAGCCCCGCACAGGGTTGCCAATGTGACGAATCTTTTTAGCTGGTTTAACCCAAGGTTTGGGTTTCAAGTGACACTCATTCAGCAGGGACAAGGTAAATCAGATCAGGGACCCAAGGGGATGTTCCCACAAAGGCCCACCATGGCTTTGCTCAGATAAGCAACCACATCGTGTTGCACCACTCACACCACTTCTATCCCCTCCAGCTCAGGCACTGGGAACCAGGAGGCAATGCTTGTCACTGGGAAATCCTGGAGGGGAAGGTGATGGCCGTGCTGCAGCCTTTCCTGCAAGCGTTACCAAGCTATGTCAGCATGTACTGCAACCCCACCTCTGGCTGCAGAGGAGAGAGCAGGCAAGTGGGGATCTAGGACACATTCTAAGCCAGGGCAGAAACCTGCCTGGATCTGAGTGTTACTGTAAGTGCAGATAGATAACACAGTACTTACTGAGACTTTCCTGTTGCATGGCCAGGGCCAGTTTTGCTTCTCCATGAGCAGCAATTGCAACACTTGACAGGAGATAGACAGGGGAGTCCTGGCCTCCCACAGAAACCTCTCTCCAGATATTCCAGCTCCAGACCCTTCCAAATCTGATGGGTTTCTAACTCTGGTACCTCTTGCTATAGGTAACAAACCAGTCACGGCAGTGCCCTGAGTTACAGAAGACAAGTCAAAAACACTCTGCTCCCTGTCTTTGCTACAGCAGACACATGATTGCAAGTGAGGATTGGGATGCAGCTCTAGCACCTTCCCCACCACCCTGAGACACTCAGCTAGGGCAACTCCTATCCTTTGCCTTCTGAGAGAAGGCAGAGCAAAGCTCAGTTATCCAGGTCAGCTACTAACCCAAAGAAAGCACCACATGCAAGTCTCAAAGAGCCTAGAAATTAGTTATCTTGGACCACAGCAACTGCCCTCCATGTTAGGGAAGGGCACATCAGATGCAAGAGGAGTGCGGAGAAGCAAGAGCCAAGCTTCACTTTTTAAAAGCCTAAGGCCAACTCTGGCCAATCTGAAGTCCCAAGGCAATATGTGACAGAAAATTAAAGCCAGGTAAAGCCACCAAACAAGATGCTGGAGGCTACAAGGCCATGCAGTATTTGTCTAGTGCACTCACAGCTGAAACTCTCAGGTGGGGAATTCTCCTGGAGCATCCCCTTTTAACTGAGACTGTCATTGCAGCCAGAACCCCAGAGAGCTGTATCAATGCAGCATACTGTTTTGTGATTGTACTCTCTGAAAGAGGAGGACTGATGTGGAAGAGGCAATTAATTTAGTCTTTCAGTGCCTTACCAGGGTTAAGGGCTTTACAGAAGACCAACCAAGTGCATCTGGCATGAGACTTCTGGGAATGGGTGGTCAGAGAAAACAGGTATGAGATACAAGTTACAGACAGTGCAACAAGTCACTTTGGTGCTAAAAGCTTTGCATCACTACAGATCATTCAAACTAACTGCAAGCCATAACAAAATTCTCAGAACCACATAGTTTTGCACTATTAACTGAATAATATAATAACCACAATGCAATAATTTTTCTTTCATTATTCCACCATTAACAGCAACTACAAACCACCAAGTTCTGCTTCTACTTTGAGAGGCAGATAAAGATTCCAGTTTTGTCCTTTCCAGTTAAAATTAGATAAATGTTTTATGCCTTCTGCAAGAACTGCAGAGTCAACAGAAATACCAGGGGCCAAATCCAGAGGAATCCTGTTACTAAGATGCATCTAGTTAGACAGCATCCACAGTGCAGCACAGGAAGTTTCTCCCTTTGCACAACAGTGCCAGGTCGAGATCAATGACATCAAAAAAATGTTTACAAGATCTTTTCTGTAACAGCAACAGGAAAGAGAAAACTAAATCATGAGAATTACAAAAGAAAGGCCAAGCAAAGGTAGAAATGTATTCCACAGCCCTGCAGAGGCAATCCATTTCTGGACAGCTGCCTAAAACTCTGCATCCGCCTTATGCTGGCTCAACCCCCACTGCTCTTGGCAGGTGAGATAGAAAATTGGTTATAAAATGAGCCCTATATTTTATAAGTTTCATAAACATTTTTTAAAAAAACTAGAATATGAGGTATTCTCCGAGATCCTGTGCCAGAGTGTAATGTGGTCTAACTTGGAAACAGAGTTACCACCTGTTCATGGCAACTACTCTTTTAATCTTAATTTGTTTTATGAGCTGACCAACACTATTTTATTAGCTGACAATTAATTTAGGTTGATTTAATTAAACAAAATTGATTACCTTACCTCTTTCTTTGAGGCCAAACTTTCTGCAGGACTATAGGTTTGAAGAACTTGGACCCTGTATCAATAAAGCTGTATTCCAGATTTTTTGTCAAAAACGATCACACCACAATTGAGGTAAATACATGTCAGTGGACACAGAGATGTTCTAAGTATGTGTTAAAAAGCAAAAGGCAGGCTCTGGCTTCCTCGTTAAAAACAGAGGTGATAGTTTGAGACCAGGTAGCACTACTAAAGCTTAACTGGTTTAAGAAGTTGCCACCTCTTTTTAAAAATGATTGTGTCTGCACCTCGCAGGTGGACAATATACCAGATAGGGAAGAGAGCACTAAAAAATAACCCAATCTGAAAAGAGCTCATTTATTATTTTTCAGGGGGATCAATTTCTTAAACCATGTGGCTGCAGAGAAGCTCGAGTTGGTGGAACAGGAAGGGCAGTGCAGGGGTGGAATAGCAGGTGTGGCAAAGGGGGTAAATTTTAACTGCCACTGGCAAGCAGTTCATTTTACTAAATGAAAAGATGAATACAGGGTCATTGTCTGCCAATATCAGACAGCACTCTTACAGTTAGTACTTATCTAAAGCTTGAAGTTGATGACAAAAATCTGTTCACATCAACAGGCCAACAGAAGGTCATCTGCATCTTGAACAGATGCCTCTAAAATAGATCCTGTACACTAGGCAAGGAAAGCTTTTCTGTAAGTGTTTGCTCTTCTGTGAGCACACACACTCGTATATCAGCATTCAGGCTAAAGTACCATGTGTCTGCAAAAAAACTGGTCTAGAGTGAAAAAGACAGCATAGGGTGGATATCTCAGTTAGCTTTAGCGCATCTTTGAATTTGTTTTCATTTGTTGTTGTAACTGTATTTTAATCTTTTTTCCCTTTAAGTTTTTGTTTGTTTGGTTTTTACTTTTTTAGAGCTATCCCAAGAAGGAAGTCCTGACTGGGCAAACATCTCAAGTTCGGCACATACTCAACATGACACACACAAGTAGGTGCTTTAACTGTGAGGTATCTGTCAGACTGAGAAGAGGGAGCATTCATCCAGAAAGGTTGTATACACATTTATGTTTGGCTCACTTTAAAGATTCAAAGCAATAATTGACCAAGCTCAGCAGCATTAATAGCCTTTTGAGTACCGGCCCTTACCAAGCTAAGCTCGAGTGAAACATTCAAGGATGAACTTTCTCATGTCACAATTTCACAAGTCCCATTTTGCAACAAGGCAGAACTCAGTAGTTAATTCTATCTGCAGAGATTGCAGTAGAGGTTGTGGCAACAGCTCAGCCCTGGAGGATGAATACAAATGACTGTAACAGTAGTAGACATTGGGGTGCAGTTAAGCATAGACAATGTCGTAGTCAAATGGCTGTTCTTCAAGATATATGTTCTTCAAGATATATTTTCACTTGAAAAGTGATCCACCACCATTAGTTATAACTCCCTGGCAACAGAAGCCCTAATAATTCTGACTAATTGTCATGGAAAGTTACCCTGATTACAAATTTGACAGTTATAAAAATCCAATTTTGGAATTCCAAACAGGCCAGAAATATAATTAGGCTCTACATTTTAACACCCTCTTGATCACTGGTGGGGTAATGGAGACCCTTCCAAGAGCTTTGTTTTGAAATGAATGGCGCCATATTGATGAAACAACTTGGACACAAACCAGAAATTAAATTGAAAGTTTAAACAATGCAGCTGTATTTTATCATCCTGTATTGTCAAGCTCTAACGAAAATAGCTCCTAAACAGAGCCACATGTTTTGCCTGTTGCCCAAAAAATGAAGGTGAATTTTAAAACCCTTTCGTAAACTGCAGGATGCCAAGATTTTTCAGCTAGGAGTTATTATTAGGACACAACAGTATTTCATATAAGTCTTGACAACAGTTTTGCATGGTTTCTGTAAAAGCAACTTCATTTTTTAACTCAGAGATGGCTTAGATGACTGATGCTTCAAAAAAATGGAAGCTCTGTTGTGTATTTCTTCTTGTTCCATATACATATGGTACCAGCAAAAATAAAATCTCATTATGATCAGTGGAATAAGCAATACGGAGTGTATAAGCAGGATTCCCCCTTCATCCTATGTATCATTAATGAACATTTTCAGCTGCCTGCTAATCCCAGGACCTGGAGACAGATCTAATGGGGGTATATCACTTGTTTCAGTGTCACTGAGAAAACTCTGAGAGTTATCTTCTGCCTTTGAGGATTAAGATATGATGAAAAAAACCCACTTGTTACAACACACTGAGAATCAGATCTCTGATAATTCTAAATTCTAGTAAACTGGTCAAGATACAGGAGACAGAAAATGCATAACAAGACTTAGTGTTTTTAATATCCAAGGATGGATTTGCACAGCTGGAAAATTAGGAAGAAAGCTCTGGGTTTTGGTTTGTAATCTGTTCAAGTAGCCTATAGAATTTTAGGGGGTGCAACTCATACAAATTAAACGGGATTCAACCACATTTATTTACAGGAGTATAGTACTTAAGATTTCAAGACTCAGTTCCATGTTGAGCAAAAATTTGCTGAATACCAAATAGCATGTTAAGTTCTACCAGCCTTTCCCATAAAAGATTAAGTGTTCAATCTTGGTTTTGAGTATCCACAATCCCAAAACCAGGACAGAAAAAAGGCTCCAGGATTGTAACCCCCCAGTTGAATAGGTGCGATGGCTCAACCCTCACACACACTACAAAAATGAGGTAGTTTAATTGGATCTATCAGGAAGCTTGCAGAGGGGTGCACACAACTTTCATCTCAGTCCACCAGATGAAAGGAGGGAGATGAGACATAGAGAGATAAAAAACCTGAGAACAAAGAGGTCTGCACGGTGCCTCCCAGTCTCTCTCATGCTGGATAAACATGTCTGTCAGATTCTGAAGTCAGGCTAAAACCTCCGACAATGGCAGTCTGTAAGCCTGAATATCTTTTATCTTCCTGTGCAACACAGGCTTTCCAACAGCACAAGGAACTACTGAATGGGATAGCTCCCACAGAGTGTCACCCATCACCCCTCTCACTTGTGGGCTCCCACATACAAACCACTCCTGCTATAAGAGTGCTGTGACTTGGACACCGTATGCCTACAGGTATGACAGCACTGAAAATACAGCATGATAGGAAGGGCTGTGGGCAGGCTGTTATCCTGAGCTAACGAGCAGGTAACCCTACCAGCAGTTCGCTGTGTCCGTGTCTGCAAACCAGGCTACCTGCAGTGCTGTGAGGGCAAGAGGAACTACAGCAGCAGGAGGATTTAAGGCAAATTCTCTATGTGGGATGGTGCCAACACACAGCCGTTGCCGCCATCCCAAGCTCACTCAGCGTTGCTAACACAGTGCTGCATCATGTGGTGACAGTGGAAGTACACCGTAGTGCAAGCCAGGCGTGCAAGCCAGGCAGGGTGCTCAGCCCTCTGGAGATATCCCTGTTTCTCCCTCTTCCTACCCCACCTCCCCTCCTCCAAGGGGAAGCCTAGATGACTGGTGTAAATGAGCGCTAGATGCACAGGTAGACAGGCAGACAGATTAACTTCAGTGAGATGAATGCTGTTCTTCATGTTTTAGATCACTGTCTACCAAATGTGGATACGGTACAACCTTTCCTTGCATATATTAGGGATATTAAGTGTATTATAGAGACTGACAGACTCACTATAATAACAGAGGTCACATGTACTCCTTGGGCAGACCATGAGGAATGCTATTTTTATTCAGCTTTTTACCCAATATATTACTGCATTGCAAATTCTCATGTTTATTAAATGCTACCTAAATCTCAGGATGAGGAGATGGTTTTTAATGAGGCTGCTACTCCCATTCACCTGTCACTGTTCAGTATCTCACAAGCGTTTTATCTCTCTTAACAGAGTAACAAGACTGTAAAAGAAGTAAGATAAACACTAGCCAGATAACTTAGATGTTATAGCCTAGTACATGAATATGGACATCAAAGTGGCACCATACTATACAGCCTAAGGCTTTGCTAAAGTGGCTGAAGGAAGAGCTCAGAAAAGGAAGCACCTACCTGTACTGGTCTGTGCTGCAGAAAGTTTTCTCTACAATCCTTTCATGGCTAATGAACATCCAACAATGCTTGATAAAAACAGTGTCTGCTACTGATCAAGTACTGGTTGCTTTGTATCACACTTGAATCTAACAGGAAGAAATGTCCAAGAAGATGTATTGTCTAAATTCAATGTTTTATCAAAACCAGATGAGCACGCATAGCCCGAGGTCCTGGTCAAAAGCCAAAACATACAAGCAGGAAACTGCAAGCGGGTAAAATGTGACACTTGAGTAAAAAAAGGGGTAGTTACCTTTTGCAAAAACAGAGACATTTTTACCACGATGGTACAGTGTATCTGGAACACCTCTGCCTCCTGAAACAGAACGCTGTGGTTGCTACAATGCTTCTTCATGTCAGGCTCTGCTGAATGGAAATCCCAGCTCAGACCACTACTGGATGATGCACTCCAGTGCCTTTTCTTTACACATTCATTTACACAGATGCGCATACATGTGCACATACCCTTGTGTCTGTGCCGAGAGGAAAACTGCTTCCATCACAGCTAGTTTTACTCTCTTTGGACTACTACTGAGAAGCTTTCTGAATGATTTCCTTTGTGCTATGGCCTTGGGCTTCAGTGAAGAAACCCTGTCCAATGTTCTCCTCAAAGACATGCCTTTAGGGCAGAGAATAAGCAAGATGGAACTGCCAGTGCTTTAGCCCTGACTTTCCAATGACCACCCATACCCTTCCACCTATCCCTTGCCCCACTCTCTCAGCTGCCCTGTTTCAGTCTAAGTCTCTTTGGTTTTCACTGAAGCCAACTTTGGAGTCATCGAGTTGCGGAGAGACGGAACTGTGTTTAAGCTGGAATAGACATGTCTCTTCTGATGCAATGCCCTAGCTTCTTCTACAGTTTCATTAGTTCCCAGCTGCTAAGGAAACAAGAGTTCAGCGGTGCTTACTGAACCCACATGTAACTCCCAGGACAGCCAACTCAAAGCACCAGTTGGCTTGTGGAATTCAGATACCTGCCACGCGCACTTAAGCAAAGAGAGTCTAAACCATCTGTGACAAGAACATGAGGGGAATATAAGGCACTAAACCATCATCAAGCTATGCTAGCACATTTTTTATGTGCTAAATCGTTGTTTTCAATTAACTTCTAGCAAGAAAACATATATTGAATGAGTTTGTCACATTCTTGGTAAGGCACAATCCACCACTGCCCACTGAAAAAACTGCATGGCAACAGGAAATGTCTCAAATGCCCACAGATTCCTCACTCCTCAACTCCCAACACCACCCCAGTAGTATCTGTCTAGCCCTGGAAAACCTAGCTACATTTTACAATGAAAATTAGTAGCAGAACAGGCATGCTAGGCCCTGGTCATTTTAAGTTGTCTGTCCAGTCAAGGCTAAAGACTCTCATGGAAAAGGCAGCGCCCCATCCACTGCCATATATGCAATGACCACAGTTCCCTCGATAACATCCCCCTCCCCCTGCATTGCTGAAAAGTAACATAGCTGTTGGAAAGAACTGGAAAATAGTTTTTAAGGTTCATTAAAATATTTCAAAAAGTCACTTTGATTTAAAAACCCACCTTAATAAAGCCATATTTATAGTTTCTTTCCACAGTCTTCATCCATTTATACAGCTGCAGTTACTCTAAAAGACAGTTCAAAGAAATGCAGCTCCAGGCACCCAGTCAGAGCCTAAAAATCCACTGCTGAGTTGCCCAAGATTTTACTAATAAAATTTGTCTTCAGTGATATAAATTGAAAAGTCAAAACAGAAACCTGCTCACAATCTACTGCAGTGGGTTTTTCAATCTGCAGCTCAACTCCATGAAAAAAGGGGTTCCACATGACCTCTGATTGCTTAAGGGAGATAAGCAAAGAAACATGGTAAGTAGGTGTTGAAACTTCTTAGAAATCTGACCGTACCCTGGGGTATTTTCATCTGCTTAGAGAAACAGACACTCCATTTCTGATTTGGAGATCAGAGAAGCCACTTGATGACTTCTAGGAGAACAGGACAACTTGCAGCCATCTCTTTTCATGGCCTGTTACAAAAGGCCATTCTCTGAGTTAAAGCTTTCCTACAAGCCCTCTTTTTCCGATGAAAAGAGATTTCACTTCCCCTTCACTGAGGTACAAGATACGCCAAGGAGAGGTAGCCAACTGCAAGAGCACAACCCATCAAGAGCTGCTTTCATGAGTGTCAGTGAGATTCCAGATAGCTGCACGTGAAAAAGCACAAATAAATTTCCTACTAGTGCTTGGGTTACAGCCTTCCTGCTCACCCATTAAGCTACAGGTCAGAATTCAAGACTAGAAATAGTGGATAAATTTGGAATTGTTGAACCCATCTAATAACCAAAAGCAACAAGAGCCTTATGCTCTGCAACTATATTATGCAACATTAAAATTAGGATAGCATTAAAATGTGCGCAGAAAACTTAAAAGAAGATATTTATTTTCCTACACTGCTACCCCTGAGCTATAATGGACTTGAAGGCTTTACAAGCTGGTTTCAGCGTAAGAAAGAAATACATTGCACAGAACCTGGGGAAGCAATCAGGCAGCATACAACCTCCTGTGAAGAAAGCTCTCCAAAAACCAGCGCTGCGTTCAAACAAGCAAGTCCGCTCCAGTCCCAACCAGAGCAGGGCAATCAAAGCCTGGAACAGCAACACCAGCTCTGGTCACATCACAACCCCTCGTTCCCCACTGCAGCCCACTCTCCCAGGCTTTGGGGAGAGCAGCTCCCATGCCGTCAGTGAAGGTGGCACACAGTGCCAGGGGCAAGCACATTTGGCCAGAGGCTTACCCAGTGAAGCATGGTAAAAATAAGCAGACCTGGAGGCAGATACTCAGCTGATCTCAGAAAACACCAGTTGGGCAGGCCTGCTATAGAGAGAAGAAATAAGGCTGGGAGAGAAAAGTTTTCAGCTGCTAGTAACTGTTCCTTACATATGACACATTTCTCCAGATCGATCAGTGCAGCACTTCTTCATGGTCTCCATTATTCCCATCAAAAAAGGGAATGTTTAGGCCTGCACAAGTTGCCACCTGGCAGGTCTTGCTGTATCTGTGTTTGTTCAATCCTTACACAGGGCCCTGGTCTGAGTGGTCTCTCAGTGCTACTGAAGCACTGCTGTTAAATAACAGAGCACTGGTTAACTTGCAAAGTCAATTAGTACACAAGCAAAGTTGCGTTTATGTTTGTTTGTGGGTGTTTGTTTGTTTGTTTAGTTTAAAAACACAAAAGCTTATTGGAGGATCAACAGGTGACAAACAGGACAAGTCAAGTGTGTTATCAGTGAATGGGGACAACCAAATCATTTTGAGCTTGCAGTGCAACGTGTTCACTGAGAAATGCTAGAACTGGACTGATCAGCAAATGCCTGTAAGACCAGCAAGGCTAATGAGAACAGCAGGACAGGGGATATCTTTAACAGCCAGACTCTACATCCTAAAATTCTTTAATTTCAGTTACTATGAAATTCCAGTGCTTCTCTGATAACATCTACAAGGCAAACGTTACCACAGCACAATCTCCAAGGAAGCAAATTTCAAAATTGAAATGACCTTTGAAATATTTGCCTACATCGCTTTTGCCAAGAAACTTGGGGCAGTTTCATCTTTCATCATTGCTGATTCTCAACTTTTGGCAAATAGCAGACATGTTAGGTTGTTATTATTAGTAGCAGTATTTTAAATTAGTGCCCGAGAATCCATTTGTCCTTTGATATTGAAGACATTTGAAAGGAAAAAAAAAATATTAAAAACCCACCAAACAAACAAACAAAAAAAACCCCACCAAAAATACCCCCCACTTGGAAATTAGACTTAGCTAGCTAGCGTGCCTGGATTCAATCTATAGCTCCTCAGAAATCACAAGCCAGTGGAAGATTAACTCAAGATCATGGGATGGGAATGCATATGGAATTCTCGTTCTGCTTACAGGAGGGTAAATTACATTTTTTTAATCTCTGAAGCTCGGTTGATATTTCAGTTAGTCAGTGGCTGAAATATCTGCCCAGTCACCTCCTGTTTACATGTGGATGAGACAGATTGCTCCATTTACATCAGCCTTTGCATAAGACAATGGGTCCTCAACTCTCGCTCGCTCACAGTGTAGGTAGAATCCTCTACCTCAGTGCTAACACTCTCCATACTTTTCAAAAGTGAAGGCACCCTTCCCTGCTATGTTCACTGAACAAAAAATATTACTGACAGGGTTACAGTTCCCTGGGGACACAAACAATTGCTTTCTTATTTCACACCCCCTGGATACAAGCATCTAATACCACATGTCCACGGAGTACTTCATGCTACAGAAGGCTACCAATTTTCCCATCATTTTTCAATTAACAAGTGATTATGTTCAGCACCGGCCAGGGCATGGGGTGTTCTGAGAACACTGTGAAAAATTTCAGAAGGAAAGTTGCACCACAAAGTCACACGTCATATGAGAACATTGACACATGTACCCCTTACCCAGATAACTTGGCCTTACCTATGCTAGTTCAGCTGTTTTATTTTGTGAATTGGAGTCTAAGTGCATAGGCAAAAAGAAACACATGATTTTAGATTCACCAATGCACAAGGGGATTTTCTCTAATAATCCCATTCATCATTACAGAAGCTAGATGTGTGAATGATGATCCCCTAATATCCTCTGGGGAGAGCTAAGAGTCTCAGATTCAACAGGCCGTTCAGGGGGTTGCATCTGTGGATCTCAGAAATATGATTAAGTGCCTTAAGTAGAGGAAACTGCTTTTTCTACAGCTCAGAGTTCAGCATATAGGAAAGAGAGTGACCGAAAACAGTCAACAATGCATCAACAGAATCTGAATATTTCATCCTGAGTTCCTTTAAATACTTGCAACCTATATGGCTAGGAACAAATTTTACATCCTCTCTCTCGTATCTTAACCTGAAAGGCCAAGAGGAAAAGGTCACACTTACCTCGCAGAACTGAGGATCTCCTGGCCTGTACAAGACCACACAACAGGCCAGCAAATATTGTGCCATGTCCAAGGTGGAACCACGCCAATTTGCACCAAGGCAGGATTCACCCCCTTTTACAATCAGCTCAACAGACAAGTCTCCCATTGTGAGAGTAAATAGCTGAGTTAATGATGTCATGGCTAGTAACTCTTCCCTCCTGACTTTCAGTTATTTCCCCATGTTTTTCACAGGACATAAATTGCGAGTTCTGATAACTAGCAGTGGTAACTGTATGGGGGTTTCCTCCTTTTCTTTCCTTTTCTCACTTTATTCTCCTCCTATAATGAATTTTAGTTATACAAAAAAATTATATTATTTGTGACTATATGCAAAACGTCCATCAATCAAATCCCTGCAACGTTTAAAACTGTAAGCTGGCAGTAACCTACAGCACTGTTCACCATGGGACACCCCTGCATTTTGCAGTTTCTGTATCACAGCTTCGCCCACGGCCTTTTGAGACATTCTAGACCAACAAATTACAGTACAAAGTTCACAGCAAGAAGCACTCTAACGAGGGCTCTCATAAAAAGAATGTGAAAGATCAAGCAGAAAACCTGCTTTCAAATTTTTTTAGTTGGTGTTGAAGGACAAATCTTGGTAAGAGCCATCAAATCTAGAAGAGAAACAACCAACAGCTCAGCTTCTCAAAAAAAGTCACCAGTTATGCCACTCTGACTTAGTTCTCAGTAAAAAATCCAGATCAAAGGAGCAAGTTGCTCGAATTTCTCTCAAGGTTTACATTAATTAATTACTACTTAATACAGTATGATGTTTTCACCATTATATTTTAAAGAAAGTTAAGCAACACTGAAATACTGTTCTCATGGCAAAGTCACTTGGCTATATTACATATCCTACGTATGTCATCATATAGATTTAACATATGGGCCATTCTAACTGCATAAATCGGAACTAACTTCATCGAAGCCAGCAGAATTATGCTGCCATATAGTCAGTGTGAGATGAGAAATGGGGTTGCTGCCTCCATATCTCAGCTATCTGACTGGAACATTGGACTACGTAATGGAGGTGGCTCCTTTTATGAGGGGAAGAGGTAAGAAGGAAAAGCAGTGTAATAGCATGCCAAAGAGTTTGCATTTCTTGACTTTGAACTCATTGCCTACTTGCTCGAGCCACAGAAGTTACTTCAGAAATATTGTGACATGCTGGACTTGGACAGTGTTTTTCTTTTACACTTTGTCCTTACGAAAAGGAGTCAGAGCAATGGTATGGCCTCTTCCAGCCCCACCAGAAACTGCTATCGATGCCGTATTCCTTTCCTATGCTTTACTCGTTTGCTAGCTAAAGAGTTTACAGCACGTAGCATAATTCCTGTTACAGGAAGGAGAAGTTAATGCTGAATCTGGAGAAGCCAGGGAAGTATCAAGAGATTTCCAACAGCTGACGGCTGCTCTGGAGGAAAATCCAGCTGCTCCTTTCCATGCAGTGACCTGTTAAAGTTGGAACAGCAAATTTCCAAACCAGTCTGTAGCCATGCCTGGAACAATGAAGTATAAATAAATTAAATTCTTATCTCGGAAAAGTTTATGAGTGTCTCACTCTGTATACAAGCTTTTCAGGAAATGGGGGAGGGGGGAGAAAACCTTCCAAAAATTCTGCACTGAAATAATTTATACTTTTTGCAGTCAGAGAAACAGAAAGGGAAAAAATTAATAAGGGAAAAGCAATCTTTTGTCGGACAGAACAAACAATGGTGGCTATAGGGGAGCAGGAAAAGTTCTTTAGATTCTGGCACTCACCCTTGATTAAAGGTATCCGGGATTCAGCCACATACAGGTACAGCTATGACTATCACAGGCTTTCTGTTTAAGCACAACCACCAATTCCCCTACATCATAATCCACTGAAGAGTAACTAGTTCTGCTAAAAACAGCACACAGCCTCACAATGATATATGGTCTCACGATATATGCACAAAGTAATGCCAGTTCCAACCCCAAAAGCTTATGTTCCTACCAGGCAAGGGAACAGGCTGGCAGGCACACAGGCAGGACAGGGAGGTGACCAGCAGTGCACTTGCTCTGTAGCAGAGCTGGATTTCTGAAACTGCAGGTGTTTGCCCTGTTCTTTGAAAGGATGCAACTTTCAGACAAGTATTAACGCCTGGAACATCTTTTGAATTATTTCACATGTTATGTGGACACTGACTGGTAGCAGTGGCTCCAACGCTTGCTGCAAGGGTTATGGAAAGGGAGCATTAAAGAAGGTTTGCACCAACATTAGGCAACTACACTTGTTAGTCAAAGATCTCAAAGCAAAAAACACCTTTAAGGGCTATGGAAAGTTGCTTACACTATGACTACTGGAAAGCTACCTTCCTGCAGACCAGAGAAAAACCGAAGTTAAGTCTGCTGCTTTTACCTGGGGATAAACCCTACCACATGAAAACGGAGTGCAGGATGTATAGACAAAGAGCAGTTATGACATGAAACAAATGTCTCCTGAATTCAGTCATTTCCCACAGGGAGTAAAAGTTAATCACGTAACCTACAGACCAGGAAACTGCATTTAAAAGTAATGATGCAAACCATTCTTGAAAAATAAAAACTAGATCTTTGCCTGTCCTTAGATATTGACATTAAGACCACTATTTCAGTTTGACCTCTATGTCACCTAAAATAGAAAAAAATAATCCTCACTATCATAAAACAAGACACTTGTATTACATTTATCTTACAGTTTTGTGAAAATATTTCTCCCAAGAATTCAGTTAACTATCTAGTGCATTTTTAACTAACCAGAAGTTCCCAGTGAAAATACAGACCAAAACTTGCAATCCAAAATTCTTAATTCCAGACTAAGTTTTCAGATGAAAAATACTAAGACTTCGGTCAAGGGGAAAAAAAAAAAAAGCAATTCAGTAACTTTGTAATTTAGACTAAATGTCAGCTCTCTCCTTTAAAAATGTCAAAGGCAAATGTTCAAATATCCTCCCTAACGCTAATTTTATTAATACTGTCAGCAATTCTCACTATCTCAATCTAAGACAGTGAGTCAGGCAGCAAATCAATCCAATTGCCAAATCTCCAGAGGGAAAGAAACAACAGAGGAAGCAGGCCAAGGAGATTGCTGATAATGGATATTTAGTCTTTATGTGGGACAAATACTTTGCTACTTCCTCACACTCCTTTTGCTCTGTTACACTGGGGGCGCTCAGTTAGTTGTGGTTTAAATGCCTAAATATAGCCATTTAGATTACACTGCCTAGAATTTTTATATGGGAAGAATTCCTGCCTTCTACTCCCGGAGCGGATTCACAGCTGACTCGCAGGACATCACAACCAAGTTTGGGGCCTGTGACATTCCTGGGTGAAATAAGTGATACTGTATGGCGAGTGATCCTAAGAGCGAGGTCCTGTAATGCCATACTCTCAGAGCTTTTTTTTTCTCCTGCAGCACACTGAACACAAGCACATCTCTATGACCACACCTGCAGGTCCCCATTATAGTGAAGAGCCACTCCAAACACATCAAAATTCAGCAATTTCTTGACAGAGTGACTCTGAGGAAGATTATAGCTGAGTCCACAGGAGTCACCTGTTGAACAAGCTACTGAAACAATTTGGCCATCAAAGCTGTGTTTACCCCTTCGCTCTTGTTGGTAGAAAAGAAATGAGATGGTGGGGTTTATGTCCTGGACAAAAAGAACATGTCCAGCACCGTGGGGCCTTTAGAGCCATCCCTGACAGTTTTGATTTTACCAGCTTGGCAAGACACGATGGCAATATACTGACATCCTATTCCCCCCAGACAGACGTATTTCCTCTGAAGCACTGCTATCTGTAAGACATCAATCCCTGCCTAGATTGCAAGCGCAGGATTTACCCACCCAAATTTAGGCACCTGAAAATCAGACATTTAAGTCCAAGCTAGTCGCTCTGGCCTCTTTTCGTGCTCAAAGGCAAAGAGTGGGTGACTCAGGTCACTCTCTGACAGACCTCCAAGCTAGTTCATACACTCTGGAGGAACCTATTTTTCTGCATTGATGGTGTGGGGAGCATAGTGTAACTCCAGCTTTCAGATTTTCACCCAAGGAACCCACACCCATACGTGATAAATGTTAACCTTTGTTTTTTACATTCTTTGCTACCAACTTTTTATTCATGCCTCCAGCATATAAAAAGATTTTCAGCTCTTAAAACGAACAGGCAGCTAGGGTTTCCAATGCAGCATTAATGAAAAATGCAATGCAAAAGATTCTGAGACCTGCTGGGCACCAAATGGCTAATAAACATAGTTGCTTTTTCTTGACAGCATTATTTTTCCTGCTTGGTTATGTTTAGTTAAGGGACTAAGGAGACGCTTCTCCACATGCCTGCACGTGGAGGTTTTATTTCCTTTTCATGTGGGAATGGGGCTCGTGTTTGATTTGCGCTGACCCTTCTTCCCACACAATGCCAGATCTCTATCGCCTTGGCTGCGGGCCACACATTGCGGTTTGAAGCGTGGTCCCTCAGGTAATTATCTGAGGAACATTTACATGGAAATCGATGGTACAAACTCACAGCTGTCAGCCTGGGCTCTGAGGTGGACTGAGCCAGAAAGGAACTCAAAGAGAAAAGTCAGCTTCTAAATATAAATTAAGGGTTGGGGTTTTTTTCTTCTTCCTTATGGATTTTTAAGAGGCAGAAGTGAGGGAAAGGTGAAAAGTGGTTCTTTTTGCTGGGACAAACCTTGAATCCCTCAAGATGTCTGAAAATTTTGATCAAATCACTTTGTGCCTTCAGCTGTTATCATGCAGGACTGGGCACCTTTTCAAAGGGAAACTGTACAGAGACTAAAGCATATGCTCAGTGGCATGACAGATCAAGTCATCTGTTAAAAGGATTTGAACTTCTCTGAGAAAGTTAAAAGGTTTTAAACCAGTTATTGTGTTAAAGTGCTACAGTAAAAAGAATCCAGTATACCCAAACACAAAGTACAAAATTAACAGGTAGGATATCTGCTGATTCACTACGTTATTTCTTAGCTGGGCCTCCAGTACATATAACCCTGGGGCTTTCTCTTGACATACTTGGGTTGACTTCAATCAGTGTCCTTAAGATCCTTTTTCCAGTTTCCCAGATTCTTTCACACTTTCTTCTTCAGGAAAAAAAATCCACATTGGTACAGACTCACCCAGCTGAGAGGCTGTTTCTGGGGATGATCAAGGTAGTACTGCAAGTTAAAAAATGAAAAGGTTTCCCTATTTTCAGAGAGGTTGTGGCACTCACAAACATACCATCTAACAGACAAAATCTGGTTAATTATTAAATTATCAAGGTGATTTCTAAGCTTCTGATTACCTGAGCCACAGTATCTTGAGAGCACTTAGAGAGTGGTCTGGTGAGCCAGTGGTGAACATGTTAAAGAATTTTTGGAGGACAATGTGAGACCGGGAGTCTGGGCAGAAGGGAAGTACAATGCTTATCTTTAAAAACGGATAACAGAAGCCAGCCATTTTTATATCAATATCCCAAAAATGCAGCAGTAAATAATCAGACAATTTATAAGCAGCTGGAAGATAACAATCAAATCACTTAGCAACCAACATACATCTGTCAAGAACAAATCATGCCAAGCTAATCTAATTTCCTTCTATGATGAAATATCAGACCCCTTGAGGACAGAATCAAAATAGAAGTTTGCACCTACCTTGATTTTATTATGGCTTAATCCTGCTTTTTTTGTGACGTTTTCATAAGGCAACTAAGGATGCAGAGTCTGCACGAGTGTGCTACAGAGGACATTAGCAGACTGATTACAGAGTCAGGCAGCAGCTATCAAAGTTTCCCTGTCAACGTGAAAGGATGTACTAAATGAGACTCCGTAGGGCTCCACCTCAATTCAGGTTCTACTCTGTGTTTTAGGAACAGTGAAAATAAAGAAAAAACTCTAATACAAAATGGGAACGTTATACAAATAGAATAATTAATAACATGGTAATGAGCAAACATTAATGTTTGTATTGAACAAAACACTAAAGTAAGAAAGAATCTATAGCATAATCTGAGGAAAAAATGCAGATTTTGAAATCTGAGAAGTTGCCTGAATAAAGAGAATACTTTCAAAATGAGCAAGAATCACAAGTTAGACCCATTGCACCTTCACAGGATGAAGAACGCCAGGGTAAGCACTGGTTCTGAAGAAAAGGCTCTCACATTACAGAGGATGACAAGTTAAACTTCAGACACCAATACAACACCAGCGTGACCAAGGAGAGCCCCACACGGTGTAGCCCGTACAAATGTTTCTCATCAAGTACAAGGACCACTAATCACTGGCCCTACTGTGTAAGCCTGACACTTTGTATAAAGGGTGCAGGCCTTGCTAACCACTGTACCCTTAAAGAGGAGCTAAAAAATTAGTAAAAGGTGAACATCCTGCCCCAGATCCATGGTCAGCTGCAGTAATTGGGGGGAAGGTAAAGGCGGCAGGTGGAGATCACAACTGCCGACTCAATTCAAGACCAAAAAGATATGTGTCCCCCACCTGTAAGGAGCATGTGTGCTAATTTACATAGCAAGCAAGGCTAATTTAAATATAACTAACCAGTGAGGGACAAAGTGATAAGAAACTAATCAATAGTCATTACAGTGAACGTGTATTCATGTAGTTTGAAGTGTATAAATACACTGAAGTTCTTTGTGGAATTACCACCTAGCATCCATTTTTTGCATAAATACAGAATAAACTGGTATTTTGGCTGTGTGCATAAGATTGGCTTTTGCACACAGGGTGACGAGCCCTGTTGGAGAGACAACAGCAGCAAGCATGGTAAAGGCAAGATGCCTGCTCACAGCCCAGGCACCCCGGCAGTATTGTGTAGTTTACTCTGAAGGCTGCTGATATATTTCTCCCTTAGATCTCCAGCAGTCCTATTCTTGACTGTTGTCCACATGGACCCTCAACTACTTACAGCCTTTCTGCTAGTGAACTAGGAATGCCAAAGTGGTTCTGGAGCAGAATGGGGAGTGCTAGATGCCGCAGGCTGATGTCTCTCCCCTTACTCACGGCTGCAGGCAGAAGCACGGGCAGGCGTCTCATCAGCCTGCACATCCCAAAGGAAGCCCCATCAGTGCAGAGCTTCCTGACAGCTCCTGGCCTCTCTCTGGAATGTGTTTAATTTAAAAGAGAAAAAGAGGGAAAGAGGTGGGAGCAGGGGGAGAAGAAAGGAAGAAAGATTCCAGGCCCAAGATTTATGGAGAGCCAGGTCAGTGGGAAGAAGGAATTAATAACTATGGGTTATGGGGGTTTATGTGTGGATGATGGTAACTGGGCTACACTTGGAAATGCACAAGATATAACTGGTAACAGGGGATGAACGTGAAGCAACCAAACCCATCTGTGTGGCTGGATCCAAAACTGATGCTTGCTGGCACACCAGGGCAAATGTATTCCTTTTCCCTGTTTCTTTTTCCAGAAAGAGATAAGTTTGAGGTTGTTCAGGGCTTGGGAGTGTAATTTGCTTCTTCCAGTATTTTCCAACAGCAGATCTGGGAAGAAGCAGAGACTATCCCTGATTCTAAACAAGTTGTTAGTTGTTCAAGTGATAAAAACCGAAACAATAACAGGGACTTCAAATAACATAATTATATGCACTAATACCAACAAACATAAATAATTCATATCGCCTTTATATCCATATTCCCCAATCTTTATCTCAAACAGGAACAAGAAGAGCCAGGGAGAAACTGCCACCTCCTGTTATTGCAGTAGATTGGGCTAAATAAACACAGAGCTAAAATGAAGCATTACTATCTCTTGTAGATTGATGCCTCCCATCGATGCAGCTCCCAGCCCTCACCAGAACAGGTCCATCACCTGCAATACCAGAGCTCTCCTTTTTGGATTTCACAGTCTGCAGGCATTCACTTCTGTCTGGAAACTGGTCTCATCAGCCACTCATTTCCACTAAAGAGCTAACACTCTCCTGCAATCTGAAACATTAGAGGATAGCAAATCCAGTGGTTTTAACCAGTTTTAATCCCATATTGTGGCCTCTGAGTCTCTGGGCCAGGCTGAAGCCTACACCGCAGCTCAGTGGGTGAACTCTCAGACCTCTATAAATTGCTCATGAGGAATGCAAGGGATTTACAGTCACTGATTGACTATAAATCAATTAGATGATCTAATTTCTGCCACAAACACAGAGTGCCATAAAGTTACAAATTACAAGGTGCAGGAATGCCTTCTCATTTTTAGAGAAAACGGAAGGCATGGCTAAATCAGCCCTTTCAGAGTTTCTCCTCTGCATGAACAGAGCAGACAGGGCAACAGCTTCACGTTTCATAGCATGAGTACTTGTAGCTTTGTTTTTTTTCTTGGAACTAATTAAAACCCCCACTGAAATACAGGAACACACTCAATCATTTTGAAACCATTTCACCAAATGTCACCCACCCTGAAGAATGTTCCATCTACCAGGACAGACCCGACACCAAGAAGGCATTTGTTTCTTTCCTCCTCTTTCTTTTCTTCTTTCTAGAGATAAGCATTCCAGCCTGAGCCGGCCACAGGAAGGAGAGACTTTCAGACTCTTTAATCAGTGAAACACTAGACTTTTTTTTTAAACTCTGCTATGGAGGAGTCTCATGTTTGAACGTGAGGAGGACTGTGTTTTCTTGCTGAACCTGGGAACTCTCAGGTGGCCTGTGCCTTTCATTAAAGAGTCTTAGTGCTCTTTGACTCCGAGCTAAAAGCTCACATTACTTGAAGATGACCTCAGCTGAAGTATCGTCTGCTGGGTTAGTTAGCAGCTGTCAGGCACCCTGCTCACAAAGCTGACATTTAGTATCCCACTGTAGTTTTTATTAGTGATATCCCATGAAATGTACAATAGCATCCTGTATCTCAAACACTGGAAAACCATTAAGAGACAGTCCAGCACAAATATTAGGTACGATAAAGACAACAAGGATCTGCCTCTGTTTTTTTATTTTCTTTATGATAAAGAGAAACTTGATTACAAAGAATTAAAGGAAATGCAGCATGGTTTTATGGCTTGGTCTGTTGGAAGCCAGAAAAGAATCAGATTAAGAACAAATTGCTTAATTTATTATGTATGCTTCCATGAATCTTGCAGCCCTAGTATCAGAACAACCTATAAATATTATCCTCCCAATTCCCTATGAAACAGGAACATGTAATCCCCATTTTATATACAGGGAAACAAAACGCCTTGACCAAGATCACAGAGTCTGTGGCAGAAAACTGCTCTTTCATACAGTGTGTAGTTGAGCTGTGTATCAGCTTGCCACAGATGTTGCACCAAAACACCATGTCAAGGCTGTTGCATTGGATCAAATTATTCACAGATTCAAAAAGGCTTGGACCAAGTCACAGAAAAATCCACTGAGGGCTACAAAATGGAAAGAAAATCATCTCACAGCTAAGGACATGCCTGAGACACAGCTTGCTGGATGCAGGCTGGCAGAGTAGTCAGAAGTATTACTACTCACATGCCTTTTACTCACATTTTTCCATAGGCATCAGCTCCCAGCCACTGTCAGCAGCAAGAACCAGAGCTAGACGGTTATTCGATCTGATCCAATGTGATCAATACAGTCCTTGTGTCTTCATTCTCCATCTGCTATCCTTAGCTTCCAAGATAAGGATAGTTGATAAGGAATTTCTGTTCTTTATAGCAAATTTATGAAGAACAGAAATGCTTGACATGGTTCTCATGGTTCTTGTTTAACCTACGTAGATTCTCTTATGGAAATCATAAGGATGGAAGTTGCCAGCATATAGAGAGAGGAGAGATGGATATGATGAGTCCTTATCTTGTCAAAAAGCAACCACTACACCTCACCACTGACCTCTTGGACCCTCATAGGATGGTTACTAAAACATGCAGCCTTTAAGGAGACAGCTGCTAAGAATTTTGCAGCAAGCAAATCCCATTTTAATTCTATCATGATTTTCCTGCTCTTTGGGATAAAGAAGATAGAGAGAGGGATCAAGGAAAGAGTACCTGGAAAGTGTCTGCTCTAGCAGGAGTAAGCCTCTGCTGCTTTCTCCAGCCCATAATGCTGGGGGCTGAGTGCCAAGTGGCATCGTGTCAAATTCTCGTTGTAGGCACCTGGTGGAAGCTCCACAAGCAGCTGCTCTAGGAGAATGGGCTTGAAGACCATTTGGGACTGTGGCCAAGTCTTAACATTGCAATGCTTCCTTTGATCTGTTTAGACAGTGCTTTCTAGACAGCAGATGATGCATGGAACAGACTCCTCTTCATCTATGCACAAAGTGACCCAATCTCAAAATTTATACATACGTTTTGCAGCAATTCAGACTGAGGGGGGGACACCCAGGATTTAGTATCCAGCAAAAAAACTTGCTCTAAGGCTGAGGGATGAACCTGCTCAGTAAGGAAATGTGAAAACAGTGCAGGAACAAGTTACTGGAGGAAGAACAGTGCCTCAAGAGGCAGAGGCTGCACTCAGTGAATAAGGACCATATCTCCTGAGCAAAGGGAGAGAAACTGCAGGGAGAAGGGTCAGACTAACACCTATCTGACCAGTATAAGTGGGACACAACTGGTTGAAATCTTTTAGCTGCTGCAGAAAGTCAGTCTCAGGCACAGTAACGCTGAATAGTGCTGAGAGTAAGAGAAGTGCAGTTCAGCTGAGTAAAACAGGGTTTGTGTATAGCCAAAAGTGCACACAAGCACACACATGCTTGCTGCATCAGCTCCTAATACAGCAGCGGTACATCACCAACTGCAGAATCAGGATGGACAGACACACATAAATTCACCTAATAGGTGAATATGCTTTTTAATATGAGTTGGAACACATGTGGCATTTAAAAGAAGACACCACTAACAAACCTCTGATTCTAATTTTTGGGCTGCAATACAGCACTACTGCAGACTCTTGATGTTTCTCAGATTGTCTCAGAAAAGGAAACTGAGGCAGCAACTGTGGTATCACAGCATTCACAGCAAGAGACAGCCAAGGACTTTGCTGACTGAAGCTGCAGTCACAATTATTTTGGATAGTGGTGGCATCCTCCACCTAAAACATACCAGAAGGGGAAGTGGAGCTGAAGGATCTGAAGCAGGTCGCTCCCAGCCACGCACCAGCGGCTGTGCAGGGTCAGAACACCCCGTGCTCCCTCCTCCTGCGCCTGTTTTCCCTGCCAGACCTCCTGTCTCACCAGGCGGTAGCAGCATGCAGCTCCGTTTCAGTCATTAGTGACATGCTGATTTATGAGCACCACTGTGCAGTGTTGCAGCGAATCCTCTGTACAAAGCCGACCCTGGAAATAAATGCTCGGCTCTTCTCATGCCATTACTTTAACTAGACATGGGCCACAGCAGCAACACCTCCCCAACCAGGTGCACAGAGGCTGGCAAAGATTGCATGTGACCTGGCTAAAAAGAGTCCCTCTATGAATCTGAACATTATCTGAGCTAGGGGTGCTACAAGAAGATTCCCTGTGCAATTACTAAAGTTACTGGTAGTAAGAGCAGAGCCAGCCACCAGCCGAGCCGCATGCAAACTGTGGCTGCTTCAGACAGCAAGGCTTTCAAAACCATCGGTAGCTTTAACAACTTCTGGATGACCCCATGAGTTATTAGGCTAATCTATACCCTTTCCTAAACTGGTAAGAAGAAGAAATGCAGCCCAACAAGGAAGGCTTGAAAGTTTGTTCAAGGGAAAACACATTAGTTTGCTGCAGGTAAGGGATTATCAGTCTTTCAGGGAGACCTTGTGGGTTTTCCAGAAAATTTTACTGTAGCAACACGAAATGAACCAGTTTCAGTAGGAAAGGCTACAGCTACAGGGGAGATTGATTCTGCATGTGTTTAGTCTTCAAAGGTTCAGTAATTTCAGCCACTTGGCTAGGCTTTCCTGTTCATGTTGTTTATCTTAAATGATTGTTTGGAGGTGCATCCAAAACAAAAAAAATCAGAAACAGAGAGAGAGCAAGCAGGTCCAGCGTAGAGTCACAGAAACGCTTCTTGTTCTCCCTGAGCAAGCTGTAAATTCACTCCTCTTTCAGTATTTCATTAGGAAAGAACTTGGTTTTGACAGGGCTCTGGGTTAGGGGTTGGCTTCTGGGAACTGAAGGGCTCAGGAGATTAGCCAAGGACTCCTCATCTCTAAGAAGAAATGCTGAGTTTGGGTTTTTTTCTTTCTTTTCTTCTTTCTTTCTCTCTCTCTTTCCTTCTTTCTCTCTCTCTCTTTTTCCTTCTTTCTCTCTCTCTTTCCTTCTTTCTTTTTCTCTCTCTTTCTTTCTCTCTCTCCTTCTTTCTATGTCTCTCTCTCTCTCCTTTTTCTTTCTATTTCTCTCTCCCTCTTTCTTTCTATTTCTCTCTTTCTCTCTATTTCTCTCTCTCTCTTTCTCTCTATTTCTTTCTCTCTTTTTTTTTTTTTTTTTTTTTTTTTTGGTGTGTGTTTCTTTATGCTCTCTCACCCTCCATTACTGGCTTCCAGAGAAGCAGCAATCAAAATGAAATCAAAATGAGGATAGCATGTAGCGCCCTTGATAAATGACAGTGCTGGCGAGCAGCTTCAGCAGACAGGGCTTGGAAAATGAAATTTAATCCACTGTCTCAAATTATTGAATAAATGAGGCAGCCTGGGAAGCAAGCACTGTGGATGGGCTTAGTTCATAAAGCACATTGTTTTCCTTAGTGCCCAGGAGTCAAAACTCTTATGGCTCTTTTGAAAATCCTGGCTGGTTTCTGAAGTGTTCCTGGGCTCGCCCACAGTACATGGCAGGTATCAGTCACTGCCAGCCCCTGTAAGTAGTTGCTGACATCATATAAAATTAAAAATATGAACCATGTTCCCAGCAGCATTGAAAGGTCATTAGTTAGACATCAGCTCATTTCTTTCATTGAGATATTAATAACTGTATTTCTTTGGAAAGGTCCAGATTCAGAAATTTGTACAGGAAACAAACTTTTTCATTAAAATTAGCATGAAAATTTGACCTGCTTTTTAATTAGCATTGCTAGACAGACTAATTTGACATTCAGGGCTTTTTAATACAATGATTAAATAAAGGAACAAGAATTCACATGCCACACTCACAGTTATGATCTATTTGACAGAAACACTCAAATATTAGTTAATATCTACCTAAGTCATACAAGAAATCTCAAGTTCACTAATTACACAAAACAACTAGTGGTCATTTATTTTAAATGAAACTTTAACAATCACAACACATTCAAGCTTTTTTTTTTTTTTTTTTACTTTTTCTAAATGTGGACCTCAAAAGAAAAAAAAAAAACAAACAAACATTTAAAGGGGCCCTTCTCCAAAGGCACCCTCTGGGAGGAATCCCTCGCCCGATGGCAGGTGAAGGAAAGCCCACAGCAGCACTTTAAAAACTGGACATGCAGGCTCCTTCAGCACCACAGAAATCAGAGATCAGAACACTTTTTACAGGGCTTCCTATCCAATGTGGAGCTCAGCGATCATCGCAGGAGGTCTCTCTCTGCAGAAGGAACCATCCCCATCCCTGTATCTGCGGCCCTGCCCTGATTCACAGTTTGAGAGCCGGGCTGTGGGGCCTGGGGCTCTGAGGGGCACCCACTCCCCATACCTGCAAGGTTGTTTCAAAAAGCAAAAACTTTTCCTTAGACCCCGCACTATGATGTTGTCCATGCCTGAGCTGAATGCTTCATTATTCCTCTCGTCATAGGTGGCTGTTCCCTGGGTTTAGATGGAACACTCCTGCATCCCAACAGAGCACAGTGAGATAAAGATGAAGAAGTGTCCCAAGCTTTAAACTTCTCCCACTGCCTTTCACCAAGGTAGCTCGGCAGTGGCCTGGGGCTACAACATGAAGTGAGGACCCAAAGCAAAAAAAACCACGAATAACCAAAACACTGACAATAATGCACAAAGAAAATTACAAAGAGCATCTTCCATTTGTTGATCTTTCCTAAGGTTCACTGACTTCAGAGTTTCCTGTATGTAGGCTAAGAAATAACATAACTTTTGTAATTTATCTTAGTCACTCAGCATAGGGCCTCTGTTCTCAGCTTGTACTTCAAATCTGTTCTGCAATATATACCACATGAGTCAACTGTGTGTGAGTAGCAGGCACTTCCCAGGAGAGCGTGTGTGTGTGTTTTGGGCTAAGAGTCACCAGGATATTTAAATAACTTGGTAAGTATGCACAAACATCAGTAATTCTAATGTAGCCATAAAAATTACACAGTATGGAAATATACTGAAAATTAAACTTGGTACCTCAGACAGCCATAAAACTTTAACCTAGCCACGAGTTTGACTTTAGGAGACCAAAGATATCTTTAAAAAAAAAAACATTAGCTTGTTGGAATAAACTTTGCTACTAACCACAGGGGAATGTTACAACTCAGAATTTACCCCATGATTTTTATTTTAATGCTGAGTTAGAACAGGTATAACCTTCCCTAAATTATTGAAGAAACTCTCACCAAGTGCTACTATTCTGGTTCCCTATCATTTCCTTTTTCACCTTTCTCCCCCCCTCCCCTTCATGTTTCCTATCTATGCAGTCTGTACTGACTATATACCAACAAGTTCCTTTTGTTCAGATCATTTCTTGCTACTGACACGTAAAAATAACACATCTTAGAGAAGCATCAAAGCTATTGTCCCAGATATTCAGAGCTGCAACTCTAAATTTCACATGCTTCTATATTCAACCCCAGCTGCTGGAGCACAACCCTTTCTTCACAAGCCAAATTAAAACCCCAGCAAGAGCAATTTTGCTGCTGGCCAGATGGATTGGAGCCTTGTGAAAAGATCTTCCTCTTGCTGTGTTGCCCCAACATCTTTGAAAACAAGACTGAAGAATGAATACGTCATTGAAGACTATGGTCTCAAAGCATCATCTCTCTGTAAAGTCTAATCCAAAACTAACCCTCTATAGATGTGACTCTCATCCCAAATCTAAGTCGGAGATGGCCATGGCCCGTTTATAGAGATTTCAAAGACTGACTCCATCCTCCCCCGTTTTGTTTCTCCAGTCTGGGAAAAGGCAGTCACGTACTAAAAGAACGCGTGACTGATGGTGACTTTGAGGCTTTATAAATTCAGGGTTACACTCACCACTTGAAAGTGGCAACTCAAAGACCCTACTCAAAAATTCCTTTGCTAAATGGAACCGCAGGGGAAGTTTGGGATGGGCAACATTTCATCTCATGAGAGCGTCTGGCTAAAACCAACATCAAAGCTAACCATTTTGCTAAAAGCACTGGGAAGACTGCAAAAACAAAGATTAAATCTCAGATTTAATCTTGAGGTGAGAAATGAAACCTCGGCACGGCACTAGTCAGTGCTCCAGACTTACACTGAAAAGCTGTCTCCACCCCAGCCCGTTTCTCCGTGGTGCGGCTGACGAAGGTTACCGTGTCGCAAGGCTCCAGGCAGAGGCCCAGGCACGGCCGTGCCTTTGGACCCCCCAGCCTTCACTTGCAGACCCACCACCCAGGGAGCCCAGGAATGGCCAGTGCAGAGGGCGTGAAGAAGCAGCAGCTCCAGGTAGTCCCCAAGCATGCAGGAACACCAGGGAGGGCTTCCACACCTGACTTCAGAGGGGAAGGACCCTGCACCAGTCTCACTGCCTCTGGCTGAAGGCTTGCTTTCTGCTACCCGCTACTGCAGGGAGAAGCTCCATGCCACTATGCTCCTTGGCAATCTGAGCACCTTCATCCTTGCCCTGGCACGGGACAACTGAGCTGCCTCAGAATCAGGTTTTCTCCACAGCTTCCATCCAACCTGCTTTATGACCAGGGCCTTCTGTGCCACCGCTTTTCTAGATGTAAGACAGAAATAACAATGCTATCCTTTGCAATAAAGCACTTCAGTGATTCATGCGAAATATTATGTACAAATCAGGTATCTTTATTATAATTCAGACCTTCTGACAAACACTGAAGTTTTACCATGATAGATGCATGACTGGGTGTATGGTGTAGACATTCTTAAGCAAGCCGCTTACAAAGTCCACACACCCATCTGCATTCAATTTGATGCTTACACTTATCCAAGGCTATTTATACATCACAGCATTCTTAACCTCAGTGGCTTTGCATCTCCCCACATCTTTCAATCACGTAATTGAGATGATGAAATGGTCCCTGGTGTACTTATTTCACGATACCATTATCAAGGCTGTACAGCGCAGATACCCAGCGCTGGTAAAGCTTTGTAAAGAGAACTGTGAACACCAGGCAACAGCCACGTTCCAACCAAAGTCATCTTTTGTTGCCATTCACACAGTGAATGACAAATGCACAGAACGATGAATTGGGCGCACAACACACTCAATTCAGTTAAGCAGGCAAAGAGCTTTGCAATAGCTTTTCAGTGCTGACAGCCTGGTGATAATGAAGCTTAGTTATTCATTGCACTGTAAAACGCAAAGCAGAACATCCAACCTGGAGGAGGGAAAGAATAATGTTTGTCTAATTTATCATGTTTCCAACTGACAAATAACTTAGGCTCATAAAAATAAAAAGGAAGTGAAGCTTTAATCCTCTCTCCGTTCCTACTCAGTGGAACATTTTTAAAGCATATATTCGCATTCTGGACCACGGATCTCTGATCCTCCTAAATGTTGCTGCGTGTTAGTGGTTTCACATACCACCCCAGCCCTATTCCAACATATTCAAACCATAAGGCAAGAAGAAATGGGGCATCTGGGAGGAAGGGAGATGCAGGAAATACCCTTGAAAGCAAGGGAGACTGAGATTTTATCCCACTTCATAATGCAGCAGAGAAAGGGATTAAACACACTGACCACATAATCAAGAGGAGTTTAATAAAAACCCACCTCCTTCTCAGCAAGAGTATTTGTATCACATAACCTTGGGACACAGCCTACACGTCTATGTTTGGTCTGGTCTCCCTAGGTTGCCTGTGATCAATGGACAGACGAGTGAAATCACCTTCTGGATCTTTATCAGCTCCTGTTCTGAACAGACCCTAGGGAAACCTTTCCTCCCGGTCTGATTAGAAAGGGAGCCTTTCTAGACAAGTCTCAGCTCTCACAAATCCTGCTGACGCTCCTGAAGAGAGGGGCCGTGAGTCCCTCCTGCACCGAGGCCGACAGGCTGGGCCAGACAGCCCGCGCACTGCCACGAGGTCGGCGTTTGTCCGCAGGCTGCTGGTGCTTTTGTTCAGGCTTCGATGTGAGGACCCCGGCGTGTCAGGGTCGGAAAGGTGAGCGTGAAGTTGGCAATCACTGCCGTCAGCACATGCAATGTTAGCGCTCACTCGGAACAGATGTCCATAATTTCTAGAGTTCATCACGATTGAGACTGCAGAGAGTTTTGAGCTCCTTGATCCTTTTGTAACGCTCCCCTGAAAACATGGATCCTCCCTGGATCTCCACTCCTACCACATCCTGTGCACTTCACATAGGGAACTCAAAACATTTCTTTCTTGTTTGTAGTACGTTTTTAGGGCTTGAATTCCTGTAAACCACAAACACTATTACTTTTGTTTTATCAGCTATACTAAGAGGAGGAACCTAAGCCTGTGTGCATGCAATGAGATTGTCCCCAAACACACACACATTGGGGCCAATGGACTAAACTCTAAACTTCTATTTAAAAAGTTAGCAGGTAGCCTACCATGATCTAGGTAGGATCTTGAGGATAACTGAATTACAGTATCTTAAAACTATTGCAGAGAAACTATATTCCCATACATCAAGTGTATTTTCTTGCATATTTTTCTGTTAATTTATATTAAGCATCTGCCTCCCACTGACCAGGTGGCTCTAACCTTGCCACATGCAATGGCTAAATGAAGTCAGACACAAAACCGGGAACTGCATGTCTAAAAAGAGCAGAGCAATTTCACAGCCACGCAAGATGGGGCATCTCTCCCATCTTCGCCATCACAAACCAGAGAATGTCACAGAGGGTCATACAGGAGGCAGGCAGCAAAGCCTGGGACTAAACACAGGCTCTTCTAAGTCACCATCTAGCAGCTTAACTAAAAATGTTAAGCTATACAGTGGATTCATTCAAATAACCTCTGCAGAGAGTCAGAAGTGATCTACCTACAAACAAGTAATAGAAGTACACAGGCATAAAGTAGCTTAAAATCTCATGCAACCTCCAGCAATACTAGATCCTCCTGGCTGACCTATCCAGTGGCGTCACCTAGGAGAAAAAACACACTGACAAATTGCACGGAAAAAGGGCCACGGCCTCCTGCTGCAGCTTTCTGCTCTGCCAGACAGTGGTCAGAGGAAATTACAAGAGCTTAAATGAGTTACTAACACCCAAGTTGCTAACGCCACTGTGGTCAGAACGGAAATTTTCACTAGCCTGCGGTGGGTGGGGAATGAGGATTCGCAATGGACTGGAATAACACATGGAGAAAGAGAAGAAATTCAAGCCTGATCTCAATCAATGTACGTATAGTCCGGAAAATGCCACTAGGACTTTCTCCAGAAATGAACAGCAATGAGGAAGAACTGCTAGGAGTGGAACATTATTAAATCATTTCTGGCAGCATTTTGGAAAGAATTACTTGAATGTTGGCACTTTTATACCTCTGCTCACAATTCTGGTAGAAGTTTTTGGAGCCCATGGGCTCTATCTGGAACTTACTGCTTATGTGGTCTTTGATGTTTCCTCAATCAGCAAGCCAGCTGGAAGGTGGGCACATACACCCACACTCTTAATCTGAAGTGACTGTACCTTACTGTTGAATTATTTGTCTAAGTTTCCCTCTCTGCAGGAGCAAGTCTTGTTATAGAGATTTGTGTAGTTTCCCCTGCTCTCACTTCTTATCAACGGGACAAAGCACTTACAAGGAACACTAGTAGCTGAACTAAGAGCTAATCAACGTCCCTCCTGTGTTAATATTGATCTGACTTCTGAACTCTTCAAGAATCTTTAACTACAAAGAGAAATACCATAATTAAAAAGAAAAAAAAAAAAAAAAAGATGCAAACTCTGTGTCTGAGAAGCCGCATGTATCTTTACTTTCACAAAGTGACAGTGATGCCGTCCATCAAAATGGACTGAAAATACCTGCAGTAAAGCCTTGCTGCAAAGAAGGTGTCATTCCTGACTCCCCCAGGAAGCAGCCCAGGTGTGCTGCTTGTCCTACCTCCAGTGCAGGTGCTGAGAGACACCTACAAACAAGCCCTCAATATTGAGACAAACGTGTCAAAGAAAATAGAATTGTCTAGACAGCAAAATACTAAGGAAAAACAGCAACAGGAATGGGATCGCTACACCAGAAGATGCTGACCTTCCTGAACAAGCCTCATCCCAAATCTTTCCCACAGCTGAAGGCAGCAAGTCACCAGCCACGATACCTCTGAGAGCAATGGGAGGAGGTGCGCCAGGAGCGGCGCACAAATGGGAGATGACAGTCATCTCCCACATGTCCACAGTGGGGCTGGGCACGTGCGTGGGTGGGTCCCAGGTCAACCCAATGACATCAACCTCTTCCGCAGCCCCGGCTGGCTCCGTTCCCCGCAGCTGGGAGCTCGGGCTGGCCAGCAGCTCCCTCCCCGGCGCGCCCCGCTGCCACGGGCGGGCTGCACCCCGGCACCGGGCACCGTCCTTCTGGGGCAACTCCTGAAAGCAAGTGCCCCGTTCCCACCGTGCAGTGAGGCGACTCCAAAATGCAACTGTAAGCAAGGCTGGGAACAAGACAGAGAACTAAAGGGAAAGAAACCACACATACCTATCACCTATTTAGCAACTGCTGAATAAGCCTTTTTGTACACATTGCCCAACAGAGAGAAATAGAGGCTCTTCTGAGTGTAACTCAATAAATTTGAAGGGAAGGAATGCCAACACACACTTCCAACTCCAACCACTAAATAAGGAAACATACGTGGAAATTACAGATGAACAAATTCTAAACAGACCTAAGGGAGTTTTCTCCTTTTCATCCAAAAAGCAATAAATGTCACAGAACTGAACAGCAAATCATTCAAAACAATGTAGCTTACCAAGCACACTGTCAAAGCAAAAATCTGAGTCACTTAAACAACTGGATGCTATTTCAGGATTTTTTTTTTTTTTTTTAAGGCTCATGAAGTGCAAGTGGCTCAAATTCTTCTTTTGTACTTGTTAATAATGGGCATGTTTCTTGGCCAGAGCTGATCTACAGAGGTCTGATTTTTGTTTTTTTATTTCATTCTGAAATGCCTCCCTGACCTCCAGCCGTGGGGCCAGGACCCCAGGAGGCCATCTGCCCAGTCTCTCATCCCAAAGCAGGATAAGCTCTGCTCTTATCATTCCTGACATGTTTGCCTAAGTGTTTCTTAAAGATTTCCAACACTGGAGGCTCCACAACCACTTCAGGCAATCTGTGTGTGTTTTATATAAATCAGCGGCTCATCTCAAATTGAATGTTACATTTAATTTTGCTCACGTCCAAAAAAAATGTTTAAAACATGCATACTAATGTTGAAAGATTGGAGAGCACATGTACGTAAGTGCCCACCGCCTACGCCGCTGTGCTCCTAGCAGCGGTTCTCAGCACACCCCAGGAATGCACACACACTTGCACCCGCTGCCGCAAACCAACGAACCAAGCCAAAGGACCCCGAGAAGTTCACAGACCAGGCAGATACACAAGATTATTGAAAGCACGCTTAGGTTAATGATTACAAACCATTCAGAGGTTTAATCACTCAAAGCTACAATTATACGGCAATTTCCCCTCAGCTGAGGAGCCTACTGATCTGCGGACCACAAAATTTTGGGGGATCCCAGCTTTTTCCCAAGGTTTTAGCTCATTCCACATAAATGCTCGCAGTCTTGCCACACTGGGAACATAAACTATACTCTGCAGTTTGAGCTGGGATCCTGAAGATTTAATCTGCTTGCTTTGCACTGGGATTCATACATCTGTTTAATCAGTTTCTTAAAAATGTGCAATTACTTTATCTGCATGGTTCATCAGTTAGTTTTCCACTGCTTCCAGTTACCAAGCACTTAACTGAATCAGGTCACTGACAAGGCAACGGCTTCCTTTGCTTCTTACAGTTCTTCCTTTTGCTCGCTTTGGTTTAGTCCCTGTGGCTCAGCACATCCCTGGGCTGGCTCACCCAGCACGGGGGCAGCCACGTCGCTCCCATCTCCAGTGAGCCCTGGAGAGACTTCCCCGGACTCTGAGCTGCTATCACCTCTCATTTTTTTTCAAGAGGGTTTTACTACTATCTGGTTTTGGCTATTTTTTTCTAAATGATTTTTTTGTGACCTTTTCTATCTAACTCAAACTCTTTCTTTCTGTCAAACTCTTCTTTAATTAAACTTAATCAGTTTCCTTTCAAGCTTATATAATTTTTTTCAGTTCACTTATTTGGGTATTTAGTCAAAACACAAAGAGCACAATTAAAACCAACACAAAAAAATGAAATGATGAGAAACAATGCGAGAGTCACCATGTCAGAAGTTGTGAGCACCGCTTAGAAAGTGCTTTTCACCAGCTGGTTGGGGTTTTTTCTCCTTTTTTTTTTTTTTTCCAAATTCTCAACATTTTTGGCCATTTACTTTAATATTATTCCTTACCACCTTGATTATGGTTTTGTTTTGCTTTTATTTGGTTTACCTTCCATTTGTTTTATATTCACTCACACATGCAGTATATTTTGGGTAAATTTTCATTTAATTGGTTTACACAGAAAAATCCTTTTTTAGTTTCTCTTTGATTGGTTTATTTAGTTACTTCCATCATAACCCCAGGTTGAGTTCTAACCTGACAGCATATTTTTTCTATTTAACATAATACACCATTTGGATAAGCATTTATTTCTAATTGTATAAACATGTTCTCATGGTAGAGTAACAGACAAACTAGAACCTCTTGGCTGACAAATTAATTCTGTAGGTTTCTATTTACATCCTTTCATAGAGAGTTCTGATTTACAACTTCCAGCCAGGAATGAAACGTGCTTGTTACTAAAAGTGTTGATTAAATAATTACCTGATATTAATCAGAAGGAAATGCAGTGTGAGGTGCCAGTCACTTTAAGGATGACATAAATCTATCACTTAAAGTTTAGTTCTAGCGGTCCAGTAAAATGAGCTTAAGTTAGACAAGGAAGGTGTGATTTTCAGGAGTCCTCAGTTTCTCTGTATTCCAGTGAACCTGGTAAGAGCTGCATATGCTCAGCAATCTCTGAAAAGTCAGGCAACAAACCAGAAACAACAAAATCCACTGATTTTCATGCCAAAGGGGCATCCTTTCCTGGAAAGTTTTGCTGCCTCCAATTGAGAACCAAACTATGGGTTGCAAAAAACTTCTCCGTAGCCCCTCAAAATAAAAAAACAAAACAAAACAAAACAAAACAAAAAAAAAAAAACCAAAAAAAACCTTTGCCTCTATCTCTGAAAAAGAGCTAAATGACCCAGGAAACCACAGGCTGCCAAGTCTCAGATTAAAGAGGTACTGCTGTACATCAGTCACCCAAGCAGACTATACAAAAGGGAGTAAGTGATAGCTGTTCTTCCAGGCAATATACATGGCATACTGCACTTTCAGCTGCCTGCAGCATCTGTGATGGCATGCAACAGGCTGTCACCTACTTACTTGCTTCCTATTCATCTGCACAGGAATCGAGGGCCGCCGGCAGGGGAGCTGGCACTGGGGCAGGATGTATCCTGTTCTTCTGTGGACATTACACACAGCTGTGATGGTAATTTAGACCCTTTCTACAAGGCACTGTGATGGGAAGGTAACTGTTTTTCCTTCCATGCCAGATGAAAATCTAGGCTTCCTCTGAAACCTGCTGAGTCAATGTGGAATAAGAAAAAGAAGCGATATACTGCCCAGACTTGCACAAGGGATCTCCTTGTCCTTGGGCAAGCAGAAGGGGGAACTGGCAGAACGCAGTCCTCCTGCCCAATTTGCACATAGGCTGTATTTGTTTCAGACATCTGGATTGTGGGATGTAGATTTGGACACAGGCCAAGGACAGTTTGGAAAAAAAGGTGCTCCAAAAAAAAAAAAAAAAAAAAAAAAGACCACAGATCCAATCCCAAACTGTGATAGTAGGAAAAATTTACTGCATGGAAAAAAAATCCACCACACCGTATATCTGGTGCACAAGAAACACTTTAAGACAGAGCTGAATTACATCTTCTGAATTTAGCTTTGAATATCCTCGTAATGCAAGGTACTTGAGTTGTCTTGGTAAACTTGATCTGGGTCTACCTCAAATCACAACCAGGACACGCTGGAATTGTGACATTTTCATCAGACAGCCGCCTCTCAGTGGCTCCGCCAACACACAATTGCTGTCTTTCATTACACAACACCTAAACCAGCACTATTTTGAACAAAAGTGTATGAGCAACAGAGGTAAGACCCAAAATGTAGGACCTTGCGTTACCTAAGTTACACTAATTATCATTCTGCATAAGAATATGACAATCTTGTTACAATGGGTTAAGTAAAGAAACGGGTACACAGTGAAGAGAAAGCTGAAATGCAGCAAAGGAGGCAGTCTCTGTCAGAGCATCGTGCACAGAGAAGTCCTGCAGTCCTGCCTGACTTTATTCAGGAAGGGATAACTGAGCGCCAGCAACCCCTTAGTTTGGTTTGGTTTACCTCACGAAGAAAGAAGGAGAGGTTCAAATAAACCCCAGGAGTTGTGCTAAGGCTGCTTAGCTTGACAATGAGAGGATCAGAGGGAGTAGCTACCTGCTGAACAAGATTCCAGTCACAGTAAATACAGAATCACTCCTCTTCCGTACAAAGAACTTCACATATAAGAGACCACTGCAATAATATGCTCAGACCCACGTCACAGCTTTCCTAGAATCCCAGTTTCAATGTCAAATAGCTGCTGCCTGTGGAAGTGTATAAGAAGATGGACAAGCACATAGTGATAATTGCACTGGAAACCCTCCCAAGTCTCCAGCGGTTTGGGATTCAGCACCTTCCCTGGACTGTGCTCAGTGACACAGTTCAGCCCGTCCTCCCACCCAAGCACCTGCTCACAGTTCTCTGAAGAGGCAAAGAGATTCTTCTGCATTGGTTACACTTCATTCACTGTTTGACAGTATTTTCAATCAAGGAAACTAAACATCTTGAGGAATTTTTAATGAAAAATGAATGCTTTCACTGTAAGATAATAGATGAGTGGCATCAGCATGTCAGGTGCCTGGCTCCATCCTCTAAAAAGATGGCAACAGCACACCATACCCTCCTTAGTCCCACCTTACCACTGCAGAGACACCCTGAAGAAGGAAGAGCAAATGGCTATTCCTAGAGAGACATATGGGAAAACAGAACCCAGAGAAGAAAGGAAAAGGCTTAAAACCTTTCATCTGACAATTTTTTGGGGCAGAGATTCAGGATACTAAATTTGGGCTATGAATTAGGGATGTTGCTGCACATCTTTTTAAAAAAAAAAAAAAAAAAAAAAACAAAAAAACAAAAAAAACACCCACAAACCAAAAAAAAACAGAGGCAGAAGCCAGAAGTCTGATCTTTCCAAAATTCCAATGACTCAGACGCTGGTTGAGATGACACTAATGGCACAGCAAGGCAGGGGTGAACATGTATCAGGAGAAGAGGAACTCCCTAGTGTGACTTGCTGAGCAGCCAACATGAGCAAATACTGTGGTGTTCCTAATCTTCAAAATCTAGGCATAATTACATACATCAGATGTTTAGAAGCATTCTGATCTTATCAGTATATCTGAGGAGCTCATGAGGAGACAGTATGCAGTTGAGAAAGGAGTGCACAGTTTTCCCTTTAGAGCATCTAGATTCAAAGTGCCCTGGAGAATATCAGTGAGGAATCCATAGCATGTCTTGGAAGTTAACCACAGAAAAAAAGTGAGAAATACTTAAGACACAGTTAGAACAACTAAAACTGAAACCCAGGCAGGTTAAAGAATAAAAACAGGAAGGCAGAACTCAACCAGGCCCATGCGGCTGCAGAGGAATAGTATGTGTTTGTAAAGATTATATTCACCTTACTAAAGGTATCTGCATTCAGGCTCATCACAAGGGCAAATGGGAGTTCTGAGGGGAGGGCAATCCCAAAGAACAAGAGCTTTAGCCCTGAACACTGAACAGCTTGTACTTCAGTGCTGCTGCAGCAGACCCTATGGAGGGTCAACCTGGAGGGACCCTACTCCCTGTCAATGAAAGGGTCAGAGGGCAGCGGCAGAGCTGGACAGAAGTTTGGTGCCCAGGAACTAAAGCCAAGGAAACTGAAGAATCTCTGCTTATATGGTTTGCTTAGGACTGTGCACACAAGAAAGAATATTGACCAGGAGAAGAATTGCCAAGTAGTTAAAATACATGAAAAAACAGTGCTGGCAAATAGACTGCCAGCGGTGGTGAATCCACAGGAAGAGCCTAGTCCCACAGGGTGAGAAATGGCTCAGTTTCTACTGACATCTACTGACTGCTCAGTTCAAGGTCCTCACAGCCTCTGGATCACATCCCATATGAAACAAAAGACTCGACACCTTCCAAGGAAGGATCATGTATACAGAAATCCAGCATTGCAGCTAGAAACAGGTGCCTGGCCCCCACCAAAACTCAACACAGGAAAGTGAAGAGCTAAAACAGTCTCTACTCCCACACTGCACATGTCCCCATGGCATCAGAGCACCCTTCGGTAGCACCTTCAGCAGCATGAGTCTGACTTGGGTTTGGTTTTTTATTCTATTCCCAGGCAAGAAGCGGCTTCCTGCCCAGTGACTGTGTACAACACTACAAACCCCCACTTCATATTCTCCCATTTCTGGGCAGCCAGGTGATTCCCCATCAGGCACTGAGAAATGCCAAAGGGACCGCTGGTTTGTTCCAGTGTGGCAGTAGTGAAATTCTTGTTTTGCATTAACTGTGTGGCCAACCCACCCGTGGCCTTCCCCAGTCCCTCGTGCACTCCGGTGAGTTCTCCCCACTGCAGATAATCCAGCTGGTGAAGTGAGAGCAGTGCATAGCATGTGTGATCAGCACTGCACCCTGGCCTCTTGAAGCTTTCTAAACCTTCAAAAGGTTTCTATAAACGCTAAAACCAGAGATGAACACATGGACAAAGGAGATCATGTAATTGAGTTTGAGACCAACAGGCATGCTTCTGAATAATCAGAGAATGTAATGTGAAAGCAGTCAGAAGATTTTTAGATAAAATTACAATGCATGGAACTTATTGAGCCAAGTACCTTTTTACTAATAATTTTCCCCTATCTTAATTCAGCCTGATAATTTGCAATTACAGTTGTAAAGGACTCCAAGTGAAAAGCCCTTTTATCAGATGTTTCTGTTATTAGTCAACTTTCCAAGAGGGAATCAGATCCAGATGAAGGCACAGAAGAGTCCAAATCAATCAGCCTTTGACAGGAATTGTAGCCCTTCAGCAAATCCAAATAAGCATCTTGATTTAGGAAGACATGAATGCAATTAAACTGAGGAATCCACATTCATTTATTTCCCTTTGTAAATATTGTTTATTTCCCTAACAGGTTACAAAAATGGTGACACACTGAAAACTCAACAACCCTAATCACCGAGCTAAGATCTAAGTGATTCCAGGTCCCCCAAAGGGAAGTCAGCTACTCTCAGATACCCATGTACTGATTGTCCCTGTCAGAGAAGTATTGGCTAACATTTGTTAACCCATAAAAACCACTGTCTGAAAGGGGCACTGAAAGTAAAAACCTTGGCCCTCCAAAGTTTACATTTTTCCTATGTGAAGCATGCTGGCTCTTTGATTAGCAGCCAAGAAAACGGACTCAACTCCATTCCAAGTCTTAAAAAATTGTATGAAACAAAACATTAGCAAAGTGATTTTTCCTTGGTTTAATGTGGTTTTCAACATTAGGTTTATTGTTTTGTGGTTTTCTGCATGGAGAGCATATGCTTGCAATATGTTTATAATATTGGGGGTTTTTAAAGCTACAGTATAGTCATTAAAAAAAAAAGAGAGAAACCCCTGTAAATTGAGGAATACTCTAAACAATAGCTGATGTTTTCACCCTCCTAAGCCCCTTTGCAAAAGATACACTGAAGGTAAAAGAGATTCACTGTTTCTGGCAGGTGAATCAAGTTCTCTCAGACACTTCATTTTTGACATCATATTGTAGAAGTGTTCTGGTGCTCTTACAAGTTAGCAGTGTTCATTGGTCCATGTGCTACAGGGTACCCATCGTTTTAGGTCTCAGTTAATTCAATAAAATATCCAACTCATTAGCTGTTTCAAAACAAGGACAGCTGAAGTACTCTTTAGGGTTGAGATGATCCCATGTGCGTGTTCATCCACTACAGTTGTAGCTGGGAACACTCTGCACGTCACCTAACCCAACCCCAAAACACCATGCCAAAATTTCAGGGTGGCAACAAAGGAAAAAATATCAACTGACTAAAGCACTTTGGAGCACCGACAGAATCAGCCACTGGACCGCAAGAAGAGTCAGGATGAAGGGGGAGGAAAGAAAAATGAGAGCCAACAATTCCTGAAACACTGGCTCCAGAGGTGAAAGAAGGAGAACAGCTCATGGAGGAGCAGTTACCTGATCTTAACACAAATGTGACAGCAATCAACAGTGAATTTTGAGGACAGACATACACTTGTCTGTCTGTAGGCTGGGTGGTTTGGGCAGGCTGAGGTGCCCCCAGCCTGTTTCCACTGTCTGCAAAAGAAGGTGGCTGTGCTTAGGGTTATCTGCTAAAGCCTGGCACCCAAAACGGACAGTACAAAGCTGGTGCCTGTTTGGGAAATTTGGCTGCAAGCAGTCTTCAGTTTGACAGGAGAACACTGTAACCCAGTGAGTAGCAAGGGATCATAAACACAGAACAGAGGTGGCCACATAAAATGGATGCAGTGCTATATCCACTCCAACCCATGCAAAGCTGTGGAGTCAGAGTCAACCCTCTCTGCAATGCGAGTGTACTAAGCAGAGCAAGCAGGTTCCCTGACATCCTCATGTCCCCCAAGCTCTGATCTGAAATAAGCAGACAGAGGAGAAACTGCTGACATGACTCTTTGCACAGTCACACACCCTTCCCTCTCACCTCCCCCAGATAGCCTGGCTCCAAGGGCTAGCGTCAGAAGAGGAAAGAAGCATTTAATTTTATAATTCCTGTTTAAATGATTCACGAGGTGCTTTTGCAAATTGCAAGAGAACACCCTATGAATCAGTCAGTGACGAAAATAAATTACATTAATCCATAGTAGTAATATACTCAGAGCACTAGAGTTTCAGTAGAAATGAGCTCATTTGTTAAGCTCCCCACTCAAAGCATATAGGATGGCTTTGTGCCGCAACATTGTCCCATAAGACAAAGGCCCACTTTCCTGCTGGAAAAGACTGTAGCTTGTACACCAGATCTCTATCTTCCATTTTAGACATTGCAGAGTGGCATCCTATCACTCAGCTGCTTCTCTCTCATCTTCTTCATGCCAACATCAACCTCGTGGCCTCCTCACATCACAAACACTGAATTAGTCAGCTAGAAATGGGCCAGTATCCAAACTCCATATCCAGAAGCAGTGGTCATGGCTACACAGGAAACTCGGGCACTTCAGGATGAAAAGAATCAAGCCACTGCCTCTAAAGGTGAGGGTGAACTCTTCTAATTGCAAGGCAAAATTCAAGAGGAAGACAATCATCACAGCTGGCTTTGTGAAAGCCAGCGGCAGCCCTGGCCAGAATGACATATGAGCGTTAGAGAAACCTGGAGTCTGGGGTGCTTTGTGCAAGCAGTGATTTAGAGCAAAGTACTGAAATGGTTCTCAGGCAGCATTGCTTTGTTTTGTTCCCCTTGTCCCAACAGCTGAGCCCAAAATACACTGAAAGGTAAGAATTGCAAACACAGCCATGCCGGTGGACATCAGGGAGGCTGGTCCCCCATCTTTGTTTCAAACACCTCTCATCAGTTCCAAGTGAATTAAAAAATAATCTATCCAATCCATCAGAAAACCTAAAATTAAAGGGGAAAAAAAAAAAAAAAAAAAAAAAAAACAACACAAACACTTGGACATTGTTAAAAAATTTGCAAAAATACTGACATTGAGTTCAGTGCCTTTATTCTTCCTATCCCATTTCCATATAAATAAGATTTTCTGTGGAGCAACTGGTACCTGTAAGAAATAAAACTGGCAACCTGAATACAAGTGCTGCTTCCAACTCCTCTGAAGCATGACTTGACATTGAACAACTTGCACCTTTATTTCTAACAGCAGCTTAGTTTTAAAGAACTGCTGGAAAATTCATGATCAGGTCTCTGAAAAATTACAATAACCACTATGAACACATTCCCAAATGAAAAGATGGTCTCAGGCCAATTTCACAGTTCTCTCCTTTGCCATGACTGCACATTAGGAATGGTGCAGCCAGTGTGTGTTTCTGCTACATTTTCTCTACCTGCTGTCTCTATCTGCTGCAGCTGAGAAAGCACAGGAATGACCTGAATTTTCCCGCCCTTCTAGTTTGTTGTGGGGATCATCACAGCCTAATCACATATTTAAAAGAGGAAAAAAAAAAATAAATCTTTTCAGGTTTCTAATTTCACATGCTCTGGGTATTCCGTAGTTACTGCTGCAATAAAATCTGGATTTAGAAATGCATGAAAATACATACAACTAAGTGGTCATAGAATGCTCTTTTGTGAAGACTAATTTGCAATTTAAAAAAAATAACACTGTTTTATGAACTGCTTGGGACAGCGTACCATAAACTAGGGTTGGCTCCGCTTTTCCCTCATGCCTTCATAGCATCATGTCTGTATGAAAGCAGAGACCAGGAGGCCCGGTGCAATCGGCATGGGGTGCAGGCTCCCCATGCCTCCCCCACCCTGCCCACAAGCTGTCTTGTATCAGAGATAACATCACTTCAACAATGAAAATGAACACTTTGAGCAATAATTTAGATGCACTCACATTATTAAAGTGGAGAATTAGGGAAAGCGTTCCTCTTCCCACAGTTTTTACACTGTATGGTTTCAGATTTGGCTTCCCTCTAAAAGGTGGGTTGTTCTAGCTGACAGCTCCCAGCCTGTTTCACTGAACTGGTTCTTAACGTATGAGCAAAATGTGGGAGCGCTTGGGATGTAAAGGATACCATGCTTTTTATTACACACACACACGTCTTGGTTGTGGAAAAACATTTCTCTTGGTAGAACGTTTTTCAGAGAAAAAAAAGTTCTATGAAATCCAAGTCTGAGCGAAATGTTGCGTGATGCTTTTTTGAGAACACAGGCCCTAAATTTGGGGTGAAATCTGACCTCAGATTGTTCCTTATGTCTGCATTTTATTTTGACTGGGTGGACTATTTTTCCCATTTTGCTGGGTCACACTTTTTTAGTTGGCTTTTCAAACGGTGTTCAGCTTTTGACATTTAAATGCCAAAGCAGAATCCAACAATTCTTCAGTAAAGCAGTTATAGATATAGTGACCAGGTTTACAAATTTATAACAACTGAAATTTGTTAAGGCTATATCCTACATAAAAGCAGTTAGAAGTCTGATCCTTAGACCACTAGAGGTCCACAGAGCTGTTTCTGCTAAAGCAGCAAAGAATGCACAATTTAAACAATAGTTTTTATTCCTCTGACCTTGAAAGTTTCGAGTGTCTCATTTTAAGGGTTGAACTTCTCTCCACACATCTGGTTAGCTGGATTATTGCACATCAAGTTTTAGAAAGCCTCTTCCTTTTTTGGGTGTATCATTGGTATAAACTCAACCATGAACAAGTTTGCAGATGACACCTAGGGCAATAAAAACTGAGAAAGACAAAGCAAACTGCAGAGTAACCTGCAGATACTGCAAGAGGCGACTGAGCCAGATTTCCTTGGTCATTAGCCGAGCAAAGTTTCTTTTGATGTGAATGGAAGTTTAGCAGCACTATTTGGTACCAAAACATTCAAGTCTCTAAGATGAAAACTGACCCTAATATCCATAAAACATCTAACCCAAGAAAGCAAAAATAAACAGCTGAGACAAAATAGAATGGAAGTAATCAAGGACCACAGCCACTTCACTAAAGAGAACTTTCTTGTTCAGGCTCCTTCATCTCCTCCACTGTTATTTTAACGTAAACGAGCCCTACAGTTTTGCATGGAGGAAGTAAGGAGCTAAACAGATAGGGAGGGGGAGAAGAGCTATTCCCAGAGGGATAGTTCAAGGTAAGGCCACACTACATAGAGCAACTCTAGACAACACTGGGCATTTAAAAGTTGTCAAATGCTTTCTTGAAACACTTCCTTCACTATTATTATAGGCACTGCTGATGAAAAACTTAGGACCCAAACCCACAGGATCGATGTGGGCTGTCCTCACATTTCGCTATTTTGCAGGGTAGTTGCAGGAGAGGATCCTCCAGTTTTCAAAGCTCCTCCCTGCTCTGTACCCTTCCCACCTGGAACTCCACCACACTGTTCAAGTCGTCCCAGTGGGTTGCTGTGAATGGGTTTACACAATGTCAAAATCATTGACTCCAGGTGCAGAATAAACAGCAGGAGCAGATAAACTCCTACGAACCAAAGATCCTGTTGTCAGACAGCCTCTTCTTTAGCAATGGAGAAATCAGAAAGAGAAATGAGAACTAACCTGCAAGAAGGTGGTTCCCATTCTCTACTAAAATGAATGAAGACAGGCATGACAGTCCATCGTCTGTAATGCTACTATGCCAAAGACAAACTACAGGTAATATGTGAGACAAACCAGAGGTAGTATGTGAACCCATGTACAAATAGTAAAATGGTGCAAGGAAGATTGAGCAAAAGTGAAGGAAGACACAGGCACACACATATATACACAGATCTCTTCTTACTCGCCCCATCTGGTGCTCTTCTACCATAAAATAGACCCTTCAGAGTCTAATTTCTTTTTTTCTTACTGAAACCTTATAATCCACTTACTCATATCCTGCCTACATAACCGTATCTGCATTTAGAATCAAAAATACAAGGAAAATCCCCATTAGCAAGGACTATCTTTCGCACTCACAAAGCATCTCTCAGGTATCAGAAGAGTTAATTCTATTACCCTTTGCCTTCAGTAAGAAACCAGGTTATTTTCTACAGCTGCACTAGTTATAAAGCAACTACAAGCAATGCATTAGTCTTTTATGTTTCTAGCAGCTCTTCAGCCACCATTATAATTAGAGGGAAGGTAGTACAGTTTGTCTTCAAACGTAAGTTTTCCACAGGTAAACTGTTACTGTTCTGAAGTTCAGCAGCTGTAACTCCTGGTGGAATGTTCTGCTGGGTTTTACAAAATCAGCAATATTTGCTTGCCAATGCAAAGATCATAGGATTGTCCTGAAGCATGAGAACTGAAAAGGAAACAATGTAAATAAAGAAAATATCTGATCCCTTACAGCCTTCTCACATATAACTTTTCCTGATGGAAGTGAAAAGCAGTGCTTACTGTAAGATCTGGCTAAAATAGGAATATTTTTCATCGTCCAACTGAGAAACTCGAGTGACAGCAAACAAAATCAATAGCGAAAATGTAATTGTTTAAACAACAAGTCTCCTCCCTATGTTACAAAATAATCTTGGATTATTAAAAGCAGAGATTTTTTTATTTTTTAATACATAGCTTCTGACACCATCCCTTTAAAAAAAGGCAAATAATTCTCATCTGCTACCTATATGCAAAACCTTTGGTAATGTCTGCTTGAGAAAGCTGCTCCTTCCAAGGTTAACGACAATGTCTGAAATGTGGTAATCGGACAATCTAAAAGTTTGGCTTAGTACATGAAGGATAAATGGCAGGAAACTGGAGGAAGAATACTTTTAGCCAAAACTGGATGACTGAAGACCAAAAATACTACCGTAAATAATTCACAGAGGAACACAGCCAGAGTATAACTATGTAAAAGCTTAGATCTTTTACAGGATAATAAATTAAATGGAGATGTCTCTGATAGCATGAACAGCACTGCACAGATCACTAATTGCACGTGTTTGCAAAAAGTCTGAGCCCTGAAACATAAGCATATGGTTGGAAGGGTGGCCTGATTACTACAGCAAAGGTCTCGGTTTCTATTCCCAACTCTACGACCAATGTCTTTGGCAGACCATTAAAAAAGTCTCTTAATTTATCTGTCTTACTCATTGAAAAGATAGACAGATTGAAACTCGTGTTCTTCACCTAGCTGTCTGGGATGTTAACAGGTTTAGTATTTGGAGAAGCTTTGAGAGTGACAAAATACCAGAAATTTTCAATATAATTTAGTCTGATTTATTCAAAATTTAAAAGAAAAAAATAAAAGAAAGCATGCTGATTCAAGGACCTAGGCCTCTCGACAAACCTCAAAACACAAATCATGCAATAAAACTCAGCCACTCAGGCAGCCGAACTCCAGGCAATTAAATCAACTAGCCAGACAAGAGAAAAACACCCCAGTTCTCCCCAGAGGCTCTCACTCCTCCCGCTCAGAGCCTGAAATGCTGCATCTATCTCGGACTATGCCAAGAACAATTAAGATAATACTACTCCATATCAAGCTATAGGATAAACCCGAAAGTCAAGGGCCTGAAGAGAAAGCACTAAGCCAGCAAACCATTTTAAAAATGAGATGGCCTTCAGTATATCTACAACTAATTCACCAGGAAAGCACGTAACTACATTAACTGCAAGACACACGTGCAGAGCTTTCCCTTCATGTGCTGCAACGCTGCACACCACTCACGTTTTTCAGGATATCATTGCCAAGTCCCATGGGCACAAACCCACCTTTCCAGCAGGACAGCACCCACCTATGTCTGTGTTGGTACTATCTCTAAAAAAGCTAGTACTCACCAAAATTTAAAGCAAGTATACATACCGTGTGGATGCCCCCACCGCACTTTAAGCCAGTAATTGACTGCTGGTCTGGATGGGAAATGGCAAAAGATTAATTTACTACAATTTAATAAATTGCTTACTCAGCCCCTGAAGTTAGGCTAACTGTTTGCTAATACTCTCTCATGTTTGTTTTATCCAATAGACTGTACTTTGTGGTCACGACAAGCAGCCAGGGTACAAAATGTCAACTAGCCTGCTAAACTGATGACCTGTAACCCATTAAACTGCAGTGAGAATAACAGATATCCATCCATACTCCTAATGTAATCCAAGATAAGCATGTCTGCATGGGATTTACACTAGTTAAATGAAAAAACTGTCAAAGCCATTTCAAATTAAATATCTGCATGTGAATGATATCTAAATCTGGGAGGGGACAAGTAGCTCCTTCTCCCTGCTAGAACAATGCTTTTAATACCATAAACTTTAATCACCATAAACTGATTTGCCCAAGCAACAAAACTGGCAAAGTTCCAGGTACCAATTACTAGAATTTTAAGAGCATTTCCTCTAGAATCTCTGTAAGTTGCCTTAACAGCCACATCTCCTGAGACAGCACAAGGAAGGGAAAAACTATTGTCTCTGATCAATGCATAAAAGAAAAACAGGTCTGCAAACTCTTCCAGTGGTTTTAAACTGGGTCAGGTAAACTGGTACCCACCAGGATACAGCCACTGAATGCAATGAAAGTCAACACACAGTCGCAAGGCAGAGGTCAGACAATCTAACTCTGATCTCTACTGTTTTAAGATTTCATTCCTGACCTCCCTTATTTTCAACAGCTGCCTTGCAAGCTTCACCTGCAGCTTTGATGTAGCGGGGAGGGAGACAGAAGGGGACCTGCTGGAGACAGAACAGGCTGGTCCACTGAAACGCCACGGTGTATCACTAAAAGCAACCTTTCCCATCACATCCTTAGGGATAAAAGGGAAATCAGATTCATAGCTCGGTCAGAGTAAATAATCCAATGAAGAAACTGAGTACAAGAAACAAATGCAGTCCAAAAGTATGCAATTAAAGATTTTTTTTTTTTTTTTAATTACAGCAATTAAAATGACAGTGCAGGGCATTGACATAATTCAGGTATTAATGAGCTATGTGCAGTATAAAGGCACAGATGAGGCAGAAGGGTAAGAGCTGCACAGAGAAGGGCCTCGATCTCAGTTTATTTGGGTTGCAAAGGAAAGTATAATTTTGATTTTAAATTGTTTTATGTACAAGGATATTTTGAGGAAAAGTCAAAGGAAGCTTGGAGGGAGCTTCCCCCTGCTTTTTCCTTCCTTTTTTGCCTCTGTTATGCCATATTGGGACTTTCCAGTATAAAATCTATGGTAGGCTCAGTTGTGAGGGGGGCTTTGGAGGGGACTTTTTCTTTTGGGGAGGGGACTAGAAGAGAGAAGCAAAAAACAAAAAAGGTAGAAGATCTGATCACCCAGCCTAAAAATTATTGTGTCTGCACAGCCTTGTTTCAAACCTAATTATTATAAAAGCTTTGGGGAACATTATTTTCAAAATGAAATCTTCTCTGTCAAAACTTTCATTAATAAGTTATATTTCTTAGTAGGGTATCATTTTACATAGAGTGCCCAAAGATCTTGCAATGTGGAACAGATTCTTTTTAGATGAAGCACAGTATATTGTTTTAGGATTGTGGTAACTTAACATTTCACTTATGTTTTTGAACCATAAAGGGTCTCAATCTTTACACATACATATCTGAGAAATGTACTTCTCTTAGGCAAGCTTACTAACAGCTTTCTTTGGTGCTGTGAACTCAGAATAGGAGACAGCAGAAAGAGAAGTTCTCAGAGTAATAGCAGGAGAAAAGAAAAGGAGAAAAGAGGGAGGGGAAACAAAAGGAAAAGAAGAATATTTACCATAAAGAAGATCACACATTCACTACCCAAAAATTTTTATGGCAACTCATATGTCTCCCTTTTTTTCTACCTGTACATCATGCTGTAAAGCCATAGAAGGATCCAGGCACCCAACCAGACAAGAAGAAACATCCCAAGAGCTGCCCCATGCAGTAAATAGTGAGTAGTGGCAGGGATTAGCTCATTCGTCTTACTCAGACCTCCCTTGCTGACAAGACCAGAGAAGGATTAGGGTTTCAAAGACAATTCCAAATTGCCAATATTTGGTTGATTGTGCCACAGGAAAACACCGATATTGCAGTTTCCAGCAGATCCAGAAGGATGCCCTCCAGCCTTGCCTGCCCCACAGCTCTGCGGGCAGCTGATGGACCAGGCATTCAGGCAGCCAGCGCCCTTCCAGCTGCCCAGCTCAGCCCTGGGTTGATCACTGACCACCCATCAGCCAGGCAGCCCCAGAGCCCACCACGAGATCAGGCAGCAACAGGCTAGTCACCAACATCACTCTTGCCTGTCTGGTTCCTGCCAACAGTTTTGACAGGTCTCCCACAACAACAACGAAAAGGAGATCCCACGGAATCAGCATTTTCTTACAGAGAACAATTCTGTTGGGAAAATCCTGACCAGCTCTAGATGCAAGACAAATTATGGAAGGCTGAGAAGTAATTCTAGCCTGAGGAGAAATCCATAATCTCCAGAAAAAAGGCCAGATGCTATCCACCATGACAGCCATAGATCTCAGGCATGTTCATCAGGTGGCACAAATGCAACTCACTGAAGCACGACCACAATTAACTTGCATTTTTGAGTTGTGGTGTGGTTAAGGATGGTTTCTTCCACATGCTGCAGATTTGACAGCATCAGAGCAAAGGCTGTGTAAAAGGCTGGGGCAGAAAACTCTCAGTTGCAGAGGTCAAGATGTGGAACAAACATCCAGAAGACAGGAGGAGAATCGGGAGCATTGGTATTTAGTCCCAGGATAGAGCCTTTTATCAAAAAGAGTATTTCTGCAGAGTTTCCTAGAGCTCTCAGCCATAATCACAGTAGGAGAAGTTCTTTTGTGTTTCAACACCAAAGGACACTATTCTCTACAAGGAGATCTTTTTACAGCATGGAAAGGGAAGCCTACTAGAGATTTCTCTGCTGACAATGTACTTTAACACCTTAAATATGGAATCAATAGCTGGGCATTCCTCTGAAACTCAATACACACAGGTTTTATACACAAATAATAAAGTGAAATCTATCTATAATACACCTGCATCCACAAAGAGACTAGAATCCTTCGTGTCCTTGAAGTCTTGCAGAATTATGAATGCCTACTTATCCCAAAGCAAGGAGCATATTTATGCCTATCTGGACCAGTGAATGAAAGATACACACACACCAAAAAAAAAAAAAAAAGAGAGAGAGTCCATATCTGCCTGAATTTGGAAAGTCTTCCTTATGATTCCACAAGGTTGCCTTAAAGTACATCTTAAAGTACAGAGTAGGCAGGTTTGCTTTGGATCAAGAAGCTGATCTCTGTCCCAAGGGCACAAAAAACTGTGCAGTAGTTGCTATGGTACTGCAAGTATTTTTGTTTGTTAAACAGTAGATTAAATAGTCACATAAAACGATTAGACTGCACATTGGATCATTCCCTGGGAAGGCTTATATTACAAACTGGCTTTCTGGGGAAATTATTTAAGCTTTTCACTTAAAAAAAATGGGTTTTGAATCTTAGGCTGGTGTGTTTAAGAGACTCTACTCCTTACTCCGATTTAAACTTATTTGTACAGGCAGGTAATACAAGGCACTTGTACACGTATTAAAAACATTGCAACTGTTGGCTTCATGCAGTAAGCTCTTTAATGGCTCCGGCATTATCATCACTATTGTGAATGATCAGGGCTTGGATCAGAAATCTTTTGCAAGAGCGATGAATGTCTTGCCTTGGGTCATAACAGTGCTGCAGTAGAAATTAAAGACGAAGTGTTAGTCTGCATTACCAGACAGAGCAACAGATTCCCTTCAAAAGCTAAGTGCACATACATTGTCTCCAAAACAAGCTTGTTTGATTACAGAAGTTACAGGGTGGGTATAAAAACTTTTACTGTTGCATATTTCATTTACCTGCCTTGGCATCTGTATTGCACTCCCTCTGTTAGGTTCAGGTACTATTATTAAAGATATCCAAAAATATTCATATATGCGGTGGCTGATGAATGAGCCTTGAACTAATTGCTCAGATGACTTCACAGGCTCAGGAGAGACGGTCACCTAGCCTAAATCAGCACAAACATCATGAAAGGTGTGACAATTACACAAATGGAGAATCTGTCCCTCTGGCCTACTTTTTCAAGAGCCTACCTAAGCTACCAGTCTAGATGGTAGAGCAGTGCCAGATAAAAATAAGGTGGTGTACCTTAAAGCTGACCAGCAAAGAGCATCCAATTAACTTCTGAAATCATAACAGCTCCTTTCCATGTGATGGCTTTCACCAGAAGGTGACTTTGGAAAATACAGACAATGAGTATTAAAGACCCAGTCCCGAGGCAGTAAAAGTAAATCATACATACAGATACTGACACAGATAATTCTAGTTGCTGAACAAAGATGCCTGATTTCAGAGGATGCCACTTCTTTTAAAGTTTTCTCTAAAGAAAGGTCAAGCTAAGCAAAATTGTATTGACATTAAGCAAGTACAGCTGTAGATATCAGATAAGAGCTGTTCTAAGGATAACATTTGGCATATATTGCACTGCTTCATCTGTTTTTCCTGTACCCCTATAAATGATGACAGAACTCTTCTCTGCAAGAGTTCCCACAACCAAAGGCATTGATCACTGGAGCTTCCAAAAGAAAGGCAAGAGGAGCCAATACTGGCTCCAAGGAAAACAAATGTGTACCAAACTTACAAGAAAGAAGTCGTAAAATTCCCATCAAAAATGCCAGTAGGACTGAAGCAGATCAACTGCAGACAGACCTGGAAAGTTTACTGCTGAGTTCCCTTCTCAAGCACGGGTGTAACAAACCAGACGCTGAACAGCTAAAGTTACAGAACCAAATACTCTGTCCTCTAGGCAGGAGGAGACAAGAACAGCCCATGCATTTATCACAGCAGCAAACGCAAATAAAAATGCCCATTCAACATAAACTAAAGCTCTCTGCCTTGCTTCAGAGACTTGGGGTCCACGGTTGCCATTCAAACCCATAGTCCCTGCTGTAGCTTTGCCAATGTCCTCCTGGGGTTATTGCTTCGGAGTAACCTCAAATTACCGTTTCCTTGGGATGAACACCACACTGCTCAAATTCAATACTCCCTATACTGCCTCCCTTGGGGAACAGGGCTGTTCCAGATGACTGCACAGATGTGAAAAACAAACTGGAGAACGGGAACACCCATGTTCAGAGAGGACAAGACTCTCAGGAGTCTGGAAAGAAATGCTCTAAGTAAGTTCAGAATAGATAGTTGCACGGCATCTTCGCCTCCCATAGAGAAAAGGCCATCATGAAAGTCTTGGCACCAGATTTATAAAGTCTGCTTGACAACTAAGTTTCCTTTGAGGGAACTAACTTTTTTGTAATCCTTACAGTGACTATCAGGGATAAGCAATTGGTTGAAACAGTGCTATTTTACAGATGAAGGAACAGACAGACAAAGATGAAAGTCAATGTTTTCTAGTGTGGAAAATGACCTTGGGAACTGCAGGCTTTGGGTGTCTTCACTTGGGATGTCTGAGCGGCGAGTGGGGGTGGTGGTTGGTTGGTTGTTTAAGGCTCTCCCTACCCCAAACCACCAATGGAAGCCAGGGGAAGCTGCTTGGATTTGCCAACTCCTACACCAGGCATCCCCAAAATTATTGACTGCTTTTGAAGAGCTGGCCCAAGTAGTTTGGTCCACATCACATGCAGAAGTTGGGGGCCACTGTTCCATAGCTCCGTAGCAGTGCTAGGCCACAGTATATTCAAAAATATAAGCTAGCTCTTTGGATGTCTTCTGAGGAATTCTGACAGCAGGCAGAAACTTTAAGCTTGAAATCAAGTTTTAATGCCTAGCTGGACCCTTGCCCTCTTCCATTTTTCTTTTTGAAAAGATGAATTCCTCCATTTATTTTTAATCCTATTTCTCTCTCAGAACTGCCAAAAAATCAAACCCAGCTCTCATCAGACAGCAGTTTATTTCCTTGGGGTGAACCAGCAACCCAACCGAAACACGCGCTTCCCTCTGCCTCCTCCTGCCTCTCAAAGCCATCCGGCCGCCGCCGGGCGATGGGGCCGGAGGCGCGATCAGCCTCCTCGCGATCCATCAGACCTGCACGCTCGCTCGGAGGCAGCCGCAGTCCCAGAGCCAGCGGAAAGAGCAGCGCAGCAGCTCTTTTATTTACAACCTGCTGACAACAGAGTGGAAATTGATAGAAGCTGCAGGCAGCAAGTGACTCCCTGTCTGTCAGCACCAAATGGCAGCTCCCGTGCTTACTCGGCTGGACAGGAGCTCTTTAACTCTTTCTGTCTCAGCCCAGGATTCACAGGGATGTTACAGGTCTCCACCACGTTTCTATTTATGCCAGCCTTACACTGATGCTCTCCCGCTGCCTTCGGCCAAGTTGCTTCTGATCCAGAGCAGTGAGAACGCACCAGGACCTCCCACATTTATATATTTACTGTACATGTGTGTTTGTTGGACAGATACTGTACCGCCATACTTTATGCAGTGCCAGGTGTCAATACAGAGCACGCGTGAACAGCTTGATCCTACTCAGACAGAAGAAATAAATTAATGCTATATTTAAAAGGAAAGGGCTCAGAAGAGCTATCTGCGTTACCAATAAAATCTGACTTTCAAAAAGGAATTACGTAAACCACACTGAACCTTATACAGACTTTTTTTTTCATTGTAAGTGGCCATCATTCAGTTTTAGTTCTTTCCAAACAATATCAAATTAGGGTTGATTTAATTCTGAATAAGAGTGTTTATATGATGATCTAATGCAGTTTAATTAATTCCCTTCAAATTATTACCTTTAATTAATGCAAGGTATCTAGACAAGGCTTCATACAAGATTCAATAATTAGAATTTCAGATACATCAATATTGTTATTTTTAGTCCAGGGGGAAGGGGTGTGAAATTACATTAATTCAAAAGATTTCAAACTAAAGAAAAGCCTATCAGCGGCCCAAAGATGTGTAAAAAACCCTCAACTCTCATACATGAATGAAGGGTTTAAACATGAAATCCGACTTTATCTATATTGAAATTTTAAACCACATAGCAGTTTTTTTGGTGAAAACAGTTTAAAACAAAAGAAATGAGCTTTCTTCCCCCACCCCAAAAGTTGTTAGCATGGTTTGAAATCTCCTCTCAATCCTCTCCCTGTCCTACTCCCAAAATAATGCTGCTAAATTAGCCTCATGCATGCTTCTGTCCATCAGCAGGCTTTTCTAGAGGATTAATGGAGGTGCCTGACAGCTTTGTCACTCCTCTCCTCCGGAGCATCTGGTATCACACCATGATCTCCAGCTCAGTACTGGCCCTCATGGATGTGCAGCACCGTGCCCGCACCACACTGCCCAACCTGGGTGCGTCTGAGGCAGGGAGCAGAGCCAGCACTCGGTGCTGGAAGTCAAGTCCCCAAAAGCAATCCTGTCCTCCATCATTAGATGCAGCACACGGAGCCTGCTGAGCGAGAAACAAGATACTTGGAAGGTATCAGCCTCCACCAAGTCAACTCAGTTTATATTACCTGTACTGTTCACAACTTCGCTTTCGCTTCATCTTTTATATCCAACCACCGAATGCACACCCAGGAGTGCCATCCAGCCACCTAAACACAGCCATCTCATACCACTTTACATACCATTGAGCACCTTACCTGGCCTCACCTGCTCCAGAAAGACGTGAGGCCCCTAGATAACATCAATCAGCCATGGGATCATATCCATCGGCCCTCAACAGCTGTCTCAGATACAGCAGGGCATCTAAAACTGGCACTGCTTATCTACATTAGGGAAAACAAACTGCTTTCTAACTTCTGCAAGAGCTATGCAAGGCTTCACTTCAGCTCCTGGTCACACATTCAAAAACAAAAACAAAAACAAAAAATTAGTGCTTGGAAAGGTGTTTTTCTTTGCATGACCACAGTCAGTCACTAGCTCTCATCTTTTTCATTCAGCCTAAGCTTTAAACCTCTCTGAGTCTGAATTCAGAGTGAGCAACCAAGTCCTTAGCAAGGTCACTAAGATCTGCAGGAAGCTCAGGCCTTTTCAGGACCTGTTTCCACAAGAGCTCGTTGTGAGAGAGCCCCAATTCACCTGTGAGATGCACCATTTTGGAGCCAGCATAACTTCTCTGAAATCAAGTCACATACATATAGATTTCCAAACCAGACAAAAAGTGACTCTATATACAAGATATGACCCCACACATATTAAATGATAGTAATTCTAAAGAAAATGGTTTTCTGTAATCCCTCTGCCTTCCACAGTTACCCGCTGTGAAATAAGCAGGTGCAGCCACAATGTCATCATCATCTCAATGAGGAGACAGATGATGGTAAAAGAAAATTAGATAAACTCCAAATTCTTCAGCTGGAGTCCACCTCTGCCCACTGTAAGGGCAAACACTGAAGGGCACCACAAGTGCCTTAAACCATTCTGTGGAAGAGATCTGTGGCAATTTCAGTCTCAGAGGCGAATCCAACAGCTTTAAACCAGTTCACTCAGAGTTCTACTGGCATAAGCAAAAATCACGTGGCCCCCAATTAAAAAAAAAAAAAAAAAAAACCACACAACAAAAATGTTCTGTGATTATACTGGGTTCAACACAACGCAAGAAATGTAAAAAGCCCCTTGTAAAAATAGCTCCTCATGTTTCATCAGACTTTTCCAAATCACAGAACAGTTGGTCAGATTTGAGTTGTCAGCAAAGACAGGAAAAGCTCTTTTTTAAGTCTGATTTGATAATTCTCAAGATACTAATCAGAGCAAATAGACAAACTTGCACTTGATTTCTGGATCTTGTGTTAAATCTGTTGCAACTGATGACATGCTCACACTGAAAAGATAAGCTATGCTGCAGAGGACGTGCAATCCCAAACTGAAAGCAACTTCTCAAATCAGATGAACCAAGAGAGATTAAAGCTCTGTGTACCATTGGAAAAAAGAACCCAAAACAACCAAACAGTTAAAAGCATTTATGAAGCAAACACAAACTTTCCATTAAACAGCTGGTTCCTTGCTTGGGGAAAATATATATGTTACTAATAGGAATTATATCCTGTTTCCTTTCTACTGCTTAAAACATACAAACAAATTATATTTCAGCCTAAAGACATATTATTTATGGATCTTTTACTTCAAACCTGTAATTTTAAATGTTGGCTGTTTTTCTAAGTAATTCACCAGAAGGGGGTCCCAAGTTCCCTTGCTTCTCCTGCTAGTAAGGAAAAAAAAATTCCCTGCCAACTTCTACATAAGTTGGTGTATATCACAAGCCACACCACTCAAATGCCCAGACATGACTTTTCTTTTTACATCACAGCTAAAGTGAAGAAACCACAGACACACACATAATTACATACAGCCTTTCTCCTTTAAGGGTCACGCAGCTGGTGTTAAACTGGTGGTAGCAGAGCATCGAGGCCAAGAGAACTAAATGCAGCACCCAGCAACTAGGTAAAATATGACCAAAAACCACAGTGTTCAAAGAGAAGGAGATCTGCTACCAAGCTATTACTGCACAAGCCCATTGCTGAGCAGGGCTACGGGCTCAGGGAGCATCTTTAAGGACAGTCAGGGGGAACTTGGCTGAGGCAGATGTTCTGCTAGCAGGCTGTTCCCTGCTAGCCCAGCTTCCCCCAGCCACACCCCGGGTAACAAGGAGGTTTTGGGGCACGGCAGGGATGGAGCTGACCACTGATGTGTGTAACTGAGCGCCAACTCGCAGAGATTATGGCTGAGAAAACAGCAGGCTGGCTCCCTCTAACCAGGCGAGAAGATCTACAGGAGCAGGCTGGTACCTCAGTTCTGGAACACGTGTTCCAGTCACATCCAAAAGGCTAAATGTTAAAAACTTGAGTTGAGTAAGTCCACCACACCACACACAGCTCTGGAAGAGACCCGTACCCAGAGCACAAGGATTAGCACCTTCCCGCAGGGAAGACAAACTTTGTTTTGTCCAACATCAGGCAGGGAACTTTCTCTTTTGGGGTTAGCAGAGAGGTGCCAGTCAGACGCAGCTGTCCTCTTAGAGGAAAGGCACAGAGCAAGTTGCAAACCATGACAGCTACAGGTATGAAGACTTTCCAGTTTTGCTAAGTGGCAGTGGAGAGGAGAGCACCCTTCTGGGAGCCCAGCAGCTCCTGCAGCGTGGCACAGGACGCTGAGACCGCACACCTGTAACTGTCCCTGCAGAGCTCGCAGGGCTGTGTGCCTCCTCCTGACCTCCTGCGCTGTTTCACAGACCAGTTTCTCTCCCTTGGCAGGTCACAGGAGTGGACACGTGAAAATGGGACTTGATCCAAGAGGTTTCATTGTCAGAAGCTACCTTAAAGTCCAGGGGAGTATTTGGCTTTCACCCTCCTGAGGTCAGAGGGGCTGCTTTCTTGCTCTGCATTATGTCAGTTTATTTTATAGCAAGAAAGGGTGGAAATAAATACCACCAAACTAGCCCTGCCCTTCCTCCCCCACATTCCACACAAGAAAATCCCTCAATCCCTACAAAACAAGCTGAAGCTTATGCCAAACCTAACAGTGCTCATACAGACGTTGTTATCTTTTGAAATGACACCTTCAATTTAATTATCTCAGAGATTAAATCATCTCCAAACTATTAAGCAAAATAATTCAGCAGTGCCAAAACACTGCATCACACCATGTCTTCTTTTTTTAATAACCCCCCTTTAAACCTCCTCTCTGACTAGATACACAGAATGGCAGAAACTCACAGATCTGCGATTGCATCCAGCCTCCGCAAAGACAACCCTGCCTGTACAGCTTGCCAAATTTCATATCTGCTTTAAGACTGACCTCAACTCCGCTGGTGTAAATTCAGAGAAGTTCCAGGGGCTTCAGGGGTAGGAAGGAACCAAATTTAACATGGTGGACCGTAGGTTCTGCAAGTAAGAGTACCTGAAAGCGCACCAGCTTCATGTGAGAAAGTACATGAGGAAAAAAATCAACCTTCACGGTATTTTAAGAGTCTCCAGTCTTGACTGCTTTATCTGCACTTCTCTGCAGACACATCCTGCTCCCTCATTGCATTCTGCATTTGCCTATACGGCTTTGGGTGCTTGCTATGCTTAATTATGCACTCTTCCCACCTCATTCCCCCAGTGGTCTTGGAAGTCATGTCACCAGCCACATGGGCACTGACCAGCCCAGAGATCACCACGGGAATAGCACATTCCTGGTGCTTGCTCAACTGGAGACACTGGTTGCATAGTCAAAACAAAAGTATTTTCCTTCCATCCCTTCTCTTCACACGTGCATTCAGTGGTGATCCAGAGGGAAGAGCTGAGTGACCAGCACCTAGCACTGCCGCCCCACAGCAGAAGACAAAGATGACTCTGTGGTCTCAGTGCACAACTTTAAGTCAGAGAAAATATTTGCCAAGAAGGAATGATTATTCCAGCCAAGCTTGTTAGAACTACAGTGTCCTTTACCATATGAAGGCATGTGGAGCAACATAATGAACTCTCTGAAAGAGCAAAGAAATAATTGCAACCTTCTGGCTGCAGGAACCAGACAGGAGCACACACAGCCTAGGAAGTGGCTCACTTGGCTGCTACAAGCCACTGAAACAGAGTATGCTTCTCTAAAGATGCCTTTAGAGCAAGGACAGCCAACCGAGGGACCCAGGACTGGATGCAAACCATAAGACAGTTTTACTTGGACCCCAGGAAAGCCAATTAGCTCAGAGGGCCAAGTGTTTGGGGCAACACACGCCCCACCATGCAGTGCTGTGGGGCACACGAGAAATACAGCTGTATTTCACTGGCCTATCAGCAGTAAAGTTGGCTTATCTAGGATGGAAAGCACAGGGGGATAATTTTATGCGAACAAAGCAGCTTCTGTCTCTCATAATTGCCATTTCTGTTCTGGGTAACAAAAATACAAGCTGGATTGAGGCACAGAGCTGAGAAGCAGCAGGATCTACAGACCACCCGTTTGTTAACCATGGGCAAGTCACATATCGCTCAGTGTCCCAACCTGTACAGCTGTACATGTAATGCTTTTCCTACCTCCTCTGTGTATAGGCACACAACCTTGCTCCTAAAAAAATCTCTTAAATTTTGTGGTAGAAGCACAAGGTATGGCCGAGCAACTATTATCTGCCTCAGGAACCAGACAACAACATAACTGTCAATAGGAAATGCCAGGAAGAATGAGTTTTTGAAAAAGACTGGGATCAAATATTTCAAAAGCAATAAGCACATCAGACAGTTAACAGAAAAACTTAGATAAGGTTCTTCTCAAGCACCACAGTCTACCTTCTGGGCTGTGCTCTGGTAGGTTTATCTGCTCTGATGCAACCAGAGCTGGTCTTAATACTGGTAAAAAGTTCTGAACATGTTTTGAACCACACAGAAATTCTGGCTCTGTTCATGTCCTGTGACATGAAATCCTGAGACTGTTCATATGCAACCACACCATTTCACAGCTGCCTTAACTCTGTGATCTTTTAATTAAAGCAGACAGTAAGGTCTTTGGGTCGGGGACTCTGTTCTGTGTTTATAGCACAATACAGACTCATGGCTGCTATTCACAACACAAATAACTCTGCATTCTCCCCACCATCCTATCCTCCAGTATTCCTTTGCCTTGACAAGAAAATTAATTGCTTGACTGGTGCCTGGGCTGTTTGCTATTTCATATTCTGCTGTATCTCCTCAGAAGAATTGTGCTGAGCTGTTTGGAGAGGGATAAGAGCTTGTCATTTCTACAACAGTTTGCCTTTTAGAAAAGTTAACATTCAGTTCTCTGGAGACCTGGAAAGAAGAGGTCCTGGCACAGAAGACTTGTGCGCTAATGGCATGACACTGTACTGGATTTAACTAAACTATGGCCCTATGAATGGAAGTGCCTGCAAGTAAGAGGCAGCTGATGTGGGGCAGAGAGGGAGTAAAGGAGAAAAACATGTCAAGCCTAAGAACTCACCCGTCTGAGTTATCAGGCTGCTCCGAGTCAGCAATTTATTTTATTAACATTATTCCCTCTGGTCTTACATCTCTGTTAAACCTAGCAACCCATTCCCAAACTCCCCAGACTATTCATGTGCTTAAAACCAGCACATACTAAAGACAAAGTTCTGATAAAGCAAGACCTCGGGGCTGCAGCTAACACTGTCATTACTCCCCTACAGTCCTCAAGACTCAAGATGGATGTGTCAGAAGCCAGACACATACCAGACAGAATGGGGTGCAAAGCAGGGAAGCCGGGACAGTGCAAGGTAAATTGTCTCCTGTGAGATTCTGTGATGAAAGAAAGAACAGAACAGCAACAAAAAAGAGGAGGAAAATACTTTATTTTGCCAAAATATTTTCTCTTCAAAACCTTTCCACGGATTTAGAACAACTGTTGGTCTAACCTAAAACTCAAAGGTGCTGCTCACGGTGTTTCTTCCTCCATGCAGAAGCTAATTTGAAATCCTGTACTGTCCCCCTGGAGCAGCCTATTGCTCCACTGTCCTACTCTACCGCACAGTGAACATCTGGCACAGCCCAAAGCTGACACTTGGATAATGCAGTGGAGAGGGTATATAGGACTGGACTTCCATCATTCTGGGTGGGATTTGAATTCATGACTAAGACAAAGAAAAGCAAAAGGAATAGACTCCTGCGGAAGCTATCAGGCAAGCAGCCACTGCCAATTCCTCCCCACATGATCATACCACAAGGAAATTACCGCCAACCTCCCTGACTTTCAGCAGGTCTTGGGTCCCTGCTTCCCTCATCACCTGTGAATGTCATCTGCTTCTCAAAACCCATTAACATCACTACACAGGGAAAAAGCCAGTTAGGAGTGTTTCATTCTTTCACTTAGGGCTGGCAGAGAGTTTTGATAGAATCAGATAAACAGACTCTAGCAGTAGCCCTCAATTTCTACCAAAAAACAAAACAAAACAAAACGAAAAACAAACAAAAGGGATATGTATCCATCACAGCTACTCCTCAACTGGTTCCTTTTCAAAGTGGACTGACTTCTCCTGAGACAATCAGGGTCTTATACAAGTAGTCAAGGATAGGCTCTTAAAGTAGGCTACCACTTCCCTGTCCAACCTTCTAAACAAACCAAGGGTGTAAGAGTTACTGCCTGCCATACTGGCATCTGGAGTTTCTAATGATCCTTTAGCTCACCTTGGACTAAGAATAAACTGGTTTTCTTCCTACTAGTTTTCCTGCTCTTTCTACCCATCAATTCCACAAAGACTAACCTGTGAGCAGAGCACAACAACTAACACACTGAAGATTTTCAGAGAAGTTCGGGATACATCGTGTGGTGTCCAGTTCCAAAATGGCATAAATTACATCCTGGAACGCATTATGTCCTGCTATGTTAGACAAGAGGAAATGTGGTATACAATGAAATAAAAGACATCCTGGAACCTATTACATACTCAAAAGACAAAAGAAAGGACATTATAGGATCGATGTGGCTAATAAATGATGTGTTGGCATCTCTTTTCTACCAAGATGTGGATTAACAACAGATGTATTACACTAATGTCTATTTGTACACTAATCTAAAACAACTGCATTGCTGTTGCAGACAGGAATTTGATAAATGCAGCCCCCATTCCAGCTCCATGAGTGCTGCTGAACTTTAGGAAAGGTGGGGAGGGGGTTGAGCCACTCTCAGAGTTTTCCTTTTCAGAGTTCGGGCACTTGCTCTCACCTTTTCTTGCTGGGTTGGTCCCTGATGACTTCTCATCTGCACAGCTGGGATCCTAAGGATCTAGGAAAGGAGAGGGGCTGCCTTGCACTAGTCCAGAAGTCAACAAGCTCAGCTGCAGGACACTTGGGAAGTAAGGACTGCTCAGCATGTTGAAGAAGTCAGTGCTTTTGAACTGCAGAAGCCGAAGGGTTAAATCCGAAATCCTAGCAATTTCCAAAGTATCACTTTCCTGCTCACAAGCCAACAGCCCTCCTGCATTTACATAAAGCCCTCCAGGGAAGGCAGCTGCAGAAAGCATGCACAGAAGATGCCTTCCTCAGGTGGTTGTGCAATAGGAGAGAAGATACTGCTGGATTTACCCTCTAGTTCCTTCCCAGAAGGAGCAGCCCGAGGACAGTTAGAGGCAAAGCCTCCAGACCGCTGCACAGTCCCAGTCTGAGAGCTATGACCCTTCACTCACCTCTCCTCAAGAAGAGGGCAAGCACAGGAAAATGGCCTTAACAATTCTGGAAGCCTGAAGGAAGGTGGCAGACAAGGCAGAGACAATCCTTCGACAATCATCTCAGCAGCATTGGTGAAATTCAGTTTAGTACCAGCTGCAGAGAACCTTCTCCAGGTCTTGCTGCTCTCCTACAGCGTGTGCAGAACAAGACTGTCCACAACATCTGAGGTTTGCAGTGTCACATGCCAGGGAGAGGAGAGGAAACTACTGCTTCCAATGCCTTCTCCCACATGCTAGGCTTCCCTGGGAACTGAGGTGATTATTCCCTATTAACAGTGCAGAAGAAGGTGGCAAACAAGTGTAATGTACAAACAGAGGAGCTTGGGATACCTGCCCCTGTGGACTGGGACATCTTACTGGCACCCAGCAGCAGTTGTGGATGATGGCACTGGTGGGAGGCTGCTGTGAGCCACTGAAGACTGGGCATAGACCAGCAGCAGAGGCTGGGAATCAGGAGTCCACATCAGCTCACCGCCCCAAAACTGTATGCTTTGCCTGTCCCTGACCTGGGCTGTGCCTTAACCACTGTAAAAGAACAGGAACAATAGGGTGGGGGCAGGAGGAGAAACAGAAAAGAAACAGAAGCATATGAGAGAAGGGGGGAAAGGAATGTGAAGCTGGCTAGATGAGAAAACCTAGGTGAATATATCTGATCCTTCCTCCCCAGCCAGCAGAGGCTTGCTCTGTGAAAAAGATTTTCTCTGAAATAATTTGCATTTGCTTCCAAACTTAGCACAGATCTGTCACCAGTCACTCAAAGCTCCACTTCAGGAACTAGCAGAGATTATAAAAAAAATCTCTGATAGACTCTGTCTTCACAATGTTCATAGCCTGGCTTATTGGTATGGCTAAGAACACTACTTGAAAAACAGTAGGACAGTCCTAGAGAGTCATGAAATTACGTGACAGAAAATGCTAAAGCAAATTAAAATCTGTGAGCAAAGATGCAACAAAAAAGTATATCCCCAGGTGCCACACACATTTTTCTGTGTATATTTACTACCTTACAAAGCTAATTGTTATTCTGCATTAGGCAACACAACCATCTATTCAAGATAAGCATCACGGCAGGTTTTACACTGTGATCCATCCACTGCTTTACTTCCACCATGTCTGTTCAGTTGACAGCCCAGCATCGGCCCAGATACTATGTACGAGTGAGAAGCAGCTAGTCCCATAACTAACCAAACTTTTTTTTAACTTCCTAGAGAGACTGTTTCTATTAAACAAAACCCTCCCTGCAGAATTCTTAGCGATGATGCTTAAAGAGATGTGGTTAAGAACTTAATGTGAAGCAGAACCTCTTATTTTAAGAGATTATCTATACACACACACTTGCTAAAGGCCATCTCTTAGTAGAAAGCGGCAGAATAGGTGTGTTCTCCCCACAGATCATATCCCTTCCCTTTCCCATAAAAACCCTATAAAATCTGAAGCAAAAGGGAATCTCATATCCAGGCCATGGTGTCTGTCTAAGCAGCTCTGGTTCACATTTTCATTTCTTGCATTTCTCCTACTTTCCCTTCCCTGGATGTATGTCAATGCCCTTAAGGTGCTGAAAAAGCTAAGTTACTCCACATGCAGGAGAAGTGGGAAAATTCTCCAACTTCCACACAGTTCAATATTCCAGAGCAGTCTGAAGTTTTGCTTCTTACATCACTTCAGCACTTAGGAGCAAGTTAATTTTCCCTGGGACAATGGGATTTGCAAACTTCCATATGACACTTGTTTGAAGGAGGCCCACATCAACCCTGACAAAGTTCTGTGATGATAATTCCACATGACAAACACACACAGTGGTCTCATTGGAGAATCCTCCTTGTTGGCACATAGGCAGGACAAGAGCAAGCCTCTGCTGGCAGCCTGACTCCTGAGGCAACGGGTTGACCCATGGGCTGGAAACCAGTCCCACTAGGCAGGGCTGTCACTAATGGACCATGTCCTGTGCTAATAAGGATTCAAAAAGGTTTGCTTTTGTCTTGTGGGCATTTGAAATAAAGACTCCAGGAACAACAAAAGATGGCTTTCACAACACACCTCAGCAGTAGGAGCAGAAGCCATTATCGAAAGAAACTGTCCCTCCACTGCAGAGCATTTCCTGAAAGCCATAAAACAGAACAGGGTGCCAAGAAGACTCGTCTGAAGCACCAACTCTTTCTCCATAACCCTCTCCCAGCTCCCATGCACCACCAGCCTCCACTCCCTGTCCCCATCAGCCCAGGGAGGGGACAAGTGCCACCCGAGTCTGTAGCTTCCTGCCCTTAGACCAGCCCAGGAGAGGGACATTTCCATATTCCAGGAAAGGAAGCAAGCTCCACCTGGGCAAACAAGAACATGAAACCAGGCTGCAGACTTGGAAAGATGGAATGAGGGAGGAGGTGGGATGAGAAGAAAAGATGTAGGGATAGTGAAGGACAGCACATGGAGGAATCTACAGCATCCTGCCCTGGGCTACACAATTCCTGGCTGTAGCCCCTGTCCCTGAGCACCAGACACTTCAGATGAGTTAAGACCCTGGCCTGGGTGCTGCTACAGAGCTGGATCTCTGCTACTTCCCATCTGTTTGTATTTGAACTGCTCAAGAGTCTCACAAAAGGAAAAGTACCTCTAAAAAGCCATGAACTGAGGAAAACTGGGACACTGCAAGTGGATATCCTAGAAGCAGAAGTGAGGACAAACTTTGGCTGACAGCATTTAGAGCTGTAATAACACTCTCCTATCCTTTTTTTAATGGCTATTAAACATAAGACAGACATCTATGTACAAAAACAATCACTCAATCAAAAGCTGAAAAAGGGCCCTAAGGCCACCTGAGCCTGTGCAACAGATTGGAAACGTGCAGTGGAACTTTTAATTACTCAAGTACTTTTAATACAAAAAAGTATTATAGTGGAAGCAGCTACTTTGTGGCCTTTCTTCAGACAATCATTTTGTTTATTGATCTCTGAAGGTGTTATAACAATTTGTGGTGCAGTTCAGTCAGCTAACCACACACTGCACGGTGCATTAACCACTCTGAGGACATTGAGCACCTTACAAGTTGCACGGTACATTCACCTTCCATACAACACTTTGCAAACAACAGCATAGCAGGGTGCAAATGCAGAGAAACAATGCAGGAAAGAGGAGATTCCCTGCTGACAGGGGCAAAGAGGTCAGGAGAAACAATTGATAAACACACATCCAAATGAAAACAAGTCTTGCTATGATCCTGAAAAGTGGGATGGCAAAAAAGGACTTGGGAAAATCAGGACTTTCTGATCACAAACATCAGGCCAGGACAGGAAAGTCATGGTTCCAGGACAGATCTGACATCTATACGGCATGCAGGAAAGTTGACTTGATTGCCGTATTATCAAAAAGCCAGGTACACAGGAGTAAATCAAGGCTTAGGGCTTGTCCATCTACTTATGTGGATACCAAAGAAAAGTCTTCCCTTCCCAGCACACTAACTGCCAGTGTGGACACTTCAAGTTAACAAGACTGCAAACACCCGTGCCCATTTGGAAACAAGAGCATTGCTGCATGCAATGAGAACAGAGCGAATAGTTCTTCTGTGTATCTCAAAACTGTCCCTGTGGCAACAAGAGCAGACCAACTTCTATACCATCAATTGCCATCTCTGCTTGCTGAGAATTAAACGTTGTCTCCAGAGACCTGCAGTGTAGACAGCTTGAGGAAACAAACTAATGTGATTACATGAGAGGCACAAGTATGATAAGAGTTGGATCCAGACACAGTTAGAAGCCTTGCCCTCAAGGGGACACACAGATGGCAGAGCAGGTATCTGGGGAGAACAAGGTGCTCCTCAGGTGAGTAGAGGCATCATATCTGGGCCTGGGAGCAATATCCACAACAGGCATCTACACAGACAGAGAAAAGAAATTCTAGATGGCAGCATGCTATAATGGGGTTGACTGAAAAGAGCTTACTGAGAGAACTTGAGGCCAAATACCAGTTAAAACAGAAGAATATTCTTGCCAAATTCCTTCACTTGAGGACTGCGTAATTAGGCCAGGAAAAGCACACAGAATATGCTATAGAGAATAGTCCTGCATCAGCTTGTTAACCCAACAGGCCTCTTCCATCTCCGAAGTCTGCATTTCATAGCAGGTATCTGAAGGATATAGATTACACCAGGTGGTAAGCCAACAATTCCGATCTCATAATGAAATTAAGCCCAGGCCAAGTATGGGGAGCTGTGTATTTTACTACAAGTCAATAGACTAGGTAGGGCCTTGTTAGCAGGGGAGCACTCCCTATGAACCGGTGGAGTTATGCCCAAATAATTAATGGTGGACGGGACAGGAGTGACTTCTGCAAATACTGTTCTGTGCAGCACCTGCTATAGTCATCCTCTGAGCTTGCAAGGCTCTAGTCCCCAGGTAGGAGATTGCCCATAACGTCTTAGCTATACTCCACCATTCATGCAGAGTGGCAGCAGGGACTCTAGACAGAAATTCAAGTTGCAGAACCAAGTAGATGCGCCTCCTGTAAGTAGGGTCCAACTTACCCTTAAACATAAAGGCCATGCAACCCCACTAGGGACTACTGGGATGTTGCTGAGACTGTAACTAGTGAATACTTCTGAACATCAAGCATCTGGGCACCACAGTGGAGTCCTTCCTCTTTCTCCTACCACTCCATAAAACAAAGCTACCCAAAATAGCAAGCCAGATTTTTAAAAGGTTGCCGTATATCACCCCTTGTGTGACCTTGCCTGAGTCATGACTGGACCCAAGAGTCTTCCTCTCTAGTTCTGGGCTCTAAGTAGATGGCTACACTGCTTCCCTGGAGATCCAGCGAGGCAGAAATAGGAAATGAAATGGAGAACAGGGAGGAAATTCCATCTCCCAACACAAAAAAATTAAGAGGCAGTCACAGAATTCTCCTGGTAAGAGGTAAAGCAATACGTATGCAAGAGTGAAGGCTAGAGACACAGAAATATCTTGTTAAATTTTTACAGTTTAACCACTGAACAAGCTACTTTCTCTCCATAATTTATACCTGAATTGTGTGTCTAGACATGACATCATTTTAAGGTATGACTTGTGTTCTGTGGTAAGTTTACAATAACCAGAACTTATAATTGCTGTGGTTCAGGTCAGCAAAAGCGGAAAAAATATCCAAAGCCCCTTCTAAGCAGCTGTTCTTGGTAATCGTTTTAGTCTGTTGTTTTCTGTCAAAGAGACAAGGCCTAGCAAATGCTAAAAGCCAACATTAAACCAACTCCCCTTCGTAAAAGTGACGAATACCACAGATAATCTTCAATTCTCAGGCAGCTTTATTTGGTATGGTTCATATTAAAACAGTGAAGGACAGCCAGATAAGCAAGGGCAATAAAAACATCTACTGTATGCCTACGGAGATTGACGCTACAGACACACGAGACCCTTCTGAATGCCCATACGATAAACCAGTTATCCAAACACAGTAAAGTAAGCCTGTGGGTCTCAGGTGGGATAACAACAAATACCAGCGTATTCTGACTACTGAGACATAAATCCTGAGGCTACAAAAGCTGGAACCACAGTGTAGTTAACGTGCACCAGCCACTCTTACTAGAGGAATGAACCCCGTTGTGATAAGGGCTGCTGGCCAAGTGACTTTAATCACATGAGGAGTTGCAATCACTGCCCTGGAGAGTGTGGCCTGAAGCATCCTCTTGCATCAATGAAGTGGAATTTAGACATTGGAATGAGAGAAAAAAAACTGTGCAACCTGAACACTAGAACACTACATGATGTTTTGGCATTTGTTTTTGGTTTTGAGTTGTTGTTTTGGTGTTTTGTTTTGGGTTTTTTTTTTTTTTTTTACTGGCATTGTAAGCACTGGCATGCTGGATACCAGAGCCAGCCAAGGAGGAGGAGGAGCTAGGATCAGAGCACACAGGAGGATACCTCAGTGCACATCAAAACCGTTTTTATGGCAGCAAGCACAGAGAAACTCCCATGCTGCCACATCCAAGGCAACACAACAATCCTAAAGAGAAGTCTGGATATACAAGTGCATTGGGTGGAACTCATAGTCCATAACATACATCTCAAAAGTCACAGGTATGTCACACACAGGGAAACTATTTTTTTAAAAACAGAATAGTCCCAGTTGGAAGCAACCTACAATAATCATCTAGTCCAACTGCCACTGTTTTTTTGACAGAAACATTAACATTGGTAAGAATGAAATATACCTGAAGATTACACCACACAGCATACACCATGCCTCTTCCTCTTATCTCAAAGGGAAGACAAACTATAGATGTGAAGACCTCCAAAATAAGGTCAAAAGACAATGGGCAGCAGCCCTGGATAAGAGTGATAGAGGATTGTGCTCGTTTGGGCTGGGATAGGGTTAATTTTCTCCAGCCCACAGTGTCATACCATTCAGGCCATGGTGAGAGCTGGAGAGCAAAGGAAAACCATGGCAGGTTCTGTTAAAGACTGCCTTGAGAGACCTAATGCTCGTGAGCAGTGGTGAAAAGGATGAGAAAGTGGCCACTGCTTCTCAGTGCCAGATAAGTAAGAGCAGCAGTGAGAACGCCGCGGCTCGATGGATCCCAAGGGAGCAAGCACATTCCTGCCCAAACGGTGCAGCTGACCCATTACATCCTCTGTCCCAACCTGAGTGTACATTAGGGTCTACAGCTGGCTTATAATGAAAATCTGAAGTCATCAGGGCTGTTCTGGCTTCGGTTCTTGTTAAAGATGTTGAACATCAGCCCAGGTTTGGTCAAAAGGTTACACAGGTTTTCAAATCATTCCAGCTTGCAGTGACCAAAGGTTGATTTAGGGTTTGCTGTCAGAGTATATTCACATTTACAGTTCTACAAGCTGCCATAAAAAGCCAGGTGAAGATCAGAATTTCTGCTGATTTGAGATATAAACGAGGTATAAAACCACGTGGATAGGAAAGAGGATAGTCACTCAGGGATCATCGCAACTCCAAAGACATAAGACTGATAAATAATCAGCTTTTGATGTACTTCAGGCAAATAGTCCTCTCTCCTGTCAGCTTTTAATGAGTTTGAATAGAGAACCTGACTTCCACTCTCTCTCCTGCTTAAATCAAAGACCAAAAGCTTAACAGCTGAACTTGTAGCAAAAAACAGATTCCAGGGTAAAAGTTTGTGTTCCAGAGTTTATAGTATTCACATTTCTCCAGGTGACCAGTGCTGAGTGTCAAAGGACACTCACTCTAAAAAAAAAAAAAAAAACAACACTCCACTAGACATTAATAGAGCCATCTAAATGGTCATTCATGTTCCCCATTAAGTGTATGAAGGATCTTGTTACTTACACTGTTCTATAGAGAGCATACAGTTATATGGTTCACATCTTTACTACTACTGCTAGTAGTTATTCTGCTTCCTTAAGACAAGCACAGGGCAAGAATGATACCTTTGTACAGACACATCATACTATAAACAAACTTGAACTACTCACATAGCATGGAGAATGTTTTATTTTCCTGTGTAGCTAATAAAAAGTTCTTGTCTTGCTGTGAGTGCTAATATTACGACAAAAGCAAGAATCTTCAAGTTTGTTATGCTAAACATCAAGCAATACCCATCCTCTGCATCCCACCCAGACTAGATGCAATAGAAATAACTGCTTATTTATGTTCCCATGAGGACTAGCAAGTACACAGCAGAAGGACAGTGTTCAAGGCATCTTTGGCAGATCACACTGGGAGATGTGTTTAGCAGATAATACAACTGGAGAATGTTTGAAAAGCCACTGTTTGCTTAATCACTCGAGGGTAAGTTTGAAAAGATCAAATAAGCCAACTTTAGGAGTAGCTTGTTCCCCTTATTTAATGGGCTATAATATTTTACAGTGCAAAGCCCTGCAGCAGTACAGCCTGCTGCAGCATTCGGAGCCATCACTACACAAGTACTATGAGCCATATGGATTTAACAGCTCTCTCCACGAGTAAAGAGAAAACCAGAACCTTTGTTACTTAAACACAGGCCTCTACCATTGAAGCTAAAAAACACTGGCTGACAACAGCAATAGGTTTGTATCTAACACCCAAATTAGCCACTAGAGAAGAACTAATTAACCAAGATACTTCAATTTCCTCGGTGTCTCAGTGGTACCACAGCAGTTTCTACAGCTTGTGCTGTAGAAAACATTCTCTTTCCATAAGAACAAGATCTGACACCCTCAGCAGAAACCTCTAATTCTTGATCTTAGGAGCCACATTTGACACAGTCACTGGCAGCAGGAAGTAGTCTAATTAAAGCCCATCTGCCATGAATGTTCTCAAAGTTTTTTAAAACAAAGGACCGCCTAGCAATCAGCATAGGCCCCTGCATTTTCCACTGTGGATACACACCAAATACTTTATCATTACTGCTACAAAAGTCATCATTTACAAACAAATAAATCATCAAATTTTGAATCCTGACTGGGTCTGTTTTGTTCTCTTTTATGCTTGTTTAGCAAAGAGTGTATTTCATTTACAGTAAAAAAAAAAAAAAAAAAAAAAAAAAAAAGCAGTAATTTCTTCAGCCATCTCCTAGTATCTCCACAACCAGATAAGGACTAGGACATCATCTAGTCCCCTATTTCTCCAACACTTCTGACTTTGTTAGAACTGCTGCCCAAATTAATTTAAACCACTGCCTTGGGCAATCCTGCACCCCCTCTCTGTTCATTACTGTAATGCTCTTCTGTTGGATCTGCCTGCAGGAGAGGCATCAGCCATTCATGGCATTGCAAGGTTTAACGAACAGCAAATAAAAGTCACAAGCGTTATTAGTTTTTGCGTTACTCATTTGATGGTATTAGCAACCAGAAAACCGCAAACGTTACAAGAATTTTCCTGTCAAGAAAGAACACATGTAAGATGTGGTTGCATCTGTAGTATGACCCTGATGTTGCCTTTCTTACATGCTGCACCCATTGCTACGCATCTTGAAACATCTGTGCCTTTCCAGTGACTGATTATCCAGAGACACGCAACAGTGCTCAGTATCTATAAGAGGCCGGGGACTGAACCTTGAGTTTATTACAGAAAAGAGCTGGAGTAAGCTGCTTGCCAGAAATCCAAACTCTAGCCAACAAGTCCCTCCAGGCTCACTTGGAAAGGTCTTGTAACCTCATTGCCGTATGCCTGCTGGGCTCAAAATGAAACGCAAACTTGCATGTTACTTGTGGATTTGGATGCACTATCCAAGGAGGAGACAAGTCAGGAGCCCGAGCAAGAAGCATATGTTACGAGTCCAGAATAAAATTTACCAGTCTTTAATGAACCTCGTGATAGAGGATTTTCAGAGCCATTCCTTCATGTCTTTCCTGCCTTGGTGATTGAGGCACCTAGTACAACCTGTTTAAACAGCGATGTTTCACTCTCTTACACATTTGGATGAAGTCTTTTATTAGATGTTGTTCAAAATCTAGCTCATGGTACATAAAATCATAGCTGATTTCTTCAGAAAGTTCACTAGCAAGTTTTTCTCAGCCTTCATTCATTTAGGAAGTGCAAAGTTGCTAAAGACCCATCCAACAAGTGGTGTTTAGTGACAATCAGGGTACCTTGCAATGGTACACTTGTGTAAGAACTGATTAAATGCTTCCTACTCTTTGTAATCACATGCATGTAGTCATTAGAATGAGCCTATAACTACTTCTTGTCCAGTTTTTGTAAAACAGGATTTAGCCCTTAATGGCTACCAATTACGTTATTTTTAGAAAAGCTCATTTTGCTGATGCTATTATCAGTTGCATATATACCATGCACTTACTCTAGCTGGTAATCAAAGTTAACCAATCGAATTATTTAACAATACAACACATTCAAATCCCATCAGCTACAAGAGGCACATTTCTTTGCCAGCCAAATACTTTCCGTCACAAACGCAGCACACCCCTTGCAGTATTTAAGGTCGTGGTGCCCAGATGTGACACACCGATTAGGACTAGCTTTCACATGAATTAAGCAGTAACAAGGCTGAAGTTACTGTAAATGCTGAAACTTGACCTCTTTGAGAAACACTGACACATACACATGCAGGCACCGCTATCCATAAGCATTTTAAATATTGGGTGTCAGGCAGTCTCATGGATGCATTAGTAGCAGACATTACACCTGGTCAGAGAATTTGTAGCAGCAGACTCCAGGATGGCATTTCTTCTCCTGAGTTTAGAGCATAGCTTCATGCTACCATCTTTCACACACTCCATTCCTTCCCCTGGGATGCTGCTACCTTCAAAACCTCCTTCTATTTAAAATTTGTGTATTTGATGATTCCTGCCTCTGTGACTGTCCTTGACTGAATCTCACTTTACAGATTTCTGCCCAAGTCTACAAGTTAATCAAGATTTGACTGCATTTTAATCCTAGCCTGCCATGTATTCCCAGGACTGCCCAGCCTGTAACACACACATATCTGATTAGAGGACGCTCTCCATTCCTTACTCTAACTTTCAAATGAAATAGCAAGCCATATTAGACTGAGAACAGTCCCTGGCACAACTCCATTTGACACCTCTGCCCAAAGTGACACAGTCTGAATCCTTACTAATTACAGCACAGGGCTTCTTTTGAGTGACCTGTGTATTTTGAAGTTGCTCCATCTAATGCACATTCCTGTAGCTTCCCAAATGGAGCTGTATTAACTTCACTCCTTTATCCTCTAACTAGCTCACAGAGAGAAGACATGATGGAATGACATGCATTGAACATGCTTTTGCCTACCACTTATGTTAAACTGAAATTCAACTCCAGTAGAAATTATTTGGAGAAACCCTTTTAATAACAAGGAATTGAGTAAGAATAAAATCTTGGATTCAGCAACATGGGAATTTGATGCCTACCTCTTGCTTTCACCTTGAAGTCTTCTACAAAACATGAAACCAGCCTCAAACTTCTCTGTTCCTACTCCTGGGTTTGCAATCCCAGTTCCACCTGCATCCCAATTCCTTGCAATCCCATTTCCACATGATAAAGCTTCCCAAAATAGCTGTAACAATTGTAATGGGGATTTAGATCTCCAGTAAATCTCTTCTGTCTGAAGAAAGCTTTTGTGTGAATGAGGCTTAGCCTGTTTAGATACTGCACTTGCATGAACTCTTCATTATGCTGATGTTTTTGAGCAGCCCACAAACTGGAATTAGTTATCACAGAAAACACAAGTGTTATTGTACCAATTACATTAACTCATTTAATGAAAAACCTACATTAAAAAAAAAAAAAAAAAAAAAAAAGAGCAAGAGTCCCAAAGTTAGAAACAGAAACATCTCTCTCTGCCTCACGTCAGTTGGCTCCAGTTCAGCTTGCTACCAGCTTGCTCCCTGTATATTCCATGGCCTAGTTCAGTTTTTCCTCTTTCTCTTGCAACACCTTATACCCTTCGTACCACTTACACATATAAACACTTGCACTGTCAACAAATATGTTTAAAATTATTAGAATACTCTTTGCAAAAAGAGTACATTGGCCTGTCCATCTGCCAACTGTGGAAAGCTGGCAATGAAGTCTCCCATCTTAAAGAATTTCCTTTACTCTCATGTCTTTAAACCTCAGCAGTACAAGATATTCCTCCATCACTCATGCAAAGTGACAATTCATTATTAGAACAGCCTTGCACAGGAATCTTAGAACTCCTGTGGTGTAAAGTATGTTCTCATCTCTCCTCCAGTATGTGACAAGACAAAAATAAGAGATGGTAGCAGGGCTCTGAACCCAGAGTCACACCTAGAGGTGAAAGTTATATCTAGGGATGAAAGCCAGGAATGTTCCCCTCATGTCTCCCTTATCCTCACCAACATTTATATCTGCACCAGTCTCCATTGCTGCTAACACCAGATATCCAGGATAATTAAAAATAAATTAATGCGCTCTTAAGAAAATAGATGGCACTCTGCATATCAGGCATTACAGGGCCACTCAAGTGTTCTCCTGGAAGAAATTCAGTAAGTTCTTCCTCAAGGAACCATCCCATTCAACACTGTTTGACAGCAACATTGAGTCTACACAGTTCATAACTAAGCCCTTCAAAAGCGATGGGAAGGGAGCTGTAATTACAGCTGTGTTATGCGCAAAAATTAAACACAAAACAGCCTGTTAAATGGGCAACACTTTTGCAAATTCAGTGATACTTCATTGTCATCCCTTCCAACTGTAGGCACTACATACTAAAAGCCTAAACCTCATTTCCTATTCCTGATTAGAAAACCCCAAATAAGTTATTGTAGTAACAAGGAAGCTCAGAAACATCTTCAGTGGGTGGTTTTAACTCTTCTTCCATTGTTATCTATAATTCACTTGGAAGGCAACAAAATGAACAGTGGACATCAATTAGGAACTATTCCTCTCATTTAGCTCTTCCATGAGCAACTGGGAGTATGGTGTGCACTCCAAAAATTGTTAACTTCTTTTATAAACACAACCCCACCCTTCCTCCACCACCTCTGACAGGAATTTCTGGAGAACAGAGAAACAGTGTGGAATTTTTCAGTAAAATATTTTTCATTATTTTGGAACTAACTACATTTGCAGGATTGACAGCATAACATGTCACTTCCTCCTTTTACCTGAGGAAGACTCTACACTGGCAGCAGCTGCATGAACTTTCCAGCATGCTCTGCATCATCCTAAAGTCCTTATCCTGGACAGAAGTGATTGCTTAGCTAAATCCTCCAACCTTCTGGCTATTTGCACGTGACTCAATATCAACAATCTGGTCTATTTACACAAAATTGCTTCCTCAAGGTCACCCCTCCTCTATTCTTAGTGGACCAGCAACATCACTTCACCCCACACAAAGGTTAGGAAGGCAGGTGGCAAAAACTATCAGCCATCAGAAGATATCTCCAGATTTGGATACTGAAAATCACAGAATCCAGCCCAAACATCTATGAAAGTAGCAAGTACACCACATGGGATATCTCCCCAAGTTACGAACACCCACCTTAGCTATCTCATCATTATACACTTCTCAGACTTCTCCAAAGGGGCAGGAGTACATTTTGCACAACTCCTGTTAGGACAGCCTCTGCAGACAGGTTTTCAGAGAGAACATGCTGCAATCTGTGGCTTACCAAAATAAATATTTAAAAGAAAAAAGTGTCACGTCCATCTTGTCCACTCACTGTCCTCTAACCTGACAATTGCCCACCTCAGGCTTGGAGTATAGCATGGACTAGTGATAGTTATTGCAGCTCCCTACAGTAAAAGCAGAATTGCTTCTACGTCAGAAGCATTACTAAACCTGACAAAAGCAAGGCAATCCCTACATTTCTTAGGTAATCCTTCTGTTTCAAGATTTCATCACAATTTGAGAAGTCTGACAAGACCAAATGTATTAAAAACAAACCAGAAAAAAACAAACAAACAAACAAACAAAAAAAACCAAACCAAAACTAAAAACACAAGCAAAAAAAAACCCACCCCCAAAAGAAACTCCAAATCCATTGAAAGATATGGCCCTCATGGATTGGGGAAAAAAATGGGAGTTGGGAGTGGGGAGGAGGAAGAATAAAGCAGTCAGCTGTCTTTTGAAATCCCCTCCAATTCCTAAGCAGATCTGGAAGTTTACAATGTAGATTTATTATTCAGGAGGCTGTAATAATGCGAGTCTTACATATGGGAAAAAAAAACTCCCTTCTAATGGCCTCAAGCAAATAAAATGTTTGTTCCTGTGAGGATGAATGGAAAGTGATAATTTGGGAAGACAGGAGCTCTGAAGGGCACCTCTACATAAGAAAGTAGAGAGTTAAAAGCATAGGGTTGAAGGAGGCAGTAAGGATTATGAAAGGAAGACATCACTGTCAAGATAGTGTAGGGGCTCTTCAGAATCCACACCTCTCAAGTTCTATTCCCAAGGAATTCAAGAGCTCACCTGGGTGCAAAAGCTTCAGTGTCTAACTAATCAACCACCAGAGATGTGTCTAAGAGTGCATATACAAGTCTAATAGAAAATACTTCCTAAAGGCTCTCAGGTTCACCGCCACTGAATCTTTGTTTGGTCAAGAGAAAGAGATATGCAGGGCCCAAGATTTCCATGCTTCCATTCTCCTGGCTGATCAGATTGATCCCATCAGGAAGTCTTAACCTGCTGAAAAAATGCTAGCACCATCAGATGAATAGGAATTGTCAGCATTTGCCATTCAGTAATCAACTACTGAAGTCAAAGGTCTACCTTTCCCACCCCCCTCAAGCTCTCTTTACAGGCTCACAGCAGAGTTTGGAGAGAGCACTGTGTCCCCTTGGCTGACCTCCTTACCAGCAGCATCCTGAAAATTTCGCTCGTCTACTCCTGTCATCAACACATTATAACTCCCTAATGAAAGCAGTTTCTTTCTGTGGACCTTTTCCTAGTTGTTTATCTGCTTTGCTGCATGCTTCAGGATTACTACCCGTTATGTTCTTTACAGGATCATAAGTACTCAAAGCAGGATTCAACGAAGCCAGCATTGCCAATGGCAGCTGCAGTCACCGATTGACAATGCTTCTGACAGTGGTTGCTGTAATGCAGCCCAGCTCATCAGCACTTACCTGCTCTGTCACTGAAGCAGATAAAAAGAACCCTGAGAGACTCCTAGCTTCAAGGCAGAACCAACCCATGCCATCTCTAACAGGCAAAAATGAAGACCCTGCCCTTTTCCATAGATACATTTTCACCCTGCCCAATTTCATAGACATCTATTCTAGTAATTCACCATTTTTGGTCTTTTCATCAATTCCAGGATGATGATTGCTAGTCTATTTGTTTTTATACACTAAAGACAGTTGCATGGAAGATGGAGGTGAAACTTCTTTAGGAAGCAGCAACACTGGCAGAGATGTGAAGAGCTATACCCTGCCACTTGCATCCATTCTGTGTAACAGCAGGACCTGCTTTACTACAGCACGAGGAGCTCAAAAGCTCAGGAGTTCCTTCTGAACCCTGACTGTCTCCTGCTGCACCCCGACACTTCCCAGAAAACATGCCTATCGGTTAGCTATACTGGCACCTCCGGACAGGCCAAGGTTGTTAGAGAAACCCCGCATGCTTTTCTCTTTTGACAGCAACTGGCAGAGCCCTGCCAGCATGGTGAGAATGATCCAGGCAGAGCAGATACACGCAGATCCTTGCAGCCTTGTCCTGTGTTAGCCCTACCCAAGGTAAGGGTATGTTCACTCCTGATTAGAAATAAAGCAAATAAATAGGAAAGCCATTAACTATATAAATAGGTGGGTCCATCACTTGTGGATTAAGAAATACACAGATAAGAGAAACAGAAAGTATACAATATATTTGGGAAAGCAAACAAATAGCTTATCGAAATAAAAAAAGATTCCCTACATACCACAGTAATTTGATGGGAGCTAAAAAAATTGGGACAATGTAACTGTACGGCATACAGCTTTTCTAATTATGTTAAGATAACATCTGCAGATATTTAACATTCAAAATATTTTGACATTAGGTGCTGAATAAAATTCTCCCTGTTCAGATTAAAAAATGTCCAAAAAATGAAACTACTCAGATGCTGGAATGCAGTGTCAAAATCTCTGGAAATCTGACAGGGATGAACTTTTTTTTTTTGGTTGACTGTGTATCAAAAGAGAAGATGAACATTTAGCAATTGTTCAAGTAGTCACATAGCACTGATGCCAGAAAACACTCTCAGCAGCCTGCATATTCTTCCAACAGTGACCACACACTCCAGGAACTCCTCAGAAAAATTGATCAAGGGTGACACACATGTTATGCCTGAAGCCAGAGGTTGCTGAATGGTCAGCATGGTGATGGGAGTGGATAGGAATTGGGTGACATACCGTAGAGTAGTTTGGGAAACTTCTGGTGGACCTTCTGCCTTATATTGCAGGGGCCACCAGAAACACAAGCAGAAGGAGGTATAACAAATAGAGGAGGAGGAGACACATGCTGTGGAAAAAAATACCAGGGTAGATACCACCCAACACCTATGTACTCTAGGTACACAAACATCATTACTCAGAAAGCTGCTTTCAGGCATCGATAATTCCATCAAGGGTGATCAACATACTTTGATTTTTTTTTTCATGAAATATTTTTGAAGGTAGGTTTACAGATTTAGTTACCACATTTTACTACTTACTAATCTCTTTACTAACTAGATAATTACTAGGAAATTCAGATTGCACTTAACAGCCTATGACATCTATTCACGTAATTCACTCATCATATCTAATAAACATTAAACTTTGGAATGAGAAGATATTTTTAGAAGCAAGTTTGCTATGTGGAATCTAATAGAGACTAAGGTCTCCAAATGAGAGTAAAGTCATATTTCACTAAAGGAATTTCTGAGCCAGTCTGTAGTAGAGAACTGCATACATGAAAGGATCTGTACTAGATCCAAACTTGAAAGGAAGGTACCTCAACCTGCCACACATTTGCAGCATAGAACTGCCCTGTTAACCAGAGAGCACTGTGATAACCATCTCTGGGAGAATTCCACTGTTCAAATGGAAGCTTTTGCTTGGATTGTAACAGAAGTTGGACTCTGCTGAAGTGGGAAAATATCACCGTGCTAGGATTTAGCAGCAATAGCAACAGGTAATGCACGGCCTCTCGACTCCTACTGCCTTCTCTTCTATTTTTCTCAGTTTCTAAGAGCAAGATGAAAAATGGTCAGTGGCAAAACAGCTCTTGCCGTATGTGATATACAGACTTAAGTCCCTTGCTTCCAAACTGTGGCTACGAGGAAGAGGGATAAACAAGAAGGAACTGAAGTACTTGACAAAAGCAAAAAACTCACACAAACTCAACTCCAGAAGAGAACTACTGTGATATTACGGGAAATGTTACTCCATAATCTTCACATTGTATTTTCACATAGATTGAGAGTTCTATGTTTAACAGTTCATAGGGGAGCAAATCAAGACCTGGAAAAGTGAGGTCCCATCAATGCCACTTTGAATACCCTTCCTTCTAGAGTACCTTAATGAGCCTTCAAACATTCAGGTCTCTAAGTTTTGATGTTCATTCTCATGGTTACATCAAATTTTGTATCATAATTACATTTGCTAGTTCAAGATTTTCCTGGCAGTGTTGTTCTGCATCTCTCCTCTGGAGACCAAGAAACTTTGTGAACCAGCAGTAAAAGAGGAGAGGATTTTTGCATTGTATCATACCAAGAGGGAAGTCCTCCTTTTCTTATGCTGCCTTGAAAATTGTAAACACATGGGAATCTAAGAGGTTTGAAAAATATCAGGATGACAAGATGCAAACAATAGTTATTAAAAGTAGATAAAAATATTCCAAGAACTGAAATGGGGAGGGGGGGAGTTCTCAAATTAAACAATTACTTGAACAAAGTTGCTCAAATTTCCTATCCTACTTGTATTCTTATGAAAAGAAAGGGGGAAAAAAAAAAAAAAAAAGCAAGCTTGGAATCACAACGGCATCACTTTAGAGGTGCCAAGGTTACTATTGGAGCTGCTTCTTGCCCAAACAGCTAAGCTGTCTACCATCAATCTGCTTCTGGGATAAATAGGATACTGGCTACCGTCCCAAATTCAAGCAATACAAACAAATAAGAAAGAAATCTATGTTAGATTTGTAAAGTGAAATAACTGGAGAGCTCTACGGCAGTGCTGAGCCCCTGGACTTGCTAGGGACACTTTTGTTCTCCCAAGAGACTGCACTTGCCTTTGAACTTTCAGCCATATAGAAAAAAGGCTGAGTTGAAATGTCAGCATCATCTTGGATTCAAATCAATCAGCTTGATGCATGATTGCAATAGCTAAACCACTTCACCTCTGCACTGCCCTCGTCCATATGTTCTTTATATCAGCAGTCAGCAGACTGGGTGGCTCAGTGGATTAATTTCCTGTCCTAGGCTTGGGCTTCAGTTTAAACAAAACAAAAAAACCCTGAAACTGGAAAATAAAAATTAGCATCTACTGACAGTTAAATTCACCAGACTTGTTTGCATCAAGTCTCTTTCTCCATCCAAGAAAGTGGCAAGAAATCCTTTGGGAAGCCCTGGTACAACTGGTGATTTTTAACTATCTACTCAACTAGCTGGTCACAGTTCTACAAAAACAATAAAGGAACTAGAGACATTTCAAATGTTGACATACCTTTGGAGGAAGGGAAAGCAATGAACAGAAGGAGGGAGAGCCCCAATCAGTGTCGACTTAAAAAAGGAAACAGATTGGAAGTAGCCATCCCCACCTCAGTAAATTAATAGCCCAGAGTAACAAAATCTCCACCCACTTCTAGACCTGGGCTTCCTCCAGACGATGCTGCTCTTTATCAGCTACAATGCATTAAATTCCCATGATAATTTAAATCTAAACAACGTGCATTAATGTAGGTGCCTGCCAGCTGGTGACAGTTAAGTGGTTACTTTCTCAAGCTAAACTTATTAGCTAAGGATCAAGACACTGTAATAATCAAATTGCATTTAACCGCTTGCTCTATTAGGGCTCAGTATGTTACTGCAGAAGGGGAGTTTTCTCATCGAAGGTGTGTTAGAGCAAGCCAGTCTCATCAGGAGTCTGTCATACTTTGGGGCTAGACATCCATGCTGGACTGTTTCCTCTGCAAAAGAAAAATTGACCTGCCATTTGGGAAATAACAAGAAAGTATGCATGTTGGAAATAGCTGCACTGCAGCCTCTGAATGATTGCAAGTTCTTTGACTTGATTTCCTTGGTTCACCCTTCCATCATCCTATCCTCCCCCTCATAAAATGCTAAAAGAAATAAAATTTAAAAGGACAACAAAGCCCTCATAAAAGGACAGCTAATAAAAATAATCCATCCTCCAGATACACTACAGTGGCTCCCCCCAAAACACTGTTCCAGAACAGCACAAAAAAAGGAGCAAGTATCAACCCTGCTCACTGAGGATTAACGGAGGAATCAATAGATAGGATGTCTCAAGCCTCAAGATACAAAAAGCACCATCAGTCCAAAGAAGGGATGCCACAGCCATGTCCATGCACACACAACTCCCAAAACTGCTCTGTGTGCTTGATCAATCCATTACATCCTAGCTTGATTTGTCCTACACATGAAAATGCAACGTTACTATTCCAGGGCCCATTGGGAAAGAAAACTCTTTACTTCAGTCTCTGGGAACAGGAGACCTCTTGAAGTGGAAGTGCAGAGCCATTGTGGTTGTCATTCTGCTGACACATGGAGAACAATAGCGACTGATAGAGTTAGAGCATTTGCAACACAGCAAGAAGGCATGTTAAAAATAGTGCGGGTCCAATCTGCCTTCAGTCATACCTACCTCACATCAACTTCAAAAGCACCAGCTGAACATACAAGTGGAATCAAATATTGAGGAGAAATCTAACTAATACCAAAAAAAGATTAAAGCATTTTGAGGTTCTACCCTGCTAATTCGCCATGGCTTCATAACTGCACTGTTTTTGTTTTGTTTCAGTTTAGTTTTCTGTTTTCTTTTGTCTGCTGTTTCCAAGAAGGACTCACACAGATATAAGCATCCTACCCTCACAGAGGAACCGCATTTGTAGTAGGAGAGAGTGCAGAAAGGAAAGAGCACAAAAGGCTTTGTATCAGATTGCCAAAAAGCCCTTTTTAAAAAAAAAAAAAAAAATCTTTTCAGCCTCTTTTACTTACAATTCCAAGTGACACCAACATTAAGAATTAACACAAGAAGAAAGTAAATACTTCATTTTTTTAAATGGATGCCTCTGGACAGCTTGAGGTGCTGTGCACAGCACTAGTGTCCATACTGCTGCTAGTAATTAAGTGGCACAACTCTGCTGTACTAGAAAGGGGTCCTTTTTTTTTTTATTTTTCTCCTTCTTTCAAGACTATGGGACTGTCAGTAGTGCCAGATGTTTTAGGGAAGAAAAAAAAGGTACAAAGAATCTCACACATGAAAGTGAGGGCTTGCTACTGGCTTTCTGCTCACACTCTACAGACCTTATCCAAGCCTAAAAGAACAGTTCCACCTTGAAAGCCGACTGCATAAAATTGTCACCTCGTTCCACAGACCTGCTCCTGTGAGATCGCTGCTGACTTTCTCAAGCAAGCTTATGTTGGCTTTTTCTTTCCACTGAACTCTGCTGAGATGGATCTGGCACTGCAGGAGGGAGCTAGATTCTCTCCTTTACACCAGCAGCACCACTAAACTGTAATTACTCACACCTGTCCAAACCTACAGGCACAAATGGGCTGCACACACGGGCTTCTCGGGTCCCTGGTTAGATCCTTACCCAGGCTAAGCTGTAGCTACTTTGGAAATAACAGGTCTGCCACAATCCTTAGCATCCCTCTCTCCTGCAGCAACAGGTAAAAATCCAAGCAGAACACAGCAGCTTCTCTCTCCCAGGCTCTTAGCATGCTTTTAGCAGCATGCTAAAATGCAAAGCTGTCTCCTGCAGATTGCAATTTAGGGTAGCTTTGCCACTTTTTAAGACTTTTCTTGAGCTTCTGGGAAGCTATTGTTTCCTCAGCAGCCTGAAGCGAGCTGCTGTCTGCAACCATCATTCTTTGTGACTGCAATGAGACAAATTCTTAGAGATTTGCCTGAATTGTGTGATTAGCACCAAGGTATCACAGCACAAAGAAAAAGAGGTGCAGCTACAAACAGCAGAGCCTCAGAGATGTTGGACACCCCCAATGACCCTTCACCATCCAGCAGAGGTAGTCTGAGTTGACCTGATGCAAATAAATAGGAAACTAAAGGCTTAATTTCTCTCCCATTCATAAACCATGGACACTGACGACAGGTTCAGCAGATGCCTTGATGCCTAAACCTGAAACTCGACAGAGAAGCAGGATGCAGAAGCAACAGCTAAAACAGAAAACATTGGGAAAGAAAATGCAAAACATGTCCTCTTTGTCCCTCATTATCAGAAAAGGAAAAAACTTTCCTTACTTCCAGCTCTGGAAAGAGCCCTGCATTTTCGTCAGTGTGAAAGATCAGATGCCAAACCCAGAACTGTGCTTTCACATGCAATGTACAACCTGAATGTTGCACCTATAAGTCGGGGGAGGGCGGGGAGGGCAGGAAGGGGAACAGAAGTTGCCTAATTTAATTCAAAACTTTCTGGGAACACAGATAGTACTTGTGCCCAGACTTCACAGGCATAAAACTTTTACAGTCAGCCATCCAGGGACCGGTTTTCATCAGCTACAGCAACTGATGGTGATGACAGTGGAATGTAGACACACTGACATGGAGAAAGTACATTTTCTGAGGGAGGGTGCAATGGGGACACCAAGCATGAGTACACTGATAAACAGGTCATCCCTGAGTACCCATTTCTTAATTTCTTTCCCCTCCCTATTCAGGCTTCTTTGTAGGCATTCCATGTGGTCTGTTTTCCAAGATCACCTTTCAGAGCTTGTGTGTGAACATTCAGATAATGGATGGGAAGAGAATAGGTGATTTGTTCCCATGTTTGAGAGGCATAGAGCAAATTAAGGAAAAAACCCCAACTCAACCCAGCCAGTCCAGTCACACATCCCCTTGCTGCTCTGTAAGGACAGATACATTGCTGGATATCTTACCCTCTTCACAGTTGCTCCCTGTGAAGCCAGGACAGCACCTCCACTCCAGTGTGGTCACAGTTCGGTAAGACATTTTGTACGTGGGCCTGATGAGAGTCCTGTAACTAACACAAACAAGAAGTCAGTAGAATGTACTTACCCACTCAAGGGCAGTGTTGCTACTAATCGTAGCACATCTTCCTGCCTGGATATCTCTCCAGAGCACCCAGCCACCCCCACTCCCAGAAAAAGGAGACACAAAATAACAGAGCAATGGTTTACCACAGCATGAATCTGATTCAACAACCCTTATTTTTCTCCTTAAGACCTCATACTCTTCTGGCTCTTCCCCATACCTCCCCTCCAAACACAACCAGTATGCTTTATGGAGGTCTCATCGCTACCAAGTCATTGCAAGTAGCAGAGAAGTTGACTCTTGTTTCCCTTACTCTGCCTCTATGTGGATTTCTCTGACGTTGAACAAAGGCTGGCATTAGTCTTTCCTCACTCAGTACTATTAGAGTTTCCAAAATGTTACTCTCACAAAAATTGCATCAATCTCTCGGGTGTCCTCCCTTCTCCCACCCACACTGCCCAGATGTGGTGTGTATCGACACATCAGCGTGACAGAGATCATCATGACACACTACATTAGCGATCTCTGTGGAGCCTTTTTGCCAGATAGCTGACCTGTGCCTCATTTCTCCCCATCTGAGATAGGGTTATAATCTTCCTCACCACAGCTGAGGTGCTGCAGGACACATCTGTTAGCTCTGTGTGCAGCACATAGCACCCCAGGGTCCCAATTAAAGCACAAGTACTGCCATGCCCCACTGGAAACTAGAGGGCTACCTGCAGACACAAGCAGACCTGCGCAAGGCACCAGTGATTCTGAATTCAACACAAAACAGACAGTTGTGTAACTGCCAGCTTTTCTTTTAAAACAGCAGTCCTTCAAAGCTGGCAAATCAAAGTTTTCCCAGTATACAGCCAGACAAGTCACTGCTGCTGCTATTCATGAAGCTAAAAGCAAACACAGAAGTCGTACTCTACAAGCTCCCCTCAAAATTCCTACCCTTATTTAACAGCCAAAGGAATTTGGCACGCACGGGGAGAGGCTGAAGCTTTGGGAATACAGTGTTGCAGACTGCAGCTTTATGCTTCTCTCTCAAGGCCAGGCAGACACCAGCCCCCAGCACCCGGGTCTTCTCGGGGGAAGAAGCCTTGTCCCGCAGTGCCGAGAGCCGCCAGGAGACGGAGCGCTGCCCCAGCCCGCTCGGCCTGGCCCAAGGCCTAAAGGGAGCTAGAAATCGCAGGAATCTCATCCAAAACCCCTCCAAGGGGTAGCAGGCACAGGTGTACATCCAGGACGGCACTGCTGTGACATTGGTACAGTTATTGGGAAGAGCAGTAGCAGAGGCTTGCCAGGAGAGGCTGCCCGCGTAGGTCTTGGAAAGAAGGCAGCAGGCTCAGTCGTGGTTAACGCAGTCTTTGAGAAACTAATTTCTTAGTAAGCTGTTACTGCCAAACACAGAAACCAACTTCTGCTCTAGCCACTGGAGAGGAGGGCTGCACAACCTTCCTCCTGAGCACGGGACTGCCTGCACTTGGAACGGCATCGCCCAGCAATGGGAGAGCAACGCTCTCTCCTGAGAACATTACATCCTCACCCTCCGAGTTGCCAAAAAGCACGCCAGTTACTGCTAATACTGACAACTGTGATCCAGGCACTTGTCTAATACGGGCTGGACAGAGCCAGCTCGTCCCACCTAGTTCTTTGCGCTTCCGCATCTAATAGCATTCAGAAGTTTGCAGTCATGAGTGAGTTTGAGGACTTGGCACCACACTGATGTAGGTAGAGATTCAGTGCTTTTTCACAGAGAAGACCTAAGGCACTAAGACTTTAAGTGTCTTGCTGAGGGTCTCTCAGAACAGCTCTGACAAAGTTCAGGAACTGAACCCAAGTCTCCTGACTCCCAAGTCCTGGCGTTGGACTCGAGACATCTTTCCACACGTAAGCCCCGAACCATCAGTCAGAAGTTCATGACTTTGTCACTAACACCACAGCTGGATTTGACCTTGAGATGAAAGTCTCCAGCCCTATTACCAGTGTCCGGAGCCAGCTAGTCTCCAACCACACCGTGATTTTAAAACCATGTTTCTGCCAACACCAAGATGTTAAAGCTCTCTCAAACTTCATTATGAAGTGTGGAGAGTGGCTTGAGCCAGACTGGAATCTTGGCAGAAGTTCTGTGTCGGGGAAGTAGCTATAGTTTAATCCTCAAACGATCAAGGACTTCTTGGGGCATGACAAACGTGTAGCTCAGCTGTCACAGCCTACCACCCACCCTGAATTTCCTGGAAGAGTCCTGACATTTGCAGCTCTGTTCAGCATCGTGCAAGTCAAGCATGTGAAGTGGTCCCAGCTTGCTAGCTCTGATTTTCTCTGAAGTTGCTCTGTTCTTCATAGCATCATTTTTCCTCAATCACATGACACAGCACATGTTGTTACATATATCATCACATCATGCAGATTTCTGACTGCTATCCAAGGAGGGGGGCAAAAACAACTCCTTTAGCAAAGCATCACCGCTGTCTGATATCTGAAGTGCTGCAATTGAAGGAGTGGGAAAAACATGGAAAAAAAGGAGAGGAAAAGAAGATACTTGTTAAAGATCAGAAGCCTCAGAATGCAAATGTGTGGAAAAGACAACAGGCAGAAAAAAGGATTGGTAGCAGAAAAGGGAAGCCTTTCCCTTGGATGTCGCCCAAGCCACAAACACTGGCATAGAAATCTGCAAAACCACAGTAAGTGAAGAGGTTAGGATGAGCCACAACCTGAACCTCTTTGCTTCCCAGAGAGCCAAAGGATGTGCTTAGCATACACAGTTCCCTTCAGCAGAAGGCTTCCAAGCACTTCAGAAAAACAAACTACCAGGACCTGCCACCCTACCGCAAAAGATAGGCATCATTTACCAACATGTTTGTTGAGGCTCACAAGATCCCAAGGAGTGAAGCAACACCAAGGAAAGAACCCAGAAAACTCAACTAGCGGCTGCTAGATCAGATCAAACATGTGGCTGTCCTTAGAAACTGCCTGATCTGTGTCAGACGAGCTACAGGAGCTCATCTGCACACAGACATCGTTTGGGAAACAGAGAGTCTCTTGCTTGTGTCTCAAAGTGACTGCCCAGGAAGTGGTAATTTGGGGAGGGAGCATGAGATGACTGATTAGCTGATTTGAGGGTATGAAGCTAGAAATACTGGAGAGGTCAGGACAGACTGAGGGATGGCAGCCAACAAGTCTCACGCCTCAGCGCACAAGGATATGTTCCCCTTGCTCTCAAGGAAGTGTCACTGAACACAACAGCCAGACATGACAAGAAAGAGAAAGAGTGTCACATTCTTGGATCAGAGCCTCAAAAAATCAGGTCAAAGAGACGGGCGTGATCTCTGCCATGACCCAAGCAGGACAGCCTGTCACACACAGGAAATACCTTCCCCCTTTATGGATTTCCCCTGCCCTTTGACACTTACAAACAAAGCTGCTTGTACACAAAGACCGCATGAGAGGGAAGGCGTGAAACTCATTTCCACATCACAGAATATGGTTTTGTTAGTGTGATTCATTCAGACATAGAAGTTTGTGCCCGAGGAGACCTCAGGGACCTTCAGAGTCTTCTATTCATTTTTATTCAAGTTCCAGGTTGAAAGTTTCAACATCATTGACTTTTGGATTTCACAATAACAAGAGAAATGAACTTACTTTTTTGACTGGCAAAAAATCCAGAAACCATGGAATTCAAGCTTTCTTTTACCTACCACTCTCATGGCAATGAAGTCACTATAAAAGAAGTGGGTCCAACCCTGTATATATAACTGGCATATTGTCTTTTGAATAGAGACAATTCATCTTTGTTACAACATGCGCTACCTCTGTATTAAAAGATCAGAACAAAGATCATGGCAGTTCCTCTAATTTTTGGTACCCATGGCCTGATATACCAGCATGCCAAAAATCTAAAATTCCCCATAGAAAACTAGGATGTTCTGAAATCAGATTTCAAATACATCAGGTTAAGTAACCTAATTTTGAAGTACTTGGCTGCCTTGGAAAGAAGGGAGGGTGGAAAGAGCCGGCCAAGTATTAACATAGAAAATAATATCCTATGGGTGTACCCAGGGAGTCTGTTTCCCAGAGAAGCTATCGAGAACACATTTGGTTCTCAACACCACTGTCTGCACTCCAGACAGTCCATCAAAACTATCCTCTCAAAGCCTACTTGACACTGATTATACCAGGTAGCTTCTCTATGGAATACAAACAAGATAACTTCACCTCGAACCAGTGCCACAGCTGACACACAGACAAGGAATACCTTTGCCATCATGTCTGCACTCACAAGCATGTCAGAGACCGTTACTCTGTGCTCTTTCTTTTCCTGCAGCCCCAGCTCTTCCAGCCTCCCTAGCACAAAGGCAGTTGTTCCCCAGGGAAGAACATAACCAGGAGTTTCAAATATGCTCCTGCAAATACCTGACCAAAAAAAAAAAAAAAAAAAAAAAAAAACCCCACACACATTAAAAAAAAATATCCAAACCTGCAGCTGCAAGAGTGTTGGAGGCCATTGTATGTGTCTCCTGTCTTTGCCAAAGGAGAGGAAAAGGACTCACTCTGAGCATGTCTGGCTTGCACAACTTTTATCAAGAGTCTAAGATCCAAAAAACAGAAACCTACACACTTCACATGCCAAGTTGTACAGAGCAATACTTTACAGTCTCTCAGTCCCAAGAAAAAAGACAAAAGGACACAGAGACAGGTGTTTCTACATCAGAGTAATCATCAGCTTCTGTCTTTATTAACAATTAGGTCTCAGTGCTATTGCAGAGCAGCACTGCACTTCCCTACCAGCAAGGAGGAAGAGTGCCCAGACAACATGTCTGGACAAGATCAAAGGGCCTTCAAATTAGCAGCCTGAGGATACCTGTGCCTGTGCACAACCTGCAAAGCAGGTGGCCCCCCACCTGTGCCCCGCCAGCAGCGCGCAGCCGTCCACACTGTTCCCAGACCCGAGAACTCGCCTTTGTGCTGCAGCAATAATCCCTTACACACCCAGAATCTCTATCCTGTTCGCAGGAGCGCTGTTCATCCTACATTTATATCCCTTGTGCGCACAGGAGAGCGGGCATCTTTTTCCAAGCATATAACTCTACATCTTGGAGAGAAATAAGGGAATTAAACACATAAAAGAGTTTGTGTGTAACAGGACTTCAAATAGCAACCCTAATGCACTGAAATAAGCTCTGGGATTGATTATTCAATTGACTGGAAAGAGAGGAGGATTTCCCTGTGGTGTTACTACTTCTGAAACTGAGGAGAAACATCAGCTACAGGCCAACTTCTTGGGTGACACATCCCCAACTTCTCCTACTGACCCTGTAGCAATAGAGTCTTCAAAAGCAGAGAAGACCAAAATGGATGAGCCTGCAGAATTCCTCCTTTGTTATTCTGCAAACTAGCTTGTAAATCCCTCTGGGAGCAGCAATGTGTTCAGTTTAAAAGAAAACAACGAAAAAGAAAACCCAACATTCAAACACACCAAACAGAAAAAATGATCTATGCAAGATGTGTAGCCAGTTTACATTAAAAGTCTCATCAAAAGGACACAGAATTTGAGATAAGCCAAACCAGCTACAATACTGAGAGGAAAAAAACATACAATGACTGGTAAAAGGAAAAGGCATTACAGCCCAGGTTTACTGCATCAGAAGAATGCTCTCCCCCACTTCCATCTCTCCTGCCTTTGAGTGATGTTTGAAGCTGATAGATGAGTAATTTAATGCTTGAAGTTTCAATGACTCTTGCTAAAGTATAGAGAGCAGGTAAGCCTACCCCTGTACGTGCCAGCTATGGGTTTCCAAGGGCATCTTCAGATTCTCTGAAGCCAGAAAGCGATGCAGAGACAGAATGCTCAAAGGCTAGAGCGAAACAGCTATGTAACCACTGAGTTCAACAAAAAAAATAGCAGGATAAACACTCACACAACCTTGCTGGGAACATTTATTTTTCTAGGATGAAACAAGTAGGAGAGGAGTCAGAATATCCTGCCACAATCTGAAGCAGCATGCTTCCAGAGATGAGATAAGGATTTTCACAGCAACAGCATTTTAAGCAGAAAATGTTGATCTTCTGAAGGCTGTAACGCTGCATGATCTGCCAGGCTGTTCATCATATTTATTTACCTCTTGAGATACTGTTTTACTGACCACATCATACACAAATACTCCAATAAAAATTAGGCTGATTTTGACCAGTTAGAGTATAGCAGACCTATATTAGTATATTCTCAGAGTCATAAAACACAGTAAGACAGCAGAGGTACTGTTCTCATCTTATAGGCAAGGTGTCATCACTTGACCAAAGGTGCAGGAAGTCACAAAACCTCCAGCAATTGAATGCAGATCTCAATTCGTTTCCTGGCCTGGGAGACCACCCTTCTCTGTGAGCCTCGAGGAGCGTAGTGTCCTAAGCACAATAGGACTGTGCATTAGCCTGCAGCAAAATGATTGCTCAGGAGCAGGGTTATAGTTCAGATGCCTGGGTTTACTGGGAGCTAGGTGCAACCATCCAGGCAGCAGACACCCAGAGATTAGGTTGCCATTGAAACACCAAGCTAAAGACTTTATCCCTTCCTTCAGACAGATAAATGGCATGTGATTTTTAAGTACACTAGGAGCTTCAGCCAGAGCGCTGGAAAGTTGCCCATTCACTTCGTAGCGTGACAAAGCAAAGGCATATCCTATGGTGCTCAGAAGCTGAAGCCTTCACTATACAAATGGAGAGAGTTCAAGAATAGATCTGCTGAGGGAAAGTCTCCAGCCAAGACTGCTCCAAAGCAACTCAGCACCCAAGCTAAATAAAGAGTCTGGGGTGGAGGGCAAGAACAGATCAACTCATCCTATCCCAGCCAAGATGACGACACTCCTGAAAAAGAAGCACAGCTGCCAGCTTCCCAAGAGCAAGTGAACAGACAGCAAGGACATCACACAACCGAAGCTGCTAGGCTGGGGACCTCACAGATATTCCTCTGTCAAAGGCTTGACCCTGAGCTACAGTTTGTGCAATAAGGGAAAGAAACATAACACGAATGAATGGGAGACAGGAAATGGGTTAAATCCTTGTCTGGCCACACTGATGTCTGCTTGTAAGCAGAGTCTCTCTAACAGAGAGCCCCTCTCAGCTGTCACCACGAGGTTGAGAGATGCCTTTTTTTTGGCTGGCATCCCTTTTGCTAGTGAGCAGCCCGATAACGGGTGCTGGCAGAATGAAAGCTCTCCCAGATATGGTTGACTCCCTGTAAACAAGGAGATGAAAACAGTTTGTTTCAAGTCACAGCTGGGAGAAATACTATAAAGCCAAAATAATGCCAATGCCTTACTGACATTTTGCATTGCTTACAGACAAGCGAACACTATATGAATGTGGCTGCGTCCCCCCTTCAAGATCAGGCACCAGAAATCTTGCTAGAGAAGAATAGAAGGCCAGAAGATTTTTAAGTTTGTCTTTTTGGCAAAAGGAAAGCACAGATATTTATATTATCTGTTCAACCACAGGGATATAGACAGCATGAACATTTCTAGCCACTACCAGACCTGGAGTAAGCCTGATGTCACCAGAGGCTAGACTTCCAGAAAGCCTGAAAAGACAGACATTTGTTTCCTCCTTACTTTGCCTGTACCTGCACAACATTGATGGGAATGAAGTATTGGCTCTGTGAAGCATTCTTGCTGGGCCTGTCACGTAGGGTAGATACACTCAAGCAAGCAATCATTAAGGACTGTAGACAAAAGCAAAGCTCCTTTGTATTTCAGGAGGATGTTCAAGGACTGGCAACCTAGAGAAGGCGTTTAGCAACACAAGGGATTCTTTGCTTCCCCTTCCATGAAGCTAGTGTAAGCCCTCTCCTGTGTTTTGCAAAGTGTTGGGAGAGGACACTATCAGATTTGATAGTAGTCACACAGCTTCTCCCTGCTGAAGGTATCTACTGAAGATATCCTTACTTAGCATGTCCACCAGGAGATGAATCCCTTGAATCACAAGGTATCGGGGCTTGCAGCATTCCTGGATTTCAGTCCTGCAATAGCAGGATTAGATGAAGCATGTGTAGAGGCTGTTAGTGAGAGCTGTGATGGCAAATCGGCAATCCCATGGGCTCAAGTTCTGCCATGCCATATCCAGCATTCTCTTTTTTGGGAGAAGTTAATTTGAAATACAAAAGAGGTAAGTAACATTTACCCTAACCACAGAGGAGTTGTCTTGGCCCTGCACCACAGACAATGTGCCCATCACAAGGGAAAAAAAAAACAGATTCCTGAGAAAATCAGGACAGCTCCCAGGCAAACAGCAGTGTCCCCAAAACCTTCCAGACATGCTAACATAGCTTTTTGGGGTTTGGGATGGGGTTTTTTTGTTTTGTTTTGAAAGAGTAAGTACAGAATCACTCTCAAACCACTAGTTCAGGGAAGAGGAAAGGGAGAAAAAAAAGTAGGGTTTTTTTGAAAAACAAAACAAAAACAAACAAAAACCCAAACAAACAAACAAAAAAAAAAAAACACACAAAAAACATGAGTTGAGCTTTCTCCTCTGTTCATCTTCCATAGGAATCTTCAGAGAACTGTCAAAGGAAGTTGTGCATCATGGTGGCTGGTATAAGCTTACAAGCCACTTCAAAGCCAGTTTCTTAGCAGAAAAAATAAGAAAACAAGTGTAACTTGCAAGGAACTGCACTAGCAAGTGAGGTCCTGAATTGAAGAGGGACTCATCTGCCCTGTGACTTCGGGAACTGTCTTATTGCTATCCTTAGGAGTTTTCATCTCAAAACAGCAGATGGGATTCACCTGAATTAGAAGAGAGACTGGTGTTTCCTAAAGAGGCAATAATTCATTTTGGTGGAAGAGGGGGGAAATCATCCTTGAAAAACCAAAAATTTTTAAACCTCAGCTTGACTCTGAAACAAGAGAAAGTCAGTTATTCACACATGCCTAGATGCTGGCAATGTAAGATTGACAGGCTGCTGCCGAGGCCCAGGAAATAAGATTTCAACCACACAACATGGCTCAGGGTTACCACATGTTGCCCACAGTAATTATGTGTCACAGGATCCATCATTTTCAGTGGCTGCTTTTCATTCTGTTACCAGGAGTCAGATGCACTGCCAAAGACAAGCAACCACTTATAAATGGTGTCTGGGATGGGGATAACTTATCCAACAACTCATTCAACTCTCAAGACCTCAGTGGCTTCAACATCATTGCTGCTTGTTCTTGGGGCTCTCCTTTTCATACAGTGGCAGTACAGGAAATTATCGGGATTCAACACGTGCTACTCCTGCTTTACCTTTTTTGATAACTGGGTGGGCTCCAGAATTTGTCCACAGCTTTTTGGAGGTCCTTGGGAAAGAGAAGTCCAGGGTCTTCCTCTACTTCATGCAAGAAAGTCATACAATGCGTGACTAGAGGACAGACAGTATACTCGTTGCCTTGGAAGGGTGCCATTAGCTTTGCTTGCATTTCCTCCCACTTGCAAAGGGAACAGAGCATTAGTGTCCTCCCATCTCTTCTCGTAGGTTTCTTCATGGTGATTGTCTTCCAGAAATGCAGCTCCTGTCAGCTGAGCTTTCACCAGCTGAGATCTTAAATATCAACAACCCCAGCTTCTTTACATGATATTTTCACATAGAAAGAAAAATTGAGAAGTCTGTTGCCATTCTGCATTGTCTCCAAACAATTGAACTTGTCAGGCAAATGAACCAGACTACATTTGAAACTGAAAATGTTCCATGAATAACAATGTCACAACAGCACACACTACTCCTAAAGTGTCTGGGTTAACAATGTAAGAAACAATGTATATGAGTAACTGCAGGAGCCCACAAAAAGGATTTTTACTGGTAACATGATCAATTGTTTGGTACTTATGAAACTACAGTTATGTTAACAAGGAAAAATAAGCAAGATTTTTGGCAAGTTTAGGAGACAAGGTGAAATCTCACAAGTTTCTAATGACAATTATGTGTGTAAAAAGTCTGGGAAATTAGAAAGCTTCCACAGAAGTTTGGCCATGACAGTGTAAAATATTAAGTGTTTCAACCACAGCCTTGCATAAAACAAGACCAAAGAGACACCAAAGCAGATATATTACAAGTGAAAAAGCTTAGACTGACCACTGGCCAAGTAGAAACTGGAGAAGCAACTGTGGTAACTGCCACATGGAAAATGTGAATTCCAGATGAAGTCGCAACAGCAGATTGAGAAGGTGGATCTCTGGGTATTTAAGTGGGTAGTTCAACCACATTCTGGCTAGGTTATCAACAACAAGAGGGCCTCAGCCAGTGCCCTGTGGGTGAATTGGTAACAATAACAACAAAATGACTAAGCTTTATGACCTAAATTATGGGTTTGTCTACATGGGAAATTGTTATAGAAGCTAGGTGTAAATTTAGAGCACAATGGCTTTTTTGCACCAATTCCCAGATGGGTGGATAACACTACTCTGGGCTGAGAATGTCTTTCAGAGAAGGCAAAGCTCAACAATACAAAGGCATTTTGCATACTGAAAGGTGGTAGCTGGGCATAGCTATTTCACATGTGGGTTTTTTTCTTAAATGTAGGTGAGTCCCAAGACTGTAAATGATTGAAAAGCAAAGCAAGCTCAGGGCAAGTTTTTGACAAGTCACTGTCTGGAAGCTTTGTTTCTCATCTGGGGAGAGGGGACATTGTGCTTTCGTGCATGTCTAAGGGATTTTGAGATGCAGGATTAAGAGGTGCTGTAATGAAATTCCACTCTGAAAGGTACAAGGCACATTACCTTTGTCCGTCACCAGCTATAAGGAACTTGATCAAAGCTTTCCAGTGTACGTGATCAATATTACCCTTAAAGACCCAAGTATGAGGACTCGATACCAACAAGCCACATAATGCCACTGATCCAGCATCCCTGCTAACCCTGTTCAGTCACACTGCACTCTGTTGGACTTTACATTTATATAGCTTCATGCCTGACTTGCAGCAACATCCTGTGTGGAGAAGTATCAACTGGCATTACAACCTAAGCTAAACTGTTTCACATAGGTTGTCCCTGATACTACACTTACCTTCACGTGTAATTACCCTGCAGCTAACGCCAGCGGCATACTTTCGTTCCACCACCATGAAGCAGGATATCACATCTGACCCATTCATCTCAACCCTCTGTGCATACTTAAAAGCTAACCAATTTAATGAGAAGTGCAGGAAAATTTGGCAACATGAGACATGAAGGTTTTTACCTCACTAAGTTGGCACATGGTCCTGGCCACCGGCAGCTCTGGTAAACTCGCTGGATCACTGTTTCTGACCCATTCTGCACTTGGCAGGAAACCGTCCGTGTAACCGTATAGTGACACCAATGCCTGCAGAGAGAAAGGACACTGTTAGCCCCAGTAAGACAGCAAGCTGGACCAACATATATCAGACTGCATTAAAAACAGACCAAGTATCTGGGGGTGGGGTTGTTTCTTCTGCCAGCCATAGCTAGCCTAACTTGCAGTCTCCATTTCTCACCCCACCCTCTCCTCCCAATAGCTGCAGAAAGATTCTCTGCTTCTGCCAACCTGAACCACAAGAGATCCAGTAACGCCTCATTTGGTCCTCAGAGGACAGAGTTTTATAGTACATAATTTAGTTCTGTTAGTTATCATAAACAATAGAACTTTTTTTTAAAAACAAAAAAAAAGGAAGAAAAAACCAAAGTGTTCCAAATCTCCTGATAGTCAGTTCCCATTGTACTAGTCTTAATTTCATCCTGCTCATTATGGTATCATTCCCCAGCCTCCTACCATTCTGAACATCTGAGTTAGAAAATTCTGCTTTCTGGTGTGGTGGAGCTCACTGTCAGCAGGGCTTGAACTAGCTGGGTGCTGAACAAGTCATACTGCTGTCCTGGTGAGGCTACAGTCTAAAAATGGGCAAGAGAAAATGCAGGGGGAAGGATGGACTACTGTCTCGTGCTCTCTCATAAGAAAACAAGAGTGAGAGAAATCTCCTCACCATAAGGTATATGAGAAGGCAGGAAGTGCAGTGCCAGCCCTGGGAATTGGGACCCATAGACCCTTTTCCATCTTCTCTGAAAAATATGTTTTCAAGCTCCAGTGTCATGCTCATGGGGGAAAAAACGGATTTTCCCTGTGCAAGTATCATTCATATTTGCCAAATACTGGTTCACATTTTTGCTTTTGGACCTCAACACAGTCAACAGATTCGAAAGCCACTTTCCTACTGATTGGGGATCAGAACTGGGGTCACTAGTGGGAAGTGGAAACACCAGCTTGCGCCACAAAACATGTAAAGTGCTTGTGCAAGCATTGCCTGCACATGCAAAAGAGTCCTGGCTTCTCATCCATCTTAAAGGAATAACCCCCCACTACAGTTTATCCCTTCTTCTCTCAGTATCATAGTGGCTCCCCAACCTTACATACTAAAAAAAATTTTAAAATAAAAAACCATGAAACTGCTTGCACAGTGGAAACAGGCCCTCCTCCTTCCCTAACCCACCTTCCCCATGGAAGTTTAATTTTTCCAGTATTTGCTGTTTACAGCATTTGTTGCATTTTGTTTCCTTTTTGGATCCCCCTCCTATCTCTGCAGGAGGCTCCCTGCTCTCTGGATAACTCTCATTTCCATGAATAGGAGGTACACATGCCAGCGGCTGAGCCGAGCACTGCAGACCACAATGGGCGAGCTGGGGCCAGCAGGCTGCTCACCCAACCTTCGGCTGCAGCCGCACGGGTGAGCTGGGGCACCCGGAGAGAGGGAGGCTTTCTACCCAGTGCCACTGAGCCCCTCAGCAGCATCAAGGCAGAGCCATGCACCTTTCCCTGCAGACACTGCTCCTGCTCTCTGTAAAGCCGCTTGCGATTCCTCATCAGGAAGCGTGGACTACAGTCACATCTCAGGTGATGCCAGGCTGGCAGGGCAGTCCTGAAGAACCACTTCTCTCAGATTTATATGGTGTGCATATAGGGATCAGACACCTAGTACCCAAATGCCTCTACTAACATCTGCATCATAGAACCACAGGGCAAAACAGGGGGGAAAAGATAAGATTAGTGAAGCTTCAGCTCATGCGATGACACCAAATCCTTTAACAGGCTCAACACAACTTCTGCACAAAGTTTAGGGAGCAAAACCAGAAGAAACAAAGACTGGAGCTAAAGTCTGGAAATGTGATAATTCAAAGTTAAGTTTTCTTTTTAATTTCATGTGCAATCAGCCATTTAGTCATGGGGTTTATTCAGGTGGGTATTGCTGGATAAGATCTCCTCATGCCATGGGAGCAGCCAGTTGAGCATAGAAGGAAAAGCAGCCAGGAGAAAGGGTGAGTATGAGAAGGGTTGGGGAAACCACAGCTCTGCGTGATTTACCTTGAGTATGTTTTTAGCACGGTGCTTACAGCTATCGGAAGGACAGCACTTCTGCACAAGCCATTTCATATCAGGCAAAACAAACTGCACACATACAGAACCTGGCAAGATAATGGCAGAGGCATATGTCCTAAAGTTATGGAAAAACAAAACTTTCCATTAATATGCAATGAGCAAAGGAATTGGTCCCACCACAGGAGAGGAACAAAGCAGTAGTATGCACACTAGCAACACGTAACAGAGCACGAAGGCACATGAATACTAACAAATTCAGAATAAAGTTACTGAACATTTCAAAACAGAGCATAATTATCAAGGACTCGAGTGCCTCCCCTCATGTTAAGACCATTTTTCTGGCTTGCCAATGAAATCCAAATAAAACAAATATTTATTTACACATGCTATGCTTTAACCAGTACGTAGCTTGTATGTGTGTCCTGCCAGCCTTCTGCCATCACAGAGTCATCTGGGAAGAAGTATCTTTTCCATGGTGTGGAGCTGGATTATCCACCCCGATTATCTCACTCTAATACCAATTTTGGTGGGCTTCTGAGACCACCAGTCCCACCTTCTTGGGTACACACAAAGCAGTTCTGTGTAAGGTTAAAAAAAAATTTCAACTGCACTCCGAGCAAAACCCTCCATATCCAATGCTGAAACTAGAGACCTTCATATTCCTGGAGGCAAATGACATGGGAAGGTGAACAAAGAGAAACACCACTGCACACCCGGGCACAATGCAGAAGAGAAAGGCAGGTGTTGGAGGCAGACTCCACAATTGCCAGAGGGAATCTGGCAGTGTATCTGATCTGGTTAATGTATAATGGCAGCTCCAAATCTCAACTCCTAAGGAGAAATTGGAAACCAACTGTTACTCTCTTTAGCTTTCCCTAGCATAGACCCAAATTTAACGTCATCTTACTCCTTCAAGTATTTTTTTCAACCGGTTTGGGAGCCCAGCACTACCTTTATGGATCTGGAGCTAAACAGGTGGCACTGTGCAGGCTGCCTAGGACAAAAACCACAAGACAGGTTGATTACTTTAAATGACCTACAAAGCTGGTTTTGCCAGGGCTTTCATTCACTGGGTGCTGCCAGCGTGCACACAGCTTTTCCTGCCAAACGAGTCCAAAACTGCTGTTGTCCGAGTAGGTCTCTCATACCTTTGCTCTACCTGGTCCTCGGAATAAGCTGCTCAGGTACACGTATCCCCTTGCAAGTCCAAGGAATTTTGCAGTAAAGGTGTCATTTCTGACTTGAAAAAGTGAAAAAGGAAGTGAGATGTGCTGGACAGACCTTATTGCAATCTAGTGACAGAGCCATAGGCAGCAGTTGGAGGTAAAGGCTGCTCCCACACTACAGTGCACAGAACAGAAACCTGCACATTGGTAGGGGAGAAAGCTACCATTTCCCAGGTTCATTTCTTCAGATGACCTGCTCAGGGACCTGTTATAAAAGGAAGCAACCATTACAGGAAGTGAGAAGCTTCCCCGAGGCTCTCTATTCATTGCTTTCCTCACCTGAAGCCATCAGCTGGGCTTGCCAGGCTGCACAGGACTGATAACCCATGGCAAAATAACAGATCCTTCGTTCAAATCTAGGGACAACCTTCCACCTTCCTCAGCAGGAGCACTGAGAGTGCAGTGACAGTGATAAAGTACCACAACATTTGTCACCTCTGCACTCTCAGTCTCCTCTAAAGCAGAACCACCACAGCATGGATCATGAGGGCAAAAGAAGTGGTAAGACCCCAAAGATAATCAGATAATCTGACATGAACAGATTTCTCCGACTTCTCTCTTTACCAACAGAAGGAACAGTTTGGTTACAAAGGTGTGAAAGGTACATTCCCATTTACAAAACATCACACACTTGGTTTCCCATAAATAGTGTAATTTTCCTACAAATGCAACTTTCAGGTGTTTGGTTTTTACTGTGGCATAGAAACAGATGAGACAAAGACAGAAACACAGCTGATCATAGGATGCATTAGGATATGTAGCTTGGAACTCACTGTAGATATAATAGCACAGTGACTATGACAAACACAACAGACAAAAAAAACACCCCAAGATTTCTCTTTGCAAGCCAAAAGTCAGCAAGAACAGTCTCCAGAATGCAAGCAGTCTTCAGGCAGTGTGACGAAAGGCCCCATCATGGCTTACAGAGATTATAAATGACCCTTTATATTATATACAGATGCTAGCAAGAAAAGTTTAGGACTTTTACTGGCATGCATCCAGGATGGCAGGGAATATATTGCTGCTTATTCAAAAAAGTATTCCAATGAAGCAAGCAAAATGATCCAAATAGAAGCTCCTTTAAGGCTGGGTCTGTCAGATCTTGTGCATGCTCATCACCAGCATATTTAGCACGATGCCCCTCAGCATCTCATGGAATTGGTCTTCCACTGCTTTGATTAGAGAAGCAAGTCTCGCTTAGTCCATCTTCCCCAGCCGTTTCCAGGAGAGACGTCCTTCTCTCACACCCTATTTAATTCTTGGAAGACTTTCATGGACAACTGAGGATCTGCAGACCGTGACCTGAAAGCTACTGATTTAGACAGTTTCAGTCCAGGGCTACAGACCAAGATCTCATGTCTTGATCACAGCTGACAACATGTTGTTCCAGAGGGAATACGAATGTTGATGTCAGCAGATATCCAATCACATTTTCTGTGTAGGTTCAGAATGTTATTGTGGACCTTTCAGGATAACTAGAGCAACAAATTCAATAGTTTGCATCCATTTGGAGATACTCTGAAGAGTACTATTCTGGTCTTAAACAGACCTCTCCCTCAGCAGATGCTGGGAGGGTGTTCCCTGTTCTCTGCTGACTCAGCAAGAGCTTGATGGGTGGCTGCAGGAACCTGGACACAGGAGGAAACAAGAAAACCTAACTCTCCAGAGCATGCACAGGGCAGGCTGAGAGGATCTCAAAGGGCATCTGGACTTACACAGGGAGCGTGAGCTGCGTGTTGTTTCTGTAGGCTGATGTCAGGGAGGAAGCCATATTCTGCACACCCCCCTCCCAGCTTTCTGAACCTGCTGTGCCCCTCATCAGAAGCCCTGTTTGGATGCACAGTTCAACCCCTGGAGATCCTGGATACCTGTACAGTCTGTAATCCTACAGCGAGAGAGAAAATGGACTGCAGAGGGTAGAGAAGTGTAAGGTAACAAATACTCTAACTAAAATACTGTAAGTTCCAGATGAGCCATATACTCATATCAAAGCTTAATTCCTGGCTACCATGACTGAATTAGCTTAGAGCAAACATTTCACGGAAGGAAAGACACTGACAGACAGCAAGTTGCTTCTCTTCCCCTTCTCACCATTTGGATTTGCACAGTCCTGTTTCCTAAGCCCACTACTCAATGGATATGGAAAGGATCCCTCCATGCATTCACACACTTAGAAAGTCTCACACCACATCAAGCTTAGAGCCATCCCCAAAAGCAGTGTTCACTTCTTTCCTGGTCCAAACTGCTGGCTTCTATCCAAGTTTCTCAGAGTCCTGGGGGGCCCCTGGAGGACCTTCTAGGGGGTTTGCAAGAGAAAAGCCAAATGGTTGTTAGCAGGCTTCATTTCACTGGCCAAGTGATCACAAAAGTGAACGTCAGAAACCACTGGGCTGAACTGATCAGGACTCAGCAAGTAGCCTGTTTAATCAGGAGAATGCAACTTGAAAATGAAAGCGGCTATGTTCTTGCCTAGTCACTTCTTTCAATGGGAGGACAGTTCAGCTCCACACAAAGTGACGTGCTGTCGCGCCCTGTGCAGGACAGACCTACAGCAGGCAACACCTACCACCCACAGATCCTTCTGGCTGACGTGTTTGCTGGAGTGAAGGACATGGCTACAGCACCTGGCATCCACGGCCTTACAGCACACCATGCTCCTACCAGCATGAAATGCTGCGCTTTCAGTGGGAACAATCCTACAAGTTAGACTCTGAACAAAGCCACTGATGCTGTTGTAGAGCTAAGTAAAATGGAGATCTAGTGTGGTTTTAGTACATCCGATGAAAGCGCATGCCACACAGTACAACATAAAAGCTCAGATCACCAAGACTTAACTTGCCAAGACAGAAGCTAGCAAAGTCTTTCTGGAAGAGGATGGGGGCAGGGGGGACAAAAAAAAAAAAAAAAAAAAAAAAAAAAAAAAAAAAACCACAACAAAAAAAAGCCCTTTATGTGCAAGACTCTTTCATCAGCACCTGTTGTATGTGCTTGGGCATGAATTGACACTCTCCACTCCCAATAAATATTATAGAAGCCTCTCAGTAAGGTTGGCATTTCTGATGCTTGTGATTTTCCCTAAAGCTTTGTGCTGTGTAAACAACTGCACTGAATTATCTTTTTGTTTCCATAAGGATAACATACTGTGTGTTATACTTAGCAGAGATCAACATTTAGGGCACAGAAAACAGTAGGAGTGTTTTGATAGCTAGATAGATTTCCCCAAGTTTCCTCATAACATTTTTCACTGGAGCTATCAATTTCCCTGCAATCCTAGAGAAGAATTTCATAAAATCAGAAGGTCGCTGACTTTCACTGGGAAAAAGTTGCCGTTCTGACTCAATGAAAGTGAACTGTGCCCTTTTCTCTGTGTAAATAGTACAGCATCCCACTTGCTTTGCCAGAACAGCAATCCATATGTTGTGTGCTGAAGCCCATCATTAGGAGGGGTTAGTTATTTATACACTCCACTGAGGCCAGGAACAGAAGTTGCCCTCTACGTGCCAAGAAATCCAGATTCAAAGGCTGCCAAGCTCTCAGGGGTATCTCTTCCTGAACTGTCCAGTTCTATATAACTACATTATTCCCTTCCTAGTCACAAATACACACCTCCCTAAAAGTGCTCTGACTCTCATCAGGGTCAAGTGTACCAGCTAATTCAATTGGCCGTGACCAGATTACTCTTTATAGCTGTGACCTGGCTAGAAAGAAAGCAATCCCATCACATGTTACTGGAAAGCTCAGATAAAGACCAAGCTGGGCTTAATTTTCTCCTGTTCCTGAACCGTATTTCTGCTTTCCCCACCTAACTAGGCTTTAGGACCCAAGACTCATTGTCCAGCAAAGAGCTAGCTATAAAATTCAATTGTGAGCACCAGTCCCCACAATATTAGAATGTTTAGAGTTGATGGATTGATTCAGGTCTGCAGACTGATGGACCATTGCTGAGGAATCCGTGAAAGACCACCTGGCAGGGGCGAGGGGGTGGCTGTACAGAAGCTGATGATGGCAAGGTTCAGTTCAAAGCAGAGCCTGCTCTTCCATTATGAACTTTTAAGAGGTCTGCAAGTCAGAAGACATGACAAGCCACAGAAATCTTGCTGTCAATACTGATGTTTTATGCATGCCTTACTCCCACTGAGTACTTCATAGTCACTAATAGCAGTTACACTGACTCCTGTGAAAAAGAGAATAATCTTTGTAACAGCCCATTCATTTTGGGAAACGAATAAAACTGGAAGACTGCTGGTGTTTCTGAAGCCAGACAGCAGCAGCCATCTGAAGCAGCAGAGGGCCAGAGGCACGAACAGGAGTAAGACAAGTTCCAGGTCTTCCACTCCACTATGTTGGTCAGACAAAGAGTGGAGGGAACTCCAGTCTTTCTGCCTGCACTACCACAACCCCACCCCACTCCCTCATAAGAGTTTGTAAAAAGTGGCCATAAAAATAAGTTCTGGCTAGCAGAGTAAGATGGGACAATTTATCTAGGTAACTCCCAATAGCATAACCTTTCCCCAGAGGGCAATACGTTCTGTGCTTAGTGTGCTTCAAATACTCAGTTGCCAATAACAGTCTTAAGTTTCCCACACAAAGTGGATTATCAGAGACTGCTGGAGGGAGTTTAGTCCTAGAGGAATCTTTACCTTGGGAGGAAACTGCAGTTCGGTCTGCACAACAGCTTTAATCTTCAGCAAGTTCTGCAGCCAAGCACATTTAACTGTGCTTTCCTTGCTTTGTTGTGTGCATGGCTGACCTTCCAAACAGCATTACCTCGAGGGCTGAACTCACTTCAATTCATAGGAAACTGCACAAAGTTTTGCCTTATCCTTCTGCAGCCATTGAAGTTACGGAGGTTAAGGGAAAAACCTCTCCCTACTGAAAGTCTAGAAGCAGAATAGCCAAAAGCAGAATAGCCAAATAGTATGGAGCCACGGGTGCAACTCTTTTTCAGAGACAAAGAGGGAATCCAGCTTCCCCGGAGCAATATTCAGCTTCTTCAGTCATGAGACCATTCCACTTCTCTTCCAATCCCCCACCTCATTCACAAGGCACCTTCCAACAGCTGTAACTAATGAAGGAGGGGGTCTGAAGATGATAGCACTTGTTTATTACACACACTTGATTCATTTGTACAGTAGATCCCCCCCCTGTACATCAACACTAACATAAATGTAGAATATAACAGAGACAGATGAGAGCTTAAAAAAGGTTGAGCAGGCAGATAGTATCAGAAATAAATTAATCATGTTCAATACATGCACCTCTGTGCCTATGTATCTGTTTAAGCATGCATAAGGGGAAAGAGGCGAGAAGGCACAAGGACTATTTCTCTAGCATAAAGTCCCTCCGATTTATACCCATTACCCGGCTCCTCTCAGTTTGCTAGTGGCATGTTCCAACTGAACCAAACAATAAATATGGTTGACCTGAATCATAATTACCTTCATCATGAAAATGAAAGAAGTTAGTCCATGACTGAGTGCTCAGAAATAAAAGGGGGGTTTGCTCCTTTGAAGTGCTTTGCTTTTACAAGCATTCTTCTAGGCACTGCACTGTTTTGCTGCTCCCTCCCCCAAGCTTAAATCGCAATCAATAAGACAGTAGTTTCCAGCGTTCACAGAGGGAGGAAAGAGGAAATGTACAAAAATATCCATGGAATCTGTCTTTGTTAAATTAGACTGACTTGATGGAATTTGGCATTCGATATCCATGCAGCATGGAAATAACAGGCAATTACAACAGAGTATGTCATTTTTGCAACATAAAAGCTCCTTGAATTAGAGCCTTTCAAAAGAACCTGAGTCTAAACATTTTTGCACAGCTGGATAACCTGGCTGTAGATAGGTCTACCACCTTCATATTGCCAATACATCTGTAGTACTAGTTTGCTCATTCCTAGACAGCCTGACCTTGAAGGCAGGAGTCGGGTCAAGGAAAAAAGTATCCTTAAAGACCCTGACTGAAATTATAGAGCTGGGATTTGGAACACCAACGATTTGCCTGAAATACACCCCTGGCTTCAGAGATGACATTTGGCACTTGTCTATGTATCCTCCTCTGAAGACCTGATCTAGAATTGCTTAAGCTGAGGACAGTGGCCCTGACCTTCACTGAAGTACAAGACAAACTTTGGTAGAAGCCAGTACCTTTAAACTTACACCAGCGTAATTTCATTCAGAATTAAACTCTAACTTTAAATTAGTAGGAGGTGGAAGGGAAATTATAAGTAGAAAAACAGGACACTGACACATGTCTGTTTGTCCTCAAAACCTTTGCAGAGAGGAAAACATTAAGAAAACTAGCATAAGGAGTCAGCTTTCCTAGCACTCCTGTTGTGGCTACAGAGTCTCCTCCACCATCCATAAAGTCAGTACCCATAGCTGTCTTGAATTCCCCTTGCTACATTACATCACAACAAACGACACTTTGCACAATCTGAGCCCTATAAAATGGACACATCAGGCTCCTGTGGGTTTGCAGCATCTCCTTCAAATCACGTACTTAGCCCTACAGGGCCTGTGTCTATATGCATCAACAGCTAGCCTGCAAGGACTGAACACGATCGGCTCCTGATTTATTTTTTTGCTTACAGAGCTCTGTACAGACCACAGTGCATCTTTGTGCCTCACATTCAGCCCTCTGTTGCCAAACTCATAGCACTTACCAGCAGCAATGAAAGCCACATGCATGACAGGAACACAGGGACTTTGCCTAAATGAAAAACACTGCTTCATTACCATTATGCTGGCACCAAAAACCACAAATTACAACAAGAATAAAAGGAAATGTCAAAAGGAGAGCACTGAGTGTATCAAAGAAAAAAAATTAGGATGGCACAATCAAGTCATTGCTTCCTGTTAATTGCATGATGTTAATCTGCCCATATAACATCCATGTTTCAGGTTTTTCCTGGAGCTGAACAATAGAGATATTACTGTTATTGGAGACAGGTACACCCTTGATAGCTAAAAAGAAAAAAATACATTGAAGGAGATCCCAGAGACAAAACACTGCTTTTTCTCTTGAAGGAAATACAGATCTGTTTTCCTGAACTACTTCAACACTCAGAGCAGTGTCTGGTGGGCCCAAAAGGCATGGAAAGCAGATCAGAAGATCAGCTTCAGATTCACAGTACTAGAATGCAACTGGAAATACCTTCAGATAGCTGTGCCATGTAGACAGAACCCAGAACTCTGCTAGCAACACTTCTTCCACCTGCTCTCCTCCCTCCTCTTTTCCTGTGGCATGTTACAATCGCTTCATTCAGTCTAGGTCTTCAATTTGTTCAGCAACTTAGAAATGAGTTTGTGGGCTCTGGTATAAAAGGGACTGTACAGCAGACCTTTCTGGAGTAGTTATCTATCGTGTGGTTGCCCATCATTGTTGGGAACTAGATTTCATGAGCCAAGGGGACCTCTTTCTAGAGTGAGGTTGCAGTAAGTATGCAGGTTTGGCTTTATTCCACATCACCTCTGCTTCAGGTGACTGCCATACAAAGAGCTAGACATGACAACATCCTCATTGAAACTGCTAAAGAGACAGCCTTTCCTCAAATGCAAAACCCTACAACTTTCTAACGTTTCCAGGGCTGGAGGTGATTAGAAATAATAAGCCAGTCTAGGCAAATCCATCTACTTCTATTGCTTTGAGATCAACAATTCCTCTTTTCCCTTATTGATCTGTCCACTTAGCTACTTCTGTTCAGTGAGGTCACTGAAGTTCAGGTACCCATCAGCCAGCATTCGCATTAAGGACTGAGACAAAACTACTGCTGGTGCTCCAGGAAGATTTTTTTGGGGACAGCTGAACCCTACCAACATGCCCGTACTCCAAGAGGAAAGTACATTTGTCCAGTAACTGCTCTACTGATACGCCAGGTGATTCTGAATACCGGGCTGTGTTGCACGGAGTAAAGCAGGCTGTCTTTCACTTGTTCAGCTCAGAGGTCCCTAAGAGAAGCCACACAAGTCCCCAGTTCAATGAAAACAAAGCCTTGCAAATCCCCTCTGCCTCAGTATTCAAAGTGTTAATCAATCTGAAAAACAAAACCCAAAGCCTGTGTGTTAATTTGCTATTTAAATTGAAAACTTTTTATTCCATGTCTGCCATGTCTGGCACAAGGCTGTCCTGGGCGTTACTACAATAAAAAATAATTTGGAAAATAATCCTATTGTTCCAGTCACACCCATGGGAGTTTCATGTGTAGGGAAGTAGGAACATCAAAACTTAGATCTGTTGTGTGATCAGAGAGCTGAGTTTGCCCTTTACAACAGTGAGTTTTGATTCAAGTGCATGTTGGGAGAGAGATCAGAGGCAGCGAGCTAAGGCAGGAGGATGCCTCGATAACTTTAAGGTTAATAAATTCCTACTTGCACAGCCTAAAACTCTCCAAAATCATCTTTAGTGTAATAAACTAGCAATACCTTTTACAAACACACCTCCATACCCATGGATGGCTAGGTGATCACGTCTTTCCCTTCCTTGCCTCTCTCTCAAGCCAGTCATTCCCAGCACCCACATAAATGCAGTAATGAATTGCCCTAAACCACCTTTCCAGTTGCCAGGCACAAGCCTTTTCTAAGTGTTTCCTCTGCACAAAGCAGAAGCCTCATTCAAAGCTCCATGTGAATATAACACAGCTTGGACACGGTAGTTACAGGCACAGCAATAATCTGCTATACCAGCAGCCTCCTCTTCACCTTTCTCCAGACTCCCACTCTTACACTGCCGACTGCAACCGTTCAATGCCATAAAAAGCACATAGCATTTGCTGTAGATCAGCTCTTCTGCACACAGTAGTCCCAAACCCCTGGTAGTGAACACTCTGTATTGCCTCATCAAGTTTTAAACTCACTCTTAAGCAGATGGTATACATTTCAATCACACACAACCCACTGCACTTCCATATACATCAACAGATAGACTGTACAAAGACATCTAGAAATGAAGTGCTCTAACTACCTATTTTCAATTTAAAAGGTCCTACGTTTAACACATCTTCCTAAGCTTTCACTGGTTTTGGAAGCAATCTCCATACCTTATTTCTAGCCAAGAACAATTATTTGTATTCTCCTTTTAAACCTTGCTGCAATCCAGTTTGTTCATTAGAACAAAAAAAAGAAAAAAGAAAAATCTTAAAAAAGGTCTTTCTCTTGTGAACAGAAATACTAACACCTTTCTCTATTATTAAAAAATTCTTGAGCAATCTAAGAAATCGCTTTAGTGCCTCGGTGCTTTGGAAGCCTCTATTTGGAAGGGAGATGGTCTTGAGGGAGGAGATCTACATTTCGGTATCCAGGTGGAAAATGGGTTTGATTTGGCCAAGTAATAACAGCCGAAAAAAAAAGACTCCATAGCCTGTGCACGCACAGTAGATTCCTTAGGAATGATAACACTGCCTTGAAACATTCCTGAGTACACACAGGGGAAACCGGATGGGGAGAAAGCAGCACTGAGCAAGAGAGGGGACAGCAGGAGGTCTGAAGGAGAGATACAGACATTTGGCCAGAGATATTCCTGCCCTGTTCTGTGGGGAATTGTAAGTATGGCAAACGCCATTGGATGGGGATTTGCTGGGGTTTTTTGGTTGTTGTTGAAGTTTCAAATTACCTGCCAAAGCAAAAGGGCAGGGGAACCTAGTGGACTCCATCAAGGCAAATTGGAAAACGCCACAACAGCATTTTAACCACAAATTTGGTAAGGGTGCAAAGTGATGCACACAAATGATCCAACCTCCAATAGCAAAGAATTCCCAGGCGCCCCTTGCCACTCTGCTGGGATTGTCTAGAGTTATTGGTGAGAAGAGCCTCAGTCTATGCATGCAAAGAAGGAACAACTGACACTAGATACACCCACACCCCGTTTTAGACACCTACTACTTGCAAAAGCTTGTGGCAAATTCAAGGTAAAGCCATTAAAGACAGATAGCCTTGTTTTACTCCTCTCCTGTTTACACAGATTTCATCATAAACAGACCATTCAGAGGATTAATACCAAGAAGAGCACGGAAGATAAAAGTTTGATTAAAACAAGCAGTTATGACCTCAATTTTATTGATGGGTGACAGTTATTCTGGATTTCTGGTACCTTTTTTTACAGTTTGGGAAGAACAGCATCCTGTTGCTTTACTTACTGTGGGCAAACCAGTAAACATGTGAATGGCTGCTCAGGAACAGTCTACGGTTTATTGTTACACTAAATACGTACGCAAACAGCCTTCACACACCACAATAAACACTTACTTGTGCTTTCTCTCACTCATACACACATACATGAGAGTTTTCCATTACACCTTTCACAGCAGCTTGGAGAAATTTTTATATGCAGTGTCTCAGCAAAGGATGATGCCAAATACAGCCACCCAGCAAGCCGAGACAGTAGCTGCCATCACAACAGTGCTCACCTGACCCATTTATAAGAAAGCATATCAGGGATGCCACACACCAGCCACGTCACTGAACACATAAGTGCTGAATGTCAAATTAAATGGCTGTGACAGACTCATGTCACATAGTACCAGCAGCAGAAAAGATCTGGTATGAGTTTCAGTTGAAACCGCTCTCACATACACAAATCAAAAAGGTTGGTTGAACCTCAGAGCATGGAGCGACAGAACAACTGTTGAACTGTTTCCCCCTTCTGTCAATATGTCTATGGGAACAGCCTATTCACTTATTCAATTATTACTGGCAGTATCTGAGCCACAAGCCATGGGGGAAGTGTGCAATTTCAGTCAAATGCTTGTGTGAGGTTTGGTGTTGGTTTTTGTGAGGTTATTTTTTTGGTTATTAAAAAAAAAAAAAAAACCACCACCAAAAAAAAAAAAAAAAACCACAAAAGAACCCCCACAAAACAAAACAAAAAAACAACCAACCACACACATCAAAGCTCATGCAGATGCCCTGCAAAACGAGCTTTGTTTCCATAGGCCACAGAGATGCTCAGATACAAACCAATAACCCAGATGTGAGTAGCACAAGGAAATTCCCAGGCTCCACCAAGACACCAGCTGAAGTGTCTGATACAAATCAATCTAGTTTCTAGTTGCATTTAGCTCAAGAGATGAATTGTGATGATTCCCATCATTTTCACATTCCCACTTCTCCTCTCTCTTCCCACCCAGTGCAGACAGATAAAGCTTCATCCTTACCTTCCCAAAGGCTATGCAGGAACTCCTCCAAAAGGTACTTGGGAGCTGAAAGTTTACTTTCAGCAAAATTCTATAGTCATTTGTAGAAGCTGACTTCTAGTTCAGACGCCAGTAACCACTTGGCAGGGCCTGACAGACATAATTAGAGAGCTTGATTGTTTCAAAGGACATTACCCAAGAAAATGAGTATGTTGCTGTGGTCCTTGCAATAAATTTCCAATGGGCTTGGTTGCAGAGGTCTTGAAAGGGTTTTAGCAGACTTTTAATTATACTATCAGGACTCAAGTATTTTTCTGGTGCTTGGCAAAAGGGGATCCTATTATTTCTGCTTGCAATGCACACTCAAAGCTTATCCACAGGCCTACAGCCTAAGAATTCCTACAACTTTGTAATCCAAAATTTCTGTATCATTTGTGATATACATTAGTGACTTCCAGTAACAGTGGCCCAAGAGACAGCATTTTACTGTGCGATAGTTTAAACCATTTGGCTCAGTGCTGTATCCTGAAATACACTGCAGGGAGACTATATATTTTGCTGCAGGTTACACTGATTTACAGCAGCATTAAGCCAAGTGCTGTAACATCCTACAGAGCCAATTTGCCTTTTTGCTTTCTGCTGTACTTCAGATGCTGCATGGGAACAGAGAAAGTTTGCAGCATCACAGCCCAGACCTGCCTTTGCTCAAAGGCTGGTACTGTTTGGTAGCACCAGTTGTTGCAGGCATCAGTCACTGCTGCTTCTGTAGGTATGTTACACATTCAGCCTCCCACAAACCTTTCGTTACAGTTGAGGAAAGGCAAGCAGCACAGACTGTGCCATCACCCAACCCTCTGCTGCTGTTCAATCCAGCCTGCCCTGCTCAGCACCCCCCTCCCACCTCTCAGCTTGCCCTCCAAACTAAATCTTTCTCTGCAAAGATCAGGCAGAGACTAACTTCAGTCATCCAGGCTCAGAGAGGTACAGTAAACAGGGAGCACAATGACCTCTATTCTGTAAGAGTGGAAGTTTATATAAGTGCCAAGTATTATCATTCATAGATTTATTATAAACTTCTGCATATATTCATATACAATACTTAGGAGTTTGTAGCTTTCCTTCTAAGATCTAACCACACCCTCATGAACTACTCCCCAGAGCCTTCCCTTACATGAAGGGAAGTATTACTATTCCCATTTTATTTAGAGGAAAGAAAAGAGAAGAGAGAGAACTTGCAAGTCGCAGTTCCCAGACTAGACTTTGTGCTGCTCTACAGAATATACACTGAGCATTTAAGGGAATGGTCTTTTTCTTGGGAAAAAGGGTGGAAAACAAAGTCCTATGAATCAGCCAGCTGATAATTAAAAGCAACTAAATCCAGATCACTTTAAGCTGCACATGAGAATCCAAACTCCTCAGATGCTGAATTCCTCTGACGACCAGAAAAGCCAGGGTCACTTGCCCAGCTGGTCACTATTGTTCTGTCCAATAAAGTTCTGGCAGGAATGCGTGTTTAACAAAATACAGAGATTAGGCATAGCAAAGAATGCAGCTCCCCCCTCAGTGTTTAGGTTTGTGGGGTTTGCCGTGTTGAAATACTGAAGCTTAAGCATATCAGATTTTCTGTGTCCTCTACTGCTAGTGCCAGTGACAGACACAAGCTGACAGCTCAGCTCTCAGGATCACTGCCATTTTAGCTTTAAATTCATTAAAAGCAGCATAAAAAGTTCACCTCAAAGCTGCAATGACCACTAAATAAATCAGTGTTTTCTTGGGGATTCTTAAATGACAATTTAAACCAAGTCAGACTCAAGGGAACAGACTTTGAGAACCTGGAAACAGGATAGCTCATCTTCAAATGTCGGATAGCCTAGATTTCCAAAAGGAAACCTAGTATCCAGTGACTAAATACAGCATCAAAATGGCAATGATCTTCCTAACATCTGACTTAGCTCCTGACAGTTCAGAATCAGGATCTTTAGCTCAATTTACAAGACACACAGGACTAGTGTCAGATGCAAAAATGTCACAAGAACAAATCATACAGATGATCTTAGAGACCTCTTCAGAGATCTTGCAGGAACACAGCTTTTACCAAATCAGATGCCACATACAAAGCAGCTCTGATACCTCCCTGGGACAAAAATTTCTCATCTCAAAAAAGAGTGATATTAAATGGACAGCTATTTGAGTCTCATGAGCAGATTTGCAGAGGATATAGACCTTGGAGAACTGTGTGTTGTAAATATTCTGGTTATAAAAAGTCTGGTTGTACCTCAAATTTAATGGCTTACATTTAGAGATACCAAGGATTTATAAATTCCCCTGCAGGGGGTATGGTAGCTCACACTGCATGAAGTGAGGTTTATAGGTAGGAAGCATCTAAGATCCTGTTACCATGGTAGTCTCTCCTCTCTTTCTCCCTTCACAAAAAGCTGAAAAATAACTTTGTCAGAGCCACACAGTAAATCTGGAACAGGTACAGATGAGATGTGGAACTACCAACAGCCAGATCTAGGTGTTTTCTTCTAGGAGACCCATTTTTAGTCATCTTAGCACAGCAACAGAAATCTTTTTTTAGCTGGTATCACTTTTTTGCATTTTCAGGTAGCAGTGAAACTCAACGCTTGCTCAAAGATACAGTGATGGGACAAGTAGCCAGACATTCCACACTGAGCAGGGTGGCAGAAACCAGACCAGTGCTGGGGAAGCAGAAGAGAGAATCAGACAAGAAGAAACCCAGGAAGCCAAGCAACCTGAAGCAGGAAGAAGAGAAGTGGCATCAGATTTAAAAAAAAAAAAAAAAAAAAAGTATTTTTCTTTAGAGAAAACACAAACAGAATCTCCCTTGGGTTGAAGTCTCAAATTTATGTCAACCCCTCTTCACACACAGGCACACTGGAGAGCTGTTGTTAGAGCTGTCACCCATTGCTGCCTCAAACGACGATTTGAAAAAGCTCCCTGTGCTCTGCTGTGTTTACAGCAATAATGAGAGCCTGGAGGAAGGGGTTAGAAACATCTGAGTTTAATAAGGGCTAAGCAGCACACAGCAAAAAAGAAATGTCTGCCCTTCCGTTCAGGGCTACCACACCCCACCAAGCACCGCAGCACCAGGCCAATGGGAGACTCAGCACGGAGACGTTATGTCATCCCAACAGCCACAGCAGCCCATCTGCCCCAAGCCTTTTTGCGATGAGAAGAAGCATTTCAAACCCAGTTGAGAGCTCCCAGCACCACGCTTTTGAACAGCTAAATAAGCCAAGTCCTACGGGGAAAAAGCAGATGTTGATTGACCCCAGGCACAAAACAAGCCAAGGACAGAAAGGAAATTTTTGTGCAGTGCCTTAATTGAGCAACCCTGTCTCACAAGGTCATCACAACAGAGCAAAAGGAGTATTTAGCTCATTTAGCACCTATGCTGCTACCTCTTCTTAGTCCTAAACAGCCCTAACATCCAACATACACAGGGTAAGGAGCATCCTATTCCAGTTTCTCACACAGAACAGACAACCAGTAACCTTAGTATTCAGGTCCTACAATCGCATTTGTTACACCCCTTTCCTCACTTCTGCATGGTCCACCCCCAAAACTGTCCTCACATGAAACAAGTATCTTTCATAAAACACCTATGCCTACATTGCCTTTACAACGCACTCTTTCTACCACACACACTTGGTTTTTTTTATTCTATTGAGAAGTGAAAAGCAGGAATCAAGTCTTGTCCACCTGCAAAGTCAAAACCAACTCCCCTCTAGAGCTTGCATACACACACACATGCAAAAAGAAAGGGGGGAAGGGGAGGGGAGGATGGCAGGGACACAGACACACAGAAGAAACAGGAGCAGACCTGTTTTCAACTCTACAGACTCAGTACAACTTGGTTGCATGACCATGTCCAGGGGAATAGTCCCCTGCCTCATGATTTCATCGCACTGGCATCTCTGAGATGCTCTGAGCAAACACATGCCTATATCTAGTGCAAATACTGCAAAGAACATGACTTCCACCCAGTTCCTGGGGGCAGAAGTTGGAACTGATTAAAAAGACATCTGACTACATAACACGATGTCAAGATTGGATGCACTTCCATGTAGTGGTACCTCACATTAGCTTTAAAGTTTTGACAGATGGTTTCCTTGCTCAGCACAAAGCGAGGTGGCTGGATAACGACAGCCTCACTCAGCTCTCACGGGACATGCAGCAGACCACAGAGAAGTAAAAGGAAGAGTCCTGCATAAGAGAAGCTCACAGATACCTTCTTGTCTCAGCTTCAAAATCAACTACTGTGATTTTAAGCAGCAGATTCTCTTTTCCAGATAAACCACATAGATACTGAAGACTGATCTGTCCCAAACATGAAACATTATGAAGCTGCCTTCAGCTTTTGTCTCAGCAGCATCCATTTGTGTGGGCCTCTGCATGAAAGCCATTGTAAAGAGATAGGATTTTTTCTTTGCCAACTATGATTTCCTTCCTTTGGAAGCTGAAAAGGAGTCTCAAACCTGAAATGGCTTCCTATTTGTTAGTCCTCTCAAAAAGATTCAACTATTTTCAAATACCCAGGCCTAAACATTACAGGCAACACTTTTACCCCAGCACACTCTTTACTTACACATCTGTTTATTTCCAAGAGGAGAAAAACATTAAAATTGTCAAAACCAGCCAAAACATCTAAACCATGTTATTCCGTGCAATAAACTGCAAGTCAACAAATAATTGTTTCTTCCTAAAAAGGAGATAAGGAACAAAAGCCATAAGGAACAATGTCACAGTTCCCACCCTTGTTCCTTTCTGTAGTAATATTAAGGACTCTAATTCAGATCAGTGCCACCTTGTGCATAAATATGCTAAGCAGGAGCTTTAGTATTATTCAACTACATAGAGTTGAAAAATTGCAGGACAGTAACCCAATTAGCAGCATTATGCTTTTTTTAAAACTTTTGCAACTATGATCCTTAGAGTCTTTGTGATATCTAAGTTGGCACAGGCTAGCTTTATGCTCAGAGACTCAAAGTAAACATTATGCCTCAGTGAAAGTAAGTTTAAGCACTGTCTACATCTCTCTAATTAAAAGTGAGTCGAGAGCTTTGAGCATATCGCAGAAATGAGGTCGGATGAATTTTAGTATTACCCTACAGGAGAGGTAGTCTGTGCTTCGCAAAACAATACTATTTTCAAACATGCTGGAGGTCTAATGAAGGAAAGAGCATGAGTAGCTGGTCCATTATTCTAATCTAGTAGACCTGAAGTACTCTACGCTTTCAGTCTTTCATCGTTACCTCCAAGTCATTTTTCATTTTTAACCTCTTTATCAAGAGACAGCCCAATAAAACAAAGATGTAATATTCTAAAATAAGCAAAAAGTAAATATTATATGATCCAAGTGTCATAGAACCACTCCATCTAAGCAAAGCTGTGAAGTTTCTAATCTGACCTGTTTCAACTAAGATTTTAGCGCACTAACAAGCTCAGCTTTGAGAAAATGAACAAATAAGGGTTATTGAAAGAGACACATTTGTTAATTTATCCAAGGGGAGCACAAGTTCACTGCCACCCATTGCTTTGCTTCTCTGCTCCCTTTGTCTTCCTGGAGCTGGTAAATGAAACCTACAGGAGAGGAAATGATTCACACAAGCAGCTGGAAAGGCAAGACCGTAGGAAATTTCCTAAACTAATACAATTTAGTGCAGTAACTACAGTCACGTCTGGTATTTTGAAGCCATTCCAGTGTTGCTAGGTCCTTACACTACCATTGGCTTCGCTGTTAATGGCATCGCAAAGTTACAGCACTGAACCCCACAAGTCAGATGAAGATCATATGGCTGCAGGATCCAGGAAACAAACACTGGATAGTTCAAGGGTTTGGTGATGAGCTTAAGACCTTCTGACCTCTTGGTTACCTGGGTAGGGCACTTCAAAGGGGAATTAGTGCAGAGGAGCCAGCGTGACACAAATTCCAGTTTGTTTGCTTGACATCCTCACACAGCCCATAGCAAACCATAGAAAACCAGAGACCTCAGGCAATGAACAGACTATTAAGTGATGGAGGGAATGACTCAGAAAGCAAGATCCTGTCAGTAAAAGGAAAAAGAACCACATTTCTCCAATATGTATAGTTTTATATTCCACACACGCTTAAGAGGCACATGAGGGTCAGAATTTGGGTTCATATCATCTTTCTCTGGCAAAGAAAGAATTAACAGACAATGGTCAGGAAAACTCCAGATAGACGTTCTGAAAGCACCCTGACAGACTGCATAAATCAGGATACTGATTTATAGATCACCTTTTAATATTAAGAACAGGCTTCTATCACATAGAGACACACACACTTAGAAGTATTAAAACCTCACCTCAGAGGTTGGAGATTGTTACATTACAATGCAGTTGTGCACATACAGGGATGGGGAGGGGCAATTCTATCCTACCAAATGTGTAGCTGTAGGACCAGGCACAGTGCAGGCAGCTATGGTGAAAAGAACAGGTTTGCCTATAATAGGTCCACCCAGACATCTTCATCTTGAACGCCAGCCATACAAGTGACCTATTAGGAGACTGCTAGCCTCAAGGAATAGTTGACAACATATTTCAAGCACCACCTAAACATCTGAAATCATCAACATTTCAGGTTTTTCAGGGGGGAAAAGACAAGCTATAGTACAGGAAAGCTGATGTCAGTTTAAATATCTTTCCCACATCAAAGCAGCACACAAAGCATGTTTAATTGTTCCACTGAATCCATGGCAAAGTGACTTGCCCTCTGACATGGAGTTAACCATGCACAGCTGGAACCCAGGTCTTGCTCTCCTGGGCTGTGCTCCAAGACACATACGTGGCAACAAGAAACGGATGAAGCCACCTGGCCTTCCATGTTGAAACCTCTGCATCTAGCAATCAAAAGTTGCACTTACAGATTTCAGCTGACTGATACTACTTCACTCTCCACATCCATCCTCAACAAACATCACTGCTGCAGCAAGCACTAGGAATTACTGTGTGACCAAAATAAGTACTGATTTGTAATTACCAGTATAGTCTGGATAAGAACACCTACTTGGACAGTCCTGTTATTTGTAACATTCTGGTTCTACTGTTCATTCACAGGAAGGCATTTTTAGGCTGAGGTGTGTTTTGTAGGTCTGTCTATCACAGTTAGACTTTGCTTCTACCCAAGCTGACTTTTGTGATGCTGCTGTAAAGCTAGCAGTAAGAGTTATCATCCTACGTTACCTCCTTTGTGTTTGGGGGTTTTCTTTCAGCTACCTCCACCTCACATCCAAAGAGGTCTCCAGTCTAAGCACTGCATCTAGTCTCAGAAGTTTAACTCCCACACTTGAGTTCACAAAGAGTGATGCATGACTAATTTGAAACGACAGGAAAATAGGATGAGAAGTTGGGAGAACACCAATTCCAAAGACAACTAACATAGATGCAGGCATTCTTTGAGAACCAAGGTACTTCCAGCATGGGAAGTAGCTTAACACAGTCAGAAAAGCTTCTCATGTCCAAGTCTGGAAGACAGTGGTTTCCTCCTGGCATTCTTATGTTTTGGGCAAGACCCACCTTCCCATTCCCACTGCCTTAACACAGTAGCAAGCTAGAAATGCAGGCACTGAATGTGAATTTCAAGCAAATTAGTGAGGCTGCTACAATCGATACAATACCAACGAATACTGCTGCTTGAATTTCAGTCACTATTACTTGCACATCCCCTACAGAAGTTCAAAGCAATTCAAGCACATGCAAAGATAGACTGCAAGTGTTTGGTCAAATAACCAAGGTCTGTCAGCTGAGGCCAACCAGAAGCTAGAATTTTCATTTTTAAAAAAGAAGCAAAGCAAACAACATTCCACCTGAACAAGTATTCCACAATTTCATTTTGAAGGATGCAACTATTTTTTTTTTCCTCCAAATTTCTCTCCACTTCTGCCAAGATTTCTACATTGCCCAGGTCCTTAGTTTTCCAGCACAAAAAATATTCAGCAGTCCTCAGAGCCTCAGAAGCCTGTCTCTGAGTCAGCCTGCAACCTGGATACCAAGGATTATATCAGCTATTGACTTTTCTAGGTGGAAGACAAAAGATTTCAGCAACTTTCCCCCCCCCCCCCCACCTTGGAGAAATACATTTATAACAGCTAATTAAAAAAAAAAAAAAAAAAAAAAACAAAACAGATACAAGACAGCTCAATCATGTTTTCACTTGCTGATCAAGGCCAGAAAAAGTCAACTCCAGGAACTTGGTGTGTCTTGTATCAAGGTAACACGTCAGCTGTAGAGCACTACATCAGTATGTGCTATAACATACCAAAACCTGGAGCTGCAGCATTAACTTTCAAGGCTCTGGCCTGCTTATACTTGGCTGATGGTACCCAGGAAAAGTGCCAGAAGTCACTGGACAAAGCACTCACTGGGAAGGTTGCAGAAGAGAAAGTGAGAATAGCCATGTACTCTCATTAATAGTAATCACCAACCCACCACCTTGTGTCCTCCACAGCCTCTCCAGGGCAGAGGCCAGCAAGCTCCACTGCGGCAGAGCTGCTATTGCCTCACGTAATCCAGATGCTACTAAGATCCCCTGTTTAGATGGCAAAATGGACACTGGACAAAATAAACAACAGTTTGTGCCAGTCTGAATCAGTCCCCTGGAAAAAGGCTTTGCACCCACAGAGAGCAATGTCAGACTTTAGAGCAAAAGGCCTCATTCTTATCCAGCACCATATTAAGGCCAGAAAAGCACAGCTATCCTAACCTGAAGCTGCACCCTGCAGGAGGCTCCCCCCAAAGGTCCAACATTGTGGCTGGGTAAAGTTTTCCCACACAGATTTTCCCATCAGAAAGTGAAGCTGTTAGACATTTGCCAACAACAAAACTCCACCACTCAAGGGGAAATTAGAACATAGAAAGATTGCTTCAATGTGCAATATTTGACTAAGCACTTGAATTTTTATTTCAAAACATCCACTGGTGATTTTTTACCTCCCTTCAATTTTTTATTTTCCCCTCTGCTTTAAACTAGAATGGGAGATTCTCACATGGCAAAGTTCCATTGGACAAAAAAAATAATTAAGAAAGAAAAATCTACCAGCTTTCCCAACATCATTGTTTAAATCAGCTTTAGATGGTTTTATACAACACTTTATAGACTTGGAGAGGGACACGTTCCCCTGACAAAGCATCAACTATCCAAACAACAGAGGCATGGGAAAATTGTGCAAGAGTGTGAATTGGGGAAGGTCTTTGGTAAGCAGAGATACAGTCTGCACTCATGTAAGCGTGGTAGCTCTGAACAAAGATCTGCAGGCTAATAGATATGTAAGACAAATGACATGTGGTTCTCATTGCAGCTCATGCTTTGGGAAGGGGGTACCTTGGAACAGAGCCAGCTGGGATAGGTTTATCCCATTACTCTCCTATAATTTTCTGCCGTTTCAAACCCTTTGACAGTTACTGTAGTTTAACATCACACCCCCTACAGACTGAGGCCTGTTTGACAGGCCAGCAAACAAAACCACCCCCACTTGGAGATGAAATATGCACCATATGTGAGAACCGTGCAAGGCACAGGGCTAGCGCCCACTCTTGTACTTCTGTGACACACCGATGAAAGTCTGCTGTGTAGATGTCTTATCCCAATTCCTAGACCAAATAAGTGGTGCTAACATAACCCTCCTCCACAGCAGTGTAACTCATGCATACAAGGTATTAGCAAGGGAGGAGGAAAAGAGGTAGAGACAGGATGGACGAGCCCTGAATATTAAATTCCCAAGTCCCCATTTAAGGGAATCACAGGAAAAAAAAAAAAATACTGAAATTCAAGAACAACTGGAATCAGGTTAAGCCACTCTCTTGCTTTATACAGTGCAGTTCATTCATCTGAACAGCTGTTTCACCTCTAGAGAAATACCCAGAGAAAACAGAGGGGAGGGGGAGAAGCCTAAATTGTTTGCTCTACTGAAGCAGCAAGATACAGTAAATCAAAACTGATTTACATTCAGTTTGTAAGAAATTAGTTGGGGGGGGGGGGGGGGGGAAGAGGGGAAAAGTGGGAAGTTTGGTTTGAAACAGCTTTTTTGAAAGCTGCAGCTCTTGAATAGAGATCTGTAATTAAGGTCTTTCCTTTGTTGAGCTGAACAAGTTTTTCCTCGCAGCCCAGGGCTATAACAGTTCCCTCTGTCGGCATCCCCCGTGTCCCGGTTCAGGAGGTTTTATGGCTCCGGCTGCGGGGGGACACGCTGCCCGCGGCCCCGGCCGAGCCACCTTCCCTTCCCTTCCCCTCCCCGACGGGCTGCGGGAGGCAGGAAAGGGAGATCGCGGGTTTCAGCTGCCAAAGCTCAGCTCTTGGATCCCCCCAGTCGCTCCCAGCCCCAGGGAGGGACCCTGCTGCCGGCAGGTAGGGAGCCTCCCCCACCCCGTCTAGGAGGGGGGCAGCCCAGCCCCGCAAGCCCCTCGCAGCCTCGGCGGGGATTGCGGTGCCCGTTGCTCCCCCGGGAGGCACCGGCGGGGCTCAGCCTCCTCGCCGGGGAGGCCGACCCGGTCTTACTCACCGGCGACTGGCGAAGCCGCTGCCCGGCGAGCCCGAGCTCTGCTCTGGGTAGTTGTGCTGCAGGGTTGATGCTGGGAATTGATAGAGGAAGCCAGTCCCTAGCGCCCATCCATGCAGGCAACAGCACCAGGACAAGAAGAGAGCGATCTGCATTTTTGCAAGAAGGGGGTTTTCCTCCCGCCACCCGCCCCCCCCCCCCTTTTTTTTTTTTTTTTTTTTTTTTCCAATTACACAGCCCGGCAGGCTCGGGGCCCCACCGTGCCTCCCCCGGCCGGGGTCACGGCGGGATGCCCCGGCGCGGCGGTGCCCCCGGGACCGGGGACCACGGGGCACAGGGAGCGCTGCTCCGGCTCCCGAGGGGAAGCCCCGTCCCTCGGCCGGCCGAGCCCCGGCGGCTGCTGCCCGCGCAGGGGGTCCGGGGCCAGCGCGGCTCTCTGCGCCCAGGGCGCACACTCAGCCCCGGATGCCTTTTCAAATTTGGCGAGGTTGGTCCGACTCCGTCAAAGGGGGCGTGGGGTTTCGGCGTTAACCCTTGCCAGGCCTCGCGGCAGCCCCCGCTGCGAAGGGGCTCCTCGTTGGATGAAAGGCGACCCGGCACCCGGTCCGCTCGTGGGCACAAAACACGCCGGGGTTGCGCGCTCCCACCTGGGCAGAGCTGGCAGCATGACGGCGGGATGCCGCGGCTCGGCTCCGGGCACAGGGAGGGAGCGCACCCGGCGAGCCCGAGCCCAAAACGACACGGAGAACACGGGCCTCTGCCTCCGTGATGAGCCGGGAGCCAGGTCGAGGGGAACCCACTGCCCAAACACCCCAAGGCCGGTGCTTGCTGCCACGCTCCTGCTGCAGAAATGACACAGGTAAAGTAGGAAATAAAGCAGCTTTAAGGTGCTCCACTCACAAGGTAACCGGTGAAAAAGTAATCTCTGCTTCAGCATGTGCACCCCGCTCGTTTTGGCATCACACGTAAGCACTCTCCTTGCCACGACCTTGTGTAGACCCTGGCATGCAGGATGGCCCTGAGCTTGGAGAATCGCACAGTCAGCCCCAGGCAGAAGGAATATTTTTCACAGATGTGGGAGGATGTGGGTGTTTTGCAAAGGCGGTACCCCCAAGAAGGAAGCAGGGCTCCCTCCCTGTACAGCAGCTGAGCTTGTGTTTAAAGTCCTTGCGCATCCCCCCTTTAGTTACAGTATCACAGATCCCATTTTCTGGCCTTTGTGTCCCTTTCCCAGCTCTGGAGGAACCCAGCTCACTGACTGGACAAATGACTTATCTGAACCAGCCACCACAAGGAGAGATTTAATTTTTAAGATGACACAAATGTCTTTCTAAGATTTTTACCCTCAGATGCTGAAAGCTTCCAATACCGCCTCTGCACCTTCACTGTTGTGTGGCCTTCCAAAGACAGCCCTGGTTTACCACTGAAAGCAGGTCTCTTGCCGGGGTATTCTAGGGGCCCAGGGCTTCCCTGTGGGGCTCTGCAAAGGCAGAGACCTCTTCTCCTCAGGGGCAACACAGTCTCTGCAAGATGCTGCAGCTGGAAAATGATCCCTGCAAGATACTGGGGAAATTGCTAGGTTCATCCCCCAGCCGTGGGTGAGCACCTACCCCTTCCCCCACAGTGCCCACCTCCAGAGCCTGCACACAGAGATAAATAGCCCCTGGACGGAGCCTGCAACCAGACAAGTTTAGACTGTAAATGAGGCAGCAGGTTTTTAAACAGCCGCTCTCATTAATCACTGGAGCAAGTCACACAAGGAGGCAGAGGTGCAGTTTACACTGCAGCTCAGTCCGGCCTCCCTGGGGTTGCCCCACAGCTGCCCCTAGGGTGTCCCAGACCCAGAGCTGGAACCAGTAATGGATTAGCACTCTCCAAGCAAAAAGGGAGCACAAAAGGTCTGGTCCAGCAGCTTTGGGCCACCAAGCCAGCTCAGAAACAGCCCCTACTACAAAAAGCCCTCAGTGCCTGGAGCTGGGACAAAACAGGGCCCTCTGTCCCCAGCCCTGGCTCAGATCAGCCTGAGCACCCTTCCCTTCAGTCTCCCCTCACCCTCAGCAAGGGGAACATCTTCCCTTCCACCCCCAAGAAAACACAAAGCTCCCAGCAACTCACCATAGGATACTGAGCCACTCAGCCATTTTGTTCAGGCAGTCCTCAGGAAACCTCTACTCAGCCTGACAGGGTAACAAAAAAAGAAGCTTACTCCCTGGTCTCCCCTCTCAGTAGGGCTACAAACTGCCCCAAATTCACCCTTCTCCTAGGAAAGTAGTCAGAAACTGCAGCACATACAAAACTGAGGCTCCCCCGCCCTTTAATCTGGGTGATCATCCTCAGGTGTGTATGTGCAGCCAAACTGGATGCAGCTTGACCCCCACCCCTGGCAGTTTATTACAACTTCAGGCTGTGTGCAGGTGGCCTGGTTCAGCCTTTTGTCCTAAACATACTAAGTTCCCCCTCCTGACAGGCTGGGATAGATCATTTGTCTGTATTTAACAACACTGAACAGCACCAGTGGCTTCCTGACCCATTCCCCTGGCTTGTATTAGCCCCTTCGGAAGCTCTTTGTAGTATTCAAGTCTTAACTGTCCAAGAGCGTTTTATTTTTGATTGCATGCAAAATTTGCTGCTTCAGCCTTCACTGACTTTGCAAGACCCTAGGAGATATTAAACACAGGTGATTAGACAAGACATGATTCTGGCAAATTACTCAAGACATCTGTAGGAAGCTAATGTTCTTCCTATTTCATGAACTGAGAGATGGGAGACCAGAGGTCAAATGACTTTGCTCAAGACTGCAAAGACCTAAAGGCAGATCCAGAAATAGAGCTCAGATCTCCAGGCTCCCATTACTTCTGCTCTGTCCCTATTGCACACTTGCTTCTAGTCTGTACGGCTGATTTAAAATGAAAATGAAGAATTAACTTCCAAGCTGGTTTTGGAAAGAGAGAAGAAAGGGTGATATTGTCTACCGTAAGGGGAGAATTAAAGATGACATTTCATTTTAGTTGTTTGGATATGCGTAATATAATCAAACACAATAGCAGTAACAAATGAATATTTTTTCTCCCCACGGTGCTTACGAGTGCAACATATTCTAACAATTTCTCAAAACTACGTTGATAAATTGGAAACACAGTGATGGAGGTAAAAAAGACAGCCAACAAAAACATAATCCATTCAATTTATCAGAGGGACTAGCTTTGAGAAGAGAACCCTTGAAATCTGAACAGTCCTGTTCTTATAAACTAGACATAATATATTTCAAAATATAAAGCTACACTCTTTATGCCTGTGCATAAGCATATTAATTAAAGATTTGCCCTGGCAATCAGGGATAATAACTTATTTGGATGTATTTCACCAGTTCAAGATGTGAGAGGCAAGATGCATACTGGAAAGCCACAATGCATGGAATCATAGGGGGGAAGTAATAAAGAGACAGGGGCCAGGTTTTCAATTTAACAACCCTATTGACTTTACCAGCATGGAAAAGCAGTCCCTGGAGGGTCCTCCTCCCACACCCTGCTCACGTTCCATGCAAGTGACAGCCGTCGTGTCGGAAGACTAATCCACTGGACACGTGTGGGTACATGGGGTTTCACACTGTCCAGAGTGTTTTTCAGCTTTGTAGTCCATTGGGGATACCTGAGACATAAGACATCAGAAACTGTTCTGTGAAAACGTCTATTATTTCTTTAAACATATACGCCACATGCAGGCCAGCCAATAAACGAAGTGGGGGGAAATACAGACAATAAAAGGAACATTCGAAGTTTAGTCTGGTTCTTGTTTAGTTGCAAAGGAAAAAACTGGAATGATACAGCAAAAGAGGGATTTGTTTTCTACAATGTTTTCCATTTGAAAGGTGGCTCAAAAAGGTAGAAAAGCACTGTCCTACCTGTAAGCGGAGTCCAGGTCCAGAATTGCAATGCCATCTCAGCTGTTCAGCATCACTTACAGTGTTACAAAACCCAGTAGTTAGCTGAAAAAAAAGTCACAATGTTGTTAGAATCATGGCAAACAAATTTTGAAAGGCTCGTCCCTTGGATTTTGTCAGTGCACTTTTCATGTGGATACAAAAAAGAGAACAAAGGGAAAGCAGCTTCATTCTAGATAATAAAACATTGTGGAACTTTAGAATTATGAAGTGTCCTTTTGAAGTTAGAATGAAGCCATTGATACAACCATCTAAAACCAAAAATAATTTGGATAAACTCTAGAAAACACCTAGATTGTCTCATTGTGATATAACAAAGCAGTCAAGGAACCTTGGAAAATCAGGAGGGAAGGATAAGGGTTTAATAACAGTAAGAGTTCAAGACCTCTATTATAAATTAAATTATAAGACTACTAAGGTTATTGTAACACATCTATTATTAAGGAGTCAAACTAAACCTGAGCCAAACTGAAAATTTTAGGGGACTGTGGTGTGGGTTTTTTTTTAAGCTAGGAGGTAGCTATTGTGTGAAAATTTCTTGAATTTGACCTGGAATAAATCAATCACAGTTTAACAAAAAATGGAATAGAAGTGAAAAAACTTACACAAGCAGTTTAGCATACAGTAAACATGACAAACAGTGACATCGTATGAAGCACAAAACATGATCCAGAAGTCATGACTCTGGCAAAATTCATTGACCTTAGATGAGAACTTTGTCTGAGTGAAGCACTTGTGTGGGAATTATAAAGTAATATACTGGATAAAATAACTCAGATTGAAACATAATTCAGCAGCTGGAAAATCTGATGACTCAAGAGATCAGCAAGACAATGGCTACATCCGGTGGAATTATATATACTCAGAGCATTATTGTGTCCTGGGAAAAATAATTTATGCCACCTTTGATGTTAGACAAAAATTCTCTGAACTGGCCATGCGCTGAAGCACTGATCTGCACAAGCACAGGGAGTTTGTGAGCACACCCTTGATCCATCAGACTCACCAAGAATGCAGTAAAGCAGGGATTCACACAGGTGTGATAAAGCCAAGGCACAAATAGCACCAGGTCTGTTGCATGGGAACCTGCTAGAGTAGAAACACATTCAGAAGTAGCCAGGAAGGACAGCAAGAGTTATCTAATCCCTCTTCCTTCTCCCTGCTTGAAGGCAGGATCCATTATACACAGACTATTGTTGGCACAAATTTTTCTGCCTTGTTTTGAAAGAACTCAGGACAGAAACTCCACGCGCTCACCTGAAAACATATTCCAATGCTTTGCACTCTCTACTGGTAGTTTTTCTTAACATCCAACCTCAGTCTGTTTTGTTGCAATTTAAGGTCTTAATGTCTTACTTTCTCCATTATGGATGTCGTCTCTCTTTGAACAGACTTTTAATTCCTCAAAGTACTTTTTAAAATGTTTTAACACCTCTCCTTGCCTTCTAGAAGCAAAACAATGCCAACTTCTTCAGACTTGTCCTGTAGGTCATATGTTACATAGTTCTGATCCTTTCTGGTATTCTCCTCTGGGCTTTCCAGCTGGTCTACATCTATCTCATAGTAGAGTACCCATAGCCTATACTTCTGTGCAATACCTCTGCCCTGATGAGGATTTGCCTTTTTGACATCTGTACCTCATTGTTAATCCATGTTTAGTTTGGGATCCTCTGCCTTTTCTGCAGAACTGCTAGCCTGACTTTCCCCCATCCTGTATTTGCTAGTTAAAATTATTCCTGCCAAAGCATAGTGCCCTGCAGTTGTCCTTAATGAGTTTCATCTTATTTTATTCAGATCATATCACCAATTTATCAAGATCACTTGACATTTTAATCCTGCCTTCCAGTGCTCTTGCATTTGGTTCCAGCTTTGCCTCATCTACAGATTTAATAAGCATGCTCCATCTTCCATCACTGAGGTCACTAAAGAAAACATTGGGAGGTCTGTCTCCTTGTCTGTATCCTAGAACTATGTTCCTGTTCATTAACTGTTCATTAAACACTATTCAGTCACCGAGGGCTGCCTGCTTACTTGATGCTGTACAGGACATAAACACTGAACTTATAAACTCTGCAGACCACAGACGGTCTTGAACTTCTACAACAAAACAAAGTACTTCATAATATGCAGTGGAAGGAGCTACCAGTTACCAAGCTGCAATTTTCAATGGAGTCACTGACTATAGGATATCCAGATTCTGTGGTATCCAAATGCTTCCCTGATTTGAAAATCCATCCTGAGTCACTGACTCTCTCTGAATCTCACAGAAACAAGGACTTTCATGACCAAAGGATGTCTCACTTTTGGAGTCTGGCCCTGAAATCCTCCTACTTCTCTCAGTTGGCCCAGAGACCCAGGTTGTCTGACTTGAACAACCCAACATGAATGGGAGGCTGAGTTCCCTTTCTGTATTGTGCAAGTCATATAAAAGGGAGTGGGCTCACCCCACTCCTAACAAAATACACAAGTAAATCCACACAAGACAGATAAGAAAGGATTTATGGAAATAAGCACCCTCTTCTCAGCTCCTGCACACCCCAGAAGTTGCACCATCTGCCCTGTGGAGCCAAGGAATGGAAGAACTGGGGGAGATGCAAGTGGGGAGACTGGAGTCTCCTTTCCTCCGCACAGCAAATCTGTATGTTCCATCCATATTTTTTCAGCCTTTACTGAGTTCTTTCAAATCTCCTAGGAACTTTCCCTGTGGGCCTTGACAATGAGGCCTAACCACAATGGTCTGCTTTTCTTAGCTGGCTTCCACAGGCTCCTGAGAAGTTGGCTATGGTCCTTCAAAAGTTTGTGGGCTGCAAGGTGAAAATCACTGCACTCTAGCCGTTGTGCAGGGTCCACCATCTCCGCAGCATGATGCTGCCCAGCTAAGACCTGAAATTGCCTCCAACATTTTCACCTTAGGTGTCTGCAGTTAAGGTGGATTAATAGCAGCCATATGCTTTCTCCCCCTTCTCTCCTCTACCTTGTTCCACAAACTCCTTATCTGCCAGCCATCTGCCTTCACACTGCAAACTTCTTGCCAGCCAGTGCCTTCCTGCACCACCTCTGCCTGTGCTGGACCTCACCACACAGGCTGCAGGACCTTCTGTTCCCTCCTTGCTGCAGGTGTTTCCCAGAGCCTGCACTGGCATGGCTTTCACTATCTCTGCGTGTTACTGGCAAACAGTCAGCCACAATCCAACTGTCATACCCATATTTTCCTCACAGTTCTATCTTCACCTTACTCTGCCCTAAAGCACTGTGCATCTAGATTCATGAGACCCCACTGATAACTGACATTACATATTTCTTGAAGCATTCACATGAGCCTCTCCCTTCTCTGTCTTCATTCTTTTTCCAAGATTATATTTTTCAAATTAAGTCTCCTTGTTTTCATAGACTTTGTCTGTTTCAATGTGATTAATCCCCTTCATTATTTTAAAATCATTGACTGAATCACAGCAAGTTCTCTTTTTAAACAAGATAATACCAACCCTCTTCAGTCTTACTTTATAAGTCAGAACTGAAAGGCGCAGTATTATTCTCATTTTCCCTGCTTTATCCCCTTAATCATATCCTTCTTAGGTAGAGTGAGCAGTACTGAAAAGAGCACTCTGAACAAGAACTCACCAATGTTTTATGTAATAACAATAACAAGAACTCAGTTCTTACCGTAATGCAACCCAACATCCTGTTCAGTTGTTGGGGTCTGTTTTCTACAGCTGTGTGTTAGGCTGAGAGCTTTGGGGATTATTTAAAGAGAATATTCTCAAGGTTTATCAATTTACCTTTATGAACATTTTGCTCTGCTCATTCTAAGAGGACCAATCACATAAGTGAACCCCAACACTGTTCACTGGCACTATCTTGCTCTTTAGATGGCTCTCTCCCTATTCTCCTCTCTTGAATCTTACAGATCCCTCCATGGAAGCAATAAAAATACAGCTAAGGTGCGAAATACAAAGGAACCATAGCAGGCATTAAAGGCTAAAGTCACTCCAAGGCAATCGGATCCAAGTATTCCTTGGCTATGCACATGTACACTAATGCTAGCTTAGGTGTTCACAGGATACTCTATTGTCACCAATGGTTACCACACCTAATGGGCTTTGTATCCAAAATCCACCCCTCTTCCAGGGCCTCTGGGTGGTTTTGTCACACAAGCTTAGTCTGAGCACCTTCTTGAACTGGTTGCATGCAGATTTCTCTCCCCTCCTTGCTTCTATTTCTAAATAACCCGAGCTGGAACTGCTAAATTGTACTTTGCAAATATCCAGCTTCTCACATAGAACACAGATCTCTCTCTCACCATAAAAAAATGCTCTTCATATCTCTCTGTTTTCTGTTCTGCCTAAGGGAGATCAATCTCTCTACAGATGCAAAACCAATCCCCAAATAATCCTCTGGGATTACACTGGCTCACAACCCCTCATGCCAGCGGGTCTCAGGCAGGAAGGATACACGGGCTGCCAGTCGACACCCAGAAAGGATCTGGCTGAACTAACTCCCTGACCTACCAGAGCCATCACACAATCTCTCAGTGCTTCCCTTTATAACATAGGGTTTAGGGCTTTGTTATGTATCATGGGTAATGCAAGGATAATAGAAATTGAATAAAAATGATACGGTATAAATAATGAAAGAAGAGAAGAAAAAAATAAAAGCAAGATGAGACATAATCTGAAGAGAGATATAAATTGTTCTCTTTTTGGCAGAAAGGAAATTAGAAAGTCTGCAAGATACTATGAAATGTTTAAACTGATTGTTGCCCAAAAAAAGAAATAAAAGCTTTTGACTAGACTAAGGAGCTTTTTGGTATGTGATTGAATGGTAGGACAAGACTATCAGCCTCACTGTGTGCCTGGAAAGAAGTGGCTCACAACAAAACATTTTTTGGCTCAATTCATATCTGGAGTATTTAAGATTGTTGTGAAGAACCTGGTGCAGTGCCCCAGCTGTAGGGTGATGCACTATTTTGCATTGAAAACAGGTGTTCAGCTGGCTGGCTTTCTAGCAGAGCACAGTAGATTTGTCCCAGATTTTCTGTACATGATCTCTAGGTAATACTTGCCTTTTTTTCAGATGTTTCAATAAAATTAGATAATTATTTTCCATGTTCTGAGCCCTCCCTGAACTGACTGACAATAGATTTACAGAGCTAAGCTGTAGGTCGGGCAGAGAGAGAGTCTGGCCAGCTTACAGAGGAGGTGAGTGGACTTTGGAAAAAGCAGTGTTGCAATTCTGGAGCATCTCTGAGAACAACCACGGCTTGTAACATGTGCCCTGGCACACCGCAGTTATGGAAAGCAACCTACGGAGGTGCAGCCTCTGGCTGGGGAAGAGGAGAGCAAACAGTCTTGATAACCCAACCATTCATTTCCTTAGTTTTGAAGCTGTGTTAGGTAAAGAACTACATTAACTGAAACGCTCCACTGTGTTTATTAATTTTAAATAGCTTTGAGATACGGTTTCTTTGAAAGATCCTGTATAATCAATCTCCATTGTTCTGTATATATTTGCAGAAGATAACAGCTTCATTAAAATATGGTGTGCTATTAACAGCAGTAAATATATAGCCTTAAACCTTAAAATGTAATGCAATTAAATAAGAAATATGAACCTAAGGAGGTTAAGTGCAATCAACCACTGACATCTACATTTGATTTGAATTAAAAAACACACACAGAGGGAAATAAAGGGCCTCCGTACATACTTGGATAACAGGAAATCCCCTGGATGTAAAAATAGTGAATTTAAGAATGAAGAATATAAAGGTCTAGTTCAAATTAAAGATTTTATGACTGATGACTCCATTAAATCTTTGAACACTTACAGTAAAGAGTTTGGAATGCTTCCAGTCCCATTCTTTATGTTCTCACAAATGACAGATTATACTTCTGAACTCCTACAGCAAAAGAAAGAAAGAGTGAATGTATTAATCCATCTAAATCTGGAGCTTGCTAATTAAGATGAAAACTGTAACAATCTGTACTTAGGTGAAGCATAGTATTTTCATAACCTAGCTCAAGACATCACTAGTCAAGCAAAAAGTAGAAGATTTACATTTTCAAATTATTGAACAACAATAAAATAATGAACCAGTTAATACTACATGATCAACAATCTGTACTAAATAGGGACTCTTTTATAATAGTCAGTCTACTTTGATTTTTATATTTCCAAGACATTGTTCATGGTGTTTAAAATATATAGTACAACGCACTGCTTCGAACTCTACCCCTACCTGCAGAAATGCAAGGATCTTCAACTGTAGCAAGCCTGCAGTGGCAGGTCACGTACAATCAAAGTGCCAGTCTCACACATGTGTATTTGTAGCCATAAGACATTAAGAAGGACTTTTCAAATGAGGAGTTTGCAAGTGAGTTAAGCATTGGAAACTCCTGTACTACTTTTCCCAGATTTCAAAGGGAATTGAGGCAGAATTATTAAGGCTACAGATTTTTAAGTTGAGGGCATAGAGCTGAGCATTCATCACTTATCCAGGTACCTAAGCAAAGGAGCAAGGATTTGAGCTCTTGTTCCAGACTCCTCAAAACATACTAATTACTGGTATAAATCTTTTGTCTCTAACTGCATACTGCCAAGAGGTAATTGAGCCTTAAATGAAAATGAATGTGAGACATCTGAAAAGACAGCTGATTTGGCCCAGGATGTTAGCAGAAATGAAACATAATGCCTGGAAGGACCACGGGGTTAAGGAACTCCCATGTTTGGCCGTAAACTCCAAAGTAACATATAAGTCAAATCAGAGAATGAAAATGAGAGAAAACAAAATCTTCCTGTCGGTAGGATCTCCTCTCCTATAGGACCGCATGGCAGTCCTTCTAAAGACAGTACACACTTTTTTGCTTGCTTTCTATGAAGTCATTGAGGGTCTGGCCTTGAGTGAATAAATAGATCAGACAGTGTTAATAAATGCAGGCTCTTCCCAGAGCAACAGGGGTGGCAGACACCACAGCTGTCAGTAAGAAACAAAACTTGCTTTGAAATTTTATATTCGAAACAAAAAGCATACGGGTCTAATAGAAAAGGTTCCATGAGCCCATGTGAATCACAAATAGTAATTATCCTTTGATTGTCTTGTTTCAGTACCTTCTAATCTACCACCTATGAAACCCTTTTTACTAAACATAAGGAAATGTTTTCCACCTAGCCCAACAGAGCTGTCATGCTCTTTTCTAAGAGTAAAGGGTGCTCGGCACAATATTTGTCAGTTCTCACAATCAGGCTGTATTTCCCTTTGACTGCTCTCACAAACAGGTCTCAAGAACACCAAATTTAAGATAGCTGACTAATGGTATGACTATATGTGTGCTTTAATTCAGTGTACATCGACAAAGTAGCCGAAATAAATGGTCCCATCCTTGTCCCACTTGGCCACATCCCCATTGCTCCTCACTACCTTCTTTCTGCTAGCACCAGGTTTTTGTGCAGTTATGCAGTGAACAGGTTCAGGGAGCTGATTTCTTTTTTTTTCCCCAGACACATTGGACTACTTTTCAAATGAATCAGTTCCATCTAAACAGGTAATTGGGAGGAAGCTAGACAGAAAACTGGGAACATGAATGGAGGCGATACTACTTCTTTGAGTGGGTGGTGGTACAAGTTTATGTCATATGTAGAAAAGCATGCATCCATAGCATAAATTAAGATTCCAGGCTTTGTCAACAGGCAGTGAAGACTCTCTTAAATAGATGCTTCCAATGGGTAATTCAGAATACCTAAACCAGAAGCCTAAAATTAGACAGCATGAATATGATGAGACCATAATTTCTCAGTACTGTAATTCCCACAAAGAGTTGAAGCTCTATTTACAAATGCAAATGATCTGGGCTTTAGCAGAAATACTTTTGCTTAATGCTTTTTTTCCATGGAAAAATTGAAACTTTCCCCTGTAAGGGGGAAAGAAGACCTTCTGAAGGGCTCTCCTGCTAACACAATAAACATCTGTGGGTTCTTTCCTCTCAGATGCTATTTTTCTAGGGGGTCCCTCTCTGATGAATTAGCAGTCCCAGTAGATCATGGCAAACAGTCCTGCATACCACATCTTAAGAAATGGGACTTCTTGGAACAGATCAGTTTGGTCTGCCTTAATGCAGGCAAGTTAACACCACATTATCAAATGCACTGAGGTCACCAACCTCCATCAGATGATGTGCTTGATCCTTTTCAGACAGAAAAAAAAAAAAAAAAAAAAAAAAAAAAGAAAAAAGCTTGGATTCCTTACAGAAATCTGAGTGCTCCAAGCTGGAAGCAGTAGGCTCAGCCACTCACAGCCCACCCACCTACAGATCAAGATGGACTGGAACAACCTCCTCCATGAGCCAGAAAAGTGAAGGGGGTTGGGAGGTGGGAGGAAGAGTTTCATATTTCATCTACCACTTTTAATAGGAAACAGAACATGGTGGGGGGTTGAAAGGAAAATGGCAAATCCCTGGAGATCCTAAGTGTTGGCCTTGTGAGTCAAAACTGTCAATCACACCACGTCCCCTCCAACTCGTACTTCTTGAAGGGAAGGGAAGAAAGGAGGCGATGGGCTGGGATGTTTAGCCACTAGGTGTTACTGTTGCTCCACAGAATGGGATCAGAGCAACAGCTTTAGGATAACCAAAACATCTATCAGAGTGTCCTGGGTTGAGTGAATGGTGGAGTTTTTTGGTGGCAGGGGAGGGGGCTATCGGGGCGGCCCCCTGTGAGAAGCTTCTCGAAGCTCCCCCAGCTCCAAGCCAGCTCCACTTCTGTTTGGGAAATTGAGCCAATCGGCTGCGCCTCTGCGATAACGTATTTAAGAAGGGACGTGGTGACGGGCAGACGGACTTGTGAGGAGGAGTTGCTGCAGCTGCGTGAACACCAAGGTCAGTGGAGGAACGGAGGAAGAAAGGAGGGGGGAGGTGTGCCAGAGCAGAGACCCCCCTGTATCCTGTGGTGAGATGGCAGGGCGGCCCCCCCCGCCACCCATGAAGATCTACGGTGGATCAGACATTGATTTGTGGCCTGTGGCTCCTGCTCGCCTGATCAAGGTTCTGTGCCCGAAGAAGGCCGGGGTCTCATGGGAAAAGGCAGCCCCGCTGCTGTAATTCAGCGCTGGGAGGATTGCAGCATGCGGGGGAGCTCGGGAAGGGCTGCAGCCGTGGGAGAGAATCCAGTTGGAGAAAGTTAGTGACCCATGACGGAGCAGTGTGGGGAACGCTGCGGCCCATGGGAAGAACTCATGTCGGAGAAAGTTTGTGGAGGACTGTCTCCTGTGAGAGGGGGACCATGATGGAGCAGGAGGAACAAGTTCCGGACACTCCCCTCACCGAACATGAAGGAAGTGGCAGCGCTGACTGCACCCCCCATTCCCTGCCCCTGTGCCACTGGGGGAGGAGGTAGAGATATCGGGAGCAGAGCTGAGCCCGGGAAGAAGGGAGGGGTGGGGGGAAGGTGTTCTCAAGATGTGGCAATGCTTCTCACTGTCCTACTCTGTTATGTGTTGTTAGTGTCTGTAATAAATGTATGTTCTTTGTTTTCTTCCCCTAACGAGGCTGCCTTTTGCTCATGATCATAAAGGGGAATTTTTCCCCATCCCAGTCCTATCTCAAACCCGAAGCCTGGCTCTCTGTCCCTTCTCATTGCTGGAGGGGAAGGGAGAGAGAGCTGCTGCATTGTGGTTGGCTGCCAACCAGGCCTAAACCACGACACAGAGTCATCATCTGCAGCTGTACCTTATGATTTAAACTGTAGAAACTAAATCATGCTTCTGGATTCACATATCATGACTCAAAAATCAGAGCACTTTGGTGTGTTTTCTTGGGAGGGTTGTGGAGGTAGACTGATGCTCCTTGTGTTTTGTTTATACGTCGCTCATAAAAGGAGCAAGACAAATTCATCCCTTGGGAACTTCAGCTGACTTTGATGAAGGTGCATAGGGAGAACCAGGCTGCCTAAGGTGCTACTGAGCTCATGTCCACTGGTCAGGAAAATACATTGACCGCTGAGTTGTCTGCCTCCCTGCTTTCTCTGTGACTGGCCACAGCCTGCACCGACACTTAGAGGCATTTTAATTAATCCTAGATCTGCTGTCAGCCAGGTGGGTTCCTCAGGCAAGTCGTTTAAGCTTTTAATTCTTTTGTTTCTCCATCTATAAAATGGAAATAATGTTCCTCATCTTCTCTGGGAATGACTTTGAGACCGCAAATAAATCAGAGCTGTAGTCCTTGACAACCTGTTGGCATGATCCAAGCAACAGGTTTTGCATGAGCTTTTTCTGTTTATTCCAGAATAGGTTTTCTGAGAAAGCAAGACTGAGTGCTTACCCCTCCTTTCTAGCCATTTTTAAGTAAAACAATTCATGATAAAGAGCAGTGCTCCACTGCACCTCTGTCAGTGCACCTTAATGTCCTGTTTCCATCTGGTCCTTATTCACAGCTCTACCAAAACTTTATCCAGAGGACAGCTACACTTCATACAAACCTTCCCCACTTAATTAATCAACTAGGCTTTGAACCTGAGAGACATAACCTTCCCTGAGCTTCTTAAGTACCAACCTTCAAGTTCACAACAATATTGACATTCTCATTAATTTTTCATAACAGGCTTCAGTGCACAAAAATAGGTGTTTCTTCCTTTCAATTTTTGTACTCTATGCCTTGCCCCCAAATGAACCAGTATGAATAAACAGAGGATGTAATGCAGGTCTCTGCCTGTGCCCACGAGAAAGTTGTTTCTGCACACACACAGTAAATGTCATGCAATGCACAACAAACAGGCAGAGCATTCATTTTCATGGTAAGTCTTGCCATGTGGTTGTACTTGCAACCAAGGCATTATTTTCACACACAACTTGATTTGAGTGCTCTAGGGTATGTTTTCCAAAGTTTGGAAACATTGTTACAGTACATTAAACAAAGTACTAGTACTGAGCCACAAAATCTTATGAAAGATTTTTTGAGTTCTTTTCATAGGAAAATTTTTATATGCCACATTAAATGAAATATAATGCAAACTTAAAATACTGCTCTCCAAAAGACTGAATGATTTGCAAGTGTTAAAGTATTATCTGAAAGGTGACTGGCACTACATTTTACTGCTGCTTCCAGTAGAACCTGTGGGCCCCTAGCTAGGAGGCAAAGACCTCTTATCTGCAATTCAGGCAACCAGTACCACATGCCTTGATACAGAAATCAGTATGTCTCATAATTTTGAGTTCTCATAGACATTTCTAGAGTGAAGAACTGTTTTATTAAAATATTATTGATAGCCTGCAATTGTTTTTGGCTTTTGAAGGAAGAAGGAGGATCTGTTCATGAAGAAGCATCTGGAGATTGTAATTTTTGCTTGCTACCAAAACATTACAGTAGAAAAAACGGCCATCTAATAAATGTAAGAATTACAGACCATTACCAGTATTGTCTGGAAGCAGTTCACTTACTGCTGAAGTTTTCTCTCTGCTGCAGTCTAACAATGAGTTTTAAATAAGTGAAACAAAATGGCCTTGCTGATTTGTACACGTGTACTCTCAGCAAATAATACATCAGTAACTAACATAACTTTACCCATATGCCTAAAGCAGATGCTGATACCATCAAATGTACTTGACTTAGATGCCTTTGAAAATGTCACCCTAAGTGGCTTGGAAGCTTAATTCCCACTTTCTAAAGTGTCTTGAAACCCTAAATCACATGTATAAATCCAAAACTTGCAGACTTAGTCAGCTGTGCTCTCCTTACTCTTCAGTGGGTAATATAAACACACAAAGACCCTATCTGACACTTCATCTAAAAATTAATCCTAATTGCTTTTTGGGCAGCTGCACAAACAGCCAGTTTTATCCAGTTTCAGTTACCTCTTACTCTTTTTTTTTCTCCTCTTCTGTGCTGCTGTTCACAATAGAACCCTTTATAACACATTTCTTTTCATGTGCTAGTGTCAGCTAACGATATGTGTTGGCTAATAAGAGAGGCTGTCCTGATTTCTTCTCTTTGGGCCACCCTTTCTGTCTTTCCTTTGGAAGTTTGTAGATATGAAATGTCAACAACGTAGCTGCAGAAAGGATTACCTACGAGTTCATTCTGAATTTGGTCCTGAATCACACACACATAGATCTTCACAAACATAAAATATACCTCCAATCTGCTACAGCAGAATCAAATTCAGTGCTAGGTCCAACTACTGGTTTTTTCCTTGTCTTTGTCCCACCAGCCTGAAGACAAAGGGGTTTCTGAAGTTTAAAATACTGTGTGAACGATGTGATGCCACTGCCACATTGAACCATCCTAAACTATCCCTGTGTGAGGAATGAAACAGCAAATAAGTCTACAGTGTGACAGAAAAGACTCTCCTCCCTCAGTGAGAGCAGAGCAATTCTGGTTCACATTTATTAGTAGTACTAGTAATAAACATTTACATTATGGTAGCACCTAGAGGCCCTATTTGAAAGTTTGTCTAAAACTATTGTACCTGGGCACTAAAGAGCTCTGAAGCAGCACATCTGTCTACCAGATGTTTTTTTCATAGAAGCTGCAATTTTAAAAAGCCTCTTGCTTCCTCTAACAAGCCTTATTAAGAAACTTCAAGAGCTTACTTCATTGTCCATTCAACGAAAATCTGCAGTTCAAATAGCAATGAAACTTCAGGCAAGGACAGCACTTGCCAAACGAGTGAGGGACACCAGAGCAGTGTATGAGCACTGTGTGATTTTTTAAGCGTGTTCAGCATCTGTTAGCCTGGCTCTTGCTTTCCAGAGGACAAAAAGGCCAAAGAGACACCTCTCCCCGAAAACCGTGCCGCCCGGCGAGCACAGAATCCGGGGGTCCCCCCTCAGGGCGCCCCGGTGGAGGCTGGAGGCCGTGCAGGCACAGCAACCCCCACCGCGGGCTGCGGGCGGGAGCCCTGCGTGCGCAGAGGGCCCGGGCCCGCCGCTGCCGCACCGCCGGCCCGGTCAGGGCAACCGCACCCCCGGGCTGCCCGAGAGGCCGCCTCCACCTCCCGCGCCTCGGGCCCCGCTGTGTGCGGGAGCGGCCGCCGGGACCCCCCGGGCCGGGCCGCCCCCTCACGACGGCCGGGCGGTGGCCAGCCCCGCCCCGGGCCCCGCGGGTCACGAGACGGCGGCAACGCCAATCGCAGCGCGCCCTTTCCCTTGTTGCCCCGCCCCCGCGCGGGCGTGTTGCTGAGGCAACGGGAGGCGCCTCCCGCCATGTTGCGGGCGAAGGTGCTGCTGGTGGGGCCGCGGGAGGTGAGCGTGGGGTCCCCCCGTCCCCGTCCCCGTCCCCTCCACGGCCCTCCCCGAGGCCCGCAGTCCTTAGACGGGGCCCGCTGCGGCGTGCCTGCAGCGCCGCCGAGCCGAGGATGCGGCTGTGGGGGCTGTGGGGGGGCAGGCCTGCATGCACAGCAGCCTTAGCTGGAGGGAGAGCGGGGTGCTCGCATAAACACCGTGTTCTCCTCTTCGTTATGGCTTTGGCACATTAATTCCTACCGGTTTCTTTCACTCCTGCTTTCTGCCAGTCTGGAAAATCGGTGTTGGCAAACTTTGTTTCGGAGAGCATAGAGGGGATTGGCAGCTACAGCCCGACGCAAGGTGTAAGGTGAGTGAAACCTGACTGAACCAACACCCTGACAACTGCCTGCCCCTCGGGAAACCCCGCTTTCAGGTTGTGATGGTGTGTAGAATGATATCACATTGTATATCCTCTTATTTTCACAGGATCCTGGAATATGAGAAGCCAAACTTGAATGGTAACAGTAAGGGAGCTGGGTGTCGATTTGAGTTGTGGGATTGCAGTGGTGATCAAAAGTAAGCCAGCATCGTTGCTATTTCTTCCGGGTTACTTAATTCATAATAGTTCTGCTTACACAAAATATTGATACTTACCACCTAAAACCAATGGTCTTTTTAAGATGAGGAATATTCTTTACCCCATTATCTTTTTCAATAGCTTTCTGCTATGAAGCATCTGATACTAGATACTCTCTGCCATGATCCCAGCTGACACTGAACTTTGTTTTGGATAACGACTGAGTATAACAGTAAGGTCCACAGCTCCTAGAATGCAGTTACAGGTACAGGAGACAGAGGCCCATTCTGTAATCATCTTTATCTCCTTCAAGTTATTATGTGAGTGGACTTCAAACAATGTATATATATGACCAAGGCCTTAATTTCCAAAAGACACAATTGAGAACTGGACAGATCCATTTTTAGGGGAAAGGTTTAAATAAGTATTTTACCAAATACTACATTGTCAGCAAATCATGGAATCAACTAACATAATGGGAAAGCCAAAATATTTGGAATATGATAGATCACTGGCAAGATTACTAATGTTATAATAAAGAAAAAAGGACTGAAATATGTTCTTGAAGAAGGAAGAAGAAAACTTAAGAAGAAGAAGAGGCTTAAGTTTGAGTTCATGTTTCTGTTTTCCAGCTATCGATCTTACCATTTTCCATGTGCTTGTTTTTCAAGGTTTGAAACATGCTGGCCGGCTCTGACAAAGGACTCTCATGGTGTAATAATAATCTTCAATCCTGAGCTGCCCAGTCACCTGAAAGAAATTGAAATGTGGTACTCCTGTTTCGTGCAGCAGCAGCCACTGCTTGATAGTCAGTGTCTCCTAGTTGCACATCACAAGCCAGGTAGTGCAGGGGACACAGAAAATCTGTCCTTGGGTAAGAAGATGGAAAATTTGATCTGTAACTCAGAGGTTTTTATTCATCTTTGTATCTTTGAAATTGTTCATACCTTATGGCTTGCATTTTTCATTTAAATCTGCCAATCAAAGAATACTGGAGTGCTTTGCAAAAACAGGAATAATGAATTTCAGAGGTCATCTAGAAGGTAAGCAATATTCCTATTTCAGAGAAGGGAAAGTACAGGCAAGAAAAGTTTGACTGAATTCTCTAAGATCACACAGTGAATATCCAGCTGAGCCAGGAACTGGAACTCCTGCCATATTTCACCATCACTAGTAGTTTGTTTCCTACACTGAATTTTTTCTTTTGTTAACTGACACTTTTGAGGCCATTTAAGCCTGCTTGTCATCGATCAAGAGAACAGGAGTCCTTTGAAATAAAAGGCTAATGATCTTCCTCTTAAAATTAGTAATAGGTACCTTATATACTGCAAAATTATTTGTCACAGTTTATACAAATGAGAACACACAGTCCCTCTGGGAAACCGTTTCCAGTGTTCAAACAAGTACATATATAATATATATAATATATATAATATATTAATACATTAATCTAACAACATTGTTCTATAATTTTGAAGTAATCAGAGAATGTCATATCACTTCAGTAGTAAAACTGCAATTCAGTTCTGAATTATTTGATTCTGCCTAACTGAATGCGAGACCCAAACCAGTACTTTAAGCTTTAATGATAATGTTTGAAGAATTTAATCTTGTACGAGTGCAAGATTAAACAAATTGTGCTTGTTCATAATGCTCACAAGCTATGATGCATTGCTTCTTCATGTATTATATGTTATCTGGGGTATCAAATACTAGATACTACTCAATTCCAACTGACTGCAAAATGAGCTGCCCCATGACCTTGACTGTGAATATTTCTTTTATAAAAGGAATATACCTAATTATTTTTTATTTACCTTCAAAGCTTACCCACTGAACAAGCTAAAACTTATACATTCCAACTTAGAAGAAGATCCTGAAGATGTTCGGATGGAATTTATGAAGTACTTCAGAAGCATCATCACCTTAATAAATGAGAGCAGAGAGAGGGAAGAAATGTCAATTATCTCGTAACATTAAAAGAAATACTGAACAGGGAAGAAAGATGATTTTTCACTTTGTAAGCTATACTAGCCTGTGAGCAGGTCCTCACAATGAGAATTTGCCAGCCTATAAACACTTCAGCCTATAAACGAGTGCTGACATCAGATGAACTGTGGTGCCAGAGGGATGGCTGCACATCCAGGAATTTGGGTAACTTTAGCTGCAGTTTGGTTTTATTTGGCATTGGAGGTACGGGAATGTATTGTTTGATATGTTAGTGTGGACCAAAAGATAAAGGTATGGGTCATCACTTCAGAATCCCTTTCTGTAGAGGTGCTAAGAGAAGAAAGCCTGACAGAAAACAAGATTTGTGGAGTTCTGTTGAAGCATCTGAGTAAAGTGCTCATGCTAGCTGTGTTCCTGGAGAACTTATGCTTTTGGAAGTCAGTACAAACTGATTGGAATAGAGATCTGAGAAGTAGTTGTCGTGTGGAATCCATATTTTTATGTTCCAAGTTCTCTTTATCTTTCTGTCCAGCATCTGAAGAGAGCACATTGCATAGTTATTGCCTTGGCAAGACAGAGTAGGTTGTCCTTTCTCAGGACTAGGTTTTTCTTCTACTCCAACAAAATAAACGTCTTGTTGGGGACGTTTAGGTCTCTCTGGGAGGAAAAGAATTGAAATCTCAGTGTAGTGCAGTATTTTCATCTATGTTGGGAGCCTCAGTAAAGAAAAAAAAGTTCTGCATTCTCCAGAGGAGGAAAAACTGTTTCTCAACTTGTATTACTGTTTCCTGCTGCATTGAAATAAGTGGTTTCATAGATAATTTACTTTCTGATTTGTTTGGTTTGCGCTCATCCCTGTTCTTAGTGTGTTTTGCTGTGGAAGACATTTTTTTGTAACATGCAGTAATAAGGCAATAAAAACATTTTAAAAATGCATCCTTTCTGTTCTCAAAGGGAAAGTTATGGTTTTGTGGAACTCTTATCGATTTGCTTATTTTTTAGTAAGGAAAACAATGATAAATTTGTAGTACATTTCACACTAATTAGCTCCAGCAAGACACAAACTTGTCACCAACCCAAATAGCCAAAGAAATGACAAATGAAAAACAGAAGCCTGTATCCATACTGACACATGCTTCTTTTTTTTTTTTTTTTTTTTTTTCTCAGAAGATAATTTAAAGGAGAGAGGACTGGGAGCAGGAACTGCAGAAACCCTTGAGAAGCATCCCATTTCACCTTGTACTGCAGCTCACCTTGTGAAGTGTGAGATCAGTGGCTTGTCAGAACTATGACCCACAGCACTGAATTTTACAGATTTTGTTTCGCTGCATATTCATGCCATACAGCTATAGTTGAGCTGCAGCTGTTTTACAAGTATATTTGTTAAAACAGCCTTGTCCTCACACAAACATTGTCTTTTAGTAAACATCCTTTTCAAAAAATATGTTACAAAATAGGAAGTATTTGATGTATTTTAGTTCAAGACAAGTGAGAGCTTCCTGGGTCTTTCAGTCATCTAGGTTAATTAGCCTACTATTTTTCCTGTTTTCATAGTTAGTTCTTTTTCGAGTAATAAGTAGCCTGTTCTTGCACAAATACTCTGTTTTCCAAGATGACAAGAAGAGATGCCTCAAAAATCTACTCAGTTGTTCACACATCTTTTCTCCTGGCCGTCAGTATGAAGTTGGGGCTCTCTCCAGGGTTTTGTCTGGGGACCTTCAGTGAGAGCAGAGAGCAGTTGGAGTGTGCCTTCAGGTAGGAGATCTTTCAGTTATTTTCGTGTACTGTTTGAAGCACTTCTACATCATCACGCTCAAAATTAGCAAACATATTGCCAGAGTCTGAAAGCCTCTTCATCCCAGTTGTGTTTTGTACTTCCCCACGTATTTAAGCTCTGTTGATTTAATACAAAGGCATAGGAGGTGGAAGATTAAAAGAAGATCTCAGAAAATTTCCAAGTTGTAAAACTAATGACTACAAATAACACAACAAAACATACTGGGCTAGGCTCACACTTCAGAGAATTGGTATTCCAGTGATATGCTGGTTTGCTCAGGTTGGTACCAGGCATTTGGCACATGAATTTGTGTGGGCACACAAATAACCTGCACTGTTCTTTTCTTGGGTGCTTGGTGTGCTCACAGAATTTGCTGCCCCAGCTTCTTTTCATTGTCTGCTGGCTCCTATTCTGCCATTAAAGCTAAATGCTCCACTCTGTTCTGAGAGGAAAAGAGGGGGTGGTACTGAAAGAAAACATCAGTGAGAGGAAGGACACCAGGAAAGAAAAAAGCAAAATAAGCAGTAAAAGATGAAAAGAAAAGGTTGGAGGCAAATAGTGGGAGGTTGGCATTTCAACATCTACATTTTATTTATATGACTTTCAAAACAATCAGGCTTTATATGTTTGCAATCAGTGTCATAGGGTGGTCTATTGGAGGCAGTTATTGGAAAATTCACAGTCTAACTAGAGAACAAGTTTTTTACATGCTGCCTTAGATTATTTTTTCCCTGTTGCCAGCTGTGTGGTGCTGGAGCCAATTTTTAAAATATACTGCCTTAATAAATTCAGTTTTTCCCAACAGCAACATTGTGATATGCACTGGTAAAGACTGGTCTGAAACCCCCCAAATATTTTATTTGGAATGTAAACCAGTGTTGGGTGATTCCAGGGTTGAAAAGTCAATGAACTCTCCTATTCACCACCTTGCTTTGTGTAAAACGTTAATCATGATCTTACTTTGAACTCAAAAAAAAAGGATGTAAATTGCAGGTATCTATATACTGTAACACATTCTTTGCTGGAGAAGAAAAATACTGTTAGGACCAAAGAGAGATCCCTAGACTTTATGTCATCCAGAAAGGTCATCATATGTAATAAATGTAGAACATCATTCATAAAATCTGGCCAAGAGGTTAATTTCTGTGACTGCTGAAGAACAGAGTAAATGTGTAGACCCGTGCAAAATGAATCATTAGTATTGGAGAATATACAGAGAAAGTATTTATTCAGAAGTATCATTATTAATGATTTATGAAACAGGTGAACAGAGACACCCAGTTAGAAGAGGGGTAGGAGAATGCCAGATGAACACACGTCTCTGTCTCTGGCCTCTACAGTGAGCCTTTCCTGTGCTATCAGGAAGACTGCAGAGCTTCAAACAACGCCATGTCACGGCGTTACTCAGACTGGGGGGCACAGTCCTATTTGTTTGCTTGAAGCGATATGCTTAGTAAGTGACTGTTCTATGGCTCCGTCCATACTTCTGCTTGTGAGAGCAAAGAACAGCCCAGACAAGTGTAAAGGAAACTGGGAACATGAGGCAATCAGCCTTGTGGTTACTCGGAAGTCAGTTGGCAAGCCACAGGTTTAACTAGGAGTAGGAACAATCTACAAGCAGAAGGTAATAGGAAATTTGCAGCAAAAGCACTCTACTTTATGCTTCCCCACTAAGGACCTTACCGCTGTGCTTGGAAGTTTGGAAAGGCTTTTGGGGTGACATTTCCAAGAAGTGAAAGGGAAGGCAGAGAACCAGTGAAGTCTGTCAATTCCTCCAAACAAATGTAGCCTTCTCTGTATCCTGTATCCCCAGTCCCTCAGGGTGAGCAGTTCATGTCCCCTTCTAGGTCAGCAGCCATGTACCCCCAGGCCCGTGCGTTGCATCAACTGTGCACAAATTGGAAGCCTCCAAGTTCCTTGACCCTTTCTGTGGTTCCTTGTCCATACTGGAATTCAGTGGTTATTTGTTCCAGTGGCTTTTCTGTCATCACCTGCATTGTCATGGCTTGGGGGATTGAGGCAGGAATCAGGAGCTTGGAACATTTTAAATATTAATTCAAATACGGTGCAGAATCCAAAGACTCCAGGATATGCCAACTGGCTGGTGAGAAAACGACCTGTTACTTAAACAGAAGTTATTCAGGTGCAACATTATTTGGTCACTTGCCATTAAGTATTGATAAGCCTGACAGCTTACATCACTATATTTATGGTATACAGAAATTATTTTCAAAGTTTTGTTGTATAGCTACAAAAAGGTTTAGAGCTAAAGGTGAGCTCTACTCAAGTTCACACTCATCTCCCATGAAAGTAGTCCGTACATCATTGCTTTGGACAGTTGACCTATCTGGCAAAGAGGCAGCATGGAAATTTGATAGGGAGCAGTCTGAATCAGAAGAACTCTTCAGGGCTAGAAATGCAGTATTTTAAGACTTCAGGGTCATATATAGAAATTTAATGGCTGTGGCTACCTTGCAGACTGGTGATTTAAGACATTTAAGCTCTTCAATTATAAAAGTTTGCTCAGGTTACCTCCTACAAGCTGTTTTCTGCACATGCAGAACATTATGAAGCCAATAACTACTTGTGATGATGAAAACAGTTACAGGCACTGAAATCCAGATGTGTGGCTTCCAGGGTAAAAGTCATACTTGTTTACAACCAAACTTTGGGAGTAGCAGCACAGCTGAATGAAATACATTTGGACCTTACCAAAAAAATGCAGCTTTCCTTTCAAGTAATATATTTTGAAGGCCAGGCCTTTGGTCTCAGTTGCTCTCAGCAGTATTGTTCTAATGGACACAATAGACATAAGAAGTCCTACGTTCCTATTTCTATTATTGCGCTTCCAAGTGACTACAAGGGAGTCACGTAGGCCACCACATTTAAGAGTGCCCATCCAGTGGTTTTGCATGCTCAGTTTAAAATATGTAGGGTGCTGATGTGCAGACACTTTAGGAAGCAACTTCTAGAAGGTATCCAGGACGTCTTAAAATCATATCTTAAATGACTCAACTTTTCAACAGGAGTACCTTGCTCTGGAGGCCACTTGTGAGTATTGCTTCTTACCACTTCTCCAGAAGTCTTCACTGGTGGAATACTTCAGTGGTGCACCGAAGATTGACCAAAAGATCAACTTACATTCTTGAGAAGTTGCCTTTCTCGAGATTCTAGAAACACTTTAACACACATAGCTTTAGTCAGCACTCTTCATGCACACACAGACACTATCACACTTGTGAATAAAAGATACCATGAGCTCCTACTCCCAGCAGTTCAGAGGGTTAATTCACATGTACGAAGCAGGCCTGTTGTCAGTTCAGGTGTACATTTTTGCATTGACCCATCCGATGTTATTAGGACAAGATTCCCCCTTGATTGACTGAGGTTTATATAACTAGATATCTTGTAAAGGCACCTGCTTAGAATTTGCTGAGAATTCACCTCAGAAAATCAGTCCTCTTGACAAACAATAGTATCTGGAAGCCTCTCGCCTGATGGAACTGGCTTTGAACAAACGGTGTACAGGTTTGGTCACCCATGCTCAGAAAGCTACACTGAATCAGAACAAGGCCACCTGAATTGCTGAAGAAGAAAGAAACAATTGTATCAGAAGTGTTTGGTTTTTTCACTCTAGCAACATCAGGAGAGAGGGCACGTGCTTTATTTCTGCAAATGTATCACAAAAAAAGAAACAAGTATTTACTTGGCTCTAACAGGAGAAATCAGAGCAGGGATGCTGTTGCTAAAAGGCTGGACCATTCTAAGTTATACAAACCTAAATATAAAATACTCTCTTATCATCTGCTCCTTTTGCTTATTCTCGCCCCATCCCCCCACCCTTGAATTGCAGGAGGAAATAATTTGATCTTGAATACAAGGTGACCTTATATTCAAGCTCTCTTTTTTTTTTTTTTTTTTACCCCGAAAGAGACAAAAGCAGGAGAAACCTAATATTCAGGCTCGCGCTCTATTTGTGTATAATCTAAACTAAAAGATAGTTTTGGCACAATAATATATGTGAACAAACTAGTCATTAATAACTCTACCCTGAAAATCAAAGTTTTCTAACAGAGTTGGGAAAAAGCTACTTGGTTTCAGAATGGTGCTTAATTAACAGTTTGTGATAGAGTGTCAATGGACTGGATTCTTCTAGTTCTTCTTTTATGAAAACAAGAGGCTTATTTCTTTTTTATTCATGAAGGTATTTTTAAATTATGTGGGTATTTTCTACAGAGGTAACAGTGAACTAGAACATCAGCTCCAAACTTCCTTGAACTTTGAGAAGCTTGGATTCTGATTCATGCTCTCCATCTGGAGATGAGTTGAAGACACGGGTTGTATTTATACATATGCAGAGGAAGTAAAGCACTTTTGTCACCTCATAACAAAAGAAACGTAACGTAAATCTTCTCACGAGTCTCACTTTAGAGAGTACTGCCTGAGGATGGCAATGGGTTTTGCTTGCATAACTCTCAGACAGGAACAAAAAAAATGCCATATGTTTTGCTGAGTTCCATTGTGTCTTCCTCCCTTTGTAAGGAAATGAAAGCCTATTTCTCTACTAGTTCCATGAAATCTATCTGAATCCTGGTAACATGTCTCTGAGAATTTGCTCAGAGGGAAGAACAGACAAGGGTACACCCTCCATTGCTATGTTACTGTTCCATGAGTTCCAGACAAAAGCATTTATTGTGGTTTGGCAGCAACCATCTATTCCTAAAACCCTGGGACTGCATTGTTCTTTACTTGTCAAAAGTTGATTTAATACCTACAGGCACACATTGCAGGGTTCATCTTTTTAGGAAGGATCTTTAGGCTTTCTAGACTGCTGGGGTCACCCCTCACAGCCACTAAGACCATGTGGAGGAGTCACACCAAAGCTGACTGAAGACCAGGCCCTCAAAGAAGCAAAAGGTCTGCCCTGCAATGAATATTCCTGGATTTTTATTCTGATCTAGCTTAAATGGTAATACTACAGAAACTGAGCAACCAACTGCCAGGCCCATAATAATAACTCTAAATCATTAAATAAAGATACATCTTAGGGAAAAATATTGTTAAGGCTCCAAAATTGTTTTGCTGTGTTTGGAATTGTAATAATGGTAGGCAAGTTTGACTGGAACTCCTAACGATACAAAGATCTTGCAGTCTCGCTTATCTGTAGCTAAGATAATGAGCCTGGGACCTAAACAAAACTATTAGGAGGCCTTCTTCTGCTCAGAATGGTGTATCTTTATTTTTAAAGCAGATCATTAAAAGTAATATCTAATGAAAACTCCATCTGTTTTCCATTGAGCATACACTTGGCTTTTTTTTCTATTTTTTCCCCAAGGTTATGTGAAGCTTTGCAGCACACAGTGCTGACACCTTCACAACATAACAGGACAAGCCAGCCTTTGATGCAGTTCCTCTGTCCAGGGAAGTTAAATATTGGGTATATCTGGATCTATTAACATAAAGCTGAACTTTTGGACCTTTCATTTCTTTCATATCCAGGAACTGGAGTGAGATGTACAAATATGGTAGTGGTGTAATAAATCTTAGGTCACACAGATCTGCACAGGTCTGAATCTTCAGACCATAAAGGTTATTTTACAAAGTATTAGCAATAAAAGCTAAAACTTGCCACTCCATGTCTTCTTCTCTACTCAGCTAAATGGGAATTTCTATGTCCTGTTAAGACACAGGGACCATGACACAAAGTTGGGCAGCTGTGATCCCTACAGATGCTCCTACGGTTTTCTATACCATGAACCCACAGAAGCCAGAGATACACATGCAGTTTTCATTACTAAATAATTCAGTTGCCAATTCCAGAAAAACCTAGTAGTATTAGATAATAATTTTTTGCTAAGTGCTGTTGAAGCCCAGTTTCCAACAGACTTGTGTCTTAAGTATAGATTTTCTGTTGTCTTCGAAGGGTCTTCCTACCTTATTCTCTATACAGACATGGCTACCTATAGTAATGATTTTTTTAGGAATTTCCTGACTTCGAGATTTCTCTCATTCTATCAGATGTGGCTGAAAATGGTCAATGTCTTAAGAAGGGACAGGTAGAGATAATCAAGCTGATACACCGGTAACAGTACATCCTTACAGCCAGGATAACAAAGTCGGGTATGAAGGTGGAATAACACAGCAAAGCAACCACTAACAGCACTTGTGTGGGGAGCAGAAATGAGTGTATGCTTCTGTTCTGGTGACATGAGCATAAACTATGTGGCTGTGGATTGCTCTTTGTTACATCGTTTATTAAAATTTAATATACCAAAAAAAAAGAATTCAGGACATTCATCCCCAACCATCTGCAGTTCCTGTTAGACTCTTGAGACTCCATCTGATTTCCTTTTTCTTTTACACCCAGACACCACTGGCCAATATCCATTATCCTGCCAGTTAACAAAGACTTGGAAGACTTTGGCATAAGTTCCAGGCTATGTCTGGCTTCCTTTTGTCAGTCCTGAAAAGGGCCAGAAAACAGGAAAGATCCCTCCCAGTCTTAATCTGCCAGGCACAGGGGAGATTCCTGGGTGATGGCTGCCTGCCACACACACCCTTGCAGACCCCTGGGACAGGGTGAGGCTCGGAGGAGGAAGGGGACCAATGTGGAAGATGATGAGTTTAGCCAGATTCCACTCCAGTTATCTTTGGCTGCTGATATGTTTTCTTGGGGACCAGGATGAGCATTGTTCAGAAATCATTCACATCTAAAGAATCTGAAGCAGGCCCCTGCACCCAGCATCCAAGCATGGCTGCTTAGCACCGAAATGTGGGTCACTTCATAACACAGACACTGGTTCTAGCTGACAAGGTCTCCTAAAGGAAAGCTCTGCAGCAAGAACAACCACAGGCCTAAAATTTGGGTTTAAAATTGCCATTGCCATCTTTCTTGGGACCCTTCACAGATCCAAGGGCTTAATGTGCCATTATTAAATATAATGAAGAAATCTGGCTACTATGCAATAGATGAGTGAGCCCTGATCTCTAGTTCTTGCTCTGCTTCCACATGATAGCTCCTCTTTAACCATAAACAGATGCCACCTTTTACATCGGCACAAGTGAAGCTGAACACATTAAATTTTGTCTAATCTACTTCTGTCTCATCTACTTCTTCTACCTCTTGAATTATTGCCCCCCCGTCTTCATGCTTTTCATTTTCAAATTAATTGTTCATTTACATCAAGCAAACTAAATTAAACTTGCAGAAGATTAAAAAGACATTGAGATACTTCCAGAGTTGTCTTGCTTACAGAACTGTTCTCAAGATGTAAGCAGAAAATTGGACAGGTGTCATTTTTCTTTACTTTTTGTAACTTAAAATGTATGAAGGAGGCTTGAAAGAAGCAACTGTCATTTTTTAAAAGATTTTTTCTTAAATCCTGCTGACATTTTGTAATACCTCTATAACCATTTCTTAATCTAGATGAAGCAAAAGTTACATTTCCAATGTAAATAATAAGCAGAGAGTTTGAACAGCTAGTAGGGTTATTAATCAGAGAGATGATTATAAGGTTAATCAGATGTGTTATAAAAGTAAAATTAATAAAATGAAGGTGGACTTTTATTGTCACTAAGAAGGACATGAAAGAAAAGTTAGCTTTGCTGAACGTACAGAACCCTGACCCTTCACATGAAACTCAAGGAAGCTTACAGGTTCCCAGGTCAGAACCCAAGAAACCCCTGTCAAACTACACAAAGCCTTGACTGGATGTTATCCACATTTGAAAGATGAACATAGAAGGAACAGGGAAAGACTTCAGGCCTCTTATTTAGTACAAACAAGTTAAAATGGTTACGATTTCCCCACTTTTTTTCATGGTATCCTTAATTTTCATATGACCCCCTCTTAGGCCGTGCAACAGATCATCCTCCTATAGTCACTGAACTGAGACTACTGCCAACCTTCCTACCACTCTTCTCACTTGACTAGTTCCTCAAATTATCTATGATCCACAGGAACTTTCTCTTTGCTTAATGTGACATATCACGAAAAATGCCTGAAGAATTTGCTCCTAACGGCTAAAGTATGAGGGAAATAAGTGAAGGGCAGGCTATGAAGACTATCTCCTGCCTCCTTTACTGGACTTGGCACAGCACAGCATGTGCACAGTTTCAGTTTAGTTGGTCTAGAAAAGAACTAAACAACCTAAGGGACATTCCTGGAACATGCATAAACTGGCCATGGAAATTGGAAGGTTTCTCCCTATCAAAAGAAGGAAATTCTGGAGCAAGTGCCCAAATAAAGTAGGAAACTGGGAGGATAGGAGACATGACAAGGAGGAAGGAGCCTATTTTTGAATAGCACAATCTATTTATGAAAAAAAATGGGAACTTGGCTCACTGCAGAAGCAGAATACTGGACTCAACAACCCCAAAAGGTCATTTTCAATTCTAGGTTTCTTTTGTTCCTTTCCAAACTGGTGAGGTCTAATTCTAAAGGAAAAACAATCTGTTCTTTTCTCTGTGCCAACATGTAAATTAAAATGCATGTCACCTCTTTCCCATGCTCCAGCAAGGACACTAAAAAAATAATGTAATCTCTTGTGTGGCCCATAACAAGTATAAATTAATGATGTTCTAATATGAATTCAATGTGGCAAAAAAATTCCCATATTTCATACAGCTTTACAAATAAAGCATATCTTATATGATTGATCACAAATAAAACATAATAGAATGAAGCAGGTGATAGACAATGAGAAAATATTAAAGAAAAATATACTTACCTTTTGCTTTTGTAAGAAAATGAGACTCGTTTTCATGTATGTTTACATGAGTTGGCCCCAAATAACTTTGAAACTGGTTCATAATTCCCACTCAGATTTTACAACTCTGAGATATTTAATTCCTGCAAGTTTTGTGAAAGTAAATGGCCAAGTAAAGAAGACAGATTATTCATCTCTCATTGAACAAACAGGCTAAAATTAACTCAATCCCCATTAAATATCAGAGGATCCATGCCGAAACACAAGCCAATGTATAAATCCATAGGAAAAAAGATTTCACTGTTTGCAGAACTACTTGTATTGAATGAGATCACAGAGATAACATCAGCATGACACAATCTAATCACCACTCAACAAACATTTTGGAAACAAGTCAGCAACCACATCTTAAAATCACATTCAAGAGAACCAGAGCCTCATGTGACAGGAAGCTTATTAGAGATCCTGTCTCTCATTATTTTGTTTTTGCTTATAACTTCCCAGCATGAATATTCAATATTGCAAAATAAAGCAGTTTCCTTCACAGACTGTCCAGAATGGAGAAAGAAATTGGGCCAGACATTCCAGATCCTGAAGAAATTGGTGCCTGTGGAGCTATGGATTTTTACCAGCAAAACATCTGGCACAAAATAACATTAAACATGAATAACTTGCTTCTCTTTCCTGTTACCATTAGTGTGAGGCAAGAATAACTCCACTGAAGTTTGCTTGACATATCAAGCCTGAAAACAAGACAGAAGAAAATCAGTCCTTTAAACATAGCAAGACGAGGAATATAACTCAAAGTATCTTATCAATAACATAAAATGTTACATTGTGAGACATTTTTCTTGGTTACTAGAGGTGAAACAGTTGCTTTACAGTATTCTGAATGCAATTTAGGAATTCTCATTTGATGCTCTTTAATGGCTTCTTTAATAGCTCCCAGAGTCAGCACCTCTGCACAGGTAAATTTGGGCGACTCGCAACACCTATCTGAAAACATCTGAAAATCTGCCCAAGAGTGGAGCCAAGTGCCCTAAGTCCCAGGAAGGGTAATGGGAGCTCTGTATGCTCAGCCCTTCTTAGCTGAAACACTTCCTAAAGTGAAAGGAGTTAACCTCAAACACCTCTAAATTAGGTGGTCTGTATGCATCAGCCCTCGATTCGCCTCTGCTGTCTCAGTTATGGAAGTGAAAGCCATGTGAGCCTGCCCTTCCTCACTGTGCCCAGCAGTGGTGTGTGTTTTGGAAGACTGGGGCTGTGGACCTCTTCAGTACAGGCACTTCCATCTGTTGTGTGGCAGCAGTCATACAACATGACAACAGCTCCCATTTCTCCTTCTTGCTCTTCAACTCTGCAGGAGTTTTCCTTGCACATAAAGCAGGACTGGCAGCAGGACCTGTCAGTGCTGAGCAGTGGGATACCATTCACTTCCCCTGGCAGGGAGGTCTCGCATGGATGTATCCACACTGGGTCCCTACGGGGGTCAAAGACGTTTTATACAGACAAAAACTCTCCAACAGGGTTACACTCTGCAGGCACATCAGGCAGTATCTTCCCTAAGCCTCTGGTTGATCACTCTTCCTTCTTTCTCCATCACCTTGAGGACAGATAAAAAGCCTTTCAGGGAGATCTTAAGTCAGTGTTGGCATTTCAACCCCACAGATGCCAAAGTGATTTTTATACTCTTTCTTCTCAACTAATTGCCAAGCCCCAACAAAGGGACTTTAATGGGTTGCACCAGGCCATAAACTATCATCTATTGGCGCTAGAAACAGGGAAGCAAGAGAGGGAATGTAAAGCTGGAACAAAGTACAGACCCAGAGCAGGTCCAAATACTTGAAGAAACTGATTTATCTGAAGATTTGATACCAGATGTTCTATTCAGACAACTTTAACAGAGCTCCATAGAACATTAAAAGTTTCTCGTGTTTTCAGTATTCAAACCACTCCATCTGGGCACTTCTACCACAGGGCACAAACAAAACACTGCTTAATATTAATCAAAGAATTGAGTTCTGCTCTGCAAGTTCAATATAAAAAGAGTAAGAGCAAACACATGCTAAGTTGTTCCTGGGAATGCTGAACGCAACAGAGGAGCTGTCTTGGATTACAGCATTTCTACATTATACCAGCCCAAAGTCTGATCCTAGGGAGGATAAATTAGTGATATGTTACTACAGACATCGGGCTAAACTGGAGCACTCTGCATCTTTGATTAATAAATATCCTGTTCATAATATACCAAACATTCCTGTTTCCTTCTTTACCTAGAGTTTCCACAGATTGTTGCACAACTACTAGTCCATGGAAAAGTTTAATGCTTTTTCTTGGACATCTATTTGGGTATCACTTCTTTGCAGATAATATTAATTTTTGCCTCTGCCCATTTTTAGCCACATGGACTCCTTGTTCTCCTGTCAGTTCATTCTCTGTAGCCCACAAAAAGCCTGCAGCCATATGTAATAAGAATTACTACATATTGCACACTTCTGTGCAAAATCTTTTTCCAAATAATTTTCCTTCTTGCAATCCAGGACTACCTACATTTGTTAAGCAATACAAGGCTGTTAAGACTCAGCAGTGGAAACTGAAGTAACTTCTCCCTTATTTTTTCAGCTGTCAGTGAAATTTCCTAGCCCCTTTTTGCAGATTCCACTCTACAAAGGGGAAGGATTACACGATAAGGATATGGCCCAGTTTTTTCTCTCTGCCGTAGCTTTGTCCCTCCTCGGATTTAATTTGCATACTCTCCTTGTCCAGCCCCATCTATGGCCACCTCCACTTCATTCTGCTTCTGTCTTTTGCTCCCTCAATCGTCAATAACTCAAACTCAGAATACAGCTTTTCTTTAAAAGATGTAATCTGCCAAGTTGTCTCAGGTCTTCCTGAAAGGTTGACAACTTTGCCAATCTTCCCATAGAAGTTCCTTCTATAACTGACTGTAGCCTCTTTTTATTTAGATCATCACGCACCCCACCAGCTGTAGCTTGACTATGAGATGTGCAGAGATGCCTTTGTACCAACGCCATCGAGTTTTTGTGTATTTACTCTGATTAGACACTGGATGGTGCTCTTTGCACTTCCATGCCAGCAAAAGCACTTCTAAAGCAGTCCCTCTTCTCATGAGAATTGTAAAAATTCCCCAGGGTCAGATACAGTTACATATCCAAGCTTCTAAATCCTTTGGGAAGAGCATGTTTTGACTACACAGAATTTAGCTAGAAGCTGCAGTGGAAGGAGCTCAGCTAGGTGAGGACAAATGCCAAATAAAATGTCACTGCCTATTACACACAAATCCACCAAATAGTGGCTTTCACATTCCTCCTCAAATATTAGCTAATTTGCTCCTTATCAGTGTTCCCCATAGCAACAAGAGAGATGTAAGTGGTAAAGTAGGCTGAATGACATTATGTCTGCATGTAAATGTAACTCAGATTGTGCATGGAAGAGATGATCTGAAGGAGGTTAACAACATAATGTGAAACCTCCTGTGGTCTCAAGATGAGAAGGGCGCTTCTTAATGCTGCATGAATGGTCAAAGAGCAGGGCAGGAAAGCATATCTCAGCAGCAAACATTTTTGAGAGTAAAACAGAGATTCTACAGAAAATGAGTTCATTTGTTCTTTTTACCTGATAAGTAATACTCATTTTGCAACAGGTGTTTGTCTTCAGCTATTTTTCAAAGATCAATAGCTTTTTGATATTTTTAAAGGTGTGATGAATAAGCAAAGAAAATATAAGTTTTGGCAAAAAAAAAGTTATAGAGATATATGAGATACATATTTGTTTTTACCTTCCACTATTGTTGACTTGCATATCCCCAGGCAAATCAGGAGATCTCTCTGGGTTTTCCCAGCCTGTAAATCTGAGATAATTTCTTCTCTTCTGGCTCTACTGAAGGGCTCTTCCTCCAATGAAAGGTAGTATAGAAGCATAAAATATTGGAAAAGGCATTCTAATAAAGAAGCAAACAGAGGGACCGCTGTAACACCTAGGAGGAATCAGGGAAAATAGGGAATAAAAGGATTCATAGGGATTGGATGAACAGATGAGAAACAGTTGGACTAGCTGGGTGTACCCACTGACCTAAAATGTGGTATTTAAACTTGTATTAACAAATATTTGGGTTGGTCCACCTCTGGATACAGAGGCACAGGTAGAGCCCCAGAGAAAGCTCACCAATCACTGAAGAGTCCCACCTGGAGGAAAGCCTCGAGCTTTGCTTTTGGAGCTTCCAGCAATCCTACCTGGATTAAACAGAAGGGTGGGCTCGCTCAGATTGAGGATCTGCAAACATTTGGTGGTTCTCTGAAATCCTGTGGCATCTCTTCAGCTGTCTGGTCCATTGTTTGCACAAAGACTGCTCGGTCTTCTTGGGTATCATGTTCTTCTAAATAACTCCAAAGACAGTTCTGACAGGGACACATTGAGCCTTTACAGTGGTTGGATTAATAAAACACTCCAAAATGAGCACTGCTGTTTAAGCCTTAACATGGAAATCTTTTGGCTACACCATTTCATACAACACACATGGGACAATGAATTTTACACGCCCTCCTTCTCTTGGCAAGTGGGCATTGCAGTCATTAGAATTTATAGGATATATGATCTGCTTCTTCCTCAGAGGAAGAAAATGAGATAAATGTCCCAGTCCTGCAGATTTGATGTGACTCACCTTACTGATGTTAATGAACTGGTCTTCTCAAGATTAGGAAGTTGAATGCATGAGATGCTACTGCTAGCATGGTCTGTTGTTTTGAAAACTACTACTACATGAAATAGTTACATGCAAAACAGCCTCAAAAAGCAGAAGCCTCTGTTGTTATTTTAGTTTTTTTAAAGAAAAGTATAATCTCATGAACAGAGTGAAAAACAAGAGTTCTCTCTGGGGTCCCGTTATCCTTGTTGACCCTGCTGCTGGATCACGTTGGGCTGTACTGGTTGAGGTCTGATGAATGTGTGGTGACTGACATGGGCCTTGCTGGTGCCTTCTCTCCTCTCTTATAAAATCCTGCTACAATAATAGAGCTGGCAGGAGGGACTGTGTGTGTCCACACTTCAACTTCAGCAATACAAAATCCAGCATCGCTACTTAAATCACTGACACTGATGAAGGCACATTTGGACTAAGGGTAAACACTGCATGGCTACACACAGTCCTACACTCCACTCTCTCCACTTCACCACACCAGCTGTCTCGAACACAACCGCAGAGCAGGCTGTAGGGCACCAGTAGTTTAAACCACTATGGAAATGTTTGCCAAAATATTTGCTGAAGCCCTGTGCAGCCTTCTCTGTGTATCTGTAGACAGGTGCAGATAACTTTGTTGATACAGGTATAGTGTGTTTGAATGGGTTATAGCATATTTTAGATCTTCCAATGAAGGAATGTGTAAGTACAAGGCAGTGTTGGTTTTGTGCCTCCCTGCAATGACAATTCTAATGAAGTATTGCTGAGCAAGGCTACCCAAAAGACTATGCTCTTAATGCGTCCTTTGTTATGCATACAGAATGAGTTTCTGATTCCTTGGTTACTTTGCAGTAAGAAAAATTGTTTAGTTTCATGGTACATCACAATATTCAATGAGCTTGCCCCTTGGGGACCCAGAGAGCTTTCAAATCTTAATACAGACATCTTTCAAATGAGATCATTAATGCGCATACATCTAGATTTAGGGCCAATGCAAGCACTTTGATTTTTGCCTGCCAAATTTTCATTTTTGGCTTCATTTGCTTCCCATATATTCAAAGAACCGTACCACATGGAATCCTTTAAACAATAGATGGGATAACATAACTTTTCAATTGCTCTTGAAAAGGTTTTTAACCACATAAACTATTCCAGGGTTCGCTAAGAAGTTACCATTGCAAATAATGTAATTGTTCCAGACTGAATTCCTTGCATTCCAGAATAACTTTTGAAGCAAAGAGCATGACTGGTTTGGGATTTTTAACCAACCTCTTTATGGTAATACTTATATGAATGTAAACTTTCTCCAAAAGCTTTGCATTAAAAAGGAAGGACCAAAGCCTACAAGCACACGTATCTGCAGAACTAATACTTAATGCTAATGACCCATCAATCTCAACAAAATAAAAATAAACATTTAAACATTAGGGAACTCTGAACAGTTTTTTATTTTAAACAAATAAAAAAGTGAGAAAAACAGTAGACAAACTCTGGCAAGCCTACAAACATATAAAGTGCAAACAATAAATTCTGGTTTTCCTCTTTTCCTAGAAGGACAAGTCCATTACTTGCCTTTTGAATGAACCCAAGGCTTGCTGTCATGAGCAGCTGAGTCCCACCTTAAAGATGTGTGCAACTTCTGTTTCTCTGGGCTTCACCTGGAATTAAGAGCACACAGTTTTTCCTGGTCATACGTTTACTCTCCACATTCAAACCATTCTTGTTGCATTCATCTAAAGACAATGTCACTTCATGGTTTATCCAATGAAGCAGACTGTTGCCAAAATCTTCACTGTGTAACACCTACAGGTAATCTGGGATAGATGAGCTGTTGCTCTTAAAATTAGTTCTGCTTGCTCAGGCAGAGGGTCGTCAGTTCTGCAATTTTCCTCCTCTACAAGTGCAGTGGAGTCTAGTTTTGGCAACCCACACAGCCACTTCCCGAAGCTACCTTGTTACTCAGCTTTCTTGGATGAATTGAATTAAACAGTGGGTGGTTTATGAGATGAACTACACTGGGGAGCAGGGCCTATAATTCACTACATCCTCCTTCCATACATGGCACAATGGATTCAAACTTCTTTGTGGCCAGTAGGCCAGTAAAGCAACATAAATGGGAAACAGCACACTTCAGAGTGTCTTTTTGATCTCCATTTTGATTCTGTGCTACAGGCCCGCTTCTCATTTCCCACACATCAGCCTGTTTCCACTGAATTCACACGAGATGTAGATTTGGCCTTGCAAGTCCAGAACTTTAGTTTATCTTTTTAAATACTCTGGTTTTCTGTAGAATCAGTTTAGCTGTTGTATAAAACAAGAGTATCTTGTACCATTCAAAACTGAAGAAATTAGCTCTGTGTTTTATTAGCCTCACTTCTGTGAATACAAAGCTTTTCATCAGTCTGATCACAGCCCTGGTGCTCTGATCATCCACACCAAGGGACTTGATGGAGTGTGCAGTGACTTCTCCCAAAGCTGTGTACTTTGTGACAAGTGGTAGTACAATGTGCATAATTGTACTACATACATTGTTGGGACACAGCCAGGGTAACTCAACCAGACCTAGGATCTGGGACTAGTTTCACAGATAAAGACAGAGATCATTACATTCTTCAAAGCCTAATGAAAATAGATGCTTCAGTTGAGGTTAAAGTGCCCCAATTAAAGAAAAAAAAGATAAAAAAAAAAAAGCCACACAAACAGAAAAATCTTTCTACATGTTCAAAAAAAAAGTAGGAGGAGTTTCACTTGGAACTTGAGCATTCATATGCACTGAAGTCAATCAACCAGAAGACAGATCTATAAGGAAAACAGATTTAATTAGCTCTTTTGCTACTTATTTGTTTTCTTTTCCTCAGGCAAAAAGAAAATACTCCTTCTCTCCTAGATGTGTTATATAAATTACATCACTATGCTCTTTGCAATCAAACAACCACAATCCCCCTCAGTTTACTCCCAGTCTACAGACAACCACCGAGTGTACACACTTACTGCTTGTCACTGGATGTTATTGTTTAAACAAAAGCTGCAAACTTATCTTTTTCAGTAAGCCTGCAAGATTAAATTTCAGGCAGAGTGCAAGGTGACAGCTACTCCTCCAGCTTGTACTAACACAGCACATACTCTCCAGGAAGATGCATTTTCCATTAACTTGTGTCTGCTGCTTGTGGTACTGATGCTGAAAATGCTCGTTAGATGTTCAGGCCAAATATATTTGATAAAAATGCATGGGATTATAGGACTGTTATTATTTCTGAAAAAGCTTATTCCAGAAGTAGTCTCTGCCCACCTGTAGCTCTCTAGATCCGATCCATGACCCACTGATTCATTAATACTGCACTTATCCAACATCTACAGCATGGGGATTGGAATTTAAGACTTTTGGTCTCTGCTGGTTCTGCCACTGCAACAGACCTGTTTCTATGACTGTAAACCACTGTTAAACTTTGCTTACCTCTTTTAAGGTTTAGCTGAGTCATGCTGGAAAACCCTTTGAGATCAAGGCTATAAGAACTATAAAGGATTAGAATTAGATGGGACATTTTGGAGGGCACAGAGGAAGTTACCCAACTGCAGGTTTCAAGACACTGGGACTAGATACTACATAAACCTTTGCCTCTGTCAAGTTCAGTTACTGTCCAGGAAAAGAAGGAAAGATTAAGAACGAACCATACCTATAAATTTAGCACAGGTTTAGATGGAGAACAAGAAGGAAAAAAAATAGTATGACCTCCTTGAGAGTTTTCATATTCTTCAAATGACTGTATAAATCCTATTTAATGTATAAACTCAGGAGTTCTGATGCAGATTTTGAAATGTTGCAATTCTAATAGTCGATATTTTGGCAATGGAAGTGATGGATTATGATATTCACTCCTTCATAAGCACCTGTAGGTACAACATATCAAGCTTGATATTATCTTACTTTCTGTTTGCAGCAGGATTGATGCATAAGGGTTTAATCCCAGACCAATCAAAACATGTGGGAGTTTTGCCTTGACATGAACAAAATCAAAGTAGCTGCTAATATGGGTAGTTTGGGGTACTCATACACGCACATACAAGGACAGAGTTTCAAGAGCTCAGTTCTCATAGTTAGGACTAGATTTTCAAAAGGATTATGTGTTGAATGCTTATAATATCCAGCTACTTCTCAAAAAGCCTAAGCAGGAGCTGAGAAATTTGGAAATTTACCTCAAGTGATAGTTAGTTCTTTGACCATTTTGTCACCAAGCCAGGAATTCTGTGAACAATCTGCAGCTCTGGGTTCTCCAAATACCTATGAAAAGAAAGCTCTACATGCCTAAAGTTGGGAACACTTAGAAGTTAAGTCTTTAGTTTAAACTTGCTTTTTACAACCACAAAGACTGAGAAAATCTACCTCAATTGATTAAAATAGGCAAAACGTAAAGGATTAATTTTCAAAGACTCCCTATTTCAAGTTTGGTTTAACTGAGCAGGAATTTAATACGAAATGCAGAATCTCATGTCTTGCCATACCACCTTTTTTGATAGCAAGGCCTGATAAACTGTGGCAACAAGTGGGGGGAAGGTTTAAGTCCTGTGAGACCCAGTTTAAAAATGTCTGATTTTTAGGGTATACAAGCCGTAAGAAAGGCAAGCTGTAACAGATCCTGCCCTTGGGAGGACTTGGTATCCTACCTATCCACCCCAATACTGCTTTCAGTGATTTTACACATGCCCAAAAGATGTAACTCTACTTTTTTATTGGTAAAAAGCTGGAGTTTGATCTCCCTGTTAGGTGGAAGGATGAATAACCTCCATCAAAACAGGACAACACACCATGAAATCCTGGCTCCCAGCTGTGAAAGAGATCCCGTGGTGGCCAGGCTCCGTCTGCCACCCATTGTGGTCACACCTGCTGCCCTCCCTGCATCACACAGCAGAGCAGTATTTTGTTGGTGCCACTTTAACCAACTACCCGAATAAATAATACTAACTATAGTTTTAGCCTAGCCTGAGAGCAGACCCAGCGATGTCTCCCTGGCTTGGGAGGCCAGCCGGGCCCGAGGCTGAGGGGGCAGGCGGCCGGGCCCCGGGGGGGGGAACTCGGGGCGGCGGGAAGCGCGGTGGGCGCCCCTCAGCAGCAACTCCGCCGGCCCGTCCCGGCCCTGCCCGTCACGGGCGGAGGTTTCGGCCCGGCTCTGCCTCCCCGCTCGGCCCTTGGGTGACAAAGCACCTTCAGCATGGGGCCGGGCGGCGGCAGCGGGCCCGGAGGAGGCCCCTCCAACCCTGCCCCTGCCCCCGCCGCCGCGGCTCGTATGGCCCCGGCCCCCCCAGCCCCGGCGGCGGCCGCTCCCGTGGTCTCACCGTGGGCGCCTGCGCGGCGCTCCTCCTCCTCCTCCTCGTCCTCCTCCTCCTCCTCCTCCCGCCGGCGGCGGCCGCTGTCAGGATGAGGCGGAGGAGGCGGAGGCCCGGGCCGGCAGCTCCCGTCTCCCGCCGGGGCCCCCTGGCGTAGCGGTTCCCGCTCCGAAGCCGCGGCTGGAGGCGGAGGAGGCCGCGGCGGCGCCGCCCGCCCGCCGGAGCAATGGCCCAGCCCGGCCCGAGCCCCGCGACGGACGGTAAAGGGGGAGGCGGCCTCGCTTCACGGAGCCGGCCGGCCCGCGGCCTGCCCAGCCCCGAGCTCGCCCGCGGAGCCGCGCCGGCCGGGGGGCGGGGGGGGCAGCGGCCTGGGCGAGGCGGCCTTGCCGGGCTGCGGCGGTGGGGAGGTGGGATCGGCCGGGACCGGGCGAGCGGGGCGGCGCGGGGCGGGGGCGTGCACGGAGAGGGGACCGGCGGAAAGGCCTGTGGGGCCTGGAGAGAGCCGTGCCCCGGCTGTGGCGAGGCGGCGGGAGCCGCCGTGTGAGGGGAGGGCGGGCGGCGAGAGCCCAGCGGGGAGCTTGGCTGGGAGAGGTGGGTCGGGAAGGCCTTGCGAGGAGGAAGGGGGGCATCGCGGGTGGTTAGGAGGCTGTAAATGTGCTTAATGGGGAGCAAGGGCGGCTCCCCAGCGCGCACAAGGAGGGAGGACGCGCTGCTCGCTGCTGCCAGGAAGGGGGCTCAGCCTGGGCGTGCAGTGGGGTGGGGAAGGGTCTCCCTGTCTGGGGAAGGGGGGATGGAGGAGGAGGAGGAGGAGGGTGCTGCTTGTGTCCAGGTAGGCACCCCTCGGCTGGGCAGGCGAATTGGCCACGGGAGGTAAGGTAGGGCTGTATTCACCCTGTGCGTGTGGCAAAAAGGCGCTTCAGGAGGTTGAGGTCAGGATACTTGGCGTGGACAGTTTGTTCCTGTGCTGGAAAAGACAAAATGACATCTCTTCTCTCAAAATGGTATTTACCTGTGCAGGAGGAAGCTAAGCTTTCCCTGAAGGTTTTTGTTATGGAAAGGTTATTTGTTTCTGGTTTCAGAGGAATAATGGACAAGGAAGTATTTTTTTCCCCTTGGAACAGGTTACAGAACTGTGTGCATGTCAGAAAAACAGTAGGCAATGCTTACCTTGAAAGATGGGATTGAAAGGACAGTGTTTAGTGTATGGAATTTATGGGAAGGGGTGAAAGAGCAAGAAATGTAAGTAGAGGCTGGTCATAATGTAGAAATAGGAGTACTAGAGAGATGTGCAGGATCTTCAAGGATAGGTGCTTACCAAGCCATGGGACTATGCCAGAGCTGTCTTTTTTTAGAGAGCAGATGAGTTTCCCTGGGAAAACACTCTGTTAGAAAAGGGCAATGATGTATTCGTAATTATGCATATCCAGGGAATTGTGTGGGCTTTTTTTTTTTTTTTTTTTGTGGAGTTATACGAGAAAGTGCTTATCCTCAGGGATTTCAGTATTTGTCTACCTTTTAAAAGTTTTAATGATGAAGGTGCTTAGATTGCAGGGGTTTTTTCCTACATTAAGGTCAATGATTGCATGCTCATTCTTCTAGAGCACTAAGGGGAAGGTGAATTTATTTGTTGTCATGCTTGTGAGATCAGTGTTGGTATGGGGTTGCCCTTGTGTACTTTCTGGTGAATAACCATTGTTTATTGTTCTTTAGCCTTTTCTTCTGAGAGCTACAGAACAACTTCCAACAAATTTTCTTCTTGGCTCTTGCAGACTATCTGACTGCAGGTGTGCAGTGGAACTGTGCATTGTACAAATGTTTGCTGCCTCTTGACCAGGAAAGGTAGTTGTATATTAGTAGTATATTAGAAGTTCCAAGTTGGATAGGTTTTATTTTTGTGTTGTTGTTGTTTAAAAAGAAGGCAAAAAGATGCAAGTAAAATTTGTAATTTGATAGGTTAATAAAGTCTTTCTTGTGGGAGGTATGGATTGCTGTTTTTCTTGTGCTTTCTAGCTATGGGAAGGTGAGGATGCTCTAAATAAGGCACGTGGTGGGGAGTAACTGACTGCAAGTTGGATGGATTCTGCAAGTGGTTGCTGTGTTCTTGCACTAAAGAGTTAGAGCTCCTAAAATGGCTCCTCTCCCCCATCCTCCTTTGGCAGTAATAGAACCAGTTTGGGGGTTTTTTATCTGCTTTGATTACTATATTATTGTTCTCATGTGTGTTGGTTTTATTTTTAAGTAACTTGCCAAAAATGGGCCTTGAAACTTCTCTGTTCTATTTCAATGTGGGGAAAATGTTGAAGAAAGGAATTATTTAACATTTTTAGTTGTCTGATCTGAATTTATTTCTTAAAGGAGTAGTGCAACCTCTGATTTAAGATTACATGTGGCAAAATAGAACTGGATTAGTATGTTCCCCTAAGGAAAAAGAATGGCTTTTTATAATTACTTATGTTGATTATAAATACCTTATGCGTTCTTTATTTGTGCAAGACACATCAGCTATGATTTTTTTTTTTGTTGAAAGCAAGTATAAAAGAACTATTATTTCTACTGTAGTATATATAACATGTATGAAACAACAGGAGAGAAATGTAATACAGAATGTATATTCTATTCTAACGCCCATACTGAAATGAAAATGGGCCCAAGAAGAGAGTAAGGAGTAGCACAAAGAAATGGGAAAAGAATGGACATCAGGCCCTACCATATTTTTGTACTTTGCCTTAGTATAGACATTAATAACCCTCTAATTCTTTTGTGTGGGGTAATAGAGTTTCCATATGATAATGATCGCAGAAAGGCTCAGTGCAGAGTCCTTTGGCTGCTGGTGTAGCTTTGTGCGCTGTGCTGTGAACTGTTAGCTAATGATGTCAACCTGTGTTGCAAGTAGGTGTGTGCTTCTTATTGATCTTGGTCAAGGTGCCTTTTTTTTTGAGGGAGATTTTAATTAATATGTGTGTTGTGTAGATTGTGTGACTGGAACAGTAATGCCTTGTTTTTCTAAATATTTTTATTTTTGAAAGTGGTGTGCTCTCAGCCTACCTGGGTTTAATTCAGATCTGGGTGCTTGCCATCTCTGAAAATAAGGTTACCAAACAAAACATTTTGCTGTAGTTTTTCCCTATCAGAATGCCCAGGCTTTAGTGTTATTCCCCTTCTCATATCTGGAAAATGCTTCCATGAAGAAACTGCAGTTACGTAAAGTGCTAATTCTTCAACACTAAAATTAATTACAGTGATATGCAAATTATTAAACTCTTTTTACTGCACTAGTAAACTTAAACCATTAGTACTGCCAGGCTGATAAATAGCATATCCGTTGTTATTATTCTGCAATAAAAGAAATTGTTAACAGCACAGTCTATCAAATATTTTCATAAGAATTTGCCAGCAGAAAGAATTCATACAGTATTGGAGTAACTTGTTCTTACCCCTGTGCTTAGGCCAGTGAAAATGGTGCCTCATTTTTGTGGTCGGAGCTTATGCCAGCTCTCAGTGCAGAGAGCTGCTCAGCTGTATATAGAAGATTGGAGGACGTTGCCATATTGATTTTAGTGCCACGAGCTGCATTGTTTCCCTGTGGCAATAATATGGGATCCTGAGAAGAGCTGAGACTTGCTGTCGCCATACTGTTCACATATTCAGAGGCTCAGCATTGCTACTGGAGGGGTCTGGGATGTCACATAGAAAATTAAGTAACAAAACTTAAGCCATAGACACTTTTACGGTTCTGGATTCTTCCCTTGTAAGTATCACTTTGAAATGAAATTGAGGTATCAAAAAATGCTATTACTCATCTCAAAAGCTAGGTGTGGTTGTTAGGGGAGTGGTTTTGAGTGCTGAAGTTCAGCGCTCTGCTGTTGATGTAACTGTCAAATGTTAAACTTTTCTCTTGGGGAGTAACTTAAAAATTGTTGGTGCTTTCCAAGAACAAAAAAATTTCTTCCCTCACTTTCATTTTGTTTGGTCCCGATTTTATTATTAATATTTATTTTTAGTAATATTTATTATGTTAGTATATATGAATAATATTTATTAATATTATTAAACAAATATATTTTTAGTTTAAAACCACCAACATTCACACTTTTTCACGCTGTATCTTTTTCCATGTCAGTTCAGTGGACAAATCTGGAATTTGGCTTCAAAAGCAAAATAGACACCTTGAACATACATATTTTCACCTTTTCGAATTTCTGAGGATGTTTTGATCCACTCGGCAGGTCAGTTTTCTCCAGAGTGGAAGTGTGTACATTCAGAGTGTCTGTTTTTCTGTTGAAGCCAAGTCCCAAATCTCTCTCTTAATTTTGAAAAATACCGTGACCCTGTTCTTTATAATTAGCTATTGACTCGCCTGAAGGCACAATGAGTATACTTTAACATGTGGACTGACTCTCTCTTGCATTTTGAACTCTGGAAAATATAAATTCTTTGCCTGTTCTTATTACTTCTTCGCCATTTCACCATCATCACAGAGAAGATGGCCTTAGTAAATGTTTACTTCCCTTTCTGGCCTGATGCCTCCAGATGCTTAGTTGCTTTCCCATAGCCCTTTGTGGGTGGAGCAGATTCCCACTGTGGAACTAGTTTGTGTGCACTCTCTTGAAAGTGATTGAAGAAGGAATTTTGTTTTAAAACTTTTAAGAAGCTAAAACAAACAATGTCTCAGCGTGGGAGTGGACCAAATCCCATAGGCTGCATAACATGTGATGGTTGAATGGCAGACTTCCTGGGTTTTCACTCCAGGTACTTTATTAAAAAATACTTCCAAGATGGGAAGTTTTCTATATTACATTTAAGTATTTTATTATATTTGTGGTTGGTTGGTTGTTTTTTGTTTTTGTTTTTAAATACAAGTATGGAGTTTAAAAAAAGAAAAAGCATGAGGTTATGGCTTTATTCTGAAGTCTTCCAAGGTAAGAACTGGTAACATTGATAAGCAGCACTTACTAAGCAGACTTCTAAGCAGTGTCTGACAGCCAGGTTGGAAAAAAAGCTGACTAGCTGTAAATGCCATTGTGTATGTGTGTACTTAAGAGAAACATCTTTTACTCCAAAGGTCTAGTGCATCTGAATGGTTCATAGTCTTTACTTGCAGAATTGTTTTTAGTATCTGTTTAGTGGTGTTTGAGTTAATGGTACTAGCCTCTGCAAGTTATTCTATAAATAGTATAAGCATTGTGTAATTTTAGTCATGGTATAGTCAGTTAAGCATGATGATGAATTATCTCTGGAAAAATTTAAATCATTTGATATCTTTATATAAATTGGCATAGGAGGAACAAGAGTGTAGCATACCTCTAGTTAATATTTCTGTGTCTTTCAGAAAGAAGAGCATTGTTTTTTACCTCTTCACTGAAATATACTTGGTGCTTGAGAACTTCTGGGTTGTCCTGTTGCTTTATTAGCAATGCCTATAGTAGCTTAGGAATGCCAAGCTCCATCATGACTGCTAATATAATGAGGAATTGCTGTGTTCATTTTATTTTTTTTTTTTTTTCCATTCATGTCTGCTTCTGTCAACCACAACTCCTCTTGTCATTCAGTTGACTTCTGGTGCTGCTTTTCTCCTTCCTGTCCCCATCCTAGCCTTATCTTCCTTGGCCTGGCTCCTCCAAATACAACAAAGAGGAAGAAGAAAAGCTTTCATATCACTCTTCACATCTGTTTCCATCTCCTTTGGCGAATTCTGCTTCTACACAGAAATGTGGCCTTACTTGACCTTTGGTCACAGATTTTTCCTCTCTGGTCAAACACCCAGTCATTTGACCTTGTCTTGGGCAACTGCTGCTCTTCAGCTAATCCTCCGGTTTCCTCAGTCCTCCTTCCCAGCCATCACCTCATCTTCTTTAAATATTGCTCTCCCTCTCAGAGGCCTTTTGCAACCTCCAGTCTGTGGGTGTCCTGTGTACCTTGCCCTTGTTTTGGCTGCTCTGGGCTGTGCTTGCTCAGCTCTGCAGTGAGCACACCCTCAATTTTCGTTTCCTCCATGTCTCCATTTTTCTTCTAGAGAAAATCACATGACTGTACAGACTTCCTCTGTGAAAAATGACTTTTATTTTTCAAACAGCCTTGCTCCCTAGCTATGTTGAATCTTAGCTTGTTTGCTGTTTTTTTTAATATCTTTTTCTTTATTCAAGATCTCTCTAGTTTCTTTTACGAGGAAGGGAAGATCTTCTTGTGCTTTACTCTTGGTATAGAGCAGGTACTCACCTGCTTTTTCAACCCTGCCTTATACATGTTCAGGTTCTGAGTGTTTTCTCAGAACAGGTTATAGTATTTTGCAGGCAATGAACTTCAGTTACTCATTTATCATGAGGTTGGCTGACATCTAATTTTTTTAATACCTTAATATCTTTATTTGTAAACCAGAGCAGTTAAGTGCCCCACAGATTGCAAAAATTAATTGCTGGAAGTTAATTTATGCCTCTTGGAAAGATAGAAAAATATGAGAGTTCCATTTTCTGGCTCTCAGAAGCAGTTCTGAAAGTTGGTCTCCATAGAGAGCAGGGCAGGAAACCCGCACTGCTGCAATTTGCTTGTTTTGTTCTGTGTGCAGTTCAGAGCCCTGTCGTCTTGTGTGTCTGGCAGTGTTAAGAACTGAAAAATAATTAAGACCTAAACAAAAAACAACCAAAAAAACCCCAAACCCATAAAAACTCAAAAACCAAACCAACCCAAAAAACCCCCAAAACCAGCCTTAGTTACTTAATAAGCAGAAGAGCCTTGCCTTACTCTAGGGAGTCACACTGAGAGAATAAAAAAAAAAATCCCACCTGAACTTAAATTTCTTAATAATTATCTTCTTGTTATATTTGATGGTTTCTGAAAATGTTTTTAGTAAAACTGTGGAGCAAAAATGCAGTAGCAGGTAGAACTTGTACATGGCAAAGTGAATCGGAATCAGTAATTGAAAGATAACAGAAGCATTAACTGTGTGGTGCTCCAGGGGGAAGCCTGTAGGTGAGAGAAAAGGATTAACTGCAGATCAAACGAAACCAGCTTTATTAATTATAGCAGTGGTGCCCATGCCTCTAAGGAAGTGACCTGAATAGCCTGTATGGTTTTTATTGCATCTTTTGTCGATACATGTTTTTAATTTACAGGTAATTGCAACAAGACTTGAAATGCTACTTAAACGGCAGCAAGAGAGAGAAATACACAAAATGAAAGGAGAAAGAGCTCTCTTACACCATTTTGTCTAAGTGTCTCCATGTGTAACTGTTTACCCACCACACCCATGCTTTGTCAGGGTAACTTTTTGTATTTGTGTGGGTGGTCACCATCAAGATTCTCTCCAACAGAAGTGATTTTTGTGTTGTATTTTAATCTATGCTACACCAGTGCTATGCAAAATGATTAGACTAGCACCGTGGTTAGTTGCTTTTTAAAAAAGAAAAAAGATACAGTAACTTGCGAACAGTAACATGGATACAACCACAGAGTATAAAATAATCCTTACAGCTGTATTTTCAGTGTCACTGGCTTAATCTACACAGGAAGAAACACAGATGAGTGCTAGAAGTCATTGCTCAAGCGATAATTATATTAACCATCCACTATACATTTTTATGTCTGGTTACCCTTTAAGAAAATTGTCTTTCCTGAGGCCTACTGAAGTTCATACTAGACTCCCCTTGACTTTCAGACACAGGAATTGGAACATTCATCTTACATTAACAGTAGTCTGTGCCAAAATCACTGTGATAGAATTTAGCTGTGGTGTTACTTGGTTTATTTTGGTGAAATATGAAGCATAAATTTGGCTCTGTTAGTTCAAATCATCTTAGAAGCTGGCATCTTTATGTCGTGCTACATCTTTTAAATTTTCTTCTACAGATTGGCTTCAAGTAAGGTTTCCTTAATTGTCAGCTTGCAATGACTGTTTATATCTTCTTCCTTGTGCTGTATCTGGAGATGTGTGCTAAATTAATGGGAAAGCGATTAGCCAAACTCCGGATTCTGTGCTTGACTGACGCTTCTAGCTGTGAACATATTATAGCTGTCTGTCTGGTCTTCACAGCTTCTCTTTGAGTTTCAGATGAGACTGGAGATAAAGATGCCAAATCTCTAAATGGTGTAGAAACTCCTGATGTTACAAAGGTTACATTCATTTGAGGCACTGAGGCTTACATTTAGCTGATGATACATCAGGAAGGGTTTTGATGGCGTGTTATAGGGTCTACCCTAACTACAGTTTTATACTAGCTTATTTGCTTTCAAATAAGAGTAAACAAGAGCCTAACCTTATTCTGGAATACAAATGTTTTCTGATATTTTTTTATCTACAGCTCTAGGTTTTGTACCAGTCTAAATGCATCTATACTGAAGGTGCTCTTTCATCTGCATTTGTTCAAAACCTGTGTGTATACAAACACTGATGGGAAATCTGAGCTTTGGAATTTGCTTTCTGATGCAGATTAAGTTTGTAAGTTTTCCCTGGAGAGTCTGAATGGAAATCAGGATTTGAGGAAGGTCATTTATCACTTACAAATGACAGTCATCAAGTCTTAAAAAGTAAGTTCTGCTATGGGACTACACTGATCTCAGTTGCCACAAGAGAGTGCAGGACAGAAGGAAGGCTGGGCTATTGCTTTCAGCAAGCAGCATGCACTTAGTTTTAAACTGATTGTCAAACTGTACCCATAGGCTGTGGTCTCATGTTACAGGGAAGCCAGTCTAGAAGGTTGCTGCTACCGTAAGGAGTGATCCTGCTTTGCCTGCTCCCACAATCATGTTCCCATCGCTTCCTTTGTGCCAGCTCTGTGCATTGGACCCATTGGCCAGTTCCACTTAGTCACCCAGTAGAGAACTAGTCACTGCTGCATTAATGAGTTTAATTGATTTAGTGAAAGACCTGATGATCATTAGAACTGGCATAAAGAAAGGGGTAGAGACCACACAGTAGTAGTATGAATGTCCAAGGGTAGAGTTCAGACTTTTTTTTCACAGTTTAAATCAGTCTACATCCTCGCTTTCATGTTTGTGCCACTTCTGGTATGCGCTCAGCCAACTGATAAGCATGATCAGGGACCTGGTTTGGTTGAAAATTGGTTTGATTCCCTCGCCTTCCACCCCCCAACTTTTTTCTGTATCATTTCTCTGATCCTGTCACTGTACAGCCTCAAAGGCTCTTGTAGCATGGTGGGGATAAAAGGCACTCCCACCTCTTCTCAGGGAGGTGGGAATGCTGAGTTACCCTTTCAGATGACCACCAGTACTTAACTTGATTTGAAATGATCATAACTGCAGGCTTAGTAAAGTCATCATCTTCTATATTGTTTATACCCTAGGCATATTTAAAGATTTTTGAAAATTCCATGCTGGAGGAGGATTTTCTTCCTTTTTAACTGCTCACGAGTTCATTTGGTTGACAAATGGTAGCAAAAAATATGAATATATAGAACGATGGCAGTGTTTTCTGAAAATAAATAGATTACAGAGGCTTGTGGGAGCAGTAGGCTGTTGTTCTCAGGGCAACTACTAAATTGCTGTAGGAACCTGACTCCAAGTGATAGGAACTGTATCCTGTTTCTTATCAAATAAAGATGTTAATCATCTTTTATTATTTGTCATACTGTATTTATCACCGCAGTGTCTCCATAAATACATCTGGCAACAATACTTTCCAGGTCATTTATTAAGATTTATATCCTTTAAGTGGTTACTCTAAGGCACCATGTTTTTATGCCTACAACCTGCCTTTCTGACAGCTAACACACTTAAATTACTATTCCTTGAAAATAGGTCTTCACCTGTTCCCTTTCTCAGTTTATTCTCTGTCTGTCAATTTGGGTGGCCAAGTTATGTAGAAAGGGATAGGGAACCACAGAGGGAAGGAAATCTGGTATTAACTCACTTTTGTGGTACTTGCTCACATTCATAACTCTTGGGTTATATATGAATTACTGCTGTTTCTGAAGATTTTCTGGTACCTGTAGATGTACAAGAGTGCTGTTTGGTAGCTGCACATGTAGAAGTGAGTTTGCATGCTATTACTGATTATGTCAGCTTTTGAAAATACCCACAAAGATGCTGATTTACTATAAATGGCAGTCTCTTCATACCTGTAGCAATAGCAATCTAGAGAAGCCATTGCCTATATAAATTTCACAAACAGTGACTTTTTTTTGTTTTGCTCTGCATCATTTTCTTGATCTAGCTATGTGCTTATCTCTCCAATTGAGTGTTTCACTTTTGTTACTTTTTTTTTAATTTTTAAGTCTTAGGTCATCATTAATTTGTTCTTTCTGCTCAGAAATTGAGAAGCAGAGTATTTGGGGTGGTCTGCAGCCTCAGTGTTCTCAAAGCTACACCTCAGTTGTTGTCCCTATGACAAAGATGGCAAAACAGCATGAGATCTCAGATAGGTCGTGTCTGGGAGAATTTTTGAATTAATGAAATGGTTTGTTTTATATATTAAATTAATTAACCAAAGAGAACAATGCAGTAGGGTTATTTTGTTGTTTTTTTGGGGGATTTTTTGTGTTATTTATGTGTTGGTGTATGTTTGGTTTTTTTTTTTTTGAGAGCTGAGTCATACTTTATTCACTTTTTTCCCCAAAAAAGAACAGCCTTTAATACATCTGTAGGCAAAGTGATAAACATATTATAAGGAGTCAAAGGGATTTTTTTTTCCCCTCCTACTGAAAATGAGTCAGCAATTAAATTATCTTGAAAGAAAATCAGTATTGAGTTTGTTGTCTGGGTTTAGCAAATGTTTACATTTTAAGAAAACGTTTATACTAGTGGTGTTCAGAGTGCTAAATTGTGTAAGTGGTCTCCTGTATAGTGAAGTGCATGTCCTTAAATGTCTGTCAATATGAAATATTCTTATTGGATCAGAACAGCAGATTTCCCATGTTTTACTAAAACAGTCAATATCTTCAATTTAATTTTTTTTCTTGCAAGGCTAGATTGAAAACCTCACTGTGAAGTGTAATTGCCATATGAAGTAGTTTAATCCTGTTCTGAATTTTGTGGCTATATTGTACAAATGATGAGATGTGGTAGTATGGAAAAGCTTGACAGAAGCATTCCTATGTAAATATGAAGATTAATTCAATATTTTCAGTACTGCTTTGGTCAGGAAGAATTAAGTGACTTGACATTTTGGGGGGACTTAATGTGGAAGGAGAATAGGTGGCTCTGCTGGAGGTCTTGTTCCAGGCTGAAGGAGGCTCCTCTGTGTGTCTGCTTAAAATCCCTCATGCTGAATGTTTAGCTTCCCAGTTAATGAGGTAGGACAGACTGATGAAATAAAAGGAGTGGTGAAAGTGTGTATGAATGCTGACATGTTTGACGGATGCATTGTTTGAGGTTAGGTGTATTAAATGCTCGAGCAGCTTTGCCAAGGGGATCAAGTCAGACTGTGACTGCAGGGTATGTAGATCTACCTAGGCTAGCTTTGAGCTGATAGTGGAGTAATCGTAGCAGTAATGACAATCGGCACAAGCTGTGAACCCTTTTAGAGAAATCTGACTAATACATGGATACTTAACCTTTGCTGAGTTTTGTGCTGCCATCACCATGCTCTTGTTTGCTCGAGCAGTGACTAGTTTGAGTAAATGCATGCAGCCTGTAGCGTAAATAAACCCTTCATAAACCCAAGAAATCATAGAGCTTTTTTTCTGCAGTCTTTTTTTAAAATTGATCCTCTGGTAAAGAGCAGTTAGAAAAATGAAAAAATGGTAAAGCAAAGGGGAATAAGATGCAAACACTGAGAGAGCAGGGAAAATGCTGATGATTGTGATGAGATTGGTAACTCAGTTCTCTCCATTTTGTGTCGCTATAGATGAATTCAAAGTGTCTGTGTTCACCAGACTGTAGCTTGCTGTTGACTTTTGAAATATTCTGATATGCATTCAAGCTTACCAACACTGTGTTTCTGAGAAGATTCACTGATGGTAGCAGCAGGATGCAGCCAAAATGCTTTCTATAGGATACCATCTATTGTGCTGTCTGGTTGACTTTTCCAACACTGATTCATCTGCTGCTGCCCTATTTAAGTTATCACTGAATTGATGAGGCACAAAGCGTGGTTGATTCGCTTGGAAAAAATGCCAACAAATAGTGTTCTCCTGAAATTTTATGAGGGATTGTTCTCCCTGCCTGCCAAAACACCGATGGCAGAAATAAAATAGAGTAAAAACTAATGATGACAAAACCAATCAAGTTGAAACTTTCATGGAGGAATTTGTGTGCACAAAACTGAGAGGTCTGATGACAATGCTAGTTAAACGGTGAAGGAAAGAACCAGCTACTGTGATAAGGGATGTAGGAAAAGCCAAGCTATAATAATGGAAGTAGGGGACTGTCCTTGGGAAGAAATGGTGCTTTTAGCAAATGGAAGATAAACTGATGGAAAAAAAATGCAAGCCCACTTCTGTCAGTGTGAACATATCTGATTAACTGCTTTCCTGTGATACTTGATGTGAGTGAACACTGTTTCCTTGCAGCCTAAGGTAGATAATGTTTAACTAAGCATAAATTTAAAACTAGACTTAAGTTACCTGGGGCCAAAATGACTAATGTGTAGGAGAGGTGAGGAGCATTACTCATCACATGAAGTGAGTTTATCATAATTGGGAGGAAGTCAGGTGTGATTCCCTTGTACTGAGTGCTAATGGAATGTCAGGGGATGGAGATTTGGACCTCACAACAGCAACTGCTTGGTTTTTTTTTATCCAGGAAAGGAGGTGAGGGAGGCAGTAACAAAGCAAGCAAGTAGTAGTTAACATGTTGTGAGTGCCATGAAAAGGGAGAAGAAGTAGGAAACATAAGTGGAAAAAAATGGGGAAGGAGAAACTGTATGTTGGCTTTTTCCATATGATTATGCATGGAGGTGTTTGCTGTATAAACATATTTTAGGGAATATTTCAGTAAAAATGGCTGTACATTAGAGATATGGGGCACTACGTTGTCTTAATAAAAAGTAGTAAGTGACGCTTTTAGTAATTGGTGCTTGGCCTGAACCTGGAAATGCTCTCATGTTCATTTATTTGCCTGCTGTACGCTTCTGCATCAGTTTAAACCAGCAGCACCAGCTGTAGCTTTGGTGATGATCTTGAGCAACACTTTGCAGTGAAGAGCAGCCACCCCAGCTGGTGGAAGCAGGAACGAGATCTTTAGAGGTGATGCACCTGTGAAATGCCATGAAGATGGTCATGTAAAGAGCTATGCAAGTTTTTACACTATCATGTCAAACATTACTCAGTTGTTACTGCGTATGGCTATTCAACGGTGCAGGATTGATTAAGCCATTTAAAGGGCCCTTGTTTAACCTTTGGTTTTGTTCGCTTCGTGATCATACTATAGAAGAGAATCTTCTCATTTATTCAGAGACCTCAATTTCTTTGGATTTTAATTATTTTTAATTTGGTGGTGACTTTTCTTCTTTTCTGAGATCCTTAATGTAGCATGCCATATAGTGTTTAACATAAAAAAAAAAGAAAATAAAGAGTAGGAATAGGCAATACTGAGACTACAAGATACAGTGGAAAAGTGTGTTTCAGTCATTCAACTTCAATGAAAGAATAATATTCCTTTCAAACTTTAATAGTATATGTTACACTTCCACTTGATGTTAATATAATATTTATAATGTGCTTAGATGTTTTTAACATGCAGTGCTCAGTTGAATATTATCGATCCTGCAATTATTGAATTACTGCAATAAATAAAAACTGTAACAGGTATGATGCAGCAAGACTCAATTCTGCTTTGTGATACCTGCATTTGTCAGCAACACAAAGTTTTTATGTATATAGCATTAAATTTGTACTGAACTGTTTGCCTGTGAATGTTTAGTCAATAGAGAACAAATAGCAGATGTCAAATAACCTTCAACTGTACAATAAACTAGAAATTATTGGATGAATGCAATAATGTCTCTTGAAAGCCATGCTGCCCAAAATGGGGAACTGCCTCAGAGTTACTTCTGCAGAACTACTTTCTTTTTTTTTTTTTCCTTTTTTCTTTTTGTGGTAATGTTGGCAAGCAATGGCATGTCTTCCATTGCACAGCTGCAAGTATAGAAGTTTTTTGTTTGTTTGTTTGTTTGTTTTTTTCTCTTTTCCTTTCTGTAGCTTAGTTATCATTGTTGCATGCAGTGAAGTGCTCTGGAAAGGAGAGGCATGACAAGCCAGAGGGACTTGTTGCCACTCTGAAAGTGAAGGTGGCGAGTGAGAAATCTGGTGTAATTCTCTGTCCTCCAACAAAACTAGAAAAATGTATGCTGATCATTAAGCTTTAGACATTTGACTAGGTAAATGAAATGCTTGATGCTTCCAAATGCAAGTTTGGAAAAGGCAAATAAGAACCATAATCTATGCCTTTACTTCTGGGTGCCTGTTGCAGAACAACTGTATTGGAGTATATTTTAAGAGTGTGGGTGGTTTTAGCTTTGTTTTTTGTTTGTTTGTTTTGTTTTGTTTTGTTTTTAATCAGATCAAATGTTTGAAGAAAATAAAGAAAAGCTTTTTGCAGTCAAAAATACATGTCCTGGTGGCAGACTTTTAGATTAAAAATTTATATGGTAACAATTGTGGGTCCAATATGATGTCATGATAGATGAAAATTAATACTCTTAGGAAATAAGCATGAAGAAAAATGGACAGCCATATATTTTTATTTTTCCATATTTCTGTCTCAGGCAATCATGACAGGAAAAGAAAGGTAGAGAATGACAGAAGTGATTTTTTTTTTTTTTTTTTTTTGTCTCCATAAAGTTTATTGTATGTATAGCTCTTTTTCTGATCTGCTTTTCAGATTTCAGCTATGTAAAACTGACCTCTTGATGTCATATTTGACACTTTAAATATCAAGTAGAAAGCTTTGTGGCATTAATTTTATAAATAGATCTAGTACTCAAAAATAGTCATATTGATAATCAGATTTGTCTGTTTTAGTTCTGGAATGGTCACTACATGTTTGTGTAACTGGAAACCTTGTCATACATAAAATTTAATCCTTTTGGGAGCTGGTCTGTAGAGCAGCATTTAAGTAAATAGTCAATAGGAATGTGTCTCTGTTCCTGTGTTTGCCTTGAATTTAAATTTTGATGTGCAGTGGGTTCAAAGAAAGCTGTATATTTTTCACTAGAGTTTCTCTTTGTACTCCAGTAGTTTCATGGTTCTGTAAATTGATGACTCCACTCTGGAATTAATTTTGCTGCCCTTCTCAAGTTCTTCTACCTGGTTAAGACATGTAACAGCATATGCTGTACTTTGCTATGTTAGTGTTAAACAGAGATGGTGATCCCTGCGTCTGACCTGATGTGTCTTTGCAAAATCTCTGCTGTTTGTTAGAAACAAAGCTAGTAATTTAATTGGCATGTCTAACTGTGCCATCGGTAGTCTATTTACCTTAATAATCTGGGGGAAAATAATGTGCTATTTACAGCTAATAAATTGGTAGCCGAAGGGACTTCTTATTTACCTGTTTGTTTTTTAGTTTGCATATCAATTTTAATTTAAGTTCTTCTCAATATTATTTCAGGATTTAAGAAATTGGGTCTTTAGGCATTTTGTTTGTTTCTTGATGAGTTAGGGCCCCTAATTATGGAATTAAGTTTTCCACACTGCTGCTCTTATGAAATACAGCATGTTCTGTGCCTGTTCTGATCTCGTATGTAACACAAGATCCTGTTTCAGTTGGGCATAGCTCCACCAGAACTGGCCATCTATCCAGCTTTGTTTACTACATACTTTGTTGGTGTCAGTTAAACATTGATAGCTGCATTTCTGTGCATGGAAAGAGGAGCATAGGGACAGTGACTCTGGCAAGTTAATGAATAATGTCACTGCAAAGTGTATGTTTTGGTTTGGGGATATTTTTTTTAAGTTGATAGCCTATGATGGCAAATGAAAAGTTTTCTTTTTCAGCTCTGTTACAGACTTGGGATGAGTTGGACCTAAATTCAGAGTAAGCTATAAATGGCAAAGGCCTGACTGAAAATCATGAATGAGTCCCTTTCCTGCCATTGGCTTCGGTGCCTTTCCAGGCCAACTTTAATCAGCGTCATGTAGCCCGTGGTTACCTGCATCTGGCAGGTTGGATTTGGGTTCATGCTTTCATTTTGGAAATCATACCCCCAGAGAAGAAAAAAATTTTTTTGTAAACTTAATGATTTAGTAGAAAGGAGGTAGTTCTTATGCTGTCGTGAAAACTAAGTCTTCTTTTGCTTTTTATGCACTTGTGTTTTAGGGCACTGATGAATTGCATAGCTTTTTGTCCTCAGGTTTACATGCCTTTTATCACTGCAGTGTTGTGGAAATGCAGAGGTCTGTCCTGAGCTGTATATGTAGCACAGGTGGTAAAACCACTTTAAACTTAGTATCTGGATAGAATGATGGTAACACACAGTTGCAGTGAGGCATGACCTGCAGTTGAGAGCTTAAACTGTTCATTTTTTGAGTGCCTACAGCTGGTCCTGGCAGCTGCCAGAGCTCTGTGGTGGTGGGAGTTGATTATTTATTTATTTATTACTTCTTACACATAACTGCAGACTGCAGAAAGGGTGAATACCGTAAAAATGTAAATAGTTAAATTGCATTTCCTTCTTGGTTACTCTGCCATCCCTCTTTCTGTTTGGGCGGGAGAATTTAAAAAGTAAGACCCTGTTGTTCTGCCCTGGTGGTGTCCTCTGTCCTTCCATCCTCAGCAGAAGCAACTCTCACCTCCGGAAGAAATACAACTTGGTTGCTTTGCACAACAGCTTGCTGTTGGGAGCTGCTGCACAGCTGCTGCTGTGTCTCTGCGAAAGAGAGATGGAGAAGTAAACAGGAAAACAAGGAGTGCTTGAGTCAGTTGATTTGTTAACTTTCAGAATTAGTAATTGCAGAATTAAACGAATTTTTGTGTGGTCTTCAAAACAGGGTTTGTGAGGTGAACAGCGTCCAGCTTTCTCCTTGTTTTGTTTTGAATGTATGCCTGTGGCTTCAGGCCTCCTGGCCGGTAAGTGCGGATGCAGAGCTGCCTGGCGGGACCTGTAGGGTTTAGCGACCTGCCCCCAACCACGGAGTATGGCTCACTTAGTGCTTCGGACAGTTTCCTTTCAAGAGCTGAAACTGAGAGATCAAAACCGCCTCCTTATAGCCAAGCGTGGCTTTTCATTCCCCAGAGGTGTGAAGCAGGCGGGCTGTGGGGCCCCGGCCTGGCCGGGCCATCGAGCCGCTCTGCCCCGGGCTGCAGGAAGCAGCTCTGCTGGCAGCATCGCCCTCTCTCAGAAGTCAGCGGCGAGTGGAAACATCAGCAAACCCTTTCCCTTTGGAAGACTTCAGCAAGAGATCAAAGGCAACGCTTTAGCCTTGGGAAGCGTTTTTGCTACCCGGGCCTGTCTGCATGTGTGTTATTTCTTTCCTGGGTTTGATCCAGCCGCTTTCCTAACTCACTTGAAGCTTTGCTCTCAGTGTGTTGTCTTGGCTACAGGTTCCTTTCATTTTCTGGAGAGTACTCCTGTGCAATTGGCTTTGCACTGTACTGGTAGGGGTTGCTGGCCAGAAACTGATGTGTTAGTATTTAAGGTGATGCAAAATTAAAATGAGGATTTCAACAAAAAAAGCAAAATTAAAACTTCTTTAGTCCTGTATCTGCATATACCTTTTCTCAGATACAGAACAGATTAAGTGTTGTATTTTGTAATAGCTTAACTTCTCATAACCAGCAATCTGTAAAACATACCTATGCTTTTAAAACGTCCTTTTGTTTGTTCTTACTCCAAGTCATCTGGTACTAAAAATAAATACAACTCACCCAGTCTCAATGGCATTGACCATCCAGTGTTTTACCACTGTAAGCTGTAGATCTGATTCTGGCTTGGCTGTAAGTCTAAATGTTTGGTGCTGGTGTCGCACAGCCTTTGTGCAATGTTTTCACTACTTGCTTTTAGTGGGTAGTGTGTTAGGTGTGATACGTAAACACTTCTGATGAATCAGTATTTTTTGTATTTAGTCTATGCTATAGAGAGGCTGTAACTGAAAAGTGATTCAGCTTTGCACAACAGAGTTGGAACATATTCATAAAATGCTTTTGCAGAACAGATAGAGGATTGTGTAGAGGAACATTATTTGGCCAGTGCATTGCAACATGAAGATGGATTTTGTTCTAGCTCATCCGTCTTTTGTTTGTGTTTTGTATTTGAATTCTGAGGTGTGCAATATGAAACTGTCAGGCATCTAAACGAGACCTATACTTCTTGAGGTGCAAAGAAGTTAATATTGCACATGAATACAAATATTATAGGGGCAGTGGTTTTGTGGGTTCTTTATAGCATCATATGATGGCATTATGTATTTTGTTTGTTTGCAATAACCACCTCATTGTAACAATCTTTAGGTACTTTGTGGACTTCATACTGTTCCCTCTTATACCACCAGATCAATTGCTAGTGGGGTAAATACTGGAAAATAGCAAGATGTATGTGTGCCCTTGATGATTTTTTTACTTGCTGGAAATTCGAGTTTCATCTTATGATCAGTTATTTCTCCATAGATTGTGGTAATTTTCTGGCAAACTTCTCTGAGTATAGTCTGGTTCACCTTCTTCAGTGAATGTGCAGAAATGAAGACAGGAAAGATAACGGTACCTAATTTTTAGCTTATGGGTTTTTCTGTGCTCTGTTCTTCCATAGTTGTTAGCTGAGTGGCTGTCAGTGTTTTCTTTGATGTCAGCCTTTCAGAACTTGATGCTTTGTTGCTCAGCCTTTACATGCTGTTCCTGTGCCTCCTGACTAAATTCCCAGTGTTTTGGAAAGAAGCACCAGTGGAAATAATTCTGGTGCTGTTTTGTTGTTTGGTTTTTGTTTTTTTTTTTTTTTTTTCCATTTCTTCCTTCATTATATATAGAAAATTGTGGTTTTCATTGGAAGATTGATTGTTCTCTACAGAATTCCCTGCCCCAAGCACCTCTAGTGCTGTGAAAATGTCTAATTACAATTTCATGCTACAGTCTAAGAAAGCTTATCTTCCTTTGCTGCTTAAAGGACTCAGACTAGTTGTCCTGATGTATCATGGGGCAGCAGCTGAGTTAATGAGTAAAGATATTTTAAAAAGAGTAAGCCCCAAACCTCAAATGTGCAGAATGGGACACCTTAACTGTTAGTGACGTACCTTATCTTCTGTTTTATTTTTAGTTGCTCTTCTACAACGAGTAGCAGAATTAGAAAAGGTCAATGCAGAATTCCTGCGCACAAAGCAGCAACTTGAGCAAGAATTTAATCAAAAGAGAGCAAAATTTAAGGAGTTATACTTGGCTAAGGAAGGTAAGTTCTCAATTCTCTGAATTATTATAAAATTTATTAAACTTAATCTTCAAATAATCCCCGAATAATCTTTGTAATGCCAATTACTACCCCCATTTGCCCATGCACACCACATGCTTCCCTTTTTTTTTTTTTTTTTTTTTTTTTTTTGGTTAAGGATAATTGGGATTTAAGGGGGTTTTCTGCTGGGATAGTGACTACATACCCAGCATGGTTAGTGGGATAAGGTATTGTTGTTGTCTGATTTGCCAAAAATGGAAAAGTTATGGTATTCTTTCAAACAGATATAGTAAAAACATAAGAGACAAGGAGAGAGTAAAATTCAGTATGTGACTATTTAGCTTCCTAGAATGAATTTGTAGAATTAAACTTAGATTTGCCTGCATGGATAGGAGTCGGCAGAGCAACTTGATGTACAGGCAGAAACACCACCACTGAGTTTTAATACTAAATTTCTGAAGTTGTGGTGTGCTCGTTCTCTGAACAGTGAAAAGATGTAGTCTAGATGGTGTACTGTTTGTACTTTGTGGCTAACTTTTTTATGTAATATTAATTTGTCTTAAATTTCATTCTGAGGTAGAATGTAAGCAGGCAAACAGTATAAAAGCTTTAATACCAGCCAAGGGCATCTATTTCCATAACACGCTTTATAGGAAAATTTGAACCATATGAGCTCAAATATCAGATGAAGAATTGGACAGTAGAGATAGCTGTTGTTCTAAGAGTCAGACTGATTTATTTCTAATCCTGATGATTTTCCTGTTCTTTACATATGAAAGTAGAGCCAAAAAATAATACATTAAGACTGCAGCTGCTTGTGTAGGTTTGAGAGCAGAAATACAACAGGCATAATGAAGATCAGATCATACAGAAGGTTGATTTCTGTGTGTTTCTAGCAGCTGGATGAGAGGAAATTAAAGGTACAAGACACTACTGATGAGATCATCAATAGTTGTCCCTTTTCAGAGCAGTAAAAAACATTAAAAATAAAAATAAATTGTGATGGGGGGAGGGGAAAAAAAATCCAACTTTCACATGTACTGAAGTGAAAGGATACCGGAGGAAAATATACAAGCACTTACTTGTCTTTTTTTCTTTTCCCAAAACATTTTTCCCTCCCTGTTTTCCAAGACCGTTTCCTAAATGTACATTGGGACTGTCACAACCCATCCTTAATACTGACATTTGAAAACTAAGTAATATAAATTCTACAGAATCTTGGGTTTTTTAATGAGAAGATTAATGTCATTTTGAGTACCTGATTAGCTCTGTGTTCCATATTCTCTATCAAGGCATAAGGTGTTGGGTACCAGGATTAATTAAGCTTTTTGATATTGAGGGAAATACATGGAGATGGCTTGGTGTTTCTTGTACACTAGCTAGATGTTTCTGCTAAAAGTGATTGTTGTTGAAATAGGCTATATGGGCATAAAACTCTATTTATTTGTGTTAGTGCTTTTGGAAGTAATTGTATAAGATACATCTTCCAGAGCTTTTTCCTTCAGATTAACTGAAAACTTAGGAGAATAATGTGAAATTAATTTTATTAGTGAAATAATTTGAATTTCTGTTTATAGGTGCAACAATTAGAGAAGTAATGGATGTTCCATTGAATGCATCTCTTTTTTCAGGAGAAGCTCAGTGTTAGCAAAGCCATCGTAAAGAGCAAATTAGGCTGCATAATTTTCTTATGTGGGTTCCATGTAGTGGTCTCAGTGTTTCTGTTCAAGAAAAATGAAGTGTACTATCCAAATTCAGAACCAAGTTGATGCCAAAAATGGGGGAAGAACTGCCTTCCTCTCTGTTGTTCTTAAATTTTTCAGATTCATTACCAGAATTAGTTAAATAATGAACTAATTAAAAGCACAGTTTACTTTCATAAGTTACATTGATTCATACTTTATATCTACAGTGTCTGCTTTGTGGCTGCCCCCGTGAGAAGGTACTTGTTTAATAAAAGGCAAGGGCAAACGAAGTCAAGCAATAATGTTCCCTAAAGATACCTGCTAATGTTTGTTCAGTTGTTATGAGTAGATGTTTTAATATCAGTGCTTCCTTCACTCCCATGTTAGAGCACTATTCTTTGCCATAGCAACTATGGGTACTCTCCAGACTGAATTTATTAATCAAGCTAACTGTAAATAATACTTCTTTTCAGAGGACTTAAAAAGACAAAATGCAGTGCTGCAAGCAGCCCAAGATGATCTGGGACAATTGCGGACCCAGCTGATGGAAGCTCATGCTGAAATGGAGAACATCAAAGCTATAGCTACAGTATCTGAGAATACAAAGCAGGAAGCTATCGATGAGGTGAAGAGACAGTGGCAAGAAGAAGTAGCTTCACTACAAGCTATTATGAAAGGTAACAACCAGGCAAGCTGCTGCCACTGAGATCAGACACCTCTTGAGTATACTTTTAGTGATTTGTGCCTGCGCTTGCACTGAACATGGATAGCTGCTTTTCTTCGCTTGGCAAAACTGGGCTACAGAAGTGGCAGATGAAGCATAGTTCCTAAGTTTGTAAAAAGGAGCGTGGGGTACTTTTCTGTTAATATGAGGATATAATTCAGAAGGAATAATGGCAATGGGAACTCCCACCTATATGCAAAGCATTTCTGAGGGACTATGAATGCCATCCTTCCACAGAGATAAATATAATGTATGTAATTTGTCAAGTCTGAAAACAGCTTTAGGCTGACAGCATAATTCTCTTCTCTCCTGTGTAAACATGGTTCTGCTGTCAGACAGTTAAGTGTCCCTCCAGTATTATCACATGGACTTTTCCCCAGGCTAGTGACTGAACATGCTGCTCTCTATCAGTCGTGGGTCATTTTTTTTTTTTTTCTTACTAGATAGTGCAGAGCTAATCTTTATTGATGTTTCTGAGACAAACTATGTGCAAAGAGCAAAATTCAGGATGTAAAATGGGAACAGACTGATTTCTTAAAGGTTCCCAAACAGGATCACAATATCCAGAGCCTACAACCTGTTGGCTGTAGGCAATCTTTCCATCTCCTGATTGTGTTTTACCCCCCAGAGAAGACGAATCTTCATGTATGCTAAGTACACAAAATTTCTTTTTATTTATGATCTACGTAGATACATGAACCTAGATCAAGGCTCAGTTGTGCCAGCTGTTGTCCATATGTAGACAAAGACAGGCCTGTGCCTGGAGGGGTAATACGAATAACAGAAAAATGAAAGCTATGTGAGAAGTTCTAGTTCCTTTGCATTTTGCAGTAAATAAGTAGGCTTTTGGTAGTTTGTTTGGGTGATGTGCTTGGAGGTACAAAATGTGTTGCTAAATAGGATGTTAGACCTGTGTGTTGTTTTGAAATTAGAGTTACACAGTTTTGGGGGCTTGTTTGTGTTCTAGTAATGGTACAAATTGAGAAGCAAATCTTCTGAATCTTTTGTTTATGTAGTTGGGTTTTGGGGCAAGAGTCAAAGGGAAGGGAGAGTTCACTGTTGTCCTGGTTTTGATCAATTGTGGTAAGTCGTTGACTGGTTGGAGATAGGCGTTCCTAAAGCCCTGTTTTTTAACTTACATTGAAAATAAGTTTTGCAAATGCTGCTTTATAGAGACTGTTCGTGACTATGAGCTCCAGTATCATCACAGGATGGAGCAAGAGCGAGCTCAGTGGAATCAATATCGAGAAAATGTGGAACGGGAAATAGCAGAGTTAAGAAGGCGACTGTCTGAAGGTCAAGAGGAAGAAAACCTAGAAAATGAAATGAAAAAGGTACGTTGAAATCCAGTTCATCAGTTTCTGTTTCAAGATACGCTTGTGGTGTTGTGCATGAGTTCATTTCTATGGCCTGCTGTAATTCCACAGAAATACACATAGCCTCGTTCTGCAAACCTTCAGCTCTTTGTTCATGTAAGTCATCATGACCTTAAAGTGCATTTGAATCCACAAAGATATTGTACCTGATTATGTGGATTCAGTAAGAGAATTGCACCTGAGAAGATGGTAGGTTTGGCCTTCAGCTTGTAAAAGTAGGAGGCCTTGTAAAGTCTCTTGTCATAATGTCAAATGAACTCAAGTAAAACCCCCTTTAGATTTTTCTGGATTGACTACAGATTTATAAAATTTCCTTTACACTTCTGCACCTTTATGCCTTTTCTCAGATCTTATAAACTTCTGAGGTTTTTAATGGGCACTGTATCTGAAATATCTTTCATCTTTCTTTAAGGTAAGCCATGTTTGTGCCACACAGTGCTGCTGGCTTCCAAGGGGCTACAGAACCTTGCTGTCACAAAACAACAGGCTCTAGATGATGAAAGATAATTGCCCTGGAGTTTAGAAAGATTTGTTGTTGTTGTTCAAAGATCTGTGACTTAGAAGAGTTCATAGAAGTAGATCGAAGTACCTTGTATTGAGTTCAGATTTCTTTTTTTTGTTGAGTTTGAAGATGTGTATTTCTCTTTCAGGCAGGAAGGAAATTGAACCTGTCATAATAGATCAATGTTGTGGAATCTTTGTTTATCATATTGTAAAAACTTGCATTTAAGTGAATTTGTCTTCTCAGCAGGCTTACAGTAGTCTTCAAGGTATTCTGAGACAATTTTAATGTAATAAATGATCCTATATTCAATAAAGGAGCAGACTAATATCTGATAATCTTCCACATCACTTCCTTGTTTCTGCTTTCTGCCAGCAGAAGAAAAGCAGTATTAAATATCACAAACATTCCACATAAGAAATATTCTACCTATTTTAATATGTTGTAGCAAGCAATCAGTATTAGTGCTGTGAAATAGAATTCTTTTTCTGAGACTTACAAAGAAAGTCTTGAATATTGCTAGTTGTGGTTGCATAATTGCTGTTTGGTATTCAGTGAGACTGCTCTTCATGTAGCAGTGAGACTGCTCTTCCTGATGTATAAAGGTAGGAGTCAGAGTAAACCTTATTTGCCAATGTTCTGACTACAGAATTACTGCCACTGGAATTTTAAGACACACTGTTTTTAAGAGAAGGTTTTACTGCTATTAAGAGAAAAAAGAGTTTGGTTGAAGCTTCAAGGAAGGTTCAAAATTGGATCAGTGTGGTGAGTCTTCTAGAAACAGCCCAGAAGATGCAGAGGTGTAGAGATGCGTAGTGTAAAAGACCCAGCAGTGCATTGCCAATAAGAATTTTCAGCAAGCAGTCTCTCTCAACTGAGAAAGTCTTTCCAATAACTAAAACTTCAGTGTTTTTTTTTTTGTTTTGTTTTTAATCTGAATGTACTGATGATGTAACAGTCGGAGTTGCGAGTTGCTCGGATGACAGCACAGCTCACCTAAACTTAGTGGCTTTACAATGTGCCAGTTAGCATTTAGAAGTTTATTATAGCAGACAAATAGCATTTTCAACTAAACTCCTTTAAGAGAGAAATAAATAGCCCTTGTGATCCTAAAGGAAAAGGTGATTGGTTTATTAATCTCTGATTAATATGAGCTTGGAAAGCTTTACAGGCCTGTAAAGCAGAGGAACATGTACTTTATATAATAGGAGGGGGAGGGGGAAATCTGGTCTTCAGAGCACATCTTGAAATAATTGCTTAAACTGCTTTGCATGGGTTTTTTAATCTTCTTTGTCATTAAACCTGTGAGTTTTTTCCTCAAGGAGACTAAGAATTAGATCAAAATTAGGAAGAGGACATTCAGTTTTACCTTAAAACAAATGAGCAAATCCCAAGCCCATAAAAAGCTGTGTTTGGCTAGCAAAATAATGAATATTCATGCCTCAGCAGTCAGTGCGAAAGGATGAATTTTCTTGATCACTTGGGATGTGCTATTTGAAGACTTGTGATCAATTCCTCATGCAAAATGGCTTTTCCAGCAAACAACATTGTATTTATCCTCCATCTTTATATGCTTCATTATAAGGATGGTTTTATTTTAAGGCATAAACTTGGAAAGAGTTTTTCAAAAATATCTTCATCTTCTGGCCAGTTCTGAAGAATCTCCAAACATACCAAAGGAGTAAAAATTAAAAGAAGTATTTTGCTCTCTGGGCTGTAAGTAAATACTGTACCAGCATATAATATATCACACTTCTTAAAATTAGCAGAAAACCATGCCTTTGTCTAGCATTCTCAGTGAGAGATGAGGTGAGAAAAATGGACAGAGCAGACTGCAAGTGGTATCTTTCAGTCCAGGGTGCTAATCTTCTTGGCTCTCTTGACTGTATTATATCTCAGTTCATTCATGTTCAATTTGGCTATAAAATCTCTTTTAAACTACGAAGAGCAGCCATGAAATTTAGTACTGTCTCCACATAATTGCTAACAATTCTGCTTGTTGTCTACATACTTGTTTCCGTGAAAGAGGTGCATAGATAAAAATTGTTGCTTGAAATCCTGTAAGTATCTCTTTGAATTTAAAGTTTGTTTATTTGATTGAGCATACAGTTTTGGTATGTGTGCTATCAGGCTTCCAGTGTGCATGTTATTTATCCTGGTTTAGGAGTGCTTGGAGCAGGCAGGTAATGGTTTGATAAGCATCCTGTTTTGAGCTGCATTTACTAGATTGTGACTGCTTTACCAGAGGTATATCCAAGTCTAGCCTGCAAACCTGGCATCTGACATTCTTGAACATCCTGTTGTCAGGAGCATGTCTGGTGGAACACATGCACGTGTCTGGAAGCAGCTGGTTTTGTTTTTCCGTGTAAATATATTTCAGGTTGCAAATTGCCAAATCTCTGTAGAAAATTTGAGCATTCTGTGATTTTTATCATAGAGCAACAATTTCTAAGAAATCTGTGCTGAAAACTGTGTGCATTCTATAAATCTCCCTCCTGACTCAAAAAAGGTAAATACCTTGTTCTAATGATGAACATACTTATCTAGTGATTCATCTTTCGGAAAACGTATTGGTGATTTATAATAATATCTCTATCTTCCCATTGCATTGTAATACAAGATAGATTTGGGGGGTTATCACAGATGCCTAAAGCAATCTATCCATAGCAACAGGTACTTCCATGCAAGCTCTCTGCTTGGTAATGACTGGGCTACCTCTGGGCAACGAGTTGGTGGGGATGAGTCTTGCCCACTGGCAAAATTTGGCTAGTCCCTTTTTATTCAGACCTCATTTCCCATTCAGGAAAGGATCTGGTTTGCTGTTGAAGCTGTGATGAATATAAAGACTCTTCTTAGCACGGTTGTGTCAAACTCTGAGTAGCAGAAGTCTGCAGAACAGGTATTGTGGATATAGAGAGAGCGAGAAAGGACAAACCTCCTGTTACCAAGTTTGCTTATTAGTCAGAAGAGGGGAAATTGGAAGGGGAGAGTAATTTGATTTGTGTGACAGATTTGGCCATGAAGTCTGACTTACAATGAGCTGCTTTTGTTGGTAATGATAAAGAGCATGGAATAGATTTAAAGGAACTTTAAATGGCTTACTCCTACTTTAAAGAGAGATTCTCAAATTGTGTCTGTGTGTTTTCTAATTGTCTTATTTTTAAGGAACAAATTCAGGTACAGTATTGTCTGGGATTTCTGCAGCTGGGTTTTTGTTCTTCTGAAAGCATTGGTTGGTGTAACGGGAAAGGACACTGAGGATTTCTGTAGCTGGCTGTCAGGCTACACATGCAATGTCTGCTGGGGTGACTTGGACTCATTTTGAGCACTTTCCCTCTGTGGAGTCATCTTCACGCTCTGCAGATCCCTTGCAGCGTGTTCTTTAGGCACTGTGCTGGGTGAAGCAGGTTTTGCTGGGGCAGAAATGGTTGGGTGCTTTGTTTTTGAATAGGTGATATGTAAATAAAAGCTGAAAATATGTAAAACCTTGGTCCTTTGACAGTCAAGTTACTTTGGCAAAATGTTAGAAGGAAATAACCATTTTAAGGATCACACCTCTGGAAGAGTTTGAATAATGCCTTTTAACACAGGAAATGTGATTCTGTGGCCCCACTTGTTAACTGTGACGGTATCTCTACGTAGCATTTTTTGACAGGATAGATATTCTCATTTTATTAAAAGTTTGAGTGGGGACTTTAATCTCAATTTGGGAGTCTCAGTAATTATACTTTACCTTCAAAAGCAGACTCGGTGACCAGCACTCATTTTGTTAGCAGATACAGGCTATTGTGAGTGTTTAGCTCCATATCACACTGACCTTTCTTTAATATGGATCCTTACCACCCAACCTTCCACAGCGCAGGCCCCTGCCTTTTTTTTAAAAAACAAAACAAAACAAAACAAAAACCCAACAACAAACACAAACAAACAAACAAAAAACCAAACCAAAACATTTGCAATATGTTGCAACCATAGTGTCAAACTTGAGGTCTGTTTAGCAGTAAAACTCAAGCAGTAAAAGCTGGAGTAATTTTTCTGTTTATGTGGAATTTGATACAGGTTTGCCTTTCCAGTTGGCTGCTGTAGAACAGCAACCTGATCTTGCTTTCAGAGAACTTTCTGACTTTCTCTGAACTGGTTGGTTCCAGCATGGATGCATTTGTTGCTCTGTCTTCAGTGTTGAACCATGTGAGGTTGGACTGGTGATGGAATATTCCTGCCGTTGTCATGAGTAATTAGGAAAAAGCTTGTTCAACAGTCCTAAAAATATTGGGCTATCTTTAGTCCATATAAGCCTGCTACAAGTAGCATTAAATGAATAGAACTGACACAGTAAATGAAATAGAAAGCAATCTTTGAAGTTGCACTCCTGCTCCCATCTGTTTGAAAAATGGGACTGGGTTGCTGGCTGCAGGTGACAGCGTGTGTACGTATGTGTGACACCGTCACATGTCCCTGGTATTGAATTCACTGCGTCATGTCATGTCCCTCGCTTTCCTCATGGATTTTACTTGTACTCTGGTCAAGCAAACTAGCAGTGACAAAATGTAGAAGTGAATGAAACATGAAGAAATTTATTTTTTTCTGTCTATAGAGTTTTCTTTAAAGCTTTTTAGAACCCAAGTGTTTGGTAGCATTTGTATGATTGACAGGTATCGCAATATTATTTTATTTTGTCGATTAATTTTAAGTTTGGAAAACTTCAATAGTCAAAAATATTGTGTGTTTTTCTTCCTGAAAGTCTTGTTTAGAATACAGTTGTAAATAAGCTTAGCAGAAAGTGAAAGTCAAATGAGTAGCCTCTAAGACCCGTGTTCTAGTTTAGATTTAAAACATGACATTAATGCTATCTTTTAGCAGCTGTCTTTACTGATCAGATTAGGAAAAGTGTCATCTTTTGAAATTTCAGCTTTGGGACACAGTTCTCTGCCTTCCCACCCCTGCTGAGTTCTTCCAGTAAAGGTAGAGAACAACTGAGCATTTTGAGATGTCATACATGAAACCAACCCAAATTGCGTTGCTTAAATTCTTTGTGGCCTGAAGAATTTTACAGCGGCGAATATTTGAGTGTTCTGCTTGTGAAGTCTATGGGAGCTGTTACTTTCACCTGGAAAGATTTTAATGCATCCCTGAAGGAAAGCCAGAGCATTTAAGAAATGGGGATATCAGAGCCACCCTTTGACACGTGCAGTTCTGAATTTGAATGCAGAACACTATTTCTCATTTTAATTCTTGCTATTTTTGCCTGGCTCTTTGTCTTCCTTTTTTTTTTTTCTTTTTTTTTTTTTTTTTTTTTCTTCCCCCCTTCCCCCTCATATCAGTCTTTTCATTCTGTTGTCCTGCTTTGATCTTTTCAGAAGTACTTTTTTGGAAAAATTCTGGGGTTTTTGATAAATTGTCTCTATATAGTTTTGTAATATTTAGTACAACAACACCAAAACCTGATGCTGTAGTAATTTAAAGTTGAGAAATGGTCTTCCAAAACAGAACAAAGGTACACTATGCATTACAGTGCAGATTCTTTTTACTTCATGAGTAAGTAAATGAATGGCCAGTAACTCACCATACAGTTCTTGTGTTACACTTTTTTTTTATATGTGCTCTGTGGCAACTAGTTACAGGGCAGCTAGGCCTTTAATAACCGAAAAGTATACCTGTTTTGAGATGCCCGATCCATGAGTTTTCTCTCAAGTATCAAGAATGATAGATTAACTAACATTCTCTTTAAAAACAGATATTCATAGCCTAATCCATACATGGATTTAAAATTTAGCTGCCTGCTGTGAATGGAGCAGTGTCAGCCAGTTGTCATAGAGATGACTACTGAACTCCATAAATAGCAATAAAACGAGTATTGAAAGTGGAAGTTTAGTCAGCTATTTTTGTTGGCGTAGAGATTTTCTCCAAATGTCTCTGATAATGGAAGCTGTTGAGGTGAAAACTATGATAATGTGTTATTCATAATTTATTGTATTAATTTCAGGCCCAAGAAGATGCTGAGAAGCTGCGTTCAGTTGTGATGCCTATGGAGAAAGAGATTGCAGCACTAAAGGAGAAACTGACAGGAGCTGAAGAAAAAATCAAAGAGTTAGAAGCATCAAAGGTGAGGTGGAGTTGTAACTGTGTCCTAATTTATATCTTGCATCATGCTAGTTTGATGCAGATAAGTAAAGTCAAATTTTTTAAGAGAAAAAAAGGTGTGTTGTGAAACATCATGTGCAATACATCTTTTCTCCTGTAGCATAAGTAACTTATTTGGCCTGTATATGTGTTTTTCCCATCTTTTTGTTTTGAGGGTTGTGTTACATGTGTATGTGTGTGTGTGTCATCTGTGCTTAGCCTAAATTGCATAGCTTCAGGTCTACTAGTAATGAAAAATAAAAAGGTCTAGAAAAATAGATGCTTTGCACCTCTCCAGCAGTCTGACCTTTAGATTATTGTCATGCTTACAGCCACAGAAAGATTTGCACTTGGCAGAATTCTTTTAAGCTACTTCCATCCATCATCTGCTGTATTTCATTCTCTAATCATGGGCATAAAACTGAGGCACTATCACCAGAATTTTTGTGCCTAAAATTTAAGGAAACCTCAGATTCATAGAAAGGGATACTGGTCATTGTTGCCAAAAAAATCAATGTAAGTGATTTATCTAGCATTCCTGTATTCCCCAGATATGTCAGAACCCCTATTGAATTTTCTCACCAGCGGTGAAGGGTAAATATTGTCTACATCACTGAGATAGTTGCACTTAATGCACTGTTTTATACAGAAATTAAGTTGTCTCCTGTAACAAATATTTTATCTTGAAAGCCAAATAGGCTGGAATTGCAAAGTAACTTACCATGTGGATGTTATTAAGACATACAAATAAATACCTTGTATTCTGAGTCACTTGCATTCTTCTTTAAATATAGATACTCACCACTTTCTGGAAACCTTTCTCTTTCCCCCCACCTCCACTTTTATTCCAGCTTGGAGGTTGGTCTGAAATATGGGAGAACAGTGTAATCCATTTAACTGAAAAATTTTACTGGATTGAGTGTTCTCCTTCTTCGTAGATTCTTTGTCAAATTTTTGAGATTGAAATGTTTGTAGGAATAATAGTTCTTCAGGTAGTTCTACTTTTTCTCTTGATGCAAATAATACTTCCTTTTCATTGCTGGGATAAATTTGAGGAAGATGAGGAAATGCAAACCTCTTCTTGCTTGCTCTCAAAATGCCTTCCCCCCCCCCCCTTTTTTATCTTTTCTTTCTTAAGAATAGTCTAGAACTTTCTGCTGAATTTGATTATAAAAATTACAGGCAAGGCCTGGGTAAAATTGATAGTGTTTCAGGACCAGAAATTGCATTGGTGTCTCTGTCAGTTGTCTAAGATCTGAGCATGTAATTCTGTGGGATGAGTAAAACACAAGCACACATTTATTGAAAAAATAGAATAATCACTTTATCCATGTTTCTAGTTTATTGGGGAATTGTTTTTAAAGAAGTCTCACTTTAGATGGTGATTCTTGCCAAATAAAATAACTTAGACCCTTCATTTCTACCTGCGGTCAATTCTGCTTAATTACCCCTGTCTGATATTGCCAATAGTACTATTTCAAGTCACCTTTTTAGCTTAATGGGAAAAAAATACTATTTTGTCTCTAGCAAGGAGATGTTTAAGCGCAAACTTAGGAAGTTGTTAAAGTGTTTTAATCTATGGCACTATAAAAATGCAAGGTATTATTTACGTGATTTGTATTACTAGAGAGCTATGAGGGCTGACATGCAGAATAAGCAATGTTTGGCTTTTCTGTTGGTCATGATGAGATCCCTCAGATCTGCTTGAGTCGTGTCATTTTGGTTTTCAGTGTTGAGTATTTAGCTGGATTAGTGAAACAATGTGTTTCTCTTTTTTTTTTTTCTTTTTTTTTTTTTTTTTTTTTTTCTCCTCCCATCCTGTTTCATCCTTCCCAAATTTGACTCTCATGGAGTCAGATTTCTCCATTTCAAGGGCTAAAAGGTTAGTAGATAGAAGGCTTGGTATCCTAGGGCAGGAGAAGTTGTCCCCAGCCATCAATGGCAATTTAAAGCTGAAGGGCCATCTTGAACCCTGAGTAGGTAGGTGTCTGTGGCTCCCCAACTGTGTTGAGGAAGATGTCTGTGGAGCCAGTTAGGAATTGTCTGAAGGCTTTGTTTCCTTTAGAATAAAAATTCCTGTGATTCCTGACTCAGCAAACCATAAATAAAACTGAATAATGCCATAAAGAAATCTTTCAAGCTGTTTCTCGCTCCAAGATGGGATCCATTTCTACAAGCATCATGTTTGGCAGATGTTTATGTAACCCTGTCTTAAAAGGTTCTCACTGGAGATTCTACAGTCTCTGCAGGAAGTTCATTCCAGTTCTGTTAGCTTTGCTATTTAAAAAACAAAAAAGAAGAAAAAAAGTCATAGTATATTTCTTCAGTCTTTTTTGATGTAACTGCTTTTCACTGACAGATTTTCCTTTCTTTCTGCAGTGGTCTTTCATGGGTTTGAATGTTTGGGTTGGTTTTTTTGTCTGTCCCCAAGTTTTCTCTCTTCTTAGGCTTACCATCCCTGGTTTAGTTCAAGCTTGCCTCATAGTCATGTTTTCTGACTATTACTACTCTTCTTTTTGAACCATCTCTGTATCCTACTTAGTTGTTGGCTTATCAGCGCTGATTAAAGAATTACTGCATTGTCTGCTCTTCTTAAATACTTGCTCCTTCGCCATCTGTGTGCTCAGCCCCACTGCTGTGATCCAACAGTCATAACTGCAATGCACTGATATGGTTGACTTAACAGAATTTTAATGAGTAATTTATTCAGACATAAATACAAGTACTAGTTGCATGCTCATAGTTGAATATTTGTGATTTCTAGAAATAAACTTGTCCTTCAGCACCTGTATGTTACCTGAACAGGCGACACTGACTTCTAACAAAAAGGAAGTGCCTGAGTGTTCCCCCACTGAGATGGTAGATTTCCCTCTTTTTATTCAGGTTAAAGAACTGAACCATTACTTGGAAGCTGAGAAGTCATGTAGGACAGACTTAGAGATGTACGTGGCAGTTCTCAACACACAAAAATCAGTCCTGCAAGAAGATGCAGAGAAGTTGCGGAAAGAACTGCATGAAGGTACCTATCTAATAATGATACTTTTATTTATTTTACGCTAAGGATGAAAAAAACGACATAGCTATTAATTCCTTTCTGATTTCTTATTTGAATGGGATTTAAAGAAATTGGGGGGGGATGAAGCAGTACTTCTAAATGTGAAAGCCCTTAAAACACTTACAGAAGACTTGAACATGGAGTTCTTTTATGACAGAGAAAAACAACAGAGCCATTCATCCTCTTGAGGGATGGTATTGAATTTTTACTAAGTTTTTACAGTATTGCAAGCATCCTTCCTATTAAAGTGATTTTACTGGTGTCTTTTATTTGTGTACAATTATGAGCATTATTTCCATAACGTATTGATGTGTCTCCCTGATGTGTGTCAATTCTGAATGCCTGGTGGTGGAATGGGTGTGGAAATGTACGTGCATGCCAGTACAGTGCAGAATCACTGCAGGGGAATGAAAACCGGAACCTTTTGTTGAAATAAATAGGGATGTAGAAGACAGTCTTTTGAAACCAGCACTAAAAAAAGAAATAAACTATTAGAATTCATGAATGAAGTTAATGCTTTAGTCTTCTAATTGGGCAATCTTGAACTGTTAGTAATACATCCCTAATCACAAGCCAAGTTTGAGAATTAAGATGATGTCTTATTTCATCCTAAATAGTTGTTGAACAAAGCCTGACTGTTCTTGATTAGAATAATAATTATTTTATTCATGAAAATGCCTCTCTTTGGAAAAGAGGTTAAAAAAATTCTGGTTCAGAACAACTCTTTCTATTTTTGTATAGTCTGCCATCTCTTAGAGCAAGAGCGACAGCAGCACAACCAGTTGAAACACACATGGCAGAAAGCCAATGACCAGTTCTTGGAGTCTCAGCGTTTGCTGATGAGGGACATGCAACGTATGGAAATTGTTCTGACCTCTGAGCAGCTCCGACAAGTTGAAGAACTGAAAAAAAAGGATCAGGTTACTTTCTGCCTTTTTTTTTTTAAATGCTGTTAATTTAATGTGGTGTTGCAGGTATGGAAATCACATGTTGGACACAAGTTATTTAAGTATTAATATTTCGAAAAATGATAGTTGACAGTTTGAATAGAAATTCTCCATTTGAATGACAGCTGACAGTTATAACAAACTCTCAATTTGTGCAAATATTTTAATATTAATGTATATAGTGACTTTAAAAGTAAAGTTGTCAATATTGTTAAAGGAAAAGATAATAATATCTAGAAATTAATCTCGGAGGAAGAAACAGCCATCTACGATGCAAAAAATCTGGGTGAAGGATATTAGGATAGCAAGTTTCACTTCTTTCTAGGTTTTTCCAATACAGTACCTAGCCCAGGCATAAATTAAGAGCTTCGGTTTTAAATCAGCTTATGCAAGTCATTGTATACATGCTTTATGACTTGGTATTATTGTATGATGTCTTTTTTTTTATTCTTTTTCCATATGTTATATTCCATTGTTTAGAGTGATGAAGGCACTTCTAGTTTTCACATTTTGTTTTATGGTATAATGGCTGTTAATGAGTCCATTAGTGATGCAGATCTATTATCAGGTTCTATACAATAGCCAGTGAGCAGCTATTTTTGTTACTTATGTGGTAATCCTTCGAATAAGAATTTTCATCTAGGTAACAAGTTCTTTGAATTAAATTATTCTAGGACACTTGAAAAGTAAGTTCTCGTTTAAGTCAGTTTGGGTGCCTTGTGAAATGAACACTAGATTTTTAACCAAAATAATCCTGATGTGATAAATACTGGGTTTTTAACCAAAATAATCTTTTCCAGTGTCACCTTTGTAGCTTAGTTTATCATAAAAGCTAATGTTACAACTGCTACATCAAAATGGAATCCTGCTTATATGAAGTTCTCTATAAACCACTGTTTCCTAGGAAGAAGATGATCAGCAGAGGCTTAGCAAGAGAAAGGAGCAGAAGCAGAAAGATTCAGATGATGATACGAAAGCTGCTTGTTCTGTAGCCCATGAGGAAACCCTTACCCAGCTCTCTAATGAAGAGGTAAAACAATTGGATTGTCCAAAGTGACTTTGAGCACCTCAGGGTGTTGATTATAAATACAAATGCAAACTTAGTGCCCATTATTCTCTGTAGCTTGTAATTCTTAAGCAATGAAAAATCTTTGGAGTTGCATTTGAATATATAAATTCTAATAAAGATTGTAAGACAGTACTTTACAATCCTGAGAGGTGCTATTAAAAACTGTAATTTACATTTTGCTTTCTGGATGGTAACTGCTGTTAAATGCTCTTGGGATTTATAACCATGTTCTAACACAACTAAATGTTCAGAATTAAACCAGTTATATGTGAACATTCAGCAAAGGTATTGTAGCCACTTTGCTAACCTACTTGTTGAATTCTGTACTAAACCTAACTGGTTAGACAAGCCTGAGATCATTGATTGTGAGGTTAGCCAGTTGCTTAGCATGTGCAAAATAGTATGATGTGTATGTCTGTGTGTATTAAGCTACATCCAACTGTGAGCTGAGGTTTTTGACCACATCTGTCTAGCAGCCAAAAATAAGCTTTTTTTTTTTTTTTTTTTTTAAGGCAAGCCAGTAGCTGGGGCTCAGCACCAAGTTTTTGCGGAAGTTGCTTGAGCTATATTAGTAAAGCCATTATAACATCCAGAAAAAGTGATGCTGCTGGATGTCATTAGCAAGCCATTTGGGTGTTGTAAACAGTCATACACTAGGACAAGCTGAAATTGCATTTAAAATTTGCCTAAGCTTTTCACTTCTGAAGAAACGAGTCCAATGAACACACAGGTTGGAACTTGGAAACAATATAAAAATCGGCAGTTTGCCTGTTAATCTGGTCATCTGACGGGCCCATTTTGGTTTTATAAATCAAAATAGGGACAAATTAATAAAAACAAACCAGGCTTTGTGCTATAGAAGCTTATGTAAGCTTCAAGACACTTGAAAATTTGCAGTGTGAGCCAGCATTTCGCCTGGTTTATTTATCTTTTTTGAAGGGAAAAAAGTATATACTTCTTTATAGCATCTGCCCTTTATTTTTGTCAATGATTTATAACAATTCAGAATGCAGAAAGATGTTCGGAATCATAACATCTAAATGTAGCTAAGATCTAGTTCTACAGTTTATCCTACAGTAAAGATCCAACTTTCTATTTCAAGTAGTGTTGTATTGTAACACTTCTGTATCCAGATATGCAAATGAGACATATTGTTGGTGAACAAAAGTATTATCTTCTGATGTGTTCTTTAATCTCAGTTCCTAGAATACTCTTTCATTCCTTAATCACAACATTTATTTTAATTCTAGGAATTATACATAATGGAAACTTTTATATTTTGAGAAAGGGCATAGATTCCAGAGTGGTTTTGGTTTTGCTTATGGATTTGGTTTTATTGCTATCTGTGGCCTTTTTTACCTGTGTAGAATGTGTTTTCAAGTGGTAATGAATCACATTATTGGTCATCTTACAACTTCTCATGATTTGACTTCTGAGCTCTTCTCTGCTGAGTAGTTTGCAATACAAACAAAATGATTTGGAAACTGTATCACCAAACAGTTGTTGTCTGAAGATGCAATTTTGTATGTCTGTAGTCTCTTGACCTTTTTGTTATGAACTTGAGCTCATATATATACAGGTAATTATAAATATTACGCTTAAAAATGATTAAAGCAAGGCATTTACAACAGTCATAAAAACAGTAGTACATAATATGTAGTTACAAGTTACAAACATCTCTGTGGAAGTACCAGCTGCCTGCTAGTCTCTGCTGGACCTATTTCATAAATAATTATTTTTCTTAAGAGGCTTGTTTTCAGTGTTATTTTCTTGAAATGCCTAATGGCAAAGCAGAAGTGCATAATATATTGGAAAGTATTTTGAAAGCACTCAGATGCTTTTCAAATAAAGCATTACTGCTCTCTTTTCAGTGCTACAAATAAATAAAAATATATCAAGTGCCTTACATATGTCACAGGACAGTTAGTGTGGCTTTTGGTATTGGTATTCCCCAGGATACATTTCTGTTTAAGCCCAGCCTTTTCCCTTTTCATTTTATGAACAAATAATCTCTTAAAGAAAATATTTCTTTCTCTTACAGTGTTTTGTCAGACACTCAAAGCAGAAGGAAGAAACAGAAGAATATCCACTTGTTAGTATAGAGTAGATTTTAAGTATATCATTCTCCATTTATTTTTATGTTAATGTAAAGTTTTTCGTTTTACGAAAGACTTCTGAATTTACTTGTGAAAGTGGAGCATTTGCCTTCTGTTGTGTAGATTTTAGTTCTAGAAGTGATGCTGCAACTCTATCTCTTCAGTGGTAGAAGCACCTTGATTGAAATACTGGAAGATGTGAGGTGACTGTGTCCTTGCTTGTCCAGCAGGAAGACAGATTCTTATAAAAGCACTCTGTTAACAGAAGACTCTTTTTTTGGTTTTACTTGTTTGTTCTGTTCTTTAGGTCTAACTGGTACATTTCAGTTCTCTGTCATCTTAAGCTTAGTGACCAGATGTTCTTGTCAAAGCCAATTTAAATTTCCCTTTACCATGTCTGATAATTAGTGTCCAGCATTCCTCTTCTACCATGCTTCTCGAATGGAGTATGTAATTTTTTTCTTCCTTGTTTTTCAATTCCAGGTGCATGTAAATAGCGCCCATGGCTCAGTCCATTCATTGGATGCAGACTTGCTGCTTTCTTCTGGCGAATCTTTCAATAAATCGGATAATGATATGTTTAAAGAGGGACTACGGAGAGCACAGTCAACAGATAGTCTGGGGACATCTGGATCGTTACAGTCCAAAGCTTTAGGATACAACAACAAAGCAAAATCTGCTGGGAACCTGGACGAGTCAGATTTTGGACCACTTGTTGGAGCAGATTCAGTGTCTGAGAACTTTGATACAGCTTCCCTTGGGTCTCTGCAAATGCCGAGTGGGTTCATGTTAACCAAAGATCAAGAAAAAGCAATCAAAGCAATGACACCAGAGCAAGAAGAGACTGCTTCACTTCTTTCCAGTGTTACACAAGGGGTAGAAAGCGCTTATGTGTCTCCTAGCGGTTACCGCTTGGTTAGCGAGACGGAGTGGAACCTACTGCAGAAGGAGGTGAGTACCCACTGCAGCATCTGCTCTGACCGCTGCCTGCGTGGCAGGGCTGCCTCGGGTGTGGGCTGTCTACTAGGTGAAATCTCTTCCTAATTTGCTTTACACTGAGTCAGGTGCAGAAGGAAGTAGGTAGCATCTTACGTAGCTATTCAATTTTCTCCCTTGAAATACTTCTGTAGGTAAAGCATATCTGATGTAAACTGTACTGGTTCACCCTGTTCGTGGGAAAGTCAGCTTTACTAAATACAGGATATTTTTGCACTTAGGAGAGGGTCTGGCAGAGGTGGCGGCTGATTTCACAAATATGTGAGGGGATGAAAAAAGATGGGAGAACTCAAAGAAAAAAATGAAAATGGAAGACTGAGGAAAGGACTTTAGAGTGCAACTGGGGGTGACTTGGAAAACGCAAAGATTAACAAAAGGAACAGAGCTAACTGCTGTTATGTACACCAAGGAGTTTTACTGAGGATTGTTCATGGAATGCAATTTAGAAATGAGCAGCCAAGATATGCATAGCACACAAAGCTACCACAAAGGACGCTTCAGAAAATTGTTGGGAACTTGCATCATCAGAAGCCAATTCCTGAGAGCAACAAGCAGCAGATTAGATTTAACACTGTGCCAGTTTCAGTATGGGTGAGCAAGGAAATTGTTGCTTCTGGGTGTTCTGCCTGTCAGTTTTTTAGGAGCTTTATATGATGCCACTTCAAAGCTTGCATTTGGTTTCTTGCTGAAAAGAGGAGCATTGTGGGGCTCATGTGATTAGTCTTTCAGAAGAAGAGAGGCCAAGGAGCAACACTTTATGGGGAAGAAAAGGCGGGGGGGAGATAACAATCCATAATGGTTGAAAAGGAAGACAAGATGGGGGGTAAAAAAAAAAAAAAAAAGGAATGTAAGAATGCAGTGAAAGAGAAGAGGCCAAGCAAGGGACAGATGGAATGAAGAACTAGTGATATTTTATTCCCTCAGCTTGTTGGAATTCAACTTATCTGCAAATCATTACTTAGGAGGTCTCTCCAAACCCATAGTAAAGTTGCCTTTTTTTTGTATTGTCGCTAATGTGTAATATCTGGAGAAATTACAGCACGGTGATCTCAGAGACGAGTTAAATCCTCTACTCTTCAGTATTTCCTTGCCCTGTTGACATTTCGATGACACTTTACTCCAACCCTTTCTTAGAATTCAGAAAAGAAATGCACAGCTTCCCACGTCTTTCTGGAGGCAGGAGCGCAGGCAGGGTATGTGAATGCCACTCTGGGTGGGTGGGACATAGAGCAGCAAATACAAATATGATTTCAGCTCAAACCTGACTTGCAGCTTGGGCATTAGTAAAACTTCCTTTTGTCCCCTTGGCCAAGACTTTTATGATTTCAAAATGGCAGCTGGTTTACTCTGTTTTGTGGCTGCACACTCCAACACCTTTTTTTTTTTTTTTTCCCCTTCTCCTGTTTGGTTTTTCTTTTTTTTTTTTTTTTTTTTAATCTGCCTACTTCATTCTTTCCCAGTTGTTCTTTTAGCTGATTATTCAGTCTCTGATACTGAGCAATACTGGAGGAGTGTATTAAAAAGTAAATAAAGCTTGATGACTGTTGTAGAACAAAATTAGTATATGCCATTGAGAAATATTCAAAGCTCAGTTACAGGAGGAAAAAGATTTAAGGAAGTCCTGACCTGATGAACTGACTTGCTTTTTAATTGCTCTGTGTTGATTTAAAAAAATTAACACAAAAAACTCAACCAAAAAACAAACCACCCGAAACAAAACACACAACCCCCCCCCCATACCCAAACGCTGTAGTATTGTGTTTATAATGTGATTTGTAATACAAAAATAATTTCATGAAAAAATACTGTGGCCTGTTGAAAACTTTTCTGAGATTGTCTGTTTCTGTACAGGTAACTAAGTCATATATTTCAAAATAACACACTGAATGACTTGATGAACTCTTGCATGTCATGGCTTATTGCTTTTGTGCTAATAGTGGGACTCATGCCAGGAAAAGCTGATCTCCTGCAGCTGATTTACATTACCCTTTACTTTTAGAGCAATTTAATCTTGTCATTACGTGATTCTGCAACTGTCTTTTATCTGTAATATTTTATGACCACACAACACACCAGAGGGTATGTAGCACTCCTGCATTCCTTGAAGAATTTTATGGCCTTTATGGCAGGTGATAACTCTGTGTTCTCCAGGTGCAGAATGCAGGGAACAAGCTGGGTAGACGCTGTGATATGTGCTCGAATTATGAGAAGCAGTTGCAAGGTATCCAGATTCAGGAGGCTGAGACAAGAGACCAGGTGGGATTTCTCTTCTAGCTTTAGCAAGATTTTTGTAGCTATTCAAACTATGAAGGATGAACAATGAGCCATCTGCTGTTTGATTTATTTGTTTTAATTGAACAATGTCAACATACTTAAAATCTGGATGACTTCTGACATTTGGTTCACGTAACCTAATTTGTTAGTGGTGTGTGGTCATGAGCACCATGTGTATATATTTCTTAAGGATTCACCTTGGAGAACCACTATGTCCAGTGCTATAAGACCATGCAGGAAAGGCACTGTTCTATAAAAAGTGTTGTGCTCATGCTGAAGTCAGTATCTTTCATAATTTATATTCTAAAATGCTTGTCGTGCATTAAATTCTATTATCTTTGATACTATGAGAATTGTTAACAGCAAAGGAAAAATTAGAGAACCTCATCCTAGCAGTATAAAATGACTGTAAAGTATTGGAGGATGCTTGTTTCCTGCCATATACTGAAGAACAATTTTCAGATGAGTATGGAAGGCATGAGTCACATTCTGCTTTGGAATAAGTCATTACATAGCGATGGTCCAGTGCAGTTTGATTTCCCATATTTCCCTATAGGTGTAACTGTGATGCAGGCTGCCTCAGGCATACAACAAAGGAGCTTCTGGGTTGCAGAGGGATTTTGTTTTGTGGTTTGGGAGTGTGATCGGGTAGGTTATGTTCACCAAAAGAATGGAAAATTAAATTATTTTGTTGTAACAACACAGGTGAAAAAGCTGCAGGTGATGCTGAGGCAGGCTAATGACCAGCTGGAAAAGACAATGAAAGATAAACAGGAGTTAGAGGATTACATGAAACAAAGTGCTGAAGACTCCTCTAACCAGGTACAAGCATTTTGTAACCAAGGTGGTAGGAATCATGAAATATTATTCAAAAGCATGTAACAAGAACTTGTCTTCTGGTAGATGTGGATGGACTACCTGCTGTAGAGGCAACAAAAATGAGAATTTCTAGGGTTAGTTATGCTCCAGCAAAGTCTGCCACAGTTTCTAGAGAAGTCTGACATGTCTCCAGTATCATGTTATCCAATTTTGGCCCTAAAGTTACATCTCTAATCTTGAAATCATTAGAGGTGATTATTGTAATTTGAGTAGTTTTTGAGTTTAAGTGACCTGTGTATGAAATCACTCAAACATACAAAAGTAGCCCAGTGTTCTTGGTCACTGTCCCTGTCGGTAGAAGAGTGGTACTGTTCATACCACTTGCTCTGGTCAACACTGGACACCCAGTTAATGGACTTGTGGTGAAGACATGCACTTAATGAGTAGCTGAGCAGGCAGTAACAGTAGTTGGTCCAAATACGCACTAGCCTACTTGAAAATTGTAGCCTGCTGAAAAGATTTTTCAGTCTGAGATGTGTCCATAACTCTTCTGGAACAACAGAGCCAAATTGGATGTGTGGTAATCATAGCTTTTTTTTAAAAAGAAAACTTTTTTTTTTCTTTTAAGTCCTCATCTTTGGCCTATTAAAGATTACAATATTAAGTAAATGCACATGACCCTGAATTTACTTCACTTGAGCTGGAAGACTTTCTCTCTTCCATCCCACCCTGTGGGGTATTTCTTACTAAGGAAACAGTAGTCATTAGACAAAGTCTATCTTAGATGACAGGAATATGTTTATATATTTGTTCTTTTGGCTGTACTGGGCTGCTCTTCATTAAATAATGCTTAATCTTGCTGTTAAGCATGTGTTGTTGTAGAATAACTTAATTGTAAAGTTTTGAAGATCTGTGCTTTCAGAGAAAGGTACAAATATTACCTTAAATAAAATGCTGAAAACTTTAGTAGCTCTACAGTTTCCCTTCAGTCTCTCTGAACTGGCTTACCTTCGAGTTTGATTAGAATTAACTGTTTATTTGGTTTTTTAGAGTTTGGTAAATAGGATATAAGTATATTACTGGTATAGAAGCACAGCATCTCTTCTTACTGACTTGAGCTGTATTACTGTTTTATTGAGTAAGGAAGTAACAAAGTAAACTTCAGTGGAATGATTTAACATTTCAAAGAATGTATTACCAATGATAACAGTCAAGAGAACTTAAATGGTTATTTCTTCTTCAAAATCTTTCTCTGTGTGGATTTTCATTTTTTTAAGATCTCTTTGCTTATGGCTAAATGTCAAAAGTCGGAGAACTTCCTCAGTGAACTACAGCAGGCGTTTTCGCAAGCAAAGAGGAGCGTCCAGGAGCAAATGGTAAGACAGCTTAAGCCCAGAGATCTCTTGAACAGCGCTGTTTGTCTAACCTTTGGAGCTCAATGTGTTTGTAAAAGACTGTCTCGCTGCCCAGCCAAGCTTGGCTAGAGAGAGCTGTGCATCTTAACGTGTAAAGATACTGATCTCTGATAGCAAGTGCTGAACCTGCAACAGTTTGTAGAGTCAGTCTGTCATACTTTTTGTGAGTATGCATATTAATTAATATGGACATCACTAGTCAACTTCTTTTTCCCCTTATGTACATTCTGTGCTCATTTAGTATCTTACTTCACCTCAGATCTGAAGACAGAGTAGATTCTCAAGACAATTTTTTAGGATTCTCAAGCATCATCACTAGCGAATAATTTCTTGAGTTTTAGAGATGAGTGTTCAACGGTTTTGCAGGTCAGACTTAAAATGTCAACCCTAACACCCAGAAAGATATGTATGGGAACTTACTTTTTTTAAAACTATTTTGAGCATCTTATAGGAATTAAGCCAGAGAATAAGAATAGGACCTCATTTTCTAGGACAAAACAAAGTCTAACTTCCTTAGAACAATTAATTCTCTTCTGTATAAGAATCATATTTCTTCTTTTTTACCCCCCTCACGCAGCATTGTGGAGACTAAGAGCATTCGTTCTCATGAGTCCCAGTATTGCATTTCTGGGCTCTGAGATTGTCTGTAGGGCATGAGAACATTGCTTGTAGAGATGTTCTGTTTGATGTTCTGCGTGAGAGCACGCCTAATGGACATGCAGGAGATTCGGAAAATGTATTGGTCTGAATAAGCTTTTCATGCTGTCCACCTAAAATACAAAGGGCAGCTTCTGCCAGAGTTCAAGTCCCTGTTTCCCAATACTGAAGCAACCATTCCTCTCGGAAAAGTTTGCTGAATTTTTCTTTTGTAATGCAAGCAAAACCGTATTTTCTTAATCCTTTTTCTTTACAAGGGATCAGCTGTTTTGATGTCTTCCCCAAAAGACAGTGGGAGGCAGACACTTAGCATTGAAAGTTTCAGGATGAATGTTTAAGGTTTTTGAATAACCTGATATTACAGCTGAGCTGTTACGTGATTTTAATAAACATCACTGCCAGCTCCCAAAACCACATGTGATTTCCCTCCTGCCCCTCCTCCATGAGCACAGCTAGCTAATGGATAAATACGAAAGAAAACTGGGAGACTTGGCAGTGCTGTATTTATTACTTGCTTCCACCTATTTGCCTGTACAGTTAAGATTGATCTTGCCTTTATTTCTGGTGCATAGGCCAGGCAAGAGAGAACCGATCATGTTGCCTCACACAATCATTTTGTTTCCCTTCTTTACAAAGAATATCAATTCACCAGACTTTTGAAAGCAGTGATAGTAAATGAGGCATGATGAGATCTGAGCACAACCCTAAGTGAGAATTTATGCTTTTCTTTTCATTGGAGGCTGTCCTCACACAGTCAAGGGAGCAGGTTTCAGAAGAGTTGGTGAGACTGCAAAAAGATAATGAAAGTCTTCAAGGAAAACATAGCTTGCATGTGTCTTTACAGCAAGCTGAAGATTTCATTCTACCAGAAGCAGCAGAGGTAAAACATTTCTTAAATCATTAACACAAATAATGCACATGACTAGATCTCACTGGAAGAATCTTCTTTATCAAAAAGCTGACTCGAATAGCACAACGAACAGTAATCTGGATTTTAACCCTGTAAATCTGTGAGGTACAAAATCAGCAGTCTGATCCCACTGTGCCATGAGCGTGCTTCAGGGTATGGATAGATCATAATAAAATGAGTTAACTAGGGCATGACATCTGCTCTATTGTCAGCAGAGTGTGGGTTTATCCCAGTTTGGCTAGTTTAAACTGTATTTTGCAACTGGGCACACAAGTATTCAGTCACCATGGCTCCAATGTAGATATTGATTCAGTAAGTTAAGATAAATCAGTCACTTTAATTTCTGTCCAGACATTAAGATCAGGAATAATCCTGAGCTTTGAATAACGATAAGCCTTGTCATCCTTTTCACGGCCACTCCCTTATGCTCAAGCATGTCAAGCTTAAAAGATTGTAGGGGGTGAAGGGCAGGGGGAGGAGAGGGTCATAAGCCTGTGGGGACCTGAATCTTTACACGTTCTTCGTTTACTATGGCCAAGCAAGCAGTTTGCAATTTTGCTTAAATCCCTTGCTGGATGCAAGATCTGGTATGGTGGGACAAGCCTTGGGGTAGCATAACTTTGTCTTTGGCTGGTGTGCTGATAAATGTAGTACTGTGTGTATCTGAAGATCATAATACAAATTCTTGCTAATCATTGATTCAGGAGCTCCGTGAGCTGATTTTAAAATATCGTGAAGACATAATTGGTGTGCGGACAGCAGCAGATCACCTTGAAGAGAAACTTAAGGCGGAGATTTTATTCTTAAAAGAACAGATTCAAGCTGAACAATATTTGAAAGAAAATATAGAGGAAACTCTGCAGCTGGAAATAGAGAATTGCAAAGAAGAAATAGGTGAGCAGCGGTAAAACATTCTCAAAATAGGAATACTAGAAATTTAGTAAGATAAGTGAAGATCTCATTTTGTGGTAAGTAGACTTTTGTGAATTTCAAATACTGTCTGATTTTGATAGCAGATACAGCAAAGCTGTGCAGCTGAAAACAAAAGTACAATTATTTGTTTACTTTTGAGATACCCTTGATGTAGCATGTGCTTAATTCTCCTTGAGATATTAACAAATATAAACACAGGCAACTGGACATACCCTGTTTTTCTTGCATTTAAGCTTCAATATTCTTGCTTTTCAGCTTCCATTTCCAATTTAAAAGCTGAACTGGAAAGAATAAAATTGGAAAAGGAACAGGTGAGGAGCCCTTCCATTGCGGGATGTTTGGTTTTGGGTTTTTTTAAAAAAAACAGAGAACAGGATTCTCTTTTTCCGCTAGTTCTATCAGTGACACTGTTGCTGTCCTTGACATCAACCTCTTCATATCAGAGAAGATGAATGTTTTTTCCCATCTGCCTTTGAGGTGTCAGTAACACTTTAGATATACTTCTGTATGATGGTTAGTATGCCCAGTATTGGGAGGGGAAAAGAGCTGAACTAAGGAGAGAATTCTGAAACATGCAACATTATTGTTCCTTCATCTCGGCGTGCCTGTGGGATGCTGGAGGGCTGGCTTATTTGTGTAGATGACCTTTCCTTTCTGTAAGAAGGAACACCAGTCTCTGCATTTGCACAAATTTACTTACTGAAGGCACTGACACTGTGCTGGACACTCTCAGTCTACTGCAACTCTTCGTATCAACTAAGAGTGTAGGTGCACCTCTGTAGCTTCTGTGACCCTGCATAGGAAATGCATAAGGTCATGCCTGGAACCTCGAAGGGCAGAATAGCTGTACTGATGCCAGTGTAGGACTGGTACATGTTCATAGTTCTGTTCCTTAAAAGGTATTTTGTCTGTTTATTAATCTGTAACCTAAATTTTGGGTTAACTAATTCCTAACTAACAACAGGCTACCCAGTAATAACCTAAATGTCAAGACTGGACATTTCTTTCCAGCTCCAAAAAGAAAGAAATGGAAGAAAAGGGAGAAATTATTTAGCTGTATTCCTAAGTCCCTAGGCTATATGTCCTTTATGCAGGGTCTGTGAGAAATTGAAGTGTTAGGAGGTTTAGTTAATATTTTTTTTATTATTATAATATAGTTGGAAAGTTCTTCACAGGAAAACCTGCAGCAGCTGGAGAGTCTGCAGGAAGCAAAAAACACTCTAGAAGAACAGCTGAAGAAGGAGACAGCAGCAAAGGTAGCTACGATGTCTGCGTATGAAGTATATGTGCATCTTCTGTGATGATCAGAGTGTGGTCAGAGAATGTGTCACTATGTAAGAATGAAAAAGGAAGCTTTTGGTTGTTGATAAGATTCTGTCAGTGAAACAGTGTCCACTGGATGTGGTTGAAATCATCATCCCAATTACTTTGCACTTGGATTTGTAAAGTAATGGATGTGAATTGCTGCTAATTTGAATACCTCTTTTGGATTGTCTTCCGGAATTAGTCTTCAGCAACATTTCTGCGTACAGAAAGCTTCTTGACCTTCCAAACCTCGATTTGAATGCTTTGATACTTCTGAATAAATGTTTTATTGTTGCTGTAGGAAGGAGCCCTGTTTTGGCAGTCAGATGAATTAGTTGTGATCTGAGATTTTTTTGACTAAAACTTGAGACAGCAACATAGTTACATCCTTTTCAGCGGCAGTTATCACCCTTCAACTGTGGTCATGTTTCATTAAAACTCAGAAATCTGCTTTTTTATTTTGAGATTCTTGGACATAGTGCTGTTAAGACATGTGGCTTTTTCATGCTTCAACCGATCTCATGAAGGTGTTTGTCTCATGGATATTAGCCCCTGATTTCCCAGTTAGGAAAATCGGGTGTAGAAAGAGTAATTGGTTTAATTTCTTGCTAGGACTCTGAGAATAACCATGTTTCCTTGCTCTAGTATCATGCTTTAACCTTTTTCACTCAGTTTAAGCATAGCATAAAGAATCTTTTTCTCTTCAGGCAAACCTTGAACAGCTGGTATTTGAAGAGAAGAATAAAGCTCAGCGGTTGCAGACTGAATTAGATGTCAGTGAGCAAGTACAGAGAGATTTTGTGAAGCTTTCTCAGACACTTCAGGTAAGGGAAGTGTAATCAGTTTGTAAGGTGCTACTTTTGTTACTTTACTTCTCCAGAGCTGTGTAAAATAGTAAGTGGCAGCTGTAAATTTTCTTATGTTGATATTCATGATCTATTTTTAAAGTTATTAGTATCATAAATGAACCAAATATTCCTAGTATAAGATTAGCATTAAAGTCTATCTGGGATTTTAATCTGATCGCTTGATTTCAACCAATTCTCAGCAACAAAGGTACACAATTACTGTGATAAGCAGAAGTGTAGAGAGCCATAAATTATGGTGCCTTCAGACCCTAGTATTTCGTTGTCCATCTCCTGTTGTTTTTCCAGTACTTTACTTCTCATAGCAAATCATTAGGGTGCAAATATTTGAGGATAAAGTCAGGAACTTGTATTGTTTGATGTGAATATATGAAATGGTCTTTCTTGTTATATTTACTGCTTTCTATTTATACTATCTAAAAATCTTATCATCACTGTTGTCACTGCTATCCTTGTATTTCCTCCAAAAAGTGGCACCTGTGGTTGGTGATGGGATACCAAGAGGTGGCTGAAGGAAGAAGTTTTGGCAGGGGCGTTCATCAAGGCTCATTCCAGTTTGTCAGGCTGATCTCTCTGTTCACTGTAGAGAGCACAAAGGGACCTGCGGGTTTTGTGTTTGCAGAGTGACTGACTATCTCCTCGAGAAGCCAGGCTAGATTGGTCTCACCTCTAGTGCCTGTGGTTTTAGAATTTGCACTCCCCTTCACATTCCAGCTTACTAGAAGTATTGCTCACAAAGGAGGTACTGAATCTCAGCACTGTTTTCTTTGAGCCCTTGGCCAGTCTACTTGGTGAAATTCAACAGAATTAAACCCACAAATTTTTGGAGTTGATTTGTCAGGTTTATTTGGAGAACTAAAACAAAATAGGAGACTGTTTACTAGACAGACTTTAGCTGGATGGACAATAGGGAATTGTCCTCTTCTGTTCTGGCTGTTTCTGGAGGACTAGGTAGGACAAAGGAGACTATTGAATTATCCTGCTAGTGAAGTTGGTTCTTGCTTGTCATCATCCTCTCTTTCTTTCTTTTTAAAAGTACTGCATGTACTGGTTTATGCAGTTCTTAGAGCAAAAACATATACACCGCTTTGAAGGTGCGTGGTGCGCTCTTCCAGAACTTGCAGGTGTTCAGGCCTGGTTACTTGCAGGTAACAGGCCTTCAGTGATGAGCTCGGCCGGTGGTGTAGCTCTGTATTTTGTGTTTTCTTTCTGCCCCTAGGCAGTTATTACACATCAGTTTCTCAGCAGTTGGTGTTTTCAGTTTAAACAATGGTTTGTGCTATCTCCACCGTACGTAGTACAAGATCTGCTGTGTAACGTGAGAGATTACCATCCGATGAGGATTATGGTTTCTTGTTAGCCAGGCAGGGTTATTTCCTTCCCTGACCTCGTCAGTGGAGAGCCTGGGCGAGTATCCCTTGTATGAGGTGTCCACTGCCCAAATTAGGTATCAGCAATGGAGAAGAAGGGCTAAAAATCATTTAATCACTAGTTGGGAATTTACAACTGAAAGCCCAGATCTTAATGCAAAGAATGTGAAAGTTTGAATGAAATAAAAAAAAAAAAAAAAAAAAAACAAAAAAAAAAAAAAAAAAAAAAAAAAAACAAGTCATCTCTCTTGTACTCATTTCAACACAGTTCTGCTGGGCACTTTGTCAGCATATGAGAAGTAGCTTAAGATAGATTATTGGAAAAGCAAGTACCAGGAGTGAGCTTGGAAATGGGGCGTTTCCTCCAGAGGCGTTTTAGCTTTGATCTGGCGAGGCTTGAAGGCGTGTGTCAGGCAGGTCTGCACTCCCTTTACATCCTTTCTGTGAAAGCTGACATTGCTTTGCACTTCTCCTCCAGTTTGGCTGGTACGGTGTCAGCGACTGGTAATTAGGCAAAACACAGAGCAAGGACGAAGGCTTGCTTGAGCCCCCAACCCCCGAAAGGGGCTTTTTAGTTTAAAACCACAACTACCTTACATCTTCCTGCCTCCCATTCTTGGTTGGAAATTAAGCTTGTGCTCCGTCACACCTTGCATTTTGCAGCCGACGACAGTTTGATGTCCCTCGTGCTTGCACAAGTACTAGGGGTTGATGACGTTCTGGTTAGGGGTCTGTGTTCTGGCATCAGCACGCTTTACTGGCTCAATGGCGTCTGTTGGTTTTCTGTAGGTGCAGCTGGAGCGGATCCGGCAGGCAGATTCCCTGGAGAGAATCCGTGCAATCCTGAATGACACAAAACTGACGGACATTAATCAGCTTCCTGAAACATGACATCCTGATGAGCGGGCTCCAAGGCTGCATTTGGGGTTTTTAACTCATCTTTATAGCAACATTAATTATTATTTAACTCTAACCGAAAGAGCAGAAGACAACAGAGGGGAGCATTGACTAAGTTTTGTTTCTAGAGGGGAAGAAGGTTTTGTACTGGGCAGGAAGAGAGCACAAGGGTGACTTGCAGTGTAGGAAGGAGAACTTTCTAATGGAAACACTAATGAGCGTGGTGTTTCATGTTCCACTGAGTGGGATCAGTCCTTACATTCTGAAAAACTTCCCCTCTTTCAGCCGACTTCGTAACCTAATAGAGAGTTTTGGAACATTTACCCCGTCTTTCCCTCTTTCCTTTTCCCCCACTACTGTGATCAGAGTAGCTGCTGGAAACCATATTGTCCCTCCAAAACATTGAAGAGCAAAGTGGTTGAAGTTTTTCTGTTTGAATAGTCAGTAACAGTATTCAGCTAGCAGAGAGAATGAGGTGTAGAGTATGCTGTATGAATATTTTATATTAAAATATGACTTTATTAGCAGGACACTGGATATCGATCTTATTTCATAACTCAGTACTTTTTTTTTCTTTTTCCTAACCATTGACTTTGTGTTGAAGAATTGGGATGCTGCTGAAATATGGTGGACATGAATGAGCTGTGTGTGTCCTGAACAGATAAATGCTAATCCAAAAAAAAAATGAAAAATGTACTGAGAATTTAGCTCCTTGAAATTTTTCTGTTGACTTCTGATACTTAAAGAAAAGCACAAGAAATGCACTGTTTTGTAATCTCTTTTCACAAATGTAATTTAGAATATGGAACTACAACTGGTTCCTTCTCATCTCTAAAGCTGACCAGTACCTGTAATCCCTTCTCTGTTAAAAAAAAAACAAAAAAAAACAAAAAAAAAACAAAAACACCCCCCTCCCCCCCCAGTAAGGCTCCTGTGCACTGTCTGAGCATTGGCAGGGGGTTGTGCAGGTCGGCGGTGCTCCGGTGGGTGAGCCCAGCTGGGAGGTTGCCCCCCGGCACGGGGAGGTGCCCGGCGCGGCGTGGAGCCCCACCCCGCTCCCCGGGGCGGCTCAGCCTGCGAAGCAGCGATCGTGCTCAGTCCCAGAGCACAAACGCGATGGAGCTGCGATGTTCTGCTGGTTCAAGCTCGAAAGGTACAGTGCATCTCTTACTTCTACATGGTATCGTGGTATTGCTCAGAGCTGACTCCTACATCTGACCATACATTGGAATTGCGGTATGTGACATGGCAGCAGAGCCAAGAAATTCTGGTGATCAATCAGGTGCTAGGTTTGGGTTTCTTGTTCTAGAAACGTGTGGCAGTAACACGCCCATTCCCTCCTCCTTTTTCTCCTTTTGTTGGACTTTCATGCACACAGTTGGATAGCGATGGTTTCGTGGACAGCTGCAGGTGTTGCTAATACTGGTGGTGCAAACTGAGTTCTTGAACTGGCCCCTACTTACAACTTGATTAAAAGAAGGGAGGCTGAAGGAGCAGATCACTCCTGTCCCAAATTTATAACTTGACTGTCCTCCATCGTTTATTGATTTTCTTTACATACTTGGCCATAGATCTGAAGGTGATGAAGAAAACTAGAAGTGGCAGAAAATGCTCCAAACTGTAATGCACATAACTATATTTTAAGTGCTTAAATCCTATTTTTAGCAGTGTATATCCTGCTACTAACAAAGTTAGAACCAGTGGTTTTGAAGAGGAATGCCTTAAAAACAGCCAAAAAGACACATACGAGCTCAATTCCTTGTCACTCATTGCAAGAATTAAAGCATTTTATTCACCCCAGCAATTAATTCCTTTCATAATCCTGACACTCAAAAGCCATTTTTCCTATCTTAGTAGTGACTGGACTAATAGAGGGCAGAGTTGTCATCATCTTAAGCTGACACTTAGTTAAAAGTGAAATAGAAATGTGGGTTAGTTCCTTTATTAATTGGCTATTACCAGCTTTTGGGGTTTTTAACCTTTCTCACTCTTTGCTGAACTGTGAGGTGACAGCAGCTGCCTCCTGATGCATAAATCCAATACCAGATGTTTTGCTTCCATTTTCCAGTGGTTAGGGTCCTGTTCTGTTGAATGAACTTTGAAGAAAAAAGCATGGGCCAATAATGGGAGCTGCAGAATGAAAAACTTTTCCCTCTGTTCCCTTCCTTCCCAAAAACTAACTCCTAACTGGTTACTGATACTTAACCCTTGCAGCAGTGTTTGAGGAAGCCTGTTGCTGTGTGACAGAACCACACCAAACCCTGGCCAGCTCTTCAGCAAGCCGAACACTTGGGGGAAATGCACCTTGAAGACTTACGCAGGAAAAAAAGACTTTTTGGTTGAGTTTCTGGCCTGTCGCCCTCGAGTGAGAGCACAAGGCAAGAGTCTGTGTCTGGCCTTGGGGCATCCCCGCCCGCTCCCTGGGTCAGTGCCCCCCAGCAGCTCTGGGCAGCCATGCCCAGGGACCGTTTCAGCCAGCCCAGGGCCGGCGTGGCTTTTCCTTGGTGTATTTTGACAAGCCGTTGACGTGGCTTTTCTGGAGGCTGGGGGGGTGTCAGGCTGCCGGTGTGTTTCTGCAGGCCTTTGGGGAAGCCGGGTGAGTTGTGATCTGTCCAGCCGCGGCACCAAGCGCAGGTTGCCTAATGGAGTTCTTGCGCGGGTGCTCCGCGGGCCGTTAGAGCCTGGGGGCAGACCTGGCTGGGCATGAGGGGGACTGAGACCAGAGCTCTGACCAGAGTCGCTGGCTGCTGGCTTCCCTGCTCCTAAACCAGGCACCGAGCGAGTCGGTGAAGGAAATTCCTTTTGGCCTGGAGAGGAAAGGAATGCAATTACTCTGTGGTCGTTTTCCTTTTTACCACCTTATTCCATCGTGCACCCGAACACCCATATTCCTGTTCAAGTACCAGCTGTGACCATTTTAGAGTCAGAACGAGTGACCTTTTTCACCAACTGATGCAACTTAAGATCATACCTTTTAAAATTTCTTGAAGTTGGAAACGTGACGGTTCACAGCAGTGGTGGGAGATGTGCTCTCTACACCCAGCTGCCCCGCTCACCCAGGGAGCAGGGCTTCTCCAGCAGGAACTCAAGCTTCTGCTGATCTCAGGCTTAAAGGGGCCTTTGAAAACAAAACAGCGTGTGCCAAATTTGCGGAGCAAATTTAAGAGAGTAAATTAAGTGTAGTAAAAGCTCTTGGTGTAGATAGATACTCACTGGATGAATGATGGTGTTATTTCTCATTAACCATCAAAAAACAGATGCTCTTCCCTCTAGTTCTTGGTGTTCTGGAGCTTGACTGGAGCAGGGTGGTAGGTTCTCTGTGCTTGATAAGAGACTCAACCAGCACGACTTCTAACCTGGCAGGTCGGCTATGCTACACAGGGTGAGTGGATTAGAAAAGGATTCTGCTCATGTAGACTGTAAAAGGGGCGAGATCAAGTTTTGTATGCATTCCTATACTTGTATAGTCTTAATCTGTACAAAAAGAAAAAAAAAAAAAAAGTGTTCTTGCAGCATGTCTGGTAACCTTGTTACCTACCAGGTACTAACAAACAGCCCTCCTTTCCTTACAGCTTAGGTCGGCACCTCTTACCGTGCCACTTTTGTAGCAGTGCAGTACTACTTTTCAAAACTGAGCTTGACCGTGTCACCTTTTCTAAGGGGTGGGGGGAGGGGACAACAATTATTTATTGTCCACTAAAGTTTGTCTACAGCAGATAAATAATTGGCCTTTTAATGTCAAGACGGACTCCAGAGCCCTCTTTTGCTAAAGGCAAACTGAGTGTTTGGAAGTTAATACTGCATTCCAGTGAGCCAAGCCATTGGTGTCCTGTGCAATTGTGGGTGTAGAATTCTGCTGTCTCCAGGATTCAAGTGTAACCATTTGTTAACTGTATTGAAGGTGTGTCCTTTATGAAGAAAGTGTTCTAAATTAAAAAAAGCTGCTGAAGTGTGTGCGCTTCTCTGGTCTTTCTACTCAGCCTCTGCCCTGGGCTCCCCCGCAGCGGCCCTGCCCCGGGCCAGGGGGTGGAGAAGCCGCTCCCCCCCCCCCCCCCCCCCCGGAATAACAGCGGGAGCCGCGGGGGGAGGAGCTCCGAGTGTGACCCTGGACCCTACTGCCCCGTCCTTCCCAGGAAAAAAAACAAGAGCACAGCCTCTCAGCGAGTCTTGCCAAAAGTATTTTATTTCACAGTCCATCTTTACGCCTTTTACTTATTATTTTGTAATGTCCAACATACAAACGTTCAATGTACAAGGGGAAATACCAGGGACAATTAAAGCTCGTCCAGCGTTCAGGGTAGATGCCTCAGTGCGGACACGTTAGAAGTTCACGTGGTTTCTGATGTCATTGATCTGTTTTACCATTTCCCTTATGTGTTCTCCCCTTCAAGAAAAATAAATCCAAGTCAAAAGGCTGCAAGTCATTTTTGCTTGAAACTAAGCAGGAAGGAAAATACTTCATAAGGTAGAAGCAGAGAAGGGGGGCACTGTTGCAAGTCATTCTGTTACTTATAGGCTGGCTAGAGACTGCCACAAGATCCTTGGGCAAAAAGCAGCCTTAAGTCAGGCTTAGTTTAACAGGAGCAGAGAGGGCAGGAGCTGGCACAGTTTATGCCTCAGACCATCTCTACAAGCTCCAGCTGTGCATCAGTCAGCCCCTCATGCAGCACAGAGGTTAAACTACACCTCAGAAACTCGAATCGACTTGCTTATGTAAGTGCCAGGGCTGGAATTCTACGGGAGGAGCCAAGCTTTAACTTACTCTTCTTTCAGGACGGTCTGGATGCACTTGCTCTGGTAGGCACTGAGGGTGATGCTGGGTTTTTTGGGGCTGGTACCCTTTTCCATCTTTTTCTGCTGGTATTCCTTTTTCATTTTAACCTAGAAGTCCCATACAAGAAGACCCCAGTGAGCGCTGCTACCGCCTGCCGCCCTGAAAGCTTGTTACAGTTACAAACCAGCGTTGTACTGCACCCAATTGATTCTCTTTGGGTTAAAACCTGCTGGCTTTTTGCTCTCTTCCTCCCCCAGAGAAAACAATGTTACTGCTAGGGCTGAGGAAGGTGTGTAGACTTTCTTTCTTAGGGTCTCTACGGGGTTGGAGAGGGTCTGTCTATGTTAATAACAAGGCCCAGAAGTTATTTTAGTCTGTTGTTGCGAAGTTGACAGGAGTATGAAGTTGCTCACGGGGCAGGACTGGATTCTCTCAGCACTACCCTGGGTACCCTCCAGCCCGGTGTGGCATTAGCTCACCTGCCTGATAGCGTTGCTCAGGTGCTGCAGCTGGTCATGGATCGTCTGCAATTCTTTCTTCATATCTTTTTCACTGTCTGATAGAACAGGAAGCCGAGAGTGGAAGCTCCGAAGTACTTTCTTCATCCTGGACGTACAAAGCAAGAAATGGTGCCGAGATAACTCACCTATTTGATCAGCTATGCTGACACAGAGGGTCCTGCTCTTCCGTCACTCTTCCTGGGGCTCAAGACTTGACTTTCTCCCTCAGCTGATCTCACTGGGCCTTCCTAAGCCATAAGCCGCCTCAGCCTGCACCTGGAGTACTAAAACATCACCCCTGAGCCCCAACAAAGAGAACCAACCAGCCTGGCCCTTCCTGCCCACTCTGTTCTACCACACTTGCAGGCTTCTCGTTAACAGCAGGTGATCTCTGGTGGAACACAGGGCAGTCTGCACTCACCTGTTCATAATATCTTCCTGCTTCTCTTTGGCTTCTTCGTACTTGTCAGCCAAGCGCTCGGCCATTTCCCGCAAACTTTTCCTTTATGCAAGTGAGAAACACTTAGTTACTTTCAAGCTACATGCAAGGCAGGAAAAGAGGACAAGGAGCCTGAAAAAGTAAGCTGGAGCAAGGAGGGAACCCACGTGCTTAATTAGAGCTGGAAGTGCCTTCCCTTCTCCCTGGTTTCACAAAGTACGTTTTGCCCAAAGGTTGCCATCATTCCTGATGTTTCACTTGATAAAAGCAGACACATTATACTCACCTTTCCTCTCGACAGTAATTAAGATCTTCCAGTTGTTTCTTTTTCTGTCCCCACAGCAGCTTCACTCTTAAAATAAATACATACATACTATCAGATCACCCACAACAGCAATCCAGTTGAATCGGGAGTAACACCACCGAGAAAACAGGTGACAGTGACTAGTGCTCCTGGGAGCATGAAGAACTAAAGGCACTGAGAAACAGGCAGGGGTGAGAACAAACTCTTCCATATTGTCCTCACTTTATCGTACAAATAAATAACTAGCATTTGAAGAAGCAGACACTCAATGCAACTTTCCTTCATCAGGAAGGGTTCAAGGCCAGGTTGGAGGGGCCTGGGAGCCCCCTGGGCTGGGGGAAGGGGGCCCTGCCCGGGGCAGGGGGGTGGCACTGGGGGGGCTTTAAGGGCCCTTCCAGCCCAAACCAGTCTGTGGTTCTGTGATTATTGCTGAGGTCAAAGGATTTCCTGCCGCACACAGGCACAGGCAGACTGACAACAACAAGAGAAGTATTTTATGTGCACGTTTACTCTTTTTTTTCTTTCCCCTAGGAGCCATTATAGGGATCAAGTATTACGCTCACCCCTGCTTTCCCTGGTAACTCACTTTCAGTTCTGATACTCCATCAGTCTTACACGAGTACATTTTACTCATTTACACGGGTTAGTCCAGCAGAAGAGGTTTAGTGCTCAGAGCTGTCGTTTCACAGAGACATTGTACAGCACATATTTATGAGGGTTTTCTATTACCTTTGCTGAATTTCCTCTTTTGCCAGATCCTGTTTCAGTATGTATTCCTCTCTGAACACTTGTGTGGCTCTGCTAAGAAGCTGAAGGCATTCTTCAGGGGGAGGAGCAGCATCTTTATCAGCAGACCTTAAGAACAGGAGACACAAGTTCTTGCAAGCTTACTCTAACCTGTCCCTCTGAAGGGCTAAACAACTTGCAGTATTTATGGTAAGGGGCTCAGTTATGGAAGTGAGGGGCTATAATTAAATCCCTTTGCTCTAACTCAGTTTTCTTCTATGAGGAAATCCCAAAGATACTCAAAACCCCACGGGACAAGCCATGAGCAACAAGCTGAGGTCAGCCCTGCTTCGAGCAGGACTGGAGCAGGATGAGTCCCCTCCCGCCCTACCTCTGGTGACCACACACCGTTCCCAAGAGCCTCCCCGCTGCAGGTCCCCTAGGAAAATGTATTTACTTACTTCAGAAGCAAGGGGTTGGCAGAACTGCGCTGCAGGATGCTTCCAATGTGCTTCTCAAATGAATGCTGAGACTCAGCCAGGATACGGAGAGGGGAAACAGCAACATCTTTGTCTTCTCTGGTGCAGAGCAGCGGCGGGGATGCAGGATGGACTGTGCTTCTACCACAGAAAGTCAAATTGGAGAACATGGTTTGAACCAGAAAAATGTAAACTATGTCAGAATTGAAATGGTAGTTAAAGCGAGGAACTCATCCACTGTGGAATTAATGTATCAGAGCAGTAAATCAAAGTGCTCTAAATGGAAATATTTCAATATGTGGTAAAACCAGCTCTAAACAAGGTTGGTGGAGCTCACATCTTTCTGTTTGGCCACCGCTGAAACAAAACTAGCACTATCTTTACTTAAGGAGAAGAAAGTTCCATCACAAGGCAAGTGCGTGCCTGGACAGCAGACTGCCCTGCCTCTCAAAGCAGCCTGCGAGGTCACTGTCCACCTAGGTACCTTCAGATAACGGGGTTTAAAAGAGCTGCAAGGAAAACCTATTTAAGAACACTGCAGGAAGAGTTAAAAAAAATAAAAGGTCTTTCAGAGAACCTGCCCTTGCTCGGCTGAAGGTACCTGTAATCCACTAAAGAGTGTCCTCAGCAATAAACTGAAACTAGTGCCCTCCCCATGTACCACACTAGTCTCCATCTTTCCCACCACCCCCAAAGTCAAGTTGCACTGGAAATGCAGACTGAAACCCCACTACTTATGAACCCACTTTTTTTTCCCCCCTTTCATGGGAACATAACCTTGGAGCCCATTAAGAATCTCTGTACTAATGTCTGTAAACAAGTTCTTGATTTGAAGAGTCCTCATTATAAAAATGAAGGAAAAACCCCAACAATACCTTCAAGAACCTTTTGATGCGACTCATGTCCTAATACTCACTAAAAGTGATACAGATTAATTACTTCCCCTACAAACACCTTTTCAGTAGTAAATAACTACTATAATAAAACTTAAATGCTCAGCCAGGGAGCGTTCAGAAGGCAAACTTCATTGTGTGTCATAAGAGGTGCAGAAGTCTGGGGTAAAAGTATCAAAAGAATAATAACAAAAAAAAAATAATATCCTGAGATCCTTTTCATGCAACAGTCACGGATTTCAAACCAATTAAGACCCACGTACAAGAGAGGCCTTGTGATACACTCATAGGTGTTGGTGATGCAGATCATTGTGGGTCCCAGGATGTCAGAAACGATCCAAAATCCTCTAATGGGAGCAGGTTGCCTGAAGGGAAGAAAACACAGAAATTACCCGGTCCAAAAAGTTCTCTGTTCTGAAGTTGTGCAAGTTCACTCTTCTGGAAAAGCTCTAGCTGCAGCAATCGGGCTGAGCCAGGTACCTTTCACTAAGCCAAGAACCGCTCCCGCGAGCCAGCCCTGCAAAATCACGGTTCTCACCCCCCGCTCTGCCCGGCAGCCAGAGGCACCAGGACAAACTCCTCTGGCTGGGGAGAGGCAGCGCTCATGCAGCGTCGCTGGGAGAGAGAAGCAAAAACCAGCAGGGAGCTGGGAAACACCACCCGCTCCCAGGACGCAGCCGGGGCTGCCGCAGGAGAGCGCCCGGGGGTCCCACCCACCCCCTCCCCACTGCAAAGGCCCCCTCTGGGCTGGCGCGGGGAGCCCTCTGCATGAGATGACTTAACACCTGTTGATAAACAGTTTTTCTATATTTTCACAGTGTTTAATATATAGCAGTCTATAGATGAGGTTTGATGAAAGTGGGAGAATAAAGCAGATACGAAACTCCTCAGCAAATGATGCCTCTTAAGCTTGATTAAGCTCCAAAAAAACCAAATGTTCTTTCATGGTGGTGTCTGATCCTTAACAAGTGGATGAAAGGCACATGGCAGCATTCAAGACTTTCAGCCAAATCAAGCCCCAGAGTTGTGTGCGGTCAAGTAAGCGGAAGTGACAATTTCTGCTAGGTTCATAGAGGATTTTCAGACAGTAATAGAGGAATTTAAGCTTACTTCCCTAACTGTGCATTAAGAATCCCGATGTACAAATTCTCTTCAGCTGACTTCATGATTTTTAATGGCAAGAATGCAGCAAAAGAGGGCAAATCCTAAATATTTTCCACAGTAACTCACTGATTTGGAAGCAATAGAAAGGATTTGGTTTCTACCTGGATGGCAGCGGTTTTGTACAAAGGATATGTTCAACAAAGCACTTCTGTTCTGCTCCCAGCTCTTGTAAACTGTCTTTGTCTTCTTCATCTACAAAGAGATTTGTCAGAATGCATCAGATCCACTTTGCAGGGCAGGGGACTCTCAGCCTCACTCCCATCCACCAACTCGTTCCCAGCGAGACGCAGGCGCTCAGCCAGTCCCCCCCTCCCTCTGCGTGCAACAGTCTCACCGCTCACCTGAACCAAGGAATTTGTGCAGTTTATTGATCCATGTCAGCCCCACGCTGTGGACACCAGCTTCGTGTGTGCAGTGGTATCTAGAGGGACATTTTGGATCTGAAATTCAAACAGCAATGAGAAAAACTCATCCTTCAAACCTGCACGGTTGAACGTGTGTATCAACTTATTGTCCAGTCAGCGCTAACATCTTGTTGCAAGTACTAACTCATCCCCATCCACAAATTGAGCTAGATGCAGTAGCCACATTATTGGAGTAATTCCTACAGTTCAATTATGCTTGAAATACCTGATTAATTGTTTTGAACTATTCCTCTCACACCGCGTCTGTATCAATCCACTACATTTGAAAGGGAAGATCAGTTAAAGCCCGCAGACCAGCATTCTGACAAACTTCTTGCTCAGAAAGATCCAAACACTTTGTGCTACCTGACCTCCTCCCCCGCAGCTACGTCGGGCAGTCTAATAAGCAGATTCCAGTCCTGCCCTCGGGATCAGCATCCCAACAGCACCTGCTTACAGACATCGGTCATCACAGATGCAACTACTTCTACTTTAAAATGTACAGCTGAAAGAATTTAGCATTGTGTGACCGTACGTAACCTGCCCTTGAGTAAATGCTAAAGCACCTCCCAGGATTCCTCTTTCCACAGCTTTACTGAAGACACAGAGCAAACCCTTCCTCTAGTACCACTGTTTGACACCAATGAGAATTGTAAATAGCTTGATCCTGAATGGATGAGGTAAAGCGAGTAAAAGCCAACAACGTGAACAACAGCCCTACCTTTATGCAGTTTGATTGGGCAAGAGAAATCGGACTCCAAAGGCTCTTCTTCATCTCCTGATGCCAGTTTCAGTGCAAGTTCCAGCTCAACACATTCAAACACGTACAGGCAAGGAGTAAGATCAGATCTTGGGTCCCATGACTTTTCTGACTGTAAAGAGCATTTAATTCTTCTGTGAGATATCATTTGAACAGAAATGCCAACATAAACAGCATCAAGAAAGAGCTACATAATACAAGCAACAGTATTAACTGGCAGGGAAAGTAGTTCAAGTCCCTTTATTTTATTTTTTTTTTACTTAAAAAAATTTATCTCAGAAACAGGGTTTCTTGTAAGAAGATCCGCTTTAAAATAGTTCATAGCAAGTTTGATCAAAAACTAATCTACTGTCAGGATACACAGAACTGACATTTAAAATAAAAGCATCAGAGAATCACAGGGACTGGCTGGAATAGGAGGAAGACTCTCTACCTCATTATAAAAGAATGCAGCTTTGGCACTTGGCATTCACATCCTGCAGCCAGGAGCTCTGACTAAAGAAACAAAAATGCATATAGAAAAAACAAAACAAGGTACCTGCTCATCATCCTCTTCTCCCTCCAGTACCACACAGTGGTAAAGCATTCCTGACTCGGTGGCAATCACCAGGATGTTTGGAACACAAGGCAGGCAAAGGACAGCACAGGCGTCATAGCCATAGTTATCTTCTGCAGCAGGGTGCATGGGCAGAGGGCCGAGCAGCTTGCCAAGATTTCCAGTGCTGGAATAAAGAAGATGTGTTGTTCACAACACAGGGTGTGGAAGGAGAGTTCCCTGTGGCTGCCTGAGGGAGTTTGCTGGACAAGAACTACAAAATAAGGGGGATTTTTTAACAAACCCCAATGGTTCGGAGTTCTGTCTCATTTCCATCAGACAGCAGCAGCCCAGACTCGTGGGGAGTAAGAGGCTGAACTACACCCGCACAGTGGGAGATCTCTGAGAAGAAACTGGAGCTCAGCAACAGCATTTCATGCTTGGAAAGCAACCAGGCTACTTTGCAAGAAATTCAAGAGGAAACTTTTTCATGCAGGAGCACAAAGTACTCATGGTCAGCTCAAGTTAATTATCTTTATCACTTAATTGGTTTCTTGCTTAATAGAGCACTTTACAAGCAGCATTTTGAGGCATGGGCATTTCTCTAGGCAGAACTTTTGAAGGACTAAGCCTGTTTCATTGCCTACAGACAGGATCTGCTCAATGCTTCATCGTTTCTCACGCAGAGGCACACAGTGCTGTTTCTAACTGAAATACCACGTTTTAATATTCCGCTACACTAGATCTAACTGGTAAGTTTTCAACCATCTTCTCAGTTTTCTGAAGTCATTTTTCCTGTATTGTGTTTATATTATTGATTCATATTCTTGACTTTTCATTATGGAACATGCCTGAAAACCCTCTATGATCTTAAAATATTTCTTCTCCTAAGATGCCACTGGCTCATTCAGCCTCATCTAAAGCTAAGGATATCTGTGCTGTGGGCTGAAGGCCCTGAAATGCACCTCAGCAGCCTCAGACCCACTGATCTTTTAACAGTCCAGTGTCTTCGTTTCAGATTTCTGATGGCAAATAAGGGACAGTGGATTCTCAGCAGTGGAAACTGCACCCTTAACATCTGGATGACAAAGGATGACACAGTATTCTTGGATTTCAGTCCATTAGCACTGCCACAAAGAGATAAGACAGGCTGCAATACAGTAAAACTCAGCCCAGCCTCCATTACAGACAGTCCCAGCCCAACTGAGAGATGGCTCTCCAACCCTAACTTTGGAAAAACATACAAGCACCCCACCAAACCTGAGGATGAATGCAATCCTACCTCTGTAGCAGGCTGATATATGTGAGGAATGTCTCTCCATTTTCGTACAAAATATAAAGTGGATAGGCCAACACTTCTTCATTCCTTCGCTGTCCGAGAATGTTCTTTGGGACCGGCACTAGCAGCCCGAAGTCGAACGCCACCGCGGTCTCTCCCAGCGATGCTGTATAAGCTCTCCTGGGGACAAAGAACAAGACCCAGAGTCAGCAGTGATTGTGAGAACACAAGCATTTAACCATTGGTATGTTCTGACAAATTACTGCTAACCCTTGCCCATCAGTCCGTTGACATACGCTATTTTCAGCAGCAAAAGCACCCAAGTAACATCCTTCTTACGGCACCTCATTTCTGCCATACGGCCACCAGCCTGCCCAGTTTCACAGGATAGAAGAGGAGGGCATACTGGTATTTCCCGTGCAGTACATCAGTCTGTGATTTGACTAGTAGAGACCCTCAAGTTTTTCCTTTCCAACTAGGCCAAGAGGGAAATAAAAAGATCATCTCGTTTCTGCAGTCCCCACGCAAAAAGCTCTTCTTAGCCCTATCTTAAAGACAATGTGTATTTTTAAAATGACTACTCTGACAAACACTTGACTGTATACTTTGTTATCGCTTTCTTTTAGAAGGATGGGAAGAAAAAAAAAAAGTGCAGTTACTCTAGTCCTAGCACTGAAGAAGTCCACGAAAAAAATCACATCAGATCTTCAAGTAGATTTATCTTATTCTTTAAAAACACTACTGAAAATACAGAGCTTATTCTGTCAAAAGCATTACAAAATACAAGAAGCCACACAAACCCTTTTCTGATTGTAAGAGTCTCCTCCTCAGTGTCTGAAAGAGCAATCACTTTGATGGGTGTCTGAGGTACCTTCAGGCTGTAAAACCTAGAGGAAAGGAACAGCAGCAATGTTCATTCAGCTGGCAGCATTGCACAGGTTCCTGCTGATGCAGGAGTGTCAGTTGGTATCAGTCTAAAATGTCTCCCTTCCTGTTTTTTATTGGTAATCCTAGTAAGAATGGCAGGACACAAATATCTAGTGAAAAGTCAGACTGGCTATGACAAAAAACACACTACGATAATCAAGTACAAACAGGCTTTACCTTATAGTGTTATCTGAAGTTAAGAGCACAATATGGGGCTCTAATGTCTCAGAGGGATACCAGGCAGCATGCTTCAAAGTCAGAGATGTCGAGCTTGTGAAGAACCTTTCCGCAATAGGAATAGTGCTGAAATACAGAGCAGAAATAGGCACTGTTCCAAGAAACACAAAAGTTACTTTTCATGGGAAGTGGGGGCAAGAGGAGCTAGAGACCCGATTAAAAGGTTTCAAAGCCATCAGCTGTATTATTCTTAAAGGTGGAGGAACTGCTTGAACTTGAAGCCCTTTGTTATTTCCATCTGGATGCCTGCTTTTAGCTACCACCACTAAAAGACCCCAGAAAGGCTAGAAAATACTACAGAGGAGCACCTTACTCCTCAGCAATTGCAACAAGTTTAGAAGGTCATTTATTTGGGTCACTTGACAATCAACAAGTCCCTGAGCCAAAATAACTTCACTTGTGATTGTCCCTATACAACCAACGCCTTCCATATCCGCTTGGCCCCAAGAGAGGAATGACAGCAGGACAAGGATGTTGTTAACCGCCTGAGGTCTCACCCACCTACAGTTCACCGTGGATTTCCCACCTTCAAACTCTGAATTCTTCCCCCAGCGTTTGGGCAGCTCCAGCACCATGAGCCCCTTCGTACCGATGAGCGCCACATGATGCTGCGTGGGGCTTAACAGCATCTGATAAACCTCAAAAAGGGGTGGGTTTATGCAGATAAGGGTCTGAAAATACAAATATCGCAGTCAAGCACAAGCCACCGTAAGTGCTCACAAAAACGTTGCACACCTTTACTTCGGACGGCGATTTATACAGCGGCTACAAGGAGGACGAGGCAACAACTCTCCTCCAGCCAGGGCCACGCACACAGCCGAGGAGCTTCACTGAGGGAAGACCCACCCACAGCGAGCTGCAGCGGGGCCACCCGGCGTGGGGCCCTCTGGGACCGGCCCCCCCGCTCCCCATAACGGCCCCCTCACAACCGCCCACCGACACCCCCCCCCCCATCACGGCCTCCTCGGCCCCGCTCCCATCATGGCCCCCCCCCCACACAGCCCATCACGGCCCCCTCAGCCCCGTTCCCGTCATAGACATCACCCCCCCCCTCCCAACAGCCCCCGCACAACCGCCCACCGGCCTTCCCCTCCCCATCACGGCCTCCTCAGCCCCCTTCCCGTCAGGGACCCCCCTCCCCATAACAGCCCCCTCACAACCACCCGCCGACCCCCCCCCCCCCAATAACGGCCCCCTCAGCCCCACTCCCGTTACGACACCCCCACACACACACCCCCCCCGCATCACGGCCTCTTCAGTCCCGTTGCCGTCACGGCCCCCCCCTCCCCATAACGGCCCCCTCACAACCGCACTCCAGCCCCTAACCGCGCCCCCCCGCCCCTCAGCGCCGGCCCCCACCTGGTAGCGGCTGAGCCCGGCGGGGTCGGGCCCGCCGAGGCGGCGGAGGCCGATGGTGTGGAGGGCGCTGCGCTCGCCATCCCAGAGGAAGAGATCTCCGTCGAGGCCGAAGAGCAGGTTGCGGATGAGCGGCGGCCGCGCCGGGGTCGGGGGGGACCCGTGGGGGGCGGCGCGCTCGCGGAGGCGGCTCAGCACCGCGTGCTGCGGCAGGGCCGCACGCCACTGCTCCGCCGCGCCCCACTCGGCCGCCATGGCCGCCCGCGTCACCGCCCCGCGCCGGGACTACATCTCCCGGCGTGCCCCGCGGCCCCCCCCCCGCGGCGGGCCATGGAGGCGCCGCCGGCCCGGCGGTTCCGCGCGCGCTGCGGGGGCCCGGCCGCGCCGCCATGGAAGGAGACTTACCGCCGTGTGAGTGTGTGTGTGTGTAGGGGGGACCTGCCCGCGCCTTCGGCCCCCTCAGTCCCGGAGGCTGTTCCCGCCGTGCGAGGGGCTGGGCGCGGCCCCTCCGGGATGCGGCCGGCCCTTGGCGGGCGGGGGTGGGTGGGTGGGTGTGTGAGGGGGTTCAGCCCCGGCCCCCGCGCCGCGCTGACGGGCTCCTTGTGCTCTGCTCCCTCCAAGCGCTGCATGGAGAGGCTGAGGAACAGCCGGGCGAAGCTGCTGGAGCGGTACCGCCAGGCCGGGCAGGGAGCGTGCGGCCCGGCCCCGGGTGCGCTGCTGGTGCGGGAGGTGATGGAGCAGGAGTGGCAGGAGCTGCAGGAACAGGAGCTGCGGGAGGCGATGGAGCAGGAGCAGCAGGAGCACAGCCGGCCGGCTCTCGGGGGGAAGGAGGCCCTGGCCCAGGTCGGTGCAAACCCTTGGGCTGGCGCGGTCCCCGCACTGCGTGTCCCGTGCGGGCACACCGAGTCCATCCCTCCGCAGCCGTAACTTCAGTCTCTCGCTGGTTGGAGTTGGCAAAACTCAAAGCCTCCGGGTCCCCTGCTTCCACAACCCGTGTGGGGTGCTGCAGTGGGGAAGTGGTTTGCCTCTGTGCCCACGAGTCGGGAGCTTCCTTATTTCCTCCACAAACTGTGTGTGAATCGTGGCGGGGGGTTCCTTGTCTGTGATTATCAGAGCTGGTCTGTCACTGACCTCTCCCGAGAACAGGAATAAAACTTCAGTGTTTTAAAACACAAGTTCTCGGACAGGCTGTGTTCTGATTCACTGTGGCTGGCACAGAGGGTTGTATTATAAATTGCTTTACACGATGCCTGGTTTTGCAAATACAGAGATTTACTAGACAGAATAAGCTACAGTGGCAGCTCAGTCAGGTGCTGGAAGTTAAGTGAGAAAGTAGCCAGAGTGGGAAAAATCACTGAATGATGCACCTTTCAGATGCTAGAGGACCCCGATGAGCTAGCAGTATTGGAAGAGATCCAGCGAGAACTGATCTTGCAAGGTAAATTCTCTACACACTTTCTGACTCCTCTTTGATTTGTAATAGTCCTGACTTTCTAGTAATCTGAATTAGATGAGGCTACCCTCCTTGGTTCTTGCAGGCCATGGGATACAGAAGAGCTTCCTTGGAAATTTCCGTAGCCCCTCTAATGCACTGAGATCTTTTTTGATAGTTTTAAGTGGCATTTTGAGGTCTGTGTGGAGCTAATAAGAGAGGAGACCAGAGAAACAGCACCAAGGTGTTTGGGAGCTGTAGGAACCTGTATAAATCAATTCAGAATGTTTCTAAATTGTTGGTTGGAAAGTGGGAAGTCACCCCCTTGCGACCGGCTAAAGATTGAGCTGTAGGAAAAAAATGGATTAACAGGAATGGTTTCCTCAAGCGTCGAAATCTGATCCAAAGGAAGAAAAGTTCAGAAACTAGTGGCTGCCCCAGCCTCCACCTTCCAGCAGCTTCACATGTGCTGCTTTGTCTTCAGCTCGTAACAGACACCTGAGGGTATTTTGCTGTGTTATTGCAGAACAGTCGGTATTAGAAGAGTACATGCAGAGCCTGCAGTTTGATGAAGAATGTCTCAACGCGATGCTCGATGGCTTGGATGCCAGCGACAAGGTCATCTGCCCAGTGTGTAGAAAGTAAGGAAGCCCTTGGCGCTGGCATGAGGCCCTCTGCTCAGTTTGGGTTTAGAAACAGGCAAAAGCGGTGGGCAGAGGCTGCTGTTAAGTGTTAATTTCAACAAAATAAAAAAACCTGAGCAATGATCTCCTAAATCTAGCAGGCGTTTTGCTAAAATCTGCCTTTGTCCTGGGTGCTGTGATGATGCTCAGTGTATGCTCTTTCTAGGAATAACCTGACTGTAAGGAATCACTTGGTTTTTTGCCAGTGTGGATTGTACATCAGCACGCAGGTGAGCTGGGCTGTGAGTAACGTGTTAAATGTGACACCCGAAGTCTGCTGCTGCGAAGAGGCAGTTTCAAGCTACAGACAGCAACTTCAGTGTAAGATTTCTTTTACCCCAATTTTTCTCAGGGTATGACAGAAGAGAAGCTTCGGTCACTTCTAGAAAACACACTAACAGAGCACAGTCACAGGTGCTTTCACAACCCAGAGTTCACTGTTACCAGTGGCATGGAGGAGGAAGCCAGTCTTCTCATGAGCTGTCCGGTGAGTTGGGTTCCTGGAGAGGATCTCTGCTTCTCAATTACAGCAGAAGCCACCAGGCCATTGATCCCGGGGGTCTGTGTTGCTGGTTTTCCACAAACTTCCTTGGAAATGGTTTTACTCTTGACCACCAGTAACAGTAAAATGAGCCAGAGGACACGATTTACCTTAAGTGCTGGACTAGGGAATCTTTCAAGGACCTGTTAAATTTAGTGCCTTCCTTTTCTCACACACTAGCCAACAACTTCCAGGTCTTGTGTGAAGCATCTGTTCAGGTAAGTGGTCGATGAGGAAGTTTTAAAAATTACTTTGGCTTAAGCCTCCTCAAAAGGCTTGCCCGTGCCTCTTGAAAAATGCGTACCATCCCTTTGGCACAAGCTAGACCTAGCAAGTTCTTTGCTTTGCTGGTGAGGTAAAATCACTGTGAGGAAAGCGTTAGGAGCAGAGCATTTCAAAGAGTTTGGAACATTAATAATTTATTTCATACGTTGCTATAGCTTCTCTTTCCAACTTACCTTTTGTAAAGGTCTGTGACTCCTGGACGATTCTCCTGTAAACTGATGCAACTGCTGCTTTTTTACTGGAGGGACTTCAAGACTAAAAATCCATCCAGAGCTGCTAGTATTTTTATGTATATGCTTGGAACTGCTGTGTCAAAAAGATACTTGAAAAGGCAGTAGGACTGCCTTGACTTGCACTTTTAATGGCACAATATATATTTTGAAATAAATAAACCAAGTATATATATGTCAGCCTTCATGTTGTCTTTAACAAGGCATGGGTGATCTCAGCTCACACTGGCCTCCAGCTTTGATTTCTCTTTGACCTTACTGTGACCTTCAGGCAAGGACTGGAGCCAGGGTTTGGGTAACAGCACTGGCTGCCCTGCAGCAGCGCCTCGGGCCTCACTTGTGCTGCTGGAACTTGAGTGCTCCAGCCTCTGCGGTTTTCTTCTAGAACAGCTCAGTTAACACTAATGTAACAGGTTGTGGCAGCACAGCCCTTTTTAAAACAGCTCCTCAAGCACAGTGGTTAAGACCCTGAATTCGATTCCCTAACCTATTCAGACAGCCAAGGCTTCCAGACTGAGTCTCATTCGTGATTAGCACGGCTCGGCCAGCGCCACTCCTCCTGCAGCACAGCTTGGAGCCAGGGCAGGCGCTGTGGTTGGAGCTGCTGAACAGCTCTCCCTGGAGGAAACGGCGGCAGCAGCTCTGGGAGCAGCTCTGTTAACAGCTCTGTTAACATCAGCAGCCACTAGCAATGTTCTTATGGCAGCGCTCTGGTGAGCAATGACAGCAGGAAAAAAAGAGAAACCACCAGTTTTCAGTGATATGTTGAATGGATTTTATTCTCCACATTCATTCTTAATTGTACAAAACCAACCAAGCAGGGCGAGTCAATTCTGGACCATAATGGTAAAGAACTTGATCTGGGCTGCAACATAAATACAAATCCCCAAATACAAGTGAGAATCCTCATTCTCCAAATTCCAAGTTACTCTCTGCATCGGGTGTGAAGATATATTTGGGTACTGCTGGCTGGAGCAGTGCTCTGGAATACTCACGCTTGAAGGTGTTTCCTAGCCTACCCTACTGACATTTGACAAAGCCTTTAAGGTCTTCAAGAAATTTAATGTACTCCCGGTGCTCCAGTGCAGTGCTGAGCTCTATTAACTCATCAGCAAACGTGTTGTCCACTCCTCGATCAGCCAGGAAATCCATTAAGTGATCATACAGAGCCTGGAAGCAAAGAACAGGAAACTTCCTCAGCAGAGCACATCTGGGCTTTTTAGGGGCTGCTCTTAAAATGCCCCATGGCAGCTGGCATTTCCTTCTCTCTGGAAGATCAGGGTAGTATCTGATGTAAATACTTGTTTGAAAGACTAAGTCTCTTACAATAATCAACTTTTTTTTTTCTTTTTAATTCTACGTAATTGTTGCAACTCTAGTATATGTTAATGCTTGCGGGTTCCCCCCTTGCTCCTCAGGAGAACAGATACCATACTGCAGTAATGATAATACTGTCTTGAATTTATTGGGTTTTTTTGTTGTTGTTTTTTTGTTGTTGTTGGGGTTTTTTTGTTTGGTTGGTTTTTTTGTTTGTCTGGGATTGTGGGTGGTTTTTTTATTATTTTTGTTTGGTTTGGTTTGTGTTTTTTGTTTTTTGTTTTTTTTTTTTTTTTTTATAGACCAGTATTACCGAGCAAATGGTTCATTTGGGACTTTTGTAATCTGAGTAATCACAAACCATACACATTTTTTATTAATTTTCTGTCTCAAGTCAGAGAGGGAAAAAAGCCCCCAAACAGCAGCATGGGATGTTCTAGAGCACACTAACCAATTTGAACACAAATGCTTCCCAAAGAGAGATAAACTCAAGGAGTAAATTTTTAACTATATGATACAGAGCCTCCAAGTAAGATTTAAGCTTCTGAAAGCCTGACACAGAATATAGAAGGTGATGCCAAATTCTTGGGCTTATCAGTTGTTAGTGTCAGCACTATAAAAACATACCTGGAAAACCCAGAAAACAAAGACGTCTATCCATGGTATCTGATAAGCTACATGGTTAAACACACAGATCAAAAGACTTCTGAGCAATTGTCAAAACACCTCTAAAGCGTAGGGTGGCTGCTAGAAAATTAATCTCCAAAACCCAGAACAGTGCAAGCTTCGACAGGTCTGTCTGGCTGCCGGTAACGTCACCAGCACTGCGCGGCTGCTGGGACCACGTAATAACCCTCACTCTGCAGCAGAACCACTGTCTCACGGCGAGCTGGGGCAGAGTGGGGAAATCCCCCATCTTGGGCATCTGGGACAGGACTCGGGCCTAACTCAGCAGGCGGGATAGGCTGAGGTGCCCTCTGCAGCCTACGGCCGTGTTAGCAGCACTCACCCAGTCAAGGGAATCCGTATTGAGGGTGTAGTTGGTGTCCTTCCAGTCTGATTCTCCCGTGGGCTGAAAACTGACCTCCCGAATTGTGAAAATATCACTTTCTTCCTCTTCCTCACGCCCAACCTGGAACATGTAAGGTGCACAATTAGCTGTAACTACCGGGCCCCCTCCGCCACCTCATCCTGGAGTGAGGAATGTTACACTGCAGGCAAACCCCCAAGGCCTGTACCAGCCCTCTGGAAATCAGCACAGGAAATCCCATCAGGCTACCAGCCCCGCCAGCCAGAAGTGACCTGATGCAAGTCAGCCATCTGATTTTTACCAAGATGTAAAACCTCTTCTGTCCTAAATCTGTCTTCACAAGTCTGTCTAACTTTGTCAGCTTGGACTGGCTGCATAAATGATCTGTTGAGGTTTACAAAATAACCCACAAAGATCATGCTGAAGCAAAGCTCTCAATTTTATTCCTGCCCCCACCCTTTTTTGTAATCCCTACTTCTCTTTGTGACACCTCACAAGGATGAGATTTGCAAGTTACTGTCACTGTATTAAATCTATCTTATTTTGGCCATTCCTGTTTACCCCTCTCAAGTTGTCATGCTGTTAAAGTTAAGCCATGCCTCCCTCCTCAAATTCAGCAAATGGGCCAATAAGCAGCTGATCAGAAACACCAGGTCAGGATGTGAGGAATGCAACCTAACATCTCCTCTCCAGAGAGTATTCTTGCAAACACAAAGCCTTGTGTGTGTGTGTGTGTGTGTGTGTGTGTGTGAAAAAAAAACAGAGGAGACTGCATCTTCTGCAGATTCAGAAAACTAACACACTATGGAGAGCAGTTAGATTGAACAGCAGCACAATTACAGAACAGTCAAGAAGGAAACGTGCAGCAAGTCACAGCTCAGAGTTGGCCACGGCTGACACACGACCAGCTGGATACCCACCTCATCCTCAGGATAATGGCAGTCGAGAACAAGGGTCTGTTTTGTATCATCTTTTATTACTTCCACTACAAAGTTTGGAGTTGATGTAAGATCAGGCTAAATAAAAGAAAAGTTGCATCAGCACTGGAGTCTGAACAGGAACCAAGGTGATGAGAGTACAGCCCAGCAACACAGCCCTCCCGCGCGGGCTGTTCCCCGTCACCCTCTTTCTGGAATCTCTGACCTGACCAGGGCAACCCAAACAGCCCCCAACCTCGCCAATGGCCCTTCAGCCCCTCGCCTGCTCTGCAGCTGGTCACACCAGTAAAATGGCACCTGGGAGCACTGGCCACCCCCTGACAAGCCAGAGCCTGCAGCTCACCTGATGGCTCCCTCCAAAGCGACGGGACCTGGGAACAGACTCAGATAGTTTTGAGAGCAGGAGCTGCTCGTGCCTGCCCTCCCTCCTGAAGGAAACCCAGCAGGGCACACACTGCCAGACACACCTCCTCGTGCAGCGATCCTGCGCTGCGCCCTCAGGCATGTCCCGGAGGGGAAGCAGTGCACCAGTGTCCCCAGTATTGTCCCACCCAGCCGAGTACAACGTGCTGGAATAAACAGTGCCCTTCAGAAAGCGGAACTGAACTGCTACAAACCAGGCATGGTGCAGCTGCACTCGTTTGGCATCAGTGTCACTGCACATGAAGCCATGTGCTGCAAATTATATTGCTTTATATTGTTCATTTAGTTTCTACCAGTATCCCTACTTACAGAGTTTCTTTAAACAGGAGTGAGACACTTCTGACCAACAAAACTACTCAAGTGAAGTCATGTGAATAACTTTGCGCTTCGTTGATGTTGCCTACCAGCACAGAGAGTTACACTAGCTAGGTACAAAATGCAGCATTAATTGCAGGGGGTTGCAAATGCAAGACATACTCAAATTCCTCTCATTTCTCCCCACAGAGCCTCTCACCCGGTTCTGCCTTTCTGCTGCAAAGAGGAAGGTCACAGCCAAGTGACAAACAACCCAGAAACATCTGCATTTTGTGACAATGCTCCCAAGTATCAAGTGAGAGGGAAAAAAGCCTCAACACTTAAGGGCAAGGTTATACCCATCACCAAAGCGCACATCAAGACTAAATTTACCTCCTGTTCATCAGGTTTCTGCTCTTCTTGTGTTTCTTCATCAACTGAGGGCGGAATGCTGTTATTGATGTTGAAGGTGACTGTTATCCTTCAAGAGAAACAGAAGCAGTTACTTTGAGCACGCTCAAGAAACACCCATCAAAATTTCTTCTATTTGAAGCTTTTGTTGTGGGGGCAGCGTTCCTGGTGCTGAATTCACGCACCATGAACAAGACCAGGTGTTGCAGGAAGAGTTTAAGACACACTGAATGAAGCTGGCTTCCTCCAACTGCTCTCGTTAGCAAGCGGTTTTTTTTTCAGGTTTTACTGAGCAACTGTTATTTTTAACGCAGGAAGACTGCATGAAACCGTGCAACGCAAGATAGCAGCAAATTTGTGTAATGAAAAAAAAAAATAAACAAACAAAAAGCCCAAGGTGGTAAAATAAAGAGCCTGTGCAACGCCCGGTTTGCACAGGCCGGACAGAGAGCAATAAAAGTAACGTGAGCAGGAGAAATGCGGTGCCTGTTACCGCCCGGGGGCCGCGCTCACCTCTCCCCCGCCACCTTCCGCACCAGCTTGGCCTCCGTGCCGCGGACATCCAGCTCCCACCCGCCGGAGATCTTGGGCAGCGATTTGTGTTTCTGGATCTTCTTCTCCTCTTTGATTTCATCCGCCAGGAACTCCGCGAAGGCTCTGTCGCCTGGCGGGGAGAGGGGTTGAGAAAATGGCGGGGGGGGGGGGTGGGTGGGTGAAGGAAATGGCCCCCCAGCACGTGCTGCACCACCCACCCCCCCGCCGCCTCCCCTCAGGGCCGGCCCCGGCCCCGGCCCCCGCCGCTCACCCTCGGTGTGGAGGCCGCCGCAGCCGCAGGACACGCCGCCAGCCGAGCCCCGCCGCGGGCGGAGCAGCGCCGTCCGCCACCCGCCGCCGCCCAGCTGCCAGAGGGAGCGCGCCAGGGGCGGCGCGGCGCCGGGCGGCGGCAGGAGGGCGCGGGGAGAGGAGGAGGAGGAGGAGAAGGAGGCGAAGAGGCGGCAAGGCGGCGGGCGCAGGGCGGCGGCGGCGCGCAGGGCCCTGGCGAGCAGCATGGTGCGGCGCGGCGAGGCGAGGCGGGCGGGCAGAGGACGCGCCCGGCCCCGGAACCGCCCGCCGCGCTTCCGCCCACAGCCGGCCCGGCGGCCCCCGCGGCGGGGAGCGGGTGCCGCGGGTTCGAGTCCCGGCCCCGGCGGAAGGGAACGCGCCCGCAGCATCGCTGGCGGGTGGTTTAAAATAAAAAAAAAAAAAGCGGTGGTGAAAATTAAAAAGCGAGGGCGGGGGGACGGGGCAGGGACGCCTCTCCCGCCCCGGCGCTCAGGTGGGGCCGGGGCACCGCTGAGAGACGCAGAGGGATGTGGAAAAAAATGCTGAGGGTTCCCTCGGGGCAGCAGGAAAAGGGGTGTAAGGGCTGAACGCTTTACTCCTGTACATCACCCCACCCACCCTGGGTCAGAAGAGCCCGCTTTCTGGCAAGAACTCAGTTTACTCAGAAGCAGGAAAGAAAAAAAAATTTTTTCCCCCTCCTTTTAGCAACATATATTTTAGAGAGAAGATTGACCGAGACAAACTGTTTCCTGGCATTGTGTCCCCTTTGTCTAAAAGCTGTCACCGCTGCTCCGTAGTGAGTAGAAACACAAAAGGCCCAGTGCTGCTCACTGCAAGCGATAATGGAATAAATCCACTTTCCTTCACATAAAATAATAAGTTTCCCCTTTGGAGTGGCATTAGTTTCTTAATTCCATATTTTAAAAGATGATTGTTTGGTATTGCCTCTTTTCTCCAAGAGGGAAAAAAAAAAAAAAAAAGAAAGAAGTAGATGCCAAGGGAATATGGAAGAAAAACCAAGTGATACTAATGGTAGATCTGTGGTTCTTGACAACACAAAGTTCCAAACTTCTAATGGAAAACTAAATTATAACAGGAGCAGGTTGGGGGAGGCATAAGGGGGAAGAAGCACTGGTGCCAGAGCAGGAGACACAAACAACTGATGATTCAAGGACCTTTAAAGAAAGCCCAATCTCTAAACCACATCTTCATTATCATTTTGCTGTCTTCTGCAAGTTGCCCTGATTAGCTGTTGTGGACGGTGTGCCAACTCCAAAGCTACAAGGGCACATAAAAGAGTCAGAAAAGCCACAAGTATTTGCTGAAGAACAACACGCCCTAACAGCAAAAGGGGCAAACAAAGATGACACCAAACACGCAGGCAGCTGGACAACCTCTCCAAGAAACCGCTGCCAGCCCCTCAGGCTTAGACACAAGCAGCGAAGACCCTGGACAGGCAGGCATTCCCCTTATTTGTACAAGCCAGTACCCCACGATCAGAAATAGTTGGGATCACAACATCAGAAATGTTTCACTGGTGGCAAAAGTTAGCATTTATGCAAAAAAGCCGACCATCCCTGGCCCTGCTGCCACTTCCAGGCCCACCCTCCACCCCCACCTGCCACCTCAAGGCAAGACACCACCTGGCAAATGCCAAAAAAGTACAAATTAAGGTTTGGCAGGTCCCCAAAAATTGCTACTACTGCAGCCTCTCGCTGTGAGGGGGACCGATGGCCATATGTGCCTCCGACTCTGAAGTGGTAGTTGGGAGGATTTTACATGTTAGCTCTAGCAGATACAGGAGCTGAGGTTACTGTGTTCTGTTGTGATATCAGTAATAAAGAAATCACATCACGGATCTGGGGTTGGGGGGGATCTGACCCCTGCCCTCTGAGCTAAGGTTAACTAACAATAGGGAATGCCATGCCATTTACCACGATGGTGTTAATTGCCCCAATTACAGAACATATCTGTGCATGGATGCATTGGCAGAACAGTTGAAACTTTAAATGGTCGCTTCTGCTTCAGGACTTTGCAAGCAGGATTTGCTATTCAATCTGTAACTGTCTTGTGGGGATTCCTGAAGTGGGGTCCTGTTGTGCTGCCTGTGCAGGCTTAAAGGTGGTAACTTTAAACCAATATCGTATTCCAGAGGGGAGGAAGAAACTACTCAAACCATTGGGGAACTTCAACAAATGGGAACTGTTAGAGAAACTAGGACTGCTTTCAATAATCCTATTTGGCCTGTTCATAAACCAAGTGGCACTCGGAGAATGACTGTAGATTACAGAGAACTGAATAAAGTCACCCCCCCAGGTGCAGTTATGGTACCAAATATGGCTAGTCTTATAGAAAAAATGAGCAAAAATGTACAACCCTGGAAGGTGTCAATAGATCTTGCTGATGCTTTCTTTTCAATAGCTATTGCTTCAGAAAGCCATGACCAGTTTGCCTTTACCTGGCAGCAAAAGCAATATACTTTCCAAGTACTGCCTCAGGATACAAACACAGTCCCTCTGTTTGCCACCAAATGACAGCAGCTGATGTGGCTCTATGGCTGGGTACTGTGACAGTTTACCAATATAATGATGATCTATTGATTATGGCAGAATCACAACAAAGAAATGAAGCAGCTGCCGAGTCACTGAAAGTGCATTTACAGGACCAAGGCTGGGCAATTAATCCAAAGAAAACACAGGGCCCTAGTACTACTGTACAATTTCAGGAATAGTTTGGTACGGACAGATTAGAGAAATACCAAATAAGGTACAGCAAACAAACGAAGGGTTTGGCTTCTATTTGTTCTTTGTATTTCAGGTATCTTTGATGAATACCCGTGCCTTCTCTAGAGGAGATAGCATTGGAATGGTGTCACTGCTGTTGCGGCTCCAACACTGAACTGCAGTTCAATCTGAAAAAGCACAAGCCCTAGCTCCCCAATCTGTGTGGGCCATCACCCCACCTCAGGTTCCCAAACCCCGAGACACTAGCCAGAGGAGCTGGAGCGACAGCGTAGGTACGACTGGAAGGAGACGACACTCCTGTTTTCCTCCCCTATCACAGGTTGGCTCATCGGGCTTCGTAGTCTTATACTACAAGCACATACCCTGGATCCATTTCTGCAAGATCAACATGTAAATACTTAGATTTGGTCAGCTGCTACTGTAACTAACTCATCTGCCTTTTATGTTAAGATTGTCAACTGCAGGTCTTCTGGACACAGTGTTTTATTGGCGTGCTAACCCAGGTAGCTGTGTTACAGAATTACACTATGCCAAACGATTTTGATACTAATGTTTCTTCTCACTGTACAGCCATTACCTACTCAGAAAAAATAACACCAAGTAACATCACAAAACTGATTGGTGGTGGACCGTTTCCTCAAACATGCAGGCAGCTGAATAACCTCTCCAGGAAAGCACTGCCAGCCCCACAGGCTTAGACACAAGCAGCAAAGACCTTGTCCAAGCAGGCATTCCCCTCACTGGCCTTTGTACAGTCCCAAATAAGACAGTGAACTTGACATGCAGGCAGAAAGATGTTCATTGAGGTAAAAGACAGTAGCACCTCCCTTCTAAAAATAAGTTTTAAAAAGGCATTTTTGCCCCTGTATGTAGACATTTAAAACTTTTTTCTTTTTCCTCTTTCCCAATAAAACCTGCTAAGGATACAAGTGATTTTGATATTAATGTTTTTCTGAGTAGGTAACAGCTGTATGCCAATGAACATCACAAAATTGATTGACGGGGGACTATTTCCTCCTTTGACAATATAAACGCTGCTTTGGTTTTGAAGGCATGTGTTTGTTTCAACATAACTGATGGACCAGCCAGCATAGAGGATGACATTCGACATCTCCAGGATGGCAAAGCTCTACTGCTTTCATTCATTAAGGAAGAAAAAATAGTCTTTTAGGGTGAGCCTAAAAACCCTGGACCCGTTGGTCCCAGACCCACGGGTCAGTTCTTGGCCGTTCGGAGCTTCCTGCGGAAATAGTCAGGGGCTGCATCAAACAGCCAGTCCGCATCCACCACGCACAGGTCCCGCATGTAGCACTTGTTGGTGTGAAGCAGCCCGTTGTAAACCACGCAGGCTGGCTTGCAGTGGAAGAGCACGGAGGAGGGGTGGATGGCCACCAGCTGGTGCGAGTCCACGGTGCTGTAGGTGCCATCTGGCTGCAGCTCCGCGGCGTTCATGAAGAGGCTGTGAGCCAGGCAGCGGCGGATGTTTCCGGTGTCGGAGCGGGAGGACTCGATCGGCATCGATAGCTGTTCAGCAGCGAGACACACAAGAGTCAGGGAGCGTGTACGTCCACCTTCGTGGGGGAACACAGCCCTGTTTTAGCAGGCCTCTGAGGTCAGGCAATATTGTGTCAGAAATCCTGCTAGCGTGGGAAATATAAAAGGACTGCTAGGAATTCAGCTCAGGTAGACATTAGGCTAATCCAGACAAGTTCAAAAAAAAAGATGAGCCACAAAATGGATCGAAACTCTCCTGGGAGTGAGTTTCAGGCCAGCTCGCACTCATGGCAGGAGAGAGGTGCCAAACGGTGGCTCCCACGTCACATACAGACTGCAAGCAATTCAGCAGCAGCTCCCACGCTGCACCTTACGCTCCGTGACTGGCAGGAACAGTGCTGAGGTGCAGGCTGCTGTTAAACTGAGTGCCTGACTCCGTGAAGAAGCCAGCCAGCATGAGCTGCTCAGGCTGACATCACTCAGTGGCACACACGGAACAGTCACATCTACCCTAGAATGGTGAAATCCCTGAGAAAATACTGTCCTCTACCTGAGAAGCGTACCCAGAGCTCCTCTTTTCTCTTCACCTCTCCTCAGCCCACTGAGCCCTGCAGCTCTGAGATTTTGGGATGCAGATGCAGAGTTAGGAATTTTACCTGACTAGTCATGGGAGACTGAAAACAAAACCACATTTTCTCACTCCTGGGACTTGGTGCACAGTGAAATCAGTTTGGGGACAAACGGAAAAATACAAACAGGTGAAACAGAGAAATACAGTATGGCAACATGTTACCTTTACACAGATGTCCCTGAGCTGAGCTCTGACGTCTGACACAAGCATCATGTTCCTGCTGTTGACAAAGTTCTCTTTGCACCATTCCTGCAGCAGAGACACTGGGAGTTAGAGGTGTGGGGGTTTACGTGGCCCGGCGGCCCTATCAGGATCTATGATAAGAGTCACCAAGGCACCCAAGGACACAAAGAAGGAAACAAAAGCGATGGCTCAACGCTTTGAGAGGAAGCTGGCAACGGACTCAGGCGAGCAGCAGCCCATCCGCTAAGGCGCGGGAACAGCGAGTGGTCAGCCCGCAGCACCGATCACAAACACACCCCGTCAGTAGCCTGCAATCGCAACGCAGTACGCGTGCTCGGCCCGTGTACGGAACATAAGATAAATATGCATCACCAGTGCTTAATAAACGAGCGCTTTCTGCGCACCATATTGGCATCTGGGATTGGCTCCGTCACCGACATGAGACCAGGCTGCGCACGGGCACGAGAATTCACCACAAAAAGGGGCCGTTTCTTCACCCAAGCAGCATGTCTTTGGATACCGTGAAAAGCAGAACCCTCTACAGACACAATCCTTCTCAGAGGAAAGGTGCTAGCCCGTTTCCTTGTCATATTCCTACCTCTGATTACTCCCCTCTGTCTACACTCCCTTCCACAGTGCTAAGAAACAGCATGGTGGTGTTCTCTTTCTGCTTAGAATTTTTCTGCAAGGTCATGGAGTGCTGTGAAACAGCACTGGCTATCCCACAGGTGGTGAAAATAAATCACTTAAGAATGACAAGTCCTGGAAGGAACAGGGTACACAAGTCTATAGATCTACAAATCAAACTGAGTTTACAGGGTATGATAAATCAAAATCGGCTTGCAAATATGCTCAGTGGTTTTGCAATGAATCCTACCAAAGAGCATGTCTAGGTATTTATCATCAAGTCTCAACACTCTCCCACTCCCTCTTATTTTGAGCTGTAACCAAGGAAGTAAGAGACCTGGCTCTGATTACAGAACTGGCCTCAGGAAGTTTTGCTCTGCTACCCAGTTTTGCTCCAGCTTTCCAGAGGAACCTTTGGCACTTGAACAGCTTGCTCCAATTACCCAATTGTAAAGCAGGAGTAAGTCCTCTCATTGCTTTGGAAGGATGCAGACTTCACTCTGCTGTATGCCGGAAAAACTGCTCACCACCACGAGCCCAGGCAGCACTGGCATCCTCAGAGCATCCTACCTTGTTGCCACTGACATTTTTGAAGGCTCTGTACATGCTGAGCAGGGTAAGATGATCTCCCTCATTGGAGATGAATTTCTTCCTGACGGATTGCACTTCATCCCGCTGGGCAGGAGGATTGTAGAGGACACTGTCCACTGACAACAACGACACGATGGTGAGGATCTCTTCTGTACAATGGAACTTGGGGGACAGGAGGATGGTCTGCAAATCACAGAACAAACCTGATTTTTGGTTGACCAAATCCACTTCAGATGGGTAGACTTTTGTGCTCGCTATCGGTCAAGAAACTTTACCAAACATTGTTTAGGATAATTTCATAAACATTTGGACCTAGAGACAACTGTAAATCCAAGGGCCCGCCAAGCACCTTTAACAGCAACTGTCATGCTCCTTCCTGAGACTGGCCAGTTCATATATAGTACAAACACAGTGACTAAAATCAACTGCAGCATCGGACACTTAACTGCTAAACAGCGCTACCAGCAATCCCAGAGACTGCAAGGAAATTAGCCTTGTCTCAGCTTCAGAGGTGCCAGTGGAAAGAAATTATCTTTTAAAAAAATCTCCCCGAATTATACAACAAATGACAAGCAAGCCAGCATAGCTGCTGTAAATAAAGTTGTGCTTCATAAATGTACAGCCAATATACTTGTACAGTTGCAGTTGTCCCAAATTCCTAACCTTGTTTAAGGAGTTTGAAAGAAAAATGCCAGTGGTACTGGGAAGAGTACATGAGATAAAACCAGCTAATTTTTCTGTAGTTTTTACTTTAGAGAACTTTGGTTCCAGAGGAAAGGCTGCCATCTTCCTTCCCAGGGGGGTTAGGACAAGCTGATCTTCCTTTCGTTCCACAGCTCCCAGCAGGTCCAGCTGCTCGATCGCTGCTTGAATAGCATCTGCCAAAACAAGGATGTTCAGGCTGTGAGGCCTCCTGGCTGGCACTGGCAGGGATGTGAACCATCACTACCTCTTTCCCCTGGCCAGAGGGACTAGTACTTTCTGTTTAGAGAAACTAGTGCCCCAAACTGTGGTTTATCCCCTTCCATCTGGTAGAACAATCACCTTTTCTAATCTAAGTAGAAAAAACAGAGGCAGAACTAAAGCTGTCATCTCTATCTTTGAGCAGAGGCTGGCTGAGATTCTCTGTGGACCTCCTTGGCAGTCAAGGGACACCTTCATGCTCTTTATGACCCAAACGTGCACCCTGCTCCGTTTGGAAGCTGGACTCTCCAGCTCTCTGCTGTAACCATGGCTGCTCTGATGAGACTGAGCTGAAGCAACGAGCCGTGAATGAACCTGAGACTTCTGGACCACCAGGAGAAGACGCAGCAGAGAGAGACCACTCCTCTTTCACAGCCCTGACCTTCCATACTCCATCTTCTCTGGCTGGCCTGAAGGCATTTTTAAGCAATTCCTCAGTGACTCATTTGTCACTTTTTTCCAAGGCTGCCTTTGTAACCACTTACCAGGAGATGGTTTGGACATGAAGTCAAAGGTGAGCACATTGGGAATTCTCATGGCCAGGAGCTGAAGCACCACGCTGGCCAGGTTACACCTGCATAGGCAAAAAGAAAACTGAGATTGTTCTCTTTTTTTTTTTTTTTTTTCTTTAAATTCTTTTTATCTTTTTTTTTCTTTGCCTAGAAGCTGAGATAGAGTACTCAGATCTGTGTTGCAACTTGACAGAGACTAGTCCAACACTGGCTAGTGAAGCCTAACTTCCAAAACAAGGAAGGGTAAGAGGCAAGTCCAAGATTTGAAGGAAAGTCAGAACTATTGCTCATGTGTGTTTGGAGACTCAGAGCCCAACTGTCCACCATGAGCAAATGCTTCCTAGTTTTTCTGTTTAGTTTGCACAGTTCATTTTTCTTCAAAGTCAACCAGTCAGACCCTAGATCCAGTTTTGCTGTCCAGCTCTTTACACAGCTCCATCTGCAGCAACACATAAAAGAGGTGTAGCAACTATGACTGTACCAGGGTTCTGTCCTCACCTCTGTATCTCAGGTATTGTCATTTTGTCAAACTTCTCAAACTCATCCTCTGTGTAGAGCCGGTAACAGATCCCGCTGTCCTCTCGCCCTGCTCTCCCTGTGCGTTGCCATGCCTGAGCCTTCGACACCCGCTGGACGGCCAGCACTTCCAGGCCAGTTTCTATGTATGGAAAAGCATCACTTCAGTCAAAGTCTGCATAATGCACAGCTTTGAAAAACAGCAAAAAATTCTGGGGCCTGACATCCAAATACTGCTCAGACGTTACTTGGTTTCGCACCCTGAAGCAAAGGTAACTACCATGCACTCTGTCCATGAAGAGAAGATTCATAGTGGACACATTTTTACCCCCACGTGGCTGGTACTAAAAAAAGAAAATCAAAAAGCCAACCACAAAACACCACCAAAGCCCACACCTAAAACCTGGGATATTAATTTAGACACTGCAGAGGGTGTTTTAAATCAGCTCTCAGTGGGATTCATTCCCTCAAATAACTTCTACAAAACTGAAAACAACGTCTGCATTGTTCTTTAGGACTCCTCACCAGGGCTATACTTCTTTGCTTTGACCATGCCTGTGTCCACAACGTATTTTATTCCCGCAATGGTGATGGAGGTCTCTGCTATGTTGGTGGAGAGGATCACTTTGCGACAGCCCTGGAAGGAAGAGCAAACCAAAGCTCATCAAAAGGCACCTTAGATTAGCTGCAGTGAAGAAATGCTGCTACTTTTGGCCAGTGTGAGCCAAGCCTACATATCATCACAGCATGTTTTGACCATATACTGTGTTTGCTGTGGCAGCTCTCATAAATAAGGATAATCTCTGGTTCCTAATCAGTTTCTAAAACATGTGTTTACACTCGCAACAAAATACACTACCCAGGACAGCTGTTATTGAACCATTTCAGGTTCATTTCTGGCACAAGATCTGAATTTTTATTTATCTGCTGAATAGGTACAAAAGGGCCTGAGGCAGCACAATTTCCTTTTCTTATGGCCCTGCCAAATATGCCCAGGTTTTTAGCTTTCTTAGTATTCATCCCATTAACTGCTGCAGCTTTTTTGTGATATGGACACAAAATTCCTAGGAAGTGGGGCAAACATCAATTCCTCTCCATTTTTCACCCTTTCTAATCTTTCCTTTTTTTTTATGATCCCAGATGACTTACCGCATGCATCTGTTAATACCACCACAGTTGCAGTGTCTTATACCACACTGGAACCACTCAGCCTAAAGTCAGCAGACAGTGGAGACTATTACTATCAGTACAGACAGCTTTAACCCCTTCAATTCCACATTTCTTCCAAACACTCATGCAAGCAAACAAACTTATCCTGTTTACCCATCATACTGCCTCACCTTGGGGGCAGCCTGAAAGACACGGAGTTGTTGCGAGTAGGGCAGAGAAGCATAAAGAGGCATCACCATCATCTGCGGGCAGCCGTCAGGGAGATGCTTGGCAATGTCTCGACAGGTCTTGGTCATTGCTTCAATTTCTTCCTGACCAGTCAGAAACACCAGGATGTCCTGAGAAGGGGGTGCTTCCTGGAGCCAGAGGAAAAAGCAAGGGGGAAGTTAAGGTGGTTTGGATAGGGAGGAAGAACAGAGATTGTAACAAGATGTTGTCCTGACAGCAAGTCAGCAAAGCAGGTAAGGAAGAAAGAAGAGACACATGTGTGGTGTGAGGTACGCGACAGCCTGAAGTTCCCAACGGATTCACCAGAGGTGAAGAGTAAAATGCATTTTACAGGATTGAGGAATTGCTTCAAGTCTCGTGCCTATTTCCTTAAATAACTGCCCAGAACATGCAAACAAGAGAACGAGCAAGCACCCAGGTACAAGCCAGTAAACAGAGAACTCAGGTGAGAGGAACATTTAAGGTATTAGGTATGAATTAACATCAGAGAGCTTTGCTTAGCAGTCTCCTTTCAACTCAAGCCTTGATGTACAAGTCCCAAATTCCTAACAGCAACATCATCTTCAAAGCATTAATTGCAGTTTAATTAAATGACACAACCATCTGGCAGTTTTGTATTCAAACATTTAATCACAAAACGCCTGTAAGCTGTCAATTTAATAGATTTCTACTTGCTCTGCAGTTAGACTTTGACAGTAAATTAGAATAATCTTCACGCTACTGTTAGCTTATTCCTGCATTTCCTCCCACAACCCAAGGCTCTTTATGGTTGACCACTTCCAATCTTTCTTTCCACTTTCGGACTAACACTGGCATGTATCAATCCCACCCTTGAGCCAACCCAATTCACTAATGCGGCACGCTCCCCAACTATCCACGTTTCCAGAGGATGCAGTGTGCACCTCCAGGACATCTCTGATTCCGCAGCAGCAAGCTCAAGCCCTCTTCTGCCACAGCAACCTGTGAGCCCCTCGACCAATCCACGGCCCCAGAGAGGCACAAACCTGACAAGCCTGCCATACCTGGTGGATTTGGAAGACTGACACCAGTGCTGCTTGGAGGTAATCGCTCTGAGGCTGTTTGGTGTAAAAGATCTGAATGGGATGTTGCCTGCCTTCTAAATAGAGAACAGGAGCTCCATTAAAGTACTGGGAGAACTGGTCAACATCCATCGTAGCTGACATGATGATCACCTTCAATATAAGCATAAAATGGGTTAGCACTGCAGTTTCGATCCAGCAGGACACTTACCAGTCGGGACTAGCCAAAACTCCGCTTCCCAAGACTGAGATATATGCTCAGAACAGCAAAAAGCACACAGAGTGTGGGACAGAAGAGTGTGATCTTTCCTTGTTAAAGCCATCAACTTTGGTATCACACAAGCATAATGTGTTGGTATGATAAAACGAGTGAAAATGTGTTAAAATTATTTTGTGACATTTAATAGAGCACCGAGTGCCCACAAAACCAAGCTGCAGAACAAGATTCTCCCAGGACCCTACCAGTCCCCTACATGCCCTCCCCAACAAAACCAACATGCTTTCACATACTTCATGTACTCACATACATTCATTACATGACCATGCAACACACGTGTACAATCTCCTTCCCCAGAGTCAACATGTCATACAGCTGTTGTATCAGGCAGAGCGCTCCTGTATCCAAGGTGCTCTCAGCAACAGCACCAAAACCTCCCCCAACAACGCATCTGATCTATAGCTTACACCCAAGGGGCTCTTATGAAAAAAGGCAACATGGAAACAACCTTGTTCAGATGTGTCATATCAGGCCCACATATCACAAGTTGGCCACCCTTAACTATTCAGATTTAAAGGGATCTTTTTAGGAACAGAAAAATAGTCAAAGCTGACATTTCAAACACTTTGGAAAACCTTAGGAGATACTCATAGCACTCAGAGTCCACAGCCCACCCCTGCCCTTCGTTGCCATCCTGAATGCACATACTTTTAGTGGCAGTTTGCCCAGTTCCTTTCGTTTCTTTTGTGCAGCTTTTACCACTCCAAAGAGTACATCGGTATGGATAGTCCTCTCGTGGGCTTCGTCCAGGATGACAATGCTGTACTTTCGCAGCATAGGGTCCCCAATAGCTTCGCGAAGCAGCATTCCATCTGTTAAAAACTTGATTCTAGTTTCATCAGATGTAAGATCGTCGAAGCGTACAGTATAGCCAACCTACGGAAGGAATCATTACAGAAAGTATGAGCACAAAATTACTTGTATGTCTCATTGCCATCGCACCACAAATGACTACAAAGCACGCTGGTCAACGCCTGAGACAGAGCCAACTAGAACGCCAGGGGTGCTCTGGAAAGTGTAACAGTGTATTTGTACTCTGTGAGCAGTTAATCTTGCAAATCTAATAATCCACTCAAAGGATGCTCTCAACACTGTAACCCAGTTGGCTTTATTCCAAACTGGAAGTTCACCACAAATGCTCTAACTTTCCTTTCCTTCCTCCCCGGCTAGAAACTACTCCATGCTCTCCAAAGTTTTTACGTAGGGGAAGTGTTTCTTCTCCACTTCTCTCCCAGAGATTCACAGATCTGCACAGATTCAGCACTTTGATACAGGAAGCAATAGAAGAGAGCACAGTATTTTTTTGGTTTATTAATTAACCTGTATTTTTTCAAGTGGAGGAACACAGATAAAAATCAAGAAATAAAATACCACAGAGTCAAACATGCAACTGCCCCCCCACCCCAGAAGCAGGTAAACAGCCATTTTTTTTTTTCCATTCAGACATATTATGAAATGAAGACTACCTATTACCCCTGTGGCTGTTTTTTATCTTACCCATTAAACCGTAACATGGCCCCACCGACATTGCAGTACTAAACCAACTCTCTTAAGACCTTGTAAAGCAACATACCAGTTTCCCCAGCTCTGTCTTCTTCTCATCCGAGACTCTGGTAGCCAAGGCTATAGCTGCGACTCTGCGGGGCTGGGTCACAGCAATGATGCCTTGGCGGCCAATTCCTGCTTCGTAGAGGTACTGAGGGACCTGAGTGGTCTTCCCTGAGCCCGTTTCTCCTAAGGAACATCAAAGGAAGAGTTTTTCCCTTTCATAGCCTCTTCAAGTGAGAGGTCCCAGCTCATTTTTTTTATGTTAATTTTTAACCGTATTTCAGGATGGGGAGGCTGAAGACAGGAAGAGGTTTGACATCTTGCCCAAAGTCACACCATAAAGGCAGGCCCAAGACAGAACCCAACACCTTGCTCTAGTTACTGGAGCACTTCTCTACAAAACTCCTCTCACACAGGTTCTCTCCAGCCACACTCTGGTTTAGAAACACATTCTAGTCTGTCCGGATGTGAAGCATTTGTTGGATAACACTGCCAACGTAAGAAGATAATTATGCAGAGCAAGGAATAGACTCCGATTTGGTTTTACGCATACATTCACACTACACACTAGAAAGTTTCAAAGTAAAGCTGTAAGCAAATTAAAGCAAAGCTTTTGCCACAAAAGCAGGTAGAGAGTTAAGGACTGAGGCTCTCTTAGAGAAGCACTCAGGGCACCAACAAGCCAGCAAGACTTTCTCTGCACCTTCCTGAAATCAGAGACAGTCCCTTCAGGCTGAGGCGAACATCTCCATCCGCACAGCACTAGCACACAACCTAACGAATACTGTCCTGCCCCCCCTCAGGTGTATTTCCAACACAAACTCTGTGTAGACCCCTCTACCAAAGAGAGCAATCAGCAAAAGCACAGAGAGCTGCCAGCAACAGTTACCACAGCATCAGCAACAAAAAATGTAACTTACTGGGCACAGCAAAACCTGGCACAAATCATAGTGCTTAGAGGCACTGCAAGCAAAACTGTCTTGAAGTGCACTGTGCGTAGAAGAGCAGAGGAGCTGCACATTTTATTACAGCTCGAGACATGTCTAACTCAAATCAGATCCCCTTCAGCTTTCCACTGGCCTGCTACAAGAATTGCTCTATGTGAAAAACCATGAGGCTCTGGAAAACAGAGCCCCGTACTCTCTCTCAATCCTTGCAAGACAGCAACAGCATGGAGCGCACTGGGGGAGCGAGGTGAGCATGAACAGGAGGAGGAAGACACACAAGAAGTTCAGGATGGTCACCAAGAGAAAAATCGGAAAGCCACACTGTAAGCACTGCAGCTGCAGACTGGAAAAAAAACACAGCTGCAAAATTATAAGTGGTGTATTTATAGAGAATATTGAGCAAGCAATAATGACAATCTCAGGATTATACAGAGGAAAGGAGATAAACACAGTCACATCTACCTGTTATCATGACTAATTTTTATCTTTTTAAGGGTTCACTTATAAGAGTGAAATAAAAAACAATTGTAACTTCATTCTAATGAGTCTTTAGACTTCTGGGTGGGAAGCTGTATGTCTTCAGCTCCTAAAAGTCAGACAAACATCTTATGCGTTTGGACTCAAAGAAAACATAGTAAGATTAGCGAACGCCCCTGAGAACGCAGCTGAGAAGCCACTTTTCCCGAAGAGCTGGGTTTTGCCATTTGGCTTTAAGCTGACTGAACTCCAAGCAGATGGCGAAACGAAGAGGAAAAATGCTTTTGCCTTCTCCAGAAAAATTCAGTCACCGGCTGCCTTAACCAGCCAAAACTCAACCATACAAATATGACTACTTCACCACGTTTCAGATTCACACCCAAACCGTTTCTGTGCGACTCTCCCGCCCCCCCGGCAGGCCCGGCCCCGACCCCCCGCCGGGGCCGCCCGGCTCCCGCACTCACCGATGAGGACGGCGCCGTCCGCGGCGCGGAGCTGGCTGAGCAGCGGCGCCCGCGCCTGGAAGATGGGCAAGTCGCGGCGCTGCGAGTCGAGGGGCGGCGGCGGGGCGCGGGGGAACCGGGCGGCATGGCGGGGCGCCGGGGAACCGGGCAGCATGGCGGCGGGACGGGCAACATGGCGGCGACCCCCCCCGCCCCCGTCACCCCGGCAACGGCCGCTCCGCCGCCCCGCGCGCCGCTGCGGCGGCGTCCTCGCGGCGCCCGGAGCGGGACATCACGGGAGTTGTAGGCGGCGGGGCGCCCGGCGGAACATGGCGGAGCAGCACAGCCCGCTCCCCGGGCAGGGGAAAGTCTGCCCGGGAAGGCAGCGAGCTAACGGTAGGGCAGGGAGGCGCCTTCGAGAGCTACGTCATTCCCATCTCGGATTTGTTGGCACAAGTCACCTCTGACATCACACACGGCTGACGAAGGCGACTCCGGTACTTAAAGCACACTTCTTCGCGGGACAGGCAGCCCAAGGATCGTTTCAATGGCAACGAAAGACCCAGTCATAGGCAGTAACCTGCCAGCAAGAGCCAATTTTGCCCTGGGGTACAAGGAAGCAACACTCCGAAGTTCTTCCCAGATACAGATGGGACGGCGTTACTCTGCGAACAACGCAATCCTAAATCCTCCACCTGAGGGGAGGGAAGCGTAGAAGGAAAGCAGCTCTGGGAGAGCGAGGGCAGACAAGCTGTCTTACAAATACGTGCCATGGAACTGGTCCACCTTGCCCACCCCACAGCAGGTTTCCAGCAGGCTTTATCCCAGCCACAGGGCTCTTGGCTTCATCCCCATTCCCTAGTGGCCCACCAGCAAACTACTAAGAGGCTCTTAAACCTGGAATAACAAAAAATATTTTGATTCAATTCCTGTCTCATACGCTACCCTGAAGCAACACTGCCCAAAACATTTTTAGTCCTCGTAGATACCAAGATTTAAAGCCTGTTTTGGAAAACAAGCAACAAGGACACCAAGATTTAAAGACTGTTTTGGAAACAAACAAACAAACAAAAGAACTCCCTTATGTTTTTACAACCTCGAACAGATAAATGCAGATACAAATGGACTTACCAATTTTGTTTATCAGTATCTAATACACCGGGAGAAAGCACTTCCCCATGAGATCCCCACACATTCGTCTCCTGGACTACAAACAAGTTAAAAACCTGTAGCCAGTTTTTAACAGCAGCAAAATCTGAGACCAAACAAGATTATCACATGTGTCAAGGGTGAGCCTAGCCTCCCAAATTTAGGAGGAAGATGTAGTTTCAACTATCTCTTTTTATCTATTACAACATAATCAATAAAGAGGTACCCAGTACAGTCCATGACATCTTAGGAGTGACTGAGCATCTTACAGAGCTGAATTGTACTCCAAATTCCTTACGTGGCTCCTCATAAAGATATTTGTAGTCAATGTAACTTCAAGTTAAGTCCCACTCAGTGTCACTGACCTGTGGTGGACACTCAGTCCTCCTGCAACAAACTTCATACACAGACCATGAATTTAACATCTTGAGCAGACAATCCTGTTTCCTAGCAGTTGTGAGAGACATTTGTGGGAAAAGCTTAACGATGCCTCATCAGGGACTTGCTTTTTCCAACCTCCGTTTTCACACCAGCTGCCTCACAACTACAGGATTATACGAAGGATTAACAAAAAAGGATCCACAAGACATTTTATTCCACTCACCATCTGAGATATGTCAGCAGTTCTGAATCCAGACAAATTTTCTTACCTAGCGCTCCAAGTCATTTAATAACTGTTAGAAGTATGCATGTGTGGGGGTGGATTTTGTTGAACTACCTACTTCAACAAGCCACCCAGACTCAAACCTGGTCATCTGAACACACAGTATTTGGGGGAAAAGCCATCAAAATGTAGTGTCAGCCTGCAAGTGTTTTCAGAGAGGCACATTCTAGAAACCCAACTGGCAAAGCGAAAAGCCTGCATTATGCTACATGTTGTATTTCTTGCAATTCAAACACGACTGGAGACAACAGCATCTCAGATAAAAAACCTTTTGCCACTGAAATAGGGACTTAGACTTTCAACCATCTTGTAGCTGTTCTATCCAAGAATAAAAAATGAGTTAAAACCCCAAAAAGTTGGTTTTGTCCCCTGTAAAGTTTCCCATAGAGTTTCCTGTATCAAATAGCTCAAAAAAATGCCTTAGAAATCACTTTAAAGAAGTACTCAAGGTCTTGTTAACTAAAGTTGACAGGAAATGGTTTCCAGTTTTAGGTTTTTGGCTCCAAAAATTTTCATTACCAGCAACAACAAATTCCCTGACTGGGAAAGACACTGGTAGCCTGGAAGTGTCTTGGACTAGACTGCCATTTCATAAAGTGCTTGTATTCAAAACCAGAGAGCTGTCAAAAAGTGTCCTTTCTGTGATGGGGAATGAGAGTCCCCAGTATGGTACTTCATTCACGTCAGTCTCTCCCAGTTGTCACTGGGTTTTGGCACAGACTTGTATTAGCCTCCGAGGCGCTGACCTTCTCCCCATGCAAATCCTCCCGGTCGTTCTTCTGGCAAGGGATTGTAATTAGGATCATCTTCTGGTGTATCAAATATTGCTTTCCTGGAAAACAGAAGAGTTGGTTTGGGGTTTTTTTGGTGTTGTTTTTTTGTTCTGTTTTGTTTTGGTTTGTTTTTGTTTTTTTTTTTCCCCTTTAGAATACATGTTTCACAGTAAGACCAAGACTGCTCAAATTCTGCACATGTAACAGCGTCCTCCCTCAGAAACAGCCTGCCAAAGTACTGGTGATTTTTATCCACATCACACTTGCTCCCCAATTAGAAGCCATCTGGAAGAACGTCTAGAATTATGTGCCTAAATCAACCGAGACTGACGAGATTCAGCTGAAAGTTGAAAGTTCCACCTCCAGTGTAAGGCAGAATTTCATATAGCCAGCATGTTCTCCCAGGACAGGATAAGGAAGCAAAACGTGAATGGGATATTTAAGAGCTCTTCAAATCTTGAGAAGGGACCAAAATAAGAGTCAAATACAGGCAGTATGATCTTAATCTCACAGGCAGGATGCAGGCATCGACAGGCGGACTTGAAATCCAGAGTCTGCATTTGAGACAACATTAGGGGCTCAGGTTTCCTATTTATTACAAAAATCATGCGTAATCTTGTCAGTTATTTTGCAATTCTCAAATCTAGTTTCAAAGGTTCTCTCTCTGTAGATTTGTTTATCCAGAAACAAAAACATCATAGATTTTTTTGAAAAAACAAACACACACAAACAACAAAGAAAATCACAGGCTGCATACAAGCAATCATTACATCCAAAACATCTTAAAAGTACAGTGTGTTGAACAACACAGTTCTTAGAATAGCTAAAGGGATTATTCCTCTCCACCCAGAGTGACGGGCCATTTCAGAGAAGTGTTCAGAACAGGAAAAAAAGAATATACCAGGGCTATTAAAGGATTATAGCTAAGACAAAGAAAATAACAGCATTTGAGAAAAAAAAAAAAAATCTACCATTCTAGACCCAGACAAGAATCATAAACAGTCTTCTGAACACAGGCACATAAAAGGATTTAAAAAGTAGCCTGAAGACAGACTGACACTTTTCAGAGGGAGAGAATTACTGAGACAGCATGCATTGCTCCAACAGCCTCGGGATTCCCCCTGCACACAGCTGGGTGCATACACCCTCTGTGAAAACGGGAAATCTCACATTTCCTTATTGCACATGTGTAATTGCACACTCAATTTGTCTAGAGTTATATTTATACGAAGGTAGCCCTCACCAGAAACTGCCTTCAGCTGCTAAAGCCAAGTTAGATTAGCGTAGGCCCACAAAAGTGACCAGTAGAGCTGTTCTGGGACAGCCATTCCTGCAGCCATCACCTGGTACAATTACTTGCTGAAGACAAAGCCAATAATGAACAGAAATAAACTATCCATGGAGCGTACTTGTCCCATCACACTGCTATCAGTTAAACTAAGCATGGGTCTGAACAGGATGTTTTAATTACTCAGGTTTCTGAGGGCTAGTTCAAGCAAAAAAAAATCAGTTCAGCTCTAGGTAATTCTAAGAGTCTCACAGAGCTCAACTTTCCACGTCTCAACTGTGCTTTTGCTTAGGCAAGCATCTCCCACCCAGGCTGCTGCACAGCATAACAGACAATTACAAGCACTCTACGCAAGGGGGAACCGAGTAGGAGTAGCACCACTCAGTAGTACAAAAACTGAAGTCTTTTGCCAAAGTTGTAAAAAGAGAATGATTTACAGATGAAAAAAAATACTAGATATATTAAATACCTCAGTCACTGTCTGTACACTGCAAGACTCTTCTTATTCCTCACACCTCAATAAGAGACATGCATCTTTGCTGCCACCAACAGGCAAAACTCAGTTAACAAAGACTAAAAAGTGTTACCAAAGAAATCAAGCGTTACAAAAACCCCTTTAGCCCTTCTTGGCAAGTAGTTCCCACTTACGCATCTGTAAGACCAGCCCTCCCTCCCTTGTCTGGCAACACGAGTTAAATAAAAGCAAGTACAGACACACCACAATTCTGTCTCAAACTCCTTAATTTACCAGAAAGTGATGTGACTGAATTATATACAGTTTTCCATGCAAACACCTTTTCTACATCCTTTGCAAATCAGACAGCAACACTTACAGAACAGACGGTGTTCTCAGAAGCCTTCCACCACCAGGCTGATTGGGGAAGACATCCTCTAAGAAAAAATATATATGCCCAACAGCAATGCCTAGTATATAAAGAAAAGTCAAATGGTGATTTTTCAATACTTGTCCTTTATAACTTTCAAATGCTTCACTAGAATTTTCAGAAAGAAACCCCAAACAAACAACAAAACAACACACATTGATTCTTTCACAGAAAATATGATAAGAGATATACAAATACAGCATGCTGACATCAGATGAAAACCTTAGCTTACAGTAAAAGACATAAATACAAGGAAAACTGCTTGTCATTATTAAACTTATTGATGTCGTGGCTTTATTGAAGTTGATAAGAATAGTAATATAAGCTATTTTACTTCAGTAGTCTGATGCCCACAGCCAGACTGTGTACCTGGTCTGATTCCAAGCAATAAAAAGCCAAAGCATCAGAAGCACTTTCCATCCTTGTTACAGTAAAAAATATGCTACAAAGTTTAGAAATCAGAAAAGCCCAGTATAAATATAGTAGATGAACTAAGTAAAAGACATTTTTTCCACATTTTGTGTTTTATGTAAAACATCAGCAGGAACAGATCCTTGTGATTCTTGCAATTGCTTACCCAGGAGATCCACAATGATGGAGTTCCCCAAAAGCAGTGAAAAGCCCATCAATACCCAGGGTAGAAATGGAGCTTGAAAGATGAGAAGACCAAAAAAGTTCATACGGACATAGGGATTCCTGCGGCTCCATACATACACGAGCATTATTGTGAATGCCTGGCCCAAGAAAACCAAGTTCACAAACAGACCAAAAAGCTGTGATGGGTAGTTAAAGAAAATGGTTCACCAAGTCATTGTTGCGAGGTCAAACACGAGAAGAATATCACAGTTTAACTTACGATCCTATGTTTCCCACAAAACTGCTCACTCTGTTTTCCCAGGTTCAAGTCAATCAAACCTACTGTCGAGCAAATTCAACACCCATAGCAGGAGTCAACCTACCTGCAGCACGAATAATTCCTTTGAAGTATAAATTTAGCATGAAGTCACTGAAACAACAGCATTTCTCTTAGACAGTCAAAGCATGATCACACACCCCAGCAGCCTCCTTTTAACTGATAACCTCATTTCCATAATCCTGTCAAGCAGTAAAAAATCTGAAAGACCAGCCCAGTATTTAAAAGCAACAGTAATAAAGCATTCAAAACTACCTTAAGAAATAATGTTATTCTCTGTACTACAAACAAAATATATTATCACTGAAGAATTAAGATAAAAGTAACATAATGGATTCAGTTCTTGTTCACATATCTTTAGCTTCACTAAATCAGTTTGGAATACAAAAAGGATACAGTCATTAAAAATCCTCCAAAAAGGAACATAAATACAAAATCTGCTGTCCGACCTCGAAAAGAGCCTTCTTCAAGCATTCGGCAGTAACGGTATCTGAAGTTGCAGGTCAGGAAAATTTGATTGCAAATGAGTTTAAAGAAAGATCCAGCTGGAAAAGGATTCAATTATACATGAGCTTAGATGTAAGTTTTGTATCAATTTACTTCATCAACTGGCTTGCTCTGGGTGCTTCAGCAGAGGGCAGACCCAGGAGAAAAAAGTTACTTGGAGTTTTCTCCTGTATGTCAGGACCAATCTGAAGAATCAGGCTTGTACAACACAGTCTTAACAGCACAAAAATAAGTGGCAAAAATCTTGACAATTTATGAGAGAAATCCTGTGGATGTCCATTCATGACATCAGTGAAGTTGGCATTGCTAAACAACCAGGAACTTCACGGTGGAGCAGAACCAAACCTTTGTTTATATGCACGTATGGTAACATGCCTGTACGCTGGAGCTCTGCTTTCCAAGGAACGAAAACAAACTCGATGAAGGATACAAAAAGATCATGTTAAATAAAAAATTAAAGCCAACTGGTCCAAAGAATAAGTAGTTTGTGATTAACCGCCATACCTGGAAATAAGACAAAGACAAGGACTTTAAACATGACAGCTTGTTTTTATTGTCTAAACACAAAAGCAGGTAACAATGTAACTGAAATCTCCTTCACAGTCAGTGAGCCAAAGATTTACGCTAAGATACAGTGATCAGCTTCATTAGACTTTTAAAAATATAACTTCAATATGAAAAGTCATGGTCATTTGTAACACTCAATTACGAGAGAGCGAGCACTTGCAAACTCAACAGTTTACTTAGAAACCTCCTGTGCTTCCGAGAACACTTACTTGAAAGTGTTTAAATATTAATTCGGGGTTGAAATACAGCTGAAAGGGTGTGATCAGTTCTAATTGCTGAAAGAGAAGAAAACGTTTGATAGGATCAATACACTAAGAAAAAAAGCTACACACACCCAAATAAGTAACCCCCTTCCTCAGTGCCAAATCCCGGGGGGTCCCATCCAAGGGCCCTGAGGGAAGACACTGGGGGGAGGCGGGACGGCGTGGGGTCTGATGTGCCTGAACTAACCCCTTCCGCGGGTCCCGAGGGCTTTTCCCCACACACAGCCCGCCGGCACAGCCCCAGCGAGCCCCATCCCCGCTCCCGGGCATCCTCCGCGCCCCGACGGCTCTGTCGGGCCCCATCGCTCCCCCCTTCTTCCGGGCCCCATCGCCTCCCCAAACCCCCCCGGGCCCTCAGGCGGGGCTGGCGCAGGCGCGGGCCGGAGGAGGCGTAGCCGGCGGGGCCGGGGCTGCCGCACTCACCACGGCGGCAGTGGTGAGGACGCAGGCCGTGGTGTAGGCCCGCGTAACGGGCGGCACCTGCAGGTACTCCTGCCGGAAGGTCTGGTACGCCATCTTAGCGCCTCCCGCGCCGCTTCCGCTTCCGCTTCCTCTTCCGCCAGGCGCCTGCGCGCACCGGCCCCGTCCTCACCGCCCGCCGCCCGCGCAGCCAATCGGCACCGGCAGCGCCCGGGGCGGTGGCGCCGCGTTCTCATTGGCCGAGCTCCCCACTCTTTTCCCGCCCCCGCGGGGGCCTGGAGCGCTCGCTGATTGGGCGGTCCGTTTCTCCTCGCGGCCGCTGATTGGCTGCTCGCCTGAGGGAGCTCGAACGAGGCGGGAAGCGGCGGAGGGAGCGGCACGGCCGGTGGGCGAGCGGCGGCGGGAGGGCCTGGCCCCGGTCATCGGCCCCGGTATGCGACACTAGAGCGGGCGGAGCGGCCCCGGCGCCTCGGGTAACGGCGCGGCAGGCTGCGGCTACGCTGGGCCTCCTGTGTGAACCGGCTTCCCCTCAGCTCCGGGCTCGGCCTTCCCGCCTACAGCAAGGCCTCTCTCCCCCAAGGCCTGCGTTTCTCTTTTTTTTCCCTTCCCGGCTTTCGTCCGCCACCATGTCGGTCAATCCCATGGCCTACGAAGCCCAGTTCTTCGGCTTCACCCCCCAGACGTGCATGCTACGCATCTACATTGCGTTCCAGGACTACCTCTTCGAAGTGATGCTGGTGGTTGAGAGCGTAATCCTGAAGAAACTGGACGGGTTTCCCGGCTGTAAAATCAGCCCCTTACAAATCCGGAAAAGCACAGAGAAATTTCTTCTCTTCATGAAGGAGCACCTTGACAAACTCTTCAGTAAAATGGAAGAAGTGCTTCTGCAGCTGGTGTTAAACATCCCTAAGAACGTGCTCCTTCCCGAGGACAAGGTCCACGAGCAGTATCCCTACAGCAAAGAGCAGCTCGAGGCGCTTCAGGATGAGATCCATCAGCTGCAGAAGCAGTACAGGGCTGAGGCGTCTGCTGGGCAGGCGCTGCGAGCAGAACTGGAAGAGCAGAAGGCTGTTCAGGCAGAGCTTGAGAAAATTTTGCAGTGGTTTGATGGGCTTGAGAATACCTGTAGGGAGCACGGGACCGGAAACTTCAAAGAAAGCTTTGCTTTCTTGACCCAGAACGCTAAGAGACTGCAAGATGTGCTGAAAGACGTTGAGGAGAAAAGCAAAAAAATAAAGAAGCATGATCAGTTATTGTAATGGAAATTCCAAAAAGGCAATAAAAATCAGACAGTGTGCTTAAAATGATGGGGTCTTATCTTTCCAGAAGCATCTCCCTAATCTCTGACTCCAATCCTGTCAGGTTCTAGACTAAAAACTGTTGAACTGTGTCAGTTTGCACCCACTGAGCGCCTTCCTGGGGAAGCAGGGGAGAAAAACTATAAAATGTATCTCTGAAACTGGTGTTTGGGAATAAATCTGGGGCTGCTTAACCTGGCTGTGCAGGTACCTTTCAGACCTTAAGAACGTTAACTTTGAACACCACAGAGCATTTGTTTATTTTAAGGATTATTTTTTTAAACAAAAAAAAAAAAAGAGAAGATCATCTCAGTGAGAGCTGTAAGGATGTGTGAGCGCGTTTCCAGCCTGACGCTGTTGGGGGGGCGAGCAGATGCCCCTGTCGGGATGTGGGGAGGTTGAGCGGGCGCCCGGGGGAGCTGCGCTGCGCGGGCAGCGCCTCGCCGAGGCCGCGGCGCCGTTCCCTGCGTCCTGGGAGCCAACGACTGGGAACTGCACGGGGAAGAGTGAGATGGTGACGCTGTTGTCCAGGTTCTGAGGAGAAACAGCTCTGTTTGCATCAATACTGAATTTCAACCCAAGTTCTGAAATGTCAGGGTTGGTTACCGCTCCGCGTGCGTTTGCAAAGAGGCGGCCTGTGTTTTCGTTAAGCAGGGTGCGGGTGCTGCTCCACAGGCCGACAATACAGAAGCCACTGGAGGAAATGAGCAACTTGATCACCTTGTCCTAATTTAGCTTTATGTTGCTTTATATGTATATATTTTATTTCTTCAGTTTTATTTTTGTTGTCCTCTTTCTATTAAATAGCAAAGTTAATTTTATTTGTGCTTAATGAGATTTTCCTGTGAAAGTGTTGTGCATGCTGACTGATACGCTTGAGTTCTTTGAAGTCACTTAATTAAGCTTATTCCAGCTGTACTTGATTCGAAATACATCACCATCTCTGCGCATCTTTCCCGTGGCCTCAGCAGGTTTTGAATCTCCTGTACAGACGTATCATGAAATATCAGTACTAATTTCTGCTTTACTAGTGTAGATGTTTGAAAGTCATTAAGCTTATGAATAATTTAGAGGTTACTGCAATAAAAAAAAAATGTATTAAAAGCATAAAATACCCTTTGCAATTCTTTCTTCCCCGACCTCTGAAGCAGAATCAGCCTGGTAAAATGAGTCTGTTCTCCCATGCGTTGCGCTGGAGGGTGGCTGGCGCTGGAGACCCTCTGCGGGGAAACACCGGACGCTGAGCTCCAGACGGCGGCAGGGAGCGCGGGGAAATCCAGGGAGTCCGGACAAAATTAAGTTGCTTAGGAAACAACTTAATGACTTAAAAGCTATCTGATATTATCCAACTTGAAGTTTGAAGAGCAGAAAAATGTCATGATTAGTACAATGTCCGCTGTAGATAATTTTGCTGGAAAAGCGCGTCTTCGTTTTATACTGTTGCCCTCAGCCTTGTTGTAGAAATGAAGCAGCCACTGCTCTGGAAACTGAATACAAATATGTAGACGGTGTTTTATTTAATGCTAAATTGTAAAGAACAGCATTTGAAAAATCTACTAAGAAACGGTAACTTGACCCTGAAGAGCCCGTGAGCGTTTCCACACGAGAGCTACAAGCGGGAATTTCACAAAGTGGGAGGAAACCACCCGCTGCTGCCGCTCCTCCGGGCGCTGTCCGAGCCACGTAACGTCGCGATACGGTCGTTGAAGTCCTCCAAATTCTCTTGTATCGGATGTAACCTTGTGTTAGAAATAAAGAGGAGGAAGAAGTGGTGGGAAAGACCCCGGGCAGCGTCCCGCCGGTGCAGGGCTTCCCACGCGGGCGCTTGGCGGCACTGGCGCCGGCGCGTTAGGGGCAGACCTGACTTCTCGGGTTGAATTAGAGCTTGGAAGGTATTTGCTTCGGAAAAAGAGGGGGTGGGGGTGTTTTGGTGTATGAATAAATCATTAATATGAACGGGTAAGAGCCGTTTATAGGGACTAGAGGGTCTCACTAGGACATTTACTACACTGAGCAATTTGTTTAGGCCTCTCTTCAGCTGCAATTAAACGCTGATGCTCTGATGACAAAACTGTTTAGTGGAAATAAATGACTTGCAGAGAAGAGCAGATCGGTGAAGGAAAAAAGGAACTTTGCCATGACCCCTCTGGGCATAGCAGCTCCTGAAATTCAACTGCCATTACAATACTGTAACCTGATTTCTCCTATTCGTTTTTGTTCACAAAATCATTTTTAAGAATAAAAGTCTTTAACTGGGGAGGGAGGAGGGGGCAGATACACAGAGAAGGGTGTTGCCAAATATAATCCTTCCCGAGGAGTCATCAAAAGTCTCACCCAGCACAGTTCAGTAACGTGGTGGCAGCATATTGCAGAACAATTGTTTTGTGAGAGGGAATAACGCTAGTTTCCAAAGTGCTTACCTATGCAATTCAAATAAGCACTGAAAGTCCTTCTTTAAAGAATAAAATGTCACGGCTAAATAGAATGGCATGGCTACAGCAGAAGCTTTTGCGGAGGGAGGGTGACGCTCCCGGGGGCTCGCCTTAATGCCGCTGCCAAAACCGCTGCCCCAGCCCACACCAGCAGCACAGCCCGGCCCTGCCGTGGGGGCTCCCGCCCCCGCGCCCCCAAACCCGGGTGCCCCCCAGCATTAAGGGTTTTACCCTTAATGAGCAGGAGACGCTTTTCTCTGGGCGCGACGAGCCGTGAGAGCCTGGGCTCAGGCCACCCAGCGGTCATACACCCTGGGGCCGCGCGTGCCTTTAAAGAGGAATTATTCCAACTTGTGCTGAGACCTCTGCGCTCCCTCCTCTGCCGACCAGGCAGCTCGCACGGCGCCGAGCTCTTCTCCAGCGCCTTCTCCACAACCGGAGCGCCGGGCGAGCAGCAGTGCTGGGCCTGCTGGTCAGACTGGGATTCGCCTGGACACTGCAACCTCGACACAGCGCTTGTGTTGTGATTTCCGTGTGTTTGCTACAGCCGGATCCCCCCGTAACGCCAGACGGGCCGCCCTCTCAAATAAGTCAGTCTGACAGCAAACGCTCGGCCCTGCCTGGCGTGGGGAGCCCAGCGACCCGCTCGGCCTCGCGCCCTCCCGCCAGCACCCCTCCCTACCTGCTCCCCAAAACGCCCTCCTGCCACCCACGCTCCTGTCATTAGAGCCATCATAATGAAATATTTTAAAATAAATGAATTCCTGATGCTCCAGAGGATGACACGGGAGATGCCTATGGCCAGCATCCTCCACTCTTGGGCAACCAGTTTTGCCGAAGCTCGTTATCCTGCCAACGCCCACTGCCCAAATCCCCAATTGCCAGGGAAGCCCCCAGAGCCTCGGGCAGCCCCCCCGGGTCACCTCACACCCTCAGGCACCCTTATTTTTTTTTTTTTTCCAGCGTCACCCGCTGCTGCCGGTTCCAATGGTAGCGGAGGGGCTTCCCCAGCCCCGAATCGTGCTCACGCGTTCGTGGGGCCCCTCGAGGTCCCGACGCCGGTGAGCAGCTCATCATACCCCAACTCCTCCATCCCCAGTGGCCTCTCCGTCCGTCCTTGTCCCGCTGTCCACGGGCTCCCGTCCCTGCGGAGGCCGATTCAGTGCGTGGGAGCGGCGACGGCCACGTCCCACGGGTGACAGCGGCAGAGGGGCGAGGCAGGCAGAGGCAGGACGGCACCCGGCTGCTGCAGGAGCGGGACCGGGCACTGGCTTTTAAAGAAAGGGGAAAACTTCCACGTGGCTGATTTTAATGCTCATTTTCTCTAGATGATTGCGCAGAGCTGGAAGATTCGAAGAGCTGGGAGCGAGGTACTTGATAAGACCCAGTGTAAAAAACATAACCAGCTGTTATAAAACGTTACCAAGAGCCTTTTGTAGAGGGAAAACAGCCTTCCTGTAGCGTGCTTGGCCCAATAAACGCGCCAGCAGCAGAGCGGAGGTCTAAGGGGAACAAAGCTAGAGATTTTCTTACCAGGATAACACACACCTGGTCCAGGGACACACGGGAGCCCCGAAGCTCATCGGGGCTGACACATCCCAGTAGCCGGATCCGCCGTCGGGATGGGGAAAGGCTTCGAGCCCCGCTGCGGCCACCGGGCCCGTCAGGGTTTCCTCAAAATTCACCCCGGGGAATAAAAATCTCACGCCGGCTGAGGGGAGGAGCTGCAGCCGGGTTTGCAGCCCCGGTGCGTGGAGGAGGGCGTTGGGTGCAGCGGGGAAGGAACCAGGAACCAGCATCGTGTCCCAGGGGTGGTGGTGTCCCTTAAATGCAATTGTCCCCGAGGGTTCAGTTCCTGATGCAACGGGGGAAAAATGTAAATAAAATTAAGAAATTTTTTGAAGCGTTCACAGCCAATTTGAGTTCTCGGGGGCCAGGCGAGGCGATGCAGCCCTCCTCAATGTATACACTAAATGATGGTGTAATTAGCAGCTGTGAATAAACACACACCTGGCAGAATGCCAGCCTGGGGCCAGGGGGGAGTTACCATCTGCCTCCTCGTTAAAAGCTTTAATTACAGGCAGGAAATGCCAGTGGCAGCCACATACTTTAATTGCTTCACCTCAAGCTGCCAGCGGGTCAGCTCCCTCCCTCCCTCGCCCACAGTCCCGTGGGGGCTGGGGGCTGCTGTCCCCATCCCGTCCCCATCCCTGTCCCACAGCAGGGCTGGAGGGACCAGCAAGGCAGGGAGGAGCTGCTCATGCACCATCACCCCCTTATAATGATGAAAAAAAAACCCTATTGTGCCAAGAAATTTTCTTTCATAGGGATTTTGGCTGGCCCAGACTAAGCAAGAGCATCCCCCTTCCCAAAACACAGCCCTGAGAAACCTTCTCTGCCAAAAAGAAAAAAAAAAATCAGAGGTCGATAGGCAGGGATGCAGGGAGACAGGCGGGGGCTGCGAGTTATCCCAGCCGCCGCGCTCCCCCCGTGCGTTTGCACAGCACACACTGCAAAATCGGATGGGAGCGAAGGGGCTGAGCGCCTCGGTGGGGTTCCTGGAGGGCTGCCCTGGTGCTGCCTCCCCCTGCACCCCAGCCCCTGCGTTAAAATAAATGGGGCACAGAAAATGGGCGTTCAGATCGCATTAGCAGCAAAACGTTGATTTACTCAAGTGAAGAAACCTGGTCAGGGCTTGGTGCTGGCAGCTCCTCGCCGTGTTTGCCAGACCTCTCTGGAAATTGCTTTAGAAAAGAACATGGTAAGTGGCTTTTTCCTACTCAAAGAGCCAAAAGGACAAATCCTGGAAATGTTTGGCAATAAGGGGATCACTTTCATGTGCCCCTCAATCCATTAAACCACATGGTTACACGGTCTGTGCTGGAAGGAAGCCTTGGAGGTGGCCACGCAGCTCGGTGCACGACAAAATGTGATTCAGAGGTTGGTGTAGCTCCACCTGGGCTGTGACTAAGGACTCAGGCTTTTGCTTTAAAACCACCACCCGTTTGGAGCCACTCCGTGCCCAAAGCCTGGGCAGCCTCTGCTTACCCGACCCTGCAGCTCCTAAGCACGCGCACCGACATCTAATATCAGAGCCAGCAGAAACGTCTTCCCGTCTTTTGTTGGAAATCATCACAGGAAATTGAATTTTAGCCTGAAGAGGAGAAAAAAAATAATAATCTAAGTAAACAAACTAGAGACAGTGTCAAGGCAAGATTCAGCCTTTGGGCTGATTTCCCTGTATGGATCCTGCCAGGCAGCGATGCCCCAAAACTGGACACTTTGGACCCAAAGGTCCCACCCCTGCGACTCCTCTCCTTGGTGCCCCTGCACCCACCAGCAGCCCCGATATTTTTGTCCCTTTGCTCCCAGCACCTCACTGCTCACCCTCTGCCCGGGCAGCCGTGGCTCCCATTCGCCAGCTTCTGGGGATTTTATTACCTTTCTTTTCCCCATAGAAAGGAAATTCTCCCTCTGCTTTGCCTCTCTTATCCCTCTTGGGCTGCTATTACTCCTACTTACACAACTCAGAATATTATTCCCTCCTGTCACCTTAATTTCTAGTAATTAGTATTTGGTATAACGCTATAGAAGAAGTCAGCTCTTAATGAATATTATAATAAGCACTAAATTATAATTTACTCCTTGAGAAGTCTATTTTGAAACACAATTCATGTAAAAGAGAATGAGGGAGAGCCGCTTTCAAGCCATTCACCTGGCCGGATCAACCCCCAAATTGAACCCCCAGCAAAATTCTAAAATGGCCATAAACCCTGGGGGCATTTACTGGCCTGGGACAGGTCACCGACCTCCTCGGGGCTGGATGGGTGATGGTGGCAGGGATGTGACCCACTGAGGTAGGACCAGGACACCGCATCCCCGGGGAACGAGCAATTATGTGACTTCAGTGTTTTATTTACTCCCTGGCAAAACGCTGGGGTATTAATCCCCCGGGCGTGGGTGAGAGCATGAATCCAGCAAAAGTGTTTGTGCATTAATGAGTCCTCGATGTCCCTGTTTGCACATCCGAGCCGCTGCCGGTCCCTCTTACGGAGCGGTTTTCCTTCCTTTCGCGGCGCTGGCTGCGCCGGGTTCAGCCCCGTTGCTATGGCACTGGGGCACATCTGGGCATGTTTTTCTGGGCTTATCAGACAAATCGCTTTTCCGATAGCACAAAGTGACGCGGTCCCTTCCCCACCTGCGGAGGCTCGGCCGGCCGGGATCGCGGCGGCGCTGAGTGTCCCGGCCCCAAAGGGGGTTTCAGCTCTTCGGTCACTAATTTTACGTTGGTGTGCCAGAACCAAACTAGGAAACCCAACTTGGGGGGGGGGGGAAAAGGAGGATATAAGTTTAAAGTGATGCTCAGGAGCTGCCTTGAGGCCGCAGGAGCTGGTGATGGAGCACGTCCCCTCCTTTCCAGTGTCGAGTCAGCCCCTGCCCCTGGCAGCCCCCGAGCCCCGGCCCTTCCTGCCGTGATTTTGGGAAAGACGCAGCCGCCCGTCCTCATTGCCAACCCAGAGATTTCCAAAGGGATTTCCAAAGCTATACCCACGCTTGGAGACTTTGCTGAAGCATCGAGAAACAATGTTCGTCTGGCGAAACTGAGCTTTCACCCCCCTCCCAGCGCATCCCCTCCTGGCAACACAACAGCAAACAGCCCTGCTCTATTGGAAGAACACACTTCAGGCTACAGGGCTTCCAAATCTTTTATTTTTCTGCTGTCTGGTCACTACCATGGGCTTGGACCTCCGTGTGAGATCATCCCTGGTCAGAAAGGTTTTAGTTTCCCTATCTGTGTCCCCTGACCGTGAAGTCAAAAAAAAAAAAACAGCTCATGGGAAGGGGAAGCAGAGTCTGGTTTGCTTAACCAAAGGGAGCGCGTGCGGTGCCCCCCAGCGATGAGCTGCCCGAGGGGCCACGCAGCCCAGCTCTTCCCTGGGGTTCAGGGGGACTCGGTTCCTCCCGGGCAGCTCGCTGCGGTGCTGGGGAACGGGCAGCGAAGGTGTCAGGAGAACTGATAAAGCCCAGGACATCTCAGTGAACAGCCCGGACCCCAGAGCCTGCTCACTGTACGTACGGCGTAGCTCGGGTCCCTCACGCTCAGGCTCAGAGGGTGCTCGCAATTTTTATACACGTGAATTAACGGCTGTGCTCCGCATCAGCAGTTATTGGGCCCATTGTGTGTCTGCTTGGGCACAACATTAATGACAGGTGATGAGATAGATGTCTTCACCTATTTCTTCGTTGTTTTTTTTTTTTTTTTTTTTTTAGGTGTTATAAGAGCAAGTCCAGCGCAGTGCCTCACCTGGAGGAAGGTCCCTGGAGCACCGTGGGCTCAGCCAGCTGGTCCTGCCCGGCGGCACCAGCCGAGCCCAGGAATTTCTGTGGTTTACACAACCGTGCTGAGTTAGCTCTAGCCCAGGCCAACCCCTTTTCAAAGCAAATCGCATATTTTTTTAGAAGCAAATACAATTAAAACAACTTCATAGGTCACGTTGCAGCAAGATGCTGTAACGGCTGGTGATGTGGTGCCAAAGCACAACGGGCTCCTGAGCCTCTTTGTCCAGGGAAAAGCCCAGTGGGGAAAGGGCAGGAGCAAGAGGGGTGGTGGAAGCCCTGGAAGCCTCTCTTTGCTGTAGCTAAAAGCACAGAGAGGGCTTGAACAGCAGAGAGCAAGCGAGAGCCAGCAGCGAGCACCGCGTCAGGAACTGCACTTACACCGAGTGTCATTTCTGTGGACTTTATTGCCATTTTCTCTTCAGTTCTAGAGTACAAAAGCATGCAAAAAATAGCCTCTCTATTCATGGTACATATTTACAGTGTAACAGCCACATGCCATTACAGTACTGAGTGCATATACATCATGCCTGAATTATAGCAGAGTACATACAGAGTCATATATTTCACATCAAGTATAACAAGAGACTTAAACACTAACAGAACAGGCCTATAAATCAGAAACAGCAGCAAAATTACGGCACAGAGGATCCAAATTCTATCTTCAAAAGCTGTAAGTTATTTTTTCTTGAATTACGTTTTTTTGGAACGCTTTGACTGATGGCTTGTGGTTACTGACTGAGGGCCTGGGCGTCTGCTATCCACAACACTGAGCAGACACGGCTTTCCTTCAGGGAAGGGAAGGTGAAAGGCAGCGACTGGTTCTCGAGCTCCCTCCCTGCCGGGTCCCACGGGAGGCTGCGCTCAGAGCCCCAGGGCCACAGGATAATCCAGGTCAGTTCAGGTTGGGAGGGACCTGATCAGAGCATGTAGGAGGCTCTGGGCCAGCAAAGAAATCCCTTTCACTCTTTGCTCAGCAAACATTGTAAATGTGCCCTGGTAAAGCGCAGAACTTTGGTACCCAAACCAAGTTATACTAAGTTATACACAAAACCCTGCTATCTGCTTTCCAGTGTCCAGGATTCCTGCCGGACACCCGACGGGCTCATGCTCTCAGCAGGGCCCCCCAGCACTGCAGCACACTCCTTCCTTTGGAAACATTTTTACATTTCCTGCAATCCCCATCCCCTCGGGGCGCAAAGGAGCCTTTCCTGCTATCGCCATCCATCCGACACAAAGGGGAGATCGCCTGTCCTGAACAAGGACCATCTTTTACTGTAGCAGAACAATAACAGTGAGCAGCTAGGAAAACACTGAAGATGTGAGCTCTACACCTGGAAATCATTGATGAAGGTGTCTGAGACCATCAATGGTCCTTCTAACTTACACAGCCAGTCTGCCCAGAGACAACACTGGGGAGACAATAATCCTGGCTGGGTTTGTTCTGGAGCTCTTGCATTAGCTGCACCATCAAAGGATGACTTGCAATCAATGCAATAGCTTCTCGTGTGCCTGGTTGTGGTGCTTGGTGTAGGAAATCCCCCAGCACCTGCTACGGGATGCTGCTCGCTGCAGCCAGCGGGGATGGGGGGCTCTGAGCACGAGGGAGGGCAGCCGGGACCCTTTGGGAGAGCCTGGGTCTCTAAGGGGCTGGGACGAAGCCCCTGGGCTGGCAGGACAAAGTTCCTGTTTTTTTGGGGCAAGATAGGAGAGGGAAAGCGCTGAGATGGGGAGAACAAATGAGCTCCCCCAGCCACACATGACAGAAACAGAGAAAAACCTCCTCCAGCCCCCGCCGCAGCGCTGCTGGTGGCTTCAGGATACGGAGCCGTGCTGAAGGAACATAAACTTCCTTGCACCAGCTCTCTGCTGCAAGTCTGGCAATAAAGGAGGAACTAAACCACATCCTGGGAGTCGTTTCACTGAGCTGCAATTTGTTTTGCCCGGGGCAGCTACCCAGTGTGTGTCCCCCCCCCCCCCCCCCACCGGGCTCACTTGAGATGCAGCCACAGGCAAAACCAGCTTTTCCATGACCAACCCTGATGCTGCCCGACCACTGGCCGCTCCAGCCTTCCCTCTTTTATTCTCCGGGAATATTTTCCAGGGCAGGATTTGTGAAACCACCCTCCCTAGCACCCCCTGAACGACGCAGCTTGGGTTAGCAACGCCACGCAGCAAGGACCTGGGGGTGTATTTCCCTCAGTGGGGTTTTGCACTGTTTTGTTTGCCTCGGAGGCCACGTTCTGGCAACGCAGCAGGGGAGGTGAAGACCTGCCCAAGGGGACAGCAGGTGTAGAATGGGCTCGCCAGAGACCCTGTACTGTTCCCCCCATGGTGTATCACAGGGGACACTCAAGCACAAAACACCTAAAGCTGCCCCGTTTTCCATCTGCCCCCGACGTGTCTCACCCCGGGGAGGGCAGCAGCCCGTGCCGGTGCCCGAGGCAGGCTGCAGCCCCCACGCCTGCGAACCTGCAGCGCTCCCTCAGCACGCAGCTCCAGGAGCACTTTCAGCTCTGAAAGTCAAAGATTTCTCTAACCTGCCAGGTGCAAAAAGCCAACGGCCATCCTGGCCCCAGACATGACACGAATGAGATATGTGACTGATGCCCCCGTGACCAGCAAAGGACAGGCCCGACTTAGCCACCCTCAAAATGATGTCAGAGACACGTGCGGCACCGGATCTTTCAGAAATCCCAGTCTTTTGTTGTGCAGCTTACTTCTCCTGTCTGAAGGCACTGAAAAAAGGAGAACTAATCACAGCGCAGTCACACTTACTGCTGCAGGTGATTGAGTTTCTCTTGTGAGCACGGGCTCCTGCACGGATCGCGATGGAGATGGTGCCGCAGCCAAAACTTCCAGGTCTCCCTTCAACCCCTGGCAGCACAGAAACCTGGAAACACCCACCCAGAGGCTCACTACAGGTACCCTTTCTGCTCTGCACCCCTGCTCCACAGACCTGCTCCTGCTCCAGGGCTAAATCACGCGGCTACACCGCGTCTGCCCACGCTGCGATTTCCCACAGATGCGGCACAGGGAAAAGCACGGCCCGAAGCTGAGCCCCTGCATGGGCACAGCTGGGGGAGGAGGCTTTATAAACACCGTGAGTCGTCATCCATGCAGCCATTCACACGCTGCAATACACGATTAAAGAGCTGAAAACCTCATTTATTTGCGAGAGTGACATTCAGAGTGACCCGTTCCTGCCCAAAGGATGGGATTAAAGACCTCCACTGCAGTATTCCTCTGCACCAGACAGGAGAGACTAAACCAGGGTTTTTACTTAGCACTACCTCCCTAACTGAAGGGCCAGAGCTATTAATTGAGCAAGAGGGAGAAATCTACCTCCAGGAAATCAGAAAGATGTGCAATTTCTCCCAAAGAGAAATTTCCTTCAAGGTCTCTCGATCTGGGCCCAGCCCCAAGGTGGAAAATCCAACCAAAGGTGGCCCGAGCGGCCCGTGACATCACGTGGTGGGGAAAGAGGAGCCCTCCCGGGATGCAGAGCCCAGCAATCGCCGTCAGGAGCATCCCCGTTCTCTCTTCTCACAGGATGCTGGTGCTCTGTGACTGGCGCAGGGAACTGAAGATTTGTAGGGGAAAAACAAGAGTAGGTAGCAAAGCACCAGAGCTCCCCTACGCCAGCTCCCCTTGCTGCTCCGAGGAGCCCTGCCACACCAAACCCCAGCCCCTCGTTCACAGAGAGAAGCGAGACAAATACTCAGCCATGCAGCTAAAGAGAATGACTTTCCTGAACAGATAAAAGGGCTGGCTTGGCAGAGATCTTTATTTTCAAATAAATACTACCTCTTTAATCTCTTCCTTTCTTCAGAGCTGAAATAGCATTGCTCCGAGCTGCTTTAACGTGCACATAGACAAGCAAGGATTTCATTTCAGCTACACAAGAAGCAGAGCGTATTTTTGCAGGAGTCCTACCAAGCCTTTAAATAAACCTGAGTGTTTCTCTCGCTGCTAGTGAGCCTTTCTCATTTCACTTCATGTATTAAGTTTTCAGGCTGCTGCCTGTGACGCGATATGGGTGATTTCTGGAAGTATAAAGGAAAGACCCCCAAGACTGGCAGATTTGCTGAAGAAACAAGATATGACACAAGTTCAGCTGTACAACTCTGGATGCTTTTTGGACCTGTGGAAACAGCTTCAGAAGGATTTGTTTCAGCTGAAAGGGCAAATTTTTCAAAGTAGATTTTGGGATAAATATAAAAAAACCCCTCAACATTCCCCCCATTCCACTTTAAAACCAAAGCGACACTTTAGCTACCACTAAAGGAACACAACAGAGAGCTGATTTGTAAATTATGATTAGTTTAGTTGCATTAACAGAAGCTGAGGACAGCCCTCCAGCAGCCTTGCCCCGCTCGCTCCCACCCCCTTGGGCTTTATGAGAATAACCCCAATAACTGACTGGATTAGCAAATTATTCTTACTATATATATAAAAAATACAATGAATAACCCTGTGCTCGCAGTCTTAGAGCAATTTGAGCATGACGCGAGTATTGCTCAGACCCCACAAGTCCCACGGGGATAAGGATCACTCCCTTTTCTCCCCGGGTAAGGCGATTTCCCGAGCTGTGTCCTTGTCCCGAGGTCACCCCCTGCGTGGGCCGGGGGCTTCCCTCGGGGACACCAGCTGGGGGGAGAAGAGCCCCTTTTCCCCGCAAACTGGAGGGCAGGCAGTTTGCTCCCGCCGTCTCCCCGGGGCCGCTCAGCTCGGTGCCGGGAGCCCCGCGGGACGGGGTGGTGGCACCCCCGCGCTTTGTGCCCAGCACAGACCAGTCTGCACCCCCAGGCCGTCCCCTCTGCAGGCAGCGGGTGCTCCCGGCCAGTCCCTCCCCCTGCCATTTGCAGAGCTCCCCCCTCTCCGCTCTGAGCCTTCCCAAGCCCCCCGCTCCCTTTTCACTCCTGCACAAATGCAGGCGGGATTCACCACCGGGATGCGAGCGCTGCAGAGCACAGACCCAGAGCAGTAACCTTTAGAGGTTCGAACGCCTTTGCCTGCTTTAAAAATTAAAGGTCTCCTTAATAAAATACATTAGCTGCACTATTATTTCCCAATTTGCCACTATTTAGGGGCAAGATGTGGGGCACAGCCCAGGCTGGCCACTGCTTCTGGGCATCCCAGCGCAGGCGGCCGACGACGAGCGAGGGGAGGCGGCAGGCTGGGGACTGGCAGCGAAGTTCAGCTGCGAAAACACTGGGAACCACCAAACTAGACAGCAGGAAACAAAACGGGAGCACCAGCACACCAGTCACTACCCCCAACACTCAGACACGTATCCCCTCGCACGAAAAATTAGGGAACAAAGTCCCAAGCCCTCAGGATTAACCTAAAAGAAGACAGGAAGATTGTGTAGGAACCAAATTTAATTGTGTCCTTTATTTAAGTACTATAAAATAAGAATCCAATCCCATTGGCTTCCCAGGGGCATGTTCAGACCCCCTAAAGCTCAAGGGAAATATTGACATATATTTTGATGGATTCATGTCACTGGTTTTTACTCTCCGAGTGCAAGAGTGAAATTCCTGATTATACACACAGTCTGTACAGTCAACAGCCACTGAAATAGCTGCATTTGCCCTTTTAAGTGCAATCTCTCACCTGTTGTCAAACTGTAGAGATGAAGCTTCTAATCCCAAATTTAGAAGCAATCTATGGATAAAATAGCAGCATCAGCACGTGCATAAAAATTACAATCTTAAAATAAAATTAAAAATTAAAGCCTTAAAAACCAAAAGATCAAGTTTTGATCTCATTTGTGTTCTGTAGCTTTCCTTAGTCTAAAAATCCTCCCTCAACATTTTCCATCCTAGGGAGCTCTCCCAGTTTGGGGCATTTTTCAAGAAATTTAGAGTTTAAAAGCATCAGGTACACAGTTTTAAAAGAGTTAAGAGCTGAGTGAGGGAAAGGAAGTCACTCTTAAATAAAATAACCCCAAACCTGCCACTTCTTTTGAGCTTTGAACACAAGGCCTGTGCGCACAGGCTCCGCAGATGTGCCCGAGGCACCGGGCCCTCCCGGGTAACAGCACATCCCAGCACTCCAGAGCCCTACCACGTTCAAAGGCTCAGGGCACGTTACAGGGAATATCGCGTGGTTCTTCTATTTAACGACGCCGCCCTGCCTAAAGCCATCGACGGTGGCAGGATTTACACCGTGCAAAACCGAGGGATAAGGAGAGAAGGAAAAAAAAGAAGAGAGAAAGGCATAGAGAGTGAGAGCGTCCACTCCAAAAGCAAGATCTCATCCTCATTTAACTGGTATCCAAAGAAATTTTGCCATCAGCTCCAACAGAAGCAGGGCTGCGTCCTGATATACAGAAGTGCTTGACGCATGTATTAAATAAAACAGTTGCCCTCTGATATAAAACCTGTCTCCAATGTAATTTTTTTTTTTTTTTTTCCTGATGCTTGAAATAGAGAATGCAAAAAAGCAAGGAAAAAGTCTCCGGGGCAAACGGCCCATGAGACGACGTTTGGTTTGCTGCGTTACAAATAAAAACCACATTCCTCGGCCGAGACACCCAACTACAAAGCCCACACGTGAAGCACAAGTGGAGAGCAAGGCACACACGGAGGAGCGCACGGACACCTTGCACGAGGGACGCAGCCGCCCCCGAGGCCGAGCCAGCCCTCCGCCAGCCGCGCTGCCCGAGGACTCGCTCTTCTCCTTACGGCCGCTCTGTTTCTCTTTCCTGGTTTTCTGGCTTGGTCCGTTTTGGAATTTTTTTTTTTTTTTTTTTTTTTTCCCCCCCCCCCACCCCCCCCCCCCTTTGCTTTTCAGGCCCTGGACTCGGTGATGAGGGCAGATGTGTGCTAGACAACACCATGATGGGTACAACAGCAGCAGCACGTGAGCGACCAGCCTGCGACAGGCTTCAGGACGTGGCTTCGTCTTCACACACGTCGGGCAGCTCCGGGTCCCGGCCTCCTTCTCTGCTCCCTTGTTTTCTACATGAATGGCAAGGAAATAAAGAGATTATAGGCACACAGCAATGCAAGAAATAAAGCGGAGGGTGGTTTTTCCAACAGGCAACCGAGGTCAACGACATCAATATTAAAAGGGAATAGAAAGAACCAGCCTGGTGTGCTGGTACCACGTAGGCAGCTCAGCAGTATCCCAGCTGGATGCGCTGCAGCGCTGTGCAACTTGTGCCGACACACTTGCTTGGTCTCTGCACCCTGAAGCTTTGCACCTCCCTGGATGCCCTTCTCCTGGCTGCAGCATCACGAGGAGGTACCTGGTTCTTGGAGAAAGTCTTGCAGACCAGCAGCAATGTTTCCAAATTATCTAGTTTGTATCTGGGGAGTTGTGGTTTGCTTTTCTTTCATCTGAATTTTTTTTTTTTTTTTTCAAAACGATCAGAGCGGTGGCTCGATACCGTCACTGCTTCTCCAAAGTCCTGCTGTAAATAGCAGTAAAATCAGAATGCTTCTACAGAACCCAGTCTTCCCCACACAAGAGCTTTTTAATTTCAGTTTCTGTGAGTTTGGTCCCCGAAATCACTCCAGCATGTGAGATCAGCGGCCCCCAAACCACAGGCGAGGTAACTTACTTGCATTGTACATACACCACGATACCTTCAAGCCTGATCCCCTGCTCTTAATTTTCAGTATCTTCCTACGTAGACAACCTGAGCTTTGCTGTGGTGGGACGGGACACGCCAGTGGGGAGGGCAGGCTCAGAGCTGCTCAGGGCATCACTCTGACCCAGTGAACCAAGATGTTTAGGCTGATGGAGCCTCCTGCCGGCTTGGGCTGGGGGATTTTACGGGCTCCAAGCTGAGCCGGCCAGATCAGCAAAGCCAGGGCCAAGCCTCAGCTGCGCTGGCAGCCACACCAGCCCCGCGCCCAGTAGTGCTGCACTCCGGGGGATCCCCGAGGAGCAACACCTCCAGCCAGCCCAGCCATCTGTAAGACAGCTCGTGACTCGGATTTGACCAGAAAGCTGTCGCTGGATCGAATGGAAAAAAACCCGACACCTCCAGGTGCCACTCACAACACCCCACGCCAGGCGGATGACTCGCACCCAAGGCGCCTGTTTCTCAGTGGTGAAGAGGTGACGACCTCCACAGTGTAAAGGAGGTGATGTGACCCACGGCTCCCGGGGTGCCCGGCCTCACCCACGCCAGCCCGGCTGCCGGAGCATCAGCCTGCGAGGAGAAGCCACCCCGGCGGTGGCAGTGCTGCTGCACGTGCCGGGAGCACACGGTGCTGGGGACGCGCGGGTTTGGGGCTCCGGGCTGCTGTCTGGCTGCGAACGACACTGGAAGTACACGCGGATCCATACCAATTTTTGAAGAAGCCAGAAGCGATCAGAAATCACGCTCCCTTCTCCCTCCACTCCAGCAAAGCCCTGCGGTAAACCTGACCTCAAACCTGAAGCGCGGACCGTTTCCCTGCAGGGGAGGCTGAGGAACAGCCTCATCTTCGGTGCTTGTCATCACACTCTTTAAATGATTTATAACCCCATGCAGCAGCAGAGGCTCCTTTCTCCGGCACAGCACAGCTGCCTGGCCCATCCTGCCCACCTGCATTCAACGCTCCCCCGAGCAGCCTCTGCCTCTCCAAACGCCTTGCGGCAGGGGCGCAACACAAAACAGGCTGCCACGAGACCCCCAGGGTGGCAAAGATCAGCTAAAATCAGGCTGCACTAAGGCGGCAGAGATCAAGGCTCTGCAGTCGGCACAGGAGCTGGGGCTCGTGCTGTGAGGGCCGTGGCTGAATGTGAATCTGAATGTCAATCTCCATTAAATAACTCTTTTTTAAGAAACAAGACTGGATTTTTGCTAAGTTTTTTAAACCACAGGTGAGCGAAGCCTGACCTGTGCAATTAGCCAGGAGACCCCGTTGCCGTTAAACACAGCAGCTGCAGGAAGATCACAGCCCCTGAGTATTTACACAGCGTTTTGTGCCCAGCAAGGAAGGAGCCTCACAGCACTTCCTCCAGAAACACAGGCAGCACAGGACAGGGATGGAGTGGGACATCCTACAAAGAGCTGAACCACAGCACACACACCCCCCCCTCCCCTCTGGTAAGTGATTAATTCCTCCACTGAGTCCCCATTAAACACCAGTAATCTGCCCTAGGCTAGGCTGAAGTCCCCTTCCTCTTTATGGAAGTTCTCTATGAAAGATGCAGCAGCGGCACCAGCTGTCACTGATGGCACCATGGCAGTCCCCACCCTCCCCTGCCTGCCTTCTCCTAACGATTTGTGCAGCATCTCTGCAAGTCCTTCCTCACTTGGAGCGGGCAGCAGCCTGGCTCAAGCTCAGCCCTCTGTCCAGGAGCAGTAAACCAGGCCAGCCAGAGGCGCCAGGGTCCTGGACCTGCTCCCAAAGGTATTGAGAAGTGCGTGGTGGTTCCCTGGTCTCTCAGCCCAGCCCGGATCTCGCCAGGGCTGGGTCCTGCCTAGGCACTGCATCCCCAGGCCTCCCACCGAGATGGTTGTAAGCAGTTTGTCACAGTTTGCAGCTGCTGTGTTATTTGACAGAATCAACTGGATCAGCTGCTTCCCACAACGGTCTGTGCAACCGGTCAGACAAGACTGTGCTTTCATGTAAAGTCCTGGCTGAGGGGGGGGGGCGCACAGAGCAGCTGATTTCAGTCAGCCCAGAGCCCTCCCAGCGCAGCATCAGAGGCAGAAGCGCAGGGGAATGGTGGAGTGGCTGGAGCTGGCTCTATTTCTTTTGTATAACCACTAAATATTAAACATGAGCCCAAATTACAAAGCTCAGCCCTTCCCAAATTCCATAGCTATTCCCTCCAGTTTAGCAGTTCCTGCTAAAGCCCAACTGGCTTTTTTCACCCTTCTCTCCTCAAAGAAGGCCAAAAGACCAAAGGACCACAAATAATAATAATAAAAAAAAAACATACATAAACATTAGTGTCACACACAGAGAATTACTGCAGTAATATTGCTCCTACAGGAAGGAAGGATGGAGCTGAGTGCTCTCACTACCACACAAATCACACAAGCTGAGGAGAGGACACACACTTTTACAGCACCCAGGGGAAACACAAACACTGAATTACCTTAAAGACGGATGCAAATATACAGATGTGTTTAAGAGGTGTCTGTCCCTGAGAGCAAAGCAATGAGACAAAGGAAGAAAGTGATCATGAAGATGATGGCAGCAGGCAAAGGAGCTTGTATTTCTGTACCTAACAAGCCCAGCAAGCAGAGTGAAATAGAGGATGAGGCATCAGTCACGTTCACTGGCAACCTGGAAGGGAGAGGGACGGGCACTGGGAGCACTGGTACAAACCCACTCCAGCCCCTACCGCTGCTGTGAGCTCCAGATGGCTTCCAGCATGCTGCTGCTGTCCAGCTGTGCCCTCCTGGGCCATGTCCTGCACCTCTGGGGGGTTTTGTGTCCCACCACAGTCACGGCAGTGGCTGAGCTCAGCACGGGCAGAGCCACACCAGCACAGGGCCACTCTCTGGAGGGTCCTGCTGTGATGTGGGTCTTTGCCAGAGGAAAATCCTGTGCTGCAGTCGGTGCCGCAGTCCCTGGGCAGACTATGAGGATACCTACCTGCACCGTGGGGCATGGCTCTTCCCACGAGACATGCACTTCTCTCTGCAGTGAAAACTGATAGGGCTTTTGGTTAGGTTTGACTCTGTTCTGACAGCATCTGTGTGGTACCTATGTGAAACCTCCCTGGGAGAGACAGACACCACGCACTGGCAGAGACCAAGGGAGCATCTTTAGTGGAAACATCTGACAAATTTAAACCCAACCTGCAGCCAAACTGTGGCTGCTCAAACCCTGGCAACAGACATTGCAGGTGCTGAGCAATTGCACCGTGCATCAATCATCTTTTCTTGGGTTTTATTTCTCTCTCTTTTTGCCATATTCAGTGGACCGGCCAAAAAGTAAAGGATTTAGAATATTGCCAGAGGAGGTGACACAGGCTGAAGAGGCCCCTCTGTATAATAAACTGTCCCAAGAGTTCCAGCAATTTAAAGAGGATATGTCCTACTCCCTACCCGTACAGACCAGTATCTCAGCTATTAGGAATAAGTGCACCCCTGCTGGGAACTGGGCTAGAGTTACCATGTTGGTGTTGTTGGCAACACTGGCTTATGATATGACAGAAGTGCTCGTCAAAGATGATGCTGTAAACCTGTCTGTCCTAGGGGGATCTCTGCAGTCTATTTTCTGAGCAGCCCTATGGCACCGAGCCCTGAGACCTTCAGCACACAGCCCCCACGAGGCAGGTACCTCCAGACTGCTTTGGGAGAAGCTGTTTCTGCTTGGGGCCCTGGGTCAGAATTTTTTTACCGCCCTCTCCCTCCTGGCTTCCTTGTGCCTAGCCTACATGAACAGTATGGCCCTAAGGGCAGTGACAGCTCTCTTGCTCTCTTTTTGGGAAGGTTGGAAACAGGGTAGGCTTTCTAAATACAGACTGATCCCCCATACAGGAGCTGACAACCACATTTCATCAACAGTAATAGCAGCCATAATGGGAAAGTAAATTGGGTCTGTCAAAACACAGCAATTAATTTGATAGGTAGTAGTTGCAATAAATGAGAGTAATAAAATGTGGTGAAGCCAGTGCTGACTCAATTAGGAGAAATCTGGAGCAGGCAGAAGAAATATAGCAAACACTGCTAAGAGAAACTCAGAACTTAGCTGTGAATGCTGAACAGCTGAATTTAAAAAAAATACTCTGCAACTGGAAAAATTAGAAACGATCAGTTGCTTCTGCAGCCACCATTAACAACAGGCTTGAACCTGGCCATCCTCTGCCAGATCTGCAGGGCTCAATCACGGCGATCCCGCACGAACGGCAGGGCCCGGAGCCACCCAGCCCTGGCCACCCTGCAGCTCGCAGGGTAAAGAGACCGCTGGCAGCACTCACACACGGCTTCCAGGGCTGGGGAGGGGCTCTCGTGGGTAAAGCAACCGTTGCAAAACAAGATCTGCTGAACAGGGGCATCTTCATTTTAGTTGTCTTCTACCCTGGTGATGTGCCTGCCACTTTAACAGCTGCCTTTTTGACTTTTCAGTGCTATTAAACAAAGCAATAAATAACACCCAGAAGAGGATTTGCTTCTTCCAGGCCTAAGGAGCGCTAAAAAGCCCTCCCTCCTCTCAGTACTAATTTAAGAACTATTTCAAATCACCAGTGTCTTAATGGCGTCCTCCGAAGGAACAAAGGCTGTGGAAAACATAAAAGACCTCCTGTTATCACAAAGACTTCTGCAGACGCAGCTTCTACACAAAGCATTTCCAAGAACAGAGCCCAGCACACTGTGTATAGGTAAGTCGGGGAGAAATTAAAAAAAAAAGATTCAACCACATGATTTACCTTCCTCCTCTCCAAATCCCAAGGAGTGAGTTTAAAGGACAGATCCATTTTAAGAACCATCAATTGGGTATCAAATACCAGAAAACAGACTCAGCTGTCAGAGGATTTCCTGCAAAATATATTCTCAGTATGGGCACAGATGTTAAGATGCTTGAAGCAGCAGTTGAGTGGGGCTCCGGCAATTTTACATGCAGCCTAATTAAATAAATTGATTGTGAAACTGGAGTTTTCTAACTGCTTTTCTTTTTTTCTTACACAGAAACACCACAAGTTATTTTGTACCTACAACTAGAAGGAGATACAACACTAGAAAAGGTGATTTATCTCTCTCTAAAGACACTGTTGCTGGGGAGGAGAAGCTCTGTGGGGGAGAGCTTGGGAACGTGTCTCACTTTTCTCTCAGCTCCTTGCAGGCAACCCCCCAGCAGTGCGGGCAGAGAGCAGCGAGGGCTGCGGGCGCTGCCCTCCTGGCAAGTCCCACTTTCGGGGTCCCCTGCCCAGGCACAGGGGTGGAAGCGGTGCCTGACGTGCAGGAACCCTGCAGACTCTTTATGCTCCAACGATATTATCTGTTCCTGCTACGTCATTGAAATCGATAGTCATCCAGACTCACTCAAAATTTATTTTAACTAACACAGTGCTATTCATAACATTTCACTGCTGTTATATTTTATATGTGTATTAAGGGTGGTTTTACTAGAGAACAACCCACTATGAATTAAAAACTGGATGGGCTTAGTGTCTGGATGTTTGCCCCTGTGAAAATAACACTGTAATCAAGAGATAACTCACTGAGAACAATAAACATTCCCATTTAGACTCGGTTCACTTAAAATCAATGTCATTAGATTCAACAAATCTAAATTTGGAGTGATTTTCATTAGATTCAACCAGTTTAACGTTTTTCAATGTCTGAAATAATAATCTATGATCCTCAAAAAAAGCATCCCTGCTGTACTGCTTAATATATGACAATATTTGTTGAAGAGATTTAGCCAATGTCTTTCTTTTAAACAGGAGGGTTTCAAGATGAGTTCTCAAAGCTCCCACTGTGTCTGAATTAATTTAGGATAAAGTCAATTGTTACTGCCAAAAATTTTCACTGATGACATGAGACTGAGAAACTAAGTGCAGGGGTTAGTGCAGTGGAGAACTGTCACATCCAAAGACCATTCACATTCTTTTTGGACATTTCTAAGCGCTTAGACTGCTGGGCAGAAGCCAGCCCAGCACAGGTGCAGCTCCATCCCTGACCTGACGTGTAAACCAAAGGCACTAGACACAGCAGCAGCATAGTGGAAATTACACACAAGGGTTTCAAAAACCTTTTAGTCCTGTACAAGGAGCCTGAATGTCAACATGGGGCTGAAATGAGTAGAGACAGGGAAAGATGTTGATTTTGTAGAAGCTGAGAAGAATTTGACTTTTGACTAGCAACTTTAGAAAGGAGACAAATAGAAGTAAAGGCTTATAGCTCATCTTTAAGGACTAAAAAGATGTAAGAAGGAATTAGATATTGACAATGTGGCTAATCAGGAATTTCACAGCTACATTAAATCAAAGGAACTTTACTTATTCTGAGCAGATAAAGGCAGGAACCAGCCACAGCATCAAGGGAGAAGCAGCTTTCCCACCAGCTGGTTAGTGGCATGGGCTTTCAAGCATCTCAAATGAAGGTGGAAAGCAACACATCCCTTTTGGAAACAGGCTCAGGGTAGTACAAGAGACCACTTCTAAATCTCAATTTAGGCAGGGTTTGAAAAGAAGAAATCCTGCCTTGCTCTGAATTTGCTGGCCTGGACAGTGGGAAGCATACAATACATTTTTCTTCAAATTTAGTAAAAGTTTCCCCATCTCTGATCAGTGCAATGCAGTGACCAGGAACGATAGTGAAGATATAGGCAGGGATGTGTGTCAAATTAGCAATAACTAATTTGGAAGGCAATGAGCCAAGGGAAACAAATGAGGACAAATCCCTTGTGCTAAGCTGGCAAAGGAGCTGTGACCCCATAGCAGACCTCATGTACGGGGTGTTTAAATGTTAAACTGGGGCCTAATACTAACTGGTCCTGGACCCAAAGGCAAAGCCTTTACTGAAGTCTCCAATACACAGCTGGGCCCTAAAGCGTTACCATCCTTAATTGAGCAGAGCCCTTAAATCCCCACACATCCATGAGACACGCTCTTCTATTTGCATTGTCAAAGGTGTAGTGAGACTCTTAGCACACCCTCGTGGGAGCTTGCTAGGCATGGTACTGGGATTTTGGGTGGAAAATGATCATTTTGGGACAACGCAGCTTTGTTGTAAACTGCAACCTCACAAATCCTGTGGGTTAAGAACATGAAAATAATTGTCCCAGGTCAGGCTAATGGTCCAGCTGTTACTTGATGTACTGATGGCCCAAAATCCTGGCTCCAAAGGGGATCAGTAAGAAAAATGGGGGAGAAAGAGTAAGAACCAAGGACAGAGGAATCCTCCTGCCGCCCCTGTACATCTAGATCACTGTGTTTAAAATTTGTTGATGAATCTAATAGGCATTAATTTGTCTATTCCCTTTTTAATCACAGTATAGCCTTTTATATCCAGCCTCCAAAATATCCCATAGCAATGTGTTCCACTATTTCATAACCGGCAGTGTGAAAAAATACTGTATGTTTTTGCAAATGAAAAAGCAAAAAAGCAATGTCAAAGTGTTCTCCACTGTCTGTCCATGTGTGTTCATGGTGTCTCTGTCTGAACTCGGGCCCCAGACAAGCCATATCACCTCATTTTGAGTTTATAAAATGTGCAAACTGCTCATCTGGTACCTCTTCTGTTGTCCATGAAAAGGAGAGAAGAATTAGACCCTCCAATACGTACCTAGAATAGACTCAAGCTTACTTTAGTTCACCAATCACAGCATATTATAAACTAATAGGTTAAAATCCAGACCCAAGTTTAGCACCTTACATGTGTTTAGGCCAAACCCATCTTACAGTGAGAACAGCATCTATTTAGGCTGCTTTAATGCATTGTATTTTAATCATAGAGGACTTGAGGTATATTTTATCCTCAGTGCTTGATTTATGAGGTAGTTTTGTCCTTAAATGATACACAAAACATTTGCAACCTGCTTCCTTCACCCTCCCCACACACCTTTACTCTGCAGGTGCAGCAGAGGCAAGCAAGGCTGTATATACGTACATCAGCAAGTTCCCTGGAGCAGACATGGACCTCTCCTCCCGCTTCGTCTGAGCCTCGAATGGATTTCCAAAGGAGCGTTTTCTTAGCATGGCCTTCACTAGGATCTTTGAGGAAAAAACACAGACCACTGAGAACAGCAGGACCGACTGACTCCTTGAAGCTAGTTCAAAGGAGTCTAACAACTCCTTCTTTAATAATTCAACGGACATTTAACAGCCTTACAGCTAGAGCATGAACTAGAGAAACCCACAGAACAGCTATTCGACAAGGCCACTCCTGCAGGCAGCGAGCTCAGGCCCCTGATGCGCACCACTGCTGGCAAGAGGAGAAGCAGATGCTGCTGACCACTGCCCACCACTCGTGGTGATCCAAGCTCATGAGAAGGCAGCACCAGAGCTCTCCCGGGCCATCGTCCCAGTCAGGCACTGCACTACTGCCTGCAGAGTGCTGCTGGCTCCTGTGAGTTCAAAGGCAAAGGTCTTGATATCAAGGGGGAAGGATGGCTTTCACTGCCCCAGCTGGTTGTTGGGGCAAGTGTCTGTTAACATCACACCACAAGAGCTGTGAAAACAAGTCCTCATTGTGCTCAGCACCTCTCTCCCCATGAAGAACCCCCCACAGGCACCTGCATTGTAGTAACTGCCCACAGCAGACCTCCAGCTGACTATACACAAACTGCTGAGAGCGCTCTCAACACCCACTCGTGGTCTCCTAAGGCTGGTGGGTAAGTGCATCTGTGCAGATGTCCTCTCCCTGCTTCCCTGGCCAGGTCACCTCCAGGTTTGGAGCCTTCATTTTGAGGATTCAAACGAGGTATCTTGCAACCTCTAGATGATGCCAGAGACTTTGGGGGTGTGTAACTACAGCTCTTATGAAAGCAGCCAGACATAAACAGGACGGCTCACACGGTCAGGCCCCGCAGTACTCGGACACAAAAAGCTCACGCTGGGTTGAAAGGCCAAGCTTTTCATGCCAGGAGCACGCAGGTTCCCTCTCCAAACCTCCTTCACCAGCTGAAAGCTTCAGGAAGTACCATGTTCCTGACCCACACAGAGGATGCGGTTGTGGTTTATACATACCACAGCTGGCAAACTCGGAATCGTCTTCACCGAGTTCTTCACCTCCTCCTCCGTCACCTCCACCACAGTACAGTGCTCCTCCTCCAGCGGCAGGGGCTCCTCGCCCCCCTTGGTTAGCCACGGGTGCACCTGCGGGGGAGGAACACCGCGACGGCTGTAGCTCTCCCTTCGACAGCAGAGTGCTCTGATGTCAGTGATGAGAGAGATGGGAGCACAGGACGGATGATGGGGGGAAGCTGTGGGTTCTGCTCCATTTTCCACTTCTGGTGATGTGCTTCAACCGTCTCCCTTGGAAACTGCTGCATCCCCTCACGCCCAGTGCTGTCGCACCCACCGGCACCGACTGGCACCTTGAAGGAACCCTGCACCCTCTGGATCAAGCTTGAAATGCTTTGGAAAAAATCTGAATTATCCAGAGTGTTTTCATCTTTTTCTCTCACATACAATTTATCTAGGGTTACATGTGCTTGCTACCTGGGAGAATCTAAATCACTTATGCATCTGAACAAACAAGGGTTCGGGGTGCTTAAAATGGAGTACTTGGATCTGAGTACTGCGGCCTCATGCTACTGCAACGGCCTCCTGCCTACGTAAATAGCAAAGTAACACACCTTGCCACCTCAGCATCACGTCAACCTCTACACACCCACAGAGAAGAGGGAAGGCAGTTTCCCACCATCCCTCACTGTTGCTGCCCTGGTGCTGTGGAAGGGAGTTGATAGCATGATGGGGTGAGGGTCTCCACTACCCAGATCCAGGGCTTTTGCTTATCAGGGAGAGCATCCTCCAGTGTCGCTGCTAGAAATGCCTGCCTCACCTTCCAGGATGAGGACTTTAAATAGGATAGATGCTCACTGCCTACTGCCATTGCAGTGAGCGGGATGCAGGTGTCCAGAGTGTTCTCCAAGGGCTTAGTGATGAGCTGCTTAACAGCACTTAAGTTGCCTTTTCCAAAGATCATTCATTGTCCTTAGAGGAACACTCTTTTCAAAGGCACGTGACCACATCCAGGCTTAAGTGAAACCAGCACACTCAACTCTACAGTCTACCTGGGGTTTGCAAACCTTTCAGCTAGGGATAAAACTCTGCCTAGCTATACATTCAATGTTCCTTCTACAAAACTATTGATTTATTTTGATGGTGAACAGCAATTCCAAACCCAGTTGGGCAGAGCAGTTAAGATATTTGTCCACCCTAACTCCCTTATATAATTTTACTGCGTTCTTCCAGCTTTTGCCATGTTTATCTTCAATGTCGACATCAGAGATTTATCACAATGATAAATGATCACATATGAGAAGCAGCACGAAGCTAATGCTTGCCAGCAAAACAGCATTTGCAACCATGTCAGGATTTTATTTTACATGTAAGGAACATGAAAGAGAAAGAGATTGAGAAAACAGGGGAAAATAAAAAGGGAAGGAACCCTGAGAGAAGGAGGAGGCCTGGAGCAGCCACTTAGAAACATCTGACTATGCAAGAAGCCAAGGCTGGAGCCCCAATGCCATGTGGCCTGCTATATGCTGCTTCAGAGCAAAGCAGCTCCTTGGGATTTGTCTGTCAATACAAATACAGAAAGAACGTGCCATCTCCCTGTCTGGATTGCATCAGCTGCACACATTGGGCTCTCCTGTGCTCTCTAGGTTGGATTCCTCCAGCCAGCGCCTTCAGTGATGGTGGCAGTCACTCCATAGCCACCTCTGTCAAGAAGCTGCTCGGCCATCATCTTATCTGGGGGAACGGCAGAAGAAAGCCACCCTTTTTCTACTGCCTCTCATGGGATGGTTTCCTTGGTTGTGAACATAAGGAAAGCCATGTTCAAGGCCCTGGGCTGAGCCCAGAGCCCAGCCTCATGCTAGAGACACATGCTCTTTCAGCATGGAATGGAAGTCCTCAAGCACACCAAGCGCCTTCAGGGCACGGTCAGGGATAAGATCCAGAACCCAGCTCTGCTCTTGTCCCCAGGGGGTCTTACAGGGCACAGGTTTCCACATAACTACCTGCATTAGCTGCCAAGTGAAACCCTTAAATACAGCTTCAAAGGAATTCCCACCATCACTGGCTGTACCCTCCTGGGCACAGACTGAAGGAATGTCACTTTTTTTCTTGAAGTTCAACCTTCCTACTGTCAGCTCTGGTGGCAAATGTGCTGGTGTTGGCCTGAGAAAGCGAAGAAGAGTAGTGTGCCCCGTAGAGGATGCTGATGGATCTCTGTGGAAATCTTGAGGTCCTCCAGCAGGTCTAAGGCCTTGGTGAAGGGTGACAGGAGGACAGAAGGCCCATGTGAAAACTGAACTAAGTCAAATCCTATGAAGCATCGTGCTCTACCAGGCCTATTCACTCCATTAATAAGCAACTCCCAAGTAATGCTGATAGAAACAAATGTGCTGCCTTGAGGCCATTGACCACACAAGCACCAGAGGAGGAACACCCCTGCCAGCCCCTGTAACACAGGTCCAACACTGACAGCACAGGCTCTGCAGCTGGCAGGCCCCATGACAATGTCGATTCTCCTGGGAATTCACTGAGGATCAGCCAGCTTTTGAGTGATCTTAATTTAAATAAGTAAACAAGAAAGCTTTTGTAAATATTCCCAAGCAAGCAGCAGTGACAGAGCTGTTACATGCTGCAAAATGAGCATTCTCCAAGGCGGCGTGCCAGAGAAAGCTCCCAAAACAAACATGGGGAACAGCTCTGCCTCATCAGAAGGTACCAAAGGAACAACAAAATCAGCTAAGAGAAAAGACTATAATATCAATGTCCAATTTACCTTAATTTCAGGGACTGTTATCCTTGTTTCGGGATTTTTATCGAGCATGTGTAGGATCAGTTCCTTGAGCTCTTCACTTATCTGTCCTCTGAGTAAAGAAAATAGCAGTATACAGTTAAGAAGGAAATTTTAAGTGCTCAAGACATGCATAATCTTTACTGCAGTTACTTGGTAGAGTCTGCTCTGCTCAGAAGGTATTTTCTCTGCAAATCTGGCTTGAGAAATGAAGGTCTAAGTTGGTTGGTTCCCTCTCAGGCATCACTGTCACTGCTACAGGGCTGGTTATTCTGTTCTGCCCACTAACACAGCTACACACTCTCAAAATGCAGGAGAAGGGAGCAGGTGAATGATTCTAAGGACAATTTTAAAGACTGCACATTACAGGGGAATTTCAGAGGACAGATTCTGGGACAACAAAGTGTTACTGAGAGCAGAACTGGAGCTGGGCTCTATGATACAAGAAGGGCACAACTTGATTTGCCAAACCCGCATCATGAACAACCACGTGCTGGAAGAAACATCCCCATCTGACACTCAGGCTCCCAGATAATCTTGCGGGTTGTGTTAATTAAATTGCTTCCACTAGAACTGATGGCAGCCAGTTTGGTAACCTGGTATTTCCTACCTGTATAGGTAGGGGGGTAACATAAGGAAGGAATGAACAGATGAGATTAATACTCCTAACTTTTAACACTGTTTCCAAGATCTAAATGCTAGAGTGCCAGTACTCAGAAGCCTCCCTATTCAGAGTCCTCGGTCTTGCAGTCTGTCCCTCTAGTCCAAAGGCTTCAATGACTTCTGTTGCTAATGATGCAGGCAATGTCTTTAAAACACACTTGATCTGTATGATCAAAGTGCTACTGAAATAAAATGCCAGCATATGACAGAACCATGTTAGGCAGTTGAAAGTCTGCATCACAAATGACTTTTGAGGAGCTGTGTTTCTGCATGGAGAGGGGATTTGGCAGCATAAAAGGTCACTCCCCAGCAGGGCCTGATTTCAGATTGAAAACACTGATGAGGCCCAGGTGATGTGCCCACTTCCTCTGCACCCCCCGCAAGCAGAGGAGGGAATAAACTATCATCAACCTAAATGAAGACCACATCACAGTAAGGAGTATTATAGCCTGATGAAAATAGAGCTGCTGTTTAATAATTTATGAACACTTTGCGTGGACTTTGGTTATGGGATCTTTAACAACCAGCCACAAAGAAACACTGCTCTTTCAGTGGGAAGGGGCAGGAAGTGGGTTCAGTTTAAAGTCTAAACACTTTCAGCGTTATGCCAAGGGTCTGCAGCACACAGGCAAGATGGCCCAGACAATTGGAATAGCAGGATGAGTCCTCAGAGGCTTCCCACTTCCTCGGCTGCACTGCAGGTGTCAGCTGAGGTGGGAATGGGAAGAACTGTGCTGCTCCTGAGGTGAGCTCCAGGCACAGAGGAGCAGCTGTGGGGAGTGACAGTGCATTTAGCAGGTCAGAATAAGCACGCTCTTAATGAAGGACCACACTGAGATGTGGGTAGGATGGTGTTTTTAAAATACTTAACATCAGATCTGTGCCAAACTGGCAATGGCTTTATTTAAAATACAAGAAATTGATTATATATAATCACCTAACATTTCTGGGCACCAGATTAGTTTCTACACAACATAGGATTAATGTCACAAAGAAAAGCCCTGTAAAGACGATCGCAAAGTGTCAGGTGGGTTATGGCCAGGTGACAGACTGCATCACCCTGTTTTTCCTTCTCTCCATTCTGCCAGGGTGCATGCTGTACCCAATGGCATTTTTCATCTGAAAAGCCTGTGCCATCTGGAATTTCTCACAGTCATAGTCCTGTAACAGCTCTCCAGAAAATGCCAAGCATCACAGAGCTCAGCACCCATCTGGGAGGGCTGCCAGCACCACAGATCATTTTACAGGGTGCCTGCAGGTCAGAGAACATTGTCCTGGACTTCAGCTCTTCACCAGGAGGGACTATGCTGAGCTTCTGGCTCTCTTAATACGTGCCTGGAAACTTCTCCAGCTTGCTTTTTAGTCGTGCCAAGATCATCAGGGTGTGAGCTAACCCCATTTACGTCGTGTCATGCCAAGGACTCACTGACATGAATGAGAACTCCAGAGCAATAAATATTTATCCCAGCATCTCTAAGGGAAGGGAAGGGACAATGACGCCAGTAGTCAGCTCCAACTCTGTCCTAAAGGTTGTCAGGAAACAGGCAATGAGTTTCCATGGACTGTCTGCAAACAGGAATGTGACTTTTGTAGCCATGGTGAAATAAATTGAAACCAAAATATTCCTAAATGCAGTGAGGTGCTAATTCTGTAGGAGGTCAGGGTGGATCCAGTCCAGGCAATTCCAGCTTTATGTGTGTGTCTGTTACTGCCTTTATCTAACAAACAGATGTAGTTTAGACAGCCATCAACACCCAGTAACTCTCTGCTCCCCCAACAACCTAACTAGGGGTGCAGTTTTTTTAGACTGGGAGAGCAGGTCACAGAGAAATCCAAATAAATCATACAGCTGAATTATCGCTGAAGGAAATGTCTGAATGAAGAAAAGGTTCTTAGCACAACCCAGTTAGCCCATTAAATGTTAATAACTTACTGCAGAGACAGATGGGAACAGTCACTTGTAAGCTGACTGCTAACCCAAATATATGATGGCTGAGAGAAGATGGGCATTTTGGCAGGACCCAAGCAAGCAGAGAGAAGACTGCCAAGGAAATACAATTTTTTTTTTTTAATTTTTTTTTTTTTTTTTTCTGCAACACTGTCAAGACAAAGTCCTGCCCCAGCCACAGAGTGACCGGTGGGAACACAGCAACATGGCATGACGAGCCTTCGTGCTCTTAATGCCTGAGGCCTGGTTAGCTGTAAAACCTCACCAACAGCACAGGGCTGGCTTGCCAGAATGGCTCCATACCCACGACTGGGGCCTGTGTTTGCCATCTAACAAGTGGCCTGACCATGTGGCCGCAGGTCCTTGGGAGGTGTGGTGTGCTCCACAGTCCTCAGTGGGGGCTCCACCAGCCTGAGTGGAGACAGCTCCGTCTGAGCTATCTGCAGTGGCTGTGCTTCAGTCAATGGAGAGGCAGTCAGCACAGCCCATGGAGCCTGGGGCATGAGTCATCCCATCTAAAGCAGATGGCTGAAATGGGACAGCCTGAGTGCCCATTGCTTTCTGCAAACTCAGAAGGAAGCCTGGGACTGCCAAGGCAGAGGCCCAGCCCTTTGCCGTAGGTGTCTAAAAATTCAGTGAGCACCTCATACAAAAATGCATGTAATAGACAGTAGATACACACACATATCACAGGCTGCCTGACAACATCCCTCCCTTCCTCTCCAATACCAGATGTGCCTTTCATTAGAGTTTTAATTTCTTCATGCTTGTTTTAAATCAACTCTTTTTATCTCTACATTTTTACTAGAATGAGCAATTCAGTCAAGAAGGTCAAAAACCTCTTTGCTTGGTTACTGTGCTGATTTGGAAAGGAAATTAGAGTCCAGCTTTGGCTACTTCATCTGATAGCAGCCAGAATAAACAAATTAATCAGCAACAGAAAGTCACCAGAGGCTTGAAGATGGAGGAAATGCCAAGGAGTAGCCAATACATGAAGGGAAAGGCATGATGGCTTGGTGGAAGCAGCTGAGCACACATTGAGTGTAATCATCTCCTGCCAGGCTCACCCAACAAGACCACAAACACTCACTGCTCAGCTTCCCACTGCTCAAACCGCATTTGAGTGGCCTTGGCCTGTCCCCCTGCACCGCTGAGTGCGATTCTGGGGATTAGAGGGTGCCCTGTGACTCTGCAGCCACCCCACCTAACACAGCCCAGTAGACACCACACAGCTCTGACGGTGGCCAACATGGGCCTCCTTCACTGACCAAAGCAGGGTGGGGGGCAGCCTCTCAATATCAAACAGGTAAATTCATTTGTTTCGTTTTTCTTAAGTAGCCCCAGCACACAAGACAAACCCATATTTTCCTGAGGTGTGTTGGAGGAGGCAGAGGAGTGGGGATGCACCAAGCTGTGGCTGTCTCTCAGGACATGCCTCCTTCCATCAGACACTTCCCTGGTAGCTCCAAGGTAAGCCCACGCAAGAGGCATGTGCTTACTTACACTGACACCGAGCTCTATAAACCACATTGCTTTTGAAAACTAATACACTGACCTGTTACAGTGCCTACCACACGGGACAAACACAAAACCCCAACCAACCCATGCTTCCAGCATCTCCAGGATCAAATGGCTGGGGCAGAACTCCCTAGACACATACTGAAACCCCTCCACTTCCAAAGATTTCAGAACCATTTCCTTTAGTCCCTGTCTGCACGACACCGACAGAGGAGCAGCACAGGCAGCTGTAATGCTTTGACACCACCACCTGCACAGAACCCACGTAAAGGACCCAGGGGAACACAAAGCACCTTGTCTGTCCCGCTGTGGTGACCTACGGGCATTTATGCTGCACAGTGAATAATACTGAAAACTGAACTTTATTTTACAGTAGCTGAGTAAAGTTTACTTACTCTTCTGGGAACTCCACAGGCTTGTTCTTGATCCTGTTATGAAGACCCAGAATATATTCATCTATAAAAGGGCACTGTAAAGCAAACAAAAGATTTTCCAGTTGTCAGAGATCCTGGCACCACTTAAGCATTTGTCATTCATGTAACAGAATTATAGTCTCTGATTGCACACTCTTGATTTTACGCAGAGACAGAAATAAATACAATCTCCACACACACAATTGATTTGTTCCTTATTAAAAAATAAACGCAGAACAGCAGAGGGATCTAGGGAATATATAACTGGATTGGGATACCTGCCTTTATCCAGCCTACTAGGTGACCATAAACTACCTTTTCATTTTCTCTGCTCCACTTCTACCTGTAAAATGGAGATACTGACAGCAGCTGGCTTGTATCACTGCTTCGAAGTCTCTCAGTGATAAGCATTCTTTGGAGCTAGGTATTACTATTAAAAATGCTTGGCTTTCCACTTTAAATTCAAGTATCTGGATTTAAAGCATATTTTTCTGCAGCACAACTTTTTACACTGGATTCATTTAGACCTAGCTTCTGGCTCTGGCTACCTGGCAGGACAGGCAGGACTGGCAGGCAGTTAACTGAGCTGCGGTGAACACTGCGGGGAATGCAGGAGCAGCATATCCACAGGTCCTATAAACATTTGCATCAAAACTGAAGGAATAGGTATGTGGAACAGGTACACTTGTTTTAGTGGACTGTGGGCTGCTGGCAGGCCCTGTCTCAGACTGGCTGGCCAGATTAAATTATGAAATATAAAATAGGTACAAAATGTACAGTATTCACTGTTCATGGTCATGTGGAACAGGCAAATGTATCCTTGTGCTTGGCTTTATATTCCCTCTTTCTTTCCTCCAGTGCTTGCCACAGAGGGAAGTAATATCACCATGACGCTATACCAGAATATAAAACTAAGGTTATACCCTTTTCACTCGAGGGTTTGGCCCAAATGAAACATCATTATGGTCAGAGGTCAGAGAACATTTTCCATCCTGACTTAGCTCAGCGGTATCACACCACCAATGGATACAGTTCTGCCTCTGCCATCTCCCCCAGCTACTTCTTACCTCTGAGCTGGATGCCTTACGCCTGTGTGTGGGATCTGCAGCGGTCCATGCTTGGGCAGGGGGTTCAGGTAAGGTACCTGCACACACAGACCAGTACCTGCTGTACTGCTTGCCCTGGGAAAGCATGGGTGGGACAAGGGGATTCTGGCCACTGGAGAGGAGAAAGCCATGACAGGGCATGGAGTTTGCAGAAGGCTGGCTCTGCTAAAGTGGTCTCCATCTGGACCAGCTCTGCTCTGGCAGACAGAGCTTTCTGTAATTTGGATTGTTACAAGTTCTGCGGTGTCTTGGGATCAAACCTATGCCCCTCTCGATGTTTTATCCAGCTTGTTTCTATATACAGGCAATATAGATAACCCCTCAACAAACCATTGCTGGTGCCACTGATGTTGCTCTAGATTTGTAGCACAAACAACTGCTCTGAGTACAGTGGCCAATTCTAGAAACCATCCTTTCCACAGATCACAATGTCAGCCCCTTCTCATCTGCAGGGTGATTTGGGAAAACAGGAGCTTGCAAAAGGTATGTCTTTGTTTCTAATATTTGCCTTTATTTGGAAAGGAATGAGTCAAAAAGCCAGGCAGGCTGACACGCCCATGCAGGGCTCCAGCATCTGAAATCCAGCTTACCTTCCCATAAACAAAGCAGTACAGGGTAATTCCCATGGCCCATACATCAAGTGCCTGAAAGAAAGCATGTGCAGGCAGTGAATCAAACGCAACATAGATGAGCTAAATCCAGCTAAATGAGCTGGATTTTCCCCACCAACTCACAGAACATTATTTGTATGCATTTAACATTTTCTGTGTTATTGTGCAGAGCCTCTCTAAGTCAGGCTCCTAAAGGCATCTGTAGCATGCCTGGGTAATGAGGACTGTGCTGGGCCAGACGCTGCCACGTTTGTCCTCGTGGTGGAGTGCAGCAACCAGCAAAGCTGCCCCTTCCCACAGCAGATGAGACCTTCCAGGGCTCAACCTCAAAAGTCTTCTTCCAAGAAAAAAACCCCCACACTAGACTCTATCCCCACATCTGCATCACAGAGCTTCGCAGTGTCCCACACTTTCAGGGGATCAAGGCATGACCTTGCTGTCCAGCAGCCTCCTGTGCCTCTTCATTATTTTGGAAGGGAATCAGGAGTTTTCTCTCTTTGGGCAGGGAAAGGGCTCTAACATGCCTCCTACCTGGGCAGAGTTCTGCAGCAAAGTCTGTCTACCTGCTGCACAGATCAACCAGTGTGAGTTTTGCCTAGACTGAACACAGAACTAGAACTTCAGTTTTACTAAATAACAACCCAAATTTACACCATAATCCTTGGGTGGGCAGCACACAAAGGATGCAGGTGTGGTGCTGCCCTATGTGCCATGACTGCAGGTCCCAGAAGACTGTGAGGAAAGGCCTACCTTTCCACTGAAACTTTTGCCTGTGTCTGAAATGGCCTCTGGTGCCATGAAGGCTGGTGTCCCTGCCGTGCTGGAAAGTTGGGCGTCGTTCCCTTCAAATTGATTGCTGACTCCAAAATCAGCAATTTTGACATGTCCATCATCTCCTAAGAGCAAGTTGGAAGGCTTGATGTCCCGGTGAATGATCTTCTGGTAGTGCACTAAAAAAAAAAAAAAAAAACCAAAAAACAAACAAAAAACCCCCCACAAGCATAAAAAAAAAAAAATAGGAGCATGGTCTGCTACAGCAGCCAACCCACCCAGAGAAAACCTTTCCAGGAAGATGAAACTGAAGGTGCAAGCTCAGGCATCCCACTCCAGGCTGCTGCTGGATATGCAATATAATGTAGTTGAAGTGCTATTTCCTATCGCCATTCCTTTTTGGCGCCACACTGAGGTATACAGAACACTCCAAAATACATCTGCCACCAGGAATTATGCAAAGATCAGACATGAACCCAGAAACAGCCCAACCAGTAGGATCGAGCAGAGCTGTTAGAGAAGGAAATCACTCAAATCTTGCAGATTTGCTTGGCATCATCGGAGCAGCTGATGTGTTGGGAAGCTTGTTGTATGGGATCCAAATAAAGAGGTTCATTTTTAATTTGTTTATTTTGAAACTGCAATGCCATAAAGCTAGTCAAAGGGGGAAGAACCTCAGGCAGAATGAAACAGGCCCAAACGAGGTATTTAGGCAAAATAAGACAACTAGCAGCCAAGCACCAAGGCCAGCCAACAGCTCTGAAATCAGTGGGCATTTCCAGCTCAAAAGACACCTCTGACCATGGAGCAATCACCAGCCAGTTGGTGCCAGCACCCCCCCAAAAAGGCGCTCTCTCTCTGGCCTTGTTTTGCAATGGAGCCCACAAATAGAGAAATGGGCTCGAGTTGTTTTGCACCACCCCAAACAGCTGCCAGCCACTCCGACCACTCTCACACCCAGAGCCACGGCCAAAGCTCTGCCACGCAGCCCGAAGGCTGTCCCTGCGCAGGGCCCTTTGCTCTGCGAGGCTGCAAAGGCTCCAGCTCTGCCCCAACTCCGTGAGGCCAGCTATGGGAACCACCTGAATTGCTTCTATACCCAAAACGAAACAAACCCTTGCAAAGAGCTTGAAGGCTGAGATGCACTGAAAACACCACCACGAAAATCCCACTCATTACAAGCTATCTGGGAAGCAATACTGCAGCTGCAAGAAAGCCATTTCTGGACAAGTGAGTGAAGCAGCAACAGAGAATTGTAGGAAAGTGGCTGACTTCTCAGGAACATGGAGAACAAATTTAAAAATATAAATACTTTCAGAACATAAAATGACCCCAAAAGCAGAACTGTAGAAAACGCGAAAGACTTTCATGAACAGAAGAAATCCTGTAAGTCTTTACTGCCCCTTCCCAGAGGAAGAGGACCCCTCCGTCTCCCTCCTCCCCCAGCCCCAACCATCATTTTCATATTTCCTTCTTGCAAAGGGAGCGTGTTTGTTTTTATACCTCCCCATAAGCACTTTGTATCTCCTAGTAAATACACAACTGGTGGGGGAAAATGCTGATCTAATCCTTTCCTGCTTTACAAACCTGACCAACACAGTGACACAAAAGCAGCCTGCCCTAGGGAGCATCCCAGCTTCTGTTTCAGGACTAAAAGAACAAACTTCATGTAATTGTTGTGCTCTTTTCAAGCCAGCTTTCCAGCAGGCTGCGTGTGGGAGGGGAGGTCACACTTGCAGATACTTTTTCTGCAAGTTTAAAGCACTGACAGGGCTGCTGTCCTGAGCACATTAAAGAGCTGATCTGGAGACCTCACAGCCAAAAGCTTGCTGGAAAGCACTGGCGCTTACATCCTCTTCCAGATGCACAGCAAGTGCATGGCCATGCTGTGATGTGAGGCAGTTAATGCTGTAACAGCCCAGCTAGACAGTCAGGATAAACACTGAAAACCCTGCAACAACAGTAATTACGAAGAGACATCTGCTCCACAGCAAAGCTGGTGGCAAGCTGACATTTCATTACGGTAATATGGGGAAGGCAAAAAAAAAAGTGAGGGGGGTGTGAGGGGTGAAATTACTTTTCAGGAGATGATGATTTGCCTTTTATGTAGGTGTCTGGTATCAGGCAGAGTACCACATGGCTAATATTCCCAATGCCTCTAAAAAAAAATACAGGACACAGATATATGTGGGCTATACAAGTACAACCCTGGAGCCAAGTCTGAAAACTGAGGGAGTTACACTAGGCAAGCAGGTACTCTAGGCTTTTTATTATTTCTTTCGTACAGGAAAGTGGAAAAAAAAAAAAAAAACAGAAACAACCAAACAAAAACAACAAAACCACAAACCCATTCCCATATCAAATAACTATTTATCTTGTAAAACACATTCCCTGCCTTTGCTCAATCTAATAGAACTAGAGGAAAAACACAGGCCATTTGCCAGATGCTCTGTGTTTGCTCAGTGCCCATCTCAGCCTGGTGCCCCACAGGTCTGAGCACTGCTGGCTGTTAGGTACAGGAGCAACACAAGTGTTGAACAAAGAAATAACAAACACATCCTTTGCAAAAATCAAAGCCATCAAACACTAAATGAAAATTTGCACCTCCCAGACCAGAATATCCCTGTGCTTGATGTGAGCGTTAGGGACAGTGACAGTCTCTGACCTCGAACTGCTCAAAGAAAAAAAATAGCACAAGTGCCTGAGGGGCAGAGGAGCACAGGCTACACTTTCAGAAGTGAGCCTGACAAGTCCCACGGTTTTGCAGTGCAGTGTCAGCCAGGCACTTCTGCAAACCTGGCACACAGTTTAAATAACAAACTGGGATGGAAATGAGATGGGCAAAGAGGGGAAGCGGCTGGCCAGGTCAGGAGCAGTGGTGCTGGGAGCAGTGTCCAACCCACACATCATGCTGCTTTGCCAAACTGTTTGGGTGACAATAATGAAAGTCTTGTGCCAGCTGGCTTGAAAGACTTCTGCCACCTGCAAACGCCCTCTCCTATCCAGCTGCCTTGTGCAGAGGCAATAGCCATGAAGGGAGAAGGACTGGGGACAGGAATTGCTCACTGAGCACCAGCTGGTGTAAGTGAACAAGGCACCATCACAGCTATAAAAATTGTAAGAGCAAGAGCTCATGTCTGCCAAGAAGTGATTTGGTGTGGAGCTGCTAACCTGATGAAGGCAACCTGAAAGCCTGTTTTCTGCTCTGAAGAAACACAATTCTTAAGGTTCCTGTCTGCCAGCTGCTGTGGGCATCCTCCCCCTGCACAGCTATCCAAAACAGGCTTCAGGCTTCAAAACATACAGTCTTATTCTCTCCTGTGCTGTGCCTTGCAACTGGTACAGTTCAGTACAAGATACAGCTGCAGAAAGAAGAGTAAAAGATTCCCCAGAAATCATCACCTGGCTTGTTTGAGAGCTGCAGAAATGAAACAGAACTGTTCATCTGCAGGACATCAACACAACTAAGCTCAGAAAAAACTTTCCGACCCACCAACTTCCGCTGCAAGTCCAGATCCCTTGCACGTAATGCATCACGGGGAGAAGGGCAGGGAACAATTAATTCAGCAGGGCTGGTCAAAGGCTGCCGGGCGGATGTGCCTGCAGTGACACAAGCATCACTGGCACACACTGTGAAAGGAGCCCAGGGACAGAGCAGTCCTGCAGGAAAGGTACTTGTTAAATCAGCATGATCTGCATTTCCAGGACAACACGCAGTGGAAAAGATGGTGTTATCCCCGCAGAACTCCAGAGGGAGAGCTAAGCATCTCAGAAATAAAAGCCTACCACTAATGATACCCTCCAGACTGCTAATGAATGTACAGAGAGGACAATGGCACAAGGAGCACATAACCCACCGAGCCACCCAAGGGGAACCTGTGACAGCCACAGTCAGTTAAAACACAATCACCAGCACAAATTAACCCTCTCACTTCACCAGCCTGAAGCATCTGGGAGCAAGCTTCTTCCCTCTGCAGATGTAAGAGCAGCAAGTAAGAAAGGCACCTTCACTAGGCTTGCTATTCAATGTGACCAGAAGCCAGGACTAGAGGTCCCAGAAACAAAACACTCATCCTGTCCTTAAGATTAAGCACATGCTGTGACACAGCCACTAGCAAACAGGAGCAGGCCTGCGTCAGGCACAGAAGAGCAGGAAAAGCACTTTCAATATAAGAATAAAACTCCCAAATGTGCTCTAAAGAAACATAACCAAAATAACTACTTGTATCGCTGCACCTAAACTTGCTCCATGAGAGTTTAGACATTCTTCTTCTTTTAAACCAACCTGTGAGCTCCCCTTAGTTCCCCTCATGGGGAACCGGGACCCCTAAACTGAGTCCATGCCTTCAGGGGAACTTCCAGCTACCCTGCATCCTGCTCAAAGAGGCTGGCTACAGCAAGGCGTTGGGTTTTTTTGCTTGCAACGTTACAGGAACGGTCACAAAGTAGGCAGACACCAGCCCTGTTGAGCCTGCCCTCAGACCCACGCTGCCCAGCCGTGGGGACGCGGCTGCTGGATGCACGCAGACTTGGGAAGGGCCGTCCCACCGGTGCTCCCCTCCCAGGCTCCACCTGCCACGCTTAAGGGGGACATCAACAGCCCAAAAACCCACTCACTCCCACGCAAACATACCCATCTGCATCCCTCCCAAGGTTAAAATCGATGCTGAGCTAGCCAAAGCAGAGCACTTTACTGAAGCTGCTTAGACAAACTGACAAAATGGTTCCACTCGTTGCTTTTGCCTGGAAAGGATTTTGCTCTAAAAGCAGAGGTCAGCAGCTCACTGGAACAACTTCCCCGGGCTCCAAGATGTTCTGCACTTTCTCTGCTGACAGACCCAATTCAAGGAATAGATCGATACCTCTTCATAATGAAAATGAAACAATGTAAGATATTACAGAGCCCTTAGGAAAAAATCTGATTCAGCAGCACTCCATTAAATTTGGTTTTATTAGATCCATCCTTCACTTCAGTGGAAAGGTAACAATATTTCAGGCTTATTTGCATCTGAATAACAATCCCATGGATTTTTAAAGCATGATCTAGGCAAAGATCCCAAGCCACATTAGCAATACTTGTTTGCTAAACCTCACAGTCATCCCATGAGCAAAGCAGGCAGGACAGGCAAGGGCCCATGTACTACATTTTCATCTCAACTTGTGTTAGAAAGCCTGACCAGGCACATCTGAAGTTGGACTCAGTCAAACCCTAGAGACCCGGGGTGCTCAGAAACAAGGGAAACCATGCCTCAAAGTCCAGACTGTCTCCTGACTTTGGGCATGGAGCACAGGCACTTAAGAAAAGCCTGCTGAAGGCTGATGCTATATGGTAGAGAGATAGAACCTCAGAGGGGGATTCGGAACACTCAGGGTGCGAGCAACAATTGGGAAAAGGACCATCTTCCCAATGGTCCCTCTCAATTTCAGGCAGAGCCTCCAGCAGGTGCGCTGCACCTACTGCCTACAGCAGCTGGGATGAACCTGTACTTGGGTGTTCAAATTTAAGCCCATATGAAACAACTAGCCAAAATAAAAGTTCTCCTTGAAAATCTGGCTTTTCAGGGCTTTGTTTCTTCATCGTGATGTATTTTAACTCAGTTGGTATTAACAGCATGGATACAATAGTTTGGGTCTTTATGTACAAAATAGAGTAATCCATTTCCTCAGAGCAATGGGGTGTGGGGTGTGCCATGCTGGGGCTGCCTACTTCTGCTTTCACACCTTCTCAACAAGGGCAGAAAAAAGCAGCAGCCACAGCTTCATGCAAAGCTGCCCATGACATTGCAACTGGTCCTTATGGCAGAACTTGTCCTGGGAGGGACTCTCTGAAAGCCTCTCCAGCGGCACACCTGGATTCCTCGCATCCTTCCAACAGTTTCAGGCAGTCTGCACCCGCTTCTCCCATAACTTCATCAGCACCAGAAACATAGTTTCTCACCCTTAGCCCTAGACAACAAGACAGTGTGTCTCTAATGCCAAGAGGCTGTCACAGCTGCCTGGTGGTACTCTGCCATCCAGATGCCTTCAATCCTGCAAACACTCCGGGTGCTGACTGTCCAGGGAACGAGCAGGTAGTTTGTACTTCCAGGTCACAAAGCATGCCCACTTAGGACACTGCTTTGGCACACACTGAACATCACCTCTGTGAAAAGCCAGCAGGTGATGTGGGAGTGGTATTACAAGGAAGCATAGGCATACCTGCCTCTGAACTGGGGCCAGCGTCCCAAGCTTGTATTAGTCGGAGCCAAACGACTTCGATAACTGCAAAATGAAATTCTTGCAGAAAGCCAGTACTCCGAGTATCATCACTGCTGCTAACACACACATTGTCCCCGAGAGGGTCTCACCACCCAGCTGTACCCCAGCCGCTCGGGAAGGTGTGGGGCAGGGCTGAGGTGAAGCATCACAGCTGTGCTGTGCTGGGGCTTAGAGATCCTGCAGCATTCATATCTCCAAGCGGCATTCACACGGGGGTGAAGCTTCAGTGGCTGTGGGACAGTAGATGGGGCTGGAGAAAGGGGCAGATTTGGGGGAGGGTCTGTGCTGCTGGGCCAGCTGGCTCCTATCTGTGTGTACAATGTAGCCCTGCCCAGGCCCTCGGCAGGTCTCCTGCCGCTCTGCCTCCCTGCTCCATCACTGCTTGTTAGCAAAGCCCCACTGAGAACATCATTTCTTTCAGTTCAGTCCCTTGGCTGCCTTCGGTGGGACAAGACAGCTTTTTTTGCAATGTGCAACTCATTTCACAAATGCTCCTTGTTTCTAGATACCACAGGCTATTCAGAGACTAAATAGGCTTTCCTCCCATTCAGTAGCAAATACCTGGGAACTGTCTGCCTCGATTAACAGCCAGTGAAGACGAAGAGGGAACAGAGATAGAAGTGCTAGAAAAGAAACTGTTCCTTGGTCCTTTTAAAAAAGGACCACTTTCACTGCATTCCCTTCTAGAAACCTTAGAGCTCCAGCCGGTTAATCCCGACTTGCTAAAAGCTCATTTAAAAATTATACATATAAAACTTCGCAATGCACTGACACATCCTGCTATTTACTGAGGCCGATGTTGCATTATACTTGATTAAAAACAGAATCCCATTCCCATTCAAGGGCAAAAGCAATCCATATGGTGCTACTGCAGAGTCTGCTTAGTATTACTCTCACATCACACCCTTGTAGCAAATTAATGATTTAACACCCTCCCAAGGAAACTGCTGCACCACCATCCAGAGCTTAGAACAGAAGGCTGCTCTTTGAAGCAAGCCTCTGCTTGTCTGCAATGCTCCACCAAGAAAGAGCCAGAGGACATGGATGCAGTGGGCTGTGCAGGGGGAACATCTTCCCTCCCTCTCTCCCCCCCTCCCATGCTCAGCTCGTTGCAGGGGTTTTGTGTAGCAGTGGGGGCAAGGATCCCAGCTCTGTTCACTATTTTGCCACTCTCTTGCTGCAGCCATCAAATCTCTGCCACTTGAATGTGCTGCTTAAGCCCAGGTTTTACAAAGGGGAATCCCAATACTCAGCGCTGCCCAGCCCTTTGGAAGAGTTCAGCTTCCATTTGTGCTCCATCATCAGCACCCGGCTGACCACAGTGCTCCTGGCAGAAGGGATGGTATGGGATACGGCCAGCAGGAAGCAATGGGGAAGAGGAAGGACAGGTAGCCTTGCCAAGGTTGCCCTTCTACACCTGTCCTCCAACCCACATGAGCACACCATACACCACCAGTCACAGAGGACATGAAGAGCAACGTTCAAGAGATCACTGGGAAAGTAGGGAGCAAGGTACTTGCAGCAAGTATTGCCAAAACAACCTGCATCATCTGTGCCATGGGCTGTGTCTAACCCCAAGCACAATCACACGTGAAACTGCATCAAGCAACAAAAATCGAAGTGCTTGATCTTTCTTAGGAGGTTCTAGCATGCCTCTGATCTGCTCCACCAGCTAATTGCTCTCACTCTTATAAAAAGTCCCCATCAATCAGCATCAGCAACATTTGCAGCTACCGGAAAGGTTGTTTTGTTTGTTTGTTTGTTGTTTTGTTTTGTTGTTTTTGTTTGTTTGTTTTGTGGTTTTTTTGTTGTTGTTGTTTTCTTTTTTTTGTGTGTGTGGTTTGTTTTTTTTTTTTTTTAATCACCCAAACAGAGCTTTTCTGCTCAGGATGAAACACAAGCCGGCCCCTTTTCTCCTGGTGGTGTCATTTATAACACCCAGCACCTTGCAGCTGTCCTTGCAGTTGAGAGCCCTCACCCCAACATGCTCCATTTTGAGGGGCTCTGAACTTGCCCTGACAAGAGGCAGGAGCAGAGAAGGAGCAGGTCCCTATTTCCCACATGGGAATGGGGGCACAGATGGATCGAGTAGCTTGCTGGGAATCACAGTACAGCATGCAGCAGCTCCATCACAGACTTGTGCCCAGCTCTGCTGGCCCTCACCAACATGAGGTCTGAGGAACTCACCTCTGCCAAGAGCCAAACCAGATCAAACCCATCTACACCACCGGTACTTCAGCACATCTACCCTGGGTTTACGTTGCAGTAGATATTTTTCAGAAGAGACAATCCTGTGTTGACTCAGCTGTTGATTTATTTCCTTAAGTTTCCTTTTAAAATAATGGAAATTGTATTTACATATTGATGATCAAGTAGATTTTATCTTCTCTCAGAAAAGCCAGCTCTGATCTGCATGCCAGGCACTTTGTTATTGCTCCAGGCTCAGCGTGCAGGGCTCCAGAGCATTCATACAGGTGCCCTGCAGAGAACCGCTGCTGGAAAGGTAACTTCCCAATGGCGTTAGCTGTGTGCCATGACCTTCCCTTCAACCCAACTGCTCAGATGAGACAAGCATTCCTCTGCCGAGGGGACCAGAATTGCCACCTTTAGTTTCCCTAGACACTGTCACAGGAGGGAAATTGTGCATTTTCTACAGAGAATGCAGGAACTAATGTTTTTTCTTCCTTTCAGCCACACTGACAGCAACTGTTTTTGCATCTTGTGAGCTGGATAAAATACTAAGCTTGCAGCAAAACAGCAGAAGGAACAGGCACTGTGCTTCATCTTGACTGTGCAAGTCAGCAGGGTCTCCTGCATTCTCTGCACTGAGCGTCTGCTCCTGGCTAGTGTCACCACCAGGCTACCTGCTTACACAAACCTTTTGCTTCCTTGTTCTTATTCCTTAGGCTCTTACTAAATGAAGCTATGTGTGCCCCAATCCTAAAGTCAAATGGGGATACCTGCCTGGCATGTCCCGTGTGTCTTGGGTTGAGTGAATGGTGGAGTTTTTTGGTGGCAGGGGAGGGGGCTATCAGGGCGGCCCCCTGTGAGAAGTTTCTCGAAGCTCCCCCAGCTCCAAGTCAGCTCCACTTCTGTTTGGGAAATTGAGCCAATAGGCTGCGCCTCTGCGATAACGTATTTAAGAAGGGACGTGGTGACGGGCAGTGGGACTGGTGAGGAGGAGTTGCTGCAGCTGCATGAACACCAAGGTCAGTGGAGGAACAGAGGAAGAAAGGAGGGGGGAGGTGTGCCGGAGCAGAGACCCCCCTGTATCCTGTGATGAGATGGCAGGGCGGCCCCCCCTGCCACCCATGAAGATCTACGGTGGAGCAGACATTGATTTGTGGCCTGTGGCTCCTGCTCGCCTGATCAAGGTTCTGTGCCCGAAGAAGGCCGGGGTCTCATGGGAAAAGGCAGCCCCGCTGCTGTAATTCAGTGCTGGGAGGATTTCAGCATGCGGAGGAGTCCCACGCCGGAGCAGCTCGGGAAGGGCTGCAGCTGTGGGAGAGAATCCAGTCGGAGGAAGTTAGTGACCCATGACGGAGCAGTGTGGGGAATGCTGCGGCCCATGGGAGGAATTCATGTCGGAGAAAGTTTGTGGAGGACTGGCTCCTGTGAGAGGGGGACCACGATGGAGCAGGAGGAACAAGTTCCGGACACTCCCCTCACCGAAGATGAAGTGGCAGCACTGACTGCACCCCCCATTCCCTGCCCCTGCGCCCCTGGGGGAGGAGATAGAGATATAGGGAGCAGAGCTGAGCCCGGGAAGAAGGGAGGGGTGGGGGGAAGGTGTTCTCAAGATGTGGCAATGCTTCTCACTGTCCTACTCTGTTATGTGTTGTTAGTGTCTGTAATAAATGTATGTTCTTTTTTTCTTCCCCTAACAAGTCTGCCTTTTGCTCGTGACCATAAAGGGGAATTTTCTCCCCATCCCAGTCCTATCTCGGACCCCAAGCCTGGCTCTCTGTCCCTTCTCATTGCTGGAGGGGAAGGGAGAGAGAGCTGCTGCATTGTGGTTGGCTGCCAACCAGGCCCAAACCACAACACCGTGTCTTTTGATGGAGTAGGCTTCTCCCTCACAGCATCTACTGCAGCTCCCACATACGTCTCCTGCCACTGGAGAAGAGTTTAAGGTATCTACTCCTTGTGTTGAACCAAACATCTGCTCACAAGAAGGAAAACATTTCTGGTCAGCAGACAGCAACTGGACACTGGAAGAAAATCCTCCTGTTGCATGTTTCACCTGACACTGGTTTCCACTGTTCATCTGCCAAAGCAAACTGGCATGGCACCAAATTCACCTTCACTCAAACCCATTTACTATATAGTTAAATATAAGTCACTCACCGAGTCAAACTAGAAGGAATTTTATTGCCTTCATGATGTCAAACCTGTATTCAGCTACCACCATATCCAGGATATCCAAAGTAAAACAGCAGAACAATCTGTCTTTGTCCAGTAAACCTGTAGGCTTTGTTGAGGAAGGGATATGTCCACTCCTGCAGTATTTTCAGCTACATTTACTGTAGAAGACAACTCTGAAATACTGTTATGTCCCCAATTAACAAGGCTTGGGGAGGGGGGGGCTCCAGGACTGCTAGCTTTTTCTAATAGATGGTCAAAGAGGTAGAAGGACAGTTGGCACAGACAAGAACTCTGCAGTCTTGAAAAGCCACCCATGAAGATGTGATGGAGGTCTATAAACCAGGGGTGGCACAAAGAGGGCGACTGTTCCCATGTCACTGCTGGCATCAGCTGAAACCTGTAGGATCAAACTCAGCCCCGAATGGGAACTGCTCCCCACAGGGTGCAAATAGGAGGTAGCAGACGTTGAAGATTTACCCAAGTTTAAAAAGGGATTGGACAAATGAATGGAACAGTATCAGGGGCCATTAAATACAAAGACACAACCTCTGGCTGAGGAAAAGCCTGGGCCACTGACGTCCGGCTGCTGGAGGGTACGCTGCAGCGCGCACGGCCGGTGGTCCCGGCTGCGAGGCACCCTGGGCTGACCGCAGCTGCCTGGCTCCGCGGGGAGCACCGTATTCACCTCCCGGCTTTCAGGATTGACTCCTGCCGCAGCCGCTAACTCCTTCGGCAACTCTTCCCTACCCAGTGCATCTACTTCTGCTGAGTATCATGGGGAAAGCAATGTTTGCCTTACTAGAGGGGAGACTGAAGCTCAAATAACCCCAGATAAGCACCACTAGAGGGAATTTACAAGTGGAAAGGGAGGTTATTGCACATCTCCCCAGTTCACAGAAAACGCTTAAGCACATGCTTTAGTTAATGACACAAATAATCCAGCAAAACTTTTCCATCCAAACCACTTAAGTACATTCTGAAATTATCACTCCAGTGGTACTTACAATATACAGACAACAGCCTGCACCCCCAGTTTACGAGGGTGTGTATGCCATGCCGTCAGTACTGGGGAAGTCTTGCAAGCGGGAGCAAAAGCACATTCTTTTGTAGGGCCCATTTCACCAGGATGGGAACTAAGGTTTGCATGTGCTCAGAAATAACTCTTGAAATAGTCCACACAACAGAGCCCAGGTCTAAGACAGGCACATGAAAATAGAACATGTGAACCAGTAATATTACCATGCTTCAGCTCAAAACATTTTCCCAGCAGTTCGGGGGCCGGAGGAAGGGATACTCTACCACGGGCAGATCTCCCCAGCTCTCAGACCTTGAATCTGCCTGTTTCCTCACTGCTCAGTGAATGAGGCTGGGTCCCTGCATGTAACAAAGTGCACTTCCCGATATTAAATGTACTAAACACAGAAACCCAGCCACAAGCAGTTAACAGAGCAAGGCGGCACGGTGCCATTGCCTGGGCAGGGGAGCTCTGGGCTCTCTCCAGGGTGTCTGTCCCTGCCTCCCACCCTGCCGAAGCCGGGCTTCCCACCCGGCATGGGATGTTTCTGCTCTCACCACACCGACCAACTGCCTCCCTCCAAACACTTCTCCCCAGAACCAGCCCTCTTGCAGGAGGCCTCCATCCCAGGCAAGCGTTAGGAAAAACCAGTGGAGCCCAGTCCCCACAGACACACAGCAGCTGCGGCCACCACCAGTAATTTAAAAGCTCAGCCCCTGCGGCCCCTTCCCACTCACCACAGACCATTTGCACCGAGGGCAGCACACTGCCCTGGATTAACACCCTGCAGGCTCTGACAGGAATCCAGTTTGCAACTTCTAATTTAGTAAAACCCAATGAGAAAAAAATGCATTTGCTACTGTGATGACTGCGAGCTTCAAGCAGCTGCACAGTTATTGAGTCTCCCAAATTACATAACGATTATATATGCTTACATTAAAATTACCTTGCAATCTCTAGATTGCCTGGCAACACTTTTCCTTCAGCATGCACAAATGGTACACTTTTCCTCTTAATTACATAATAATAGCCACACATTTACCCAGCAGTTCTAAGAGAACACCATTTTTAACTTTCATTTTCTAATAAAATAAGTAGTTACTCAATAGCCCCAAATAAAGCATCCTATTGTTCCTGTTGCTGGGAGTGCTTAGGCATCCTATAATTTATTGCCCAGTTTCACTCCCTCTGCTGAGGACTACCCACACTTTACTACTGGTTTTTTGTTTGTTGGGTTTTTTTGGTATTTTTTTTTAAACACTATCTTGTAAACTCAAAGTTTTCTCTGAGCAGGAACTGTTCTGCCAGCAGCATCCAGCATAGCAGGGCCTGGATCTCCCAGCCAAGGCATATAGGTTCTCCTAGAACATGGATGTTAATGAGAAGAGAAAAAGCTGCAGTCTTCAGCCTCCAACTCTACTGAAAAACTGTCTTGAGCTTCCCATTCATATATACATTTCTACCAACTTTCTGGGGTGACCTGACTGATTTTGGCAGTACCTGGAAGTTTCTGGACTGTCACAGGCTTGCAAACATTGATATTATTCCCACCCACTTGCTTTAGACAAAAAGAGGTGGTGTTGCATTTCTATGCGGAGACAGTCTGGGGCACTGCAAACCACCTTCCTCTGCCTTGGCAAGGTCCGTCACACTCAGAGACTTGTTCTCTGCAGGTGTTTAAAACCAGGTGAGTCTTCAACAAAAGCCCTGTAGAAGCGAGGGGCTCTGAAGAGCTGCTGAGCTTGCAAAGGCCACTGAAGATCAGTGAAATTAAGGCAGACATGGCTCAAAGCACTAGGGCAGCATGAAATGTTACTTTTGAGTTTGACACAGCTACACGTTGGCTCTTTGAAATTACACTTGAAACAATTCCCTCTGGTTTGTGAAAGCAGCAGCTATTTATTTCCTAAGGTTGAAATGGCTGGAAAATTCTCACCTTGGACTACACAGGGAGGGTGACACGGCTCTGTCTTGCAGGTCTGACCTTTCACACTTTGCACTGCTCATTGTCTGGGATGGTGCTTGCTCACACGTCCTTGTCCCTCCCTCTGCTGCCTGCCCTGCCTTCATATGTGCCACCAAAACCATGCACCTGCACTGCCAGAACAAGCCAGGTTTAATAAAAGGTTGCCATGCCTGAGAGACACCAAGCTAACCTAGATCAGTGTCAGAGAACCTGGCACAGTGCATCTTCCCCTGCTATCAGGTCAGCACAGAGATAACCTCAAGGACAATGTGGACAAGCTGCTGGAGGAGAGACGAGGATGGAAGAGGAGCCAAAGGCCCATCTACCTCAGCACCCCGTCTCCTGCCGGGGTCAACAGTCAGGAAAAGCATCAGGCAGAGATGAGCACCTCCAGCACCCACATTCCCAGCTTGAGGCAGCCTGATGGCAAACTCCGCACGCATCCTCATATTTCATTGTCCTTGATGCTTTTTTCTTCTACAGATCTGTCTAATCACTTGGAGCCCTTTTAGTTCTGGTACCTGCTATCTACTCTAACTCTGAACTTCATAGTTAAATTACATACTACATAGAGTAATTCGTTCTGGTTTAAACTGTCTACCTAATTATTTTGTTTGCTACCTCTTAGTTCTTCGTGTTTCTAGAGACAGAGAAGATTCATTCCATGTTCACCACTTCCCTGGCACTTAGGATTTTATAGGCCTCTGTCATATCACCCCTTCCCAAGGAAATTTTCAAATCTTAAGAAACACGTAAGATGTTCCAGGGCCATCCTGATTACCCTTCTTGGGCTTTCTTCAGTTGTAGAGAGCTGTTTCTAAGACAGGCTGAGCTGAGATGCACAAAATATTCAAGATACTCCTTGTCTCTACCTAAGACCTCTTACAGATCCCAATAACTATATAATGACATTTTCTGTTTTCTTCTCTATTTCATTCCCAATAGTTTCCCAAATTTTGTTAGCATTGTTGAATGTCACTAAGTAATGGGCTGGCATTTTCAAGAGAACTATCCAGAATGAAGCCTGAATGAGAACAGCTAATTTAGAGCCTGTCACGATGTATGTATTTTTAGTGTTGTTTCTCCCCCTCATGCATTACCTCTGCAGTCAGCAACATGAATTTTTATCTGCCATTTTATCATGCTATCACTTGCTATCATGGAATCTTCCTGCCAGTCTTTGCAGTCAGTTCTAACAATGACTATCCCGAATAACTAGACGTCATTACCAATCTCTCTTGTTGCACTCTACCCTTTTTATGGTCATTTAGGAATACATTGAACAACCCAGGCAACATTATAGACTCCTGTTTAACTGCACTAGTGACTTTTCTCCATTGTGAAAGCTGTATTCCTACTTTCCTGATTGTCTAGTTGTTAATCCACAAGAGGCCATACAACCAAAGAGACTTATGAGCTTCTTTAGTAGCTACTGTTATTGGATCTAATAAAAAACTGTTTAGCAACTGAGACACAATGTAGTAACAGGATTACCTTATCTACATATTTGTTGCCGCCTCCTGGAAAACTAATAGATCTATGAGGCATGAATTGCTTCTGCCAAAGCCACACTGACTCTTCCTCCTCATATTCAGCCATCCAACCATGGTCAATCCTTTAGTGCATCAGTGTGCAGCGGAAGCAGTCAGTGATGAGATCACTGAACTCTATGGAAGGCTGTCTACAAGGAGGACAGCAGAATCAAACAGGCAGACATAAACACAGCTCACCGGTAGTTTGATGATGCACCCAGCTGGTACAGAAGCAGAAACTGCAGACTAGCAGTCTCATGGGTACCCCTCACACATGAGGCCATGCTGTGTGGCTCCCTGGCAGCACCCTGTGCATGAACTGCTCCAGTGCAAGCAGCAGAGCTGAGGAGAAAGGCAGTGCCCTAAGGTGAGTGAGCAGCAGAGGATCCCAGCTGTACCTTCTGATGTGGTGACAATGCTGGTAGGAGGCTCAGGAGGAGTGGGCATTTGCAGTGTAATACAGACACAGCATGGGAGTAATGCCAGCTACCAATGCCACACCAAAGCACCAGGCTGACCTACACCCCCCCTGCATGGCACAGATGTGTCCTGCACCCATAAATGCCCAGCTCTACTGTGCTTGCTACTTTTAGAGGTCTGTCTTACAGACAATAAAGCAACCAGAAATTTCATATCCTCCCACTGCTGGCACAGGTTAGAAGAGAAGCCCAGCCATGAAGCCTGCAGCACAAGGTCTGCAGATCAGCAGTGAGCAAAATGCACCATCTGACCACCTCACATCCCCCACTACAGAGAGCAAGAGGTTACGTGGACATGCCAGCTCTGCTAACAGTCCGTGAGGGGAAACACCAGCCAGCCTTTGCTGCTCCTCCAGGCCCATGCTCACAAGATGCCAGCACATAGACTACTCTACCTTGTGTCTTCAGTTCAGCGACCCCTCTTCTCCCAGCCCTGCCAGATTCATGCCAGCAGGGATACATCAACTACAATGGGACCAGAAAAATCCCTGCTGTCATTTACAGACCTATCATGGCCTCCCTGTACTCTTCAGGACAGGTGCTCAGCAAAGAATCTGGCCTCAGCCACACTGGGAGAAGGACTTACTGAAAAAAGGTGATGATAATCAAACAGGCTACAAAGAGGAACCCTGCTGCTGGAGTCTCTGGATGGAGCCTGGGAACACCCTTGAGTCACCACCTCCCTGGGAATGCACAGCAGTGCTGGGATCTTGTCACCCCACAGCCTTGAGTGATGAGGAGTCACTCAGACTGACACTGCAGAGGGAGTGGACAAGGACAGACACTCTCCCTGTGCCACTCGCCAGCTCTCCCCATGGCCAGCGCTTGCCCTGCTAAGCTAGAGACAGAAATCTGTTCTGCTGAAGCTAACTGACTCAGCCCATGTCACTGCAAATACACGTTTTCTGGCTCTGCTATTGCCTTCAAGGACAATCTCCAAAAAGAGATAAATGGAAGAAAAAAAAAGGAAGCCACTATTTTCCTAATGTCCTTTCTAAGGAACACCTGCTCCCAGCGTCTGTGATATTGCCTGTGTAAATCTGAGCTGAGCAGGGCCACCACCAACTGCAAATCCCACCACGTGCAAGTAGAGGGGACCTCACTTGCCGGGCTGACAGCCCACCAGAGTCGAGAGGCTTCTCCCCAGCTGAGCAGGAGGCCGACACACGCGCTCTGCAAAGCTGCTGTCAGTGCTGGTGGTACTCACAGTACTCGATGCCCAAGACGATGTCTCGGAAGTAGAGCCGAGCCTGCTCCTCACTGAAGGGTTGGTCACTTGGTACCTCCATGACAGGCCTGTTAGGAAGAGGGAGAGTAATTAAAGTACTTTGCAGAACAGCAGGAACATTCCTTGCTGGAGGAGTTTCATGTTCTCCATCACCATATCCCCAGCATTGAGGGCCAGGCTCCCAAAAGGTTCTGGGTGTTGACGCAGGATGGAGGCATAGCCAGCCTTTCTGGACGTGGTGATGCCTAGGTTAGGGAGCTCGGCTAGTGGTGATGGGTGGTTTTGCACAGTCCCTGAGCCAGCGTGAGCCACAGAGCCCTCATCAACATCAGGATCAACTGCTGCTCTCTGCACAAAATAAGGCAAACGCACTTCACCGAGAGTCCTAATGGGAAGAGTGTAGTGAAAGAACAAAACTGGGGATCTGGCCTTTGGTTTCTTGCCAAAGCTGCTCATGGCTGTGAGCATCAGCGTCACCAGGACAGAGCAGGCAGCAGTGGGCACAGTGCTGGCTGTTGTGCACTAGATGTCATACCCGCTGGGGCTCAGTCCTGAAGCAACAATCCAGCTAGTCTAAACCAAGGCAGAACCTGGACATGAACCCCTGGCACAAAGGTTAATTGGGAATATTTCCAGTGCATTGTGCTAAACTGCTCTGAAAACCTATTTAGCTGTTCAGGGTTCAGCTACCACCAGAAGTCAGCTATTCAGCCCTGAACAGCTACAGTTACCTGGTCAGCTTCTCCTCTCCTTTCTTTGCCACCACTGCTGAGACACACACCGTATCCTCTGAAAGCCCCTCTTCTGCCCACGCCTGCTGAAAGCTGAGGGCAAAGAGGCTGTAAGAGCTAGCCAGCATCTTCTGTCCCCCAGCAGACGAATGGCAGGAGCTAAGGACTTCACTGTACTGGGGGTTAATCCTGCTTGTGCTCAGCAGCTTGACCTTGCATTTGGACACGCACCCACTGACTTGAGCTGGATTCAAGCGAGTGTTCCTGAGACACAATCCTTGGAAGCCAAACCCTGGCAGAGAATAGCCCATTGCCAAAACCAGCCTCTGCAGCTCTTCCCCTCAGCACCAGCAGCAAATCCTTCCTGCATCATTTCTCCCTTCTCCCTTGCTGCCATTTGATTGATGACCTTCATCTCCCATTTGCATTTTTCTGCCACTGCCTTCCCTCCATTTTCATGCACGTTTTTCTGCTGCTCAAACCAGGAAGAAATAATGTGAGCGGCAGGACTGGCACAGCCACTAATGGAGTCTAATTGCCTTCTGCTAGAGGCAGACAGGCTGCGCTCGGCCGAACTGCACATTCCCCAGCCACAGCTGATTACAGGAGCTTTTTTTCTCCCCTTCTCCTACAGGATAGTCATCAGCCTGGTCACCAGGGAGACTGAGGAGCCTCTCACCAGCAAACTGCTGGAGCTGGCAGCCTGAAAAGACGTGTTCATGGGGCCAGAGAGAAAAATAAGCCCTTTTGGAATCTCCCCCATCCTGGGCACAGCTCTCCCAACCACACTGGGACACTGCAGAGCTGCAGAATCAGCACAGGTGCAGTAGCAAAAAGCAGTGAGGGGACTCCCACCACCTCATCACTTCTGCTACAGCAGAATACAGCAACAAAACAGCCTCCCACAATGTCAGTGCTAGGGGCAAAATAAGGCAGTGGGTGGCAAGTAAACATTGATGCAACCTCATACCCCTTGTGCCAGAGGAAACCACGATGCGGCTGTTACCCCAGCAGAGTATTCCTATTAAAACCTTTTATTCCAGGCACTTGATGGGAAATTGGCATCAGATTTGTTTTCTGGATCAAAGCCTGACACCAGGACACATCCTCCCAGCCCATTACTATCTGCCACATCATTCCAGGCTGTATCACCACAAAGGCAACTACAGCTGGATTTTGCCTCCTCTGTGCTTGCCTGCAGACAGCAGTTTTCCCCACTCTATGCCTCAAACCTCCATTTCACCTAGGAAGCTAATGATGAACACCAAAAATTTAAACACAAGGGATCCCAGGAGGGCTACTTACCCTTTCCTCAGGAGGTCAAACACTGCAAGAAAAGGAAACCAAACTATGAATGAAGCAAGAGGGGACTGGGCTTATTCATTTTTTAGCACCTACAAAAAACACATCCATTCCCATACCTGCAAATCAATTTATCTCCACTTTATTCTCTTCCCTCACCCATGACAAGGACACCAGAGGATGTAAAATGAAAATATTAATCTCTTCAGCAAAGACAAATATCCCCACCTCCCGCCAGCAACACGCAGGGAGACAGCGGGTGCTAATTTATCAACCACATTGCTGCTGCTCCCTGTGTCAGCCCTTGCTGATTTGAGCCCCATCTTATTCAGTACCTTCAGGGAGGGTGTTTGGTGTAGTATTTCTGCTAAATTGCCGATACCAAATGAGATGCTGTAAGAACATGTTGCTCCATTTCTGCTGTGTCAATCGGCAGCACAGCTATATGGCTGTCTGAGGTAAACACTCCCTGGCAGGAGTGACTGGAGAGGGTTTGTTGGTGTGAGTTGAGGTTTACAGAGCACGACTTTTTGTTTCTGATGATGGGGTTAGTGGCAATGTGTTTTTCTGATCCTGTCTCTGACCTGTTCTGCAAACAGGAGAAGAATCTGCCTTTGTCTAGTAGGATAGCTCTTTCCTCATGAATTACTAAGGGATTTCTTGCATCTCCCAAGATATCCAAGCAGATCTCCCTCCCTAAAGCACCAGGCAGCCCTGCTTACAGCTGCGACGTTAGACCAGCTGAAGGTACAAATGCAACAAGCCAGCCTGATTGGGTCATCTTGCTCTCCGGGCTGAAGAAGCTGTAGCTTGTGGCAATATTTAATTATTCAACACCTTGTGCCATTGCAGGTTTTCTCAATTTCTATCGGCACCCTCCATCCCCTGCTTTCTTCCCAGTGAGGATGCAGCAGAGAGTGCTCACAGCGGTACTTAATGCCAGCAGTAACTAGTAAAGAGAAACCTTCCCTTTCTCTAGTTTTGCTTTGTAGTAGGGGACATTTTTAGAAGAAAGGTGCAGTAATCATCATCTGGGTCAGCAGCAGGTGGGAGAAAGTCCACTTGCAGAAGGCTCAATCCTGAGCAGTGTTGAGTACCCACAGCTTCCCCTTGCTGCCTGCCTGGTTCTGCCTGAACCACTCACGGGATCCCAGGCAGAGTAAAGGGGAGCAAGGACAACACTGACACAGCCACTGCTCCGCTGCCCAGGGACCAGTGCAGCCTCCCCAGAACCCCTAATGGCACCAAGAGATTTCCCACTTGTCCTGCTGCTTTTGCTGCCATTTCTGGGAGCGTTATCTTGCTTTACAGGGAGAGCTTGTGTTTTAATTCCTTCCTTCACTCCCCCTCCCCCCCCAGCAGCTTTTTAGACTTCCTCATGGGTTTATTGTCTTTCAACAAAAAAAGCTTGCTACCCTCATCTCTTCCTTTCTCTTCATCCCCAGGAGTTCAGGCCTTTAAACAACGGCTTCAGCCTCCCTCCCCACCACATGTGCAACTGCCTTGGCTGTCACTTTGCGATGCTGCCAGGGTGCCACCAGGGCTTCAGCCAAAAGGCAAAAGTGCCCCTTCAAAGGCAAATAGCTTCATTTGCCAGGCAGAGCCCCCTTTCCCAGGCAGCTTCAAAAGCATCCTGTATTTATTTAATGAGAAGCAGCCTTTGAGCCTGTCTCATCAGGAAATGTTGCAAGGAAGCAGACATGTAATAGGGTCAGGCATCCTCTGGCCCATCTCAGTGCCCCCCAGGCCTGTCCCTCCAGGTTTTGCCCAAGTGAGGGTTAGGCTGTGGCTGGCACTTCCAAGGTTTGGGGGAAAGGAAGACAAAATAGGTGGAAATTCCCCACCTTCTGTATACATGCACAATCAGCTACGGCTTCCCATCCGGGCACCCCACGGCAGGGTCTGGGCTCAGAGGCCAAAGGCAGGAGTGCTGCTATCTTAGGAGGGCCTGAGGCTCAGCAGGGTGGTCAGTGCCTCTGCAGGGCTCACAGGCAACACCCTGAGACAAGACTGCTTTCCCGAGTCACTACCACCATCCACAGCCTAATAGGAGTCTGGAGGGATCAACCTCATACCAGGAGGATGAGAAACCACTGTGCACCCTTCCCTTCTCTCCTGGTTCTAGGACTGGAACCAACATATACATAGGGGAGGGCAGAGCCACTGTCACATCTTTTTAGTGTCCCCATGGCAAGGGGACGTGCACAGCTGTACCAAGACACAGGCTGCATCACCCTGCTGCAAGGGGTCCTTCTATCCCAGCTGCTTTAACAGGCATTTAACTTTTCAGAAAAAATAGTTCTGCTGAAGTTGGTACAAGGTTCCTCCTGGTATTGACTCCGAGCCCTAGTACATATTACTTGCATCACTAGGTCTAAGCCCAGATGGCTCTGGTAGCATATAATGACTCACATACCCATGTATAAATTGTCCTCTGCAGGATCATCAAGGACCTGTAATTGATAACAGAGAGATAAGGGGAAAGGGGAAAAAGAAAAACAGCAGTAAATCAAGATATTTTTAATCAAATAATATTTTACTGCTCCCTGTATACTGTGCTGAGCTGCAGAGCATTGAGAACGACTTGGGCTAATATTTAGAGATTCCTGCAGAGAGAGGTTCTTTGAAGGACACAAATTTTCCTGTCTCCAGAAAAACTGGGCTTCTGCCTGTATTTGGAGAAACAGCCTACCAATAACTGCACTGCTTGTCCTAATCTGACCTCAGACAATATTGAAAATGGCACTGAAGCCTTGCACTTGTGCACCTTCCCAGGCTTTCACTGGTCAAAGCTTGCTGCTACCTCAATCAGCACAGATAGCTGCCTTCTCTCGGGCACCAGCCCAAAGCCCAGGATAAGTATGTCAGTTTGCCATATGTAATTAGTATGATCTTGCTTGGAATCATCAGCCTAAATCTCTGAACAACTATTTCCAACCAATTTTGGCTGAAGTAGGAGCAGTTGAAGAAAGATCCTTTTGTTGCAGTACAAACCAGACTTGTTTCAGTATAGCTGAAGATGGAGAAGCAGCTCACCTCTATCAGCTTAACGATGTTGACATGGTCCAGTTTCTTTAAGATGGCTATTTCCTGATAGATTCTGTCCAGTGGTGCCATGGGTTTTGGCTGCTCTCCAGAGGATGCTTTTGACCCCCTGGGAGGAGGCCGACCTGCAATCACGATAACATGGTGAGGAAAAACTCATTTTTCAGCAGCACCCAGCCTGCAGGAGTGAGTAGCCACTGGCCCCTCTGCAGAATACTTCCAGCTATTCTGGAAGATCTCATCACCTTGTTAGCATCACCGTCTCCACTAGAAACTGAGATTTCCAAGCCCCATTCAGACCAGCTTCTCCCACCTCCCCAGCCTGGTCTGTTTGCCAGGTCCCATGGCCCAGCCACTGGAGCCAGGTGCTATCTGAGGGGGAAGGAGATCCCCTGGGAGAAGGAGGTCTACCCTTCCTAACTTCCAGGACTTAATCGGGCTGTATAGATTGTGAACATGGAACACACTGCACTTCAGAGAGACTCAGAAAATCACAGCCAGGAACCTAATTACTAAGTGCACTGAATTTCCCTGTGGTTGTGGTGCCTGCCCTTTCATTACCTACTGCATTTTAACCAGCCCCCAACTACTTGGGCAGCTTTCAGATGAGGCCAAGTTCTGCAGTCCTTGCGGACATTTCTACAGAAAGATTTACCTGGCTGAGGAAAACAGGCAGACCTCTAGATGTGAAATACTCACGTGGAAATCCGTACTGCTTCAAGAGCTTCTTTTTGGAGAGGACTTTCATAGCCTGAAGGAAGAAAAAGCAGTGAAGAACAAGAGCCAAAGCGTTCATTGCTGTAACCTGGGAGTGTGCTGGGCATCAGGGACTGGCTCAGGTCTGTTCCTCAATCTAGAGAGCTCTCCTTGTTAGCGGTGGCCACAGACACACACACACTGACCCAGGCTTTCCTGCTAACCATTTGTTCCATTCTTCCTTTTTTCTATAAAAAAATAAATGTCTTTGATTTATTTTCTTTATCCAATTTAAAACGGAGCCCAATTTCTGCATTTGGGGCAGGAGCTTGAGAGAAGTGGTGGGTTCCTCTAGATGATCTTTATGTACTTGCTGGTTTGAATGATGTTATGGTCATGCTACAAGTCAGAGCCACTTCCAGGCTGCTCCACCTTTACTTTGCCAGAAGGTCTAGGAAGGAAAAGATCTTGAGTATCACAGCCATGCTGCTAACACCCTTTCAACCTACATCACAGACCTGGACCAGGGTGAGGACACAGCCCTTCCACCAGCTCTGCACTGCTGGGGGAAGCCTTTTGTATTCTCAGAGACTATTTTTACCCCATAAACCTCTTCCATGCTGCCGAGCAACAGAGAGGACCTGCAGCATGGTCCAGCACCATGCCCGAGACCACGAGCAAGCTACTTCACAGGCATTCATCCCCACACCACCAGAAACAATGGAGCCAGCTCTGTGAAGGAGCATGGTGAAGGCACAGGGATGGAAGTGTTGCCAGTGGCTTCCCTGCCTTCTTGGACCTGATCACGTGCTGCACCTTTGCAAACTCTGGCAGCTGAGGCACAGGAAGGGGTCAGGGTAATTTTTTCTGCCGTCCAATTGACATTAGCATAATGGCAAAAGGCAGTCTGAATCTAATAAACAGTCTCTGCATCTCCATCTGCTCTGTGCGTTAATAACCTTCTGAGGGCCACTCAAACAGCCCCAAGTGGCCCAGCAGATAAATATTTCATGAGAAACCAGCTCATGGTACAATTTGCTTAGAAAAATAGTCTATGCCCCCAGGAGCTGGGACGGTCAATCACTCCTTCCCCTAGAATGGGTAGTTACTCCTATTAATTAAGCATCCAAATCTGTAATTCACACTGGAGTGACCCCTTAAAATATAATTAACCAAGGACTCCCACAGGACACAGTCAAATGCCAAGGAATTTTACAGTAATACCATGAAGGCAGGCTCTGCATGCTACCTGTTTTTAACACATACAGCAGGAACAAGCCACTGGAACCATTTCAGCAAGCTCCTTCCCGAGCTGTTTTTCCTGGCAGTGATGCCACTGCGTGCCCCAGGATCCCCATCTCCTGTCAGTGCTCCCACTGCAGCCAGGTTCACGGCTCGCTGAAAGGATTGTTATTTTTGGTAGTGATCCAGTGAAATCCTCTGGATTTGCACCCGTGTAATTGAGAAGAGACACTGTGTAGTTCTCAATCCTGCCTGACAGCTCCTGAGTCAACTGTTGGAAATGACAGTGTTGAGAGACAGACTCAGAAGTGCTTATCTTTTACTTAGCACAGCGCTCTGTCCAACAGAGACAGCCAAATGATTCATGGTCTGCTGAAAGAGGATCCAAGATGTGCGCAACCACCTCTGAGGATGGCCAGGACCAAGCCTGGAGGAATTCCTACACTCCTCACTTTTATCTCTCCATAATGAAAATTTATGGGAAAAAAAATCAAAGGAATTCATACACCTATTTTTCTTTCAACCACTGCCACTGCCTGGGAGGAAAAGGCTCCCCTTGCGCCAATCCCACCTTGAGTCCTCTCTGCCTTCTGGCAAGGAGCTTTAGAAAAATAAATAGAAGGTGCAATTCACAGCTGAAAGCTCCCAAGTTGCATCAATGCTTGGGGAACCCAGCCTGAGGAACTGAACCATCGCCACCAGTCGTGCCTGCATCAGGCTAGTCCTTCCCAGGGCAGGCTCTGGGGAGAGGCTGGAGGGAGCAGGAAGGTACAGAGAGCAGCAACAGCAAACACAAGAATTTCTCTCTGGGACAGAAATGGAAGGAACAAGAGCTACTGTCACCCAAAGTCCTTGAAGGTTGCTACAAGAGGCAATGGGGAGATGTGTGGGGATTACGGTGTCGTAGGTGAGCTGACTGTAAACCACCTCTACTGCCATGGAAGAAGCACCAGAACATGCTTACAACAATTTCAAAGCACTAGTATCTGCTACTGCACAAGCAGCGATGGATCAGAAGAGAGGACCTGTCCCACTGCACTATCAAATGCAAACAGGGAGATGAAGAGCAAACTTCATGATGTATGGGTCAGAGCCACTCAATTATCACAAGAGCAGAGATGAGAGCACATGGCAGTGAAGCCTCGCTTTAATTACAGCACAATCTGGCAGGGCAAGGCTTCCTTGCTGAATTGTAGCTGCGCATAATGGCAGCAACTCGGGGATGCTTCAGCAAACCTCTCCTTCCGGGCTCACATGCATGAAAGAGCCAAAGACATTTGTACTCACAGGCAGAGCTAATTACCCAGATAATGCCTTTCTGATAAGGAACCAGCTCAGAGCCAAGCCAAAGCATCTTCCCTTTGCACTGGCAAGCACCGCTTCAGCTTCCTCAGGAAAAGAGGGAGCCTAGAGATCTCCTCCACACATGCCCCCACACCCACCTTCCTTCCGACTATGGACATGGGTCGTGACATTTCCTTGTGAGAGGCAGCAGGAACTGTGTGATTTCCTTTGATGTACGCTTATTATTTAAGTCTACTGCACTCTTCTTGGCAGCCTTGCAGCTGGAAGCCCCAGGGAAGCTGCTTCATGAGGATGCCCAAGGGAAAGGAGATCCCAGGTTTACAGAGGAGGGATGCCTGGCACACAGTAGCTTTCACAACAGCAAGATCTTGAGCCTGCATCCTGCTGCTGGTAATGACAACAGCAGAATGGCCATTATTTGGGGGAGGGAAAGGTGGTAAAATTGATTGAGCCAAAGGAATTTGTCACCTGTCCCCTGTGATGCTCTCACAGCACTTGGGATGTAATTTTATTTGCTAACAGAGACACTTGGATTGCGAGGGCAGAAGATCTGTGCACAGTTCCTACCCGCAGCTCACAGGGGAGAGGGATGTTGCTCAAAGGTCTCTATTACCCACCCAAATCCTCTGCTAGTGGGTGACAGTGCTCTGTGGTAGTGCTGAGCAGACCAGAGAGCATTCCCAGCCCTTCCTCACCTGTCCTGCCTGAACACCACCACTCCTCAGAGAAAGTGGCAAAGAAGGAAGCTCTGCCAAGAGAGAAAAGTGCTACACACTGAAAAGCCTAAACCAGGCAGGTGCAATGGCCGCAAAATCCAGCTCCTGCATTTGTCACCTTTTGTTACAGACACCACTCGTCACATCAGCAGCAGAATTACAGCGGCAGGCCGTGCCCCGTCCGCACCGCAGGCCAGCAGCACCGCAACCAGGGGTGCATTCCGCAAGCAGCTGTGCTCGCCTGCCTCCAGACATCTCCCTGAGGCTCCTGCTCTTACCCCGGGTGACCCAGCTCCTCGTGACCCCACTGATGAACAGCACAGGGTGTTAAAATAAAGCAGAGATCATCGCCCTGGTCTTCACTGCGCTGGAATGCAGCTGGCAGCAGTTCAGTAGCTGTTGTGTGAGCATGATGATGAGAAACATGGGAGCTGTTCCTTCCCTTCCAACCTGGGTGGCAACCAAGATGGATTCTCCAGGGGCAAGAAAGTTCAAGACTTGCTGCTGGCCACCTTTCCCTCAGCTGCAGCACTTTGTTCAGCCATCTCTTTCCAAAAACTTGGAAGGGATTTCTCCTCATCATTAAGAGTTGGTAGAAAACAGCCCTCCATGCAAAGGTTGTTAGCTACAATCACAGGCAGAGAGCACAATCACACAAGTCTTGTTTCTTAGGAAACCAGATTTAAAAAGAAAAAAAGAAAAAATAATAATAAAAAAACCTCACTGACAACCTACAATGCTATTGCTTTTGTCCAGAAGTAGCATAACAGATGTCCATCATAACCACGTTTCTTTGCAAGATGATTTAGAGATTGAAAATAGGAAGGAGACATAACCCAAGGCATCACAGAATCAAATTCCATCAGCACAATGACTCTAAAACTAGATCTCCACCCCTGGACACACTTCCCTTTGCTTTTTGTTTGCTGCTTTTTCACAGAGCTTGGCTTTTCTTTTTTCCCCCCTAGACACTGTCAACGCATCTCCTGCAAACTGAGACATTGAAACCTTTCCAGCTGTAAAAGGTTCCTTGGCAGAGCCCCACAAATGCTGCTGTAGCTGCTTCTCATGCCCCAGCAGCAGCAGGGAGCGAGCGCAGTGGCAGGGACCTCTGCTCTGGGAACCAGCTCCGCACCCCAACAGGGTCTCCTCCTTGGAAGGAGCACTGCATCACACACTTGGTGCTGAAAGTTCAATTTCTCTGGGCTAATACGTTCCCTGCATCCACTGATGTAAGTCAGCACACTTTCACAGCCCTTCGCAGCACTGCGGTTGTTCACAGCAACGAAGGATAAAGCTCTTGGAAGCACTCGCTCATCTTTAATGGAAGGTAAAGAAACCCACAAAGTAAATACAATCCATTTACATTTTTCTCAAATGTGGTGATCAGCTTTTTTTAAGGAGTTTTTCCTAGTTCTAGGCCAGATCTAAAACTCGTTAAAGCAGAAGGAATTTTTCCTTTTGCTTTAACAGGAGCTAGATACAGTTCCTGGTACCTATAAACTCTGCATTTATGAAGAAAGCTAGCAAAGGGCCCCATGTCTCAGCAAGAATCAGGATATACTCTGAATTATACTCCAAAATATTCTGCTTTCTTTAAAGTTTTGCTCCTTTTTAATGCAGCACACTAACTTAAGGAAAACAAAGCAGGCAGAGACACTGGCCTCATGCTGAAACACTGCAAATGTGAATTGGTTATTCCGGGCTGCCTACTAAGGGCCAACCAGGGGCTGATTTCCTACAATTATCTGTTATTGCTTTTTTACTACTGAGACAAAAAAATATCCTCCAAAGCTAAATTAGGGAAAACTAAACACACAGAAAAGGCCCTTCCCAGCTACCAGAATTGCAATTGCTTCTACTAACTGCTGGTAGCAGGCAGTTGCATGAGGTATCCCCCCGGGGTGGTCAGGGGGCATCGCTGCAGCGCAGCGTCGGACAGGAACAATAAGCAGAGCAGCGTGGAAGTTCTCAGCACTGGGAGAGCACATGGGTCAGACACACTGGGAAGCGTGGGGAGCTAAGCAACCATTAGCCAGTTAATGCGAATTTGCTGCTATTTCTCTGTAGCTTTAGGTCTGCCAGTTCCTGGGCTGTTTTAGCATCTTGGGAAAGCGGAGGCCTCTCCGTCACAGCTTGCCCCCGTGGAAAACACAAGCACCTGGAAGAATTAGGGGGCCACAGCTTGTCTGCTTGGGACTGCAGCTGGGGTAGGGGGAAAGCTCCCCAGCCAAAAGGGGTAGCGAGCCCTGGAAACGCAGACCTCAGCATCAGAGCCTTTGGGCAGCAGTGCAGCCATCCGCCCCTTCCTCTCCCGCAGGCTGACATCCAGTGCAGTAAAACACAGGCAGACCCTGCCGATGCTCTCGCTCCGGTCCCATCTCTCCATCCACTGGAGCACTCAACACACCTCCCAGCCCCACGGTCTCTCCCGGGATCTGGGTTCAGACCCTGCCTCAACCCCCACAACGGGAGGACTGGGGTGAACCACAGAGCATGTCCCTGCAACGCTGTCAGGAAAGGGCTCTGCGTCCCTGTCCCTCTCTGGGAAGCGAGGCTGAAACAGAAGTGTTCAAGCATGGGATCCACTCTTGGGCTGTCACAGCTTTAAAGTGTTTGCTTAGATTAGAAAAAGAAATGGAGATTAAGTGAGGATTAACTAACACACACCAGGCTAACCTGGACTCAGGCTTTCACTTCTGGCTTTGATTTGACCAGCTAAATCTACATCCACAGCTTTAACCCACATCCAAAACCCAGATAAGAACGCAGCAGGAATAACAACCTAAACCCAGCGCTCTCCTGCCAAGTTGTGACAACTGCCCTGCCTGCCCTGGGCAGCCCACAGCACAGCATCGGGCAGCACCATAAATGTAAATTTTCAACGCAAAATTACAATTTTCAAAGCAAAAGATTTTTCAGCTGGAAATAAATGTGATGCAACGCATTCCCTCTCTCTGCCACTGGTCCTGGCACTGCCTGTGCTGGCAGGACAGACAGACCAGGGAAGCCACTGCTGGCACCATCGCTCCCTGCAGAACAAAATCGCCCTGCTGCAGGGCACGGGAGGGAGGATGCAGAGGGCAGTGGGGAAAGGGAGCCATCAGAAACAGCAACCGCTCCAGGACAGCGGGTGAGTCAGCTTGGAAGGCACAGGGGATGGAAAGAATTGTGGTTCCTTTGCTGGGCCAGCTCCAGGGCACCTTATCCAGATTTTTGTCTCATCTCTTCCATCCTTCATTTCAAGACATTTCTCCTGCAATTTCATGCCCTCTGGAAGTGCACAAGGGCTAATGAATACTACCAGGCATGCAACTCCCACCCCGCCCCTCCAACCTGGTATGTCACTTGTAAATCCAAGAGTCAGGGAGGAAAAGCTAGCCGGGGAGTAGCGGGGAATGAGCACGCTTCACATCTCCATGGCATATTCTTATTCCCCTTTGTGCTACGACCAACAGCTCTGCGCAGTGGGACAGGGAGCAGCACACGAGCCTGCCCGGGTGCTCTGATGGGCCCGTTTTCACTCACGTGAGGACACTCCATCGCAGCAGTGAAAGCAGGACCCCTTTCACCAAACACAGCACGGAGCAGCATCTGCAGCACAGGGTCAGGGCTGCGTTAAGGTTCAACAGCACTGTAGCCAGCCAGCTCTGCTCAGCAGATACCAGCCCTGGGATCCACCAGAACCTGCTGAGAGCTGTTTCCACAAGCCTTCAGGCACAGCCACACACAGTAAGGCAGTTTTCCTTTTGCCAGCTGTCCAGCTCCTGCTGTCAAGACTGAATAAAACGTGCCCCAGGGTAAGTGCAGGGACTAAATGCATCTGCAGGCAGATTTTGCAGGAATCCCAGCCCGGAAGGTTAGGATTCACCTGCCTCTGAAAGGAGAGGGATGGAGAAGGAGCCTTCAGCATAAGCAGCTTTTTTGAATCTGAAACCTTTCAACTCTGTCTTCAGCTCAGCAAAGGATTTAAAAGCCAAGGTTTGGCTTCTGCCCTGCACCCTACACCTCATGACCTGACAGGGAGGTGGTACAGGGAGGCATCCCACAAGGGGGTACGATGCAGGGGAGCCAGGCACTGCCCAGCTGGGCCACGCTGTTCAGCAGCTTCTGATCAATGCCCTTATTTCCTTACAAAACACGCCTGCTCATTCCAAGCCCATCTTCCAATGCACAGCAGGTGCTGAATACCACCACCCACATGCCTCTAATTTCAGGTGACCTGCTTCATAGCTAGAAAATGTCAAGACAAATCAGTGATACGCTTCTGCAGCCTGCCTCCAAGATCCCTGCCTGTTATATAAGGCAGCCCACCCGATTCCCCTCCTGTTCAGCACTGCATGCAAGCAGGCGTGCAAGCAGCAGCTCTGTGCACAGCAGGGAGGTTCAATTCCTCACATGCTCTCCAAATCAGAAATGCATATGCTAAAAGCAGCAAGGCAGAGGGGACCTAGCTCTGAGAGGGCAAAGGGGAAATGAGGAGGAGCAGCAAGGAGCGGAGGAGAGAGACACTTACATAATACTTGTCATCGTTCTCATTGTAGGCCAGTTTCACAACACCATAAGAACCCTAAAAATAAACACAAGTTGCACAGTCAGTTCAACAGCTTCATCTCATCTCCCTGCTGCTCAAGGCTGGTAGACCATGGCCTTACATGGGACGGGGTGTGTGTGTGTGTGTGTGTGTGTAACCCAAAACACACACAAAAAAACAACAAAAAAACCAAACAACCTTCAAGGCCCCAGGCCATGCCTGCCCCTGAGCAAAGTCAGCAGGTGATGTGACCCCACAACGAGGTCGTACATTTTGGCAGCTTGTTTGGAGCCACAGTGCATTTAAGGATTAACAATGTCTGGAAGAGCTGAGTGTAAACCCATCACCTCCTACCCTGAGCCAAAGCCACTGTGTCTGTCAACTCAAATGTGGGTGGGGAGTGGAGAGAATAATCTTCTAGTGCAAGTTTGGAAATTCTGCACAAACACCTTTCCTGTCCTATGCAAGACCATTTTCAGCATGAAACCTCTCCATCTCTTGATAGCAAATGGGCTTCAGTGAAGACCAGCTGCCTGTTTTCCACCAACTGCATGTTCCCCAGGCAGATGCAGACCTAGATTGCTCCTGTATCCACAGCTCCAGTGACAGCCTGAAGCCAAACTCCATCCAAATCCCTGTTTTTTTGCAATTCTGTGTCAACGCTATGCATAAAACGTAAGCGAGACATGACACCATGGCTAAATATCATCCCTGACAGATGCCTGTTGAATAAATGAATGGATGAACACTACAGCCTTCAAAACAATTCTTTTGACTTCACTGAGAGCTGGAACAAAGGTCCTGGTCTCAGAGGAGACCGACAAGCCATCTGGCTGATCCAGAAGCACAGCAGGTCCCACAGACCATCTACCAACCTCAGAGTGCCTATCTGCTCACTGCAACTCGCAGGAAAGGAGGCAGCAGGGGCAAATCCACCAGAGAAAGAGCCTCACACTCTCCTTAAGCCACACTTAAGCCGATGGCAAAACCTCTAAGTAGGTCTGAAGCTGTGCTTGAGTTTCAGATGACATCTGCTGTACCACCAGCAGTGGTAAGTCCAGCCTTACACCCTCACTGCCAGCAGCCAAGCACACAGCCCACTGTGCAGACAGTAAGGGTGCCTCCTCCCACAGCCTGGGGCCTCTCACTTTGGAGAGGACTTTGGTCTAACAAAACTTTTGGTGAAGGTCTCTGCAGCTCAGGGTGCAGTCCCTTCTGACTGCAAAGGTAGATACAGCTTCCAGACAGCACCATCACTTGTGGCCCCATCTGCAATGGTGGCAGACATCCAAATGTGCAGGTGTCTGAACTGCTCACCAGCCCAGACCTCTAAATAACTTTGGAGGAATCTCTTCCGAATCATTCTGCAGCTTTTAAACGTGGATTACAATTAAACTAGCATTTCATTCATACACATAAAAACTTAAACTAGTCCTGATGGGGATCAAACACCTGCCCTGATCTTGGTTTTGTTTTCTTTCTTTGTTGGGTTGTATTAATGCATCAAAGGCTCTTAGTGTTACATTTGGCAAGCAAACACCCTGGAAGGAAGCCAGCTTAATCACCTTCAGAGGGAAGGAAAATAAATTTAGATTTCAGAGGAAGTAGTTCCACTTTGACCTTGAAAAAACTTGCTCAAACTAATAAGACAAAAAAACCCAAAACAAATACAAGTTGCAAGGAGTCTTGACCAGTAAGATCCCTTGGACTGGTGCAGTCTTTCCATCCATACTCGCGTGCGCATGCAGGTTGCTCGTGACAAACACGAGCTCCAGTAACATACCTTGCCTATTTCACTCTGCAGCTTGTACTGGTTTAATTGCACGCAGTCCTGCAGATCAAAAGGAGAACATAATTAGAGTATTGGTAAAAGGAAATGACTGAGTTTGAATCAGTGTCAAGTAGAGGCAGAATGCTGAATAATGAAAGATTAAATCTTATTTATACTGGTGCATGTTATACTAGAACTGCATTTTTTTTTTTTTTTTTGACAGCTCAGGACAAAGCAATTACAGGCTGAATTCTGACTCTGGTTGTGCTGGCATAACACCAGAGGCCCCTCCACCCCGATTCCCCAGCATCACTTCAAGTTCAGACCCGTGAGCCTGACAGCAGCCTCCGGCCTCTTTATATTAACCATCCACATTGGACTCTGCTCAATAGCAAGCAGAAAATCACCCATCCCCGACTGCATGGGGCTCTCTGGGCCTGGCAGCTCCCAGCACCCAGGCACCCATACCAGGTCCCACGGTCACAGCACGAGCCCATGCTCTTCCCAACATCAGGCTGGCAAAGACAAGGAGCCTCTGCGGGTCATGCACGAAGGCTGTGGCTGCACCCAGAGGAACCCTCACCTGGATCGTGGGCTGCTCTGAGGAGAGCACACAGAGCTGAGCTCCTTTGCTATGCAACACAAACAGTAACGGATTCTCTTAAGCTGATACAGTATTTGCTAAAATAAATCACCCCTAAGCAGGTCTGATCTCTGTTTGTAAGCTATCCAGCACTGAAACCCCGAAGGGTGGGAAGGTAGTGGATGCAGACCCCCAGCAAGCTGTGACAAGGGTGTAATGATGGGGTGCCAAGTTACCTGACAGACCAAGAGCAGTGCAGGGAGTGATGGTGGCCCCAGGCATCAACTGCTAGAAAGCAAGGTCAAACAGAAGAGCCATGCAGTCATCTGATGTTAAATCCACCATTCCTTTAGTGTTGTACTACCTAAAGGAAAACACTCCTACAGCAGCAGCAAAACCTCCACAGCTTCATCTTACTTGGAGCTGACCTCTCCACCCTCATTAATTACAAGAAGAAAACTCCAGATGCTGCAGAAGTCCAGGGGGCTCAAGGCCACGAGCGCAGGGCGAGCAGGGTGCAGTGCCTGCACTGAGCAATCCCTGCGGCTTCTGGGGAGCACCCCGGGGTCCTGCCCAGCTGCTGGGGAGCACCCCGGGGTCCTGCCTGGCTCAGCCACCACAACGGGTCTGCGGGAGGACAGCACACACCTTGCTGCAATGTGAAGCTCTTGGAAAAAGAGTCTGAGTGCTCTCGTACCAATCTCTGCAGCACTGGCTCCGGGGAAGGTGGGCTGCAGTGGTTTTTGCCTTGGTCCTGACTTCACACACAGGTCTTAACTGCATTGCAGGGGTAGGGAGAGCACCAAACACGGCAGGGTGAGGGAGGAGGGGAGTTTCCAACCACCGCACATGGTGTGGGCTGGACCTTAGATGGGATACACTCCCTCAGACAGCATTTATGAACACTGTATTTCTCCCTGAGATTGCCAAGCACTAAAGGAGTACTGAAATTCACATCCAACTTCTGCACCATGCACTTCTTTGGGAACAAAGCTGATATAAAATATGCAGACAGGTAGATTAGCCTTCCCATAAACCTCAAAATAGCCCTGCAACCTACAGAAGCAATGCCAGGACAGCAAAGTGGTGCCAGGTGCCTTCAGTCCATTTGTAAGAACAGGGGGTGTTACAGCCCCAGCCTCTGCAGCATCCCCCCCAAAAGCAACACTTCTCTGTCTCTCAGGATGCATTAGAGCACAGATGTGATAGATGATAATTTTGACATTTCCCCATCACCAACCAGAAAACACTCCTAATGCAGGCAATCATCACAGTGAAGGAGAATAAAGCAATGGGGAACTGATGACTTTTTAAGCTTTTGAGCAGTGGCTTGTCAGGAATACAAGGAATGATTTAAATCTTTATCTTGTTTCCAGTGAAGGAAGTTTTTTCCACCGCCCTGACAGGGAAGAAGAGCCAACTGCAAGTAAGAGGGCCATAGAAATGTATTAATTCTGCTGCTAGCAAAGCACTGATCCTTCCAAAGGCAAAACGCAATCCATCAGAACTAGGAGCAACAAGAAAGGAGAGAGTATGACCCAGCAAAAGCCAAGATGTAAAGCATGAGGGCACTGAAATACATGGGAAAGAAAAATCCCATTGAACTTTGTAGAAAGGACTCCCCTCCTCAAAGGAGGGGGCAGCACGAGGGAACTCAGGGTACGGACACGTGGAGGACAAATTCCCTTGCAAACACTGTGTCAGCAGATTCACTTCCCAGCACAAGGCTATGCTTTAGCATCGCGGTGATTTTCACAAATTAAACAGGAACAGTCTTCTGTTGATGTCTCCTGCTCTGGGTTTCCCCGTGCTCAGCTTCACATCCCTTGCCTTGTCCTGTGCAAAACTGCAGTGCTGCAGAGATGGGGAAACACTCAGAGTGGCTGATCCAGGTAGGAAAAGCAATCAACCCTCTGAGAAAGCCTCCAACCACCTCAGTATTTCCTGCTCTTCAAACCAGCAAGCTTACAGTGACCAGGTCCTGTTAGCAGGTCTCCTCCCCCAAATAGGGATTATTTGCAAAAGTAAATACAGCCTTTTACTTGTAGCCATAGTCTCTTTGGTCTGCACTCAATACATTGTTTAAAGCCAAGGTCCCATCTCTAAAGTGCCAAGTTTGCTGTTTCTTCTTGCCAATACACTGTCAAGGGAGCCACAGTGGCATTTTCCCCTCCCTCCTGAAGGAGCAGTCTTTTGTGTGGGACACAGTCCATCCAGCTGGGTAATCTCTGTTACAAAGAATTTAAGCAACAGAGAAAGGACTGTGCTTTGTCCCAGTGTCCAAGACACCAATTTCTTTGACTCTCACCATCACCTTCCCACCATCGCTCTCACTTCTAGCTAGAAATTACCACTCTTACCCCGCACCAGACCGATCACCTGAAGCAAGTCTCTGATCTTTCACTGCTGCTAAATGGAACTTGCAGGCAATGCTAGAACACCCACCTTTGGGGGACAGTTTTTTTGAAAGGGATGGATAAATACCGGGATGGGAACACCCAGAGAGTGTCCTAGGGAAAGGCCATGACAGGGTCTACAGCACAGCCTCCGAGAGGTCACACATGCTATCACTGCATCCCTAACCAGATCCACACCATCGCCCTCCACTCTGATAATTACCAGTGAGAAGTACTATCATCTTAGCTTCTGCAATGCTTTGAGCACTTGAGCTGAACACAGCAAAAATCAAACCAGATTATAGGTGCTTTCTACCTTTCTTTTCCCCTCCCTCACAGAAAGACCGTAATTCACAGCTCAAGCAACTCCTGCCACGTGTTGCTGCAGACTGGCAGGGTTGTTACTTGCTTCTCCTGCAGGAAGTGGGATAATTGTACTATTCGTTTATCAGAGAAAAACACCTATCTCTGGGCCAAGTGTTCCTTAAAGATAACATTATATAATCCCCTTGATTTCATCACCCCAGTGTATTTGCACCTGAAGATAAATAAGAACAGAGCAAAAACCTAATGAGATCTTTTAGTAAAAACCTGTCAGCAAATTAGACTGCTGTGTCCCTCCAAGTGTGCAATAATTGTTCTGCCTTAAAAAACAAGATGCCCCATTAGTTAACATGTCCAAGGTATTACTCAAGGGGAGAGAGAGGGGGAAGTCAATGCCACAAAGCAAAAATTTATCAAAAATCATAAAGCACGCTTAAATCCAGAGTCCTGGCCCAATTCCATAAATCCACTGGTGACGCTGCTGGGTGACAGAAACCCTGAGAAATTGAGTATTCAGCCTTTGCTGTCCAGGGGAGGGGTGGTGGGACATAGAACAGGACAGACAGGACATGGACACACAGGGATGAGAAGGAAAAGCCAGAGTTGCTTTCCAAAGTGAGATATTTCTGAAAACAATTAGACTGCCTACATACATATATAATGGAGAATTTTGCCCCCTAAAGAAGCCAAATTCACCAATCTCAAAAGAGTTCTAAGTTTCAGTAATTCAGACATACACTTTAAAGAAAAGCATGGGGAAAAAAAAAAAGGGGAATTAAAAGCCAGTAATGAAGATAACACTGGTTTAAACTCATTTTGTTTGGAAGGGGAAGTGAAAGCAGTTCTTAAAATAAACAAAATGAAAATAAAAGCCAGAAAAGGGGTATTAGGAGTAACAAGTAATAGAAATTAGAAAGTTGTTAGGACAGAGAAAGACACAGAGGAAGCCCAGAGCTCATGAAAGTAAGAAAAATAAACAAATTTTTAAAGAACATCCCCAAACAAGTGCAAACCTGGAAGCCCAGCATCACGACCGGCTCCTGGCAGGAACACCGGCCACGGCTGAGGAGAAAGTGCAGCACCAAGGCTCAGCACTGCTGCCTGGGCTCACCCACCCGAGACCCTGACGCTGGATGCAGGAGCTCGGGCACCCACTGGGTCCCTGGGGTATCACTGGGAGAGTGGCTGCAAGAATAAAAGGGGGCTGGGACCTGTGGGATGAAGGCAGCTCCTTTCCAGCCCCTCTGCAACTGCAGCTCTGGGCTTTTTCCTCCTCTCAAACCTTACCCTTAGACAAGCTGGAAATGTAACTTTACATAAAGGTTAATTAATCCAAGGAAAATAAATGAGCAATGCCTGTGGGGGATTTTTCTTTGAAGAAATGTTTTCCAAGTATCTTTGATCTTTTCAAGAAAGCTCTAGTTACAGCACCACAGAAAGATGTCCAGAAGAAATTAGTTTGGGGGACTCTAGGGGCTGGAAGGGGAAGCTCTCCAGCCCACATTGCATAGGACCTCGGTCCCTGCCACTGCCCTGGTCCCACCTGGGTTTGCCTTGGTGCACGGCAAGGAAATTATGACCTTATGAAGAAAACCAGGCAGCCGCCAGAGACTGGAGGAGTGTGAGGCCCAGCACCAAAGCACTACCTCTCTCACAGCTCTTAACACCAGTTGCTTCAAACCAGTTGGCCAAACAAGCAGGAGGCCTATGATAAAGATGTGGAAAGCCAAGGAAAGAAAGGACAAAAGCAGCTTATTTTCCATGCCTCTGGGATAAGCCACAGACGAAGCAAAGGAAAATTCCCTTTGTCAGCCCGTCCTCCTCCCTGCATGCTCCGGCCAGCAGCAGCACCGAGGGAGAACACACTGTCCCTGACTCATCCCCTCCACTCCTGCTGAAGCACACACGGCCCCAGCCCACCGCCACGATGTGCTGGGCTGCCCAGGCAGCGGGGAGCTGGGACAGCCTCCTGCTGATCCCCAGGGTGGGGAGACCACGCTGACACCAGGATGCCAGGGAGTGGGTGGATACGGGGAGAAGAAGGAAACATGTGAAAAAGAAAGGACAATTCAGCCAGAGATTGAGAAGGCGTAAAGCAATTAACTGTGCTGGCAGGTCTGGGAAGAAAGCCTGGAAAAAGACATCTTTTATTCTTCTTCTAGCCACTCTCCAAGTAAGACTTTTCTTGGCTACCTAGAAGATTGGTTTGGGACAGCAGAATAATGAAAACCAGTACTGTATTTTCAAATGCCACTTTCCAACAAGGAACATCTCTACCCAGATCCAGACTCGTCAGTAGCAGCTGCAAGACACCAGCAGCTGCCAACTCTTTGTCCCAGGACAATTAGCTAATTGGTGGCTCTGCTCAGTTGGTCAGGAACTTCCTCTGTGCAAGACAAACCCTGGCTCTGCTGCAGCCCTGCCAGCTCAGGAGCCACCATCTTCTTAAATAATAAAACCAAAGAAGCCCTGCTCAGAAGGCAGGTATTTACAGTATTGGTCTTGGGGATGAGATGGCCCCATTCGCTGTCTGCTCGCAGCACCGAGGAAACCCTCAGCATCACGGGCACAGCTTCAGCTCTTGACCCTCTGATCCCTGAATACAAGTTCTCCTGCCAGCCTGTGAACAAGTATTAAACCGGCATTAAAAAGCTCAGCAGCATCTCTAACTGAACACATGGTTCTTCAATGATTCAGCAAAGAACAACAGAAAATTCACCTCTGCCTCCCCATAGCACATCTCTCCATTATTTCTCCAGATCAGTCAAGGATACAGAACTGCTGACAGCAAGGCAGTGAGCCGTCACTCCTGCTATCACTGGAGAGGGAAAGCAGAGTCAATCCTAGATGGCTATCAGCATAACACAGGAAATTTTGATATGCAGCTGTGCCATCCTTCTCTGCTTCTGATGGACCGTGCCTGCACGTGTGCCACTGATAAAGCCCAAACGCTCATGAACTTCATCTTCATTTTTGCACAGACTGTAACTCACTCGGGCAGCAGCCACGAGCCAAAGTGATGGATGTTCTGCTACCCGAAAGGCACTGACTGATGATTCCAGATACTCAATGCAAAGAGAAAGGAGCAACTCTGAAATGGCTTTAAGCAGGTGAGAGATATAGGCTTGAGTACGCATGTGCAGCTCTCCTAGAACAAGATGTGTCAGTCCTTTGCAGGGAGACCAGGGGCAACACTACGACCGGTGAGCTGGAGCTTGTCAGAGTGACCTACCAGCCTCCCTGCTTACTGAGGGTCTGCATATCAAAATGATCCACAGAAAACACAATAGCAGCTGCTGCTAGGTACACCATGACTGTATTTCTCATCACAGGGCTATTTTATCCCCTATAGGGCCAAAAGCCTCTCTTAGAAGACCTGCCCCTACTTCCTGGCTCTGCTCAGTGTTCCCTGCCCACATGCAAGGCTCTGCTAATTGCTTACAGCAAACATACTGAGCAAACGCGTGTAACACAAGATCTGCTCTCCATTTCTCTTCTGAGCTTGCTGCTGTATAGCTCAGTTACAGGCTGTCAGTGCCTCTCACAGCCACGAACACAATGACCCTGCAACAAACACCTGGCGGCAACTAGTAGGTCATACACAGGATGCTGGAGTTGGGCTGCGCACGGGTTGCACACTCGCCTTGCTGTCACACGCCTAACACTTATTTCTCATTATTCAGAGGCCAGCCTCAAACTTTATCCTATAAAAAAGCATACATCTTCCTACTCCTTTTGCCATTCTTTACAGGATACAAATACTGTCCCTATGAGCTGGGAAGATGAAGCACAGCTCCTGAGAGCAGTGCTGCGAAGGCGAGCACCCCCCTTCTAAACATGCACAGCTCTCGCCCGGTTTCCTTTCCCCCTCCTACTGCAGCAATTCACCATTAATATGAATGATGGTTTCCAATGAGCACAGCTTTGTTAAGCATCTGGGCTGCACCAGAGCAGGGCTCTGAATAGTTGTATCAAAGTGACCGCTAAAAACGCAGTACTGCGTAAAGAATTGCTGCAGGAGCACGGAAATGCAGGGCTCTGCAACATTTCGAACTACACATTTCCTACCCCAAGGCAGTAACTATTGCTCCCCAGGATGGAGATGCTGTGTAAGAGGACAGAGTATTTTGAATTTGCTTGCAGATGGGAATGTGCTAGTCACACTCAACTGCAGTTACTTTGAAACAGATTTCAGAAAAGCCTCACTCTTGGCACAGTCAAAGTACTGCAGGATGGGAGAGCTGGCACACAAGTCACGTCAGCTTCCAAGAACTGGCTCCTCTCCCACCCCGTCTCCCTTATTAAAGCATACGGCTGCCGTCAAAGAAGCTGCAATCTCTGCAGTGCACGTTCTGCAGATATCCTCTTATCAGCCAGGGATGCCACAGCCCATCTCACAGCTAATGTGACTTGCAAAACTTCCCAGAGGACAACAGCTGATTTGCCATGCACAGCACCCATCCTCTCAGAGGTACCATGGGAAAACACTCACTTTTCAGGAGGGAAACACTAAGCCACAGAGATGCTAAGCTCCAGGTCACTTGGATCCATGCTGGCAAAAGTCTAAACTCCAGTGATTCCAGTCCCTTATGACACAGGGTGGGACCATGGTGGGATTTGGGCATTGCAGCTGGGAGCACCAGTGCCCAAGAGCAACATACTGTCACAGTGGCACTGGTAGAGCCATGTTCAGCAACATGTTCCCCATGGACTGGGTGAGGAGTCAGATGGGCACAGACGGGCATCAGCCCCCGCCTGCTGTCTCTGTCCTGCTTCAGTGCCCCGGCACAGCCACAGAGGTAAATTCACTGGGTGAGCATCTGAAGAGAAATGGCGAGGCAAGGAAAACTTGGGGGGTTTTCCTCCACAAGTAGTAGATAAAAATCTCAGGAAACACACAGCATGGGCTTTGGGGATAACTCAGGTGTGACTTATTTCCCAAACAAGCTGCCAGCCCCACAGAGATGATGTTCCCTCTCCAGTGCACCAGACAGCCCACTCCCTACTTAAAATCTTTGCCCAGCCAGTAACATTTTACAAATCACTTTGGCTTCTAAGAACCACCCATTTAAACCACCTCCATCATGCCTGGCTTTCAAAGAAAGCCCTGCTGAAGTCTGTTTGATCTGCATGCCCCTTTCTCACGGGCACTGCTGCAGGCAGCGTGGCCCAAGCAACCCCTCTCAATTCTCCCCGTGATAGCACGTCACAGTACACATAGCAGCGGGAAAGAAAGGCTGGAAAGAAAAGCTGCAGCTGTAGATGCCTTCCTCCTTGTCCTTGCCTGGAACAGCAGAAGGGGACAGGATTCTCCAACCAGCACAACACAGAATTGCAACCAACAGCTGCTTTCATCAATACACTTGACCACTAGCAGCGTGTTGCACCTCTGGGACAGGTCTGAGCCAGGTCCCATACTGAGAGACTAGCTGCAGGACGGATGAGCAGGAATGACTGCAGCCACCCAGAGACACTCCTCTGAAGGAGAGGAGGGTCATGGCCCTCCGTTACCACTGCTGTTACAAATGCTTTAAAGACAGAGGAAGATCCTGACAGGAGTAGGAAACACCAGTGCATTTAAGCTCTTTATAAAATTAAATCATGCCTTCATTAATGGCAAAATTCAATAGGATACACGATATCTAGAAGCTTAAATCCATAAAATATGAGCAGCAAAGCTGCTGTCACTGATAAACTCCTGAAAGGTACATCAGGCAGGGCCATGAGATCAAAGCCATTTGGCCGTAGCCCTTCCTGAACAACCTGACAAGCCTTCTGCACGCTACTACTACCCAACAGGGGTCCCAGCCCCCCCAACAGGACTATCCCGGGCAGGTGAGGCCTGAAGGAGCCAATGTCAGGACCAGGGCCACACCCAGCAGGGTCTGGTGCATGGAGGCAAAGTTGTTCAGCCATTCCCAGCTAATACAATCCCTGGTTTCAGGGAGTTTTTTTCCACCCTTAGAAAAAAAAAAAAAAACAGCGCTTTCAGATCTGCTACTCCAAAAGGCTGATGACACTTATTACCAACTGCGAAAGACTTACCTTACCTCAACACCACAATTATAGGGGAGAACATGCCTACCTCAGAATCTGATATGGAGACCCGATTGGACTCTATCGTTGGTCTCCTCATTATACGTGGCGATGGCCCTGTGGCATAAGGCCCATAACCTGGAGTGTTGATAGAAGCCGAATAACCTCCTGATGATCTTTCCTGAAGAGACAACTTCCTGCTTGATAGGAGGGGTCTAGTAAGAGGTCTCTTGGGAACATGCCTCCAGTGAGCATCTTCTGACCGTTGGTAAGGCAGAGTTTCATTCATTCTCATGTCACTGTTGACTCCATTTCTTTGGATACCTTTTATGTTATCAGAAAAGACTGTGTCATTTTCTTCAGTGTTGTCTTCACCATTTTGGTCACTTCTCTCTGGGCCAGCAGCCACATCTATGGCTGCTACCCGCTCTGCCAGTTCAGTCTGTGTGTCTTTGCAGCACGTGTCTATGCCTCCATCCACAGCATCTGTTGGAGAGTCCCCCATCACCACGTCCAGCTTGTATGGGCTTAGATGGCACTGCAGAGAGCTGCGATGCTAGCACTCACCGACAGCACGTGGCATGGAGGAATCTCTCCATGAAATACCTAAAAGGAAACATAGAGGTAAACTGAGTAATAATGGTTATGTCTGTACTGAATGAACAAGACACCCATCCTCTAGCTTCTTCCAACGTAAAAGAAAGCAAGGGCAAAACACTGGCAGGCTGTAAACAAGTTGAAAACACTCAAAAGGAAAGGCAAACCCAAGCATCGAGCTAGATATGAAAGAGATAAAGATGAGATTTTATCTGATGCGCAACAAGTGACACAGCTAAAGAGAACTTCTGTTGCCAGACCAACAGCCAACCAGAGCTTACAATAAACGGAGAAGTACAGCTTCTTAACAAGCCAAGGGTAAAGGGTCAAACTTTCAACCTCTTGAATTCTTATTTATAGGGTACAAGAGCTTCTGGTACAAATCCAAACCCAATGTGTACAACAACAAATCCACAGCCTCCACAGCAGTGTCTCTGTTGTCCTGTAGAGCCCTAGAGAGTCACAGAATGGCCTGGAAGCCAAATCATGGCTGGAAACTTCCACGCTCTCAGTTATTTGCAATGTAGTCAACAGCAAAGCCAGCATTTAAAAGCAAGTCTGGTTCCAGGGTCACCTCAGCCTCGCACAGTTGTAGCCTGTGTGCAAACACACGTTAACCTTGCTGCCTACCATGTATAAAAGCTATATTGAGCTGCAAATCAACAACACTTAATGATTACCAGCATGTGGGAATCAGCTTTTCCTTTGGAAAAGATCTACAGAACAAAAATGCAATACAATGCTAAAACTGCTGAATAAAATCTCTGTTTCCTGGATGGTAATTTCAGTCTCAATTTAAAACAGATTTCAGCCTTCCCAGCACAGTCCAGAGCAGGAAATGATCCTCTGCAGCACATGGCTGTCATCCCTTAATCACCTCTGAAGATGCAGTGCTGCAGGATGCATCAGCTCATCCCTCTGCTCAGTTCCTGGGGACAGTGCGGGAGCACTCAGTTTTAGTCACAGCATCCTGGACTGCATCCAGTGAATTTCAGTATAGGCTTAACTCTGAAATATTGCAACCTTTGGTTCTCTACATGCAAAGCAGGTTGTGAACAAAAATCCCTGCAAGGCTGGTGATTCTTGCATTGCCCTGTTTTCATGATGGCTACGTTTAATTTACATGAGGAAGGGTCAAGACGAGCGAGTTCAAAAAGGCCCATCCAGCATCAGTCTGGGAACATATACAACACCCTTGTCAAGGAGCACGGAACAAAGGCTGAGCCTGGCTTGAAGCTGCCCAACGATGCTCAGTTAAACACACTACGACTGAACTCTGCTGCAAGGAGAAACAACCTCCCAAGTACCCCAGGCAAGCACAGCAGCTAAACTCAAGGAATCTTTTATATCAATATGGAAACAGAAGAAAGAACTGGATGGGAGGCTTCACCCTAGGTCACATGCCAACCACAGGGGACACATGATGGGCACTCTGTCACAGAAAGGAAATATCCAAATTAACACATTCTTCCCCACAGCCCCCTGGTCACCTCCTTCCCTTCCTTCTCCACCCCAGGGTATAATATTCCCCCCTTCTCCTGAAGGCTTGTTTGAAACAAATTGACAAAAATGTCACTCACTCAAAACAGTAACTAAATAGCAAGATCAGCTTTGAATCTTCTATTAAAACTACATTTAAACACTTCAGTCCCAAAGCACAAATCCCTTTCAGAGCCAGGATGCAGGCACTGGTAGGTGGCTCGCAGCAGCAAGGGAAGGGGTGCAGGGTTTGGTCCAGCACATATTGCACATGGTCCCACAAACCCCCAGGCAAAGCAAGGCCAGCCCCCCTCTGCTAGTCCTCCCAGCTCTCCCAAACCCAGGCGTCAAGCGAGAAAGCAGCTGCAGCCCTGCGCTGGCTCAGCAACGATCCTTTCAACAGATCGGTGGGAAGCCTGCAGAGGGCTTGCTGTCTGCAAAACGCTTGGGTGAGATTTGTACTTGGAAAGCTTCTGAGCTGACCTAGGAGCATCAGGTCAGGGCAACTGCAAGCCTGTAGCCACCCTGCTGTCTCTGAAGAGGCTTTTCCTTGCGCTGCAGGGCCTGCGGAGCGGCACGTTTCCCAACCAGATGCTCTTGAGGACTCCTCATGGGATGCCTGCACGCTCAGCTTTGGGTGAAGGTCAGTGTCTTGGCCCCGGGAAGCACCGACCAGCCCCCAGCCCTGCCTGTGGGGCAGCAGCTTCCCAGGGCCTCTCTGCTCAGCCAGGAAAACACCAGTCCCCATGACCACCCCCTGCACCGCTGGGGCTGGGCCACAGCAATCCTCGCAGGCCAGTGCTCCAGCCTGCACCTTCCCTTCAATCAGGGAAACAATTTTAGATGAAGGGGAGGGAGTAAAAATGCTTCCACCATTTAATCCGGCCTGCACATGGCATATGAGGGAACCTCTGATTCCACCCTGTGTTAAAAGTCTGGCTTCGCACTTCTGCTTAGAGAAACAAACCCAAAGCCTTTCCTTGCAGCAGCTTTAGCTTCTGGATGGTCACAACTCTCCTCACTCTTAGGGAGCATCAAGAAGAAAATCAACCTGCAACTTTACAGGTCCCAGCAGACAGCGATGCTTGTGTTAGCTGCCCGTGTAGCTCTTCACTGCCCAGACCAGGCACCCTGGGGTGTCACCCCACCAAAAGCAGAACCACGCTTGCACAGCTCATGCTGCAAAATAAATCTTCAGCTAACTGACAACTTAAATAGAGAAATTTAAGATACACCCCATAAATCAGTTCATCCAATCAAAACAAACAGACCCATACAGCAATAAAACATGGTAAAAAAAAATCCAGCAAGACTTAAAAGAAATTCAACTGTAGAGTTGGGCTTTGTTTCAGGTTCTGCTGTTTTGAAGGATTCCTTTTCACTGATAAATCCTCCAAAAAGTACTTTGGAAAGCAATGGTTTCTGAATAAGCAAATCAGTTACACACAGCTCAGTCTTACTGTGCATAAAACTCAGTACAAAAGGCAATTATTTATTTCGGCAAGGCAAAAATCAATGGTGGATTTGCAGTTTGTCAGGCTGTAACACAACTGCACCATGCTGTGATGGGAAATCCTGGTGAAAGAGACACCACCACCTTCTACAAACTCCTGCACAGCTTTGGGCCCAGTGCTCTTCGTGCAGTCACCACTCTGATCCCCCACAACACTAAACATCTGCTCTAGATCAGAGGATTATGCTGCAGACATGAACCAAAGCTGCAAACAAGCTTATATGAGCAAAATTAATTTGCTTACACACATCTTATTTACCATTTTTCCCTGTAGCTATTCCTCTGCTGTAGGCAGGCTGCCACTTCAGTGTTTTTCACAATATATTTATCAAATGGCTGCACATGTTTCCCAGACAGGCACTGAGCAGAGCATGGTACAAACAAACCCTTTTGAAAGAAATACGATTCTGGAGAAAATCTCTGTATTGTACATCGGAGCGGGAGATGAGCGGACACAATTAGTTTTGCTGCTCAATAAAGTATCTCAGAGCATTGTTTGAAAAATAAAAAAATGCAAATCTAGTTTACTGCTTGGCCTTCAATTTGGCTAACTAGAAATGTTTCTGTGAGAAAGGATGGGGAGGTTAAACGGCCCTGGGTCTCAGCAAATCCAGCTCCGTTTCCTGATTTTGCTACACACTACCCAGAAAAGTGACTTTACAGCTTCATCTGTCACAGTTCCCAGGTTAAGAGGAATGACGCTGCCCACAGCCCACCTCATCCTGCTTCCCCTTTCAGTCTCAGAGCACATCTGCCCTGTGCTGAGGCACCAAGGGCCTTTGCAGTGAAATAAGTCATGGTGAATAATAACTACATTTGCATGGAAAGCATTCAGGCAGCAATTTTGCTGCTGCTCAGAACTGGAGACTTCTTCAAATGCTCGTGGATCATGTCCTCCATGCCAGCATGGGGACTGGCAGAGACACCACACCCAAACCTTGTTTGAAAGCCATATTCATTAGGTGCCTCTTGACCACACAGGACTCACAGGCACTCTCACAAAGTGAGGTCCCAAAGATCACAAAAGGCTTTAGTCCACCGCTTTAAATATACACTAACGAGGTCAGGAATCAGGTCAAGTTTTGTAAATGGTGCAGGCAGACATGTACCAGCACAGAGAGGATGTCATCTCCATCACCAGCATCCTTCAGCTCAGGTCAGACCACCCAGCAGGAACTCAGTCCTGCCTTGGGGCAGAGCTGGGCTGCACATCCAGCCCTGTCTTATATCACCCTGTGCTTGTGCTGTGTTTCCTTCAGATGATCCCTCACAGCAGCACAGCCAGGATGAAGAATCTGCTCCGACTGCTGTCAACCGGCAACAGAAACTCCCTTTAAGGAGAGGAGTAGCAAGTCCTGGGCTGGGCTGCCAAGTCCTGAACAGCTCCTCAAATGACATTTTTGAAATATTAGGTCAGCAAGTCCCTTCCAGAGCCCGAGCAGTCTACCCACACCAAGCAATACAGCCTATTACTATTTCCATCCTGGAGTCTCTTCTGAACCCCCTGTTCTGCAGTCGGGTCTGCAGGACTTCCTCGAGCACTCGGTGTTAGTCCACTACCCTGACACATGGGAGGTATTTCCACACCCCCACCCGGACCCCATCAACTGCTTATACACAGGGGAAGCACTTGGCCAAAATCCAACCAGCTCACTCCAACACCTTCAATCTGGAGAAGCTGAAGAGGAACTTGTGTCCCACAGCCCTGCACTGGAGCAACATCTGAGCTGCCACGAGCCCCACAAGCACAAACTGGTTTGCAACACAAGGCTCTTCAGATCTAAGGAGCCAGCCACTTACAGGTCTCGTTGCTGTGGTGGGAGAGCAGCCAGAGGGTTCATTTTTGATGCAACAATTCAACTCAGGGCACACTGGCCTTCATTTCAGCTCTGCTTACCTCCAGCACACTAAACAGGGCACCTGAAGATGAGGCTGCCTTCTGCCCACCTCTGCTCACAGTGCTGCTGGGAGGAATCGGGCCTTGAAGAAACTCCTTGGCATCTGTGAAAACCACTTTCAGACATACACTGGCCAAAAGGCAGCCCAAACCAAGTGGCAAGGAACAATGAGAAGCTGCCGCTCTGTGAAGCCAAAAAGAAAGCAAATCCCTGCAGCCCTTGCAGAGATAATCAAGACAGATGTACACCAGACTGGCCATTTGGACTGTGTTCTCGCTGGGAAGAAGGTACCATTTTTGGTACCAATTCCTGACTAGAAGCAGGAGACATTAACACAACCCAAATAATAAATAAGAATATACTGTTTGTGCGTTTTGCATACACACCATATGTTTGCTTTATCCTGCAGCTTACAAGACTCTTGTTTCAGAGCACAGACAATCGTGTCTTGCTGAGAAATCACTCGATCCTGCTATAATCATACTAGTCTTTTCCCTCTTCTCTTCACAGTTCTTGGCAGTGAGCCTGGCTGTTGTGCCACAGCTGAAAATTAGATCATAAAAGCAAGGTGCTTTGATTACTTCTGTGAAGCTCCTAGCACAGCTTTAAAAGTAACTGCAGAAGGACAAAGAACAGTATTTTTTGCAATTCAAGCACTGTGTGAGAGATTTGAGAAGCAGGTTCAGGCCCCTGCTTCTGCCAGATTTCTTGAATGACAACAAACACCTCCAGACCACAGTCTGGAAAACATACCATTTCTACCTCCTCCTTCTTAGACCTTACCAAGGCAGGGTGTTTTCAAAAAGGATTTGAAGACCAGTTCAGCCCCTGAGCTACAGACAACAAGCACCCCCGAGGACCCCATGCTTGTCCTGCTCTCCCTCTTTTCCCCACAAGAGCCCTCAGTTGAAGACCGGATCAGGGGTTTGGGTCCAATGGAGGACTGATGCTTTCATGTCCCTGGGTGTAAGGTACAGATGAAGATGTGAGACAGCAGGGCTGAGCTCAGCAGCAAGCTTCTGATATTATCATGTAAAAAAATAATAGTTACATGCCTTCACACCATGAAGGCCATGTAGCCAATTTTAAGAGCAAGTAACAGAACTTTTTAAATATGTTTTGAAAGTAGCCAGGATGTCGGACTAAAATCTCCTGTCTACCAGCCTACAGCGTGAGAGATAACCACCACCTTGTTCACAGAGTACTGAGCTGTGGAAGTTTTACAAAAGATTTCCCATCTGCATTATATTTCATCCCTCCATGTTATAATTATATGATTAAATAAATTTGCATAATCAGATGCAATTACACTAATTGCATATATAAGAAATAATCAACCAAAAATTACTCTGAAGAAAGTTTCTACTTAAGGAAATTCCTGTAACAAGAAAACATTGAGGAGTGCCAAATCTATTTAAGTGAGAGCAATACTAACATTAAACGCTCCAGATAATGCTGGTGAAACAGGAGCCCTGACAGAACTTTATTTAACTGGCTGAAGCTGTGTCGGCACATCTTATCCATGGCCTCGGTGAGGACCACACCAATGAATCAGGAGTTGTGCTCCTTTGTACTCAAGCCCTGGCTACAAACTATTTTCATATGACAGATTTGGCTGCTGTGTTTTATAGCAAATAGAGGTTCAGTGAGACTTGTGGGCAACAGACACTGATGCTGGACTGTAATTGCTTCTGCTTTAATATTTTAAAGCTGTTTATCAGTCTATGAGCATTGGAGGCGGTTTTATTTTGCAAATTACAGCCAGGAAAGCATAGGGAACGGTCAGTGAGAGGCACTCGGCCCACATATCACACAGGTTTTGCTTGCAATGATGTTAAGTGCTTCAACTCACCATTCTCTGAAACATCCCAGTAGTGACCACAAACCCAGCACATCCCAACACCCAACTCCACACATCCACACTGTCCCTGAAGATGACCTAAACTCAGATTATAACAAATCCCATTTGCCCTTGTGACAAGGGACACAAAAGCCTCGTGGGGGAAGGACCCTGGCTGCTGTGCCAGCCTGACGTCAGCCCCTGACACGGTGGCAATGAAGGACAGAGGATGGAGGAGGCTGGACTGGGCAGACAGCACTGAGCCCGGTTGTGCTGCGTGCCCATGCAGAGATGTCCCAGCATGTCACTAGCCATACTGAATTTTTTGTGCTACCTCCAAGTGACCCTAGGAAAAGCCATATGAAAGAATTGGGCTTGTTAATGCACACATACAGCCTGGACAACATCTGAATCACTCAGTTTGATGTCAGGGAAGAGCAAAAACTCAGGAGACCCCTGTTTCCAAAGCTGCTTCTGTGCATGCTCCTATCTGGCACTCAATGAAACTGACTCAGACCTCAGAGCCTCCCTACCCCAACCTCCTCTTCTAATAACCATCAAGAGTGCAGGAAATATGCCAAATGCAACTTGCACCATGCACAGGGAGAGCTGGACCCCATAATCCAGTGGAAGAGCAGTCTTCTGACCATCAACTGTAAGAGTACATGCCGTTACAGCTTGAGGTTGCACACGTGGGCATAGGCAACATCAACTCACACAGACAGGTTCCTTGAAAGGGTGAGTGCAGAATTTGTGCAGCAGAGGGAGCAGATTCCTGGGGCTGAACCTGAGCAAAGAGGAGGAGGAGGAAGAGGAGGAGAAAGTGTCATGGTTGCTGTCACTTGCTGAGCTGAGAGGCAGCGTGATTCCCAGGAGAGGGGGCAGCAGTGGCAGGGAGCACAGCTTGCTGGAGGTGGCATTTAAACAGCCAGAAAGGGGGTGTTTCAAAATAACTGAGAATGTCATATTACATGAAGTTTGAAAGGCTTAGATTATTTGTAAAATATTAACAATCAAGGCAGTAGCCAGACCCTGTTGATTCAATGAGAAAAATAAAGACTTCGTAATTCTGGGGTAGTTAATATTTAGGTTCTTCACTGCAATAATGACTTTTCTAATGTCTGTACCATGGTGAGGTAAATGGTAGGTTAAAGGAAATATATTTTCAATTGTTCTAAGGGAAATGGATTAATCTCAGATGAGCCATCTTCTGCTGCAATCTGTAATGATATCTCAAAATTGCCACAGAAGATGATACAGTGATGAACAAACTAAAAAAGAAGAAATCAAGACAACCTGAACTGCTAACAGTCTGCAAGATCGAGGTCTAACCCTCCACAATGGCCAAATCCCCTCTGATCTCATGGGAACAGAATTGAGCACTCAAATCAAACCAGTCTCAAAAACACTGCAATTGTCGCAGTGCCTTCAGGTGACTGTGCTGCAAAGCAGGACACAGCCGATCAAAATGGGCCCTGGGCACCTGCAAGCAGCCTGCAGAAAGCATCTCTTGTGGCACTGAGAGAAAGAAAAGGGAATAAGTGAAATAGAACCAAAACCACAACACAGAGCAGGGAGTGAGCACACACACAAACAGACACGGCACATGGCATCTGGTTTTAGTGTGAAGTCTGGTTTTTAAGCCCGATAAGCCCAGCCTGCAGCAAAGGCTCCAGAAAAGCAGGGGAGCCTGCCAACCCTGCAAACCAGCACACACACCAATCTGTGACCCTGAAGAACAGAAAACACATGTAAGCAACAGCCGATCTTCTGGGTTTGTTCCCTGGTGGGGTTATGTGGTCCCTCCTGCACCAGTGTACAACCAGGAGTCTGCAGTAGGTGCTTGCACATGTCAAGCCAGAGACCAAAAGCCACATGGACCACACATCACATACAGCTGCACCCACCTTCCACTGACCATGAGAAACAGCCTGCCCGCTCCCTTTGCAAGGCAACTTTGTTCAAGGCTGGCAGCCTCCACTCAGCTGCCTGCTATGCAGTAAAAAGAAAGGGGGCGGTTCCTTTTTAAATGGAGTTTTCTGTATTTCAGTTTGTGCCCATTACCTCATGTTCATTCACTGGGCTCCACTGAGACAAATCTGCCTCTGTCTTCTTTGCTGTCTCTTCCCATCAGGCATTTACACACACAGAGAAGATCTCCAGCCTTCCTCCAGTCCCATCCCCTACTGCTGCCAACGTTCACCACCCATGCAGGAACCTCACACCTCCAAGGGTTCCCCCTCTGCCCAACTGGCCTCAAAAGCTGCAAAGAAGAGGAGCAGAGAGGAAAATACACCACCCTCCTCCTGCCAGGATGAGTTTACAGAAGTCTTGTAAAAAACATGTTAAGCAGCTTTCCTTTCAGTGCTCTGCATCAAGACTAAGCAGGTTACAAGTGAACCAAGGGGTTTCCCAACCACGAATGCTGCCAGCTCAACTCTGGGCCTGCAACTGTTTCCCTACTCAAATTTCTGGTATATATTCTGCAGCGTGGCCCCATGAGCCTGAGCAGCCTCTTGCTTCCTCAGCAGAGCCCACAGTATACACTAGTAAATAAATTAAGGAGAAGCGAAGCGGCAACCTGAAATTGTGCAGACAGGCTGCTGCTTCAGCAACGGTGTCTCAGCCCACAGCTGCACACCAGCACCCAGCAAACAGTTTGCATGATTCCAGGCCATTGCTTTCCTCCTCCCCAATTTATTTATTTCACCAGCATATTTCTCAGTCCTGTCTGCCTCCTCCCCTGCACCCATTAGCACCTTCAATACCAACTGCCATGGTTAACTCAGTTTCCGAGGTGCTCACAGATGCTCAGATTTCTTATTGCTGCACAATATAGAAAAATTCAATGACAGAAAAGCAAATCACTGCAGAACAATGCAGGTATAGTTTAGGAGCAGCAAAGTGGGATCTGGGAAAGCACACATATAGATCATCAACACAAAGTAATTCAGCATCAGATATCTTTGCCAGTCTCAGATCTCACAGCACAGACCAGCATTGAGGTTAGTGTTGTTTAAAAAGCATCCATAACAAACTGAACAAGCCACCAGGCAGAACAAGTTCACATTTATACATGTCAGTCTGAGAGGTTCATCGTCCTCCCAGATAAGAAAAAAGCTTTGGGCTGCCTTTAAGAGATCTGGAGGTATTTCAGGGGATATAGCAAGTTGTTTAGTTCTGTAAGCCAGCTGAAGTGAAAAGTCTTTCCAGCATTTTAAAAACATTAATTTCCAGCTGTTCCAGGATTGCCAATCTACAATAAAAACATACAGCACAGAACACAGCAGGCTTTACTTCCCAGCAGTTCAAATATGGGTAGATATTTCTATTCAAGGTGATCTCTGCAAAGACTTTTGTGATAAATAATAGAAGAATTTTGCTTTTGCTAAAAGTAATTAAACAATTACTTTTACTGAGTTAGGCTAAAGCTATTATTAGTACAACGATCCACATTTTAAGAAAAGTAAAATAATTTACTAGTGGGAAAAGAGAAGGGGGGAATTGATCAGAGGAAACAACAATCCAACAGCCCCCCCCTTTTCTTTGGGATGCTCACCAGATGGTCCATATCAAAGGGTGGTAACTCCTTTACAATGGAATGAGAAAGAACAGGATGGGCCATCCCTGGCATCTCCTGTCCTTGAGATAAGAGAGGAACTGAAACCACTGAGCCATAAAGACAAAGGAGCTGCAAATTGGCCCAGACTTGAAGGACAAGGTGTACCTGACCACAAGACTGAGTTTGCGCAGAAATAAGGGTCAACGAGCGAACACAGTGAAGAAGACTACGAGCCTTCATCTGCAGACCCCTGCCCACGACCACCAGGGAGCACTGCGCAAGCGCGACGGGAGGAATTTGGGGTGGGGGGATATGTTAATGATTTCTCGGAACTAATTGTAATATTCCCTCCCTATCCTTAGAAGTAGTGATGCATATGTATTAGAGTAGATGAATATGTAACCATTTATACAATAAAAGGGAGCCCCTTTTGGCTCCAGGGCGCGCCATTGCACCCAGCGCTGTATTCTTTGCTCCACTGACTTTGTCCCCAATAAAACTTTTTTATATATACGTGGGCTTGTTTCTCACACTTTTAACCAGGGAAATGATCTCAGCACCCATCTTTAAGTGTCCTCGGGGCTGAAGGTCTTCATCAACTCTGCTAGTCTGCATACCCCAAGGCAAAAGACAAAGCACAGAACTACACAGGGCAAGACAAAAAGCAGTGAACGCTGTAAGAAAAGACAAACGGGCTTCAAATCCAGAGCTCAAAGTATTTGCTGCATTTCCACATGGAAAACCCACATCTTCTGATAATCCTCACGTCTTCAGAAACCCCAAGACTTGAAAACATGGCCTCAGTTAACCTGCGCAAAATCAAAGGCGGCAGCAGCGATGCTCTCTGCACAGAGGGAACAGGCTCCGGGGGCTGAGCGACAGATCCCACAGGAGTCAGAACCAGGTAAACCGCTCCTACGATTACCCTTGTCCATGCACACATAAGCCAGGCTGCTTGGAAACGTAAAGGGTAGAGGGCTTCCCAATTCCTTTGAAGCCTTAAACTTTAGCTCTTTAAGCCCAAATGCACTTTCAAAGCCCCCGGGTCAATGACTGGAGATTATCCAGAGTCACTAGGCAAAGGCTGCAGGGGAGAAGGCTGCTCTTTTGAGTCACTCCAATGCTATTCCAGAAATTTAGGCTGATGATAATCTCAGCACTTGTCAGAGCATGAAAAAGGCTTTGCAGCACCAAAGGAACAACAAAAGTTTCCAGGTGCAGCTTTACTTGGAAAAACAAGTATGAAAACACCATCCTGTGGCACCGGAGTTGCACCCCAGATTCTGGCTGCGCACAGCAAGCCTGCAACTTGAGCAAGCCTGCAACCAGAGCAGTGCCCCCCTTCTCTGTGGCTCCAGCTGAACCCTCTCTGAAGCATTAGAAGTGACACAAACCCATCCAACACCTCTATCACTTCTGCAGGGCCGCAATAAGAAGAGCAGAAAAAGGCACGTTTCTGGTCATCAAGTCAGCAGGTGCAGGAGCAGAACGGGGAGTAAATCCACTGGGAAGGAGACATCTCTTGGTGAGGGAAGTGCAGTTTTTGACAGCAAGACAGGATTTAGTCTTGCCTAGCATGCCCTGGTAAGGCATGCAGAGCTGCAGGAGGAGCAGGCCCAGCTGAAGACACAGGGACAGAAGAGAGACAGCCGATACTGATCGCAGCACACAAGGCCATCTCGTTGCAGAATCAAAGCCTCCTTCCCAGCCTCTGACTAGGCCTGTGGCACCTTCCTCCTGCACACAGCAGGCAAAGCCAAAGAACAACGCCTTGAAAACCCCAGAGCAGCTAGGAGCCATCAACTTCCAGAGAATTTTTAGGCTCCTCTCTGCCCTGCCCTGGGCTCCACTGCAGACGATGCCGCTTCCAAATAAAACCTGAATTTGGCAGTTTCCCACCAAAATTTTCAAGGCAGAGGAAAGGCAAATACAGTTTAAGAGGAGAAGGGGGAAGGAAATATGACCTGTGCAGCTTAACAACAAGCAAAGACATGTGGAAAGATGGGATGTGGTTTACAAATGTAGTTTGGGCATTGCTCATGCACCCTGGCCTGCCCTGTGCCCAGCAGGAAAATACTGAGGAAAAAAATTTGAAGCCAACTGACTTGGGCACTGGTCACAATACCTGCTACCATTAGCTATCCCATGTCCTGGAAGACATCCCTGTGTTGCTGGCAGATAAATTACACTGCTCTCGCTACTCAGATATCCTTCCCTAGTTGCCAGGGGAAAAGAAATCAAAGAACAAAACTGGTAACAACATGGAAAAAAAAAAAAAAAAAACAAACCCAAAGCATGTGTTTAAAAGTCTTGCTGGCTCCCAGCCAGGGTGCTCAGCACCTTTCAGGATGCATCTTGGAACAATTAGTCTGTGTGCAGCCACCGAGTTTCCCAACACACTGCTGCTCTCTGCAAGGAAAATGTCGGCTCTACTCCAGCAAAACACTTAAGCACATACTTGAACTTTAACTATGGTCTGAGGACATCAGAAGGGACAACGTTTATGTGCCGAAGAGTCAACAACACTGAAAATCTCAGCCTCAAAAATGTGGAAATACTCATATGAGTGTCTGGATTAATGTGTTTCACATGTATCTAAACAAGAGAGCTGCCCAGTTCCACTGAAGCCATCACAGGGCTCCTTTTCCAGCAGGGGAGGAGGAGAAGAGCATTTTCTTCCATATTTGCGTTTACAGCTCTTCCTTAGGCTAGCAGGGCTCACATCAAGGAAGCATCAGAAAATTCCCACTGCATCCATCCTCTTAGATGGGGTCCAACTCTATCCACCTTACTTTCTTCCACCTGGGCAAGCTGCAACACCATCAGCCACACTGAGCTCTGCATCTTATCGCGTAGCGAGGAAGAGCAGCACACAGCAGCACCATGGCCCCAGCACTGCCCTCGGCCCCCCGGGCACACACGCAGCACGGCAGCAGCACTGGGCTCTGTCCAGATGAGTTTGCAGCTGCCTACACACAAGAGATGGAGAGCAAGGACACAACCCAGCTGTGGGGTCTGGAGGGCTGTAGGAAGGTCTCATCTGGTCATGCAGGTCAGCTGTGCTCAGATCAAGTCTTCCAGAGCCCCTCCTGCTCAGCTCCTCTCACTTTGTCCCTCTCCAGCCCCAAATCACCGTGGCTGTTTGCTTTGCAGCTGCCTGAGCCCATGAGAGAGGTGCACGGGGGTGCAGGGAGAACGGCCATCTCCCATGCTTTCCTAATTGCTTGTTGATGTCTGGGAGGCACACATACACAACACTCACTTGGAAGGGCTGCCAGAAACACCCAATATCAGCAACCAAACACTGAGCAGAAGTACAAATAAACCCAGAGGTAACCCACACTTGGAGGCAGCTTTATCTGCATTCTCCGCATGTAAACTAACCTAACCTGGAAGGTTTTCTGTGCAGTAACAACACTAAACTGCTAACATTTGCCTTTATTATATTATTATTATGTATTAGTAGTATTCCTTTGCCTGTGAGGTTTAGCAAGAATCTCGTAAATTAGTTACATTTTAAAACAGAGAACACAAAGAAACTACTTCTGCAATTAAAAGAGGCAAAACAAATTGGAAAACTTCTTGAGGAAGTGATCAATTCCTCTTGACTTGACTTCTTCAAAAGGAAATGCTGGTAAAATCCTCCACACTTGTGACCCAGGAGATCTAGCATAGACAGTTATAGAGACGTTAAAACCTACAAGCCTGTGAATTATTCTCTTAGTACCTGACAAAGGATACTCATAAGAAAACTATTTTTGGCTTTCCTTTCACCAGTTCTGTTTAACAATAAAACCCTATTCTTCAGCTTCCTGTTTTTGAAATTGTAGCCTAATACATATCAGTGGGAAATTCTCATTTACATAGTATCTGTCACCTGCCATGACCTATCCATGTTTTACAGACGGTGCCTATTCACCAGGGGCCAAAAGAACATTTACAGAGAGGAGTTAGGAAGAGACACTTTCCCTCAGGGTCACCCAGACAGCAACACAGTGCTCAGTAAAAGCAGCCCAAGTTTCTGATTCCCAAACTCTGGCTACTTTGTGTGCCTTTGTACCCTTCCTGTATTTGAACACACCACTGCAAGAGTAGATCTAACATCAGCATTGTTTTTCATAACACAACATCATCATTCTGGACACAAACCAAAACATCTGCACTGGTGTCATGCTTACAGACCTATTACTGACAGTCAGTGCATCCCCATTTTCAATATCTGGAGCACTGATAAGAGTTTAACCACATCCAGTTTAGCAAAGCCTGTGCCTAAGCCGGCAGCAACGCCCTGTGTCACTCCCTGCACGGCTCTCCCACTTCAGCTGCCGCCCAGCCACATGAGTCAAGTAAGAAGCAGAGATCACACTGTGCCACTCTGAGCTCAACTGATTCATCAGGAACCTGGTTTGATCAGGAATAGCCTACATTCTATTTGTTGCAAGATGACCGTGAGATTAGAAAGAAGATCGACATTAGAAAGAAAAAGAAAAAAATAGTTCATTTGCTATATAAATCTTACAGTGGATTACAACGTAATTTCTCATTGTTTCCCTAGGTTCTCAGATTCACTTGCTTACACATATGCACATTTCTGAATAATCGGGTTCAACTTCTTCAATATTTTGGTAATGGAAAAATATAGTTACATATAAATAGAAGTTGAGAACAGCAGGGTTTTATTTGCACAGCAATCTTGAGTGTGTTTCAGGGGCCAGTTTCCATCTAAGGATGCTTTTATGTACTGCTGGTGGCACAGGAATTTGAGAATAGGCTCAGACTTGTAGCTACCCACATTGTGGACTCACTAGAGTAACCTGAGAACAAAGCTTAGGAAGTCTGATTTGAAACATGAGATCACTGTGCCTGACCAGGAAGCAAACAGCAGCATTAAAGTCTCTCAGTGCTGTAGAATTCAGGCTAAGCTCCTGGGACGCACCTTACTTTCCAGATAGAGCTGTCTCCTCTTCTGTCCAATAAACCATCCTGTCACGTTCTTTCCAAAGGCCTTGATTTGACTGTATTATCTTCCCTCCCACAATCATTCTGTTTTTAGAAACTTTTTAAAAAATTATCAAAGGGGGAGGTAGAAATTTTAAACTCATCTCTACCCATGCCATTCTGGAAGCACCCAAAAAGAGAAGCACTTATTCTAAAAGTGACTAAGATGTGAGTCATCTGATGAGTAAGCACATTGGCTCTAGAAGTCTCATTCAATCCATGACCATACCCAAATCAATTCATTACCTAAATCACTTGTCCATTTTATATGTTAATGCAGCAGCACTCCAAGGTCAGGAACGGGCTCCTGTTTCCAACACCAGTGCTGAAACAGCAGAGGAAAACCACTGTCACGAGTTTGCATTTAAAGTGTCCTGAAAGTCAATTTTGGAGACGCCTCCAACCTCAGCTAACACTTGGGTTACGCATGTACAAGCTGCTGGCACCAGTCACTTGTGCAGCTGATCACCCCTGCAAATACAAGCATAAGCCCTGCTCCTGGCAGGGGGAAAGGCAGAGCCTGGCTCCGGAGCCAGCGGGGCTCTGCAGGCAGGTGCCAGGACTGCAGCCAAACTCTTTCGACATCCCTCTGTTACTCTTGCAAAAGCACTTACATGAAACTGCAAAAGCATTAAGTTAAACCGCTTACGGTACTTAAATATCTCTCCATTCTGGAGGAATACAAGAACCTTGCAAAATAAATGCACTCATTTTCACATACATCCTGTGGGAAGCATCCTTGGGCAGGGGAGCAGAAGTAATTCTCATAAATACTTCTTAACAGACCCTAGCAGATACCTTGATGCCTTTGTAATGTTAGTTTAAGAACCGACAGCAGGTCTATGGCAGATGTCCCTCTGACCTCTTCCAAAAACCCAGGTGAGGACATCAGTCAGCAGGTCCAGTCTCTCCTCCAAAGGCCATTCACACCGCTGTGGTCCATCAGGGCAGCCACAAGCAAAGAGGCGGTAACGCACCCAGAAAACAGCTTGGGCGCCCCCACAAACCATTAGTCTCTTCGATCTGTTTTACAGTCCAGTGCACGGCCTTTCTGTGGGGCTGCCAGCTTCTCCATGTTCAATTAGCACAGCACAAAAAATACACTCGTAAGTGGAATAACTTCACAGAACTAATTTAAATTGTCTGTACCATACTGCTGGCAACATACTACAACCAGTATCTTGGTACTGCACTTCCACAATTTTTAGGTTTTTCAAGTCTTTCACTCGCAGGAGAATTCAGCCAGGGTTTTCACCTAACTGGCCGTCCCTGTGAGCATCTGCCTTTACATAAATATAAAAGAATAGAGATTTCTCACCAGGAAATGAATTTGCAATTTGCCTGTGCTGGACTAAAGGTGTTCACAGTTGCCAACACCCACCTGCTTTCCTCCACAGACCTGAGGCTGCTTTGCCTCCATTATTCTCTTTGGCCCAGAGGAAAACTTTGCACCCCTTCGTGCTAAATCCAGTGAACGCAACTCAACCCCTCACAAACTCAGGTCAGATAACAGGACCTAATCCTATGAATCCATGGAGCCTTGGCTCCACAGCTGCTGTGCCAGAGCATGGCAGTGATCTTCCTCAGCTGAAACATTAGACTGCCGATGCCTCCTGGCCACCTCCCTACACCCTGCTTCCCTCCAAGAACTTCAACTTCACCGAAGAAATAATCTAACATGGAAAATGATCCATCTCAGGTAGCAAAAGGGATGAGAGCCCAGACAACAGGCTGGCCTGAGGATGGAGAGGCTTACACCCAAAGAAACAGCCCAGAAAAGTCTGGATGTTGTAACTCAGTCAAAATTACCATGAGCCAGAAGTGGCAGCTGCCAGCATTGATGAGGAAGGATGAAAAGGCTGAAAATCTCCACAAACGCTCACAACAGCTGCCTGCAGGTGCAGGTACAAGATTAGCAAAGGATAAGCCAGTTTTCAGCATCATGACAGCAGAAAACACTAAAGCTGCGGGTGGGTGGACACACACTTCTGAAGGGTTCAGAGGGAGGCCCTCAGGACTGATATCTTCAGCTGTGAACACAGCCTGGCTGCTGCCAGGATGGCACATGCACTCACATACACCTTCAGACACACATGCACACAAATTTAAGTGAACAGCTCAGACCCCACCAGCACATCATCATCTATTTCTCTCCATGGTGATCATATCAGATGCACAAAGTCTCCAGGAGCGAGGAAAACCCAACAGCCTTTAAGAGTGCACAGCAGCTCTATCACAAATCCACTTCATACTGATTCAAACACATCCCCCCCTCCCACACTAAAGGCATCCTTCAAAATAAAGGGTAATTACCATCTCTTCTGCTACAGTTATAACATCATGAGATCTGTCTGCTCCCTGCTGGGATAACCGCTCAGTGTCTGTACCCGTCCAAGCCACTTTCCCAAGCACCGATGAGGCGGCAAGACTTCAGCAGCTGCCTCCAGCTCTCCAGGCCATCACACAGGGCACGCGCTGGCTGCTGGAGGATTACAGACCAGCACGCCACCACGTCACTTTGAGCTTACACCTCTGGCACTTGTGAATCACAAACCCAAAGACAGATCCTCTCAGTAGATAGTTGCACCTTGGGGAAAGAGAGGCAGGCAAAAGGAGCTTACTGTTATCCTTAATCCCTTCTCTAGGAGTCCGCTGCAGAGGTGTAAGGACAGTCTCACCCTTGGAAATACTCCCTCAGCTGTTTGCATCTGACCTGTGGGCAAGGCTGGTCTGCTCTTGGGGTACCGGCAGCACACCGACGCAGCTCTCTTTCCTAGCAGTTGAATTCAAAAAGGACTTCAGGGAACAAAGAAGCAGGAGGAAAACATCCAGAATAAAATACTTTATAAAGACCCACCCATTACAAGCCCCTGGTTTCAGGCTAAGGGTTTCACCCTGCTCCAACTGGAAAGCACTGGTGAAATTTCATTCACCCTCTGCTCTGTGACAATGCAAATCCCAGACAAGTTATACACTTCACACAGATTTCTCACCCCTGGGAAGACTCCTTCCCACCCTGCCGTAAGCACATTAGTAAAGTCAGTAATGACAAAGCTCCCCAGGATGGAGGGAGCTGTGTGCAGCCACCACCACAATGCCCCAACGCTGGCACCCGATCTGTTCTGCAGAGGACTGCTGACTGTGGCCAAAGCAGCTTCAGAGAGCTCTGGTTGTTTAAAAACAGAGTGGGGATGAAGTCATTAACTCATATAAACATTCCAGGTCTGTTTAGGAAGCTCCGTTTTCACAAGCATTCATACATTCTTGAAAAGCAATCACTGAGCGCATTCAAGAAGAGGTGAAATCAAGAGAGGAAGAAGCTTTTCCTATAAATAGTAGAACATTTATCTGAGTGCATGTTGCACAGCCTGGTTCCTCCAGCTCTACGCCTCACTCTATTTTGTGTCACACAGCCTTTAAATCCTGTTACCTTCAACATCTGCATCTTCACTGTAAATATTTTGCCTCCCCATACCATTGCTGCGTTTTTCAGAAAGTCACAGCCAGCCAGAGCATTTGAGGCCTGCCCCAGGGAGACACTAGTCTGACTAGCTAAAGATTGATACTTTCTCCCCTGCTTCCCCAACCTTCTCTCCTTCCCTTGCTACATCTTGACCTTTAGACAGTAAGTTTGAGTCAGGGTCTGTCACTGACTCTTTGTATGGCACCAACACCATCACCACAGTATAAACCATAAACAACTGAAATGCAAAATTCTGCTTGTACAGTGTCTGGTCCAAAGCTCATCGGAAATATGTCTCTCTTCAATGGCAAGTGGACCAGAGTCATCATACCAGCACGAGCAGAAGAGAGCGATTTGCAAAGCTAACTATTTGGGGAATACAATCATGCAAAAACATGATCTTCCAGCAGAATGTCTTCGCACTTTCCAACAGGCCAAAAAAAAAAGCGTGTGCACACGTATATGTATGTTTTTATCAAGCGTTTTTGGCATAGGAAGCATTCTGATGCCATGGTGACGGGTGCTCTTGCAAACCCTTAACATAATAGATATAGATAAACCTGAAGCCAATTAGGAAAACAATACTGCTGTGCTTACATGATCCACAGCTACTCTGAAAGGGACAAAAATTTAACTCTCATGAAAAAGATCAAAACAAAAACCCAGATCCATTGTTAAACAGATTAATCAGACTCTTGGAAAGCTCATCAGGGATTGGGTTCAATCTCTGCTGTTGTTATTAGCATAAACCCTGTACAGCACTAACAAAAGACTCGCCTAAGTCCCACGCTCTCAGTTTACTTTTCAATGAGAGTCTGCTCAGGCTCATAGCATTTAACATACAAACTCTTAATTAAGGGGACAGGGCCAAGAAGCAGAATTTGTCTGAAATTTATACTGTAGCAAACCAAAACTCTTAATGGCCCTTTTTATAAGGGTGGAACTACCAGTCCCTCCTCTCCAGAGCAGGGCCAATGTGGTAGAGAAAAGACCTCCAGTGCGACCATCACTTCCCCTGACCCTGCAGGGTCTGGGCACGATGCTGTGCAGGGACCCAAGCTGCTGCAGGCCAGGCACCAAACAAGAGCCAGTCCTTCCCCAGGGAGATGACAGCCCTGTCGGGGAGAGAGGAGAGCTAGGGATGACTGTATGCCAGCTAAGTAAAACCATGGTGCGTTGGCAGGAGCGAGCCTGGAGCTGATGGGGCATCAGGGCTGGGCAGCACATGGCCCATCAGCAATAAGCCACAGATGGACTTATAGCAGAAGGGCTCCTGCTCACCAGGTGCAAAGGTACAGCCAATTAAAAAAAAAAAGCCAAAGCACAACCCCAAAGTGGTTCCCTGCAGCTGTGGGGACTGGATGGGGCCCCTCGTGTGCTGCCAGCTCCCAGGAGAGGCTGCAGGGACATGTTGTGGGAAATGGGTTAATGGCATCCAGAGAGACATCTCCGCGGGAGTGCTGACAGGTAAATGGAGCACAGGAATGACAGCCTGCTGAGAAACAACATCCTGCACCCCTCCTTGGGTGTCAATCACACGTTCCCAAAAAAGTCCCCAAATTAGAGTAAAATACAACGCTGCCGCCTCTGCACCAAAACCTATTCATTCCATAAAAAGCATTTTCCTATATCTCTCATGCCTTTTCCATTCCTCTCCGGGCCCCCTCACTCCTCTCCCACAAGAGTCATTTGATTAAGGAACTTTTCTAATTGCATCATTCTGCAAACTTTTCTTGCAAAAGGGTTAAATGAGCCTCTCTCTGCAGGGATGGCTACTGCAGGAGGGAAGGGCTCACCTCCAGTTACATGGGCAGTGGCAAGGGGATTCTTCCCACTGCAGCTGAACATCACATCTACTTTGCTAAAGGCAGAGAGAGTTCCACCACCCCTTCCGCTGTGATTTTATTATACTATTCTTCCAGATGTGCAGATCACAAGTAAGTAACTACCTCAACACCTGCCTCATTTGCTTAGGTCTTGTTAAAGCTAATCATATTGCTTAGGGAAAAACTGCTGGATGGGATCTGTGCTTTGCTCACCCAGTGCTTTGGGTGGGCTTCACATGAATTAAAGATGTTTTCTAGTCACAGCTTGGGAACCTCCGCAGGAATAGAGATGGTGGTACATGGTCTTACATAAAGCAACATCTAACAGTGGGTCCAGGGAGGACACGAAGCCAGCAGGTTGCTGCACAGTGAGGCCATGGATTCAGAGCCAGTTGCACAACTGGGACTGGTAAAAGTGACCTCCTTTTTTCAAGCAATTGCCTTGCACTTCTATTCCAGTCCAGAGGAATACAGCTTCTACTAGTGTAGAAGCAGGTAGCCCAAGTCCCTGCTGGCAGCCTGATGCTTGCAAGCTGAGTTTTACTCCTGACTGTCATCACTTTGCCACACAAGAGTCAGACGTGTTAAACCCACCTTGATGCTTCTCCACAAAATGGAGCCAGCAACTCCTCATCCTCATGCTGGGAGGACTGAGCCATCACCAAGTATCTCTCTGATCCTGTTCTCCTGCAGCTCCCACTGACTTCTACCAGTGCTTGCACCGAGTGCCACGCTGTCATCTTCTACTGCTCAAACTCCCAACTTCCATAAATCAACTGTAGCACTTTCATCTCCTGCAATGTTTAACTGGGACAAATGACAGCATATACTTTGCTGGAGCATTGCTTGGTGAAGAGTACACAGAGCCATAACATCAACCAAAAGGTTTCAAGTCATAATTAATCAGCTACAATAATAAATAATACATATACTTTCAAGTGTTTGCTCATTTCCTGAATGTCTTCCATAAATACCTAACCAGTAAAGCACACTTTGAACAGTGGCACTTATATCTTTTCCCTTCTGAGCTAACTCTGTGCTATTTACTTAAAATAGAAAATTCAATAGCAGAAAAACAGGTTGAAAGGTAACAGGATTTTGGAAGTATTTTGAGCACTCAAACCTGCTCCGAACAACAATTACTTAAGTGTTTAATCTTTTCTCAGTCTTACATTATTTTATAGACAAATTTTACACACCTGTTTTAACCCCTTCAGTCAGCCAGGTTAATGGTCAACAGCTTTCATCAGCAAGCATCACATGTGATGCTCACTGGTCAGGCTGCAGTCCTGCCAGGGCAGAGCTTGGGTGTGCAGCCTCATGGAAGCCAGCACTAAGAAAAAAGCCTGGCCTCAAAAATACAACCCAAAGTGGCCTCCACTGAAGTACAAGACCTTTGCTGTTAATGTAGATGGAATTTCTAGTTCAGGCTTTTGAAACTAAGTGTTGTGTTAAAAAAAAAAAAAAAAAAAAAAAAATCAGTGCAAATCTCCCCCAGAAAAGTTGTCAAAACAACTGGAACACTCTTCACAGCCTTCAGCATTTGTTAAAGAAGGGGCTGGAAAAGGTCAGTGTCATTTGGTTCTCAGCAAGGCTTAAATGAGTTTCAGCCCTTTAGGTGGGTGCTGACCAGTCTGATAGGGGTTAATTTACAATACTGAACCCTGGCACCCTGCACGACATCCCAGCACAGGCAGTCCGTGCCAGAAGCTGCTCACCACTGCCATCCTCCCTGGGGAGCTCCTCAGGTGACACCAGTCTCACACCGACCTCTGCACCATGGCCAGTCTCTTTTCTATCACAGCACAGGGACACTCAGCCGTAATCACCCATCCCATCAAGGCTGAATGGGCTTTTATGCTACATATATAGAAGGAAGGTGCAAAAAACCTACCTTAATATTCCAGATGGTACCTAATCCCTTCAACTCTCCTGGAGAGGTGCTTTTCATTTCCAAAGAAAAGTGAGTTAATGTTCTTGCCAGTACTGTTAATCAGAGCAGTAAAGCCTCTTTTCATCACGCAGGGCCCAGGTGACTGTTTCCAAGGGATTAGCTGTTACTTCATTTAGTTCAGTAAAGGGTTTATCTCAGCCACGTTCACAAAGGCCGACTATGAAGACATTCGCCTGCTGAATTCCCGCGGGCTGACACCTCGTGCAGCCACAGGGCTCAGCGCACCGGGGGAAGGCATGAAATGATGAGTGTTAGGAGTAGGGAATTTTTCACTGGTCTTTGGCACAAGAAGCCAGGGCAAGAGACAGATCTTTGAGGGATACAGCCACCACCAGCTGCCAGCAGACTGGGCTCTCCAGACGAGAGAAGGGTGAGGAAGCCAGGGGCAGGAGAGGGAAGATTTTCAGAGGCCCCTCCAGGGCAGGCACCAAGTCTTTTGGTAATCAGTCTGCTAATGGTCACAGCAGCTGCTGTCAGGGACATCTGGTTGACAAATCCATGAAACATATTCCAGAGAGCCTCTGAAAATTGCATGGAGTGAAACCATTGGACTTTTGCCACCAACTTGAATCTAGAGCTCAGTCAGACTCTACTGAACACTGTGAGCAAGTAGTGCTAAAGGAAGCACTGGTGTCTGCAGCCACCCTGAGGGTTTCAAAGGAGACAAGTGGTTAGGCATCCGGGCTCTTCTCAAAGCAGTGCAAGCTTCCAGCTGATGGAAAGGAATTATGTTTTAAAAATCTAGATTCTGTGCACTGCTGTTCCCTCTGGCATTGATCAAGCATTTCAATTCTTAACTCGCTGCCTCCTCTATCTTCTCGAGCAACAACTCAGGTTTTCATTAGTGTCAAGGACAAACACTGAAGCTTTGGGACTGCTTCCTAAACTCTTCAGGAGACCAGAGGGAAATTCATATTTTTCCTCTTAGTCATTGAGAAAGCAGGCAGGGGTGGGGCTGGAAAGACTTACAAAGCCCTGTGTGCCCAAGGAGAAGAAATTCCACTCTGATGCTGCCTCCCCAGCTCCCCCCAGGCTTGCAGAGGGCTCTGCTGGCATCCCACACCAGCTGGCCGAGCACTCACTGCCTGCATTGTGCCAATACAGCTGCCTGCAGCCCCGGAGAGCGCTTTTATAACAGCAGTGTCAAGTGGCTGAACGAAGAAGTATCAGAAAAGAAGGCTGGAAGAAGAACGCCTGAAGATACCAGTGAGCAGGACCTCACCGGGCGTTCAGAAGAATGACAAAGGCTGTTTTCACAAATGGAGGGGGGAAATAAAGGAGAAATGAGACTGGAGACTGAAAACAATTTCCTAGTGTTTGGCATGCTCTAAAATTAGTGCTGTAATGGATCTCATCAGCCAGCATTTATTTTCCATTCTAAAGACAAGAATTCAAATAAGCAAGCTGCAGCAAGAAAAGCTCATGCTTAGCTGAACAGCCAACCTCTGACACAGGCAGCAACTCAGACCCAGCTATTCCATTCCTGCTGTCTCTTGCTCTGTGTTTTTGTAAACGGCAACTCAAGTTGGAGGCCCATTTTGCTTGATCACATCACAAAACCCCGCCACTTCAGAGGTGACAGAGCCTCTGGAGCAGGGGGGGTCAGGCTGCCCATGGCAGAGGCACTCTGGAGGTTTGCTGCATTCATACAACTGTGAAAGACAACTGAAGGAGACCCAAATTTATTTATTCTGCCTGGACCAGACCTAAAGCAGCAGGTTACACACCACACTTTGAGAAACCCCTGCTGTTAATCATCCTGACAGATCTCACTCCTGTTGTCCCCAAGGAACAAGCCCTGCTCACCTGGCTCATGCCTGGACAGGGCGACCCCGGCAGCTCTGCCGTCTTGCTGACGGCACAGGGGCACAGGGCCAGCTCTCACCCAGCTGAGCTCCAACCCAGTCTGGCCCCAAAATCCCACACATGGGTTGCCAGATCCCAGGAAGATGTGCTGGTACACATCAGCATCCCACTGTGCTGATAGGCATGCCTTGAGGACCTGGCCCACAAAGCTCTGGCACAAACAAAGGCTACATGTTTTTTAACTGAAAAAACAAACAGCAGATTATTGCAGGCCTCATCTTTCAACTCTTACAGCTATACTCCCTCTCTCCAAACATGCACACCCCACAAGGCTGCAGAGCACCAGGGACATGCAGCACTGATGGGTTGCTCTGGAAAGGCCACCAAGCTCAGCCAGAAGCAGCAATGGGAGCACTGGTGTGACACATCCATTGCTCTTTCAAAGTTTCAGAACAAATCCCCGATGGCAGAGGAGAACTGGCAGCATCACTCAGCTATGAGGTGTCAGAGATATTTCAGGCAGCCAGATATTCCCATGCAGAAACCCAGAAAAAAAAGTCACCTCCTCACTCCCCCAGCTGCCTCTCTTTGCATTATTGCTAACATGGATGTGACTCACTAGAGTTGGGTTTATATTAAACTCCCGAAACAGATTGTTTGGCTGTTATGTAAATCCAGTAAATGTTAAAATACTAGAATAAATCAGTCAAGCAGTTACCATAGTCAGCTCTCCAGAGACATCCAAGAGTTTGTTTTTTTTTTTTTTTAAAAAAAGAAAGGTGGCAAGAGATGAAGGGGGTGGAAAAAATAATATAAAGAAAAAAATCACAGGAGTGGGAAAGCTGTGCTGGTGGCTACAGTATCTGTATCAGCGCTGCTACCAGTGTCCTGCCCATCTACATACAGGCAAATCACCCAACTGCTGATCAGCACAGATGAAGTTATGAAGCATCACCTGCACAAAACACAAGCTCTGTGTCAGCAGGACTGCCTCCTTACCATGCCACATGAAACAGCAATGCGACCTCAGGGGATGCCAGTATGATAGTGCTGATACTAAGGATAGGACTTCAGCCATACTATGCTTTACAATAAACACAAAACTGGGCATGAAGGTGCTACTTCCCATCCTGTCACTGGGAGGGAGGTTCTGCTTTAGGAGCTGTCCCTCTCCCACAGACCAGAGGGCATCTGCCACCTAGAGAAAGTCTCCTGCTCACAGTGACATCAGCAAGCAGGCACAGGAACAGATTTTAAAATTTGCAAACACAAGTGTTTTTACCAGAAACCTGACTCCAGGATTTTAAACAGTCTACCGGCCAAAGGATTAGTCAGAAAATTATCTGGCAAATAATCTGCAACAATAAGCAAAAGCAGAGCATATCACCATCTGCTCACAGATACCTCCTAAGATAGAAATAAGGAGCCTTCAAATTCAGGTCTTCACTTTGTATCCAACTGTTGATAGCCAAGCCATCGTACTCAAAATGCTCCTGTACCTACATCAGCAACAAAAAAGGAAGCAGGTAGAACCCCAAATCTTCGTTGTACTGTAAAGCATGTTAGCTGAGCTGTCACTTGAATGGGCCACGTGGCTCAGCCCGAACACCTGCTCAGCTTCACGGGCTGCCCCAAGTGCCTCATTCCCCATCATACTGAAGGGCAGCTGGAGCCCCTCCAGGATTAGCAGACCATTGGGCACATCTGGGCGGGCACATCTGGGCAGGGGACAGTGACCCGCCTGGCCTGTGCTCTGGCAGACTACAAGCTCCATTTCTAACTGCCCCAGAGATGTGACTGTAGAGCAACATAGTCACAGCATTAAAATGAAGCTGAAGAGATCACCGAGTTCTGTTTAATTAAATATAGTCTGGGAAAGTCTTTGCTTTTGTTAAACACTGCCTCAAAAGAACAGAGCTGAGTAATCCACCAATGGGGAAAAACATATTCTTTAGCTACAAGGTGTTATTATTATAGGCTTAATATCAAAACGGCTTGTTCAGCTTATAATAGTAGACTGGAACAAATGCTCCCAGCCTTGGCAAGACTCAGAGATACTTTTACACACCTACATAAGCACTTGAGGTTCATATGGAGAGGAGTCTCCTGTCTGGAGCGGTAAGGCACTGACTTGCACCAGGTTTCCATGGCACAGCAAAACTGGTTAGACAGATTACAGCAGAGTGTGCATGTTGTAATGGGCACCAAGAGGGACAGGAGCCAGCACTGCAGCAAGGCCAGGGCAATCAGTGGCAGGAATTGATCTCATTGACCAGGGCCAGCAGCATTACAGATGGGTGGCTGCAGAAACTCCAGGCATGGACAACACAAGCATGGGCCATCAGGGAAATGCTCTGCAGGTGTACTGAATACTGAGGGCACCTTGATTAGCACCATATGTTCAACACTGAACCTACACCCTGCCTAACTTCGGGCTACTGCTTCCTCACTTTCCACTTCTGCAAAACAGAGATGCTCACATATAAACACAGGTAAAAGGCTTTGGAGTGGCGGGTTAAGCAGTATTACTGCTACTGAGTCTGTCCTTGGGGAATCCAAGCTGCAGCAAGCAGCCACCGATTGCTCCGTGCTGGTGCAGCACTGTGGGGGCTGGCGAGGCCTTGCTGCCACCAGCGCCCACTCTCCTCCCCGCAGGCACAGCTAGCCCCAGGCTGACTCCCATCTCAAACACCTAAGCCATTACAAATAATAATTGCAATAATCTAAGACTTCCTGAGAAACCATGGCATGCAAGTCTCTTTTTGAGCATTCAGTGAAGAAGAATCTCTCACAAGTTGAAAAACAAACCCTTTCTCTGTCTTTAATTGCTAATTAAATGCATTCATTGTATTCAGATCTCATTTTTTGTGCATAATGTTTTGTCCATCTGTTTGATTAAAAAAGAACCCAACCATCCAGCTTCATTAAGCTAATTAGATGCATTCAGCCATTGGTTAATATTCTGAAGTACTTTACAATTATTCTCCCCAGTTATTAAGTCTCCTCTGAGGATTTTATTTTCTGTGCTGCACTCTTTATTAACCAGCTCCCAAGTCAAACTGCATTTGCCCACTCCTTACCCACATGCAAACATCCCACCAACTCCTTCAGTGGTTTGTGATTCAAGACACAGATAAATTCCATGCCTGGATCTGACACTGGCCTCAAAACAGCACCTTTCTCCCTCTGTGGAACAGGAGTTCAACACTGCCCACCCAGGCACTGCTGGAGGATGACGCAGTGTTAAAAAGAGCACCACAAATTCTGTTCCCTGGGGAGCTGTGTCCAGCTGAAAACTGTAGGATTATTTATCTTTCCAATATTTCTCTGTTCCATATTTACTCCCCCCATATTAACTTTTAAAGGCAAAAATTGTCTCAAAGGCTCAGGACTACAAACCCAAGTGCACCATACTAGAGGATGAAAACCAACACCAACTGAACTGGTGTAGCAACAGTACGGCTGTATGGCATCACCCAAGGTCGCCTTGCTGGCAGTCCTGTGAAGAAGGTTTCTATGGTGTCTTAGGGTTCAGGTTTCTGTCCTAAATTGTGGTCAGGAAAGGTACCTGCATCCTGTACCCCTAACACGCCAGTCTCCCCAAGCTCTCTGCTCTATCACATAAAGCATGCTGCAGCTCTCAGGCTCGGTCTCTACCTATCACAGTATCACTGCCTCACAGCTTCTCCAAAATGACTGAAGCTTTGGCCAGTATTGCCCCCACAGCGGCCCAGCCCCCAGCCAGAGTGGTCCCTGCTCAGCCTCAGAAATGGTCACAGGACAAGGATCCTCCAGGACCAAGCACTGTGGGCAGGCAAAAGGAAAGAATGGCACTAGAAGGATGGCAGGAAAGAGACTGAAGATGAGAGAAGCAGCATTAAGTCATATTATCCCGGTACGAGCAGAACTAATGACTGGAACCTCCCACCTTTCCCACACTGTAACATCTTCTTCCTCTACCCAGCCATCCATTTCCATGAAAACTTATAACAAATCTTTGCAGCCTTATCTACTTGCAAGACCCTTGAGCCCAGGACAAAGGCTCCCAAAGCTGACAGGTGGCAGGGTGGGAGACAGGACACAGCAGACATCTGGCTTGTCTTCTGCACAGGGTCTGGTTTCAGAAAGAAATCAGGTTAATATATTTTTTTTTTTTTTTTTACAGCAAGTTCTGATTTACATGGTTCTAGTCCCACCTCCCATCTTGAGAAGGACCTGAAATAGAATGATGAAACTCTGCAGTCATGCGCGTTATGGACTCATGACTGCTTTTCCTTCCTGAACCAGCACAAAGTTTGAGATGTAGGTCAAAAGCTTCTAGAAAACAAGCCGGCAGATAGTTGATAAGAAAAGCTGTACTGAGTCAGGACACATATCTACCTTGCCCTGATTTCTGCCTCCAACAGGGGCCGGTAGAGGATGCTTGGAGGGGTGCTGGTACAGAAATTAAGAGCTTAAAAATAGTAATGATAATCAGGAAAAGTTTAGAGTTTGTCCTCCTGACAGCACCTCCCAGCTTCAAGCAGTCACTCAGAGAGCATCTCCTAATTCATCTACCACCATTCTGAAGCTATTTATTTTTTCAGCCTCTACAACACTTAAGGGAATTGAGCGCTGCAACATGACAAGCACTGCACAGAAAGCACTATTGTGCCATACCTGCCAGCCACACAGCAGAGCTCAGGTACCCCCAACACCCATTTCACATGATATTAGAGGATAAACCCCCCCACACACATTCACTGCCCCGTGGTAGACCCCATGGGTCAGCAGGAAGCCAACACAAATACTCCACACAGTGTTACAGAGCAAGAAGGCCTAGGAAGGGAAGATACTGTCCTCTTCTATTTGCTTCTTCAATCCCAGCCCAGCCACCATTATTTGGATTTAGAGAAAACAGCCAATTCATTCTCTCAGTATAAAAGGTGGTTACAATTGCAAGAAATCACTTGCTGGTAATTTAACTGAAGGAGGAAGAAATTTAGAGGTTGATGCAGCTGTGATTTGATATGGGCTGACCTTGGGCCTGAGGAAAACCTTAATGACATTTCCTTCAGGCCAGTCTGTTCTCCTTGGTTCACACTGTAATTAGCTTTCTCTTTTTGACATCCAGGCAGAGAGCCTAGACCAGCACTTGAAAATTTAGCCAGGCTATTACAACTTTTCAATAGCCTGGCAACAGCACCAATTAATATAGAGCTCACTGACCCACTGTGCTTAATGCTGTAAGGCACACTGAAAGGAAAACTTTGGCTCAAAGAGCTTAGAATCAAAGCAGGCATTAAAAAGAGAGCTTAAGAAATTATCCCCAAAGGCCAGTGCATTTAAGTGGATGCTCAACTTCCTTGAAACTCTAGTCCCAACTGGCATCTGCACAAAAAAGCATACTATGTCTATTTAGGGAGCAGCAGCAAGGGAAACCCTACCAAGTGACACAGGGCTATAGTTTGAGGTGTGATTTGTCAAAAGGCTCATACAGTGTAACAGCATCTGTGACATACTGATGACTGACTACCCCTCAGCAGATGAATCACACTCCCAGATTAAAAAAAAAAAAAAAAAAAAAAGATGATATTTTGTTCCTTCCTTAATGCTTCCTTTCATTTGTCTTCCAGGTTTGGAGCCTTACAGATTTAAGGTTTTGACCATTTTCTCTGATCCCAAGGTATTTCTGTATGCCATTTATAAATGACAAGGTGAAAGTCACCCAGTTACAGGACTCCAGCAGGTCTTGAAGGCACCCAAATACCATGCTCCAGCTGCACACACAACTCAGTTTGGCTCTGTGAAACTTACCCAGGGAGCATAACAGAGAGATCTGAAAAGCTGCAGGCAAGGTGGGACCACCAGCTCCCCACTGCCCCTTCACGAGTGCACAGCTTTTGTGAAATCTTACTCCAGCTAGACTGAACAGCCAACAGCTCCACAGCCCTCCAGAGAAGGGAGGGATTTAGGATCAGGCCTCACTCCTGACAAGCTCTGCCTCCCCCAGCCTTCCCCTGGGGACGTAGTCAAAACCAAAGGGAGAACACCAAGGGCTGGGTCTGAGGTCCTGGGAAACACAAAACAAGCTGCTCTTCTGCATCTCCCTTCCCCTATCACCAGCAGTATTTCTTCATCTTAGCCCCAAGGAGAAGTTAAAATTGCCAGGGACTAATTCAGGCTGTTCTTAGGGTACCACCAAGGAATAGGTGAGCTCTGCTGCACATCCCGCTGGCCATGAAAGAACCAAGGGGCAAACAGCTGACAAAATAATGCCCATGTTAGTCAAACTCAAGAGCAGTGCTGGCTTTCAGCCAGGGGTTACTCCAGATTTGCTGTGTCCTGTATCTTGGCTGCCTTACACACTGCTTTCCTCACTCATGTCCACAGCAGAGACAATGATCTTGTCCCTCTGCTGAAAGGGCTACAGGTCCCAACAGGAAGAACACAAGGCTGCAGACTTCCAAAGGGACAAATCTAGTGCTTCACTTCCCTGAACTCCCTTTATTCAAGCTGAATCCACCTCTTGCCACTGACTCCAGGCACCTTCCCAGCATACTGTTTCAGGGAAACTGGTTGGTACCCACAGGAGTGGGAAGCGCCATCCCACCCACCCGTCCCCTATTAACCCAAGCAGTGCCAGCAAGGTGGTGGCAGGTCCCATCTCCCTACCTCCTGCTGAACAGTGCGACCCAGGTGATCTGTGCCAAAGCCGGTAACAGCAACAGCAGCTCCACAGCATTATGCAAACTAGGAATTTACATCCTCCAGTGAAACCACTAACCCACTCCCCAGACCCAAAAATCTCTTCAGTGGTTTCTTCTTGGAATCAGCCAATGCAACAGCCAACCCAGAGGCCAGGAGTAGGACACTACTGCCTGGGAGAGACCTGCAGCAGTACACAAATGCACTGCAGAAAGGACCCCCCTCACTCCCAGTCTTCCTTTTTGTTTCCCTTAAGATGATGTCTGCAGCTAAATGAACACATTACAGCAGAAGTTTTATTCTTAATTTATCCCTTGGGTGTTTTACTGACCCTACTAAGAACTATATTTAAACATGCAATTTCCTGACTAGGCTCATTTGCAGTCCCTTCCCCCCTGGCTGCCTGGGCAAGTCTGGCCCAGAATCCAATTAGCTACTACCACCCTTTAAATCAAAGGAATTAAAAAAATTCAAACAAGAAAAATAAAATTAAGCATTTTAATTACATCATTCTTATTATATGTCTAAATACTTACAACTCCCCTGATCTCTGGGAGGTGGGCTTGAAAGGCTAGAAAAGCAGCAAGTTTCCAAGCAGACAAAATTGTAGCCAGACCAAACAGTTTGACAGGAGAGAGACTCTGCCCACCCTAATCATCAGAGCACTTTTGGTCTAATACACTGCAGAGCCAGATGCAGGACCTGCCTGGCCCCAGGGGAAGGAGCAGCTGCTCCCCAGCAGCTGGGAGAGGTGAGACAAGCCTCATACCTGAAGGAGCAGCCAGCTGCAGTCCATCTGTTTTTAAGGAACCTCCTTTCATCAGCACCACCCCAAGATGCCCAGGAGGTGTCATGACCACAGTTTTCAGAGGAGCCTAAAGTGAAGTGACCTGAAGCCCACAGACACTTTGGGCATCCCTTCAGCTAGGATCACAGCTCGTGGCAGCTTCGGTATGGGGAGTGGGACTAGGACAAAGAACAGCCAGGTTGTGGTTTACACTTGGTCAGAGACAGCTATCTTCCACAGACAAGCCCAGAGAACACCCACTTCTGTTTCGAAGTGACCCAGCAATCAGAACACTGGTTTGCTTCTGGGATTTTGCTAGTGTCACACTTGACCAGTTTCAGCTGGTCATGGTGGCAGACACTGCAGCAGCTGTACTGTGTTCCCTACAGCACAGCGCAGGAACAAGGCAAGGAGGATGTAGATTCCCAAGGCCATGTATCCCAGGCCTTCACCAGGACAGAGGGGTGTTTCACTCCTTTCCCTATCACATCCTTTACAGCTCCAGCTTTTGCAAGTCAGGCTCCCAAATGAGCGTTGCTGTGGCTCTTCAGACTTAACAGTGATCTCAGTGCTTCTCCAGAGTCCCTTTTGAGCAGGCTTCTCCAAGCCCCTCCTGCTCAGCAGCCTGTGCTCCCGCTCTTGGCTTCCCACCTGCCTCCAGGAGCTGCTCAGCTGATCCCCACAAAGCCTTTGGCTCCAGTAAGTCTCCACAGAACTGTCTAGCCAGAGGATGGGGCTGTGCAGGGCTGGAAGAGCCAGGCCCTGTGAGGTTGGAAGCCATCAGGAAAGCAGACATGCCATTTGCCCCAGAGCTGGCTGACTACAAATGCCTCGGCCTGGACACTGGAGTTCCCAACTGCCAGCACTGCTCAGCTTGGGAGACACCAGGGCTGCAGAAAGGCACAGAGGAGGCCAAGGACTTTGGAATAGCCAAGGTGCTGCTGGAAATAGTGCTTCTCAATGTCAGCAAGTAAGGAGTTGCTGAGATGGCTTTGCTTCGAGGTATTAACTGTCCAGGTACAAGCAAGCTGCCTTCAGCTGCTGGCAGGAGCTCTGTCCATCCTGAACAGTGCAGCCACCTGTACCTGCTCCTGGAAAACACAGGGGCTTTGCTCAGACATCCTGCCCTTCAGGAGCCAAACCTGACACCAAATCAGGGAACTGCAGAAATCCCACAGATGAACCAAAGAACTCTTTTAGGAGAGAGTGTTAAGAGAGCGCAGCCTCCTGGGGAACGGAGCAGGAAAGGGCTCAGTATGAGTCACAGGCTTCTTGCCAAGGAAGTAGAACAAGAACTGCAGAAGCACCAAGTGATCCACAGGTCATGACAGTGGAACAGACAGTTTCAAAGAGGCACAAATCAGTACACTGGCATGGTGGGAACAGGGATGCTCTACAGGAGGAAGGATTCCCAAAATAAATGTATTAAAGCACAACAATGAAATATCTTTCTTCATTGACTCCCCAATCCCACACCCTTCCTTTAGAGGGGAGCAGATACACACAGACAGAGCTGTCAGGCAGTTTTGTAGAAAACCAACAGCTAGTAAGAACAATTCCCCAGGAGATGAACAATTCTGAGCCACCTTCCTCTTCTCTTGCATGCAGCTACACTGACAACTTGCAAAAATGTTCTGCAGAGCTCCCTAACATGCTAGAAACCAGTTTGATGGTGAAGTGTCAGCACATTTCTAGGTTAGTAAAAGCTGAGGCATGGGAGGAGAGAGGGAAAGAAGGAGACTGATTGTCTTAGACAAAGACTGGAATGGATTTCACAGCAGGAAAATGTTTCAGGCCAAGGAAATACTTATTAATACCCAAAAAGCATGGATTACTAAAGACTCTGGAAGGCTTCCTTCCCTCCACATGAGCTTAGTGTAATGAGACTCTCAGGACTTTGCAGTAACCACCACATACCCTTAATGAATCCAGGTGGTTTTATCCAGCTCACAGCAAAAATTCAAAAATAACTTAGCACTGCAGCCACGCCATTAGCAGGAGGCTGTTTCACCCATTGCGAGGAGCAAGGAAGGGCAACCAGCCTCAGCCCTGGGAGCAGCAAGGGCCATGGACCTCCCTGGGAGCAAAGGGAAGGGGCTTCCCCAGGGAAGCTGGGCAGGCACTGACCCAAAGGCAGCCCAGCACCGCACTACTCCGGAGTCAAACCAGAAACATCACCTTAGCCAACAGCCAGCCCCGTGGTCTTGCATCCCCAGAGCGTCTGCAGTCCTTTGACTCAGATCTGGAAGCTTATTTTCCATTACTGTGGCATCTCAGACACAGTTATCACCTGTGCCTGATGCTGTACAGAGAAAACACTGGTCCCTGCTGTGAAGTTTATGCTCTTCACACAGGAAGTAATGAGGCAAGCAGACAGATGTTTGGGAGAGGATGAAGAAAGCCATACTGGTTTTGCTCGTTCATTCATTTGGTGGCTGGGAGGATGGGCCACAGAAGAACTGATTCCCACGGGTGGGGCATCATCTTACATTGCCTTTTGCATCTGTGACAATCATTCTGGATGGCAGACAGATACATTCGGGTGGAACAGCCATTTTTTGGCTCACTGGAAACAGCAAACCCTGAAAATTAATAAAAATTGCCAGTTCCATTTTGCAGTCTGACGTAAATCAATCTGATTGGCCTGATCTGCCAACTGAGAGCACTAAAGTTCGTGACCACTACGCTGCAGGACAAAGGCAGGCAAAGCCCACATCACACCCTTGAGTGCACTGGGCTGGCAGCACTGTAGAGGAAGCTACGAGCCCTCTCAAGTTTGCATAAAACCCTTCCTTCTGCCTCTTTCCCTACTTGTTCACACTTCCCCAGCCTTTCCTCCGCCAGTGCTGCGCACACGAGACAAGCTGAGCCAGAGGACCTTGTTCTCACCGTGCCAACGACTCGCACCCTGCACACGCAGTAACCCCATACCCCAGCCCTGAGGCAGAGGCGCACATTCTGTTCCCTCGGTGCTCAGCAAGGGTTGGCCTGACAAGCTGCACTCGGACATCTTCCACTTCTCCAGAGCTGTGCCTCAGCCCGGGAACGACGCGCGGACACAGCAAAGCAAAACATCCCCCATCTCCTGTCTGTTTTACACTCGGCCTTGCAGAGCTGGGAGCCACAGCTGTCATTAACCTTCGTCAGTCAAGCTACCTGACAGCTACAGAAGGGTCACTTCAGCATCAAATCATCTCATCAGCAAGAGGTCAGTGGATGAATCTGCTGTCCTCATGCTGCCACACCATTGGCACGGGCAGACCCAAACCCTTGGTTCCAGCACAAGTATTATCACAGAACAGCACTACCCAGACAGCATTACCAGAAGCAGGTGTTAGGAAGTGACAAAATTAAGACTTGATTTCTCTAAGTGGCTGGCTTATGCATGCGTCCTGTAATAACTTGTCACAGCAACACTACACGGGGTCCTCCTGCCTTTCAAGCACCTCTGTTTCTTCGGCACAGAGCTACCACCGTCTTCTATATTACCAGTATCCAAACCCTGCTCTCTCTCCTTCCCTCTCAGATTTTCCACACTGAAGACAGGGAAGGGAGCTCTGAAGAAGCAGAATAAACTTTTCCAAGGCTGCACTCAACATCCTTGGGGGGCAACAAATCCATCCTTTTTCTTTCATGTTACCGTCAATCACTTTTCACATCCTGCAGCAAAGAAGCCTCCTTCCCTAATGGAGCGGTGCTTCATCCTCAGATCACATTGACCCTGGGTTCCTAATAAGGAGGCAGCTCACACACCTGCCAGCTTCTTGTCCGCAAACAGGCAAGGTCCCATGTGCTGGGGTTGATGAGGGGAAGGGAGGGTCTGGTGGCAGACACCCAGTATGAAGCAACAGTTATAAATCCTCTTCTAGCAAGGGTCCCTTTGAGCATCCCAATTTCTCTCCAAGAGCCCGTATCAGAGCAGCTAATCAGACTAAGATCACCAGCTGCATCTAGCATGTGAGGAGGTCCAGAGGCAGAAGAAAAGTTCTAGTGATGCCTGCGTGTTGCCAGTACCATGGTAAGGAAGCACAAAGGCAGGAACTAGTTGAGAGTAACTTGACAGAGCTGGATGCAGCAGCAGAACAGCATGGGAGCTGGTAATTGGAGCCAGCCTCAGGTAGGTATGCAAAGCTGTGCTGGCACATTTTTTTTCTGCTGCTGCCTGATTCCTTCAGCTTTAGCTACTGTAAATGTGACAGCCTGAAACTGTGGGCTTCATGAGGCTGTGCCCATGCTACTTATATATTAAAAAATCCTATCCTCACCAGCCCTTTTGCTGGTTTAGAACTCACTTCTATTCTATAAAAACCTGAACTACTGACTAGAGTGGGAGTGGGGAAAGGAGAGACAGACACCCATGGTAGTCTCTCATGTCTAAAGGGGATCAACAGCAAAACAGTCTTTGAGTTAATATGTACACCATGCAAAAGCAGGGCAGAAACCAAGACAAACTATGGGGTGGCTGGTCCAAGCTTTGCTGCCCTCACAGGACTGCAAGATAAATAGTGAATAATCTCTGCAATAGAGGGACAGCTGAAAAATACAAGCCACCAGCAGGAGAGCAGCATCTGACTGCAAAGCACTGCTCCAACACAGTACCCAGCTGTCAAAGGTAGGCACTGAAGTCCAGGTCACCAGAATATGATGATCTCACACCCCTCGGTACCACTGATTCACACCTTCATCAGTCACAAATGCAACACTAACACATCCTCAGAAAGTGTTATTCAGACTGGGCTTCCACAGCGCTTCTTTATTCCTCCCCAGCTGAGCCCTCATGCCTGCTCCCAGCTTAACACCCATGCTAAGCATTTAATGTTTGGGTCTATCTATGACTTGGAGCTCCAGGTTACCAAGGAAATCTGCAGCCAGAGGAAACAACTGAATGAGTCTTCTTTGTCTTAATTTAACACGCTACATACCAAATCATCCTTCTCCACTTGAAAGCCTTGTGGGTCTGTAGGGCTTGAACTCTAAGCATGCTACATAGAATCAACAGCCACACCAGAAATCCATGTAAAGTAAATACCAGAGACAAGTTTTTCCTCTGAAGTTGAAGAAAATGTTATCCGCACAGCTGTGCAAAGTCAGGAGTCTTGCCCTGCACAGTTTCCCCATGGGAACAGGCACAAAACATCCATCCAAAATGTGTCATTAATGCTTTGTCCTCACAAGGTCACACAATTATGGAGCCACTTGGCTGAGAAAAAACAATAACCAGACCTCAGAAACATTCATGGGATATTGCACAGGAACTGAAGGTTTCAGGGAGCTGCCCTCTTCCTCCAGACCTTGGCACATAGCTCTGTGCTCTTGGTGGCTTAATACAGACCCCTCTGCCCCATCTCCGCTCTGCAGCAAGGACTTCCATCACAACCCCAGGCTCTGCTGCCAGCTGAAAAGGATGGGACAGTCCTCCTCACTTATACTGGTATGAGTGGAAGCTATTTGAGACAGGGAATTGCAGAAGGTAACAAAAAAGTGAGGTAATGAATTTGGTTTCACTGACCTCAGGGGAGCAGCTGCTGCTCAGCACCAGTATCAACAGAAATGAAGGCTGGACTTCCATGGCTTTCCTACTTGTCCAAGACATACACACCTGGGTGCTCTGCAGAGAGTACAGGAAAGGGGAAGGCTACCTATATCTCAAAAAGACACATATTCAAGTGCTGCTTCAGCAGCCAGTGGCACATCACAGCCTCACTGTTTACACTCACACCAGAATAATTAGAGTAGTCACTGTTAACTAGCTAACAACTTCACCATAAACTCTCTGAACAATAATGAAGAATTAATCACAATATTTCACAGCCTTCCCTGAACACAGCCACCAATCTACAGAAGCACTGAACCACCTTGGAGGCAAACAGGCTAAATTAATCCCACATGACTTCTGGTAAAAAGAGCAACTATTTCATAGGGACTCCCCCTAAAATAATGCCTGCCCAGGGCAGCAACCCAAAAGAAAAAAGTCCTCAAACCACACCTTTATCCACAAGGCATGACCCAGCTCATGTGCTGACTACCATCAAGAAATAAAATACAAGGGTTCATATTCAGCCAGATTCACTCCCTAAACCAGCAGGTTCTGGGCTAAGAAGCTCCCAGGTGCCATGTGGCAAATTTCCCTTTCATCTGCAAGCCTCAGTCCACAGAGAATTTGTGTCCTCAGAAGGTTTTGACCTTTCAGGAGAACTTCCCCATCCAGAGACACCAGCACATAAAACTCTCTAATGTAATCTCTTTGACACTTATGACAAATATTTATGCTTCTCCATTTCTGGTCATATCACTTATGTCAAAAATAAAACTGAAAACTGCAACCGAACAGGAAAATGTTTCTAAAGACTTAATACAGTAGGAAAAGTGACCAAAAAATCCAGACTGGAAATTCCTAAGCAAGTTAGAAATGCAAGTTATGCAGTGCTTGACTATACCCCATCTATAAAATTATTGTATTTTTATAGGGTACAGGGAAAAAATAGACTGGAAAGCAACACAGTAGCTGGAAATTAGGAAAATAGGAAAGGTTGAGTTAGATTTTCAGATGGATTTTTTGATAGCCCTGATGTTTGATTCTGGAAAAAAAAAATGCAACACTTGCTAATTCATAGCAACCCTTGAAGTAATGCACAAGCCTTCCCTAGAAGCCCACAGGAGACCTCCCTGTTTCACCACATCTCTGGTTTCATCTCTTCTCCCCTGTGCCTGTCACCAGGTGCCACTTCTCAACCAGATCAGCACCAAGGGCCCCCATCTGTAGAACAGGCAGCTCTGGGCCTGGGGCACACCACACCAGCTGGTGCAGGGCTGCAGCTCAGGGCCTGAGCTGCTCCATTTCATGACAATTCTGCAACATCCTGGTCTGGTGTAGATGTCCCTAATTGAGCATGTTTCTGTTATTAAGGCTCAATCCTTAAAGCCACCACCTGTGGCCAACTACACAAGCCTGAGAAACATCTGACTTTCTGAAGAGCTAGAAACATGCATGTACACTTGCACCTCACCCACCACCACAAATCAGCAGCCACTCACCCACACATCCATGAAGTCATTGCAGCTTCTTCCCACCATTATCTTTCCAGATTAGTATCCTACCCTGATTTATCAATTATCAGGATTTCTTCTCTTTAGATTTCAAACATTTTTCTCCAACCATGCTAAGCTTAACCACCATCTTAAAACAACATGCTTGACTACATTACATTATTTAATATCATTCATTTATCTGCTGTACCCAATGCTTTGATGCTTTATCTATCACAAATATCACTAACCAACCTTCAGATCTGCCATGATGACTGTGTTATGTCAACGATTGCTTCTGTACACTTCAATCATCCCCACCGCTTTTACAGTCAGCTACCCACATTCATTTCTTCAACTGCGTATTTTCTGATGACCGGGTCACCTCCCTGCATGTTAGATGCTTACTTCTCAAAGCAGGTGGCATCCTATGCCAAAAAACATAAAGGACTGGAGATCAGATCATGAGAAGAAACCATGAAAAGAAAGATGTAAGAGGAAGAATTTTGATACGGGTTACTGTGTAACTAGTTTTCCCCAGATGTTTCTGCTTTCTCACCTTTTAAGGTACAAGCCAATAGCATTTTATCTCATACCAGCTTTAGACTTGGAGTTTACACTGACAGCTCAGGCCTCGCTTTCGTCCAAAGGATGAAAGGATAACTTGCCTCCTTGATGGTTCTCAGCAAAGGGACAGGCTCAGCTTCCTGTCTTCTCCAACTGCGAAACTTCAGCAGCAGTGGCAGGGTTGAGTAGCAGGAAGCATCTGCCAGAGGCCATGCAGGAACAAGTATTCACATACATCCCCCCCCCCCCTCCCCCGACCCTGCCCCAGTCAAATTAGAGGTGGGTAAAACGCCACCCAGAAATCTTATTCACCCACCCTCCTTCACACTCAGGTGTTGGGAGAGCTCCTTCTACAGCCTGATGCTGCCCAAACCTGGGCTCTGCTGCTGACCTCACGCAAACCATTTTCCCTCCCACCTTTTGCCCACTTACATTGCCTAACTCTGTGTGCTCAGCATCCCCAGAGCCCTGAAGCCAAGTGTGTTCTCCCACACCAGCTGAGCCCACCTCCCTCTACCCCAGTGTTTATCAGTGCTTTGAGTGGCTGAACAGACCCATCGACACTCCACCTGCACGTCGGGGCAGCCATGGGTATGCTCTCTCCAGGCATCTTCCTAAGGCAGAGTGATCATGCATATTGATTTCAGAAGTTAGCAAACAAACTGTCTTCCACAACTCCAGCACAGACAAAATCCTCACACTGACCTCCCCACCAACACACATCCCTTCCTCTCCACTAGCTTGGCATGCTCTGATTTGCAACAAATTTATCCTCTCTGCCCCTCAGCCAGGCAGGTATGTCCTCTGGAGACCCGAACCACCCTGTTAGTAGTCCAAAGAAGCCATCTAGCACCCCCAATCTTTTCCTGAAATCTCCTACAAAAGAAGTTTCTCCTTCCTCTGCTCTCAAGTAGCAATGACCCTATAAAGGCTCTTCGAAGGTCAGCTCTGACACTTAACAGGAGACCTGGCCTTCAGACAGGACTGTTCTTTCCACAGTTTGGGAGAGGCTGGCACAAATGACTGGGTTCGTACACCCTTCAGTAACTTCAGGGATCAAACACCAGCAAGAAGAGATGCTGCACTCTGACAAGCAGACCCTTGGCTGAAGTACAAAGCTCAGCATGGTGCCACCTCTTCAAACCCAGCCAAGGTCTAAACCACATAAGCGTTTGTGGCGACTGCTACCTAAACAGTGCTTCTTCCTCCAGCACACAGCTACAACTGTCCTTCCAAATACCTCCTCTGCCGCAGGCTGATGAGATTCCCACTGTAGCCACCCCACAAGGGAAAAGAAATCCTACAATCCCTTCCCAGAAAAAGAAAGCAGGGCTTTGAAAGGCTGGTTAGTGCAAGCACGATTCATTGTACCAAGCAAAGCCATTCAGGGCTCAATGAACACCCCAATTAGGGGGCATCTGTGCCCCCAGCAGCACAGGCTTTGAAAGCCATGGCAGAAGTAAAGCACCAACAGGCTGTGTGAATCAATGGGGTGCCTCGGCACTCTCTGGAGCAACGCTAGCACAGACAGGGTCCCCTTGCAGCTCAGCTCCAGAGCAGACTGGATGAAGCACCCTGCCCACCCGCTCTGGGCCAGGAGCTGTCCTGGGAGCATACGCACCCGCACACATCCCACTCCAAGCACTCCAGCTCTTCTTCCCAAAAGCAAGGAAAAGAAATTGCTGGAGACAGTTCCAGATTGAAGGCAATTCATGCCAATGAACACTGCTTGCCTCAAAAAAGAAAACTATTAGGATCCAGTAGCCCAGCACTTACTGTGACTTAAAAGCCAAGCCTTCCTACCATATCAAACAATAACATGCCTGAACTCCTCGCTGGAACAGTAAGAGGCTGGTGCTTGTGCTCCTGGTTGCTAAGATCTGGCCTTCTCCAGGCAAAAGCCAAAGAAGCAAGCCCAGGAAAGCAATTTATTGCTATGCCTGGAGACTAATCCTACTCACACCATGCACCCCAGCCCGAGCACAGGGTGCAGCACGGCAAGCTGCGCCATGCGCAGGGACATGCTGGAGCACGGCCCCAGCATGCTGGCTTTGGTTTTTCTCTTCAAGCAACCGAGATAACGGCTCTCTGTTTGCCTTATCCAGTTTCAAAAGCAACACTTCAAAGCCATCCCATGTCAAATGCCAGAACAAATTGGAGCTGCCAGAGATGCCTCACAGGGAAAAAATTAACACATTATGGGAAGTGGCACTGTAAGCTTAACTTGGAACCACAGACTACCGTAAGTAGAAAAGCAACAGTTTCCTATTAAACAAAACCTTTTCCATTAAGTTACAACTACAAGTGAATGGTAATTTTAGCTCCATCAGAGCAGCTGAAGAAAGTGATAGCCCTGCAGAATCAGCAGTTTTCCTTGTTCACAGCATACAGGCCTTTGAGAGCTGCAGCTTATTTTCCCCTCAGAGACAAGGTAAGCAGAGAGAAGATAAGACCCTCTTCACACTAGCCTGGCCGCAAGGTGCATGCTCCGAGACACTGCCAGGGCAGGGCACCTCATACCAAAGCACTGACCCACGAGAAAATACAAACTCTGAGGAGCTCAGCGTGATCCCCAAGGGCAGCGAGGAGGATTAGGAAGCAGCGACAAACCCGCATGGAGCTCACCACACTTCTTACATCCTCCTCTGACTGCTCTCTCCCTCGAGAAAAGGGTGAGATGACTGGCGTGATTAGTAAATTGCTCAAAAAGCCCAGTTTTTTGAATGATTTTTTTTTGTTTGTTTTTTCTTCCCTATTTATTTTCGGGCTGGGTAGAAGCGACCGCTCTGGAACTGCGGCTGCCCGTCCCCACGGCGCATCCCCAGCCTCGCTGCGGCGGCGGAGCGCAGCTCCCGCAGCCCGGGGTGACGGCGAGCGGCTGCCCGGCAGAGCCCACCCGCACCGGCCACCCGCCCGCGGCCGGTGCGCACACCCGCTCCGACACCCGGAGCTCCCACCCGCCGCGCTGAGTAAACCCACGCGCGTGTGTGTGCGTGTGTGTGTCCCGACACACCCCTCCGCGCTGCACCTGCCCCACAGGCACGCCGGGGTGGGGCCGCCGCCCCGCGATGGGTTTGGAGGAAGGGCGGGCGACCCGCGGGGCGGGCAGCGCGGCCTAAGCGGCCCCTCAGCGCGCCCGGTGCCCTCAGCCCGCCCGGCGGAGCAGAGGAGCGGAGCCCGCCCCGGGAGCGCGCGCGCGCGCGCCCGCCGCCGCCCCGCGCGCTCGCGCTCACCTGCACCCGCCGCCGCCGGCCCCAACGTGACTCTGTTTGCAGCGCCCGGCCAAACTCCCCGGCCCCGCGCCCTATCAGCGCGCACCGCCCCCGCCCCCGCGCACCCTCCCATTGGCCAGCATTGGGGGGGGGGGGGTGTCTGAATCTCCCCCCTCCCGCGCGCCCGCTTCCATTGGCTGGCGGCGGCCGCGCCTCCCGGGGCGCGCGCGGCCGCCGTGTGGCCGTGAGGGAGAGGCGGCGGCGGCGGGGTCCCGCACAGCCGCGCTTTTTTTTTTGAGGCAAAACCTTTCCCCCTCACCTCCCCCAGCTTTTTTTTCGGTGGCGTGCGGTGTCCAACCAAGAAGCACAGCCGGGCTGGGGGGCTGGGTAGAAAAAAAATGGGGATTCTTGCCCCGTAGAACCAGGCAAAATGGTGCTGGGCGGACGGGGAGCGGAGCGTCTGCTGGGCTTGGGGGAGCGGTTGCAGGCAGAGGGATGGGGTGTGGAGCGGGGACGGGCTGTGGGGGACCCCCGATGGTGCGGGGGGGGGGGAAGGCAGCAAACTGGCTGCTCCCTGGCTGTGGGTGCGGGTGGTTCTCCCGGGGCTGAAGCAGCCTGCCCGTGTTCTCCCCAGGCACCGAGGAGGCCGTGGTGGGAGCGTCCCTCCTGGGGCTGGGGGGGGTTGTTCTCCGGGGTGCTGGCATGGGGATGCCTGCTCACCCCCCACGCGGCTAGGTGTCCCCTCATCCAGGCTCCATCTCTAGATTAGTAGCAGTCAACCTTGATCATACACACAAGCACCTTCTGAAGTCTTACCGCAATGGGAAGAAGCGCTGCACATCAACTAAATCCATTGCCATCACTACAGGAATTCCTGCAAGCAAATGTCCTCTATGTTTCCTCACTCGTGTTTTGGCTTCTGTTTTCTCTCTGCTCTCTTTTACCAACTTGGCTTACGGTTACCCATGCCCCTGGGTCGATGGGTTCCCACTGCAGCCCTGCACCCAGCTGTGAAGTGTGTTTCCTGTGGGATTCGTGAGGATATTGGTTCAGTGACAAATGACTGGCGGCCGGGCTCGCTGAGCTGTCCTGTGACCCCACTGGTGGTCAGGGTCCCCACCAGGGAATCTTGGCTTTAGCCGGAGAGCAAAAGTTGGATTAAATCCACATCCTGACTCAACCCACTGCTGACTGCTGATCCTTCCCTCTGTGACAACAAGCAGATAGAAATGCCTGCACTTACTTCCAGTGCGTCTCAAATAATCCTCTGCTTTGGAAACATTAATTTCTTACCACGGGTTTCATATCACAAAACAACATTTTAATAATGCAGCTTGTGGTACCAGCTTTGTTTTCCATCCCAAAAAATTTTGCTCAGGTTGTCCCTGTGTTTAGAGAAGCATTGAAATGTCATTAAGAAACAGTAATGATTAAAATTGCACAGTCGTCTTGCAAGCCTTGCAAAGCCCATGAACTTTTTCACTTACTCATTCCATGGGTATGTGTCTTCTTATAGTTGGACATACCCTGCTGCAATGTACCATGTGCATCCACGTCTTACGTTTCCTGCAGGAATGTGCTTTGTCACCCTGGCTGGTCATAGGCAGCTGAGCAGCTCTCTACAGATGAACAGGTTTAGCCAGGGCTAGTGCCCTTTCACTTCCACCTAAAGTATTTGTCCATTCTCTTTGCCAATTTTCAGTCAAAAATGCGTTGAACAAAAATGCTTTGAATTTTGCTTGAAACCTTTGAGAACTTACTTGCCTACTGCTAATCCTTAAATTGACTAAGAAAATAATGGATCCATTTATGTGACTACAGCATATTCTGCCCCCTTATTTATTTTTAAAGGAAGAAAACAACTCAAAAAAAAAAAAAAAGCGAGGGCCAGGGACCTCCCTGGGAGCAAAGGGAAGGGGCTTCCCCAGGGAAGCTGGGCAGGCACTGACCCAAAGGCAGCCCAGCACCGCACTACTCCGGAGTCAAACCAGAAACATCACTTTAGCCAACAGCCAGCCCTGTGGTCTTGCATCCCCAGAGCGTCTGCAGTCCTTTGACTCAGATCTGGAGGCTTATTTTCCATTACTGTGGCATCTCAGACACAGTTATCACCTGTGCCTGATGCTGTACAGAGAAAACACTGGTCCCTGCTGTGAAGTTTATGCTCTTCACACAGGAAATAATGAGGCAAGCAGACAGATGTTTGGGAGAGGATGAAGAAAGCCATACTGGTTTTGCTCATTCATTCATTTGGTGGCTGGGAGGATGGGTCACAGAAGAACTGATTCCCACGGGTGGGGCATCATCTTACATAGCCTTTTGCATCTGTGACAATCATTCTGGATGGCAGACAGATACATTCGGGTGGAACAGCCATTTTTTGGCTCACTGGAAACAGCAAACCCTGAAAATTAATAAAAATTGCCAGTTCTATTTTGCAGTCTGACTTAAATCAATCTATCTGGCATTAAGGAATGGACTGCCAGCAATTTCTATGAATAAACCATGCCTTTTCACTATTGCTTCAAGGCAAATTACAGGCACTGCTCACATCAATACCGTACAAGAAAGGAAAAAGCAGAAGCCTGATTAGAGTATGGAAACATGCTGGAAGAGATGCCTGATCTCTAATATGTAAGTGCACAGCAGTAGCATGGCCTGATCTGCCAGCTGAGAGCACTGAAGTTCGTGACCACTACGCTGCAGGACAAAGGCAGGCAAAGCCCACATCACACCCTTGAGTGCACTGGGCTGGCAGCACTGTAGAGGAAGCTACGAGCCCTCTCAAGTTTGCATAAAACCCTTCCTTCTGCCTCTTTCCCTACTTGTTCACACTTCCCCAGCCTTTCCTCCGCCAGTGCTGCGCACACGAGACAAGCTGAGCCAGAGGACCTTGTTCTCACCGTGCCAACGACTCGCACCCTGCACACGCAGTAACCCCATACCCCAGCCCTGAGGCAGAGGCGCACATTCTGTTCCCTCGGTGCTCGGCAAGGGTTGGCCTGACAAGCTGCACTCGGACATCTTCCACTTCTCCAGAGCTGTGCCTCAGCCCGGGAACGACGCGCGGACACAGCAAAGCAAAACATCCCCCATCTCCTGTCTGTTTTACACTCGGCCTTGCAGAGCTGGGAGCCACAGCTGTCATTAACCTTCGTCAGTCAAGCTACCTGACAGCTACAGAAGGGTCACTTCAGCATCAAATCATCTCATCAGCAAGAGGTCAGTGGATGAATCTGCTGTCCTCATGCTGCCACACCATTGGCACGGGCAGACCCAAACCCTTGGTTCCAGCACAAGTATTATCACAGAACAGCACTACCCAGACAGCATTACCAGAAGCAGGTGTTACGAAGCGACAAAATTAAGACTTGATTTCTCTAAGTGGCTGGCTTATGCATGCGTCCTGTAATAACTTGTCACAGCAACACTGCACGGGGTCCTCCTGCCTTTCAAGCACCTCTGTTTCTTCGGCACAGAGCTACCACCGTCTTCTATATTACCAGTATCCAAACCCTGCTCTCTCTCCTTCCCTCTCAGATTTTCCACACTGAAGACAGGGAAGGGAGCTCTGAAGAAGCAGAATAAACTTTTCCAAGGCTGCACTCGACATCCTTGGGGGGCAACAAATCCATCCTTTTTCTTTCATGTTACCGTCAATCACTTTTCACATCCTGCAGCAAAGAAGCCTCCTTCCCTAATGGAGCAGTGCTTCATCCTCAGATCACATTGACCCTGGGTTCCTAATAAGGAGGCAGCTCACACACCTGCCATATTTTAGAGTGACCAACAAACGTTTTTTCTAGTTTTTACTATTGGCAATTTGTCGGTTAGTCTCCTTCAGTGTAATTTATTCATAATTCTGACAGTGTTTCTGTTGTTTCATTTCTTTAATTACTATTTGGTCCAGTTATGCATTTCAGATATACACAATGCCTTCCTGAGTCAGCCAGAGCAAAGAAACCAAAACAAAAATATAAATGATGCCTTGAGGGCCCATGGTTTCTGAAGAAGGATGGTTAGGACAGCATTTCTCCATCCTTGGATAAACCACTGACAGATGGAAATACTTTTTAATTTTTCTTTCCATCCAGAAAGCCTTTCTGACAGGAATAAGAAGGGAAGAAAATACTAGGGTTTGTTTTCAACACCAAAGCCTTGCACAAAAGGTTTCCAGCATCTCAAGCTGCCTGGGTTTTCTGGGACCTTTCTCTTCCAGCCCACGTTCAGTCTTTTCTCAAGGCAGTGGAGATTCCTTTGGCTAAAATCCAGAACATTTAGGAACAGGAGTTTGGCTGGTCTTTCTCTAGTAGTGCCCTGGTTCCTTTCTGTGTCCAAAAAACAACAGCAAAGCTGGTGAAGGGTCTGGAGCACAAATGTTATGAGGAGCAGCTGAGGAAACTGGGCTTGTTTAGTCTGGAGAAAAGAAGGCTGAGGGGAGACCTTATCGCTCTACAACTACCTGAAAGGAGGTTGTAGCTAGGTGGAGGTCAGTCTCTTCTCCCAAATAACAAGTGATAGGACAAGAGGAAATGGCCTCAAGATGCACCAGAGGAGGTTTAGATTGGATATTAAAAGTTTCTTCACTGAAGGGGTTGCCAAGCACTGGGACAGGTTGCCCAGGGAAGTGCTTGAGTCACTATCCCTGGAGGTATTTAAAAGACATGTAGGTGTGGCACTTAGGGGCATGGTTTAGTTGGCCTTGGCAGTGCTAGGTTAACAGTTGAACTTGATGTTCTTAAAGGTCTTTTCCAACCTAAATGATTCTGTGATTGTAACAGGGCAGCAGGGAGCCTTATCACCTTGAGCTCATGCATCCAAAGCTGTTGCCTTCTTCCAGCAGCTCTGGATATTAACTAATGATCAACAATAAGGTAACCATCTCGAGACTGCTCATCTGCAATCACCAATGAGATATCATCTCAGACAGCTACCAGCCTGAACTCTTGGGCTGTGTGTTGGCCATGGTGGACTCTCAGGAAAAGCAAAATGTGCCCACGAGCAAAAGCAAAGCCTCCTCCCAGCCTTGAGCAGGGAAAGCCCCAGCAACCTCCTTCTCGGATGCCCAGATGTGAGTGCCCAGGACCCAGGAATGTGGCTGTGCCTATGCAGAGACTGTGCTCCTGTGGCTCCAGGGCACGAGAGGTGCTCTGAAAGACCAAAACATATATAAGATAAAATGCTGACCTGTTTCACAGGAGCTTTCAATTCAGTCAAGCAGGGCCTTGCTCATACAGGGACAACTTGGCTACTCTTGAGCAATGAGTAAAACTTTCAGCCTCCTGCTCTTGCCATAACTACCGCTGAGATGTATTTTCACAGGTTTCAAAAGTCATTTGGGCTGATTCACGTTTGGCTTTGAGATGACTAGAAGATGCTGGCTGCTTGGGAATTGCTGAGGATTGGCCCCTAAAGACCTGTCTCTTGTAGCATCACGTAGTTTAAATCACCAGTGACGTCTGAAGCACTGTTTTAACACCAGCATCAGGGTTTGAAACTATCCCCTCTGGCAAAGACTGCTAGCACTTGACCTAATGAAATAACCTGCTTAGCTAGCCTCAGACAGAGTCTGCTATTTCTTCCAGAAAACTGAACAAAACAGTTTCCCTTTTCACAGTACACAGGTTATTACACGGCAGAGCGGCAATGACCAGTGCAAAAAGAGTCTCTCTGATGCTTAGACCATGATGTCTATGACAATGTTAAAATAAGGCTTTGGTATATCTGTTCAATAATTACTGGGTATAGTTGGTTGGTAACTGTTATTTCCCACTTGTTTTCTGGGTGCAAGGACTGGGAGGGTGTTTATTTAACCTGTTCTTGAGTTACAGTCATGAGAGGGAGACTTTACATATCCCCAGGCATTTCACAAGTATGTTTAGATTAAAAAAAGAGTTGAAGCTATAATTTCTTTTAAGAATGGGTTAGTCCAAATCTCTTTGTGGTGCCACAAAGCTGAGCAGGATCCATGCTTGGTACTGGTAGCCAGAGCTGGAACAATCCTGACATCCCTGCTAAAGACCCCGTCGGTTGACTGTGCTGTTGCTATATTTAGAATCCATTTAGACACTTTTGACTTTTACACTTTCTAAAATAAGGCAATAAAGCAATTAGAAATAGATAACAGAAGAAGAGAGAACTTCACCAAAGAAAGCAAAGAAAATAGTGTGACATAATTAATACAGAGCTGGCAGCAGCGAAAAAGGGCTGTAAGAACGTAACTGTCACTGGGAGCATGACTGCAGGCTGAGCTGCAGACGCCTCATGCTCTAAGGGCAGAGAGGGTCCCTTTGCCACCCAGCACAATCTGGCCCGAGAACGCACGTCTTTGGGACAGAAGGAAATATAAGCATCATTTAGAGCTGGGAGGACATAAATGCTCCTGTCAGTGCTTCACTGTGTGTCAGCCAGAGGATTTATCAAACTGAAAACACGTTCCCACATCAAAAGGGAATTAGGGTAACCAGAGAGGCAGGTACTTTTTTAGGGAAAAAATCCAAGAATGTCTTAAGTGGAGGACTGGGTTAAAAACAAAAGGGAGTCCGCTGTGCCAGAGAAAGAATGAGTGGAATGAGAGACAGGACAGATTGCATAGCGAAGGAGCTATCTCTTTCTTTAGTGTTATTCATTTTTAATTTGCATTGTTGCAGTGACTGGAAGCACCAGGTGGAAACCAGAGCCTCATTGTGATGGGATTTGTGCACAAACATAATGATTAAATGTTGCCAGATCTGCAGAGGTTGAAATCTAATTCCTCATCTCTGCAGCATCACTACCCAGCGTAATTATTGCCAAATAAGTTTTTCTGCAGTTGCTTTTCTGGAATTTCCATGCAACTTGATTTCTTTCAGAGGAACCACACATGAGTAGATGAAAAGCTGTGTTTGTACTAGGTCCAACTGAGTAGCCTTCACAGATAACAGTAGCTGGTCAGACGCAGAATCTGCTCACCACATTTGCATACACGTTCAGAAATTATTTGCTTGTGTCTTGGTTTCCCTTTCAGTAAAATGGGTATAGTAACACTGCACTCACAGTTTGGTCTCTTCATCTAACACCCATGATCAGTGCCAGAGTCCTCTGTTAGACCCTTAGAGCTTGTTAGTGCTGTTTGTAATGATTAGGAATTAGCTGGAGAATATATGTTCTTTCTTGTGTGTTTGGAGGCAATGTTTCATTTGCTGAAGTTTCCTTTTCTATTAGCGAAATAACAGTGTAAAAACCAAAACACAATTTAACAAGGAGTTTTAAAAAAAAACCACAACCCAACCAACCCTCAACTGCCACAGCATAAATAGGAAACAACACAGCAAACTGTCATTGCAGGGGTCTTTGCATGATGACCAAATCCCTTTGGGTTTCTATGACACTTTGGCTCACCGCTCAGAGCTCAGAGAGCAGCAGGATACACTGGCCGCCTTTTTACGGCTTCAAATACAGTCGCTTTCTGGCCGCAACAGATGCCAAGCACAGGGAATTCTTCCCTGACCCTAAGAGCAAGATCGGATCAAACCAAGAGGACAGGACTAGGGTCCTGCTGGTGACCCACACCTCCCCACCGGGACTTGCACTGAAGGATCTCCATGCAACAAGCTCCGCAGCAATGCCAGCACACTGCAGGGTGCAGCCTTTCTCAGGGCAGATCCTAAACCTGTCATTATTTCAATTTTTCAGTGCTTTAGATGTGCAGACATTTAACTGTTGTGCACCATTCTGCATTCAGTAACTTTGCATGAATTTTTGCGAACTGGAAGGCCCTGGGAGAAGGGGCTGGGACCTGCAGTGCTGAAATAAAACGTCTACACCAGCAAAGGCTCCCGCACCGGGCTGAGCAGACCAGCCCTTCCTCCTTGCTCTCGCACCCCTGAGCACCAGCTCAGCCCCTCCGGCAAAAGGAGGGACAGAGACAATTGCCATGGGCTTCCCCTGCCTTTTCATACTGCAAAGGGGACCGGTGGTTAACATTAAAATCAGCCACTCGCTCAGTTTCAGCCAGGCGGCTATCGCTCTGCATGGAAAGACCACCTGAAAGCCACAGCCCCTAAGAGCCCTGGCTTGGAGGAGGAGCTTGGTTTTGGTGAGAGAATTAAAATTACAATATGTCATTCTGCTGGTTGCAGAAATGGTTGGTGAATGAAAAGTAAAGCAAAGGATCCCCAAAGATTGTGCATTTTAAAAAACAGTCGAGATGAAAATAAACCCTCCCACAGTTTTTAAAGCAGTCTTGGGACTTTTAGGGATCCCAGCTCAGAGGTTTCGAATAGCATCTACAGGGGATCATTTACAAGTAGGATTTTTCCTAATTTCTTATTCTGCCTCTTAATACTTCCTAGGAAAGAATAGAGGCTTTGCATTACAAGCAGCTTGAAAGATTGAACAGGCTGAAACAACCCCCTGCTCTACCTGCAGCCTTGTGTGGGTTACTTTAAGTTATGATTAGAGATTGGCCCAGTTTAAGTGGGTACAAAAGGTTACCTGAACACTCTCGCTTCACTGCCTCTAATCTTTGGCAACTGAATTTTCCGCAGGCGTGTCTGTATGAAATGGTCTTCCAGTCCCCTCTGCTGGTTGCAGCTTGCTGGAGAGCTGCACCAGGCTGCAACTGTGCGGTGCTTCACCCCGCTGAGCGCTGCAGGAGGGCACACGCTGCGTGGGCATCGTGGGGATGCCACCAGCCCCACGCCCCCAGCGCCTGCTGAGAAGGCGCCGAGTCCTCCAGAGACCAGGGAGCTTTCCCTCACCTTCATCTCTGCACCTTTAATAGTAGCACTTGGCACCTCTCCTACACCGGACGGCATCATGAGAAAGGGTGAAAAAGTTAGCCAAATGGATAATCTTAAAAAAAAACCCCTGCCTGTGAAAGCTGAGGCATCCTTCTGAGAGCGAATAATCTCTCCATGGGGAATATATGGCTTGAAATGTTGGTTGAGCTTATGACCAAATATCACCTGTGGCACGTGGCCCTGCGAGCCCAGCACAGTGCGGCCACCCCGCAGGCTGCTGCCCACGCTCCCCGCTGCCGTCAGCGGCCTCGCAGCCACAGCCAGAGCGATCCCTTCTTTACTGACTTTCCCACGGCAGGCAGGATCCAGTTTTGAAGGGACCCAGGCAAAATTTATTCCGGAGGGTGCAAAATGACATGCAGAGACTGTGCAGAACGCCTGTGCTGATGCATCCTGGAGAACGGAACAGAGCCAGCAGCACAGGGCAGGGGCTGCTCGTGGCGATGTGGGGCTTGGGCACAGCTCCCGATGTCCAACTGCACACGCTGAGAGGCGCAAATCTTCCCGCAGAGAGGGCAAGTTTTGTTCCTGGGTGCAAAGTGCTGGTTTGCGAGGCTACCGCCGAGAAGGTCAAATTCTGACCGGCTAATACTGCCCGGCGTGGGCAGCGGGAGGCAGAGCTGGCGCGGGGCAGCCGTTCTTGATGGCTGGCAGCACGCCAGCCAGCCTGTCTGAGGAGGAAACCCAAGTGACAACCCTGCTAAGAGCCCTGCTCATGGCCGGAGGCGCGGGGGCCCCGCACGGGAGGGCAGAGCCCCGGGGGAGCCTGCACCGAGCCCGCCACAGAGGCCCCATGCTCCAGCCTGATTTACAGGATTGCTTTGCATGCACAAACCCCCCCAGTGCCAAAAAGCACTGCGTACCCCACACCCGGGGCAAGCATGGGGACCACAAAGGGTTGTAGTAGAAAAACTAAAGGTTTATTTTTTTTTTTTTTTTTTTTTAATAAAATACATCCTTACAAAATAACCACTTTTCTCCCATGCTGAGGGCCTGGTCCTTGCCAGCTCTCCTTCCCTCCTCCTCTCCTCAATTTGGAGCTCTCCAAGGGTGCCACTGGGGAAGGAGAGGCAGTGATGTTGTCCCGAGGGGCTTTTTGGGTGGGGGATGCTCTGCCACAGCCCCAGCACAGCAGGCAGGGCGCAGCGGGAGCCCTTTGGAAGTATCTGCAAAGGCAGCAAAGCCCAGTGCCCTGCAGCAGGAGGGCCCGGAGGGTCCCCTGGTTTAACCCACGCGCAGCATCGCAGCGTGTCCCGGCCGGCCGGCCCCTGCCCTGGCTGCAGGGCCCCACCGTCCCATGAGCCGGGGTCGGACACTGCTCCTGCTGGTCCTGGGGCTGGTGCCGGGTGGTGACAGGGGATGACAACCGTGTTTTAGGAGAGGAGGAGGAAGAGGGTGCAGGTTTGTCAGTCAGTGTGGATTCTGCCGAGAGAGAGGTGCGCAGTGATTTCTGGTGTCTTGCCCCCCACTGCCCCTCTTCAAGCGATGCTGCCGTCGAAGATGCGACGTCAGTCCCACATCCCGTGCGCTTGCCTGCTCTGGGAAATGCTGGCCCCAGGTTAAATATTACAGCCCACAGCTCAGATTTCCCCCTTGCCTTCCCTGGAGCCCTGCTGCCTTCCCAGGGGAAGGCCCTTGAGACCCATAGCCCCCACCCCTGCCAGCCGTATGCTATCAGGGCTGGGGAAGCACCACTCACCTCTCACTGCGTATTGTCCAGCTCCTTTTCCTTCTTATGCGACTTTGACTGGGGGTTAAATGAGAGAAAACAATGATTCTTTTACAAACCTGCACCTTTCTGATGCCAGGGAAGAATGTGGTTGAACATCAACTTCTAACCTCCAATGTATGAGCATATTTTCAGATGAATTTGAGGGGAGCTGTTTTTGTGTCTGATGAAAGGCCATGAAACATCCCAGGGCCATGGGGATGTTCTCAGAAAGCAGAAGAGGGGACATCTTCCAGTTTGCTAAGGCACTGGTCTGCCCCTGTTTCCCTTAAAGCAATGCAAGTGTTGCCAGATATTGGAATATCTGGGGATAAAGGGAGGGAATAAAGCTATTAACAGTGAATCACACAGCAGATCTCTGTAGTTTTGGAGAATAAATTCATGGATCCCAGTCTGTGACAGTCCCAAGGGCTCAGGATTCCCACTTGTTCAGGAAGGTGCTTGGTTGCCCCTCAGTATAAATGTTGTTTGTGTTATAGCATCTTTACTCATGCACACATCCACGCTCACACACCTGCAAGAGCCTCCACAGGGGAGGGACTCACTGTTACTTACGGGCTCTTGTTCTGCGTATTTGAATTTCTTCTGCTTGTAATAGTCCCGTCCTTGGAGAAAATGCAGCAGGAGCAGGTCGCAGAGGACAGAGGCCTTAAATCAAAGTGCAGTTAGGGTTGGGACTGCCCTCTCAGCTCATCTGTGCCACCTTCTACTTCCAGCTTGTTCCAGTTTGCCCCACAAGTTAGAGTCACTTCTGCTTCAACCCACAACGTGGCAGCTGCTAAAGAGCATACAGTCCCTGAACATCCATTTAGGACAGAAGTGAAGTATGCTGAGTTCAATAGTGGGCAATTTAAGCCAACAGAAATTAAGTGTTTCCACTTTTGGCATATGCAAGAGCACAACACCCTCCAGGTCAAGCTGAAGTCTTTAATAACTATAACCAAAGAGCATGCTGATTTTCTGTCATGCATGAAATACTGCCCATCACCTCTAAACCCCTCCCAATACCAGCTCTAACTTGAAACTATCACGATGCCAAGACATGTCCCTGCCACAAAAGCCTGCCTTCCCCTCACTCAGCAGGGCAGCAGCTCCCTCTAGCAGAATTCACATCAGCCCATGGTCAGCAGGAATGTATTTTTCTGAGCTAGCAAGGCATGAGAGCACCTCCTTTTCCCCTTTTGCCCATCCCCTGTTCCCTGAGTGGGAACCAGTATTTCACAGCAGCTCAGGGACACTTCCCTACAGATGTCACAGGCAAAGAGAATAATTTGAGAGTCTCCATATAGAGGCTGGAAATATCTGAACTTACCACTCCAAAAATACCTATTCCAGAGCCAATTGTGGTCATAGTCGGGATGATGTCAAATTTGCCTGCCTGAAAAAAATTGGAGAAAATAGGTGATATGTTACAACTAGTCCAGGGGAAAAAAAAAAAAAAAAAAAGGTACCATAGCTGTAGGTGGGGCTCAGCTGAAGGGCCTTGCAGCAACCCAAACCACAACCACAGCACAGAAAGAAACAGAAGCTGGGTAAGAACTGGTTTTAATCTCATTGTTCAGACAGAAAGTATGGTAGGTTGGGTTTAGGCTGGCACAAATTGAAATTACTTTTCTTCCTGTATTTTTAATTAAAAAAATCAAAAAACTCTTTAAGTATTCCCGGTGAGAACTCAACGAGGAAAGCCTTGTCTCCCAGTGGGAAGAAAAAGACAAAATTGAAAAATGCAAATGTTTGGCTTTTGGATACATCAGTAAAAGGTTTTGACTTCCCACAGTTCCCCCCACAACTTATCGTGACGTTTTTTGGGAAAAAACCACTGACCAAACAGCTGCTGGTAGATGTGACCTGTAAAATGGGCTTCCCCCTCTATCTTCCCTTCCCCAGCACTTCCCGAGGGGTGCTGTGAGAAGGCCAGCACCCAAGAAAACCACTCACACAGGTTTTCCTGGCCCCATGAGACCCCGGTGCTGCGTTACAGAGCTGGTACCTTCCTGAGGACGTGGCACTGCCGTCCTGGGGATCCGGGGCAAACCCAGCGCCTGGCCACCCTTACCTTGCCATTCACCAAAATGTCGAACCGGATCCCAAACACCTTGTAGAGAGTCCTCTTGTCCACCCCGTCTTCTTTGTAGTATTTGGCATATCTGTCCGATTGGATGGTCACCGTTAATGGCCTGCCAGGGTGTCTAACAGCCCCCTGCAACCCAACAGCAGTGGGACCTCGGTGGGCTGCAGAGCAGGACAAAGATCTGGGGATGCGTTGTCATGGACCCGCTCCTGACCCTCTCCTTAAACACACCCTCCCCCCCGCCCCCAAAGGAGCTGAGCTGTTGGCACCTCTCCCTTCTGTGCCTCAGTTTCCCTGCCTGCAAGTTGGACTTAAAGCTCCTGCTTGTGCTGATACCTGAAGACCCAAAGTGCTACGTGACACTGGATATTAGTGCAGCACTAGTGGCAGCTTCTCACAGAGCAGCAGCTCGTGCCTAAGTGCCGTGCCATGGCTGAATGCATTGAAGTGGGAACACATGAGGACCCTGCACCATCTCCAGTCTCTCAAGGGGCTTTCTAAGAGCTCAGCTGCTCAGGAGAGTCTGCAAGGGGGAAGAGACGTACAGGGAAAGGCAATGGGGTAATCTTGAGGTCAAAGGATGGGTTATAACTTTTCCCACGCCATTCTAAAGAGATCACTGCTGTCTGGCATTGCAAAGGTAGTGAGTATTTGGTGAACAGTCCCTGATCTTCCACCATCCCTTAAGTGCTGTGGGATCCTGAAAGATGTCACCTCTGAACTCCACCTGGAGAGTTAACAGTGGTCTCCTTACCTGAAGTTGAAGCCTGGTGAAACGTTACTGTCATCATTGTAAAGTCCGTGGAACTGGTAAATGGGTTTGCAGTACCGGACAGGCCAGTCAAGGTCACAGTTCCAGTCTATGGTGATGCCTACCACTCCACCCTGCAGACAAGAGGGGAGTCATGAGGTTGTCCCTCCTTGCACCTGGCCCGCACTCAGAAATGTTTTCCCTCCTCGTATGTGGCCTTTCCTGATGCTATGGAGGGTCCTGGCTCTCCAGGGCACACGGACCCACTGCTCCCTCAGCCTTTGGGGCAGCCTCAGCTTTGTGTCCTATACGTCACCCTCTGTCGAGGCACTTGCATCTGCCCTAAATGCTGGATACACAACTAAATCCATGTCCTCCTGTTCCTGAGCAGCACTCCGTGTCCAAGCCATGGTCCTGAGAAAGAGTGCTCACTGCAGATCCCCCACGGTCCTTGTGGGACAGCCTTCCCTTGCCTGATTTTGCCCATGAGATTTGCCTTTTCTGTGGCTTAACCTTGCCATCAAACTATTAACATCACAGGGAAAATAAAAGGCAGTTCAACATGGTCATAGAAAAGAGTGCAATGAACCCATGAAAATCAAACCAAAAAAACCTCCTCTAAGAGAAGTGGCCACCTGCTAGGAAATGAAGCAGTCCCTCCCAAGCTCAGTTCAGGTTGTAACTAGCTGTGCTCCAGAGACTTGTTGTTTTGCACCTTTAATATATGCAAGCCTCTGATTTTATTTAATGCCTGGCAAAAAGTTAGCTTAAGGCTCTGCAGTGCAGAAACTTCTCCATATCACCCTGAGAAACATTGGGCAAAGCCACATTTCTGAGCCTAGGGAGAGGCTGCAGTTTCCACTGTGCAATAACCAATATTTGACCAGCCAGCTGAGGTTTTCCAGCTCAGTCGGATGAGATTTGGCCACACAGCTCTAGTTATTCATTGCACAAATTAAAAACAAACTGAACCCTGGATTTACTGCCAGCAGATCAAATCTTGTCAATCTTACAGGGAAGTCTCCAAGAAAGGCTTAAATATTAGGCTATGTCCAAGGAGATTCATAATCTTTAAGAGCTAATTCTGACACTGCCTCACAAGTCCTTGAGAAAACAGATCGCTCACGTCTCAGCAGATTGGGGATGATTGTTCTGTCGGTGTCGCCCTCCCCACATCAGCAAGAAACATCATTTGAAATTGAAGTACCTTAACAGCCAGGAAGGTAAAATTCTGACCCGATTCCTTCACTATGTATCCCAGGTCAAACACAGGGCATAGGGAATCAGTGACTTTGTGATAGGTGCATTTCTTCAGGTACTGTTTGGTAACGGTCTCAACCAAGTTGCGCCTGTGAATGAAAAGAGAGTGAGAAAGAGTCTGAATAACCCGATAATTTGGGTGGGAAAGGACCTCTGGAGGTCCCTGATCCAACCTATTGCTCAAAGCCAGGTAGTGTCAAACCTTAAGGCCTCATCCTCCTCCTCAACGTGGGTCATCAGACCCCATACATGGAGAATGGGCTCTTTCCTCCAGCCCTGCCTGGTTTCTTCCACCACATCAACAACTCATTTCCCCTGAACCTCCTCCTATGGAGGAAGTCTCTCTGCTGTTTTCTTTCCTGCAAATGTTCTCCACCTCTGCTTTGCCTGCTGCCCAAACCCAGCACATGTCTGCCTGTCCTCACCACTTCTAGCAACCCCCTCTCTCGTTCCTCAGCTTTGCAAACCCTCCCGTGGCCTCCACCATCCCTCCCAGCTGCTTCTCCCATTCACACATCAGCTCGCCCATGGGTTCTGCCAGGCAATGCTCCGTGCACCAACGGTTTTCATCTGGGACAGCTCATGGGTGGTGTATCCCACAGCTTTTACATTTAGCTGGATTTTGCTATCTCCTCCAGAACGGGTGAAAAGGAAAGGATGACGTCTTGCCTTCCACCCCGCTCTTCTCTTTCACCTAAAAATAGTCTTTCTGTGAAGCTGCCCTGACCCTGATGGTTTTGTAAGACTTGTGCCTTGCTCAACCCCGTCCCATTGTTTATGCTCAGCAGTTAATTAGCAGCAGTGATCAAAGGCAGGAAGTTTCCCCATGACCCCAGCCAGCTCTGGCTCAGCAGCCAGCCCGGCCGCCCTCACGTCCCAGGACCTGCTCTCCCCCACCGTGTCCCCTCTCAGGTTCCCACCTCTCCTTGCTTCTAGTGGGGGGATCCCCCCTCCCAGCCACCTCTCGGGGTGCAGCACGAGGTTGGATCGAGACTTTGCCAAGTGTGCTGGCTGCCAGGGCATTTAACTTTGGCTACAGTGCAGGGATGTGATCGGCTTTGAGAAGAATCTGCCATCTTCCACACAAATAGCTTCTATTAATTTGTTCCAAAACAGATATATAATCAGTGTCATCACAAATCCTCTTATGTGTGCACCTTCAGCTGGCAGCACTGTTTCCAGCGCTGCCTGGAAGGGGCTGACCCTACAACCCATTGCAGAAACAAGTGGGAAATATGATGTTAAGAAGGACCTCTGCTAATTTTTGGGCACCAAGCTTGTCCTGGCTGCTCACATCCCACTGTGCCGTGTAGTGTTTTATTGTTATCTTCAGGGAGGAAAAGAGAGAAGAAAAATGAAGAATCAGAGGAACTGTATTTTTATGAGCATCATGTGAGAGTAACTCAGGGGACATTAATTCCAGACACCTCCTCCCTGTAACCACAGCTACCAACTGAGGTGGGACAGATTTGGGAGGGAAACATCTCAGTTCCTATCAGCTAATCTGGTGGTCAGTGCAGCAACTGGAGTAGTCCCTGGCTCGCTGATGCCTCCTCTGTATCAAGCTTCCAGCTACTGCCATGGTTTCCCCTCAGGGATGTGGCCGGGGGAGCTGAGCAGAAGCCACCACCCCAAACCTCCCCTTACCTGGACACCTTGAACCTGGGGAAGGTAATGCTGTTTTTGATGAACAAGGTGAACTTCTCCGCTTCTGACAAGAGGGCAGGGCTGAAAAACACAAGTGTTGACATGCATCCATCACTCAGCTCTCCGGCCTCTAGCCATTTGGTGGAGATTCATCCAAACTGGGATGAGCAGAACCCAGAAAAACTGGTGATCTCATCCCTTCCCCATCTAAGTGAAAGATCCTAACAGGGTTCAGAAAAGACTCGAGGAAGGATGGAAGTGCCTGTTGGGGGACAAGGAGGGAGTTAGGTATTGGGATTTCTGTTAAGAAAGCCCAAAAGCACAGTGAGGTGGTTGGAAGAGAACTGGGCAACTTGCTGGAGCCATGGCTGTCCCTGTGGCCCGCCTGTGGGGAGGGGAAGCAAGGAAGAAAAGAGCTGTGCATCTACCAAGAGGTGCTTGGCAGTGGCCCATGGAGGCTGGAGGTGGAGAACATCTCATGGGCAGAGCAGAACTTTACTCTGAAGGCAAATGGGATTGATGGGGGGCTGCTGGTCCATGCACCGAGCATCCAGCAGAGATGGGGTGAGCTGCCAGCAAGGCTGGGGGAAAAATCACATCAGGAGAGGCACAAACCCGCCGGGGACACTGAGCAGCATCTACTGCCACAGGGTCTGCATCAACCCAGGCTGTCCTGACAGCAACCCCCAGAGCCCCCCCTTGCTCTGCCCCACATCAAGTGCAGCTGGGGTGGGACCGGGGTGGAAAAGGGGGCAACAGCATCATTCCCTACCTGGGAACATGGTCATCAACTTCAACGGGGCACCAGCCAAAGATCTCGCAGGTCTTCACAGAGGTGTTGAAATGCACACACTTGCCCGTCATGAGCCCTGGGGGGGAGAGAGACAGTTGCTCACAACCCTGGGTACTGGGAAATCCTAGCCTCACACTGGGATGGACAGGATCTGGTTGGAGCTCCAACCCTGCCACAGGCATCCAAGGCACAAAATACTCCAGGCTTTAGGTTCCCCTTTATAAAAAGAGTAATTAATTCTGGCCTCTCAGCTCAGGGCAGTGGTTTCTTTTGTACTACTGTACAGGGGAACAACTGGGCACTTTTCTTGCTAAAATACACCTCAGAAAACTCCAAACTGTTAACAGGGTAGCAGCTTGGGTGAAATAGTTTAGTTTTGATCAACCTGTTATTGGCAGAGCTTTTTGCAGCTGATACCTTTCAGAAGAGGCAAGCAGGACCAGCCCAGGTGGGACCCTCACCCAGCATGTCAGAGGTTTTTCCCAAACCCTTTCAGCTGGTGGTCCAGAGCAGGTCCCCCTGCCAGACACCCCAGCCGGGTGGCTTTGCTGCAGCACAGGGCTCAGCGTGTCTCGCCAGAAACGCCGGTGCCGTACCTTGTCCCTGCCGGCTGTATTTCCCTTTGCTGCAGTCGCTGTCCCGCACGCAGAGCCCGGCGTCCGGCAGCTGTTTGGAGAAAGCAGGCAGCATCTCAGCATCACATCCTGCGGGCTCAGTCCCTCTGTCCCTCCTGCCTTCACCAGGCAGCATTTTCCTCTGGGGAAACACCACTCGGATGCAGCCAGAGCCTCGTCCGTACACAGCCTCCCAATCAAGGATGTCCAGATTAAGCAGGAAAAAGGGGGGATTTTTTTTTTAGACTCCAGGCAGGTGCTTTTATTTAAGCATTAATTCTGCCCTGCTTGATCATCTCAGCGGGAAGAAAATGTAAATGGATGCTGGCCATTTTTCAGCAGAAAAAAGGCCCTCACGTAGCACTCGCAAATCAGGAATGATAATATGGGGCCAGGCTCAGGCTTTTACTAAACCTCTCAACGTCAGGAAAACGTAGTCCCCAGTGCCACCACCACAACACCCCTAAATTACAGAAGCTGAGGCTGCTGAAGGAAGCCAGTGTGTTTACCTCAGGGCAGTTTCCTTGTTTCTGTCCAGGGGTGACAATGAAGTTGGTCATCACCACGAATGAGCTGTCCCCCTGTGGAGACACAGCCAACAAGCTCACAGCCGGCACGGCGTTTTCTGATGGAGTCTCTGCGAGGAGCCTCTCCCTGGGGCAAGGGGTAGGGCACCCAAACCACCCGGGTACATCCAGGCAAACGGCACCTTTCTTCCTAATTTTGGGTCCTCCGCCCTCCTCCACCACAGCCCGGGAAGCTGGTGGTGGCCCTGGGGAGCTGCAGTGCCACCAGCTCCGGGGACAGTGGAGGACCCCTCTTGCTGCCCGAGATGCTCGTCTGGAGGAGCCTTGATCTTTTTGGAGGCAGCCTCAAACGTGCCCCGTCAACCATGGTGGCTCCCAAGCACCCAATGCTCCCCACGGGCGAGGTGTGGGCAGAGGTTTGTGGCAGGAGCAACCCGCTTTCCACCACAGGGACAGCGTGTCATGGTGAGCCCCGGGGAAAGGCTACGCCGAGGAGCCCATCTCCACTGCGGCACACGGGGAAAAGCAGCTGTCGGGACAAGAGCAACCCTCCCCCCTTAACACACCCACCCTGCCTCCTTACCTGGGGTGGGAAAACATAATCCACCACATCCCAGATGTGAGGGCCCATGACGCTCTCATTGGTCAGTGTCAGGCCTTTCAGCTTCACCGACACCGAGCTGACGATGCTGTCCTGAGACTGGTAGCCCTTCTCGTAGAGGAAAACCCACCTGGGTAGGGAAAGGTGGTGAGGTGAGCACAGCCACTGGCGCTCATCCTCAAGAGCCCCAGGTCCCAGCACATCACTGTGGACCGGGGCTTCTTCTACCAAGGGGGGGTTTATTTGCCAAATTTCCTCCAGCTGGATGAGGGATGTGTTGCTGAGCTCGCCCAGCCTTTCCCCGAGGCATGCGGTGGCTACGGGACCTGACTTCCACTGTGAGATGATTTATTTTGGGGACTGGGACACATCTTGTGGTTAAGGGTGTGTGAAGGCAGGCGGAGCAGGGTGGCCATCGGCCATTTAGGATTAAAGCCTATGGCAGGTTTGCAGCTTGCTGGGCTCAGCGACCCTCCTGATCCACTTCATAGGCACTGTCCAAAAATCAGTGCCTCCAGGGCCAAGACAGGGGTAAATCTGGACATAGCTCATGCCTAGGGCCATCGTTCCTTGTCCATCAAAGGGAACCACAGAGCCATGGCCCTGGGTGCAAGAGGGCTGCAGGAGCAGAGACACTGCTGTGGCTGCTATGGGGATCTCCCTGCATTTCCCAGCCCATCACACAGCCATTAGGGCTGGCTTCTGACACTATTTAACCTATGGCATAAACAATCTGCTGCTGGATTAACTCTGACTCAGGGAGACTGTAAACACAGGCGAGCAACCATTTCGGGTAGCGCTCCCGGCAGCGCGGAGCGTTCCTGGTGCTAAAAAAGGAGCGATCTGGTTTTTGTCCCACTGGTCACAACAGAGCCAGTGCACTGCCCGTGGGGTGGCCTGTGACGCCTGCCCGGCACATCAGCCCGTCCTCAGGCACCCAACCGACGGGCATGGGGGAAACTGGGGCAGCCCCAGGTGCTGCCCTACGGGTGCTGGACCTTACGGGCACTTCTTGGGGACGGTGCATTTTGGCTTGCAGCCCCATCAGAACCCCAGGAGAGGGGATGAGGGGAGCTCAGGGTTGGCGTCTGCCCCAGCACCTGGGAATGGGAGCAGAAATTGAGCATTGTTGCAACCAACCCCAGCTGGGACCCCCAGCTCTGACCACCTTCTCCGAGGTCATACTGAGTTACACTGGGCATCTTCCCTGATGCCCTTGGTGCTGCAGGAGGCAGTGAGCCGGGCACCACTGCGGTGGAGTGTTCCCCTAAATCTGCCTCCAGCGCAGCCTCTGCCACCTCATCCCTCCCTGGCAGAGGTGACTGTGGGCACACAGGGCTGGGCACCCCGCTGTGACACGGTGTCCCCATGGCGGGGCAGGATGCGGCCCCCCACCCCACCGTGGTCACAGCAAACAGGGTGTCATTTTCCCATCACGTTGTAAATGCCACATCGAGCCCTGCCCAGGTGGTGAAAGTCCCCTGGTGTCACTCCCTGATGTGGCAGAGTCACCGAGCCCTCTTTCCTCACCAGCCCTGTCTTGCAGCTCAGCCCACAGCCTCCTCGCATGCGAGGTTTTCAGGAAATGAAAGCCAGAAAGCGATATCCAGCCAGGGAGTGCATGGCATTGCCTGGCCAGCAGCGATACCACCTTATCTCAGTGTATCAGCAGAAAGAAGAGCTGCTCCCCAAGGGTAACACCAGGTCTCTCAGCAGGGTCAGCCCCACATCCCTCCTCGGCACTGCTGTCACTGCCACGCGTCCCTCCAGCACAGCCATGTGTCGGCATGCATCCCCACGAGCACCCCACGCCTGCTGCCAAGGGGGACCAAAGCTGGGGTAATTGTAAATAAATCGATGTTCTGCCTGCCAAACTTGCTTTCAAAGAAGAGAAGATCTCGAGCATCGCGGCTGGGACAGGCGGGGAACCGGAGGCAGCGCAGCAGGCAGCGAGGGGATGCCCGTGGCCGGGGGGCTATGGGCAGCCACACTCACAGGCAGCCCCTTGCGAGCGGTGCCCGACCCCACCAAAACAGCAAAAACTTAGGAATTACAGCAACTTTATGCCAATCTCCTCCCCTCTGCCTCTGGCTGTCACCCCCCAAGCTGGTTCTCTTTTTGCTCCGTCCTGGCTGCCCGCCCTGTTTCAGCTGGGTTGCTTAAGCCACGTTTCCTTAGCAAGTACCGCTCTGAGCAACCGTCGGTGCTGGTTCTCCTTCGCAGCAGCTGCTGCCCCCGGCCCGGTTTGCTGGAGCCCTGGGGCTTCACGGGCTCAGCCCTTAGGAGAGCCAACACTGCTCCCATTAACACCAGTCCGGGCCAGTGCAAAACCCTTTGCAGCAGAGCAGCCTTTAGACCTTGGCCCACCAGCAGTTTGGGATGAGGATTACCCTTGTGAGCCAAAGCACTGGTGAGCAGGGTGGGAGTGATGGGGGGTCCTGCGGTGACCCCCTGGGAAGCTTTCCCTCCTTTCCAGGGGATCCGTGCTAAAAGCAGGGATGGGTACTGCTGTTCCCCACAGCTACTCGCTTGCACTGAGCCCTGGGAGCTCCTGCCTCTCCTTCGGGCTGCACTAGGTGCTCTGTGCCCCCAAAATACCCATTTTTTCCAGTTCATGGTGAGAGACCCCTCTCCCTGCAAACCTCCTGCCGTGGGGCCCTTCCCGATGGAAGGGTGCCGGTCTCTCTCTTGAGGGCTGAGCTCACAGCAGCCATGGGGGCACGGCAAAGATTTTTGCACTGTTATCAAGCATTGCATCCCATAGCACAGCACATCGTACTATGCTGAGGGGACGGGGACAGAGTTGCTGTGGCAGGAGCAGCAGCCCCAGGGCACCCAAGGACATGCATCCTTGCACAGCTCTGAGCCTGCCTGCTCCACTCGTTGCCTTTTTTAAGCAGCTGCTCTTGCACCACGGCTGCTCTCGGAGCTGCCTCCCACAAGCAAAGCAAACGAGGGATTTGGAGCAAGGCTCTGTCCTGGCCCCAGCTGCTGGGCTGGCCCTGCCTCCCTGCCGGGGCAATGGACGGGGAGATTTATGGTCCTGTCTTAGGCTGTTCAAGTCTCACAAATCACCACACTGGCCCCAAATGCCTCTTATTTAATATAAATGAAAATAAAAATAACAACAGATTCTCAGGCCACCGTCCAGCAGCTCGAGCAGAATTTGGATGCGGCTCAGCGAGGAGCCGGGGCCCCAGCATGCGGAGTGGGGCTGGGCAAGGATGAGCCTCCAGCCCAGACACGCAGCAGCTTCTGGGGAGGACATAGGGACCCAAAGGCCACCTGGAAAACCCACGGTGGGACGCTGCGCAGCACAGGAGTGGCCGTGGCCAGAGGGATGCTGTGCCATCAGCAACAAACCCGCCTCGCTTCGGGCTATAGGGGATATACGAGTCCCTTCATCTCCATTGCTTTTTAACCTTGTGGCAAAGCATTATTTTGCGGGAAAGCAGGTGCCACGGAGCCTTACCCGATGATGTACGCCAGGACAATGAGCTGGATCAGCCGGAAGGTCAGTCCCACCTTCTTGTTCCTCACCAGCACCATCCTGGGGGTGTCATACTCAAAGAGGAAGGAGGACACCTTCTCCATGCACTTCTGCCCCATGGTCGCACCAGGGCTGTGCCGCAGCCTCCCGCCAGCCCCGCTGCTCTCCGTGCTGTGGGTCGGGCCGTGCCCGCTGCCGCTTGAGCAACTCCTCTGTTTGCAGAGAGGAGGGGAAGGAAAAAAAAAAAAAAAAAAAAAAAGAAGAAAAAATAAATAATAAAGACGCTATCAGCGTTGCTCTGCGCACATCTGGGTTGTCGGGTTTCCTCCTCTGCGTGGGGATGGGGTTTCCTCTTTCTATAAGCTCTGGGGTGGGAGCAGCTGGTGCCCTACATGGTCCGGGGGACGGACGGGGTGCGGGAGCGGGAGGGCACAGGGCCACCCCAGTGCCGAGCCCACATGCCACCAGGACGGAGCTGCCCGCCCTCGGGGGATGTACGCTGGCCCAGGGAGAGCCCCTCCCTGGGGACGTAGGGGCTGAGGGCAGGGCTCGGGGTGAGCTGGGACCACAAATCATCCCCGGGGGCAACGGCGGGATGGAGGAGGTGGTGGGCATCCCAGGAGAGGATTTTAGGAACTGGGGTTGGGGGGGTCTCATCTTTTCTGCCCCAGCAGCCACCTCAGGCTGTGGGTCTCCTGTTCATGTCCCCAACCCATGTCGTCCTCTGTCCCCCAGAGGCTGCCCCAGAAAAAGGGTCAGGAAAGGGGAGGGTGGGGGCACAGAACCCCCAGCCCAGCAATTCGGAGCTAACCCACGGGGCAATCGGGTGCCTGGGTTGGCTCCCTCCTGCGGTGAGGCCACCCAGCTGGGGCTTGGCCGGTTCCCAATGCTCGCACAGGGCTGGGCTGGGCACATTTCGAAGCATTTTCAGCATTTCCAGCATTTCCTGAAAGGCTCGGCTGTGAGCAGGGCTGGGAGGGCGAGCCTGGGTCACGGCGAGGGATGCTCGGCAGGGTGGTGCGGGCACTGCTTTAAGTGAATATCACTGGGAAAGGGGCTGGATTTGTACGTGCCAGACCGAAAATCTGGGGGCCAACATCGCTGCAGTGGGGTGCTCTGATGGGGGTTTGGCTCGTGGCTGGGGAAAGCGCAGAGGCTGTGGGTGGGGGACCCTGTACCCACACTGCATCCCACCGGGCAGCCTCACAGGCACAGCCCCACAGGGGCGAGCTCTTTGCTGGGGAGCACTGGGGCTGAGGAGGGTTGTTTCAGGGGGGGAACAGGAGATGTTTCCCACAAAAAGCCCCGAGCCCAGCAGCTTCGGCACTCGCTGCAAGGACAGGCTCCATCCCACGAGCCCGGTTCATTCTGCTGCCGCCCGTGACCTCGAAGGAGGTGCAGGATCACTGCAGCCACCAAGTCTGGGACAAGATCCCTCTCTGCAAGGGGAAATGTTTTTGGAAATAAGAAAAAGTTTAACCTGACAGCATAAATCTTTCTTTTCTGGAACATTTCTTTTAATATCATTACCTCTCATGTTCAATTGCCCATCGCTTGGCACCATGTTGACCTTTCAACTCGATATTTTCCAGACCTGACAACTGCGAAATGAGTGGAACGAATCAATTATCTTTACTGGACAAAACGGGGAAAAAAGCAGTTGAACCATTCATCCAAGTCCTTTGGATGTACCATGAACCTTGAGAATCGAAATCAGATGATCCCACGTTACAAGTGACATGACACCATCCCAACGCTCCAGTCCTCAGCAACATGGAAAGCTGTCAGACAGGCAGCCAAAAGCAAATATGAAATGCTGATGCTAATCATATAAGATTGAAGGCTGATACTGCTATTGAGCAGAGCAGACAAACCTTATAAGCTTAGATATCTGTCAGGAGAGAAACAAATAACTTACTGTATGAAACGAGGCCTTTTAGGGAAGGCTGCTCACCCTTGCCAAAGCCATGGGGATAATGAAAATAGGACAGCTAAATTTAACAGCAAAATGACTTGTAAAAGAGTCACTTCTAACCTTCTCTCTGGTACTTGGAGTCAATAAAATGGTTATAGCATGGATTTAGCTAAAATACTTTCCACTGGGAGATAATATGCATCTCCCATTTTAGCATCTCTTGGAGCCATGTTGTAGCTGGAGAGTGGGGCTGGACCACGTGAATGCGGCCAGGGCGGTGTGGAGCAGGGCACCCCAATGTGGGAGCACCCGCAGGGCCTGGGTCTTCTCCTGGGCTGCTATCAGCACCCGACATGAGCACCCCCTGGGCCATGGCACCCAAATGTTTGAAAAAAAAAATCATAGCCTAAGTCCTATTGTGCTCGCTCACACCTCTCCCGCACCCGTGCCATCCCTGGGTTTGCTGTTCTTTAAATTACTTTATAACAGGGAATTTGATAGGTTTGGGCTGGCCTTGCTAAGCTGCCTGGCCCCGCAGCAGTGACGTGGGTGTGCAAGTGGTGGCAGCTGGCTGGCGTGCCCGGCTGCCTGCTGGGGCTGCATCCTGCACCCCCCTGTTTGTGGTGATGCTTCTCCTGGTGATTACCCATGTGAGCTGCTAACACACCCCATGCCTCTGCCAGGTGGTTATCACAGGGAAATGCTCTGCTTGGGCTCTTAGATTGTTAAATTACCTGCCCAGACAGGGCAGGCGCCTGCTGGGAGGTGCTGAGTCCATGGGTCTGTGTGAGATGCTTTCTGCTGTGGCTCGGGCACTGGGCTGTCCTGGTGCAAGGTCAGGGCTTGCTTTCTGTTTGCAATAATCTGCTGTGATAATAAATCTATTACTGTAAGGCTTAAATGAAAAATAAAAATAAAAAAAGAACGAGTGGACAGAGTGTTTTATAAGTGTACTGTGTAGGGTGCAGCCCAGAGAGGTGCCCACGGCCAGCTGCGCAGATGCTTGCACGGCAGCTGTGACTCTGGGGATGTTTTTATCTCAGGTTCCTGCAGTAACAAGCTTGTACGGTGCTGTCGATATGCTCGCAGTCATTTCCTTTGAACAACTTTTGCATCTCTCGCCCGCTTTCAAGTGGAGCAGGCGGGGGGCCCGGGGGTGCTCTGCCTGGGGCCATGAGGTGCAAAGAGCACAGATGCTGCTGGAGGAGCGGCGGCAGCTCGAGCTCGGCTGCAGCAGGTCCTGGGTTTGCCCCGGGCACAGAAAGCACCGAGCTGGGCTTGACCCGAGCAGCATGCAAATGTGGAACCAAGTGGGGTGGGAGTGGGACAAGGTGGGGACACAGGGCAAAATAAGGTAGAGATAAAGAAAACGAGCCCATCTAGCTCCACTGCCCATGGGAGGGGAAAATGGAAGCAGGACCAGCAAATGAAGCTCTAAAACCTCTGTGTTAGTGTCCAGGGCTGAAAAGCCCCAGGACCAGATTGCCCAGATGCTCTCCTGGGCCAGCCAGCATTGCCCAGTCCCCGGCACGGGGCTTGGCCTCATCCACCATCTCCTTCAGCTCCAGCTGGGTCAGACACCAAGGCCATCGAGGGTTGGTGACCCACCAAGGGCATCCCTGGCAATGCTGCGTGGGGTTAGCACAGGACTCAGTCCACAGCTGCGAAAGCAACTCCTTCCCCCTACCTGTTAAACAAACTCAACCTCTGCTTGGGGCTGTCAAGAGAAAAACGCAAAAAATGGTATTTTTAAGGGAGACATTTGGGAATGTGAGTTCATCCATGCTTCCAAGTGGGACATGGACCCAGAGGATGGAGGAGCTGCTCGGGCACAAGGAGGATGGTCCAAAAGCCTCTGAATGGGGCTTGAGCCCACCCATACCCAGGAAAGAAAAGCTGTGATAGGCATAAAAGCTACCAGGTCTTTCCAGGCTCTCAGACATTGCTTTTTCAAAAACTTCTTGGTGGGAAAAAAAAAAGTAAAAATAATAGATGAAGCTCATTACACAATCCAGACTCATGCCTGGCAGCTTCCAGCACAGAGCTCTGAATTTCAGCACAAAAATGTGCAGCATGCTGCAGATCTGGGGATGGGGAGGAATAACATGGTGGCAAGGACATTTAAAATATGATGGCAGATGCTAAGGGGACCTGCTGTGGTCAAGGTTGCCAAGAAGAGCCCCTGAGAGCTGGTGGCTCTTCATAGCCGTTTTGGCCACCACGGGCCCCCTTGCCCCCACCGGCTGGAGGAGATGCTCACACTGCCCCGCTGGCAATGGGAAGAGGGGGGTGTGGAAAAAAATTGGCAGATGAGAGCAAGCAAAATCCTACAAAACAGCATGTTCAGTTTTCTTTCCAATTTTAACTTGTCCTTGACCTCTCTTCACTCCTTCCCAGCAGGGCTGGCTCCGCTCCGTGCCCGTCCCGCGCTGCGACGCCCTGGCGCAGACGGATGTTTTTGGTGGTACTCACCCCACGGAAGCGTCATTTCCATCCCCGTTTGCTGCAGCAAACACGTCTCTGAAAATACCTTGGCCGTGGTTTAGCCAATGCCAAGACAAACGCATGACCCCGAGATGCTGGGGGTACCGAAGGCCCTGTGCCCATCACAGCTGCTGGGAGCGTGGCAGGCACGTTCCGTGGGGCAGCTGAGCACTGCCATGGGGTACAGGGACCCTTGCGGGATTTTTTGCGGGGGGGGGGGTAACACCTGTTTTCTGAATCATGCCTCTAAAAGTCATGCATAGCCCCAGAAGTGATGATCCCCAGAGGTCCAGGGACTGATGAAACATCAAGTGGGGATTTTGGGGGAGTTTTGCCTTCACTGCTGCGTGCTGAGACAGCGCTGCATCCTCAGGAGTGGCTGGTACTGGGGAGCGGCTGGAGGGTCACCTCCAGCCATGGCAGTGGTGGTCCTCATGTGCCAACACCGGAGACCACGTCTGCATTTGGAAAGAGGAGGCCAAGCTATGGCCCTTTCCAAAAATCAGCATTTGCCTGGGTGTCCCCCACCCCTCTTTGTAACCCCCTTTGGGTTACAAAGGTTTGGGGTTCCCCTGTGCAGCACCTTTCTCCTACTCATAGCATTGGGAAGGGGCACAGGGGGCCACATCCCAGCAAAAATGCACCATGGGCGCGTGTGGCCATGAACCTGGGTTTGCTCCATAACACAACCCACAGCTGCAGCAGGATTTTCCGCTCAAAACATGGCCATGGGCAGAGCTCTGGGTGATGCGGAGATGGAAATGCATGGCCCCAAGGTCTCATGCCACCCCCCCCAGAGGAGGCCAAGTTATTTAATTATTATTTATTTAATAATTATTTCTTTTGGAGGCGGTTGCAGGGCTTACTTAAACCTCTCTCAGCTAGGGGAGATAAGGTGAGGACTATTCTGGATACAGTCAAAATTAGCACTGTTATTTGTATTCTTGTGCCCTGAGAGTGAATTAGCTGGTACTTAAAAAAATTCCCAACAGTCATATCATGCCACTCCTTTCATTTCGCCTTTGTCATCCTATGCCAGAGACAAGCTCAGCTCCATTTCTAGTTTGGCTGCTCTGAAAACCCACAAGAAATCCTGATCTGGTGAGCACAGCTCCTTTTACGGATGAAGAATGCCCTCAGGCACTCTGTACAGCTCCATGGGCTCCCAAATGTCCCCCAAATCAGCCACAAATGGGGTAAGAAAACACAGAAAAATTAATAAAACAACAACCCCCTCCCCCCCCCAAAAAAACCCAGAGTCATCCAGTAAAATTGCTTTTATTTCTGTAATTTCGTAAGTATAAAACAAATCGGCCCAATATTGTGTGAACAGAGTGGATCATATGAACGTGACCATGAGGAGCCTTCCCACATCTTCACGGCACACCTGGCTATGTACAATTGGACAAAGGATATGATTTCGGAAGCAGTAATTTAGTGGAAAAATACCTCTCATATAATAAAATAGGAAACCTTGTTTCTTTCTACCCCTCAGATAACACCCTCCCACCCCCCCTAAGATATAATGATTTACCTTTTGCTACGAAGCACGAACTCAGAGATCTCCAGATTTGGCTGTTCAGGCATCTCATATAAAAAATCAGCATATTCCCAGATTGAAGCCAGAGGGCACCTGCTGGCAGCTCAGCGGTCGCCCCCCTCTTGGTCCCAAGCACCTGGATCGACCGGGCTCGGGCACCAGCCGGGGGCACCCAGGTCCCCATCGCTCCAGGCGCACACAGGTTTAGGCTCATTTAATGCCTCACTCACACCGAAAGCTGAACGGCACCAAGAGGACAGGTCCAGGGAGCACAATTCACCCTGTGCGTCCCCTTCCTCACTGCAGCCCTGAAAACTGTAACCCAAACTGTGCCGTGCAAGCTCTGCATGGGGTGAAGTCCTTCTCCTTCGCCCCCAAAACCTGACCCCCGGGCTGTCTCCCCGCCTGGGACAAGCCCTGCCAGAAATTGTCACTGCAGAATTGGGGGAAAAAAAAGCCCAGGTGGGACTGAACAGGGACAACTGAATCTCTGGCATCATTTATACAAGGTGATGGCCACGCCACGTGTGGACCAAAAACCACAAATAAGTCTTAGGAGTTGGTATTGGGGGCTCCCGTGTGTTTGAGTTTCAGGAGTGATACGATGTCAGGGTCACTGAACCTCATGAACATCTCCCACCGACAGGGACAGTGTTAGCCTGAGCCCATGTGCAGCAATTATTTGATGAGTTTTGGCAGAGCATGACCCTGACTGGGAAGCAGCACTATCAACCTGACATACAAAAGCAGGACCAAAAATTGCTGCTGAGTTTTCCTCCTATTGCTCCTCTGGCCACTTCTGCCATCCACACCACGAGTGGGGACTCCAGTTCAACCCCAGATTTGATGCTCTTAGAGGAATGAAGTCCCCCCAGCCCTTCCAGTAAAGCCTGTCCCTCCTACTCCTGACTTCTCCAGCGCCTGGTGGTACCATCCAGCCTTGGCTGAGCAGAGCATCAGAAACACACATACAACATCTTCACAGTGCCAAAGTCTCAAACACACAAATAAAAAATCTCACCCAGACCCTGAGCCGTACGATGTCGACATGACAGAAATAAAACACAGGTTGCAATACTTCTTTTCTCTGAAGAACATCTCTTTTTTCCCTTTTCCAACATGCCTCCCGACAGCATCACACACCGCAAGGGGAAGAGCTCATCCAGCAACTGGCCACAGCGACACGATGTCCCAAAACAGCACAAAACACTTTCCACAGCTGCTGCCCACAGCTGGCACCCCGGGTGCTGCCTCCAGGGGCGCGGGACCCTCGCCTGCCACTTTGGCTGTAACCCAGCACGGTGCCTGGCCCCTGAGAAAGGAGTATAAAGTGCTCGTGGCCACCCCCACGCCGCCGTGCATCTCGCATCGCTGCTCCCATGCGCGCGGAGGATCTGTCACAGCAGCCCACCAACGCTAAAGGTCTTGCTGGAAAGACCTAAGCTTTATTTAAAAACTGTGTATATGCCAGGCAGCACCATCAAAGTAAAACTAAAAAGGAAATCATTCCTGATCTCTGTTGTCAAAAAAGCAAGGATCCCAGAGACTTCTCCCCTAAGTTGCTTTTTTTAACAAGCTCTTGGGCAAAACAGCCACCCAGTGTCCCATCTCCCTTGTATTGCACACAGTCAGATGCCTCAGTAAGACACAACACCCGATCCCAGAGCGATGGTCTCGGCTCGGGGATCTCCAAGTCTGCACAAGAACATGCTCTAGCCTGTAAAAGTGCCCAACACACTGCTGGTGGCATACATGCAATAAATAACTACTCTGTGATTTGTCCTGACCCTTCACCGAAGCATAAAGGAAAAATAATTAAATCTATGGATATTTTTCTATTTCATTAAAATATTTGAACTGTAAGCCTCTGTAATGAAAAAGCATGGAGTGAAACCTGTATTGCAAGCAATTAAAGAACAAGGGGAGAGAGAAACATGTTCAACCATTCAGAATGGGAAACGGGGATTTGTCAGACTGGTCCCTCCTAGCAAGGGGAATGCCTGCTCCAGCTAGCCTTAGTGCAGATTTCCTGCATTATGTTCTAGGCAGATCTAGAGGCTTACAATGTAAAGGCAAATGCAATTTGCTGCTGCTGAGCAAGCCTCTGGCTGGGACACAGCTCTGGTTTCTTGCCCGTGATGGTTTGGGTTTCGGTAACTCACAACCGCTGCCCAGTGACTGCACAAACAGGCTGACGCTGCCCGGGCTTGCAGCAGCATGGAATCTCCAGCATCAGTAAAATAACAGCAACTCGGCATCTCTATCAACAATAAGATAACAAACTCAGCATCTCTTCAAATAGCTGTCCTGTCAGTGGGTTCAGAAGGATGCCTGGTATAACTGCCTCCAGCTCTCTGCCGTCAGGTGAGACTAAGCAAAAATTACCAGCAGGAGTTTAATGGCGAGCTAAAATTGCATTAGTTCATCTCTGCTCTGAAACAGAGCTCTTATTTTTTTTTTCTTCCTTTTAGGTCTCCTTACTTTAGAAACTCCCATCCATTATTCAGTACTCATTAGTGGGACCTTACACAAGAAACTGCTCCACACAGGTACGTATTTGGGTAAATTTAACAATCCCACACCAGACCTTAAGCCCAAGGAAACCACTATAACCCAGGCAGTGCAATACAGAGCAGGTGGACCAAGCAGATCCCTGCAGACCACCATGTCCCAGGGAGATGCCATCAGGCAGCTGAAAGCCCTGCTGGACCCTACCAATGGGGCTGGGATGCTCTGAATCCGGTTCAGCCTCTCCCTAACTGGTTTTCAGCCTCAGGGAAACACAGAAGCAATTTCCTCTGAAGTCACCCAGCTGGTACTGGATTAAATTCCTGCTGGTTCTTTCCCTGCACAGAGAGCTGGAGGTGATCTGTAATAAAATAAGGTGAAATCCACCCTTTCAGGGAAGGGCAAATCACACGTCTACAGTGTTACTCTTACTGAAGCCCTATTTTGAAGGCTTAAGCAGTACCTGGGTCAGGCCCTGGTCCTCTGCGCCAGGGTCAGTCTCATCCATAGTGAAAATCTTTAAAGAGGAATTGGTTGCCCCATGGGATCACCAATTAAATCAATTAGACATAACACATTTGAAAAATAAAACTTCTTCAAGACAAAGTATAATATTTAAAAAAAAATCAGCAACAAACTTCTAACCACAGAGTATCTATAAAGATCTTTTTAAAGAGCTCCATATTAAAATTCCTTGAATACATTATATATTAAATACAGTAACAACATTTCATGCAAGGTTTTCTGTACAATTAAATCAGCTCAGTAGTATAACAATTCTGTACATTCCCATTGGTCTGGGGGCTCTGCTCATCTTCAATGCTGGTGGTGGAGAAAAGAAAGGAGGGATGATATTTGACACCTACTGTACAAAGGAAGAGTAGCTCTTGCCCAGGTAGAAGAGAAACAGAAAAGCACTGGAAGCTTTTAAGAGGCAAAAAGTAAAACAAAAAACCCAACAGCAAAGGAGCAAAATGCTACCCAAAACCCTGGCTCTAGTGCTGTTGCTGGAATTTAAGAGAAAGGAAAGATAGAGGGTCTGGCTAGCTAAATATCATGAGGACGGATCATAGGAGAATGTGAGGAAAACAGGAGGGTGGATTTGGAGAGCTGGAGAAGAAATCACCCGCTGTCAGCTTCTCAGCTGACACAGCTCAATGGAAAAAGATCAGTTTGCTGGATCCCCAAATCCACTCCTGATCCACAAACTCTCACTGCAGCCTGTGTCACTCCTGCTGCAGAGAAATCCCAAGAGAATAAAAGAAAGTTGGTGCCTTATAAAAAGGGATGCCACAACAAACACCTTCACAGAGAAGGGCTACGTTATGTACAAGCATACATTCATTCCCGTCTTGGAGGTGGATCACCGGTGTCAAGGATGCCCCGTGCAAGACAACGATGTCCCCCAAAGCAGAGGACACAAACTCATGGACATGCTCCTAAGGACTTAAGCTCTATTCCTGCTAGGGAAATAGTTAAAAATCAACTGAGGAAAGGAAGTGTGACAAGGAGGGAGCAGTAGACATGAGGAATGCGAAGTTGGTCATCCCATGCTTTGCTTTAACTGGTTGCCCCTACGAGGAAGAGGGCTACAGCTTAAATACAGCAGATGGGAGCTAACAAGATGCCGAATGGAGAACAGACAGACCATGTCATGCTTTGGTGTCGGATGAGCCTGAGACGCCGCAGGGCTTTCCACAACACCGGGATCACACAGGACAGCGCGATCAACGGGGAGAACTTCATCTTCAACCGCACGCACCCGCCCGCGACAGGTAAACACACGCCCGCGAGATCCACGCCCCGGAGCTCGCGCTCTGCGGCCGGTTTCAGCTGCCACAGGCGTCCTCGAGGGTTGGCGACCCCAACCCACGGGCCTCTCGCCTCCCTCCCCTGCCCTCGCCCACCGCCAAGCCCTTCCCAGCCCCGCGAGCTGCCCTCACGCATCCCGTCCCTCCGGGGGACGCAGCCTCCCGCCCGCGCTCAGCCTATTGCCTAAAATCCCCACTCCCCCCCCCTTGCTCTCCCATGAAGGACACCTTGCCTGAGCTCACCCGGTCAGGGTGAAAATTAGAAAGAAGGCCTTAAATTTTGCAGGAACAAATCCCCAAGGAACCGCATTGTAACGACCCAGGTCCACACAGCTCCGTCCCCAAACCCAACGCCAGCCGTCCAGTAATTGCACTCTTATGTACAGGAAAAAGAAAGCTACGAAACAAAACAAAATCAGTATTTTTCTTTTCGACGATTCACCCGCATTTGTCTGATAGTCGGACACATGCATGTCCTGCTGGCTTCTAGCGATGGTCACGCATGCAAGACATCAGTCCGAGTTACAAGTTAGGGATCCTTTAGTTAGGAGCGTTTCCTTCGTGTCATTCATTTCTTGTCTTCTTCTTCTGAAACAGAGGGAAAAAAAAAAAAAAAAAGAGAAGAAAAGGTATTGGTGAGGGTTCAAAAGCAAATCAGCTCCCTGGTTTTTGTTATCAAGAGAGGTTGCTCCTGGGTCAATCCCAGAAGGGACCTGGGATCCTGTCTGCAGCCGCAGCAGCTCAGGCTGCATGAGGAGGAGGATGCCGGTCCCCGGGCGAGGAAGGGCTCTGCCCGCTCAGCCTGCAGGAGGTAAGAAAAGGGCCGAGTCGGAGCCATGCAGGCAGGAACAGCGGGAAAGTGAGCGGGCAGGGGTCCCCCATTATTGCTCCCAGTGAGAGCATCAGGCAGCACCCAGGGAAAGGCAGTGGCGCAGAGAGGGGGGAGCTCACTGCACCCCACCACCCGTCCCAAAGCCCCGTCCCTGCCGCAGCCAGATAGGGGGATACTGCTCCGGGAGCTGACACTACTTACGCACACACTCTATATATTTACATCCACATATACCTCCAGAACAACTAGCAAGGACCAATCTACCCCTTGCAGGTGCTGTCCCAGTCCCGGGGCTGCCCTCCCTCCTCCCTTCTCCCACCCTACGGGTGGATGGAGCTGGACATGGAAGGTAACTTGGCTTGGAAGGAAAGCTGTGGTGTTCAGCTTGAACTCTGTGAGCAGTACAGAAATCTCCACCACAGCCTGACTCACATCAACTAGATCCCCAATTTCCAAGCAGTCAACAGCAGCAACCCCAGCCCCCCAAGGCAGCAGCTACTCTTCAGTCTAGGGCTGGAAGAGACAGTGCTGGCAGGTCTGTCTGCCCAGAACAGGCTTTTTTTTTCTTAAAAAAAAAAAAAACACAAGGCAGCACTTTCTGAGAAGAGTTAGAAAAATCACTTATCGTGAATCTTATGACCATATTTCTCTATCTTTCATCGCTGCACACATCACCAAACACATCTCGCCGAGGACCACTGTTACTGTGCTCTTGATAAATAGGGGTCCTGCCTGGGGTTACCAGCAAGGCTGCGCGTCTGCTGCCAACCCTGGTGCCGACAGGCTTCCAGGGGAATTAATAAATAACAGGGGAGAGAGAGAGAAAAAAAACTTTTTTGCAACTTCTGCCAAAATTTCCTTCCAGCGCTGGCTGGAGAGCCCAGCCCTCGTGTCCTGAGATAAAACTGATTGCTGCAACAGCAGCATCCCTCGGGATGACCTCTGCACCGCCGGCTTCAGAGCAAAGCGGGGCTGCTGGCAACCGCTCTGTATTAAATCCCATTGCAATAATGAAAATTCATCTCCTCTGCGTTGCAGGGCTGTCTCTTCTGCAGCTCCACCAGCTGAATGGACCTTGACTGGTGACACAGCAGCGGTTATTTGCCAGCCACGGCGCTTCCTCTAAATGCTTCTCCCGGTGGTTGTGCAAACAGGGGGGGCGGCCGCGCCGCGCAGCGACGGGAACGGGACACGGCGGCACCGCTGACAGCAAGTGTTTAACCACGGTGGATGCTCTTCAAAATGCTACTCTCAAGCCTCTGAGTAACACCCCCGGCACAGAGAGAGAGGTGTTTCCGTGAGACCTGCAGTCAGGCGAGGCTCCAGCACCCACTTTAGCTTTAATGGGGTGCTGGTCCCCCCCACGCCAGTGTCTGGCTCTCCTCTCTGTGCGCTGGTGACAGGAGCAGGGAGGATGTGGAGACCTGTTTGCAGGAATGCCGGGGTGGTTGTGATCCGTCTGGATCCTGCCTCACACCCAGTTTTTTCAGGGGTGGCACAGCCCTTCAACTCTTACAAACCTGCAACCGAACAACGCAAGCTCATCTACAAGATCTGATCCTCACCAGGACAGCAGAGGCTTTTTGGAAGGTTTTTCCTTATTGCTTTTGACTTTTCTCTTAATGTGTTCCCGTAAAAGGTGGTGCTGGGGGGATGCAGGCTCCAGCTGCCAGCCCAGATCACTCCCTCCACTCAGGGAAATGCTGCAGCCTTGAAAATTGCACGTTTCCCCCCATTACACCAGGGCAGCCCGAGCTCCAGCCGAGACCCCAGACCTCAGGAGAAAACCAAATAGGAAATCCTCCTCCCATCCCTTTGCAGCACCAGGGCAGCGGCACCGAGAGCGTCCCTCTGCTCTCCCATTTCTAAAACATTGCACACACACACAAAAAAACAAACCAAAACAAACCAAAACAGGGGAGAGGGAGAAATAAATAAACAAAAAAAATAATAAAAAGTAAGGCAGTAGAACTGTAAAATCCCATCTGGATAGATTCCGGCACTGAAAGGTGCGGCACCACTCTCCTCTTGAGCATCCCACAGCTCAAGAGAACGACTTGGCCCGTGGGGAGCATTCCTCCCCCAGCGCCAGCGCCCAGCCAAGGTAGCTCCATGCAGAAATTACCCTACAAGGGCAGGCCACGGCCGCGGGCGCTCGCTCCCGGCTCTCCGCGGCGGCGGGGAGAGGGATGCCTGCCTCCTGGGCAGGGAGAGCGGGGGGCTGCCGCAGCCCCGCTGCCCCCGGGGGGCTGCCTGCGCCCCCAGCTGCGGGTGCAGGGAGGGGGAGATACGGGCGAGCAGCTCCTTTTCGCTACGCGCTGGAGGTTTTTTTTTTTTTTTTTTTCCCCGACGGGACGCGGAGGTTTTGGTCCCTGCGGATTTGGGGCTGTCTGAGAGGGGTGGCGGAGCCCCGGCCGGGAGTGCGACACGCCTCTGCCTGCTGCTCTGCCCTGGGAGGATGCTGAAGCATAAAGCTGACGCTGCCGAGACAAGCGGCCAATTCTCCCTCAGCGGTGGAGATGCTCACCCAAGGGCGCACACCAAGGGGAGGGGACAGGTACCCGGCGGTGCGGCCACCACCTTGCAGCTCCTGCAAACTCGCCCAGGGGCTGCCGTCCTCACCGGGCGTAAAGGACGAACAGCTGCGTAGCCACTAATCTGCCACAAAACACGCCGAGGCAATTCTTGTGCATTAAAACTTCGGATTTTCAGTGACGCTGCTGCTGTTGGGGCAGTTGTCTTGCAGAAAGCACCAGCTTCTTGACTTGGCCCTGCTTGCACCTTGGCAAAGGTGAGAAATGGTGAAGCCTGAGCACCCAGGCAGGGCCTGCTGCTTAATGTGCAGGAAACAAGTGAAAACACCACAGTGGTTACACTGACACCTGCGATGGGTTTGCTTCAATGTGCTGAAGATGAGGAGACCCAGGGACAGTGCAGGAAGGGGAAGGCAGGAGGGGAGTGGGGTGGCCACAGCAGCAGACTGATGGCACACGGAGGGACGTGAGCACTGGGCTTATCTCAGTGTCCTGTCTGGATTTGGTACCTTTTGAGAACCACTCGGAAAAGAAACTTTTGCAAGATCTTGGCACAGGTGCCTGGAAACCTTCCTCCTGCATGCCAGGGGGCTCAGAAAGATCAATACACTTAAATGAGCATGGCAAATATTAAAAATACTAGGGCAAGGTGTCCTTGAGGGTGGTCAGCTCTTGCGAGCCTGCTGGTGTGTGACGGACCCCTGAGAGGGCCCTGGAGAACATCTCCACGTTCCTGACCAGGGTGTCTGCAGGTCACACTGAGCTCAGCCGTGCACTTCTGCTTGCTACCTCACGCTCACGCTGCCTCCCAAAACTGAGACAGCAGAAACCTCAGAGGGGGCAGAGGTGGATGAAGGCAGCAATACATGCAAAGCGTGAAAGAAGTGACTGGGGGGCGAGATGGGGAGAGGAATGTAAAGCCACTGAGCCCATGGTGAAAACTGGAGTCTCAGCTTTCTGCCACCTCAAGGACAAGGAAAATCCAGCACAACGGAAACACGACTTATCTAAATCTGATCAAAGGAGAAACTTTTCCATGTAAAACCTGAATCAGCAGAACTCACAGCTATAACTTTTGCATCCCTCAACTGAACACCCTTGGCCATCCCTCAGAAGGTCCCATGCTGGAGACCATCCTCAAGCATTGTCTTGCAGAGACCGAGCAGTAGCCTGGCTCCTGGCCAAAACTGCCACGCAGACGGATACTTCGTGGGCTTTTTAGACCTTATTTTGAAGCAAAACACAGAAGCCAGTGTGGGGAAAGAGATCCTGTCTAGGTACGGAGTCCCTGGGCTCCATTTTCGGCTGGTTCACCCAGACATGTTCCAAGCAGGTCACCACCACACACGAGCAAGACTTTGGAGGAAGCTCAGGGATACGGCATTCGGGGATGAGACACGTAAGAAAGCCAACCCTTGCTCTGGAGTCCTGCAGGTTTTCAACTGCTGCTCCCCGCTCCACGTGTGTCTTACTGTCCTGAGAATGCCTGGTAAAAAAAATCACAATACCACATTTAAAAGTGGCTTTTTGAGTTTTTTTTTTAGTTTGCTTTTCAAAGCCCAGAGGAATTAGGAAGATGCAGGACTTCAATTATTTCTTTCAAATGTGATGATTTAAGCGTGATTTTGCCCCGTAGCCGTGATTGAATAGTTGCACATGAAACCCTTGCTGGATGAGACACACTGACCCATGAGCATCAGCAGCATCGTGACCATGGGGATGAGGGCAGCTCAGACGGCCTGGCATGTTGGGAACATGGCATGGGAGGAGGAAACACTCTGAGCTGGCGTGATGGGATTCAAAAGGATCGTACGCCTGCCAGAAACCCTGCTGCGCTCAGAGCTGCACTGGCAGAGCCAACGAAAAGCCCTTCCTCCAACAGCACTGAGTTTTTATAGAGAAATGCAAAGTGTGGGAGAAAGACAAACTCATCCCCCGATGACAGATGGTGAAGTGAAGACCGAGGGCATGCATGGGATGCAACAGCCAGGAATTAACCAGCTCTCCTACGCCCCAGTCCAGTGCCACACCATAAAATTGTTGCTACAGGCTCGTAATCATACAACAAAACAGATCTGGGTGAAGCAAAGCACATATCGGTCTGAGAGATGCAACAATTAAATTAAAATCAGATAGAAACAATTTCTATGTGGTCTGTAAAAATAGGAGCCCCTGCATCTCTGTTTCTCAGTGGAGGCTCCTCTGAACAATCCCTGTGGTTATGTATCGGCTCACTGCAGACAGAAAGCTGATGTGAGCACCCACAGTGTGCTGGGGCCCGTTGATGCGGGGCAGGGCAGCCAGTTTGTGATTGTTTCCTGCTTGCAATACTTTCCCAGCCCGTATTTCCAGCTCTTTGCATGGTTCTGCTGCATGAGAAGCCAAACAGAGCTGTTACGATGCTCCAAAGCGCTCCCTGCCAGAGTCGGATGGACCTGCCTGAAAGGCAAGAGTGGCTTTGCAGAGTTTTCCTGGGTCATTATTGAAGGGTGAAGGCAAAAGGAGGGGCTTGCTAGGACAACGGTTGCCTAACGGGTGAAAAAAGGTTTGCGCAAGGTGATGCTGTGGAAGGACACCCAGTCCCCACATTCAGGTTGTTCATCTGCCCCCCAGAGCCACTACATCTTCCCCAGGCAAGGACAGTGTCTCTCTTGCCCTTCTTCTCCCTGCTATCACTGTTGGGGCAAGCACACCTTCAACAATTAATAAAATCTATTTTCCTGGAGAAGGGCCAGCCCTGTGGCAGGCACAGCACCGCTTGGCAGCCGTGGCCCTGCAGTCGCCGCTGGGAAAACCTGCAGCTTTAACTCAGCGCCGAGATATCACCCACAGTAACATCTTTGTAAGAGTGAAAGAAAAGATTGTTATCATCTCTTTGGAGGGCTGCCTAAACACATGCTGTGATTTACAGCACGGAACCCAGGAGCACACAGGAACGACTGCCCCAGCGTCACAGGAGCTGCTTCTTCCCCTTACACGCCACGGGCCAGACCCTGAGAGGTGCTGGTCAAGGGCAACCCCATTAAAACCTGATATAAGGTGTTCAGCTCTCATTTGATCTCGACATAGAGATCGCAAACGCAAGATAAGGATGGACATAGAGAGGTGGAAGATTGAGGGGAAAAAAGGAAGGATTCCTGTTAGACACCAGTGTTTGATTTGTTTTGCTTTCTAAGAGAAGGGATCCAGTTCCCAGAGGTTCGAGAGGAGCTGGAAAAACACACGTAGCAAATTTATCTACTGCTCCAGCACCTAAGGGAGTATTTCAAGCAGAGGTAAGTACCAACTGCTCCGCCATGCGTGGCACCTGGGAAGGAAGAGGGTAGGAGAAAAAGTCCCTTTTTCACAGCAAAGGTGGATGAACATGCAGGTGCAGACACCACACGAGGAGGGGAGGTGAGCAAGATGTCCATGAAGCCACCACGGACCCCAAGCAAAGCACCATGAAGCAAACAACGGATTGTGGTGCAGACCATGCTCACCGTCCAGGTGGTTGCGGGAAAGGTACTTGAGTCCTTCGTCCAGCAGGATAACGGGCAGGGAGATCTTCATCACAACCACCCACTGCGGCCAGCTCAGGGGGGTTACCTGGAAGATGAGCTGCAAGACACAATGGATTGGACATGTCGGTAGGGAAGGAGGTGGGATTTTTTTTGTTTGTTTTAAAGGTCAGGTTGTTGTACGGCACAGGTTGAGGGAGTCATCTCAGGTGCAAGGAGGGAGGATCCAGACAGCCCAAAGAACAGGATTTCTTCAAGGTCTGTCATGATCCCAAGAAGGCTCTTGGCCAAGATCAGTCAAAAACGATCTTGAGGAGGAAAGTGAGGCACAAACTAGAAATGTACATGCTCACAGGCACTTAGCTGGGGACAAAGGACAGTGCAACCTCCTGGGCACAGCAGCCCACATCATCTTAAGCACCTTTAAGCAACAACTGAGGCATCATCAGCCTTGGGCTGAAAAGGGAGGCAATGCCTCCAAAAGGAGCTGAGACATCCACACCCTTTTGCGCTGCCTGTAAGAAGAGCTTCTGACTTAAGTAAAGGCTCGTTGAGGCAGGGTGTCTCCCAGTCCCTATGTTGGTTCGAGTCACAGGACCTGGTCCTGAGGGGACAAGCTGAGGACAACCGTCCTAGAAGCTTCCAGACCCAAAGACTGTTCCAGGGATGTCCTTGCCCACCGGAGGAGCCCCTGGGCTGCGCGCGGAGGTGGCACAGGGCACTCACAGGCATGGGCTTGACGTAGAGGATGAGGAAGTGCAGAGCCATGGACATGACGATGGCCCCCAGCAGCCAGATGTTGAGCCATGGTGGCATCCGCAGCAGCGACTGGTTCTCAGAGACACTGTGAAAGCAAGGGGACAGCGTTGGCCCCAGTAACCTCCTGCTGCCCACGCCTGCCCAAGCTGGGGGCTCCACTCCTCTCCAAGGTGCAGGGCTGTAAGCTACAGCCCTTCTGTTCCAGACTGTTCAGCTTCAGGCTTTGCTGCGATTTGGACCTGGACGCCAATTCTCAACGCCACCAGAAATGGATTAGGACCAGTCGTTAACAGGGCCAAACCACTAACGGATGTGGATCCAGTCCCTCCTTCACCGCTATCGACAGCAGCGCACTGGCTTGGAGGAGTTTATTTATGGCAAACCCATAAATTTGTGAAGATGCTCCAAATGGCTCTGCTGCATCAAAGCAAAGCCCTCACCCCACCAACAGATGCTCAAAGAGACCCTACACAAAATCGGTCATGCATAGAGCATACAGAGCAACCCTGTGACCACCCTACCTGTTCAGAGCGTTGCACATTTCGATCGTCACCAGCACGGACAGAGCCATCGTGGTCGGGTATCGGGACTCAAAGATCTCACAGTCAATTCCTTCAAAGATGGGGTTGTCCTCGGTGCACCTCATGAAGTTCCTCTGTCAGCACAGGAAACTGCTGGTAAATACGTGGCAGAGCAGCAGTGTAGGAAAGGCAGGAAAGAGGAGGGAGAGGTCTACTCGTTGTGGGGCACATGGTGAACCCCGATTATTAGGGGTGTTGTTCAGTATCCCACAGTTCAGAGCAACTGATAAAACTGTCCGAAGTGACCCCGCTTCTGCTGTGGCTGGGGCTTTGGGGTTATGGCTGCATAGTGGCTTAGAAATTTTCACATGCAGTTAATAAGGTGTTTGAGCACCCATGTGTTGCTATCAAAAATACATCTTCCACTGCACATGACATTGGGGTGCAATGGCACCTGCCTTCCCACCATCTTGTTCAATAACGTAAAAATCGATTCCTTTCAATGTGGGATCAGGTACAGGAGCTGCTTTTAGCTTCTTTAGATCAGGTTGGTTGCTGGCTGGAAATGTGAGCCTGAGGGAGAGAATTTGCTTTTCTTTTTAAATTAATGTCTCCTCCACCAGGAATTTGGGAACACTACAATAACGACAGAAGAAAGGCAGAGGAAAGACCCCAACGCCCGAATCCATGCCCTCACCCACCCGCTCAACACGTCAGCCCGTTCCCCTCCCCACTCACCAGCTGATGGAAGGAGACCTGCGGTCCCTCGGCGTCGTACAGGAACCACCAGGTCGCTGCACCCACCGTGGCCAGGCCCACGTACACTACGACCAAGAAGAGCCACCCTTACCCCCAGCACCCAGCAAGGGGCCCCCTGCCCCACGGCACCCCATGCCCGTCCTTGTCCCACCGGCGCCCGGGCGCGCTCACCTCCGATGGCCAGGTAGCGGAAGAAGAGCCAGCCGCTGATGAGGGGCTCCTTGGGGTTGCGGGGCAGCTTGTCCATGATGTCCAGGTCAGGGGGGTTGAAGCCCAGGGCGGTGGCCGGCAGCCCGTCCGTCACCAGGTTCACCCACAGCAGCTGTACGGGGATGAGGGCCTCGGGCAAGCCCAGGATGGCCGTCAGGAAGATGCTGTGGGGAAAAACCCAGAGGATGCGAACTAGATGAGCTCCAGGGTAGCCAGAGAAAGTGTCTGTGTCATGAGAGGGGAGAGCGAGCGGGAACCCTGGATCCAAACACCCCAAACTGAATATTCACCCAAAGTCCTGCAGATGAACCCGCAGCCCCTGAGTCAGGAGCCTGAAATGCAGGACTGAATTTTGCGGCTCAAATCTGTTCCGCTGTCAAAATTTGCTTTGCAGTTGAAACCCAACTATCGATGTCCCCATGGTCACATGGGTTCCCATTCCCAGCACAAACACCCCTGATGAAACGCAAGGGCAAAGGATGCCCAGTGACCCCAAGGCCATGCCCAGGGTGCTGAGGACGGTGCCGATTTACTGGGAGGGCTGGTCAGGGACAGGGAGAACTGCCCAGGACCTGATGCAAAGCGCATCGGTGCGAGCTGGTGACGACAGTCCGTGCACAAATATCTGCACCCCACCTTAGGTGGCTTAAATAGGCAATGTATTAACAAAACAGCTCGATTATAAAACCACACAAGAAAAATCGCCCTGCCCCTGGGGAATGAGACAAGGCACAGCTGCTCTGTTTGGTACCCGGGGTGACGACTTTGGGCACCACATGCTGCCAAGGGGCAGAGGACACGGACAGGCCCACGGGTCACCTGCCCCAGGGGACGTGTCCCCATTGCTGCTCCCCACAGTGTGGTGCCCGGTGTGGGGGGGACTCTCACCAAACGACCTCCCCGACGTTGGAGGAGATGAGATAGCGGATGAACTGCTTCATGTTGTTGTAAATGGCCCTGCCCTCCTCGACAGCCGACACGATGGTGGAGAAATTGTCATCGGAGAGCACCATCTCGGCGGCCGACTTGGCGACGGCCGTGCCCGACCCCATGGCGATGCCAATCTCTGCTTTCTTCAGGGCCGGGGCATCGTTGACGCCGTCACCCGTCTGCATGAAGCCGTGATTAACGGGGGGCAAGGGATTGGGCCGGGGGGGTGGCGGGGCGTCCCCAGGGGACTCACCATGGCGGTGATCTCGTGGAAGGACTGGAGGTACTCAACGATGCGGGACTTGTGCGCCGGCTCAACGCGGGCGAAGCATCGGGCGTCGCGGCACGCCTGCCGCTGCGCCTCGGGGGGCAGCTCATCGAACTCCCGGCCCGTGTAGGCTTTGCCGGCCACATCCTCGCTCTCTGAGAAGATGCCGATCCTGCGGCAGATGGCCACCGCCGTGCCCTTGTTGTCACCGGTGATCATGATGACGCGGATGCCGGCCTTGCGGCACATCTCGATGGAGGAGGTGACCTCCTTGCGGGGAGGGTCCAGCATCCCCACGCAGCCCACGAAGGTCAGGTTGTTCTGGTGGGGGGGGGACAGTCCCGGACCTGCATTAACCTCTGGGGATGCAGCTGCTTCCCTCCACCACTGTGAAACCCCCCTGGGTGTGGGGGTTTCCCCTGGGAGGAAACTTTCAGGAGGTTTCCTACCAACAGCCCCATGGATGCACCCTATAGCTCCAAGGTAATGGGATGCTCCTGCCCCCTCTGCTGCTCCTCACACCATTTTGCTTCGCAATCCTCCTTCCCATCCCTCTTGGTGGTCCCCAGGCCCCTCTCAGCGGTCACCCCACAGGGGTGGATGCCCAGTGGGATGGGACTGTTGCCCTTGGGACTAGCCCCGCTGCATGCAGCTCTGCACTGTGGTTTGCAGAGGAGGAGCTGAGCCATTGCACAGCCTGCTGCCCACAGAGAAACCGGAGAGAAAATACTGCTGAGGCAGCTGGAAGTGGGTGGCAAAACTTTGGGAATGAGTAAAAAAAAGCTCCCCGGAGCCGTACCTCGTAGTGGACGAAGGCGGCGGAGTCGTGCAGCTGCATGGTCTCCCGGCGGACAGGCGTGTCGTGGGTGGCCAGGGCCAGGCAGCGCAGCGTGTCGATGCCCATGCCCCAGTCCCGGATCCGGCCCAGGATCTTCTCCCGCACCGGGGCCGTCAGCGGGACCCTGGCAGCGCCCACACGGACGTGGGTGCAGCGCTCGATCACGCTTTCCGGGGCGCCCTGGAGAGGAGCGGAGGGCTTAGGGGCTGGAACGGACCTGGAGGATGAGCATCTCTGGAGGATGAGCATCTCTTGCCAGCACCAAAGGAAGTGCCGGAGGGAGGGAAGGCACCAAGTTTGGGCAAAGAAGAAGGAAATCTCCCCAAAACTCCGACAGGCGCATCCCGGCCCAGCGGCTCAGCGCACTAGATGGCAGCGTCCGACCGAGCACACGGGGACCGCGGCCGGGAAGGACAAACCCACGTCAGGCCACCAGACAGCAGGATCCGCTCTGTGGGGGGATTCGTCTGGCTCCTGCAAAACCTCCTTGTCTGCCCGAGCTACTCCCACACCCCAGATCCCCTCTCAGATCTGGAGGGGATTAGGGCTGTAAATCTCTGCGGAAAAAATGCACCGCTTGCGGGATGCCCGGCGATGCCTTTACAATTCAGGAAAACATGCCCTTTAGCATCACAGTATTTCACCTCATCCCTTTTGACCTTGCAAAGGACCCCTGACGTTGCTTTTTGATATAAATCTTGCAATCCTTCTACGGCTCCTCTTAAGAAAGCTTGCCCAGGACTGCCAGGGCCACAGATGCAGTGGCTCCGGAGGTTCCCGACGTGACCTGGGGGAGCTCACCCACCCAGAAGCTCCCCCAGTGGGAACAACAATATCTGAATCTTCTCAGAGTCAGCAGGGGGAAATTCCTGCCACATCTCTTCTCTTGAGAAGAAAATGCCCTTTAAAACACTATTTTATTTATGGTTACAGTTGAAAGCTGGACATCACCCTTTGGGCATTACTGGTGTCCGGAGGGTTCAAGCTGTTAATAAAGGCAAGTGCCCAAGTTTTGCACAGGGGCAGCTCAGCCCCAGCAGCAGTGCACTCAGCACCTTTTCCTCCCTCTAAATCATTTCCCCACCTTTTTTTCCTATCAATACTGCAAAGACTCGCCTCCCTCCTGACCACACCAGACTACCTGCTGGCTCCTGGACTCCCAGACAGCCAAGGGAGGAGACAAACTGCAAAGCATCACTGCCTGCTACCGTAAGGGCCAAATCCTGCTGGGGTGTGCAGGGGGAAGGAGGATCCTGCAGGGTGCTGAGGACCTTCCCCCCCTACCTTAACGAACATCTTGCTGCCGGCGGAGTTGTGGCCGGGGCCGGTGGGCGTGCAGTACACTGACATGGACTTGCGGTCGCGGGAGAACTCCAGCGTGCACTCCTTCCTCATCAGCTGCTTGATCACCTGCGGGGACAGCGCGGGGACATGGCAGGGACACAGCAGCCCGTGCTCTCCGCCTTGGCTGACAACCCTGCCAAGCCAGCACAGCATCGGTGATGGGAGGAGAAAGGCAATGCCAGGAGCCAGGAGGGATGGGATGGCGCAAAAAGCAGAAGGAGCTTTCCCCGTGAAATTTTTCAGGAGAATTTTAACCCCTCTGACTACATCATTGCTGCCCAGCCCACAGCACCTACCAAGTGTGTGCCAGACCTTTATTTCACTGACCCCACACAGGATGCTGAACAGCTCCTGTAGCCTAAGGTAAAGTCCCGTTTGCCAGAGAGGTGGGGGAGACTTTTCCCCGCCATTGGACTCCAGCCGTGCAGCAGGAAAGGGAATTGCATCCCACTCATTGCAGTTGAGGGGCTTGCCCTGATCCTGCACCCACAGGGGACAGGGGGAGTGGGAGCACCAACATCACCCGTGGCTGGATTTGTTCCCATCAGATTAACCAGCTCCGCAGCTGAGACTCTAATTAGGCTCATTTCAGGACATCCTAATTACCCCGAGGACTGCCAGCGAGGCAGTAGCAATCACTCACTCCGGGGGTACCTGCAGGTTTGCAGGGTGAGGGCAGAGCAGGGGCTGCCCCAGCACATGGCCCCATGGGTGCAGGCAGTGCCCACAGACAGGCTCCTGAACCCCAACACCCCCACCACAAACCAGGCTCTGCTGTTGCTACTAGTTAATTACTTAAGGAGCCAAATGCCCAGCAAGACGGCAGCCAGGCCCCCTCAGACCAGTCCCCCTCTCGCGCATCCACATCTGCATCACAGCTCCTGGGAGGACACATTTTGTCCCAAAAAAGCCATTTAATGATGCCCCAGGTCATCTGGGGTGATCCAAAGTATTTTCCGGAGAGGGAGGCAGGGATGCTGATGCCAACCTTGCTCTGCATGGCTCAACTTCTTATATGATTATTATTTTTTGTTGCCAGGAGGGTGTTGCTTGCAACATGGATGCAAGCAGCTTTTTGCACAGGACTCTTACAGCAACTTAAATCTAAATAAACCAGTGAAGGGAGCAAAGGAAAAGAAAACTCCTTTTGGGGTAAAACCTTGCAAATTCAAAGTTAAAAGGATGCTCCTACTGCAGCAAAGCTGCGAGAAGGAGCTGGGGAGGTGGAGAGATGTGCAAAGGGGATGTGCCCATGCAAAAGACGGACACCGTCTGTGGATATACCAGGCAAACGTTCAGATCTACCTAGGGAAGAAATGCCAGAACAAAGAGCCCTTCCTTCAAGCAAGCAAAGACATTATAAGATCTAACAGTATGATGCCAAAGCCAAGTAAATCCAGACATGAAATAAATGTATTTTCACCAGGAGGACAGGGAGACACTGGTGAGCTGGAGTAGGGGGATAGCCAGCACAATATATTTTCACATCAAAAGTAGATGTTTCCAAAGAGCAAGTCTCGTTCAGGCAGGGATGGCGCTGGGGAACAGGGTTTGGTTCACACTACGGAGGTGGCTGCTCAGTGCAAACTGGGCACCTAAAGATTTGCTGCAGAGCTACAAGACTCCAAACCTCATCTGCAGCTGGAGCTCTGGCCATCACCGAGACTGTCTCTCCTGGCTGAGCAGGGACTGGGCTGAGTTTGAGCCTCGGGGATCACCCACTCCAAAGCTGCATGTGGACCCAGGTTAGTCCCCACGGTCCTGGCATCAACACCCGCCCCCCCTCCCAGGGCCTTTGAACTATCTATCTGCTCCAAATATAGCTCAGACCCCTGCAAGACAGGAACCTGCATCCTTATGGCAGATCAGTCCCTTAGATCATTGCAAATCACCATCGTCCCAAAGCCCTCCTCTCCCGCCTGTCCCCCAGCACCGGAGCTCACAGGGGCCTTGCCCCCACTCACCAAATTGCAGGCGTTGGCTCGCTCCACCTTGGAGAGCTTGCTGGTGTCAGTGTTGAAGACGTTCATTTTCTCCACCAGGCAGGTCAGGGCTGTTTCAGTGGCTTCCCCCACCTTCTCGTAGACTTTTTTGGACTGGAAGGCAGGAAAAAAAAAAAAGAGCTCAAGCTCTAGAGCACGTCCTCTGCCTGCTGCTCCGACCAAGGATGCTGTCGCCCACGGCACCATTCCAGGGCTCCCAGAGCATCGCCTTGGGATGAGCTGAAGCCAGGGAAGGGGATCCCAAGGGACAACCCTCCGCTGGCTTTGCCCCAAAGCGCAGCGAAGAGCATCGTCAGTCCCCCGCCCCGGCCCTGGTGCCCCCCGAACCTCGTTATAGTCCAGCGAGGAGTCGTTGCAGAGGGCGCAGATGGTGGCCAGCTCCACCAGCCCGTCGTACTGCCCGCACCGCACCGGCTGCTCATCCTTCAGGCTGCGGGGAGAAAACAACCCCCAAAGCCTTACACCAGCTTACATGTTCAAATAACACTGCTTCTCCTATATATCCCTTGTAAAAATTTCTGAAAAGAGGAAGAAAGAGCCCAGTTAAAGCCCCAGGCTTGGCAGTGAATGCTTGGGTTCACATTTTGCACTTTACAAAATTGGGCAGGACTAGTTGCAAATAAAATATCACAGGAGGCAAATAAACTCTGGAAGTGGCCCAGAATAAAGGGGGCTGCAGAGGAGCTCGAAAGAGCATTGGACCAGAAAGCTGGGGCAGCCAGAAGGCTGATGATGAAGATCACGGATGAGAAAAGGGGAAAAGAAATTCAAGTTCATGTTCACTCCCCCAAGGGTTTGCAGTTGCTGGGGATCCTGAGGAGCTGTAGGACCAGCAGCAAGTTCCTTTTCCTCCCTGTGATGCTGCTTTGTGCTCCCGTGAGCCCAAAGGCCCCCAAGGGAGCATTTAAAACCAGCGGGCAAATTTACCAATTGCATTGCTGTGGCTGTTTCCAAGCAAGCAGCGAACAGTGGTCTTTGCTTCCTAAATAGCAGCTCTTTGCTATGTAAAGGAGCACAAACGTCACTGGAAATGAGCAGCCCTGAACACACCAGTCAAGCCTGGGTGCTGCTTCTCGCCCGCTGCCTGGTGGCAGAAATGGCAGTGGTGGTTTTCAGGGGAAATAAAAAATTATCCCTACTCCAGGAGAGGTAACTGCAGGTTAGAGCTGTACAAACCCAGCCGGTCATCTGCTTGCTGGAAAAATAATTTGTCAGGCATTTATTAGGATCAGTTTATTCCACTGCTGGTTCCCAATGGAAAGAACATTTTGGAGCCCTTGTTACAGCTTAGGAGCGGAAAACAGGGAGCGGCCAAGAAAATCTGAAAAATCTGTTTGCTGAGGGATAAGAAGCCGCGCTGGGCTGAGAGCGGGCAGGGGAGAGCTGCTGCCTCCTGCCCAGAGGATGCTGCCCGGCCCCGGGCTCACAGGCAGGGGAAGGCAGTGGGTGGAGGAGGGAGCCCGTAGGCGCTCTGGGCTGGGTTTTGATGCTTGGGAAGGTGGAAATTGCAGGGGTGGCTTTTGCAGCATGTGGTTGTTGCCGGGAAGGGATGGGGGGATACGTCCCCATCATCGGCTGTCCCTGCACGGAGCCCGGCGAGACCCATGTGCCGGGAAAAGCATCAGCAAAAGTGCTGCTGGCTGGTGCTGCACGAGGATGCGAGCAAAGCCAAGGTCAAGCACGTAATAACCCCCACCCTGAGGCTAGGCTAAAGCAAAACAAGCATTTCAGTCCCACCAGCCCTGGGGGAACGAGGGGTTTCTCTCCCTGACACCTACATGAGCCCTCGCACCCCCCTCAATGTGCAGTACAAGCACAGGGATGAGCAAAACTCCAAAGCAACATGTGTTGTTGCAGACCAAGGCGGAGCCTCCCTGTAGGCTGTCCCCAAAGAAGAGGGGACACTGAGCTTCAGAGGTTAGCAGACACCAGTTCAGCCCTTCAGTCTTCCTCATTTAATTGAAATGCACTGATTGACACCAGCTTATGACCTGGCTCGCTTTTTAATGGAGATTCCTAGCCAAGGATCAAATTGGCTCTATAAATATTAATGAAATTAAGTCTGAGGCTGGGATGAATTAGTCGCTCCACAGATGAGCAGAAGGGACTGTGGTGAAGAACGTGCCTGAGATCACACAGCAAAGCGAAGGGGTGCAGAGAGTGCTCCAACCACTGGCTGAGCGTCTCATCTTCCTCCTTCCCAGATTTTCCCCGCACTGGGGAGCATCACCCCCTTTCAAAGGAGCAGGAATAAACAAACACAACTGCAGAAAACCCCACATGTGTAATAACGCACCGGGGAAAAGCTGCTGGCTCCCACTCTCTGCCCTCAGCTGCAGCTCAGCAAAGCCCACGTCTCCCCCCGAAATGCACCCTGACCTCAGCAGGATTGTGCCCCGGGCAGAGCAGCCATCTCGGCTGGCCCTGCCGAGGACACGGGGCTCAGGGAGCACCTTCCTGCTGGGGTTTGCAGCCGTTTGTAAGTCCCTTGGGCACATCACCGGCGGCACAGCCCCTGGGGAAGGCGCCTGCTTGGGGCAGGGGCAACAGTTACCAGCCAACCCCGACAACGTGCAGGCTTCAGAAATTCTGAGAAGGAGCACATGCGGCGAAAAGCCTCATTCGTCGCTATGCCCGCACTTGCCATCTTCTCTGGTCCAAAAGCAGGCTCGTTTTACTGGGATTGCTAACAAAGGGAGAGCCGAGCGTGCGGGACCCCCTTTGCTGGGCAGGGTGGGGGGCAGCAGGCAGAGCCGGGGTGTGCACCCCCCACATCGTGCCGGGCGGGAGCCAGCGGTGAGGGACGGTGACACAATTGCCCTGGCTCCCACCGAAAGCGAAGGGCAGTCACTCAACTTTTGCAAGCCCGTCGTGGCCAAAAACCAGCTCCTGGAGGGTACCTCCGTAGGCAGGGTTCAGCGTGCAAAATGCTGTGGAAAACCCCCTTTTTTCCCCAGCTCACGGGGCGAGCCCCCAGCCATGGTGACCGTCCAGCCTCCCCCTGACCGTGCTGCCAGCCCAGGGCCACCCCACTGTCACCCGCACTCACATCTGGCCCTCGGGGGCGTAGGTGGAGCCGGTGATGCTGAACTCGTGCAGGCTGCACTGGGCGCCCTCCACCTTCTCCATAATGAACATCTGCGAGGGGGAAAGATGGAGACAGAGCATCAGGCAGCGACTTTTTGGCACAACCCATCCTGGAGACCCACCAGCCAGTACTACCCCAGCGATGGCCCTGCCGGCACTGGGCTCAGCTCCCACCCTGGTCACCCACCGCTCCTGGCCGTCCCCGAATCCTTCCAGCTCTCCCCTGCCTTTTTCATGTTTGCCTCCTCCAGCTCTTTTTTTTTTTTTTTTTTTTTTTTCCATCGGAGAGGAGTGATGCTGAGCCAGTTCCTAAGAAGGTGCCTGTGTTTTTCTTGGAGAGAGAAGGAGCCGGATCCAGGTTTCCGCTCCTGCCCCAGCTGCCCTGGAAAGACTCTGTGGGGCAGGATCCGAGCGGCTGCCCCCGCCGCCCCTTCCCCCCAGCCAGCTCTCGGCCACCAGCTCGCCTCGCGCGTTACCGGGATCACGGCTTGGCTCCAAGCACCGGCAGTGTGGCAGCTCAATAATAAATCCCCAGGGAGCTGTAAAAGTCCCACATGCTCTATTTTTAGTGATTTTTGCCTTTCGAACTCCTTCCAGCTTCTCTCTTACTGCTATAATGAGAACAACAAACCACAAACTCACTAAAATACAATAACAATCCCCCCTCCCCAAGTTCTCCCCGTTCCCCCTTGTCCCCTCCCAGCACAGCCCAGCCTTCGGAGCCGCCTCCAGCGGGAGCAGGAGCAGTGCCCGACCCCGGCCGAGGCGACAGTTCGGCGACGCTCCTTTCTGCTTAATCGTTATTTATGACCCACGCTGAAGCCAAAAAGTAACATAATAAATAAATAAATAAATAAAATCAGTTTGACGAACGCGTTTCCCTGGCCACGGTTGCCTGTGGGGAGCAGCCAGGAGAGAGGATGGCTGCGGGGAAGCGATACTCTCCTCGGCCCCATGAACCCGCTCGGCAGCTTCAGAAAGTGGCTGCGGGGGGGCAACTGTCCCCCTCCACCCTGTCTCAGATCATTCTTTTTTCCCTGTTGGGGAAATTCCCTCTGGTTATTTGAGATGTTCCCCAGGAGAGAGAAGCAATAGATGCTGGAGAAATTGGGAGGCATTGCTCAGCACCAGAGATGCAACGGCTCCAGGTACCACCCACTTCTCTCCCCTTCACACTTCCTCCAGCAACTAAGAGAGGTTAATTTACTGTTATTATTAATGATTGTTAATAATACAAGGACATCCTGCCAGTGCAGCCGTGTTGGCTGGTGGGTGAGTATCCCCAGGTGCAAGCTTAGGGCCAAACCAAGCAAAAAAGGTGAAGCTTGGGGAAGCACATTTACAGCAGGTTTAGCACCGGGACAGCTCGGCGGGTGTTCTCACCTCTGTATTTTCAGGTTTGGGCAAACCAAAGCAGGAACTTCAAAGAGTACATCTCCTGTGGGAATACTTCTGAGCCCAAAACAACCCTCCCATGGCTCCACTGCTTCATAGCTACTTGCAGATGCCTTGTTTGCTGGGCTATTGCCCTCAGCTCCTTTCCCAGAGCCCATCCTGGAGGCCCCTCAACATCCCTGAAGGGTTTTGAAGAATATCACGAGCCAGAGGGTTGCAGAATACATGACCCAGGTCCTCTGTTGAGGCACTGAGCTTCTCTGGCAGAAGGTACAAACAGTTACACATGAAGGACCTCAATAAAGAGAGCCAAACCACATCCTATCTCCTTTGGCAACTGAAGCTCCCGGGATGATGGGCTCCAGAAACCAAGGTGAAGTGTGGTGCCCAGTTTGAGACAACGCCAAAAGGGACCTCTGAAGGCTGAGCATCCTTCAGCTCTTTTTGAGACATCCAATACCATCGGCTTTCCAGAGAGCCAAAATCTCCTGGTGTTTTAAAAAAATGGACTCCTACACTCAGAAACACCAACCGGACTCATTTATTAAAAAGTCTGAAAGCATCCACCCCAGCTACCGGTGGTTTTCGCTGATATGGGCCTGTTTGCTTTCAAATGCTCATGGCTACAAAACAATTACTACTTGCACAATAGCAGCTTTCTTATTAAAAAAGGAAAAAAAAAAAAAATCCAGGTCCTTTATTTTTCCATGCCTATTTAAAAAAGGTGCTGCATAACCCACAATAACCAGAGGTTATATCAAATTTCCTGCCTGCTCCCAGCTTGCGTGACTGGCAGAGCGAGGGGGTGGCTGGGGTATCGCAAAGGTGTTTTGGTGTGATTTCCAGGCTGAAAAGGGGGCAGGCTTGCAGGCAGTGGCACCAGTCCAGAGGAAATAGCTGTGTCTTAATCTGTAAAGAGGATAGGTAAGGTTTCCCTCATAAAAATAATATAAATAATATCAGGAGCAATAGAAGGAGGTGGCAAAGCTGTGAGCCGCAGCTCAGCTGGGCATTTTGGGGAGGCTGCTGAGGAGAGATGCTCGCAGAGGGGCTGCCCGACCTCTTGCACTGCCATGGTGAACGCCAGCTCCAGCACCCAGCAAGCGGAACCGAGCCAGCACCACCCCAGGGCTTCCCCTCCTCACCCCCACCTTAACCTTTTTAAAACCACGAAAGCAACTTGGGGTTTTAATACAACAGAGAAATTGGGAGGAAAATGTTACTACGTGTTCATGAAGAGTACGTTTTGCTCCAAAAGGGTTTCAGGCATTGCTCCTCCTGCCCTCCGGGTCTCGTCTAGCCCCGGGGCTGCATCACACAGCCAGACGCTGCCGGCTTTTTATTTTTGGAAAGCAAAGGGCACTCATGGATGCACCGTCCCCGGAGCAGCACATGCCATCTGGCTGCAGGCTTGTGGCACGGATGCGAAGGATACATCTCCATATTTCTGTATTTTCTGTAGTACCTTTAAAAGAACGACTCATCAAAAGGCAGACAAGATGGGATTGCTGTCTGGAATCGTAAGAGGCTGTAATCATCAGTCATTTACCCATCAATCAGCCCACGGATCAGTATCATTTTCCTGCTGCGCTGGAAGCGGCTCTGGCCAACGGGCACCCACCGGCAACTGCCACAGCCAGTGGCTCAGCCACAGCCCCTGGGAAACCCCCAGCAAGGCCTCCCATTAATTAGTGACTAGTTTAGATAGGCAAAACTGCTAAATCAGGGCACGGTGTCCTGGAGATTCAAAAGAAAATAGCACCTGCACAGCTCCTGGGTGGCTGCACTGGGGATGGGAGTTTGCACGACCAGGCTCTGCTACGAGGTTCATTGAAAGTAAACCCCTTTCTGTTCTTGATCCCCAAAACACCAGCCATCTCAGTGACAGCCAACTGTCACCAGCCACCTCTCCCCCAGACACGAGGTGCCAGCATCTCCCTGCTCCTGCTCTGCCCCACACAGCAGCAGCCCCGAGCCCTCACGCCCACACTTGCGTCTCCACTTTGGGTCCCGACTCAAACACCGCCCTCAGGCTCCTGGAAAATGAAGTTACGGTGGGTAAAAGGGTGCTGCAAGTTTTAGGAGAGTCATTTAAATGTGCAAGAGCTGCAACGCCTCTCTGCCCCTTCTCCCCCTTGCCAGACTCCCATCGCTCCCAGCCGCCCGGTTATTTAATGGTTGGGAGAAGGCTGGTCCTGGTTGCTCGCACTGTGGCTGGGCGAGATGGTGGTCTTGGAGACCCCCCAAGTTGACTGTAAGGTGAGCAACTCAAACCACAGGTTTAATCTGATTTACTACATGGGTTTGTGGCTTTACTGCGTTACTGCAGAGCTGTAACCTCAGGTGGACTTGAGGTCAGAGCAAAAACACCAAAGTCTTGGCCACTCCAGATGGATGAGACCCCCAGCACAAAACAGTTCAGTGGGCTCTGAACACCCATGGGCATTTGGGGGGGCACAGCTTCACCCCTGCTGACCACCTGGGATCCATATGCGTCCTGCTGAGCTGGCACAGCCGGCACCCTGCCACGAGACCCAGGCACCGAGCAGGACCCAGAGCCGGCAGCACAGCCCTTAAAAAACAGCTGAAGGTTTTAAAACAGACCCGAAGCCTTTCAAGAGTCACTTCACAGCTCTACAGACCTGATGCTGGCAGCGAGAAGTAAAGGGCACGCACTGCTCAGCAGCATAGCCCGTGGCCAAGCAGCTGTGCTCACCCAAATTCAGTGCCTGAGTTAATTAAATCACACTCAATTAACACATTTTCCCAGGTTATCGATAGGCTTTTGTGACTTTTTCACCCCTGTTGCTGAGCCGGCTGCTGGGTGCAGGAGCACATCCAGGACACGCCAACAGCCGCCCAGCACAAATATTTACCCACCCGCCGCTCGGCAGAGCCGCCGGCAGCCTCCGTGCTGCCTGCGTCAGCGCGGGAATCCCTGTCCGTTAAACATTAACGGCCGTGTCCGTGTGTCCTGGGGCCAGCCCGGCTCTCAGTATCACACCCTGGGAGTTGGGATTCAGCCAAGTGAATAACATAGATATCAGAACAGCGCTGTGGGGAGATGGGGTGGAGGATACATTGAATTTTGAATTTTTTTTTTTTTTTTTTTTTTTGCGAAGTTGCCAAGTTCATTCTGCAAATGATGATCGATGCTAAAACCCTCTCGTGTGCCTCTGTCCCCCTCCTGTCCTCTCCCTGTCTCAGCATCACTAATCCTGCCTCTCCTGACCACACCACACCGTGGGAGATGGTGGCACTTCTTCCCAAGATCAAGAAGCAGATGATGCAGTAGGAAGCGGTTTGGGGAAGGTATTGTCACTCCTACTTCTCTTTCTGCGGTCTCCAGAGCTAAAGAAACCCCAAACGCTGGGGCCACCCTTTATTTGCTTCTCTGCGTCACTGGGTCAGAAAATGGCCTGGTGGGAACCTCTTCCTCATGCGAGATGTGGGCAGCTTGGGCACTGCCTCGTTCCAGCGGTGTCTTGTTTTAAATCATGTACATGGCAGAAGTATCAGACATTTCCAGTCATCTGCAGTTTGTGCTGAGCAAACCAGTGGCCAAAGCCCGTGGCCAGCCTGCAGCACGGTCACGGCTTCCCACCACGCTACCCAAGTCTCAGAGAGGAGGGACGGTGGCCAGGTCCATTTTTCCCCACAGCAACACATTTTCCAAGGTTCTCCTATAAAACCGACGTGCCAAGGCCATGAAAAAAAGCTTTCCTGAGACTTGAGGATTAATGGGGAAACTGAGAAGTACTCAGATGGTCCAGGCTTTCCTAACAAGTCTCCTCTCCATGCAGCCAGGCATGCAGGACCCACTGGTAGACCAGGAGCCTTCAACCTCTTTGCCAAACCACCCCAGGGATCCCTCTGTCAGAAATGTTTTCCAGCCCGAGCCCAGCTGCACATGAATGCTGATGGCAGACCTTCTGCCCGGTGAGCACAGGTAACCAAAGCACCGTTTCACCAGGTGTCTTCTCTTAACCCCTGGATTTCTGTGTGAGCTTGTCACAGACCCACACATTGCAGTGACCCTCCAAGTTTTGGCCTCGCAGGGCCAGGCTTTGTAATTTTGCACGGTCCAGGATTTCTCACTGGTTTGGTTAAAAACAAGGGGGAAATGGGCAAGAGAGCAGAGGAGGCCGATTGCATCGGCATCTACAGGAGCTCTGTCTCAATGTCACATCCCAGCAGCAAGAAATGCTCTCTGGAGAGGGAGCCCTGCAGTAAGTCTGCAACATGACACCTCCGAACCGGTGTGTTTATAAAAATGTTTTCTAATTACAACCAAAAGAAGCCATAAACCTCCTTGCCCCCAGTCAGGCAAAGAGGGAGCTCAGGTCTTCCCATAAACCACCTCCCATGCCCACCTTCAAATTCCTAATATAAAACAAGTCCGGTGAGGACAGCAAAGCCCGTCACCCTACCGTGGGGATGGAGCGATGCAGAGCGTTCGGGTGCCTACAGTGTCCCCCGTCCACCCCCCGAAATGCCCCCAGCACTCACCCGGCAGACGGACATCTGGTTGGTGGTGAGGGTGCCGGTTTTGTCGGAGCAGATGACGGAGGTGCAGCCCAGGGTCTCCACCGAGGGCAGGCTCCGGACGATGGCGTTCTTCTTGGCCATGCGGCGCGTGCCCAGCGCCAGGCAGGTGGTGATGACGGCTGGGAGACCCTCGGGAATGGCGGCCACCGCCAGTGCCACCGAAATCTTGAAATAGTAGATGGCCCCCCGAAACCAGGAGCCCCCGTGGACAGGGTCGCTGAAGTGGCTGATGTTGATGACCCAGACGGCGATGCACACCAGGAAAATCACTTTGGAGAGCTGCTGGCTAAACTCGTCCAGCTTCTGCTGCAGGGGGGTCTTCTCAGGCTCTGTCTCCACCATCTGGTTTCGGATCTTCCCGATCTCGGTGTACACCCCGGTTGCAATGACAACCCCTACTGCCTTCCCAGCGGCGATGTTGGTGCCCTGGGAGGGAAGAAAGGGGACGGAGTGGATATTTGGGCATGAGACCTCTCAGCCTGAGTGGTGAAGTGGGTCGCTTGTTGTGAAAGGAGAACATGAGATCTTAGCTAAGGGGAAAATGAGACATCCTGGGATTTTATATAAACCCACCCTAAAACAGAAGGAGACTCTCCTGAGAGCTCTCTTGCCCCTCACGGGCTTGAATTCTGCCTGAGAGGATCATGAGCAAAGAGGAAACCCAAATTTGCAATAGCTCCAGGCTCAGCCACAAACCTCTTCCCCACCCATAATACATCCTACTTGATGGAAAACCCACTGAGGTTGCCCAGGGCATTTAAGGGCTCCATGTGCCACAGCCCAAATTGAAGCAGGTCCTCATTTTTATGAATGTAGGGCTCTTTTTATGGATTCATTTTTTTTCTCATGCATGCACTCCCTTTCACTGCTGAGAGATCTCCTGTGTCCATCAGCCTCTTCACTTGGCAGCTCTTTGGAAAACCACAGGAGAGGTGGGGACAGACTTAAGGGACTTACGGAGAAAAGCATGTTCTTCTTGTCCTGGTTGACAGCCCGGGGGTCGGGGATGGGGTCAGCATGTTTGATCACCGACACAGACTCCCCTGCCAAGACAAAAACTGGGGAGATGAACCACCCACATCTCTCCAGCCTCCGCTCAACGCTGTTCTGAGCCTGCATCACAACCCCCGCCGCTTTCTAAAGCAGCACGTTGCCACCAAACCATCAAAACGTCCATCGTGGGGATGTCAGAGCTGGACCAAGGCGCTCTGAAGATGGGGGCTGCAGAAAAATGACCCGTGCGGATTGCGAGCTCCCATACAGCCCAACGGGACAGGGCCAAACCCCCGCGCCCGGGAGCTGCTGGCTTGCAGTGCAGGTTTGCACGGTCAATTGGGATTTGTAGGGCAGCACAACAGAAAAGGTGCCCGAAGCCCTTCTGCTGCAGGTTTATATGTTGTTCTTTGCAAATTTGCCCTTCTGGTGCATCTCCTCTTGCCCTTGGAGAACTAAGTTAATGCAAAGCCATGTTTCAAGGAGAAAGGGATCCTTTTCCCATGTTTTTAACATTTTTGATTGCTTTTCCTCCTGATTGCCATCTCCTAACTCAATACCTTTACAAAATCACACACAAGAACCGAAAGAGAAACCCTTTTTTGTCATCTGATCATTCACTGGCCTTCCCTGATAGCAGAGAGAGAGAATTTCTGAAATATCATAGATTATCATCTTTAAGGGCTTTTCCAGTGCTTAAAAAAAAAAGCCCCAAGTATTGTCACCTCTCCCTAAAGTCACAAAGCCTCGTGCACCAGCGGTCATTGTGCAACAGCTGCACAGGGGGAGTGTTGGCAGGGACCGAGCAGCCCCTCGTGAAATCCCCCATGCCTCATGGGACAGCTTCATGTTTTGCAGCAGGGATGCCCAAGCACCAGGCACATCTCGTCTATGCCGTGACTCTTAGATGGCGCTGAGACCTCCCCAGGTCCTCAATCTCATTCTCCCACTCATTTCCCACCCCACTAAAGCGCTTGGCTCGGTGTCAGCCCCCAAAATTCAGCCCCGGGGCAGATGGCAGAGGGAAAGCTCTGCCTTTGAGGATGGACCTACCTGTGAGGATGGACTGGTCGACCCGCAGGGTGGTGGACCGGATTTCAATGATCCGGATGTCTGCTGGCACCTTGTCACCAACTACAAGGGCAAGAAGAGCAGAGCAGCTCTGTCAGGCAGGACCGGCAGCGCCCACCGCCCCGGGGCAGGGGACGGCAAACCCCGAACGTGCCAGCATAGCCAGGCTCTGCCCCAAGGCTTGGGGCCACTGGTTTGCACCTCAGTTCCTGACGGATCCCCTCATTTTCTCTTTCAGCCGTCCAGTCTCCAAGTCAGGGACTGGCTTGTGCTGTGAATCGCCGTGTCCCTCCGTGGCATGGGCACACGGCAGCACCCAGCCTGTGGAACCAGGGTCCTGCCCTGGGATGCTGCCTTTCTGCATGCAAAGCTTATTTTGGAAAATTTAAACATCAAAAAAAAAAAAAAAAAAAGAGAAAGCTGGGAAGAGGCACTCTCAGTTGCAATTGGGCAGTGCAGTGATGGGACCTTGAGGAATTACTAATTTTAGGGGATTATCTTGTACAAAAGCAGCCAGCCCAGGGAGCGGGGAGCAGCACCGAGGCCCAGGAGGTTACTTGTGCCGTGCCAGGAACCCTCCACCCTCCCCCATGGACCAACTGCACCTTCCAAGCATCACCTCCCTCCGCAAAATTCATCAGGACCGAGGGCTGCCCCGTCCCTGCTGCCCAGGGACGCTGCCAGGGCGGTGACCTGCCTGCCAGCCCTGCCCGTCGCCTTCCCCCGCTGCCACCCAAACCAAGCTAACCGTGGTTCCAGCCAGGTTTGCCAGGACAAGAAGCAAAGGCAGGAGCTCTGCATGAGGCACCTGGGTGAGAAAAATGACCCAAATGGGGACCCAGCAAGCACCCACGCAGTGACACGTGCCCCTCCGCAGGGGCCGGGTCACCCTTAACCATCACAGGCAGCGAGCACCCACATCCCTCCTCCTGCCCACGAGTGGGCCAGTGAGCAGGCAGGAGGGCAGGCATCTTTTCTTTTCTTTCCACTGCAGTTAGTGGGGCTGGGGCATGGTCCTCGCCCCAACCAGCATCGCACCCTCTGCCCTCCAGCCAAACCCCGGCGTGGCCCTGCCTGCCGCCCCGCATCGCCCACCCTGCCACCTCCCTCTCTCTTCCCTTCCCTGCAAAACCGCTGCAGCACCCCCATCTTGCTTCTTCCCTGAAAAAAACCCCAAAACATCCCCATTTTGGAGCAGCCCAAGCCTCCCAATACCACTCTTAACCCCGTTTCAGGGCTCCGTGGGCTGACTGGAAGCTGCTGACACTGAAAGACCTTTTGTGGCCGAGACAGACAGCCGTCCATGGGTCTCCTGGCACCCCACGGTGCTTGCAGGTGAAAGCAGCCCCCTCAACGGACAGCCACTGATCGCCACCCACCGAGGGGCATGTACTTCCTTTTTAAAAAAAAAAAACACATTTAAAGCTGCTTTTCCTGCTGGGTTTCCTCCTCCCAGCTCTTCCTCCTGCTTCCTTATCAGCTGGACGCAACTGCGCTCTGGAAATATTGAGGCAGAGAGCGCCCTGGCGCACAGCGCCTTACATCACGTTACACAACACCGCCGGCTTGGCCGCTAACGATCCTCTCAAATCCCAGACTTTAACGAGCGCTTCCTCCCGGGGCTTGTAAACCCTCCCGAGCGCAGCGGGAGGGGGGCTGGCACCGCTCCACCACCCAGCCATTTATTCCAGCTGCAGATCCGAGCGCTCTGGGATGCAGCGTGCAACATCTGCCGTCCGGCCAGACGTGCGCCGCTCCCCGTTACACCCGCTTTGGGGCAGGGGGGCCGAGCTGGGAAACGCTAAGCACGGGGGCCCACAGACCCCTCAACACTCTCACTTCGTGAACAGACTCAGACTTCCCATCTGCTCAAGGGAGTTGGAGCACCTTAAGGGGAGCAAAGAGCCCCTCTTTCCCCCCTGGGAAAGGCAGGGAGGGGTTGCAAACATTAGCTAAACCTGCGGATGAAAACTTTATTGCCACCATCCAGAGAGAGCGTTGAGCACCGGTGCCATGGGGGGGGTAGCACCCGCTCAAGGGCAGATAGTGCGACAGCATCCCGGGGGGCTTGCTTGGCACAGGATGTCTGTAGGTGCCCCGTTAGCCAGCTATGGGACACGCGCCCATCACCCAGGCGCTGCAAGTCTCCCCCGTGCCAAAAGCCAAGGGAAAGAGAGGAAAACGGGAGACAGCACAGCGTGACCACGGCCACCAGCACGGCCCGAGCAGGCGGTGCAGGACCTGCCCGAGCTCCCCCAGCAATGCCCTGCCCGCGCTTTTCGGGCAAGGCAGAAAGCCGGTGCTGCAGCTGAGTTTAAGCCCCGTGCAGCTGCCTGCACGAGGACTCACCCCCCCACGGCCTCCTTACAAAAGGGTAAAAATCAGCCGGGTTTAAACAGCTTGCCAACTTGCAACCATGACTCCCCTCCTGCCTTAGTGCAGCAGGTTTTCTGCTCCCTGCTGCCAAATTTATCGCCCTTGCACCTGCAAACAGAAGCCGGTCCCTCCTGCCTGCGCTGTCCCTGCCGTCCCCAGGGTGCTGCCTGGATGGCCACTGCACATTCAAAGCTATTGCTCCTGGTGTGCTTCCCTATCAGGCAGCCTGACGGTGCCTTTGCCACTTGCTATAAACTCCTAAACCCAACATTTTCCAAGTAATTTGCTAATAATTTGCAAACCCTTCCAGAGGAGAGCTCAGCTCTTTTCCTCCCAGTTATGATGCTGAGTGTGCCACTAAAAATAATATTCGGCTGCTGACAGGTAGGCAGCAAGCACTTTATTTGGGGAAAGCTGGCAGATTTTAATCAATTCATAATTAATTAATTTAATTAAAGGCCAGGTCAGCAGCTGGAGTGCATTGCCAGAGCTGCCTTGGGAGCACAGCCAGCTCACCCAGCTGAGGATCTGGCCCACACTCCTCCGCTTGATCCTCCCCGCATTATTTTTATGTTCATCTTCCAGCTGAAGCCCAACTGGAAGACATAAATAACAGCGAGCTGGCTGGGCGCGGGAGGGATTGCAGCATGTTTCCACTAGCAGGGCCACGAGGAGGAAAGGAGAGGATTAGTTTTGCGGCTCTGGGGGGCTTACAGCATCATTTGACAAACAAACAAAATGGGATAATTGAAACGTACCCTCTTCAGCTCTGGTGGGGCAGGCAGGAGAACCCCAGGCATCCTTTGCTGAATGCAAAACCCTGACAGAAGGGCTGGGAGGGGACAACGCGACCGGGAAGGCAAAAGCACCCTGCAGCCTGTCCCTTCTCTCTCGCCCTCCCCCAGGAACAAACCCCAGTTGCCGAGGAAGCCTGCCCACGCAGGCAGGACCCGTGCTGCTGCAAATAAATCTCTTTCAATAAGCAAATAACCCGCCGGCAGCGTTGACCCCCCCCCGTGCTGGCGGCAGCGCTCGCCTGGCACCACCGGTGCAGCACCCAGCGCCTCGTCCTGGGGATGCGCGTGGGAGAGCCGCTTCCAGAGAGAGGGAATCTTGGCGGAAAATTAAAAGTTCTTCCAGTTCTTCCAGAAAACGGGGAAACCCTCCCGAGACACAAAACCTGTGCCAGAAATACACACTTTTTTTTTTTTTTTTTTTCTTCCCTCTTTTTTGCTGTTCTCTACTGCTCTGAGCTCAGGGAAAAGCCTCAGCAGGCTGATGAGCCCCAAACCATTTCACCTCTCTGGATTTGAAAAGAGAAACTAAAATCTCAAGTGTACACCAACGAGTTGACCTGGCAGCCGTGCCTCCAGAGATGTGCTCGGACGCCGCGGCAGAGCCCTCCTGCCACAAGGACCACGGGCTGCCCGTCACCAAAGCCCCCCTAAGCCAGAACCACCTCCCCAGCCCACCCTGTGCCCCAGGGTGGTGGCACCCTACCTGCCACCTCCACGATGTCCCCGGGGACCATGTCCCGGGCGCGGATCTGCTGCACCCCGCTGCGGTCGGCGCGAATCACCTTCCCCATCTCAGGCTCATACTCCTTCAAGGCTTCGATGGCGCTCTCGGCGTTTCTCTCCTGCAAGCAGAGGAGGAGCAGAGCTGCCAGCGGTGGGGTTGCTCATGCCAGCAGGCTCCTTCCTCACCCACTGCAAAGGCAGGAGCACCCAAACCCCAACCCTGGCTTTAGCATCCATTTGCACCATGGATAGGGCAAGTGCCGTGTCTTCTTCAGCTGCCCTGAAATGGTCCTCGCTGCCTTAAACCACACCAGGTTCTGGACACTGCATGGACCTTTGGGCTTGATTTGCTCATTCTTGGTTTGCGAAGCAGCATACTCCACCCAGATGAATTTTTCCCCATCCAGCAACCCCACCTCAGATCAAGCTGCAGATAAATAAATGGCCTTAAAGTAAATATATAGAAGAAGAGGAGCGTTGCTGGCTGAGGCATTTGCTCATCCCCCAGGAGGGATACAGCAAGGTGAGGGACAGCAGGCACTGTGGATTTCTGGTAGAGAGAGCAAAAAGCTTCCTTTGGAAAACACATTTGGCCATGGCCAGGAGACAAGCAGTGTTTGCCTGAACAGCAAATAAGTGCAAGATGCTAAACTCCAAACTGCAAAAGTTGCCAAAGAAAGATTGGAGGAATGAGCCAAGAGGCAGCCAACGACTGAGCGTCTGCGCCAGGGCATGGGGCAGCAGCACAGCCAACATGAAAATTGAACCTTTGAGGAATGAGCTTCCAACAGCAAGAAGCAACCAGACCGTTGAATGAAGCGTCTCAGCCATGTGGAGCAGAGACCTGCGGGGCAGGCAGGGGGGCTCCCACTTACCTGCCACACACCCACCACGGCGTTGGCGATCAGGATCATAATAATGACGATGGGCTCCACAAACGCCGTCGTGGTCTCCTCTCCTTCTTCAAACCAGGCCAGGATCTGGTAGGGAAGAGAAGAGAAGGACCACAAGGTGGTTGAAACAACAAACGCCAACATTTTAAGAAAAAGGACGGGAACATGAGCCAATCAACACATGGTGTTTGGTGGAGAGAAGACAACCCAGCGTGGTGGCCAGCCCCACACGGCCTGGTTAAAGCGTGGACTTGCCATATCCCACTGCCAGTGCTTAACTCAGGTGCCTCCACTCTTCTGCTGGGGATAACCTAATGCATCGAATGAATAGGGCTGGAGCAACCAACCATGCAAAGCCTGGACAAGTATTTGCACCAGGAAAGCATCTATTTTTGTTTAGTGCACCTGTGGGGAGACCATGGCCGTAAGCAGATGAGCGAGGAGACCAGGCAGCACTGCCAGCTTCTCAAACAGCCGCTGCCAGCAGCAGCTGGGCAGCCACCGCGGTCCCTGTCCGCGGCACGGTCAGCCCCGAGAAGCCCCTCCTGGGCAGGAGTTAAGCGATGCAATATGAGTAATTGATGCAGTATGAGCAGCTCTGCAAAGCGGGAACTGACCTCGTGGCTTTTTATCCCCCTGATCCCCCTCTCCATCCCACAAAGACCTCATACCATGATACAAATGAAGCGCGCATACACACACAGGTATTTTCACTCCATTTAACTGCCTGTCGACATGCACTGTGTCAGCACAGCAACACCTCGCTGCTCTGCGGCAGAGGCACCGGCACACAGGACCTCGGACACGGGGGTTCACACCTCCTTTACCGATTAGCAGAGCCACCGCCGCAGACTCGTCCATCAACCAGACTGCAGCAGCTCTGCAATTTCACCAACAAACGGGTCGCTGCAAGTTCTTTTGGGAATGTACTGAACCTCGCAAGGGACCAGCCTCCCTCCTTATCTGCCCACGAGTCGTCTCTGAAAGGAGGGGACAGGCTGTGCCGTCCCACTGCCAAACACCCCGAGTATACTCAAAAAATACGTAATTCTCCAGCAGCTTGGTGAGAAGTGCCTCCTCATGCAGAGTTGCTCCCAAGGTAATGGTGGGCAAAACTGAGCTAACGGCTCAGTACTTGGGCACCACCAATAAGGCTCAAATTGGCGATTGGGGATCAAAGTGCTGCTGATAGTGATCACTTCCAAGGCACCATGGAGTGCAAGTACAGCGGGGTGTTCATATGGCAATTCCCCAGTGCCACCCATAAAGGCACCTTTGTTGACCATGAGGGTGTTGAGTTTAGCAGATCCCACATCACCTCTCGGCATTGTTAAGCGTGGAGGAGGTCAGCAGCCTGGAGATGCACCCGCTGCCGGCTGACCGCCCGCACGGCCCCGGGGAGGAGAAACTGCTCGGTGCTCACAGGAGGTGCTGGGGGTGAATCACGGCTCCTCCTGGGAAAGGCACATAGGGATGGAGCCTCTCCCCCGGTGAAGGTGGGAGAAGAGCCCCACTGGAGATACACCACCGAGGAAGGAAATGTTTGAGGATGAGCAATTACACCATCTGGGGAAGCAGAAGCTGGATGGCACCGCCCCAAAGGCACCACACCGGCAGCTCTGCTGGCAGGAGAAGCCTGGGCTGAGCTTCACGCCCAGCTAAACACAAGGAGAACCCGATCCTAAGCAGCTCTCTGACATTGCCCGAACATAACATCATGTTTTCCTGCTGCATGGTGCACCGAGAGGCGTATTTTGCCAGTGAGAATTGACCCTGCCCCACACCTCGGGAAAGGTTTAAAGGAAAGCTCTTCACCCCACACTGGGCTCTGATACTTGCCCTGAGCACCACCGGCTTGAGCCTCACCAACGGAGATCCCTGCGCCCTCCCAGGCACGTGGGCAGGGCAGAAGGCAGCGAACAGCAGGCAGGAGACACCTCCCACGCCGGCAGCCGAAATGCTGCCAGTCCGGCTCAGCCAGAGGGAGGGAAAAAAAAGTTAAAAAAAAAAAAAAAAAAAAAAAATTAAACAGATTGGATTTTAATTTTTAATTGAAAAATGAGCAGAAGGGCTCCGGGAGGGAGACTTCACTCCAAGGAGGGCAGGCGCACGGGGTTTGGAAACGCTCCCAGCCCGGTATTTGCCTCCCTCGGCGGATGCACGCTCTTCAGGCAGGTGCCGGCTCGCCAGCGGAGGGGGAAGGTGGTACGTGGAGTTTCTGAGTCGGCTTCGGGCACCTGAAGTGCTGCCCTCACCTCTCATCACCCATCACCCAGTGTTCTGGCCAAGAAAAAGCAAGCCATGCGATGTCCTGGCAGCCTCTCCGGGCTTGGCAATGCCAAGAGGTGATGTGGGATCAGCTAAACTCAGCGGCTTGGCCATTACCCCAGGAATGTATCTGCATCATGGACACACACATCTCCATGTGTCAGAGGCAGTGTCCTCCGTTCCAGTGGATCCTGACATGGATCTGGTCACGCTGCAACTTAATACTTTCAAAAATGTCCAAGGAAAAAAATAAAGAATGGGGTAATATTCTGTTTTATCATCTACGCAAGTTGAGGCACAAGACATATTTTACTGGATGGAAGATGGGATTGAAAAGCAATCGGTAAGAATTAATATCAGAGAAGGGACTTGCAAATAGGCAATGTGGGTCCTAACTCAGTGAGGTGCCGGAGCACAGACCTCAGTCCAGACACTGACCATGGCTGCACAAATGGGGGGCAGGAAAGCTGACAGCATCAAAAATTAGGAAGGGAAAACATCTAATGGATTTAAGAGGGAAGTTAAGAGAGATAGTAACAAAGGTACCTTCTAAACTAAAAATACAGGAAACAAACTTTTTTGATAAAAACCTTGTAATGAGATAGAGACACATCCAAAGGACCTGTGTTATATCATGTAGAGGCTTCAAACAATGACAAACACCCATGGATCATAGGAAAGAGCATCCCAGGACTGAAAGCTTTGGGCAGCCCTCACCTGCCCTTGGCAGCCCCTTGACAGCCCCACTCTTGCTGGGGCTCTGCACTGGCTCTCTGAAAACCCTAACCCTGACCCTACACGTTGCCTGGGGCCAACACCCATGCCACCCAGCATCCCAGCCAGGGTGGAATGTTTCCATGGCCCTTTTCTGTCTTTGTCTGGTACAGTCCTGGGGAAATAGCCAGAAGCCCGGGCAGTTGTTCGATACCATTTTTGGATCAGCACTACTGAACAATGCTACAGTCTCATCTTTTAAGTAGATCTAATGATACTGTCACTATACCCTGGAAAACCACTGCACTGCTGCTACATCTCCTTCATCCAACATGCACCTTCCTCTGGCTCCTTTGCTGTTTGGCTGCCGCCTGGGTCCACACGTGCCCTGGGAGGAGCCCACCCCCGAGCCCGGGGTACTTACGAATGACAGAAAAGCTGCTATCAAAAGGATGCGGACGAGGAGATCTTCAAACTGCTCCAGCACCAACTCCCAGAGGGACTTTCCTGGTGGGAAAACACGAAGCCAAGCACAGTCAGAGCTCAAAAAAAACCCAGAAGGCAGGTAATTTAGACCACTGAGGCCTCTTAAGACCAACAGGACCCTGTCCCCTACTTGCCCCCATGAGAACATCCAGCACTGCAGTGGGGGATTTTTCTCTCTACTGTTGAACACTTTCATTTCTGGCATTGTCCTGGTTTTACTATGTATGGTTTTAACTACAGAAACCAAATCCTCTGTGTTTCTATTCACAGCTGGTAGCCCTGCCATCACAGGAAAGCTCTGTTGTCAGCCCAGCTTTCTCTGAGATTAAAACCAAGATTAGAAGACTCCAAAGACTACCCCCTCCTCACCCCCAGCACCCTCCACCTGGACTCAAGGCATGTACCCACCCTCACCTCCAGCCCAAGACTTACCTTCTTCTGCAGGGAGCTCTGTGGGTTTTCATTGACAGCCCAGCCAGCGTAACAAAATAAAAAATTATAAAAATAAAAAGATTAATGAGTGATTTGGGCCCACACTAGCAATCCCTTCCCTTATGCCCCAGCAATCCATTCAGTACCCCAAAACGCAATTTGTTCTGCACATATTCCTGTATCAAGACAGCTTGTCCTCAAACTTCTCAGTCTGACACCACAGAAGCAGCACTGGATGCTCCCTGCACCAGGGAAACACCATTTCCCTGCTGCAAGCAGCTCCAGCATTATTTATTCCTGCACTCAGCCTAACTAAGAAATACTGCTCAGGAGCTGCCCTCTCCAAATCCAAGACACAGAGATCCAACCATCCCATAAAACGCCCTGCCAGAAGCCCAATACAGACCCGCTGGGGACTGTAACTTTCAGACGACGTTTCCTACTAATCAGTTGTTCTTTACAGCCTGCAGTGCCCTAGGAAAGAAATCCAAAGCTGATGCTCAGCTGGTCCAAGCCTCCATCCACACTGCTCCCAGTCAAACCCGAGCCCAGTCCTCTGCCCAACCTGAAAAAAAAACCAAGGGCTCCCAAACACCCGCCACGGTCTCCCCGAGGCTCCCACGTCCCCGTTACCTTCGCACGCCGCACGCACCGAAGGGTCCCACGGCCGCTGGGCATTGCTCAAACCCTGGCATCCACCAAGGGCATCGCTCCTGCTTCCTCACCCGGCAGTCACGGGTGTGCTGGCCCTGCTGTGGGCAAGGTTTGGCCGAGGACTGCAAGGTCCTGCACCCAGGGAGGGCTCAGGAGGGACCCCCTGGTTTTGGCTGATGAGGGGTGCTCGTCTCCATTTGCGCCCACTCTTCCCGCATTCGGGGTGGATCCTTTGGCTGCCGGCAGAGCGGGTGCCAGGGGAGCTTGCTGCTGGACCAAAACCTCTGCCAGCCGCCCAAAGTGGGGAAACACAGGCACTGCAGCTGTCTCACGGGAAAGGAAATGCAGGATTTGCTGAGCACAGCAGGTCTTGCTGGGGACGGCGAAACCCGAGCCGCAGCCATGCATCGGCAAACCCTCGGGAGGGCTGTGCTGGTGGCTCAAAGGCATGGCACAGCGCTGCAAGGGACAGAGGGGTGCCAGCACCGAGGTGACATGGCACCAGGGCAGGGTACCCGCTGCCTCCATCCTTTGGTGCTCTGGGGTGGGAGGGGACCAGAGAGAAAACCCCGACCCCAAACCCCCCAACAGGGAAAAGTTCAGGCAGAAACCTCCCAAAGAGCTGTCCCAAAGCCTCCGCTGTCTGCCACCTACTTCTGCGCCCCATGGGGTGATAATAAAACAAGGTGTTCCTCCAACTCCTTGCACTTCTGGGAGGGAATAAGGGACTGGCCAAAGTTCAAGAGGAATCGGGCCAAGGCAGACAAGTTTGATGCCCCATCGCTGGACCAAACGCGGGGTTGTCTCCAAGCACCCCTAGCACGGAGCCCTGTGTGAGAGCAGGAAGTGAAACCTGCTTGGCTGTTTTCCACCATCTATTTTCACTCAGAGAAATGAAAAAAAAAAAACAAAACCAACAAAAAACAAAACCCAAACCAAACACAAAACTTTCAGCAAACAAACAAGTGAAAACAAAAAGCCTGAATGTGTTCACACTTCAAACTGCACCAGCTCCTCGGTGCTCACAGGCACATTTACTACAAGTTGTTTCAAACCCACGTCCCTCCTAGATAGGGCTACTCTGATTCCCTGTCATCGCGAGAAACACGACTAGTATGTAACACCTATAATTATTCTTATAGAAAAAAAAAATATATAAAATCTTGGAGCTGCTTCAACATTTTGAATCACTCTGCAGAGCGTGTCAGAAGGAAAGTGGCTCTTCTCCCTTTTGCAGCTGGCTCCTCTCCACCCCCGGCTTCCTCTCCCCAGCCCAGAGAGCCACCAAAATTAAAAGTAGAAGAGATCTGCTGATACTATTTCCATCCAGACTCCATTTTAAAGGTGCAAACGTGCGAGGTGAGAGGGCTGGGGGCAGGCAGGTGCCCTGAGGGATGTTGCTGGGGCTCCCACAGGTCTTGGCTCTGCCGGGGTGCCCAGGGGTGACTTTCCACCCCGAGCAGCCACCCAAAACGCCACGTTTTGGTCCTCTCTGTGCTTCTCCCACTGTGCCGCAGCAACGCCGTTTGCAGAGCTGGGACTTTGCATGAGCTCTTGATTAAAGCATGAAAACAGGCTTCCGTGAACTCAGGAGGAAACACGTGCAGTGGGGCAGCCAGCCGAAACACCGCCGGTGGCAGTGACACTATGTCATCACTGTCACCAAACCTCAAACATTAGCAATGCTGCTGCAGGCGCCTCCCTAAAAAACCCCAATTTTGAGTATACTGAGAACCAAGCACCTCCCCTGCCATCAGTGACTCCTTCCATCACCCTTTACATGGCAGCTCAGCATCCATTTTGCACTAAACACCCAGAGAAAAAGGGCAGAAAGTCACAATAAACTCACAGTTTTGGGTCTGAACCAACCAAAACCTACCAGAAAACAGGGATGTTAGGGGTTGAAGCCTCTCCTTCTCACTTCCAAAGTCTCACTAGAAATAGGAGGGCTTGCTACTCACCGAAAAATGAATTTTATGTGAGTCAGCCCCGTGGCACCAGGCAGGGCAGCAGTGCTGGTGCTGAGCTGCGGGGCTGCCACGGCCCACCCAGCCACGAAACCCACCGCAGGCAGGGAACCAGCCAAATCCCAAATCTGCAGTTCCCTTGGGATGACACGATGAGCTCAGACAGGCTTGAAATGGAAACTGGCACTTGAACAGCCCCTTTCTTCGGTCGGTGGCTCAGAACTCAGCGCGGAGATCCTGCTCGGTGCCCAAGCTCCCCGATACGGCCCAAAGACAAATGCAATTAACACCACCAAGGGTAGAAAGTGATAACGGTTGGTCAGAGTATCCCAAAACGGGGGCCACCCACTCACACCACAAATTTTCACCTTCCCAAGCCGAGCAGTCCCGCTGCAGGACCTGCACCTTACAGATGCGTATCTGCAGTTTCTCTGCTCCTGCTCTTCTGCTTCGTGGCTTTGGAGAGCAGAGCCAAGAAAGTAGAGATATTACAACGGGGCAATGGGTGCCTGGATGCCACAGGACCATTCCCACCAGCAGAAGAGCGTGCTCTCCTCTGGGTTATTGAGCGGAGAGGTGCAGGCAGCCCCGGCTCCACTGGCTTTGCCTTGCAGGGACACAAAACACAGCCAGCTCCTGGGACCGCTGAGGATTTGCAACTTGCTCTGACTTCTTTCACGATTTCTTTCCTCACTGTGCCATCATGTCACACGGTGACCGCGGCCCAAGCTGGGCTGCAAAATACCGGTACGAGATGGTCTAAGGGCATGCAACGAGCCTGGCCACCCCGGGCAGACACGGAGCTGGCGTCGGGCTATTTTAGCCAGAGGTTAATCTCCAGCTCCTGCCAACTCAAACAGGGCTGGCAGCCCACGGGCTGGCGCCTGCAACATGGCAGGGCACGGTAATCAGGTGATGAAAAGGTAAATAAACACGGGTGCCACCCACGAGCGAGGCGGCGCGGGTGCGGGCTGCTGCCCGGGGGCTCTGTGACAGCCTCCGTGTCCCCGGGGAGACCCTGCCCCACTTTCCAGGCCAAAGCAAACAAATAAAACACGACAGGGTGGCAGTGGGGTCGCTTCAGGGAAATGTTTGAGTTTCTCCTGCTGTAATAGGATCAAAACTCCCCAGAGCGGCACAGCCCTACAGCAGGCAGTGTTTCTGCCTCCTGTATTTGAGGTATCACATCCCAGTCTGCTTTTGGGGAAACCGAGGCACGAGACGACACTCTCAGGCCAGTGCACGGTAAAGCAAACCCTGGTGCATGCTCAGACCTGGCATGTGACCCGCAACAGCAAACACCTTGCAGGGTGAACACTGAAATACCATTTTCCTCACTATTTCAGGAGCTTCGCTAGGATAAAATCAGATTTCCCTTATGGGAAACACTTCTGACACCAAGTGATGTGGGAAGGGTAGCGGCACGGTGCCTACCGTGGGGGATAATGATGAGCATCATGCCTGGGCCCAGCTTTCTGCTCCAAATAACTTTCTTCAAGCTATATTTCTATGTTGTAAACGCTTTTTTTTTTTTTTTCCTTCCTGCCTTTAATTTCTTTTTCCGTATGTAGAGAAGAGGAAATGGACAGGCAAAACAAGGGATTCATCTGATTCCTGGACTTTGACAACAGGCAAAGAAAAAGGCCCCAGGAAAGTAGTGAAAAGAGTAAGAAAAACCCTAAAATATCTGCAGCTGGGAGAGCAGTCCCATCCTGTGACATAAAGCAGGAACCCAGGCAGAGCTGCTCTGGGATCCTTCCACCATCCCACAAGCATCAGGCAGAATAAATTGTTATTTTAACTGGCTGCCTTTCCCAGGGCCGGCTGCGCTGGCAGGATCCCGTCCCGGGGGGACGTCTGCTCTCCCTCATCCCCGGTGACAGCCGGCACCGCCGCACAGCACCCGGGCTCCACAGAGCCGCTGGGTTGCACAACCCAGAGAGGCTGTGCCGGGTTGTTTGAAAGCCAGTTCAGCCCATCACCTGCTTGGTGTAAATCCCACCTGGGGATGGAGGTGTGAAGCTCCTCATCACCTTTGCACAGTCACACCTGAGCTACAAAACTGTTAAAAAACCAGCGTTTGCAAACTAATCCCAGGCGTTTTAGCGTTATGTGGGATGACAGACACTCAAAGCCTACTGGTGCTAATGCTACCCGATGTTCACAGAGGACAAAACATAGTTATCAAAGTGCCTCAGCTGTGTATTAATTAAACTAACCCACGTGGCTTTGCTTTTATGTACGGCTTCACATCTGAGCTTCCTGAACGCCGCTGCATCCCTGGAGGCTGTCCTGCACCTCACCTCGGGGCAGGATGCGGCTCCGCTCGGGAAGAGCGGGGCCTCCAGGTGCAGCCAAAGGGACTTTCTGAGGTTGTTTCTGCTCCTGCAGAACGAGCCAGGCTTCAGCCAAGGTCTCATCCTCTTCCCGGCCGAGCTCCGCTTTGCACCACAACCTGCTGCCGGAGGATCTGGCTCTTCCCCGTGCCCTCCATCACCGCCACGGAGCCAGTCCCAAATCCACAGGTGCTTTTCCTCCTATTTCCCTCCCTTCTGAGCAAAGGCAGTGGTGGCCCTGGGTGTGCCGTGGTGGGGGAAGCACCTCCGGCCCCCAGCACCTTATTTGCTTATCGCCTCGCAGCTGCTTTTTCCTGCGCGCCGGGCGAGTTTTGGTTATGCTGGCTGCCTGCAACAGCCGCTCGCTCGGGGCTGCTTCAGAGGGCGGCAGGAAGATAAAAGGTAGAAGATGCAACCCCCCCCCTCCCATGGCAAACACCGGCGGTTTGCCGTTCCTGTAACTCCCCGTGCTCACCCCTGCTCGAGCCCTGGCCCATGCTTTGCAAAAGCCCAGTGCCCCTCCTGGCTGGGGGATCCACAGCCCCCAAAATAAGCAAATTTGGGGCCAGAGGAAGCGCTGGGGATGGTGACAGCCCAGGGCGGGCGAGGGCTGGCTGGGCGGCGCGTGAGGATGGTCAGCAGAGGTTTAAGGGCCAGAAATGCCCTTGCTGTTTTCCAGGCAATGCTTTAGGGTGAAATGATCCAACTGGTTTTCTGGATGGCACTCGGACGTGATAAGTGGCTGGCAATAAAATCAGCCCCAAAAAATTCTGGGTTTGGGTCACAAGGCTTCCCACGGCAGACAGGGCCCTGGACTGACTGCTCGTCCTACCCCCACGCTGCTCTTCCAAACCCACCGATTTAGAACCCAGCCCAACACCATCAGTCCCTCCAGGACGGTGACAGGGTGCCAGGGGAGAATAGGTGCATTCGGGCACCCACAGCCCCGCTGCTGCGGCTGGAGGGGAGAAGCTGAAAGGCTCATTTGTTCCTTTTCTGGCCAGCTAAGCTTATCTCGGCAGGTCAGGGAATAGGAAACGCCTTTATCTCGGATGTGCGCCTCAACAGCACCAAAGCACCATGCAAATCTGGCCCCGCAGTATCTCGTTTTCCCCAAAAAATCAGCACGTCCCCGTGTTGAAGCATAAGCCACCAACAGCATGGCCCGCTGTGCGGGTAGAGGGAAATGGGGATGGAGGTGGGAGCGCGGCATCAGACCAACGGTCCAAGAAGCTCAGTGAAATAAATGAGGAAAGCCTCGCCCATCCTACCCCAAACTTCCTTTATTCTTGGAAATGGCTCATCCCCAAAATGTTGGGCAGCAGGAGCTTCCCTCCCCCATGGTGCAGGGGGTCCCGGCATGGGGCCACGGAGCCTGGCTGGCCCCAAGCGTCCGCCTCCCATGCCGCGGTGAAAAGCAAATTCCTTCCCTGCTAACCCACCTCTTTTTCTTAATGCTATAAAAACAAGGGGAGAAGATTTTGCTTGTTTTGCCCCCCAAAATGAAGCCACCACTCACGCTTGCAGCTCCAGTGCCTACGTGGTATTTGCAAGAATAAAGTCTTGGGGAAAGTTAGGGGAAAAACCCTGGGGAAATGGGGCTGCAAGTGGTGGCCTCGTCACCCCCACCCCTGTCTCCGTTGGCACCCGCAGCGGATCCCCAGGATCATTTTGGGAGTGGGAGGCAGCAGGGTGGAGGAAACCTGTGGCTCCAGCCTGGGATGGATTATTTGAGCAAACTAAAAGCAGTGGTTTGTTCCCTCCTGCACCAACGCAGTGGAAAGAATTTCCAGCTCCAGCTCCTGGGTGGAAAAGCTAAAAATCTGCGTTTAAATAGTAACAGGTTTTGGAAAAAGAAAAAAAAAAAAAAAAAAAACCATACACACACACAAAACCCCCACTACAGGAGCTTAAATAAAATAAAGCTTAAGCTGGGGTGTTTTTTTTTTTTAGTTTTGGGGTTATGATAGGGTTTTTTTTAGCTTCTCCTTATCTCTGCTTTGAGCAGACCCTTTCCGAAGGCTCAGGGAAAGGCAAAGGAGTGACTCTGTCACATTTGGGAACCTTCTGCCAGAATTGCCACAATCCCAACAAGAGACATGCTGCAATTTCAGTATATCCTCTTCTTACATCCTACAGTTACCATTTTATTTCCTCCTTTACTGCCCTAAAACTATTTTTTCAGCTAATTTCCCACTGATACCTCAGTGGTAAGTGTTAAGTAAATCGGAGACTTTTGCCCAGTAATGTTTTTTCACCCTTCTGGCCTCCTGCCCTTGGGTGCTCAGCACTTGGCTGCTCCCCACATCACAAGTGAGATGCCCAGATGCCAACCTGAGCCAAAACCCTTCCGACCCTGCACGGTGGCAGAAAAGCACCAACCAGGCCAGGGAAAATCTCTACCACGAATTTGTAACCCCTCCAGGCACGACGGGCTGCCACACACCACCACAAATAGGCCACTCACGGCGAGTCCAACACCCAGTGACAGAAAATTTAATAACATTTTCCTGGCAGCACCGGGGAATTGTTTAGGAAACCAAACAGAGGGAGCTGTGGAGGCGGCGGTGCCGGGAGCCCGGGCGATGCCCCACGCTGCCGGGGCAGCTCAGCCGCCCGCCCTTGCCCAGCCCCAGGGGGCTCCAAACGCCCCAGGGGGGGAATTTCAGCACCAAAAATTGGGTTGCACCTTCCAGCATTGAATTCTGAGAGACTTGGGGAAGAGCAAGGCAGAACTGTGTTTGGGGTTTTTCACTTAAAAAATAGGAAAAAATGAATATTTGGGCTGAAAAGGCAGGTAAGAAAACAAGACTAGGATGCGTTTTCAAAGTAGGATGCATTTGCTCCTGGAGGAGAGATGCTGCTCAGCATGCAGCAAAGGGCTCCTGCGGCTCAGTGTGGGGACTAGCATCCCTTAAAACCACCTCCTCGAGGATCTAGTGTGTGTTTACACAGAGCTAAGCATCTCTGATGAGGCTGTAAGTAACCACTGAGGATATCACACCTGTATGGCATGCCAAATAAGGCAATAAAATAACAAATAAGTAATAGAAATAGATAATTATAATAATAAATGTAACTGAAGTATTCCACCAGCCAAGGGCTGTGGGTGACTCCTGGTCGCCGGGCAGCTCAGGCACATCCCTTTGGCAGCATCCCTGCTCAGAGGCCATTTCTCCCACCGCCCCGGGGCCGGGACCAGCCAGCCCAGGGGCTCTCAGTGTTAAACCCCCCGGTACCCCCCGTTCCAGGGGAAGGCAGGCAGGGGGGGGGGGGTTACCTACCCCCCTGCCCTGTAACCCCAGCGTTCTCCCCGCTGTCCAGTGCCCATCTCAGCATACGACGCCAAAACCTCACACCCCAAACCTGCCCTTGGCGGGAAGGAAAGCACTTTGACATTTGGGCACAGCAAACAATATGCCACTTTTTTTTTTTTTTTTTTTTTTTTCTTGCTTGACATCATGTACGTGGTGGTAGGTTTTGGGTTGAATTGCAACTGGTGTGGACCCAGCTCCTGAGACAGCTGTAAGAGCTGACCGATGAGGGTTTGCAAGGTGAAACCCCTCAAAAGCAAAGTAAACCAGGAACATCAATTAAAAAAGGAAAAAAAAACAAACAAACAAACAAAACTACACGATACCACTTTTAAATCCTGACAGGATTTTCTCCCCTTCCCTGAAGAGATGAGGAACCCGCTCACCCTCACCCCTCCAAAAGCTGATGTTTTAATAGATACGCTTTAATATACACGTTTTAATAGATCCTGCTGCCACGTGTAGCCAAACCACAGCATACGATCCGGGCTGTGTATTTATGGATCAGGAAATCCCAAACTTTGCATGTTGGGTTGGAAGGAGACCCTGCCCCAAGCGTGGGGCCAAAGGGAGCCAACTCCAACCTAAAAGCACAGAGGTCTGGAGGGTGGGTTTGGGTTTTTTTTTGTTGTGGTTTTTTTTTTGGTTTTTTTTTTTTCCATTGTTTGTTTTCTGGAGGAAATGCCTCTGCCACTGCAAAACTTTGTGAAATTTGGAGGTTTGAATACAACATCTCAACACATCTCCTATCCACTGGTAAATAAAATTGGGCTGATAAAACGCAGACAGTGTATCCCCAGGGCGGTGCATCCTTCGACCCCGACCCACATGAGCTGCTTTTCAACTCAACTCAAACTGAGATTTTTATTATTAATTTTTTTTGCAAAACTTCTTGCCCTGGCTGACCTGTCTCCCTCCCCCACCACACACACTTGCTTTTTCTGGTATCTGTTCTCAGACCATGGTCTATTTTCAGCAGTCCTCTTGGATGGGTTTTCATGGAAAATGAAGTCTACACTGCCCTTAGTTTAGATTATATCAGAAGAAAAAAATTTCTGTAGGATAGAAAAGATCTGTTCTTCTGGATGGGAAAAAGGGTCAAGTTGGACAATTAATACTTTTCATGAATGAACTCTCTGGGGATCACAGATCTCTGTGTAGTTGAATGAGTACCCTTCCCGGAGCATGATACTCAGAGATCGCTGGAAATATGAATCCCATCTAGGGTTTTTCCATAATCTCCTTCCAAATATGTACAATATCTGTATGCGTGTCTATAAAGATGAACTATTTTTTTTAATATCTATACATACACATTACCAATATACATTTGTGTATAAGGATAACATTTGTTTATATATATATATACACATAGATACCTATACATATTTATGTCAAAAAGGGGTGAAAAGGGGAAGAATAATTTGAATTAGGCTTTTATAGATAAGAGCCCCAGCACAGGTGTGAGCCAGCACTGCAGAGCAACCCCATCTCCCCCCAGGTCACTGCAGGACTTCCCCCCAGAGAGGAGCAGATCAAAACACTATTGCTCCTCTGATGGGATTGCCATTTACCTGCAGGCAACAGAAGGTCCCTGACCTCCAAAGCGTGCAAAAGCCCAGAAAACCTGCAAAATCCAAAGGATGTGGTCCCCCTAGGGCAATCCTCTGCGGTGGCCGGAGCAGGAGGGCCAGGGACACAGCTCCATCGCTTGCTCTCTCCCATCCCGCACTGCTGAGCAAGCCTTTTTTATTTTTATTTTTATCCTCACTCCCCACATTTTCCTTTCAACCTTCTGTTGACTTGGAGGTTGCAAAATGGAAAAAGAAAAGTGCAAACAGGCAGGTAAAGGGAGGGTTATCCCAATCCCAGCTGCCCATCTCCCAGGGACGGGCGCTGCTGGCTCGGCTGAGTCGACGTTCTACAGGGCAAATCCTAAATCTCTGGGGACCCAGCCATCACCGGCGGGGCTGGAGTCCCTGCTCAGCTCATCGAGCTCCTCCTCAAGGATCTCTCTGCTTTCACTCCCTGTGGCGAGGGAAGCAGAAGAGAGAATCTCCCCCACCCACACACCCTTCACAAAAACCAACTGATTTTTATTAGCAACAAATGCAAGAAAAACTGTTTTCAAATGAGAAGGAGAAAAAACAAAATAAAAATCCCCACCCCTCCATTAAAGCAAATATGTAAAATACACAACACATTTGCTCAGAGGGTGGCTCTATAAGGGCTTCAGGGATTTTCTCCAATAAGATGAGGAAAAAAAAAAAAAAAAAAAGGAAAAAAAAAAAGAAACAAAGAGGCATTTTGCCCATTCATCTCCCCAGGAGGACATGGACCAGCCATGGGCACTAGTCTCAGCACAAGGGACAGCTTTCCCACCCAGCTCCTGGGAACAGCATGGCCACAGCCGGTGGCTTTGGGGATCACGGGTGAGCTGGAGGTTCTTTCTCTGGGATGGAGCAAAACCCGTCAGTGCCGGAGCTGCCCCGGCACCGTGTCCCCCACCGCTCCCGCGGCCGCCCGCACAAGGACACCCAACACAACCCTGCCCTTCGGTTCCAATTAACTCACATCCCTTCCCCACCTCCCCCCGCACGCTGGTTTAAAATACACATAGTGGCTAAATAGCAGGAAACACCCAAAGCAAAAATACCGTGGACAGGAACCCAGGGGCACAGGGGACACGCAAGAGCAAGGAGCGGATTTCCTCCCCAAAACATTGCACCTCCGATGTGGACGGTGACCCTGCCGCGCGGCTGGGCCGGGCCACCAGCACGGTGTCACTTGTCCTCGAGTGCCTTCACCCTTCAGCATGGATCTGTCCGCTCCCGATGGGGAAAAAAAACAGCTTTTTATTGACTGTGGTTTGTTTCCCCTCCATAAAGGGGTCTTTTATTCAAAGGTGTCCCATGGTGACTTGCAAATGTTAGTGTGGGGAAAAAAAAAAAAAAAAAAAATCTCAAATGAGATACGTATATATAAAAATATAATCTCAAATGAGAGAGAGGTATATATAATCTCAAATGGAACACATACGCATACCTATATATAATCACAAATGGGTTCATGTGGGAACACAGGTGACAAAGCCAGGACCTGCGTCAGTACACGCAGCAGGTTGCTGAACATCTATATTTTAGGAGGATTTTCATGATCAGAGCAGAGACACCTACATTTAAGGGCACTACAGGTCTAGGCTTCAGAGAGGTACAAAATTTCAGCTTTCAGCCGCCGCGGGTCACAATGAGACCATCCCAGCACATGGCCTGAAGAAGCCTGCTGCCTGAGGACGTGGTGGACGGGCGGTGCACGGGCACGGACCCCGTCCCTGGAGGTAAACGGGACTGCGGCCGAACCACAGCCTGACCTTGGACATACCACCTCTGCAGGTGAGAAAGAGAAAAAGGCTTTTATAGACTGATAACGAGCAGCCAAACCACAAAAACTGGGAGGTTCCCACAAAAAAAATAGCAAATACAAGTTATCGACACGAGGTTAATTGCTAGCAAGGATTAATTCAACTTCTCTGCAAAAGAGCAACACTTTGGACCCTAATCCAACCCTTCTTTTGCAAGGAGAATAGCTCAACTCCAGCAAGTCACCCACCTTGGAAAAGACCCATTAGCATTAATTGTGTTAATCCTAGCAGGAATAATGAGTCTCCTGTCCCGGCACTGCTCATCACCACCCGCACGGCCACTGCTCGGATGCTGGCGGAGCAGGCAGCTGCCTGCAGCCCTGCCCGTGAAGGGTTAACCACCCACGGAGGAGCCTCTGGCACACGCTCACGTCATGGAAATACTCAAGTAACCACAATTTTCTCTATTGCTTTTTGGCTCCGGTTCTTCAACATTTCTGAACTTCTAGCCCAGATCTCTGCTACCTGCTTTCCAGCGAGGTAATTGGTACAGACAGCAGCTCGACCAAGCAGTCGGTAATTTTTTTTTAATATAGGTTACTGTTATACTTTCTACCTCCAGTACTACCAACACTGCGATATAAAAAAAGATTATGAGTCACAATACTGGCAAAAAAAATAAATCAGATGCACAACAATAAATGGAGGTGGGATGGGGGAGTTGGTGCTTTCTGGGTTTTGTTGGGTATTAATATTGCAGCGGGTTGGACTGAGCACCAGCCAGCTCTGTCCTGCCCACCCAGCCCACCCACAGTGGCCGTGGGCCCCTCTCCTCCATCCCTCCCACCTTTCCCAGTCCTCCCAGTTTCCCCAGCATCAGCCGTTTCTCCTGCCTGAGGAGTACCAACTGACCAGGAGGGGCTGCCTTCACTGCCTTCACCCCATCTGAGATGCAACGGGTGGTCATCCACGAGTGCCGAGTGAGAACCAGGGGAAGGGGAGGGAAAAAGAAGGGGAGGGAAAAAAGGAAAACAGATTCAAAAAGCAAGCAGAAAAACCCATCCCTCTCCTGATAATCACAACCTGCCTTAATATTTCCAGCCTGTAACTGAGACCGGGAGCACCAGCAAGGCTCCTGGAAATCGTCAGCCCAGCGGCTCGGCTCCCGGCTGCTCTGCCAGCCGCTCGCCGAACCAACCCACAGCAAACCGGGCCCGGGATGAGCAGAGCCAGCCAAGGGGCCAGGCGGGGAGCACTGCTCAAGCGCCCGAATGGCCCTTTCCCAGGGGAAAAAAAATTAAATGGGAGTTTTAGAGCATCCTTGTGCAACGTCAGCATGCAGACGCCTGGCCTCACCTGCCGAAAGAGGTTTGTCATTCTGCTTTTACTGCCCCAGTTCCCCGTGGAGTGCAGTTTAGGTGTTGCTGCTCTTAATACTCCTTTTAACAGCCCTGAGAACATTCATGGGAACGGGGCACCCACCGACCCACCAGGTGAGATGGATGGACCAAGGGAAGGATTTTGTGGCTGCTCCGGACACAGCAATGCCTGGCAGGGAGCAGCCCCTTCCCCAGGAGCAGGGCTGGGTGGGAGACACAGGGTGCAAACACTCAACACCTGGCTCATGGCTTACAAAGAATAATCCCCCCAAACCCCAACATTTTGGAGGGGCATCAGCATCCCAACTGACTCTGCAAATGCTGTGCGTAGGAGAAAAATCAAAGCTGGCTCCTCCAGAGGTTTGATCATATGAAAAAGCGTCAAACCACCTCATTTTTCAGGACTCTGAAAATGAAAGCACCTCAGGGTTGTGTGCAGCCCCGAGAGGTTTCTGACGCCTTTTGATAACCGGTTCAGATCCCACGGCAAATCACAGGAGGGCAGAGGGAACGCTGCTCTCGGGGCAGGTTTTGTGCATCAGGGAGGGCGCAGGTCAGCCGTGCTCAGCCCAGCTCTCCAATGCTCCACACGGCAGCTATCACCCCCAGAAAAGAACAACCATCTGCTTTAAGTTGCCTGAAGTTGGCCGTGCTCAGCCCTACCTCGGGTCAGCATCTGCAATTTTGGGCACCAACGGGGATGTCCTGCGGGGCCCATGCAAGAAGCATTGCCTGGGCTGCGGCTGTGCCAGGACAGACCCGACCCGCAGGACGAGGTGATTTAGCAGCAGCCAAGGAGCCTCCTGCTTTCACACCATCCTTTCTGCAGGAGGAGATCAAATGCAGAGCGAAAAGGCAGCGACTTGGATGCTTCTCAAAAATTAAAATTCTCCTTGGTAGGAAGAAAGCAAAAGCAACACCAGGCGTTGGTGTGATGCTTTTTACTCAAGAAAAATGGTTTGGAGGGAAAGCTTTAAAAAGGAAAAAAATTTACTTGCAATGTAAATATCAATAGTATCTCTCAGAGATTTACCATGGAGCAATATGACCATAGAAATGCAACTCAGTAGCTTAAAATTGGATCTGGCGATTGGAGAAGGCTTAAAATACACAGAAATACCAAAGTTGCTAAAAAGGCCAAGAGTGAGCAGCCATGCGGCTGCACAGGGATGGTGAGGACTGCACCAGGCGGGCCAAAAACACTCAGTGCCAGGAGGGAGGTCAAGATAGGCACCCGAAATACTGGGGAAGGGGATTAGCCTGGGGCAAGGGAGGCAGTTTGCTGCTAACGGGGGTTTTGGAGAACCCACTCCAGCCCCTTTCTAGAAACAGGGCACCCCAAGCCAGCATCCAAGCATCCCGAATGCATCGACTCCTAAATCAGTGTTTTGTAGCGTAGGTTCCACCACCCCCAGCTTTAAAACCAGCAAATTAAATAAAAATATGAATGAAATAACATTTGTGCCATAGGGGAGGCCAACCCCAAGGGCACACACAAGACCTGCACACATAACCCCTTCCCTGCCAGCACAGCCCCTGCCTCTCCTCGCCCTGCAAATTTTCCCTCCCCAATTCCCACAGCATTTTAAGAGCAGACATAAGTTTTTCTGCACATTGTTCTTTATTCACAGGGGTCTTTTTAAAGGTAGGTATGAAAGCAGGTAACCTCAGAGGACAGCACAGGGATGAAAATCCCAAGTTTCCTCTTGTCAGATCAGGAAAATTTTGTGTAGTCTCTCCCTAAATTTGAAGGCGCTCGCAAGGTTTTAATGCCTCAGCATTTCTCCTAAGGGAATGGATTTGGAGGAGGAGGAAAAAAAAAACCCTGTAGCATGTTTATGAATCAGACTGCTAAGCGTGTGTTTCGGGGGTGGAAAAGGTGGGCGATGCGCAGAGGAACAGAGAGCAGAGTTAGATGAGTCAGAAAATGCTGCTTTTCCTCTCCTTACCGGCTTCTCAAATATTTCAGCATGAAATAGAAATTTTTTTCTTTTTTATTATTGTCAGGAGAGAGTTGGAGTGTAACCTTGGCTGGTTAGCAACCGCCGGCAGCTAACCCGACGTGAAGTAACACACCGCCACCCGAGTACGCACGGGGCGCGTGCACGCACACGCGTGTGCCGAGGGAGGCACGTACACACGCACCCACAGCCCGGGGCACAGGCTGGAAAGAAAGAATATATCAGTGGGTTTCGCTGCTGCCTCTAGCAAAGCAGGGGCTCGGATGTGTGCTCCCACCGAAGAGCAGAAAGTTCCTCGTGAATAAGCCTCCGTGGGCTTCGGGGGAGCGGTAACATTGCACAGGCTGGATTCGGGCTCGGGAATGTCTCCCCTTCCCACCCAGGTAGGCTCAGGCACACACAAGGACTCAGAGAACCTAAAATAAAGGTTACAGAGATGTAAAGATGTGCGTTATCAAAGAAAAGTCAATTTACTCACGGGCTTTGAGTTCACCCAGCGCTGAAGCTGGCTTGAATAACACTTAAAGCAGCCATCACGTAAACACGGTTATTACCGCACCTTGTGTGAGGCGCGGGAGGTTTTGAAGAGCATCAGGTACCACGGTGGGGGTCAAGGAGGGGATGGGTGAGACCCCGAGGAGGGCTGAGGGGCAGGGCCCGATCCTGCCCGGCGGCGTTGCCACCGCAGACGGCAGCAGGGCTCCTGCTTCCCAGCCCAGAGAGATGAAATTCAAGACGAGATAAACGCCCCTATGCTGCAAACAGCCGCGCGCTTGACTCCACTGACATTCACAGGCCATTTAGGTTACCAGTGAAGCAAATAAAATTATGCATATGCTTTAACGCTAGCAATATCCTGCCTGAAATGTATGCTCATTTACACATGGAAATCCATTTAGAAGAGAGAAATCACAGCTATATTTAAAACAGAAAATCACTTGACTGTCCACGGGGCAACTCCCGTTTACATCTGTCATTCCTTGGCAAAACTGAAATCATTTCAGGGTATACTGTGCCCTTGGTTTTACATTTAGAAATGAAAGTGCTTGCACCCTTGTTTCAGCCTATTCTAAGAGATACACATTTTTGCTTTTGTATAAAAAAAAACAACCAAACAAACAACAACAACAACAAAAACAAAACAAAACAAAAAAAAAAACCAAAAAAAAAAAAAAACCAAAAAAAACAAACCCCAACCAAACTGTTGTGGTGTAAAAACAACCTGTGGAGCTTGGTGCTGGTGGAGGGGAGGGGGCATAGGGGAGGCTCCTGCCCAGCACACGTGGAGCATCCAAAGCATTTATTAGTTTAAAATTGACTTGGAAGATTCAGGAGCCTTTTGTGAATCGCCATGGTGAGACCCAAACGTTCTGCAGCTTCTCCAGTTTCCCTGGCAAATGAAATGGCCATGCTGACAGCACTGATGACAGATCTGAAACTGGAACAAGAGCTCTTCCTAACAGAGAAATATCTTCTTCCAGTCCAGTAATCTATATCTCACTGCTTGGCTGCCAAGCCACTAACTGGAGATATTAAATAATCAGTATTGCTCTCTGTTTCCTCCTGCAAATGTAAATGTGAGCATGGGAACTGAAAAAGCAATTTTAGGCTTCAAAAGAATGCTCCCTTCAAAAAAAATTTTTTTTTTTTTTTTAATATTAAACACACCAATGGGCACTGTTTCTCACTTAACATTGCAGCTCGTATTTTTGAAATGCATCAACACAATAAAAAAAGCAGACAGCCACTCTCCAAAGTGTGTCAGGAGGCAGTTTTTAAGAAAGATGATGTATTTTAGATTGTGATTCATGACCGTACTGGCAGTTTGATTTCAGGTTTAGAAGGAAATGAATGAATGTGAGACAAGAGGGTGCAAAAATGAAACTATCTGGAGCTGGAGGTCTGCTCTGCGCTTCAAGCCATGCAAGATTTGAATCTTCTTCCCCCTTCTGCACGAGCTCAAGCAAGTCACTGAACTGCCCTGCACTTCCGCTGCCAGAGCTTAATTAATAATCCTAAATTAAAACGCGGTTCAGTACAAGCCATCCGGGTGCGAGCCCGGGTCGCCGTCCCACGCTGCTCCCCGCAGCAGCTCTCCTGAAAGGAGCACCCAAGGGCACCCCGGGGACATCGGCTCCCGCTGCCGTGACATAACCTGCAAGTTCTCGCCATGCTGGAAAAAAGGTTATTTGCTTAACATCGAGCTTTTAAACCAAACAAACCGCACAGGCTCCCATTCCGCATGATTTGAAGCTGTGCTAACCTGTCCCCATCTCATTCACGCCACAATATAAATACTGTACAAAAAAAAAAAAAAAAAAAAAAAAAAATCGCAAAAATTCAGAATTCTTAAAAGTCTTCAAGGACAGTTGCACTGCTGGTTGCACTGCCCACGTTACTGCTCTCAACATCCGTGCACATCACTGTGAGTCGTGTTGCAGAGGAGATGCAGGGCTCTGCTCTGAAGGCGAAAGCCACGGGACATCCCAAAGTCAGCAGCTCTTGCGAAGCAACAGCCAGCAAGAAAGCCAACGCTGGGCTGGATGGGAAGCAAAACTGCACAGAGAGGCGAGCGCAGAGCCATTGCTTGAGAGAGGAGGAAGGAAGAAGAAAAAAAAATAGAAAGACAAACTAACTGCCGCCGCTAACCCTTTGCTTTGCACCTATGTCAGATGTTCAGGCTACCTTTGTCAAGGCAGAGCGGCCGGCGAGCCTGACTCAGCGCCGATGAGTCACTCGGGCAAACAGGAGGATGAAGCCACGGCGAGCCCCACGGCGAGCCCCACGGCGAGCCCCACGGCGAGCCCCACGGCAGGGATGGCTGCAGGTGACACGCTGCTGCACCGCTCAGACCAGCCCCGGGGCCTGAGGGACGGTGCCAAAATGTTGGGAGCAATTACACCTTGACATCAGCCTGTTTGCTAAGGGGGTGTTTTGCATTCAGCCCCCAAAGCAGAGGGATCCCTCCCCTCCCTGCTAAGCGGATGGGTCCCCAGTTGTCCTCCCCCAAAACCAGGTGGCACGAGGACAGGCGCGACGCTCCGCTGCTCGCACCCTGTGCGGAGCGCGCCGGGGTAAGAGCTCCCACGTCCAGCCCCAACCGCCCTGGCTCAGGGAACAGAGCAGAAGCTGCCGGGTGCGGGGAGCACTGGCGGGATGGGGGTCCCCGAGCACCCCAAGCACAGCCCAGCACGCAGGACTGCAGCTCCAGGGCTGGTCTGGAGGAGGCACAGCCCTCGCATCCCACCTCCCACAGCCCTCTCAATGAATAAAGATGCCGAGAGCAGCCCTGCCAGCATCTACTCAGTCTTTCCTCAGCCTCATCCATGAGGAGCAAGTGAAAAGCAGATGCAACAAGCTCCAAGCCTGGATGAGTTTACACTCTTATCTCCTTGCACAACTTCAAGAAAGGACTTGCTACTCCAAAGCCCTGCAGCAAACTCACCCCCAAACCCTCCTGTTTCCGTATGCAGAGTTGGTGACCTGCCTTCCATCACAGCCTGAACAATCCAAATCACTATTTACCCTGGTAGGGTCGGACACCCCAGCAACTCCTTCCCACGCACACTGAACACTTACAAAACAAAAGTTTTAAAATTCCCCTTATCCAACCCAAGAAGATGCCCAGCTGCTCAGCGAGGGCCCCGCGGTGCAGCGAGGCCGGCGCACGTCCCGTCACCCCATCTCCCCCCACCACCCCATCTCCCCCCGCCACCCCATCTCCCCCCGCCACCCCCTCTTTTTCCGCGGCAGCACCCACGGCCCAGCCAGGGCTGTGGCGAGCCGGGAGAGGGGTGTCCCCCCCACCTTCGTTTTGAGGCTTCCCTCTTTCACCCAGAGGCAATGGGAGAACTTCCCTCTCTCTTTCCTGGCGACGTATCCGTGTCCCTGCCCCGCCGGAGGAATTAATACCCCGCTAATTGCCCGTACGCCCAGTAATTAGCCCTTAATGAAAGCCGGCAAACATTCCCCTAATCAACAGGTGCCCCGCAGCAAAGCCCCGGGGCGGGGCGGGGGGGGGGGGGATGCCCTTCCCGGTCCCCGGCGGGATGCCGGTGACCCGTTCGGGCAGCCCCATCCCGGCTCCCCCCCGGCTCCCCCCGCGGGCCGGTCCCGTCCCGTCCCGTCCCGTCCCGTCCCACTCACCATTGGGGCCGTACTTCTCCCGGTTGCGGCGGACCTGCTCCGGGCTGAGCCCGCAGCTCTCGCTGACACCGAAGCGGCGGAGGACGTCGAGCACCGGGAGGCTGTGCGCCGCCTCCATGCCCCGGCCCGGGGGGATGCTCGGGGAAGGGGAAGGGGAAAGGGGGGGGAGGGAAAGGGGGGGCTCACGGAGGGCACACGGGGTGCCCGCTCGCACGCCGCTGCCTCGGCACCTCTCCGCCCGCCGCCGGGCCCGCCTCCTCCCGCCGGCACCGCCCTGCCCGCCGCTTCCCCCGCCCCCCCGGGGCCGCCCTGCCCGCTCCATCACCCCCCCCAATCCCCCCGGGGGCCACCCTGCCCGCTCCATCCCCCCCCCCCGGGGGTCGCCCTGCCCGCTCCATCCCCCCCCCCTCCCCCCTGGGGGTCGCCCTGCCCGCTCCATCCCCCCCCCCACCTCCCCCGGGGTCTGCCCTGCCCGCTCCACCCCCCTCCCGGGACACCCCGGTACGTGTGGGAGCGGGGTGCCCCCGGGCCCCACCCCCCACCCTCCCTTTGCAACCCAGGTTGCAAACCTGACTCTTTCCCCCCTCACTTTTTTTTTTTTTTCTTTCCCTTATTATTTCCAATTCTTGTAAATTATTTCCAAACTTGTCCGAAGTGATGCTGGCAGCCCTCCCGCCGAAGGGGAAACGTCCCCAGGTTGCTGGTTGCTCGTTCAGGTGCTGGGGGATATGGGAAGGGGTCGTGCAGCCCCTGCCCGGCTGTGCGGGGAGAGAGGGTCCCCCCCATCCCCTCCATCACCCCTCTGCCAGCAGCAAGGTGGGAATGCTCCCCCAGCCTTGCTGGAAGCAGACCGGGTCCGTGTCCATGTCCATGTACCTCTGCGGGACCAGAGGCAGTGTCTGAAGCAATTCCTGGCAGCAGGAATTTGCTGCCTGACACTTGTTAAAACCACCGCTGACACTGTCCCCGTGGAGGCAGCGGGTCTGGAGAGAGGCAGCTGTGCCGCGCCGCCTTCGTCCTGTGAAATGTGAAATGTGAAACGTCACCGCAGGGAGATGCGGGGAGGAACCTGGGCACCTCGCACGGACCTGGGCATCGGTCTCACGGTGCGCGTCCCGGGCCATCACCCTTCTCGCTGCCCGGCGGCGGAAGGCACAGCACCTGTGCTGGAGTGAATGGGCTCATTCTGGAGGCACCCGTGGGTTTTGCAACGGTTCAGCACTGCAGGGCTGGCCTCGACCCCTCTCGCTGCCCTTTTTATCCAGGCCCCCCCATCCCCTCCTGCTCGGATCGGGGAGGGCCAGCGTCCCGATTACACAAGTGCTTTACATCACTCTTCTGCAACACTTGCTCACAACTACTTAAATGACTGTTTCTAGCAATAAAATGACTGTTTGTAGCAGATCCCTCACACAGCAGAGACCAGCAGCGGTAACGTGAGGAGTTACCCCAATCTGGTAAAGGAAGGTTGCACCAAAACCCATGGGTGCAACCCAGCTAAGGGGTAATGACCATCCCCTTCTCTGCAGGACTTTTCCACTCAGTGCACCCAACCAGACTCTTCACTCGAGCAGTTTTCCTGTGACCCGGCTAAAACCTGCTCCCAGTGACTGTCCCCAGGTGAACACCAACTTCTGACTTTTCAGGTACTTCCAGTTTTCCCACTGCACCTGCTGCTGGGAGAAGCGAGCGGCTGATGGCGACCCGCATCGCTCTCCAGCTGAGGGTGGAGAGGCCAGACAGCTGGGGGGTGATGAACCCAACTTCTGCAGAAACGTACCCAAAGCAGAGCCCAGAGACAGCGGCGAGCGCGAGGAAGCGGCAGCAGCCATCTCGGGGAGGAGCTCTAGCTTATTTATTTCTATGTAGACTCATTTATAGAAAATGTTTTGCAGCACCCACTGGAGCAGAGGTACTGAAGGAAATTGTAGGTTCATTTTTTTTTTTTTTTAGCTTGTTAAACTCTCTTTTTTTTTTTCAGTTCACCGCAGCCGACGGCGTGGGAGGCAGAGGGGTGCTCTCGCCGAGCTGCAGCCCGGCGGGCCCCCCCGCGCAGCGCCGCAGGAAGCACAGCTCCCAGCCCTGCGGTCTGGCCTCGCCTTCAGCTCTGTCGTTGTATTCATCTGCTTCTCGTGACCATTTTGGGGGGAAAAGCGGTGTTTCTGCTGCTGAGCCCCCTGGGCAACAGTGCTGTGCTTGGCCAGGGACTGCCCCGGGGGCTCTCCGGCTCACAGGGCTGAGCGGTTTCACCAGGTGCCTGGGGATAGTTAACAGAATCTGATATTATTAAAATAAGACATGCTCTTGACAAGGTGCACAGAGGACTTAAGGCAACAGAGGATCCTCAAAACTCATGAACTGCCCTCAAAGCAGCTGCTTTTGCTGGGGGTTGGATCAGAGACCTGCATCACCCAGCCCGCTTGCAGGCAGCTGCCCCATCCTCCGTACCCTGCTCCAGGGCAAATGCCCGGCTCCTAGAGCAAGGTTTGTGGAAAGAGAGTCCTTCAAGTCCTCCTGGGTGTGATTTAGGCAAGGCCCTACACCACAAACTGCCTTCACCTGCACCCGAGAAGGTGAGGGTCTGATTTTATGCTCATTGCGCAGGTGAAGAAGAGAGACGAGACACACTGAGGTCAAGCTGTGGGACCGTGTATGTACAACCAGGAGAGCCTCATTCCTTTCCCCAGCATCCCCTGACCCTTTTATCACGTTCTGGTACAGCAGCAGTTCAGACCACAGTTCCCTCCAGCCCAGCAGTGGCTCCCCAGCAGTGACCCACCCCAGCCGTGAGCCCCTGCCACTGGGCAAGGCACGGGCAGGCCCCTACAGCGTTTTCCACTAGCACCCTTCCAGCGTTTCAGCATTTTAGTCCGTAACCCCCAGTGATGTCTCTTCCAAGCCCTCAGCTCGACCTCCCCCGGGGACACACCACCTCCTGTCCTCACCCCGCAGCTCTGCTCCGCACCGCATGAAGACCCACTCCTGTTGTTCCTGCTTCTCCCAGTTTCATCAGATGATGCCAGCCCTTGTGTTGGAAGAGAGTGGGAAGACCATGCCCCTGCTCCAAAAGTTAAAGTTTGACAAAGCTGGGAGCCATTGAGAACAGTTGCAAAGGCAACATCTGACAGCCCTAGCAGCACCTTTGACCCCACCTACAATTAAGCAATCCATGAAAATGAGTAGCGGCTTGGAGCCATAAATTAGTCAGTCCAACAATCACCGGTGAGGGAAAAGGGTCTGTAGTAATAACACTGTCACTATTGTGAGCAAAGAGCCCGTGGCCACTGCAGCGAGCTGGGCTGGGGGAAGTGGAGCTCCAGCCCTGGCAGCCCCCCCGGCTTGGGAGATTCCCTTCTGCAGCACGTCAGCCCTGAAACGAAAGACAAACCTCCTTATTTATCTTGGCTTCCCCCACGGTAATAATTTTTGGAGGTAGACAAGCTTAAGAGGGTCATAAAAAGAAGAAAGAAGTGGGTTTAACACCTCCCGAGCTTCTGAGGGGGTTTTTTAGCAGCAGCTGCAGTGCAGGAGGGTGAGCAGGACTCAGCCAGTGCTGACTGAGCACTGTACGAGGCATAGAAATCTACAGCCAGTTTTGATTTTGATCTTGTTTTTGCAATAGGAAATTGGGACTAATTCTCCCGAAAGCTGTGGATTTGCACTGCTGTGCTCCTGGGTTGGGGGCGAGGGGAGGGGGAGAGCCAGAGCCACTCCAGAGCCCGTCGGAGCCAGCAGAAAGGCTGCCAGCGACGCTGAACCGACGCCACGCTCCTCGCCCCAAGGATTTTACAATCCATGGAAGATTAATCTTTTGTCTCCACTTTGTTCCTCAGAGATGGGGAAAAAATTATGTTTGCTGGAAAGGCTGAGAGAGCCGCCTGTGTGCTGGTAACCAGCTCCAGGCTCCGGCTCCAGCATGTGAAACAGGGCTGGTAACGCACGCTAACCGAGCCCCAGCGCAGGCTGAGCACGGATTTAAGGATCATTAGTGCCAATTATGGCTTGAAGGGTGGGAGAAAACGTACAGGGCTTTCAGCTGACCGTATTTCACCTTCCTAGCAACGTGGTTTAGGGTCCCCATCTGCACTCCTTGCTCAGGTCAAGTTCATCTTAATTCAGAAGGGAATTACGAGTGGGTGATAGATGCAGGTGCCAGTCCTTGGCGTGTGCATTTAACACCATTTTGGGAATCTCATTTACCCCCCCTGCACACACCTGCAGCTGCACACTCCTGTGTGCGCCACCCACCCACCAGGAGAGGAGCTGTGAACCTAAACAGAGCAAATTCAGGGTTAACCACCCCAAACAGAGAGGCTAATGCCAGACAAGGAGGTGTGAATCCCTTCTGTCAACAGCTCTTCACCTTCAAAAAGCAACCAGGGGTTATGTACCCTGCCTCTGTGCTGCTCCTTCACCCTTCCCGGGCTCTGGGGCCGTCACACAAAGTGGCATTAATTAATTAAAAGTGACAATGCCACTGTCGTTTGCCATCCCGCTTCCAGGCTTTCTCCCACCACATCCCCCCAGTTCAGGTGCAGCAAATCCCCATCCACAGGGGGATAGTCAGGAGTGGCTTTACTTCCACGGCAGCTTAGATATTTGCTTTTCCTATGAAGAAAAAAAAAAAAAAAAAATACTCCTTGAAATAACACTTTGAGACTCTTCTAAATGTTACATGCCAGCTGACCTTTCAGAGCCAGATTTAGGGGCTTATTTTTAATCCCCCAACCAGGACTCCCAGCAGCTGAGGGCCAATCCTGCTCCCCGAGGGCTGGATCCAAAGGGCACTGAACCATCAATCCTCACCACCACGATGCTCAGCGCTGGAGCTCCGGTATTTCCACCCTTGCTGGAAATATGTACCCTGGGCTGTGCGTCCTTCACTGCCCTGTGCACATTTAAGGTGCTGTAGGAGTGTGTTTACCATCAGGATTTGGCCTCTTGGAGCAGCAGCAGAGCGGCTGAAGGCAGCAGGGAAGCGCCAGCCCTGCCGTGCATCCCGCCGGGATGCTGGGGATGATGCGGATCTGCAGCACGGGGCTGCAGCGGGCCCGGCTCTGCGGAGCCCCCCCGGGGCCATGGATGCAGCGGGATGGAGATCCTGGAAGCACCCGGCCAGCACGGGGTTTCGAGGCAGGCAGGAGGTTACATCTAGGGAAAACGAGGAGGAACGGTTCGTACAGACAAGGCTTTTCTGTTGGAAGGCGACGGATGCACAGGACAGTCTCCCTATTTTCCCACTTTGCTCCCACTGGAAATGGCTATGAGGAATAGGATTCCCAGTGTCAGACAATATTTAGATTGGCAGCTGTAAAGCATCTGCACTGAGGTTGCCTTTCCTTTCATGGCTCCATCCGTAATTAAGCTGGAAATGGGGCTTTTCTAAGTGCAATGCCCCAACTGGGGCATTTCTGGAGCGATTGCCCAAGCTCTGCCAGCTGGATTTGAACAAGAATCCCGCGGTGTTTCCAAACACCCTGATATTTTCCCCGCAGTCAGCAGCAGCACACTTAGGAGCCTCTGTTTATGAATCCAGACCTGTATTGAGTAATTCATATTAAAAAAAAAAAAAAACCAAAAAAACAAAAAACCTGTATTCCAATCCCTTTCAAAGGTAGGAAATTACATTAATATCCATTGAAGGGGGAACACCGTGACACTCGCTCTGACGCTCAGATGGGTTTTTCCCTGATGCAGAATACCGCCTGGAAAAAAACCTGCCTTTGTGGTGTGTCATTCCCAGGGGTTTTGCTGGAGTTTAGGAAATAGCGAAAGCAAATAACACAACAGAAGGCTCCAAGGCAGCGCTGAGCAAGCCGAGAGCCCTGCACGTACCTGGGGCTGGGCTGATGTTTGAGGTGGTTAATTCAGCCTTTTCGCTACAGGCAAAATTTCACTCCACATTTCCCTCCAGCAAAAGCACAAGCCAAAAACAGAAAAACGTCTGGTTTTAACTAGGCAGAACGAACAATTCCGGCTCTCCATGGAGATGCAACGTTCACCAAGGGGAGGGTAAGGTCTGGCCGGCATGCTCGGCGCTGAACCAGCATCAGTGGGGTTTTGCTTGTCTTTCTTTCCCATCTACGTGCTTTTTCTCTCTCCTAATTAGCAGGAATCACACAATATCACAGCGCCAGGAACCGGCCCCCCTCCCACCGCAGATCTCCCTCGATAGCAGACAAACACATCACGGTGGCTTTGAAGCCAAAACTGCTGGCAGGAGGTGGCCCCTCCAGCCGGAGGGGTGCGACCCGGGGCGCGACGCGGCCGCGGCGCTGCCCGAAGGGGTGTCCCCGGCCCTCTGCACCCCGGCCCCCCGGAGGGATGGGTGCCGTGGGTCCGGGGAGGAGGGTGCCCACCCCAGCACCAAGCAGCCTTCTCAGAAGCGAAGGGGACATCGGCACCCGGCGTGCTATGTGGGATGGTGGGCTGCAACTAGATTTTTTTCCTGTGCAATTTCTTTTTAAGGCCGATTCCCCAGTCTGGAGGGTGGGAAATAGGGGGGGGGGGGAACAGGGGTTTTGTGAGTGCACCGAGTCCTTCCCGCAGTTTCTTTGGAGATTGGAGATCGGCTGCCTGCGCTGAGTGATGCTGAAGGCAGGTCTGGAGCTGGCTCCTGCCCTACACCATCTCCCCCTGCCTCCTGGCATCCCCCTGCAAGCCACCCAAGCCATGCTGCTGAGCCCAGGGGACTGACTTGATCTCAGCAGCTGAGCTGCACACGGAAAAAAAAAAAAAAAAACCAAACCAAACCAAACCAAAACCAACAACAACAAAAAAAAACTTCTAAAAAAATATAACATTAAAATATAACTAAATATGAAGCACTAGGGGTCCAGGCCCTGTGCAGCACCCAGCAGGACGTTGTCCTCACAGCGAGGAAGGGAGCTGGGACGGGCCAGCTCCAGCTCTTCAGCCGTGGAGATCCCACCGTGGCCCTCACAGCCCGACCCCGAGGAGGGGACCCCGGCTGTGCTTCGCTACGATGGAAAATAAAACCCACGTAAAGCCTGGAGCTGGGCTCTGCAGCGCCGTGAGCATCCCTCCTTCCTCTGGGCTCTCCGCTGCCTCCAAACCATCAGAAATGTGCCAAAATGGGACATTCAGTGGCGTATTTTCAGCGGTGGGGCTTGGGGAAGTGACCTTTAGCAAGGACGGGAACCCCGGCCCAGCCAGCCCTGCTATTTTTAACCAAGTATCAGGCCGAGCGATGGCGGGTTTCCTTCCTCTTTCTCTTTCGTGAGTGCTGAACAACGGAAAAACAGAGAAACCTCCACAAAACCCTCCACTTTGAGGCAGGGAAGCCCACTGAAAAAAAAAAAAAAAGGTAACCCAGCACATTTCTGTACAGTGTCGGGATGGACGGTTCAGGCTGCGAATCTCTCTGCAAATTGGGAGAATACGGCAGTGACTCTACTGATACTTTTTTAGCAGAAAAAATGCATCCAGGGGTAAAAGGGACCAGTTCGTCTGGGGAGTCAAGCTGGAATGAACAGGGGAAAAATAAAAAGCAGCAGCATTATTTTTTCCAAAAGTCCCAGGATCTTATTCCAACACTTCCTAGGCAACAAAAAAATGGGAACTTTTCCCTTTAAAGCATCACAGATTTAGCTCTATTTAAGAAGGGGAGGAATTAAAAATTATAAAAATGAAAGGTTTCATTTGTTGTAGCTCCCTTTCCCCAAATTTTTTCTTTATTTCTTGTCTTGAAAGGAGAAGGCAAGCCACCACCACCACAGTTTGATGCCCTCACCTAGAAAATTTCTCAAACATCTGAAAATTTGACATGAATTACCAACACACCACTACAGCTCCAGGACACCTTATTCTTCTGGGTGCGTCAATACCCAGAAACACGTGGACCATACCCCTGCCTGCAGGATGGGCAAGACAGGACCAAAATCCCCTTGTCTTTCCCAGGAAAACATAAAAATGTTTTGCATCAAAAAGCTTTAGGGAATTGGCTGTTGGTGGTGTAATGACTGTATATACAGCTTCTGATAGTGTCTGTGTTTTGCAGGTAGTCTGCAAAAAAGTGGAAACATTATGTGGAGTGTGATATATATGTATTCAGCTATATATAACTCGCAAATATATCGGTTGCTACCTACGCGCAACATAAAAGAAATTGTTTGCCAAATACTTAACCTGCTGCTGTCGGTTTCTCCGATTCTCTCCCCTAAAAAAAAAAAAAAATACAAAAAAACAAAACCTGCATTAATCAGAGAGCAAATATATAGCATGACAGGAACAGCATTTGGCTCCGCAAAGGAAGAGCATGTGCGATTGCTCAGTTCATTTTGGTTTGGATGCCGAGCCCAGAAACACTGACGGCTGCTCACGCCTTTGCGGAAGATGTAAAGCTTTTTTTCCCACCATTTTTTGCCTGTTTTTTCCCAGCTTGATGGACTGGTGATGGTTTCCCAGCTCAGTCATCACTCCTGAGCATTGCTCCAAATCACGTTGGTTTAGTTGTTCTTACCTTCTCGCGAGGCTTGGACCAAGCAAGTTCAGGCTGTGCCTGTGCCCACAAATGGGGGACTCAGGAGGTAAAAATAAAGAAAACAACCCCCAAAACCCCAACCCTTTGTAATTCTCCTCTTTGCATGGCTCCAGGGACCGGGGCTTTGGGAGCAAACGCGTGCCCGAGACGTTCGGTAACGTCGTGAGCAATGGCCCTGGTGTTGCCTCAGAACCCGGAGCCCGGCCGGGATGACCCCGGGAGAGCTCGGGGGGACTCGCCAGCTTCCCGCGGCACGAGCCACATCTCGGCCGTGTTTGTGTGGGCCCGGGCTGGGTCCCCAGCCAGGGCCACCTCCGCTGGGGACACTTCTGCTGGCAGCAGCTCAAGCTGGCACTCCCCATCCCGCAGCCTCCCTGCCGACCTCATGCAAAGCCACTGTGGGTTCACCAAGGGGAAACGCTACATCTCGTCCTTCCCAAACCATGGGCCAACGCTGCCTGCTTTTATTTTTTTAAAAAATATATATATTTTTATAAAGGCACGGCTTGCTTTGCTCTCCTCCTCTTGCTCATCCAAGCACAGAGGCTTCGTGTGGTTGCTCCATCCCAGCAGGCTCCCTCCATTCCCGGGTTTTCCCAGCAAATAGTTCCCATTAGCACACAATTCCCTGCCACGGCAGGTGGGTGACAGGGATCTCTGCAGTGCCGCCGCCGCTGGGGCTGTGCATGGATGAAAGCGGGGGGCTGGCAGCCAAGAGGAAAAGGCGCCTGCCTTCCCCTGGGCGATCAAGGGGTTGCAAAGCAAATTAGCTGCCAAAACGTCCCCCCGGCCCCCCAGCTTGTTGGGCAGGGGTGAGCGGGGGCTCTGGGATGGTGGTGGGATGGAGCCAGGTTTCGCTCGCCGCCCCCGGCACCGGCGCGGCGGAGGCTGCCCTCGGCGTGGCGTCACTGCGGTCGGGACGTCGGGAACAACCTTGCCACAAAAATCGAAGCCGGGAATCTGAAAATAAAAATATCACACATGATTTCAGGCTTGCTGAAAGCATGATTGACTGTTTAATTTCCAACCACCCCCCCCAAACACACACACTCCTTTCCTCCCAACCAGGGTGACTCAGCCCTGGCACGGCTGTGGAGGCTTCTCCTGGCTCCTGCCCTCGCCGCGAGAGCGGAAAACGTACCCTCTCGTAAACGCCGGCAGCGATAATCAAGCCCAGCGCTCGCGGGGCCAATTGACTACTGCCAATTAAAACAGAGCCAGCGGCACTCTCCCACGTTCAGCCCGGGCGGCAAAAGCACCCGCTGCCGAGAGAACGCTCTCCGTCGCCCCGGGATGCCGCTGCTCCTGCTGAACCCCAAACCACCAGGTCCTGGATGAGGATGCTGAGCAGCTCCGCTGCTGGGCACGGACACGTGTGGCGAAGGCAGCTGCCTGTGGGAGCCGGTGGGGTGGGAAAGCCAAAAGCGATGATGCTGAAAGTGCCACCTGGGCAGAGAGCTGCTGCCGTGGGCCAGCCTCTGCTTCCAGCCATGGTCACGGGAAACGCTCCCCGCCAGCCCAGCCCTGCGCTGGGCTCGGTGCTGGGCAGGACACTCAACAATAAACCCCACAACTCGAGGGAAAAAGATGAGCCCCTTGGGATTGCCCGTCTCCCAAAGCCGCTTCTTTTAGTCCTGTGCAAAGCTGCAAAGAGGAAAAGGAAGCCAACAATGTGAAAAGCATCGGTCCCCCACCGAGGAACTAGAAAGGTCTGTCAAAGGAAAACAGGCTCCTTTGGGGCTGGCTTGACGCAGAGCTGTGTGTTTGTGGGGCCGTCGGGGCCGGGATGGTTTTGGTTTACTTTGATTATTTTTAGTACCTGTAGGCCTTCATCATTTACTAAGCAAAGGTAACCCGCTCCATGCAGGGAAATAAACCCTCGACTGGCCCAGCTCCCTTTCCCGGCAGTGAGGAGCAGCCAGTGATTTTAAAGATCACCTTTTGCCAATGCCCACCCCCAGCGATTAAACAGAGCGGGCCCCAGGCTCAGCCCTCCCCTCTTCCATTCCCACCCCCAGCTGTAATTTTGCTGTGCTATTTCTGCTCCCTTGCTCCCCCCGGGCCGGGCAGGCGGAGGGCAGAGGGATGCTCTCTGCCCGCAGCCACCACCACATCTCCCCGCTTCTGCCGCGCTGTGCGTGCCCCCCTGCGCTGCGGCCGGCGGTGCAGGATCCCCCCAGCTGCATTTTGGGGCTGCGCTGTGTCCCCTGACTGGGGACAAGTGGCTTCGTGCAAGTCGCTGTGCTGCGTGCCTGCCTGTCTCTTCTCCTGAAAGTCTCTCACACCAATCTTGGCTTTTACATTCTTTTTACACTCCAAGTTTCTAGCTGTAGACACGCAGTGAGTGCTCTCCAAGTGCAAAACCCAGAATTCATGCATTTAGAATCCAGCATTTATTTAAAAAAGCCCCAAATTCACTGCTCGAAGGCCCAGGCTCTGGAGGGAGGACCACACAGGGCATCTCCTGTTACCGGTGGGATGCGGCCGAAGGACTTGGCTCCGTTCACCCCCTGACCAGCAGCGCCTGGCGGGAGCTCGGCTGGGCCGGGAGTTCCCGCGTCTCTGAGGGATCGCTGGGAACTCGACCTTCACCATCTCGGCTTCACCCAGCAGCAGCACGAAGCCGAGCTGGGAGACACCCTGAGGGCGCGGCGGAGGTTTTTCCACCGTGGGTGGATTTTCCCTGGGGAGGTTTAATGCAGCAGGGAGATGTTTGCTCTGCCCTGGCCAGACCGCGCTGCTCTCTGCAGGCGTGCAAAGGCCCGTGGCTCTGCACAACAAAACACCCCCCAAAACTCAAAAGCAGCGGCCATGGTGTTTCCTTACTGCTTTCCCAGCCTGTAAAATGACACTTGCCTATTTTCAAGCTTCCCTATGAGGCCAGAAGCTCTCTTCCCGCAGTCAACCCGATCCACAAGATCATGAGGGCCCAAGTGCACTTTAAGTAAAATACAAAGAGCCAAACTGACTTTTAAAACATAAGCACCCAAAGGTGCATAAAGCCTCAGAGGGTTTGCAAGCCACCCACCCTGCATCTCTCTGAAGACGAAGCAGATCTGAGTCCTTGTCTCCCACATGAGAAGCAGCCTGCGGTAAAAAGAAAAGAGTAAAAAAAAAATGAATCACAAGAACATTTGCTGCTGGAAACTGCTCATGGGAAGGGCGCGATGTCTGGAAGGAGCCTGTGCACACACAACGTGCGCCAAGGAAGGGGACGAGATGTGATATCTCCACAGCCGCGCTCGCTGCAAGAGGCAAAGAGCATCCCCCAGTTTGGGGCCACGGCGGGCTGGTGGCCGGCCACCGCCGTGCCCACCACGAGCACCCCGCACGCCAGCCCCAGAGAAGCACAAACCAAACAGTTAAGTAAATTTAATTTTAACACGGTGAGGAGGCGGCTCTCTGCAGATGGCATCAATACCAGCTTCACTGCCAGCTCCACGGTGTGTCATCGGTTCTGCTCAGCCTTAAGTGATGCAAATATAGAAAACAATGTCATTGTTGCTAGGATTTTGGGGCTCTGGCTGCCTGGTCAGGCTGAGAGCGCGCGGCGATGCTGGGGAAGGACGGCCATGAGGAATGGTGTCATTTCAGATGAAGAGGAAGATGAGTAACTTTTCTAAAGGTTGAGTCCTTTCAGTGCACAAACGCATTCTTTAAATGGCTCAGCTCTCAGTTATCAATAACGTTTCTGGCTCCCGTGGGCCTCGAGGACATCATAGCGTGTGCCTGCTGTGGGTTTTGGGATGGTGACAAGAGCCACCCCAACGGACCCCATGCCCTGGGTTTGCTGAGCCCCAGCCCCGAGCTCTGAACTCACAGGGACATCGTCACCCCAATGCACAAAACGACCAGAAATCGGTATTTATAAAACACCAGACATACGTATCTACCCCTGAACCTCTCCCCCAGCACCAGACTGACCACAACCTCGGGGCACGATGAGGACATGGCACAGTGGCTTTGCCACCACCTCCCACGGGGCCGCCACAGCCTCACCCCCCCCCCCCAACCCAGCCTGGCAACCTTCACACCGCAGGACCCGGCCCCTGCCCACACTTTCCGGGGGCATTTGAGCAGGCACGGCAGCAGGTTCCCACCTCCACAGGCTGCCCACAGGCAAAGGCACCTGCGGCGAAGGGTTTTGACTGTTCTGCTCCCAAAGACCCACCCGTTTCCCCCACGACATCCAAATTCAGCTGGCTGGAGAGCTCTAGTTTTTTCTCCTTGCTGCTACCAGCTGGCACTGCCCAGGGGTTGCGGCGGTACGACAGGCAGCCTTCTATTCCCCGTGCCCCTCAAACCAGCCGTGAATACACCCCCCACCCTGTAAAGCCATGCCAGCGAGGCTGTTGCACAGCCCTGGGCTCCAGGCACAACGAGGACCGGAGTTTCGGGGCTGTTTAGGCAGCTGCGAGGCTCACCATGCTCGTGGTGCTCTGGAAGCATCTAAAGCACCTGCACAAGCTCCACGGGAGGTCTGGGACTTTTTGGAGCCTGATCCAGACTCTTTCCAGTCCCTGTTTTGCAGGGGGAGTTGTGGGCAACACCATCACTCCACTCAAAAATGGGATTTCTCTTCTAAAAGCTTCTGTGCCTGATGGCTACCAGCTCTGAAACCTCTCCGGGGTGCGCGCGTTTCCCAGCGGTGACGCGTCCTCCTCGCACACCCCATGCTGCCCATGGCAGAGCCCCGCTGTGGGGAGACGCCAGGAAAATTAATTTCTACCTAATTAACCGATGACCCCGTCTGCAGCCCGGGAATAGCAGTCAGAGGCTGCTTTGGCTGGGAGCTGCAGACCGTCTCGCTCCGGCTGCAGGACGCAGGGCGTCCCTGGCGCGGGGCCGGGAGGATGAGGATGGGAAAGGCGAGGGGAATGGTCTTGCACAGGAAAGCCTGCGAGCGCTCCGCCGTTCAAACATCTGACAGCCAGCCCCAGCCCAACCAGCTTCTCGTCCCTGAAAATACACAACCATGACCTATTTCCAGGGAGTGGGAGAGCCCATTTAAACAAATCCCTGACAAATGAAGGCAAGAAACCATTTCCTCCCTATTTCCTTCCATTAGAAATGAAACACTGCCATTAATCACCAATAAAGAAATAAAAGCCCGAAATGATCTGATAGTGACGGCATGAGTCAGGTCCCTCGCCTCGAGCTCACTGCAGACCTGACCCCAGGCATGGCCAGGCTAACTCTGGCCCTGCTGAGCCAAGCCATTGCTCTCTCCCACCTACCCTACATTAAAAAAAAAAAAAATGAAGATACATAGCTGTTGTCAAGGGATGTGCTGGGGTTAGATGATGCTCAGCCCTGTGTGCACCCCTTCTTTTATATACTCCAATTAATTTATTTTTTTACTCCAATTAATATTTTTCTTTTCCTCCAGGTAATGTTTGTGTGCAAGAGCCCTTTGGGAAAAATCAGACCCCACATTGGGTACAAGTTACTCCTGAGGAGATTCCAACTGGATACAAGAGGAAAATTTTTCACAATGAGAACAGTCAGCCACTGGAATAATCTCCCCAGGGAAGTGGTGGATTCCCCAACATTGGACACTTTTAAGATTTGGCTGGACAGGGTGCTGGGCCATCTCATCTAGACTCCAAGGAAAGTTGGACCAGATGATCCTTGAGGTCCCTTCCAACCTGGTGCTCCTTCTAGGATTCTGTGAAATATTAGGGTCTTTTAATAAGAGCTGTCGTTTTGCAAACCCTCCGGCAGCCTCCGGCCACGGCGACCGTTTCACCCCGCTCCCTGCCTGCTCCCCTCTAACAGCAAATCCCACCTCCAAGGTGGCAGCGAGCAAACGCCTCGGTGGCTGTGCCGGCACTAAAGCCGGGGGAGCAGCCGGTCCCTGGGACACGATGTCCCGGCCAAGCGCTGCCAGGAGTCTCTTGCTGGTACAGGGAGCAATTAGCTCCAGCAAGGCGGAGGCCAGACGCTGTTTTGCAGAAGGCGCAGGAATTTTTCCTGCATTTGCAGGCTTGGCTTGTGGGGATAACTTCGGGCTGGTTTGCTTTTTTGGAGCCAGATTAGGACCTTTCTCGTGCATCACGCGCGGGGCTGTTTACTAAATGCTGTTGGCAGAACCCAGCCCACCACAAACCTCAGCGGCGGCCGCGCTGGATGCGTGCAGCTCCCAACGCCGGCTGCAAGAGGGGGTGCAAGGCCTTGCTCCGACACCAGCACCGGAGCTGGCTGGGGCACAGGGGCACCCCAGCAAGCGCCTGGGGTTAGGAAATCCCTCGAGCCCTGTGCGAAGAGTGCAGAAAACACCTTTTCCCCAGGCAGGTTGGCTATTGCCAGCCATGCCGTGGAAGCTGAGCACGCAGAGTTGTCCTTGCTTCTGTAGCAGGTCAGAGCGATGCCAGCACACCCCGGGGGGTGCTTGCCTCGCTGGGGTGCCGTGAGGGTGAGCGCGGCACAGCCCGCGGGGCGCTCGTGCCGCGATGCTCGTGGTTCACCTGCGGGGCCACCGCCGCGTGCTTACGCGCCCGTAGGACGGGGATGTCGGCAGGTTGCTCCTGGCCACGCTGCTGCCCGGCTTCCTCCAGTCCCACCATACCCACGCTGGGACCGTCCCCAGGAGGGGACCCCACAGGAAAGCCCAAGAAAAACCCCAGAGACATCCCCCTCTGGCCCACCGGGGAGGAGCTCCCAGCCCAGCCCCACTCCGTGCCGGGGAGCCCAAACTCGCTCTCGCCCAGCGCAGAGCGAGACGCTTCCTGCTCCGGCGCTTATCTCCACGGCCAGGCGGCCTTGAGGAAGCCGAACACCCTCACGCCGTTGCTCGGTGGCTGCCGGCCAAGGGTGAGCTGGTGTTTCACACAAACACGGCGGGGCAGGTCGCTCCCGCTGCGGGCACGGCACACGGGGGTTCGGGCGGCAGCGTCCCGGGGTGGCAGCGTGCCCCCCCCGAGCAGCACGGACCCAAGATAAATATTTTTGACCTGATTTCACTCTTACATCATGCAAATCCCCATGGACGCATCCTCTTGGTGCTCCCTCGGGGAGAGCCTTTGGGGGGACGTGCTTTGGGGTGCTGGTGGTCTTGCAGTTGGGCAGAGGCAGTGCCAGAACCCCACGTCTGCCACTTCCCCGCCCCCCCCGTCCCTCCCTGGTCACCTCACCAGTGCTCCAGAGGATGTGGCCCCACTCTGTCCTGCGTGGGCAGTGGGGTCCCCAGAGATACCCTCACCCAAGGCACATGCAAAGCCCCAAACACCCCCCAAGTATTAAACCTCTCGCTGATGCACCCAGCGCAGCACCCGCTGCACATGGCTTTGCTCCTGCCTGAGAGCTCTCGAGGGGGAGAAGATGACCCAGCCAATGTTGTGTCCCTCCTCCCCCACTGACGAGCTCCACAACCCACTTCATGAAGGTCCAGCAGCGTGACCCAAACCTCAGGCGGCTCGTGGGACGTGTACCTGCAGGAAGAAAGACGGACCGTGCCTCCAAGGGCTGGGGCAAATCCCTGGGGGTTTGGTCCTGTCTTGGAGCGTCGGGTGACCCTGGCATGGGCTGACTTCCCATGGAGGCCAGCAGACCCTGACATGTGCTGCTGAGGTCTTTCTCGAGGACATCCTCGGGGACAAGGCACCAGAGCAGCCGGCCCTGCCTGCACACCCACTGCGAGGCATCGGTGCCTCGACTTACGCACATATTTTTGGTGACGTGCTAAGAGGCAGGGGGGGAACATCAAGAGGAGAACTGCAGAAAGCAAACCCTGTGCTCTGCAGGTGAGATATGATATTCGAGGTCCCCAGGTGTCCCCGGGGCATGCGAGTGCTACAGGGATGCACCCCAAGCTGCTGCTGCAAAGCCTTCAGCAACTAACCATAAGCAACAGACGAGCACAAGCCCCTCAGCAAACCTTGGCTGACAAATCATGAATAGAAATAGCAGGGAATTTGCTAAATAACTTGTGCTGGGAGTCGCTTATCTCTGTTAAAATACCCACATACAGGGGGTGCAGCTTTACAAGGACCTCTCGCCCCAGTGCCGCCGGCATTTTGCACCGTGCAACTGCCCCGGGGGCATGAAGAAATGCCAAGAGCATGCAGAACCTCGATAAGGTCGGTGGGTAGGAAACGCAGCCGAAATCCTTGAGTTTCGTAAGGGGGTTTGACAATAGCCCAGAGAGCTGCCAACTTTCCTTTTACGCACTGAGCGACAAGTGCGCTCGGAAACTTCAGGCTCGCTGAAAAGAAAATAAATTTTGCCGAAGGAGGGAGTTTTGGCACGGTTTTCTGAATTTCAGCTAGTTTTGCTGTGAGATGGTGAGAAATGCCCCCTCCAGCATGGCTGAGTTGGGGGCTGCCCTTGCTCATCCCCAGCCCAGGAGGGAGCAAAGGAAGTAAGTATGAAATTCAAGAGCAGAGGGAAAACATAATGTTTCTGGATAAATATTTAGGCTTTGCTATAAACTCCCTGTTGCAGTGTCTCCCTTCGCAGCCAGACACTTTTTGCATTTCAAAGTTGGCATTTTCAATGCAAATGCTGCTGATCAGCCAAACCTGGGCCCTGCCGTGGTCCAGGGGACTGTGGTGTAAGGGCACCCTCGGCTCTGCTGGCCACCAGCCCTGCGTTTTGCTTGTGGGGAAATCCTCAGTCCCGCGGGAGGATGGGATGGAGGTGAAAATCTGAGGAAATTGCTCAGGTGAAGCCTTTTCTTGTCCCTAATGGAGATGGGGATCTCCAAGGGTTGGAGAGATGATCCCACCACCCCGCTGGGGAAAAGGCAGCTTTAAGCCAAGAATCATTATCCAGCAGCAGAAATGGGTGAAAAAGCAGCATATCTGGGAGCTGAGATCTGCAGTGGGTTTGTGCCTTAATAGGGGCTGCAGAAACCCAGCTCCAAAGTCCAGGTGAAGCGTTCAGACCCCTGGGAGGACGCACAGGTCCCAAAATCCTGCCTGAACTCCCTTGCTGGAGGCTGGGGACCTGGCGTGACCTTGATTCCGGGCAGAGCCAGGAATGGCCACAGGGCCAGACCACCCCATCACCCTCCCTGGGGACAGGGGGGTCCCACTCTGCTCCTTCCCAGGGCAGCAAACAGCATCCCCAGCCCCGACAATTAACATCTGCACGGGTCGCTGGGTTTGCAAAGTGCTTGGGATTTGCATTTGATTAAAATTAAGTGCTAGGAAAATAAAGGCACACCAGTTCCTTATTGCAGCTGGGACAGGGCGAGGAGGGCGAGGTCCAACAGTGTGACCGGCGTGAGGGAAAGAGCAGGGCCGGGGAGGACAAAAACCCTGAATTTGATGTAAAAGGAGGCGAGGGCAGGGGCTGGAGCGGGGGCTGTGACCTGGGGAGGCTGAACACAAGCCAATGCAAGCACGCCCAGCACTCAGGACGAGTCACAGAGTTTGTTGGGCTTTGTCCTCTCCGCCTAGTGCAGAATTTGTATATGGAAAAAACATGCCAGGCGCACGATGACAGACCCACTCCATCTGGAGAGATAGTTAACCGAGTAGTCAAAACCGCTGGTGCTACAAAACAGCTGCTGGGACAGGAGACAGCCCGAGAGGAGAAGCATCACTGGAAAAATGGGACGGGAGGAAGGAAGCGCTCGAGCAAGGGGATGTGCCAGAGGGGAGGAGGGAACAGGCAGCGGTGGGCCACCCCACGAGAGCTGAGACCCCCCCCAGCACTGCCAGGGCACCCCAGTGCCCCCCGCCCCAGCCTGGCCTGGGCTTTGCTGAGCATCTCCACTGGAGCATCCCCAAAAGGGGTGCTGGAGCGGGTGGCCATGCCCCTGCCCCAAGCACTGGTGCCCAGCTCATGCCACAGGGCCAGGACATGAGGATGCCCCAGGGGGATTGGTGCTGGGTGCAGCTGCACCCACAGCCCCGAGGTGGGTCCCTGTCTGGAGGCCTCAGACTGGGGCAGCATCCCCAAAATCTGCCCAGAGAACCAGAGGCCTAGGAAATGTCTTCACTGGGAGAGCTGGAAGTGGGAACAGGAGATGGGGGGTGATGCTGGAGCCACTGGAAGCAGAGGCAGAGCTCACCCAAGGCAGCACTGCGCATCCCACCCTAGGCTGGACATCACCAGGGACAGGGGCTCCCTGAAAAGGACTTTTAAAGGGGGGAATGGCCATTTGCCACCTTGACAGATTAGGCAGGGTTTAGCCCTATTCCAGACACCTGAACCAGGTGCCTACACCTGCAAGCCCAGATTAGCTTCCCCCTACCTGAGGCACAAGGGGCATGCTTTCACCAAAAGGGAAGTTTTTCAGCAGAAAGCTCATGGCCAGTGAGCTGCCTGTCCCCAGACCCACACCCTGGACACCACAAAACCCCACAGCCGTGGGCTAGATGGGAGCTGCCGATGCCCCCAATGGCTTTTCATGAGCATGTCCCTGGGGACTGGGAGGTTCATGGTGCTGCGAAGGGGCTGGAGCTTTGGCATCTGCTCCCCCCTTCCCCAGATCCAACCCCCCCCCACCCCCCCAGACCCCCTGCAGCAAAGCCTCTGATGGGCACAGCTCTGCAGGGTGAGAGGGACGGAGCCTCTCCTCACCCGCGGGTGCCAGGATGCAACGCAACACGCTTCGGTCACAGCAGGAAAGATGTTGGGATCGGCGGCGTTCGGGTGTGCAGGAGCCGAGGGAGATTTTGGGAAGGAAAGACACAACAAGGGCTGCACGGCCGGAGCCGCTGCCAGGGGACAGCCAATTTTGGGATGCAAAGCACTCGCGTCTGCCTCGCTGCGACCCGCAGAAGGGTGACGGGGACAATCACTTGACGGGGTCTCAAATCCACCTCCTGAAGGAAAACGCCAAGCCGAGGCTGGATTTTACCATGATGTAATGATGGAGAACTGTTTCTGAGCCCTCAGCCCTCCCGGACCTCTCCCACCCCTCACCTCTCATCTGCTGCACCGCAGCAATCCGGCGCGTGTTCCCACTGTGGGCAGCGACGTGACCACGCACCCTCCCCGGCCCCCTTCGTTGTGGTCACATTCCCAGCACTAATTACCCAAATCACTCCCACCTTCTCCAGCTCAGGGGAACTAACCGCAGCGATTCACACACCTGGAAGGATATTACAGCCTCACCTAGGGAGAAAATGCACCCATGCTTGACCAGCAAGCGATGGGTTTGCAACAGGAAAAGATTTTCTTTTCAAATGCTGCTTTCAAGATCTATAGGTGCTACCTGCAGGGATCATTTATTGATGATCTCTAACTGTTTTACTAAATTACAGCAGTGGCACCGACAGTCACAGCAGATGCTCCGGGTGGGTTTGAGCAGTGATAGGAAGCGTCACAGATGGCTCCAGTCCCGAGAAGCAGACAGTGCAAGTGCCTGATGGACGCCGAGGATTGATTAAAAAATTATTAAAAGATTTATTAACCCTTTGAGAATTATCATCCTATGCCGTAGCTGGACAAACAGGGATGAGAGCTCGCTCTGAAATTTCTGAGTTGGAAAAAGGCCCAAAATGTCAGTGTTCCCAGGGAATATTAGGAAAAAGAAAAAAAAAAAAAGTCATTCTGCTTTGGCCAAAACATTTTATTTCTGCAAAATCACTTTGTTTTCTTTGTGATTTTTCAAAGCATGGTAACAGAGTGCAATATAAAACAAATGATTTCCAAAGAAGAGTAACTTGAAAATGAAAAAATGTAAATATTTGTCCTGATGGAGTGAAAAATGCTGCTCCAACATTGTCAAGATCTTCCCTCACCCCTGCCTCCCCACCCAGCATGTTTTGCTTTAGTTTTTATGAGAAATCAACAGTTGGAGAAAGCGTTTGGATTTTCCAATGGAAAAGAGCTGGAGGGATGCTTTTTCTACAAGTTCCGCCAATTAGCGCCTGGCTCCCCGGCCCCGCGGCTGCTGTGAATTTTCCATTGCTGGAAATCTTACATATCAAAACTGGATGTTTTTCTAAAAGACAAATCCGACTGCGGGGCAGGTCAGCAGCCGCTGCCACGCTGCACGCCGCGCTCCCTGCAGCCCTCTTCCTTTACAGAAACATCCAACCGAGCATGACCGATTTCTCCTGAAAAGCCTGTTTTCCACCCAACGGCAGCTTGGTTTTGTCTGGCCGCAGGGTGACGGGCGGGGGGAGAGCCAAACCATCGCTAAAACACTCCGGCTGCTCCCCCCCGCCCCTCCTGCTCGCGCACCCCAGCACCGCTCCATCCCTTCCTGGAGCAGCTGCCCAGATGTGCCTGTGCTCCAGCTGTGCAGCACCACTGCAAACCCGCAGCTGCCCTCGCACGCGTCCCCACTGAGCTGGCATCAGGGACACAGCTCATGTTATAGCAGACCCTAAATAGCTTGAATTTCAGGCAAGATCTGACAGCTGTAATACGGTGGTTGGGGTAGCATGTGCATGGGGGGGATGCCCAGCACGGGGCCGGATGAGGTGCAAAACCTTAGTGGCATTGCTAAGCCCAGCCTTGTTTTATGAAGAGCATTAAAAGTATTTTTTTTTTTTTTGCAAATAGTAACACACACACCATGTACCATTAATCAAAAATACAATTTCCAACACATTAAAGATTTAGAAGTGACGCTAAAGTTGCAGAACAATAAATAGCAATATAATTTATGTGAAATAAGGAGGAGATTTCATTTAATTATTTTGTTGCCAGCTTGCCCAAAAGTAGGGCCAAATCCTGGAAACCTGCTCCCGGCCTCCAACCCATCCTTGTCACCGGGAACATCACGCCCTCCCTCGTGCCCGGCTGGGGCTGTGCGTCCTCGGTGGCTTCTCCCCTCTCCTTTTCAGCATCGCTTTGGGTCCCAGTGGAAAGGGCTGGAGCTCTGGCACTGCAGGATTAAACCTCGCAGCCCGGGGGTGGATTTCTCTGCCTGGCTCCGGAGGTTTCCCGGTGATCTGGGTGAGTCAGCCGGCAGCGGGGAGCGTGACTCAGCCGTGCAGAGGTTCGGTGCACGGAGCAGGGAAAGTAAATACCAGCAGCTTGGCTGTGCCGGAACAGTGGATCCCACTGCCCCGGTGCCAGGGACAAGCCTCAGCTGCATCTGGCGTGGAAAGAAATGAAATGCAGGAAGAGAAAAGCACGATCCTTATGGTCAGGTTGCCCCAATAAAGATGAAGATAAGCCCTCTTTGCTCACGGAAATGCTTTTGATATGCATCGCAAATCCATCCTGAACCTGGTGCAGGAGAAACACCCTGCGCAGGGACAAGGTTTGCAAATGAAGGGAAATTCCCCCCAAGATCATTTCCACCTGTGGGCACACAACAGCCACAACTCATGAAGCCAGCATATATGCTGGTTTTTTTAATGTCCCTAAAGGGCAACACAAACCCCTGGGAAGGCTCCGTGTGCTGGGGACAGCACAGGGCCGGGGGCTCTGCAGGAAAAAAAAATTGCTCCACACTGCACGGCAGCCCAGGAGCCAGGGCAGTTCCTGCTGCCCAAGCAGCTGCACAAGGTATCCCAAAAGCACTAATTTGGGGGGATTTTATGCATGGAGGCAGGGGAAGCATTCACTGAGAAAACCCCGTGGTGTATCTGCAGAATTCCTGCTGACGGGCTATGGGGCCATCACTGTCCCCAGCCCTTCCCAAGGCAACTGATTCACCTGGGGACCTGGCTGCAACCCACGCCGTCCCCAGCCCTGCTCCACCAGGAGCACAATGATTTTAAGGGTAAAAGCCAGAAAATAAAGCTGTGCCAAGGGGCTCTAGCTGAGCAGGCTAGTTTGAGGCTGTTGCGGGCAAAAAATTGGTCCCCAGGAAGCAAGGAGTTTCCTTAATAGGGAAGGGTGCTGAGGCCGCAGGACCAGGGCAGGGCTTTTCTCAGTATTTTTATTTAGGTGGCAGAGAAATCTGACGGCAACAAAAAGGAGCTGGAAAAACAAACAGGTGTGTCCGGCAGCAAAGGGGCCGTAGCTATAGCAATGGGACAGGCCCTGTTGACAAAAGGTTGCACAAAGGACCTTCTTTAGAGATTAATAGTGGGTTATTAGCTGGCAGGGCTCCCTGGGAAGGTGCTGGGGCTGCTGCCGCGGCTGTGGGAGGCAGTAGCTGAAAAAGCAGGATGGGGGAACGTGCACCGGGCACAAACCTGCCGCCTCCAGCATCTCCCGGGGCCCCTGGAAATGGGGGGGTGGTGGTGCACGGGGCTGCTCCATCGCTCCCAGCACCACAGCAGGGGCCCGGCTCTGCAGCCGGCACCCCAAAGGGATGGTTTCTTTTGAGGACCCCCCAGATCTGCTTGACAGAATGCTGCTCTTCCAGTGTGACTGTTTGCAGTCACAGCCTGGGGCTAATGCTTGCTGGCTTGTAGAGGTCTCCAAAGGTTGCGGGGAGAATATAGGTTATGATGCCTGGTGCCTCAGCTGGATGCCACCCTCAAGCCTCCCTTGCTCCCACCCCAGGCACCTGCAATGGGAGAGGTGAAATGCTGCTGCCGGGCTGTGCAGCCGCTCAGAAAGCCCTGATGGCAGTGCCGAAAGCCAAACCATGAACAGCAGCAGCAGGTCAGCTCAAAATCAGAGCCATTACACTGCATCCAGGGGTGCAGCACCCCCAAACAGCCACAGGCCCCTGTCTTGCCTTCCTCCTCCTGTTGCCCCTGCAGAAAGGCAGGGGCTCAGCCTCAGCAAAAACCTCCTGGGACATCCGACACAGCCAAAGGGGGCACGTCTGGGCCAGGAGTTTGGCTGTGTCACCAGAAGACAAGACCAGAGGGCCCAGCTGCACCGCCGCGAGGGCAGAGCGAGGCCTGGGGAGCCGGCGGTGGGACACAAAAACCAGCCTTTGCCCGGAGAGATTCATGCTCGGGTTGAGTTCTGCCACAGATGAGGGTTCCTGGAGACTGAACCGGACCGCTCACAAACTGGGGCTGAGCTGTAATTGTCTGTTTTGACTTATCTGAGACTTACCAAAAGACTAGTTTATAATTAAAGCCACGGATCAGCGCTGACAGCCGCGTGACTCCACGTACAGCCGCTCAGTGCCACATGAACGTGCCGGCAGCTCATGGCAGCCCGGGGTAAGAGGAGCCCAGGTAAGCAAATTTTCTATTTCAGAGCTAGCATGGGAGTCTGAGGGATATTTGAGAGAACAAGCAAGTGGTGATGTCTCTCCCTTTGGGATCTGGCAGCCAGGGGGCTGCCCAGAGCATGGCAGTTCTTAACACCGGCAGATGCTACATGGGCAACCACAGGAACGTCGTGGGAACTGGTCCCTGAAATAGGAGACCACAGGCAGCTTGATGGGTGCAGCAGGGATCTGCCTTCTGCCCCCGGGAGCTTCCCACCGGCCTCGTGCGAAGGGTGGTGTAAAAACCAGAAGCCAGAACTTGAGTTAAGACGATCACCCACGGCTTATTCCCGCGCAAGCGAAGCGAGCACTGCTCTCCGGCTTCTGTCAGCTCAACCTGGGCTGGGGTCTTCCTAAACCAGGTGAGGCTCTGCCTTTCTCTGAAATCCTGAAAGGAGGAAAAATCTTGCAGGAAAAAAGCCAAAGGCTGCCTTGGGCAGACGATTGCAGTCAGTAGCCTGTGTTGGTGTGTCTGTCAGGGCAATAAAATGGCCGGTGGGTCACTCGTGTGCCGGGAGCCGTGTCCTGAGGGGGAAACCAGGCCCAGGTAAGGCCACGCAGGGCGCAGCACCCCAGGGTGAGGTGAGGAGTAGCAGGCTGTTTTCTGGGGAGATTTTTCCCCCAGGGAAAGCAAACTCCCCCTGCTCAGAAGCCGGAGCCGGGCAGGGCTGGCTGTGGGCACCCAGCAGGCCTGCCGGGGCCGGGCGCCGTGGTTGTCACCGTACCAAGAACAGGCAGGTCCCGGTCCCCGCGCCTGTTCCCAGCTGGCGAGCCTGGGCGCTCGGCTGCCTGGCGAGGGCTCCGGGCGTGAGGCAGCAACGAGATGGGAAGTAAAAGCGTCACTTTTTTTTTTTTTTTTTTTTTTTTTTTTTTCAGGAGAAACCCTCTAATTGCGTCAGCTGCTCGCCCTGCGGCAGGCACCGATGGCTCTTACGCTGTGTGCAGCTGCCCTGAAAGCTTTGCTGGACCAGGAGGGCAGCATTGGAAAGAAAGTGGGCAAAAAACCCCAAGGAACTGGAGGGATCTTTCTTGTGCCCTTCCAACGCTGGTTTTGGCTGGGAGGAGACCTCATGGAGCAGGGCAGCATCTCTAATTGCTGTAATGCACGCCAAGCACAAGCGCCGGGGACAGGCAATGGGACCTCCTGGACATCAGTCCACGCTCCCCAACCCTGGATTCCCTCCTTGCCTCTGTGCAGACTTAATTAAAGAAGAGATATAACCGTTCAGCAGCAGGCTCTGCTGGTTTTAAGCATTATTAGTGTAAAATTCAGGAGGGATTTGCTTTACTCTCGAAGAGCCTTTGAGTTTCTGGTAAATAAAGCAACTATTTTCAGCTTCTGGGTCTGGGCTCCACGGGAGGTTTTGCTTCCCTTGACCAAATGAAAACACAGAAGCCACAGCAGCAAGCCAGCATGCTGGGGGCAAAGAGTACACCCTCCAAGATGCTGTCAGCTTCTGCAGAAAAATAAGGTGCCAAAAGATGAAACGCATCACAGTGTATTTTGAGACCGGTGAGTGAGTGGAGGAAAACGTAATTTTTCAGAGCCACACAAGAAGGACAATTATTGAAGGCAAAACAATGTTTGAAATCTAGCAGCGTATCCAAAATTGACCCCACGGAGGATGAACTGCTCTTTTCTCTTTAACACTCACAGTATGAAGGAACAAAAACATTTCAAAAAATAGAAAAATACAATTGGTGGGGAGAAAAAAACCCAACCTCCTGCTCTGAGGAACATAAAACCCAAGGTGTGTGCGTGGGGGGGAGGGATTCCTGTGAAACCATTGACATTTTTGATTAATGAGTTTTCTGTGGGTGGTTTATGTAAAGAAGGGTAAGAAATTCAGACATGACTTATTCTCAAGCAAGCCGGTAAGACTAAAGGTCTCCTGACTCAATACTTCTCCTGACTCAAGAATTCATCTTTTTGTTTTCTGCCTTTGCAGATTTTGCTGGATGCAAGAGAAAGCCGTACAATTTGTGAACTTCCTAGCAACAGAGGGCAGATGTAGATTAGATCTAGGGCAGAAATTGTTCCCTGTGTGGGGGGTGAGGCGCTGGCCCAGGGTGCCCAGAGCAGCTGTGGCTGCCCCCTCCCTGGAAGGGTTCAAGGCCAGGTTGGAGGGGGCTGGGAGCCCCCTGGGCTGGGGAAAGGGGGCCCTGCCCGGGGCAGGGGGGTGGCACTGGGGGGGCTTTAAGGTCCCTTCCCACCCAAACCGTTCTAGGATTCCATGAATAGGGCAGTCTGTTTAGGCTCCAAGTCAACAAAACCAATTTAAAGCCTACCTTTAAACGTTTAACTAGATGTGCTTAAGATTACACCTTAATTCCGTATTTAATTTAATGGTGATGAACTGAAGCCCTAATAAATGTCTAGCTACATATGCATATTGAAATCCTCCTATTATAGGTGTCACACCATAGGAGATGACTTAATGGAAAGAGAAAAATCTGTACAGGATGCTTTTACCGATGATAAAGTGTGAAGTCATAAAAGGAAGCATTTCCTGTGATTCCTCAGACATTCACATGGGATCTGTCACCCAGAAATTCAGACCAAGCTTCAACAACCTGCAGGTGATGGCAGTAACTGCACTACAGCCCATGCCCCCACAGCCCTGCCAGAGCCGTGCTAGCAGCTCTCAACAGCACCGAAATAACTGTCACGTAGTCTGAGGAAACTTACTGATTCTGGCCAAAAATTTTATTTAAATATATGCCCCATATATAATTACCAAAACACGCTGTGCATCACTTCACCCCTTTTCACTTTGTTTTGCGTTTGTCCACATTCCTGAAGCAGCAGCAATGCCACTGGAAGAGCAGAGCAGCAGCTCCTTCAGAGTCCAATAAGGTGTTTTGTTGGTTCCTCAAAATTTGATGTGGTTGAGGAGGTTAAAAGCTCTGAGTGCCTGAAAGGCAGCGAGGTGAAAGCTGACCTCCCAGCCTACCTCCACAGAGGCGTGTTAGAGATAAGGGGAATGACTGGTTACAAAGAGCTAAACAGAACTTTGCATGTCAGGTATTAGGCACGAAGCTGTAAGTAGGTGTGACGTTTAGAGCAGCGACCTTACGGAGAGCAACCATCACCTGGCAGCAGCAAAGGGTTGTCTTCAGAAACCACCAGAAAGCCCGAGTGCCAGTTCCCTCTGTACCCCACATCTCGTCTCTGCCAAGAGAAGGAGCCACGACACGCGGCTTTGCGGGGAGCCTGCAGCAAGGCACGGGGACGCACTAAAGCAGGACACAAACGTAAGAGGCAACTGAGAACGCACGACTACAGTCACTGCCCAGAGCCATCAGAGGAGGGAACACAGTGAAGCTCACCACAATTATCCAAACCCCGGAGTGTTGCAGGTCAGGGTTGTGAAGAGAGGAGGCCCGGAGTAACGCCTGGTGACACAGGTGCCAGGACATGCTAACACAGGGTTTTGGAAATAAGCCTGTGAGAGAAGGTACCACTGACAAATATTTGCAGGCGCTTTAATTTTACATTTCTTTAGTTTTCATAAAATTGACTTTTTCCATGCAATGCAAGCTTAAATATTTGTCATTCGCACTGCAAATGTTAAAAAAAAAAATGCAGTAAGATTTATGGTAAGTCAGACAGTAAAGTGGGGAATGAAAGCAAGAAACCAGCCCAAAAAAATAAAAATCATTAAAGTTGTCAGAAAAGCATTGGTAGGAGAAACTCCCCAGTAAACTGCCTAACACTTCGGTGGAAAGACTCCAACACAGCTCAGTTATCCTTCCTCCATGTCTTTTCCCGTGTTCCCTAAATCCAAACGTTTTCAGCCCCTGAATATAAAAAGAACAGATCTCTACACCCTAAGGACCACTACAAAATTGTCTGAGATTTCCATCTGTTTATCAGGAATGCTTGTTGAGGTTTCCAGTTGGAGGAAATAAGGTCTGGGGGGGGGGGGTTCTAAGTTTTTATTCCTCCTTAGACTATGCACCCATTTATGAGCCTCACCATAATGTTGCAGTCTGGGTTTGAGCTGGGTACCAGCTTTTTATTATTTATGCTTAGGTAAAAATCAGGAACAATTACTGCAGAATGGTTCTGATTAAATTAGACCCGACCATCATGGAAAGAATGAGCTTTAATCTTACTTCCTTCACCTCTTACTTAATTCCTTCCCTATTCACAGTGGATTTCTCTCTTATTCACTTGAAACGGAATTGACGGCTTTGCTTTAAATTCAGAGGTGGGCCAGATTTCTGTTTCCCCCTGCAAAGCCCAGCACAGTTCCTGTTTTTCCAGGCCATTTTACTAATGCACATTCTTTGTTCCAGTTCTTATCCAGCCTGACCTCCTACAGACTAACTGGCCAACTGTTGAAAAGCAGACCCTTTACATATATTAATCTGCTTTCCAGCATTGTAGGAGCTTTACCCGAAGCCCAGGTCATGCTTTTTAAAGGCTCCCATGGTTGCAGATGTTGTTTGTCCCCTGAAAACAAGGCACGATGCTTGTGCTGGTGGCTTCCCCAGCAGATACCCAACACCACTCACTTCTGGTTGCAGGAAACCACATTCATTGTTAAAAAGGGAAAGGAAAGATTATCGGGCCATGCTCTGCTCCACTGTGCCCAGATTTCATAGCAGGGTACCTTCATGGATTTGCAGATGGTCACTCCAGATTGAAAATGGTATAAGAGGGCAGGTCTTGCCCTCATGTTTGTGTAGGTACAAGACCCACTGGAAACGTTACATCTGAGCAAGGCTGTGAAAACTCCATGTAGCCTTCTCCTAAAAGTAAGTTAAAAAAAAGCCACCCGCTTCTGAGTTAGTTTGCAGCCTAATTTTGATCCCCTGGAAGAAAAAGCCTGTATTAACTGGATCTGAAAAGCAGTAGTTCCCAGACATGAGGGTTGTGACATGTTACATTCCAATGTCTGGGCCCATGCTAAATTCAACAGATTAAACCAAATTTGTTAGGTTTATCACCTTGCTTACACCAGCTGAAACCCCAAACCTGGTTGTCTCAGGGAATAGTTTCCACTCTTCCCCGACTTCACAGTCATACTATCTATGTGTATCTAATAAAATTACCTAATTAGACCACTCTCTGAGCACACAGAGCCAGTGGAAACAACTTACAGCCTCAGGTAAATACAGAAAGATGTCGACTTCCTTACTTACATTTCCCTGAACAACCCTGTCTTCGAGCCAAACCCAAGGTAAATAGGCTTTTAAACTAAGCCCATTGGTCTAGGTAAGTACAAGCACCTTTGCTGATAAAACATCACTAAGAATCCAGAGATACTAAGACAAATCTCAGCTTTCCATGAGGCATCTGGGGCCCCAGATCTGTGTTTCAGGTCCGAAAGTAAACAGAGGCACTGAAACCAATGGACATCCATGGGAAAACTTCATTTTTTAGGATAGGGCCACAGGAATGTAAACAGTAAGGCTGGAACTTAAGAGACAATTTCAGAAGTATGTACCCTGCCTAGTTCCATACAGTATCAGATATATACTATCTGCATGAGGAAAAGCAGGTTTGATGAGAGAGTTGGGGGGGGTTCAGCCTGGAGAAGAGAAGGCTCTGGGGAGCCCTTCGAGCGGCCTCCCAGGGCTTAAAGGGGGGGCAGGAGAGGGGGGGGGGGACTCTGGGTCAGGGGGTGGGGGTAGGACAAGGGAGGACAGTTTTAAGCTGAAAGAGAGTAGGTTTAGGTTATATATAAGGCAGAAATTCCTCCCTGTGCAGGGGGTGAGGTGCTGGCCCACGGTGCCCAGAGCAGCTGTGGCTGCCCCCTCCCTGGAAGGGTTCAAGGCCAGGTTGGACGGGGCTGGGAGCCCCCTGGGCTGGGGGAAGGGGGCCCTGCCCGGGGCAGGGGGGTGGCACTGGGGGGGCTTTAAGGTCTCTTCTAACCCAGACCCTTCCATGACTGAAAATGAAGGTTTATAAGAAAAACCCTGGATCTCACTGCAAACTCAAGCATTTAACATTCAGTGAGGAGAAAAGCAAACAGAAAACAGACACTGTGTTGTACTTTTTGGTTTTTATAGAATTTTTACAATATATTTCTCTTCATTTGCATATTTTACCCACATCTGTAGCTTTCTTTTTACATGTTGAACTGAACTGGAATAAATCTAAAGGTCTGATATATTTTAAACAACTGATAAAAATTGCAAAGTAGTAAACCCGTAAGAAAAGAAATTATAAAACTCTCTTTTTTAAGTGTTTAATGAAAGCAAGTCAAATGTATCATTAGGAACAATATGGTTTGTTTTAAACACATCATAGGTGATTCAGGCAGGACAACTTTTTTCGTTTTGTTTTGTTTTTTTTTTTTTTTTAATATATTAGGCACATTTTTTTTTCAGCATACCTGTTTTCCAGACAGTTTTATACTATTCAATAGTATCATCCGCATCCACTTGGAACTGCTGCAGGATTTTCAAAATGTGATTGATCATGAATATTCATTATTGGTATCCTCTTCCCTTTTCTTTAAAACTATCAGAAGAAAAAAAAAAAATCAGTATTTCTGATCTCTTAAGAAATCCATCATGAATGATTGAGTTGTAAGGCAGCAACAGATTCAGTGTCAACTCGGGTCACAGTCCTTCAGTTCCATCTAGTGGGTAGAAATTATATTTAGTGGACACTGTTCCTAGACAGTCTTTTCAGGGCAAGACGACTGACTCACAAGGCCAGTTACTGCTGGTAGAGTAAGTTAAGTGGTACGCCTAGTAAGGAACACTGGCCACTCCTGTGTCATCCTTGCAGCCTCATGTCTTCATACAGAAAGCAAAAAGACAGTCCAACGGAAAAAATACGTGAATATGATAGAGCCATGACTGGTTTGATGAATGGTTTATTTACAGTCTTCATCCCTGATGTGAAAAAAGAAAAAAAGCCTTCTTTGACTAAAACGGCAGATCTCAGCAGCATGCTACATGCCTTAGCAAATCAGCCCATTGCATATCCTTGACTGCTTAGCCACGGATTCACACTGAGGCAGTGAATAGAAAGTCCTACTGCTCAAGAGCAGCAATTTCAAAATGCTCACCTGTCCCATCAATATGACTCCCTAAAGTAGACTTAAGAATGTCTCCTTTTGGTGGAGCAACTCCCCGTTCCCAGCATCTGCTCATGCTATTAGAAAGTGTGAAACAGTTGGTTGCTCAGCCACCCCTGCAGTGAGACTGCAAACTCAAATACATTACTCGGACGTGGGAACAAAACGATCCGTGCGTGAAAGATATGCCACAACTTTGATAATTCCCCTCCCATTGTGATCTTATTCAGGAAGGAAGGCTTCGACCTTCAACTACAGCATACTCAAGGAGGGGTTTCAGAGCACCATCTCTCTACTTCTCTTCAGTCTTTGATAAATAGCACATTTTTCCTGAATTCTGGCATTTTCATTTGCTAAGAGGGCCACTCCATTCCTGAAGGCAATGGCTTCAGCACAGCGCTCCTTGGTCTTCAGTTTTAAGTCTTTCAGGCAGACTACATTCTGATTCAATCTCATCCCCTGAAGGAGCATTCACTTTGCACTCACCTGGCTGAACAGAAGTCAAAACATCTTTAACTACAGCACTAGAGGCCATCCAAAAAAAGGGGATGTATTACTGCACGTTTCCCTCTCAGAGGGAGATTGGACCACCCTTAAAATTCCAGCCCCAGCTGGTAAGACCATCAATTCAGAGGTCATCCCCCTAAGCAGTGCTCCTGTGCATGCTGCACATTGCTATTTAGGCACCGCTCACCTTTTGGACAAGCAAGGTCAATAAGCATATTCCTTCTGAAAGAGCCACTGCCTTTGCACAACTTGCATTCCGTTACTACTGAAGCTTTTGGTTATCTTTTTTTCATATCCTAATGTTGTGGTGAGGAAGGGACGAAGAAAATAATTAGCATAAAAGGTTCTTTGAATTCATACTTGACAAGACCAGCTCTACATACTGTATAATGGTATACAAAATACACCCCCAAATCCTCCTATGTTCTTTTAAACTCTTTGGAAAGGGAATAACCAGCGTATTTGAGCAGGAAGAAAGACAATTTATTTCAGCATAGAAGGTCTGCAATTCATTCCATGTTCACTAAGACTAATGCAGTTATTGCTCTGTAAGATTAGACTGGATAGACAATTAACCCCCACCCTGAGTGCTGGGAGTCTGCGTTCACTGTCGAGAAGGACCTTCTAAGCCACTGGTATCGAAATAATTAAAAGAAAAGAGACTCATGAATAATTTCTTGAAAAGATGCTATCTTCAAGAAATGTGTAAGTTCCTCAGTTCTTCATATAACCACTGCTTTGTGAATGGAAGCCAGCCTTTGCTCTCTGCATTAGATTAATGTATTATTTAGAATAACACATTGGAGATAAATCAAGGTAAGAACAGATGATCCAGCTGATTGAATCAGAGAACAAGAGACACATTAACCTCTTGTACAAGGATGCTCTAAAACTTGAATCCTTTAACTGCTATGCGAATCACCCAGAATTTGTTTAACAACCTGTAGTTTAGTAAGAATTAAAGTTTTTTTTTCCTTGGGTAGTAGCCTTCAAAGCAAAAGCAAACATGACAGGATTCAAGTGTGGACCATTTCTGCATCAGCCCAGCAGATTCTGGTTTGCCTGTTTCACTTCAATGATATATAATAGATCCTGCTGACGGCATCACTCCGAGTTCAGCAGTATTTTCAAAGCTGTCATGTTCTATCAATCAAGTTTCCTTGGGAGCAGATGATACCAACGCGGGGGCCTTCCATTCTCATACTTCAGCTATCTTCTTTCGTTTACTTCCTCTGAATAAAAAAAAGTATTGTTCTGTTTACTCTAACATGCTACAATATGTGCATACATAACTGTAGGCGACGCGTGAGTTACTTCAAGATGTGCTTTTTCATTGAAGTGCGCTTTTACTTTTACAAATTCTACATCAAGGTGGAAGGAAGGAAGGCTGCAGAGTGCTCATACACTGAAGCTGAAGGAACTTTTCCTGAACGGAATTAAGATGTTTGTTCCGAGGTTCCTATGAACAAACTACTCTATCCCATGCACTCCGGCCTGAGCCAGTATTAAACATTCCAGAAACTTGTTGATTTGTTCGGATAGTTAATGGCAAGGCTGATAGCAGCAATGTTTTTCAGGGCCTAGAAGAGAAAAGGAAAAACAAAGTCAAGTCAAAGAGTGTCTCCAATCCAAAACTGTAAAGAAATCATTGTATGAAATGAAACAGAACTAGGTAAAGAACCATCCTGCTTCTACCTGGGAGCAATTGTCATACATCCAGGCACTTTCAGCAAGGCAACTGCATTTCCAGTTGCTGAAAGACCAGTCCCCTTCCCCATTTCCATGTTTTGGCAGTTGATAGGTCCATTTGGTAAAATAGATATACCTGATTACACCCAACAGCCACTCTGTGGCACATCCTCTGACTATTAAAGGAGAAGAGCATTTCCGTGTAGTTCATTCACAAATTTCAGAGGTCTGTCATGGTATTGTCAAGCCCAAGTACATTCATATCTATTCCATAAAACTCCACCAGGCAATCAGAAATCATTCATTATCTCTGTCTGCCAGAAGGATGTCACAAAAACACACATCTCCGGGGTTGTGCAATCTTACTACCTGTGCTGTGCAGCGATGAAGATGATCTTCGGTATTTAAGGCAAGCAAATACTCCTGCAGAGATCCAAGCTCCTGCAGCCAGAAAGCATTCAATGAACACCAACATTTCTACCAAAGACATCATCCTACTGATTAACATGAACCAAAGGTATCAAAGACTCTGCTGGACTGCAACACAGTTTGTGACCATAGAAATCAGTTCATTACAGACTGTTCACGTGTGATGTTCAAAATCAGCTCAAGGAAAACCACATTTAAATACCTTTAAATTAATTAGTTAATCAGCCTTTATTTCGAAACAAAGAGCGGCTTTAGGGCCTACTGCCTTAGTTGCACAAGGAAGAGTCATGACTATTACTTATGGTCCCATGATGGATAAGGCAACAGCATGCCCCTCCATTAGAATTCGCTACCGGACTCCACAAGAGAAAGTTGTTAATGTTTCTGAAGCTTTTAGTGTTTCTAAAGCTCCGATGAACTTTGTCAAGATAACGAAAAACTGCATTTAGTTTAAAACTGAACTACATATCATTCCCAGCACTGGAGAGAAGAGGGATACAAATACAGGAACTGCTTACAGTAACTCTGTTTTCTGTAACAAAGAAGAGTTCTGCAAGTGCACGATGAAGAGGAAGGAGAATACCAGGCTTGGCCATGTCATGACACAAGTTGTTTTCCATATGGGTGAAAAGCTGCCAAAGTGGCTTCAACAGGGTGAGGTCACAGTCCCTGAAAAAAAGTAATTTAAATGAAATAGTGATGAAATATTGAATAATCATGATCTTCTGCCTGTTTCTGGGAAGGGAAAAAACCCCAACAAAACCCAAATAAATTTAAGAGAACAAAAACGTACAGTTTTGAAGTCAGATGTATAAATGAAAGAAGAAACATGAGAAGTATTTTAAAATATAAATTCAGTCAAGTGTTTCAGCATAATGAATTTCATGCTGAATTAGTGGAGAAAATCTCATGTCCATGAATATGTCTAAGAGACTCTTCTGAAACTGAATGGCCTTCTGAAATGAGGACTTTAAAATAACTATATACATTACTTTGCTAGATACCATCTACAGCACTGAGCAGGTGATGCCCTTGTACAGGACAAACAGGCAAAAATTTATATATAGCTTTACAAACAATCCCAACCCTGCCTCCTTCCTACTCCTGAGTTAAAGCTAGCTAACCCAAATGTCACTTATCATACAGATATGATGACAAATACTGTTCAGTAGGGAGAAAAAAGGGGGAAACTCAATTTCAGAATCTATCATCAGATTAACACAAGAAAAAAATTAAATAGTATAAGCACAGCAGAGATTTGATCTTTTAGCAATTAAATTAATTGTCCACATGACAAAACAGGCATTTTCTGATGAAAAAAACTAAGGGAACTTGAAAAAAAAAAAAAAACCTGTGATTACAAGTAATACCAAAATCAGTTTTTCAGATCTCATTGTACATCAGTGTACCTAAAACTTAGAGAGTCAAGCAATGGTTTGATGTAATTGTCAGGGTTTATTACTATATGTGAATGTACGTTTTCACTTCTCTTTAGCAAAAGGAAGCTAGTAGGATGCTGTTATTTTCACGATTTTGCTTGTTCTGAACTGAAAGGACATAACCAAGGTGCCAGTGTCCTAGCATTGCTGTCTTTGTTTCCAGCATTTTGACTGAGCTAAAGTGACTCCACATTTGCAAAACACTAGAAAAGCTCAACATTGCTTTGATTGCGTATTTTCATAAGAAATACCCATGCTGTACACACTTAAGCATTAGCACACCTATCTCTTCTAAAACTCAATTACAGACTTAGTGGTACAACTAAAAATAATTTAAAAGTTATTGACTTTATAGAGAATCAGATCATCATTTCACCAGTTTATTATTCCCTCCTCACCTCAATTCTGAAGTACAACTAACACAAAGAGAATAATTTTCTAGAAAATTGTCTGAAATCTATTTTTTGTCCTGTTTCAGGGTGATATTTTTTTTCCTTTACAACAAAAATTTGGATTCGTTGGATCCTTTTTAAAAGCCAAGAAAGAAGAGAAAATGTTCTTAAAAACAAAACAAAAAAACCAAACACACCAAAAAAACCAAACCCCTTTATAGTAAGTTTCTGCTATCAAGGCACTGTGAATTGTATCCAAAAAGCAAATTAAGAATACCTGGTTCAAAATCACGGTTTTCTGGCTTCAAAATAATATCAGCTTAGTCACTTTCTCTTCCCCTGCCCTTTGCCTTTTAGTGTACAGCGCAGAGCAGCGCACTCACCTCTGGGCGCTGCACTGCACTATCTTCAAGAGCAGGTGGATGGCCTTCAAACGCTGGTGACCAGTCTGACGGCACGCTACCCCGACCTGCCACTCCCAGATTTTGGCCAGGGGGAGGTGAGGAACTACCCGTTCCTCAGACAGCATCTGCTTTAGAATTTCAAACCCTGGGGAAAAAAAAATAAATTCAAACAGCTGTAACTTTTATAGGAACGCATTCTGTTCATATATTCAGTTTTCTCTTCCCCATATACTAAGTATTGCTCTGGCAAGAAAGAAATGCCGAAGAAAAATACCAAACAAAAATCTGAGATAATTCTAGATTACATCTTGATATCACAAGTCTTTTCTGGGGCAAAACTTAGATAAAAATCAGAAGGAAACCTATCTGAAATTAAAGTTTTGCTCGAATAAGACAAGCAAAACACAGACGCTCACTGTTCTGTGATCTGCAGTGGAGTTTTGCTGATTGCAAATCAACCACCAGCTTCAATTTCATTACAAATATTTAAACTCTAAAATAAACTAACTAAACCTTTCATTCTATATCTAGAAATTAGATCCAGAACCATCCCATTTTAATGGATAACTGCTTTTTAAAAACAGTCACATTATTTCTGTTTCCAATTACGGCACCTTGGAGTGTTTACTAAATCCTGTGTCTAATTACTGTCATATAATGAGACTTTGAATGCAAACAACATTATTACAGCTGTTATCTCCAAGGTTCTGTGAAGATTTGGTATTTCTAGAATAAAGTTAGAGCAAGTAAGAGACATTAGTCAAATTTCAACTTGAACAAAACTAATCACAGTATTTCCAAAACACCGGAGAAATCAAATTCTAAATCAAAAAAAGGGATAACCGCAAGTCCGTCAATGCTCAGCAGAATAACTCCAGAAAGCCCTTTCCAACAGATTCTGAGCAGTTCTTACCCGTCTGAAACCTTCCAAGATGACCTGCTGTCACTGTAAACTTATAACCCCACTCAGTGTTACTCATGTCAGAAGTAAATCGGTAATAGAGTGTGTCTCCTGTGTACAAAGGAAGGAAGAAAATCCACATTACTACCTTCTAAATTAGTTTTGCTACCACAAATACAATTCAGATGAAAAGTCTGTCATGAAGGATGATATCTAGGATTAATTAAAGAGAGGGGATCTTTTACTTTTTGGTAATTATGAAATGCACAGAACGGTATGATAAACAGGAGGCTGAAACAAAATGCAGAGTGGTTTCCACTGTATAAAGATACTTTAGAAGGATAAGGTCTCTGACATTTTTGTCAACTACACAGAAGAAGAGGGAGTTAAAGAAACTCTATACCGTACACAGTTCAACTTCACTTTCCCAACTGTTACGGATCAGTTATGATTTATGAAAAAAGAACCTCTACATAGGCAGCCAAGTTCACAGTCCATTAAACAAAAGGTCAAAAAAATGTGAGAGGGAAGTTGCACTTCTTTTACATGTCAGAAAATGGAATTGCACACTTTCACTCTAGGGAAAAAAACTGTTAACCACTTAAAAGTGGAAGAACTATCAAAATGTTTGACCATTTTACAATCAGGCAGTGGAACATTCAAGAAGTTCTTGCTGTTGTAGCATCTACAGCCTCACAGAGATAAACACTGGTAGTTAGCTGTAATGCTGAACAAAACATATCCTTATCTATTGTGCTCTGTAATATCAGATCTGGTTAGAACCTAGAATTTCCTTCCATTTTCCATGAAAAATCCTATCAAGTATGCTAGTCTTCATTGGGAAACAGAATTTTCAAAGTTTCACAAAGAAGAAAAATTTTGAAAGCATTTTTTTTAAGATTAAAAAGAATAGTATCTAAAAACTTATTCCCCTTTTCATCATGGAACAGAGCCCTTGCTCTCTCTTCTTCCTAGGAATCTTGAGAAAGCCCTGCCATCAAACGAAAAGCCCAGAAAGCTTCAAATGTCTGGTTTCAGCTAAAGCTTGCTGAGTGAAATCAAGAGCCTTAATCCAGACATCCTAAACTGGAAATGAAGTTTCACAAGGTGAAACTCAAGTTTCACAGCCAAGGCTGCTCCAAAACAATGGGCCTCAAAGTTCAGTTTCTTGGCAAACCACTGCAACTACTTGGGAGGAAAAGGAGAACAGAAAGAAGTTCATTAAGCCCTGAAATATTTTTACAGAGCACACATTTGTTCCTAACTAGCACTTTGTAACCCAAACTGCTTTGCTAAAACAGCTCCTAAATCTATTTACAGCTACTGACAGTACTTGAAGTCAAAAAGCTTCCTGCAACGCCACAGCACTCAGTGGGTTAAAACAGCTTAACATAAGAAACATGGGACCACGCAGCCCTTCAGCGCACTGGCACTTGCTACTGCGTTATCAAAAATGTGCTTAAAGAATACGGACTAAAGTTGTCAGTCAAATGACTGATTTTTTTGCAGTTATGCTCTGTGGCAACAACTGGAGACAAGGCACTGGCACACACGATTTGCTCTGAGCACTGTATAGCACTGAGACAAGTGATAAGTCTATTTTTCTTTTTTTTTTTTTTAAACGTGCTTCCTGTGGAAAGTAAGACAAGGCAGAAACAATGTAAGTGAATATCGTGCAGAACAAGAACTGTGTTGGAACAGGATCAAGATCAAAATTTGTTTCCAGTAGTTAAGTGCCTGCTTTGACTGAGGCGTGGAAAAAAGAAGGTCAAGTAGCAGAGCAACAGATAGACCTACTTTTAAGGAACAAATGCAAGAACAGCACATCAGAGCAAACAGATTGGGAGAAGAAAAGAACTTTCTTTTCCCACACATCTCGAGAACATCTGCAGTTAACTGTCATCTTTCAGTAGTTTCTCTCTAGAGTCCTGCATACCAGCAGTATCTTATACATTTGCAATTTGAAACACTGCATATTCACCTGGAAGCTCAAAATCATTCCATTTCTGCGGAGACCCACTGAAGCTGTGCCGATCCTGCTGGAAATCACTGCTGCTGGACATGAGCAACTCGTCACAGCCTTCTTCTGTATTACACTGAGAGTCAAATTTGATTGAGAGGTAGATAGCACCAGGAATGTGAACTTTATCCTGAGAAATAAATACACGATCTTCGTATACTGTAATGCTGTATTACCAGGAAGCTACTTCACTTTCACCATACAAACAAGGGAGATATAACAAATATTACAGCATCTCAATGGGAAAAAAAAAAAAAACCCAAAACTCTGTGGTATTTTTATCCAGAGCTAATTTAAAAATGTAAAACATGGCCTGTTGTTTGCATTAGCTGTTAAGCATGTAAAATTAATTGTTAGCAATGCTTTGGTTTTTTAGAAGCAGTAATTGTTGCTGATAGTGATCTCATTGCCAAAACCTAGAGGTTTATATGTATTTTAAAAATAAAACTCAGAAGAGTCAGAGCTGCAGGGAAATTAAAAATCCCAGGACTGCCCAAAGGCAATAATTACTTACCAGACTATATTAGAAAAATGCTTTCAAACAACATCAAGAAAAGAAAAATCAGTAACTGTTTGTGTCAGGAGAAGATAGTCTAAACCAAGAAATACAAGAAAAAAAGACACCACTCTGAGCTTTCATCTAAAAGCACAAGGAAATAACAAGCCAACTGAAACAGACCTTTGGATTAAAGGTTATAAGTATTTGCTCATTAAGGCCCTGAAAGCAATTGAGAAAATGATCTGCTTCAAACACATGCATAATATCATTTAAGTTATGCACTTTTTACATGATTGAATTAGGACTATATTAAAGTGCCCTATTGAATATATTTCTTTACAGGGCAATGCCTCAGTCATGCAGCATCAACCTTTTCAAAAGCAACACTGAACAAATATTTCCTAGGTGCTTCAAGCACAGAAGTCCCACAGGTATACCCATGCAACATTGTGAGACTTCTGCTCCAATCACCTTGATGTTTTTCAACAAGTCTTTAAGTCATGCACATCCAGTGCACTGTAATTCATGTATAACTTACCTCAAAATTAGTATTGTTGTTATAAGGATGTTTAGATTCACGCATCTGGACTGCCATTCCGGGTTCCTCCATGAACTGGCAAGCTGTCAATGCCATTGTTCCTAGCATGCTCTCATTGCACCCATGCAGTACTTTCTGTAGAATCTGGGGACAAGCAACACCATGTTAATACAATTTGCTATCAAAACAACATTTACAAACTTACTGATGACTGACACGAGTAATTTCTAGCCACAAACCATTTCAGAAGAGAGAATCGAGCTACTAGCAAGAAACAAGACAAAATCATAAATGATATCTACAAGTGTCATCTTCATAAGCACAGAAGATTTTTACTCTGTCCTCTGTTTTTATCCGATAAAAACATGAGAGCTATTTGCAACGCTTCTTTCTGTAATTGCAGGAATCAACACCAACATCAACAATCAAGGCTAATCCATAAAGTAGTTAACAGTAAACTAAAGCTGTAAACAAGGAAAATAAACACCTTTGTTAACATACAAAACAGACACCTTTACCTTCTATACCTACAAGGTTTGATTTGAATAGAGTACATCATATGTTTTAGCCTTCAAAATGTACAACTCCATGTATAAGAAAGAACAATTAAGTATCAGTAAAGTGGCTGCAGTGTTTGAAAGCACTAGATGCCAAGAGCTGTGTCTTTAAAAATACAAATAAATGGCATTTAGTCTATTACGACACACCAAATGATAATTCAGAACAGCCTGAGCCTCCACTTTTTCTTATTTTTCAATAGTGCACAAAAGGTTTGTAATCCGGAATCTTGCTACCTGAGGCGCTTTCCAGGTCGTTAGAGCAACCTGTTACATCTCTTCACCTGCAATTTTCTAACTCTTCCTATAAAATGTAATACTAGCTCGGACCAAAAGGTTCATCTCCAAGTCAACCAAAAATTGATTTATTGTGGGAAAAGGAGTTTAAAAAACAAAGGCAGTATGTAGCATAGTTCCCTCGGTGTGTTCTTCACCTCCACACACTTGCAGAGTAGCCTAAGACAAAGGCTATGCTTTTGTATTTAATATGCCTTAACAGGTTTTTATTCTACCAGTTCATCCTGTCATTTTTTGAACCTATATAAACACCCTGGGGCAACAATTTCAATGACATACTGTGTCAAGAACCAGTTCTTTTGGTTTGTTTTGGACCTGCCACTTACTAACTTACTCTGACACTCCTTTGTTTTCTTACTGGGAGGGCCAGTGAATAACACTTGCTGTTAACTTTTGTATGCCGTTTACTGTTTTAAAACTATAGAAGAAGAGGAAGAGACTTCTTCATTACTCCTCCTCCCTCAGTGTCCCCTCAGGGCAAAGATCCAGGATGAAGAAAACTAGTCGGTTCCTCATGTTGAAGTTATTCCATGGCTATAATAATCCCTGCCACTCTTCTCCAGACCTGTACTGCATTTTTAAAAATTCGTTATTTATTTAAATGAAATGAGGGAGTCAGGTCACATGCTGTAGTCCAGATGAGAGCATATTGGTTCAGTGGCATACCAATGTCTTCTGGTTTATTTTTAATTCTCTTTTTGAGAGAATTCCCAGCACTTGATTTGCTTCAACTGCTGTGAAGCATTGAGCTGGCGTTTTCATTACAACATTCTATTATAACTCCAAGATCATTTCCACCACAGTAACAGTACGCTCATCAGTGGAGGAACAGATATTATAATACACACACAGAGATCTAACAAAAAGCAGGTTTCAAAACAGACTATTTTACAAAATTTCTCTAAGATCTATTTTCCCATATAGCTCTTTCATAACTGAAAGAGTTGTCTCCACAGAGCTAGTTTTTCCATTTTCTGTTAGCAAAATCAGTACATGAAGACACCAACAGATTCCAACTGCTTTTTTTCAGAATTAATTTAAATTTTGGAGTTTCAATTTAGTTTAAAAAAAGGAACTGCAAGTGTTTTTGTTAGAAGTCTCGTGGCATGCAGGCACAGGGCTTGTTCACATGCATAAGTGAAATCCACTTACTTTTTCCCATAACTGCTTTTCCTCTAGCTGCATAAGCATGTCCAGTATGTATGTCATATGGGCTGGGCCACTAAGATCTAGGATTTCCTCATTTATTGCCACATCATCCGGCCACTCAGCTAACAATGATGCCAGCACATGCCTGGCATAAAGAACAGCAGTTGCCTCATTTACACGATACAGGTAGTCCCTCACGGCCTTTTTACTCCTGGAGTCCAGCTCCTTGTGCAGGAGTATTGAACTCTTAGTGCGACGTTGCTTGGCGTAACTAAGCTGTAGATCACTCTCTGTGTTGGTTATCAGTTTCTGGGCAACCGGATTGGTTTCTTCTGTTGCTTTATCACAGAGCGCCGGCTTTGACTGCAAAAAAAGAAATGCAAGTTTGAAAATAGGCTCTCAACAATTTACTTCTTCATGGTTTGGATACCTGACCAGTCCAACAGACTGCAAGCTGAATTTACAAATCAATTTGTCCTTTACATACTGAAAATCAGATGCATCAAAGAACACAAAAATGTGATCTCTCACCCACCTACAGGGTTTATGTCAACAGACTGACATATACACTGATGCCTTCCTGACTGTTCGAATCTCACCAGAAGCGCTAATTTAAGCTGACCTGGAGGTGAAGCCACGAAGTGCCATGCTATTTGTGACAGGGTGAGGCAAGTTAGCAGGGACCTGTGGAGATCCTTTGGTGCAAATCTGACTTAAAGCTGAGCCAACTTCAAAATCAAGGCTTTGTCCGGTTAAGTTTGGAGAATTTCCAGGGTGGCTGGGTACTTCACAGCCTCTATATAAGCTGTTGTAAGGCCCATTTTTTTTTTTTTTTTTCTTTACAGTTATGTGAATCTACTTCAGGAAGCCCTTGATCCACTTTGCTATGCAACTGATGGACAACTGTGCTCGTGGTACCACACGGACAGGAATCAGCACCCAAAATAAAGCAAAGGTCTGTGGGACCATGCTATTGAATGCAAAACCTAAAGATTGCATGTGTAGTGTCTACTTTGCTTCCCTGTCCTGATGAAATTGCTGTAAGATAACAATAATCTGCTAAAACAGGAACACTCACAGCATAACCTTACAGTAATTAGATACAATCTGTCTTGTATAAGGAGAGGAAATCACAGTGTGCAATCACAATTTGTTCTCCAGATCTGAGAGTCAAGTTCTCTTACCTCCTTAAGGAAGAAATTACAAGGAAGAAACACTTGCTTCTTGTTGTACCTGCTCGTTCATTTTGACATAAAACATTAAGAACAGATTATTTCAGGTGTTAGGAAAAAAAAAATAAAAATCTCAGGTTTGAAGTTATTCAAGAAAACTGAAGTCATTCAATGCCTAAATTATTTCCCAACTGCCCCTTTTTGTGGAGATGTACGTACCAAACATGGTAAGATGATCATATCTGTATCTACTGCTTTTGAACTCTGCTCCTCCAACCTCAAACGCTTGCTGGGTTGCCATTTCTGAGCCAGGGTTCGGATTCTCTCATCTGTTGTAATTACATCTCCATCAAACCTTAAAAGAGGCAAAATTAAAAAACACAAATGTGTTTCAAAAGTAATGCAAACTAAATTAGTGCAATTAAATGCAAATTAAATCTTCCCACCTTCTGTTTTAGGAAGATTCATTAAACTCTATCTATTTTTATCATTTTATGTTAACTAGCCTCCCTGTTCTTACAAGTCAAAGGTTTTAAACGTTATAAAATTTCTCACTTCTGTGAGAACATGGTGGCTCCACAACATGCTTGGATTACTAGAAGCCACATGTAAGCTCTTCATTCTTCCTCAGTTATGATAATTTAGAGACATAGTAGACCTTCACAGGGGACTTATCATAGTGAAAAGGGACACGTAACGTATTTCAGAAGATGATGACTTGTTTCCATAAATACAACTTAGTAGGAGTTTATTTCCTTACTTTTTCACACATGAAAACCACATCGTATCCTTGGAATAATTTCTATTCAGCACCTATTAGATTCTGGGTTACCACCCACCTCTAGTAACTTTGTTTTTCTGCTGGACTCAGTATTTCACATACCTCTTTTGAACTTCCAGGAAAAAAGAATCTGTTCTTTTCATTTGCAATTCATACATGGCTCGAAGAATATGGAGAGGTGCGTTAAGTGCATCATGTGTCATCTGAGCAAGGAGACCCCCCCAAAAAAAAATACAGATTAGTTTCTTTAAGAATGACCTGGATATTATTTTCCCACTTATCATATAGGTACAGAATTAATGAACTTAATAACTGGCTTAGTAAAAATTAAAAGCAATTTAGCAAAAAGCTTTATCATAATTTTGCATTACTATTGTCGTTCTAATTTATTTCCTTTAGATGATACATTGAAATCATAGACCCATATTCTGTAAATTCAGAACAAAACCAGCCATATACCAAATATTTTATGCAACTAGCAAATACACAGTAACTTCAAAGGAGGTAAAATTAAGTTTAAGTACCAAGAAGCATATTTTGGTGGCTTCATCCAAACCCTCCAGTGGATCAAGCTTGTTCTGCTCTAAATCAACAGGACCAACAATGGGTTGCTCCATGTCTTGATCTTGTTCCCTTTCTTCCAGTTCAGTATCCTCACGTTCAGCCAGGGAACTGATCTCTTTCTTTGAGGAATACAGCATTATTGACAAAATCTACACAGAAAAGAGGTAACATATGGTGTGACAGCTGTAGATATTATTAGTCTATCTGTAATTAGTATTTTATAAGAACATCATAGGACTTGGACAGTGCTTAACAGATGCTATTCTAAAAAGAAGCAGCACCTAAAAAAAACCCAGTAAAACCTCCCAAAACACAAAACCAAATCATTTCTCACTTCACAAATGAGTTACACCTTCCAGGCTGCTACAAAGGCAAGTTGAGTGATTAGCCAAAAGTGTAAAAAAAATGAGAAAATCATTATTTAACCATTTCAGTACATCGAAGGTTTAAGGATTCTTAGACAAGAACAGAGCAGAGGTGACTATCACCAAAAAGCCAGCGATGCCCCTACACACTCTCCTCCTCTGAAAAGACACCTTTGGCCTCAGCACAGCCAACACCACAAGGACTCGTAACAGGAAGAAAATGGTGTTACACACTTCCTTGGTCCTCCAGTTTGCGTCAGCCTCAGTTCTGAGGAGTAATGCGAGCAGAGCTACGGCGAGGCATTTTAAGTGCTAAGGGCAGAACATTCATTTGGGGAGGAAGGTGGGACACCTCTGAGTCAGGGCTGGTTCTCTGGCTGGAGGTCAGGAGACAGGAAGACCCCACAGTCCAGCTCTGACACTGCAGTATTCCTAACTAACCACGGGGGGCAACTTTTCAGAGGAATTCCAGAGTTTTACTCTTTCTCTCTCTTAGTTTGTACTTAGGACAGTAGCAACAACACAATTCTTGCCTACGATAAAACAGTTGAACCACACTTAATGTTCCAGCAATTAACAGTCGGAAAGAACGTGCTCACATACACACTGATCTCCCCATATTGCACTGCAGTAATACCTTGTACGTGTCAGTGAGTAATGCAAGTAATGTTCTTCTTCAAGATTAGTTATTTTTTAAAGTGAAGAACGGAATTTTCAAGAACAGTCTAAATAAAATTCATGAAAGAAACTGAGTAAGTAATTAATGCCTCATCTTGCAAATTTCTTTCAAATACAATCAGATTAACTAAAATTAGCTCCTGCTTTAAAGAAGTTAGAGTATTATCTACAGTTATGATGGTTATATTTATTATATTATATTATTATAGTTAAGTGAACATTTTTATAAAGACTAATTAGAAATACTCTTGAGACTCTCCTTACAAAATAGAACTGCAGTGCCATAACCTTTTATGCCACTATATGAAGCCTGACTTTTTAAAAAAGGTAACTTTACTTACCTCCAAGTCCCTGAGAAGCCAGGTCTTACTGAAGCCAGTTCCTTTGCTACATTTCTTCACTAGAAGCTTGAGTAAACCAGACTGAAGAAAAGCAGCTTGGATCTCCTTAAAGGCATGAATCTACACACACACAGACACACAAATAAATAAGTAAAAAGGGAACAACATATCATGATGTTTGCAAGGACTTATCACACGGCCTCAGATAAATTTCCTGCCCAGATGAACTATGCTGGGAATATTTTTCTTTCATATCCCTAAAAATCCCCAAAACGCAAATCCTCACTTCAAATACCCTAAGAGTATCATCTATGACACACACAAAGTAATAATTGGACATCTGTTTTGCTCTGTCAGTCCAAAAAAATACAGATCCCCTCTTCAAATACTTCAGGAGTAAGAAAAGGGGCAAGCAAGCTTCACTCCAAAAAGTGTTATCCCTATAAATTTCTTCTTCAGCTTAAATAAATGGTCAGCCCCCACAGAGGAAAAGCGATTCAACTTTCAATTCAGACTCATGAATGCTACTGAAAGCCTAGCAACACCTTCAACCCCCCACAGACAGGGGATAAAAGGAGCAAGCTGTGAGAGAAATAACCTTGTCTTAGTTCCCCAATGTGCTTAGTTGATACCCAAGTTCCTTTAGCACAAGGAAGAACACAAACTTTTATTTATCTATTATATCCTATGTGTTGGGAAGAAGATACCTTAAGTGTTCTGTAAAGCCCCTTCAGAGCAAGTGACAAGACCCAAGTTGCTTCCACTGCCTCAGCATAGCTACTGTCCATGCTGGTTTGCAGGAGGTGCGTGGATATAAGAACAAAGTGCTGGAGGTACTGTCTCAGCTGGGTCTGCAAATCACTGTCTTCTTGTCCACATTTCTGAATCAACTGATAGTCTTTCACTACAAGAGAAAAAGCACAATTTACTAGGTTCATTTTAAAATGTTGTAAAATCATCTCTTACTAGTAGATATGAGTAGGCAGAGATGTGAACATGATCCATACATGAAGTATGTCCTAATAACGATCTTGTACTAAAATTATCTCAGATTCATCAAATAGTGAGAAAATATTTCATTTTCCAGTGCAAGTTAAAACCCCCCCCCAGGTAACTTTTGGCAACAGATGATTGTCTATTGTCTGCACATAAACAGTACAGCACACAGACCAGCTGGGGAAAATTCTGAAATGCAATTGATATGATGAAATAAATCTTGCTGTTAAAAATGTCAACAGTAAAAAAAAAAAAGAAAAAAAAAAGCTTTTATATTCAAATCTTCATTCAATATCAAAAAGCAGTTTAATTTGTTGATTTTTCCAAGTGTCTTTTAAACAACTTCAACAGTCAGATCTTAACACAACCTTTGCTTTTTTAGCTTCACAATATTAGGTCATGTATGCCAAAGCTGAAAGCCCTCACTCCTAGAAATCCAACTCATTTGTTACATGTTAAATGTTTATAGCTTAACTAACTTTTAAACAAGGTGAAATACAGGAATAAAATTCTCTCTGATACAATGAATGGGATCCATGAGGCAGCATCTAACTCTGGGGTTTTGTTGCTTTGTTTTGTTTTTTTTTTTTAATAGCCTTTAGACACCATCATAGCCAACACACTCTACCAATGCACCACAGAACAGATTATTCTAAAATGTCCAGATACATTTCCTGGAACATACATTATTTCATGCTGTATAGCTCTTTTTAATTTTTGTCTCCAATTTTAGGGGTATCCAAACTGTTTTGAAAAGTTCTTCCAGACAGGACGAAAGCAGAGAGGATGGACTCTTAAAGATAGACTCTATAAAGCATGTGATTAAAGAAGTTAGGCTTGTCCTCACGGCATGCATTTTCACAGGACCAGGAAAAACAGCTGACACAGAATCATTTCAGAAGCTATCAGTTGATAATGGGTATGTTTGTGTTTGTTCTTGGTCTTCACTTGCTACTCGGTAGCACATCTTGCCCACAGTGGAAACCAGCACTTCATAAAAATACAGAGTATTTTTGGAGCAGCAAAATAGACTATCCCAAAAATGTTCAGGCTCTGAGTACCTTTCCTTTATACAGCAGCACCTAGCTACAGAGGCACCACGTACATTTTTAAAATTTGCAATTGTTTTAAAACATTCAGTACATTTCTGTAAAGGATAAGATACAAGCAGTAAGCAAATCTCAAAACAGAAACAAGTGCTTAATCAGAAGCCTATTCTGAAATTTCTCAATTAATAAAATGGTCTCAACAGTTTCCTAAATCCTTTTCTGAATAAAAATAAATGTCAGAGCTTTAAAAAGAAAATGAGCCTCCATAATCTTTACTGTAGAAGCGCCACAATTTGGTTTAACCTATGAGCAGAAAATCAGGCGACTTACTACTAACAGAATTCAAACTTTGCAGACCTGTACAAAGTGGTCTAGTTAAAATATGCTTTTGGGTATCCATAAGAAACCACAAGGAAATACTCTGTGATTCTTTGATAAAATAAAAATGTCACAGAACCTGTTTTTCTCTTTCGAGTTTTGATGTCTACTACAACTGCCCTGTTTTTCTCAGTGAAATGCTTCAGGATGATCACATTATGAGGTTCATTAGCATTATCCATGTACACAGAACGAGTCCCCATACACAGCACCTGAAATTGCAGCAAAACTTTCAGTTATTATTTGGAAAACTTATTTGTAAATACACAGGCAACTTTTATATTGGTTACATTTGCTTATATGTGGTACTGTATTTTTTAGCTGAACAATCTGCTCGCTGCCAGATATGTGCTGATTTTTAGAAAATGGCAGTTCACTTCCATAAAAAAAAAATGCCTAAAACAATTTAATGATACATAGGCAATATATCAGAGTTATGACTATCAAGAGTGAGATTGGATTGATTCGCTTGTACAAAAAGCCCTTTTTGATACTTAAACATACTAAGCTGGTTTGCTCATGATAGTTATAAGTACCACTCAAAGTAGTGCAAGGCAAAACCAGCTACATTATTCTTCATTAGATAAACACTAATTGTGCGCAAGTGGAAAGATGTGAACTCTGACATACACCGTGTTTTGACAGTTTATAATGGAGGTCCCCAATTGATGAACTCTGTAGTATTTAGAAATAGAAACCTAAAAGCTCTAACCAATTTTGTTTCCTTTAGTATCGACAGGCCACTTACCTCAGGAAACCCAACCAGCACCAATAAAGTGAAGATATTGGTGTGCTTTAGCTGGAAGGGCAGTTGCTTAATGCAATGGTCAGTGAAAGCAGCGATCACATTATGCCACTGCGCAGAAGAGTTCAAAGATCGAAGGATATCTGCCATGGAGCTTGCCCAGTCCAGACCTACACGACTGGAAAGCAAGAGCAGTCTGTATTAGGAGGGCTGACTAGACTTACCTGAAACTATTTTTCCTCAAGACACTGTATTACTGTTAATCTGCCACAGCTATATCTTTCATATAATTATATAACTGTTTCTCCAAACATTTGAAGCTTTCACGTCAGCTGACACATTAATTTTATTTTGTTTTTCATCACTAGAGCATAAATACTACTCTGTTTTCTTAAAGGATTTATAGTCCCAAATCAAAGTGTGCCTGCACATTGTCACCTTTAATTCCTAATTTTAGTTTAGAGCTCAGTTTTCCTTTGAACAGCAGCAAGTGGTTTATTTCCCATGTACGAGAGACTACCTGCTCTCCCTCTGTGGACTACACAAATAATCTAAAAAGACTGGCCTCCTTGCTCTGAAGTTAGTCTTTGAGAAAATCCTTTCCCTCAGCTGATCCACTGGATATTCTACCTTTAAACTTCATACACTTTTCTGTTTGCTTATGAACCTTCCCCGTGAAACACAGCTATAATGAGAAATAACAGTCCTATTTAACAGGCACGACACTAATCTTAGAATGCTTGAGAGATTTCTCGTCTTCAAAATGGAACATCTGCCCTGCCTCTCCTTGGTGTTTCCAGTGCAATTTTACTCTACAAAAATCCCTCTGATACTCTTACATAAAAGGCCCAGCTCCAGAACTCAGCACTGGTGACAGTTATCACATGACACATTTTCCTCCTTTCCCAAGTTACACAAGAGATCTGTAACTCAATGGGAGAGAATTAATGTTATACAAAACATATAGGACTGTATTTTGGTTTTCCTTGAAGTTTCCAAACCGTACCCCTTCCACCATAACATGCTACGTAGGTAAGTAAGCACAGGAAATTAAGCCACTCTTCAACAGCCAGCCTTCTTTTGGAAGGAAATTAAAGAGATTCTCACTGAAACAAGGGATGCAGATGCTAAACCCTCTCCATGATCAGGGTACAGGTTTAACTGACCTTCTATTAAAAAGCCTCTGTGCATGAGGCACACGTGAAAGAAAATTAGTATTAGTCATCAGAGAGCAACTAATAGGTTTAAAGTAAAAAGCACCTGTCTAAACACACAGCTCCCAGACTGAACAGAAGATGAGTTGTCTTCCAGCCTCCTGGCACTGTTGACCCATCTCCCGCCGCAAACAAATTATGTTTGGCTGAAAGAACTTTATCCACCGCAGCATCCACTTCTGCAGGCATAAGCCTCAGGATTAACTGGCCCAGAAGTCCCAATGTTAAGTGATAAGTTTCATTTAGATGGCCAGCGTTTGAGATTACAACCTGAAACATCAGTGGAAGTATTTGTTCCAGGTTGATCAAAGACATTGTGGAGCCCTACAGAAAAAAAATATATAATCTCAGTAAAGCAGGGAAATAAAAGATTTTCAGTCAAAGTCACTGCACATACAAAAGCTTCTGTTCCAGTGCTCTTTCAAATGGGACAAAAGGAAATCAGAGACTAGGTTCCTACTTCAGTTGTTGACTTATTAAGCTGATCTGACACGTAAACCTAAGTTGATGACTTAAACTTTGCAGGTGTTGAACAGTTAAGATAGAGTGCTTTACAAATAAATTAAAATTCCCTTCCCTCTCCCCCCACCCAGGATCAAGTCCTAACATTCCTTAGTAATGCAAAATGGCTTAAGACATTCTGTTTCACATTTTACAACATGTAAGCAACAAGTGCTCATCTCCCACATTTAATTCACTATGAATTTTATTCATGTTATTTGTGACACCTAGAAAACCACACAGATTGAAAATAAAAAGAACTAACTGATTTGAAAGGTGGTAACATAGCTGCCAGCAATCCTAGAATCCTCTTCTGAGAGCATTCAGCAAAAACTTGTTCCTGGCTAGGTATTAAAACCTTCTCTGCTTGCTTCTGGGCTAAATCCTCCACCAGGTAGTTATCTGCTTTTTAAATTAAAACAAAGAAGAAAGTTCCCAAAATGGCATTAAAAGAAATAACTGATAGCTAATTTGTTATAATTACAATCTAAGAACAAAAAACTTTTAAAAAATGTTATTAAAATTTGAAAAGCAAGCATATAAAAGATAGTAGGTAAAGAGATCAACACCATCTATTAAAAAAACATATAAAGGGCAGTACTACAGACAGATCCATTTAACTATCTTATTCCTTAAAATACTAGTCTTTATTAGAACAAGACACATAATTTCTGGTTCCACTAACGTAAGAATACACAAGTATTGTGTTAGACCAACAGGAACTATAATCTCTACACATGGATATGTATCAGTGGAATTCTACTCCAATTCCTAGAATCCTTTAAACCGACTGCACGGTAGCAGTTATTCAAAGCAGTATGCTTGGCAGGTTTTTACACAGTAGACAGCTCACTTGCATTAGAGACATTTGCAAATACACAAAATTGGGTTAGAAATAAAAAATACAGCTCTTTGCTTTGCATATGAATGGATATTTCTGTGACAGGGAAAATAAGAAATAATTTTTACCTGTTAGAGAAACATTATCATCCACAGACAAGTCTGACTCTTGTCTCAAAACAGCTTTCTTTGCAAAGACAGCTTTGCTTTCAATTCCTTGTTTTCCTACTTTATCTTCTGCAGGAGACTGGATTTCATTTCGACTATCTCCTTTCCCCTAAAAATAAAACGAAGACACTAGAAGATTAAAACAAAATTTAATACCTGCAGAAACAACTGTGGAAAGAAGCAGCCAATCATCTGCATCTGACAAACATTTTTCCTCAATTATCAAAATTTTTTACCGGTTAAGAATTTCTTGATGTATACACATGTCTTAAGCTTCCATATGGTGAAAATCATTTTTTCTATTTTGCATGTATCTCTGTGCATAAAATTATTACACTGTAATAGTTTTATACACTCTATAAAACTGTAGGAAACTTGTTCTCCTACCTAAACAGTGCTAACAACTAGGGGAGACAACCCTTTCAGGAAGAGCAATCTTTGCCCCTTCCCTCCAATGCTTTTGTGAATCAGTTGCCTGCAAGAACTTAAGGTGATGCCTTTGTCTTTGATCAGCTGGATCTCATAAAAAAATGAACCAACCAACAACTGTCCCCTTGCACCTCAGCTTTTACCTACAAATTAAATGATTAGTATCCATTATTTCAGTCACATAACCAGCTAAAGAATAGGGGTATCATAATATTAGGGGTTTTGGAAATAATGGGTACTTACATTACAATGCATAAAAGAGCCTGTGCTTGGTTTCTCATTTCTTCCCTTCACTGCTTTATCACCAGCATGACTTTTCGGAGCACCATCTGTGGGAAGACTGACTGAAACAGTGTCGTTCTCTGAGGAGGATTCACCTTCTGGTAACATGCAGAGGAGAGCTAAATTTTTTGGACCTGAAAGCAAGAAAGTTATAAAAACTATTTAGCTGTTGAGTGGCAAAATAGGCATACTGGTTTTGGCTGGTATAGTTAATTTCTCTTCTCAGTAGCTAGAATAGTGCTGCATTTTGGATTCAGTATGAGAAGAATGCTGATAACACGCTGATGGTTTTAGTTGTTTCTAAGAGATCAAGAACTCTCCACCTCCCCATGTCCTGCCCGTGGGCAAGAAGCTGGGAGGGAGCATGGCCAGAGCGCCACACCCAAATTGGCCAATGAAATATTCCATATCATGTAAAGTCACGCTCAGTATATAAAGGAGGGTCAGCCGGGAAACGGGGGGCTCTCTCTCGCTTCCAGGATTGCAATTGTGGGATCTTGGTTTTTTGGGATTGCTGACCGGGAACAGCCTGGGTATTAGCTGGCAGGTGGTAAGCAATTGCATTGTGCATTACGCTTTTGTACTTTCTATTACTGTTATTGTTGTATTTTATTTCATGTATTAAACTGTTTTTATCTCAACTTACGAGTCTCCCTTTGCCCCTCCAATTCCTTCCCAGAGCCCCTGGGCAGGGGAGGGTGGGTAAGTGGCTGCGTGGGGTTTGGCTGCTGGCTGGGTTTAAACCACAACAGTAGGCAAAAAGCAGAACTGAAATAATTGGAAAGAGAAATGCAAACTTCTCCTCACACACTTCTTTTGAGTATCAACTCCAACAAAAAAAATGCTCACCATCATGTTCACTTTATTACATAGTTCCATTAAATAATAGTGATGAACAGGTGGTGGCATTTTCCACCTCACAAAGATACCATCAGGGTAGAAGTCTTAATTAAAGAATGTGCTAGAGATACCTTCCAACAGTGTAAATTAGGAATGGTAAAGGAAATTTGTCTTAGCTTTTAATTTTCTGACCACTTAAATATTTATACAATAAAATTGTATGTTAAAAAACAAATAGATTAAATAATTAGTATGCAAAAGTATTTGGTGGTGGTGGTATTTCAGCTGCATTAGAGCTCCTCAACAAAACCACCAGTAAACTTATTTGAACCTGTGTCTAGAATTTTTGATATATTCAACATAGCTGTCTATTATATCACTCTATTTTCTGTAGTAGGTCTTAGTTTACAGAAATCTTAATTTCCAGACAAACGCACACCAGCCCCAGAAACTTATCTCATACCACAAATAAAGTTAAAAAATTCTTGCCAAGAGATGCAGAACAGAAAACATTTTCTACCAAGTTATTTGCTTTCCTTCATGTCCTTCAGTTGTCAGTAACACATTAGGAACAGAACATGAAGCTATACTGATTGACATGACATCTAAGGTGGAAAAAAACCAAACACAAAACAACCAAGGAGTTGCCAAGTTGTCTCCAATATTTATGTAACCATAAAATAAATTCTCTCAAACACCCTATTTTCCATGTTCCAGTGACCCTGAACAACACTTGTTCTACATTTGCCTTCTACATAAACAGTTATTCTCAGCAAAGTACACAGTAGCTTCCCCTTTCCTTTGGAAACTTCGAAGTGAGTAATCACAGGCTCTTCTGATGCTTGCTAGAAAACACTCTTTCAATAAAGGAGGAGCTGACTCACCTTTTCCATGCTGTGCCTTCATCAAGCAGTCTCCGATAAGCTGTATGCACTGATGTTGCAGAACTCTGGCGTGACTGAGGACCTGTGATTCCAGTTTCTCTCCTTCCACTTCCTCCCTATTTGCCAAATCTGCGCTGTAGAGAGTCAAAGCTGCAAAGAGCAGCCAGGAATAGTTGTGGACATATGGCTGGATGAGCCTCTGTCGGTCACTGATTCGAATAGTCACCATCGGATACACTGTGATGCTGTGAGTGGGCAAGTGACTGAAAGAAGAAGGTACATAATTTTGAAATGCAGTCACTTTCTTGCTAACCAGCGTAGTCAGTAACACATGACACCTTTACAGAAAACGATGAAAACCCCGACACGTTCCACAGTTTCAAACTGTAGACCTTCAAGTGCTGTAAACTCAGAGCCTCACTGACTTCAGTAGTGCTCGTTTAACAGAACCTCAACTGTCACAACAGCTCCTGCTCTAGAAATGAAATCTTTTAAGATCTTTGGTGTCAAGCACTGAAATGTATGTTGTTCAACCACAGCAATGTCCATTTCTTCTATCCTATCTTCTGCAACTTTCACAGCCATGGCTAGAAAACAATTGCTACTAAGTTACTTCACAGGTTGGGGCAGGTTTCCAAACTGTAGATATTTTTGCTGAACTGGCCCTTCTATTTGCTATGTTTCCCCACAGGACACCAACGAGATGTTCTGAGGTCAGGCACAACCTTGTAGAAAGCAACATGAGAATGACTGCACTTAGTTGCTAATTATCACTTTTCTGCCAAGTGAAGTGGGGGAACAAAATCACATATTTAGTACCTGTCAGAGTATTTCTTTGCAGAATAGCATCCATAGCAAAGGTCAAAGTCATCACACACGTTGCAGTTCATTCGCCGACCTATGATAACTCCTTGACAGTGATCACAGGCATACTCCATGTTAACCATTTCATGGTCATCCTCATGTCCTTCAGGTTTAACTCCACCTGTAAAGAAGTATTTTAAGATTTCCCTGTAAATCCTTTTTGATAAAGGATCTTTCTTAATTTCAAGTTCACATTCAGATTAGGAAAAGCTTAAAATTTCTAAAATATCCAGAAGAAAGGCCTTTCACTTTATTTTATGTATAATTTAGAAGACACTATTTTGCCTTTGAGCATAGGGTTTTGAGAATTTTTTTAATGATTCTTACCAAGAAAACAAGTTTTGCACAGATCCATGTCATTGCATTGCAGACAGCGGTAGCGATGCCATGGTGCAATTTCATCACAGCCATCGCAGGATATGTCCACGTTTAGCAGGTCACAGTAACGAGCAACAAACATGTGCATCTAGAACAGTAAATGGACACGATTTACTTGAGTATTTTCTGACTTTGAGAAAGCTCTTTTTAGACAGAAACAAAACACTTCCCCTGCAAAAAAAGGGATGGTGATCTTTTAATAATTTTAGACTTTTAGAGGCCTGCAGGGAGTCAGGGACCCAACTCATGAAAAATCAGTTTAAGTCAGATTGCTTTCTCTCCTTCAGGCTTTTAAAAGTCTCCTATTTACCCCCTTCTGCAGATAAATAAGCAAATTATGAGGTCACCTTTCTCTGCTTCTCTGGGTCAGCTTGAGCTATCTTTTCATACCAGGTTTCAAACATTACATCCTGACATTCATCCATCCACTCACAGTTTTGCTTGTAGTCTGAAATTTCATCTTCTTCGCTCCACTGACTAAAAGAAAAAGCAAGCTCAAAATTAAGTTTGAATGCAATCAGGCTTCCCTCTAATATAATTTGGGAGTCTTCTATTTTTTTTTTCTTTTCTTTTTTTTTTAAAGAACAAAGTGCTATAAAACGTTAATAAAACCAGAATTGTGGGAACTCCAGTTCACTTGGTTAATAAATGACCATACAGACACCTGTTTCCTGCCTCTATGACAAGTTTTTAAGTGCATAAGGGGACCATCATGCAAACTCAGAAAAATCTACACTTACAAAACTGTTTTTGGTAATGCTGGCAGATCAGATGAAACATTTTAAAAGCTTTTTGGCTTTCACGTTTCCTCACGTGTAAGAAGTTCAACTACTATAAAATTGCAATGTAGGTATTAAAAACATCTGATATTTATCACAACAAGAAACAGCACTAACTACCTCCTGCTACACTGCTAAACAAGTGAAGCGTTCCAGCAGTAATCAGGTTAAAGATAAAATCTTAATTTTTGAATTAGTAATGCTGCAAAAAGTTTCAAATACTTCAGTTAAGCCCTTGGATACTGGCCAAAATTATGACATATTTGTTAAGAGCACTTTTACTGCTTGTTCCAGAACAAAGTTTAGGAGCCTTTCTTGGTAAAAATGGTGTCAATAGTTAATATGTTGTGGAAGTTACATTATTCCTGACTCACCAAATGACACTGTCATGAATACTTATGTTTTCTTGTGATGTAGTCATAAGAAGATGTGGTAACTGAATCTCAACGAAGAAGGAAAGATCGCTTGGTTCCCAACTCATATCCAAAAGATGAAGGAGAGTTGTCTGCACACATGATAAGGCAGGAAGCAATGATCTGAATAAAAACAAGACAATAAAACATGACAGCTCTAACCTAAAGTTGAAATAGCATATCTGGGGAGCAAGGGCAGACAATCACTCTACACTGATTTCCAGGCTTTACTCTGCATTAAAGGATGTGGCAAAACCTCAGGTTTACTAATGCATAAGCTCACAAAATTTAGCAAGCAGCATAGCCAATACAATTTGAAACCAAGATGCTATCCTCTATGAATCCAGCTGAAACAGAGCTTATGTTATAGCCCGAGTATTAGCGAGCGGGTCTGTCTCTTCCCTGCAGCACATTTTCTTCATGTTTCCAGGAACTTTTTCTCTTTGAAACCTTTGCCATGTTCAGCTGAAACTGGACAAAGGACTTGGAAGTTTTTAGCAGGGAAATGGATGTTATAGTCACAAAATTCTAATTTCTTCAGGATACCTGGCTATAAATCCCAACAATTCTAACCTGAGTGTTACCAAAACATGAGTTTTAACATTAAATCACGGTTGCAGAATTGTGGCGTTTATTGTGGCACTACTCTTGCCAAAAGTATTCCACAATAAATTTGTTATTTCTAGAATTTCACTGCTAAGCTTCAGAAACACATTGAATAATTAGAACTACAAAATGAAAAAATTTAAAGTTTTAATGTTGATAAATTTATTGTGCTTTCCTGCATAGTATTAATAAAAATGTAACCTGGCATTTTTGATCACAAGATCAAGGCTCCTTATTTAGTTCTGTAAGTAATGCAAGGTATAGGCAAACTTAAGGAATTAAACAATAACGAATTACATGGGAAGAGGTGAGGAAGAACAGAAAAAAAAAATAAATCTCACATAAGTAATGCAAGCAATGTACTGTACCTGTCATTAATAGTACTAAATCCCTTCACAGAATTTACCAGGAACAAAACAAGCTGATAGTAGGACTCTCGAATCTGTTTGTGTAGCTCAGCACCACAGCCTTCCAAGTTTCCAAAGTAGCTAGAAATTAAAGACTCAGATTAATAGTCTAGAATCTACTGCAACATTTTGGGTAGCATAGTTTGTGCAAATTTTACAGACAATTTTTTAAACACTCCCAACAAGTGGGAAGGATGTTAGTTTTAAATGCAGCCTGCCACTTTCAAATAAAAAAAAAAAAGAATCCTGTACCAGGAATCAGAAGTTAAGATCAAAACCAGGCAAACAGAATACTGTCATGTCACTAGTGAAAGAACATTCCTTCAAATTAAAAAAGTGCTTTACAAGAAGGTAATCAAGATCTTAAGAGGAATCAATGCACTGCAAGATGTTCATAAAAAGGTCTTGACAAGTGAGAAACCAGCTGACGGATTTCAGGGAGCACTGTCCAGGCACACAATAGAAATCAGACCTAAAGTCATGAACCAAAACAGCGTAGTATTAGCTCCTGCTTTGAGCAGTGCTTTCTAGTTGTATATAAAATTTGAAAAAACTTCCAAAGCCTTTCATTACTTAAAACAACAACTGCACATGAGTATCATCAATATGGTCTTTTTGCCTCTTTTTCCTGTGTATCTGTGCATGCCCTACAACTGGTACACAGCTAACAGCACTGCAGACCTTCGCCTGCATGTCCATCACTGTAGCCTCTGGCACACAAGTGGAATGTATCACCCCACAATAAGATTTGTCTTGTACAGGTATCACATCCAAAGTTATGAAAATTCATGAACAAGCAAATGCTTGACTAACAAGATAACACGCACCATTCTTGGAAGTTAATTCTTCTGCTAGGTTTTAGCTTGATTTACAAAGTAAGTTCACAAAATTCTAAAGATACAATGCTACCTAAGTAATCACAAGTCAAATGGGTTAGACACAGCCTTACTGGATGAGAAAGAAACCGATCTAGAATTAGAGAGGAACTTTAGTTAAAGAAGTAACTGAAGACTCTACAGCCTTTCTGAGTTTGCTGCGATCTGGCTGGAACTGTAAAGATGTTCCTGGGTATCCAAACTGTGACTCCACCACATGATACCCACTGGCATGAATAGCTGTACCACAAAGTCCCACTTGAAAAAAATTATTAAATTTTTTTAAATGAAGCCTGCAAGACATGCATAGTAGATTAAAAACTAATCCTCATATCATATTTTTATTATCCACATGGATTAAAAATCTGTAACTTTCTAACTGTTTTCAGTATACATGACTGGGAGAACACAAAGACTAAGACATATTAAATCACACGGCTGAGACTTGTCTAAATAATCACTTACTTTGTAAAATCTTTCTGACAGGCTAGAAGTTCTAAGAGAAAAAGTACACATGGTGGATGAAAACAGTGTGGCTGCCCAAGTGAGTCTAGGCACTGGCGGATTGTCTTGAGTACTTCCATAATATTCTGCCCTTGGGATTTTCTCAAAGCAAGAACCTTTAAAACACTAAGGAGAGCAAAAAACATCTATGAGGACTTCAAACATTGTGCTTAAAATAACACAAATAAACCACATTTCAAGTACTTGACTAGTTAAACAAGAGTTTGGTATCTAATTTTCAATTTTATTTCAGCAGTGGTATATTGCAGTTGGAGTGAGTGATAAAGTTTCAATCAGAACCCAGCACTTCCTCCACCAGTCCAAGTTTTAGAGCCCAAAATAGACAAACCGAGAATTGGAAATCTCTCTTTTGACCCACATTTTTAGAATACCAGGTAATTTAATAAGAGATGCAACTACTCTGTATTTGGTATCAAGGATTTCTAGTACTGCTGTACCATGTCTTTGTTGTTTGTAGATAAGAAGCAAACAGATCTCAGGAAGCAAGACAAGGAACAGCCAAGTAATTGTTTTTTACATTTTGAAGTTCTACACGATAAAAGTGAATCAAAGAAAATAATACTCTCTATGAGCCCTTAGACAGTTGCGAATAACTGAAGTTGGATACATAAACTTGACAACTATTTATGTAGAAAATTGTTTTCAATGCTATCTTTCAGCTAAAAGATGTTTTATTCTACCTGAAGAGGTCTGAAGACAAGTTTCTGTATTTTATAATGGGCAACATTTTCAATCTGCTTACCTTTCATGTGAAAGTGATTGATCCTTAATAAAGTCTAGTATGTTTTTCAATATAGGATATTTCTCCTTCACAGTAGGCACAGCTCTTGGCTCTTCCACTGATCTGAAAGACAGCAGCCTTAGTCTTCCACGGCTGAGCTGAGATTTTCGTGTAGGAGTAGAAGGGGGTGATGATATATCTTCTTGCTGTGAAACTGTATTCTCAACAGGCTTACTATGAGATGCAGATGCTTCTTCTGTCTGGAGGGGGTCTGGAACTTGTTTAACTTTTATATTAGACTGTGTCATTTGGCCCCCCTCTTTTGGAACAGGGTGAGTTACTCCACTGGAAGATGACGGGTGTGCTGCCTGGAAGTCCGTGTCCACAACAGAACCTTTTCTTTGGCATTCATTACTGATGTACTGTTGGATATCATCAATATCTTGAGCTTCCAATCTGTCTGAAGTAGAATCTTTCGTCTTTGCTCTTACAGGCAAAAAATTCAGTAACAAAAGGCTCTTCTGCATACAAAGTTTTGCTGCAGCAAAAAAATTGGAAGAGTTAAAATCATGACAATAGAACACCAAACCTGCTATCTTCTGCTAGGAAGGAAGTAATTTATCTTGTTTCTTCTGAGACAAGACAGCTAGAAAATACTGGGGTTTTTTATTATAGTGATAATGACACTATCAGTTACTTAATTCTAGATTTCCAAATGCTAAATTTGAATAATCACACTGAACCATACGAAGCACACAGTAGTCAATGAGAACACATTTTATTCTAATAAAAATCAGCTGCTATTCTAACATCAGTTAATTGTGGTAACAAGTATCAACAAAAATAGATGAATATAAGTTCAGAACCACATGACCCAAGTGAGAAGTCACTCACTCCCTGTAGAATTTTCTCATGTACTATTTTCTGCAAAGAATAGCAGAACACAACGTCAGATAGTTCATGTAATGTATACTAGTTTATCTCTTACAGTATTAAAAAGTAACCCCAGTTGCTAACTTACCTTTTACAGCAAAAACAATGACTAAGATTCACAATACAATGCTTTACTAAACTACCTGGAACGTTTATACATTTGGAAAGGCAACACTTACCAAGAGTTTCTGGGTTCACCTCACTTGCTTCTGTGTTCTGCTTCTCCTCAGTATCATTTCCCCTACCCATCAGGGATTTCTGCCTCATTTCCAACTGTAGACAGGATGTTAAAATAGTTAAAATATGACCTCCCCTGCATATATCTATACAGCAAGGCAGTACAAAGACTGCATTGCATTAAAGGAATCTAATCTCAGGAACAGATGACAGTATTTACTATTCCCTACTGCAGAACAAAACACCCAGTTGTCTAAAAGAGCATTACCTAAACTATCAGAGCAGATAATACACCCTCATACCAAGATGCTCAATGTTTGTAGGCTGAGACCCTTCCCTGTCTTGTGACTGGATGGGCATCAGCTCTCCACAAAAACGGTGGCCTCCCCTTCACCCCCACACCTCTCAGGAAAAGATATACATGTAGTGATAAGGTTCTCCAAAAGCATCACATCATCTAACTAGAGAGAGTGCTGTCAGATGCAAACATCACTTGTCACGTAACGAGTACAACATAATTACTCATCTTAACATGCATCTGAACTCATTGCAGCTCTAGCATATCGAGCTGCCAGGAATTCTTGTGGGCAGGAAAGAGGAGGGAGGAGGACACAAAATACCAGCATGGTTAATTTGGCTGGCCCACATCTGAAGGGTTCACAAGAATAGCAGAAAAGTGGGCCCTAGACAGAATTACCTGTTCTCAAAGGCCACACAGTTAGCATTTAGAATCTCCTGCAGACTAGTGAAATCTAAATGACTTTTGGTTCTCCACAGCTGCAGGTGATGACACAGACACCTCTCACCAGGTTGTGAGCTGAAGACACAAGGTCTTGACATAAAGCTTATGTTTCAAGGAAAATTACATGCAAACAACATACTCTGAACTAAGCTAGTTACTTCCTGGTCAAAGAAGCAATTATTTCCTTTTCTGCTAGCACTGTGTTACTGTGAGAATGATGCTTAAGACAGATTTCTTTCAGTGCTATACCTCAAAAGAATTCCAACTGCTATGTAAGAATCTTCCTAATTAACAACACACATTCTTGCTGAAAAATAACACAAATTAAACTGATTTTGACTCAAATTCAATCCTAAATACTCATGATAACACATCTGGGCATGAGGGAAGGAGGAGTGTAAGAATGCATTTAAACGTTTAAGTTCAAAGTTTAGAAATGAATTTATGTCCTTCCTAAGTGAAAACAGTTGACCCAGAATCACTGAAGGAAAATGTGACTCCCCGCTCCCTACTCCTTAACATTGCATTGTAAAGCATTAAGGTAAATGACATTAATAGATATCCTCCTGAGTGATCTTACCATCCATATTCTAATTGAATCAGCCAGGGAATATACTTGTGCAAACTCATCACTCAAAGGCACCTTGCCTCCACTGTTGACTGGAAATGAGAGAAAGAAGAATCCTGTTTATTTACAGCTCCATTTTTACACAACTTGACTATTTAACTAAAATTATTCTAGAGCTTTCCCTTCATCTCTTAGTCAATACTGGAATTATGCCTGTAAGAAAAATAGGGAGTAAAACCTGTCAACTTTCATACGCCTTAAAACACATCAACTGCACCTTGACAGAGCTATTTTCAAAGTTAAATTATTAATATCTTCCTCATCTCTTCCCAACATTGATCCCTGAAGTCATGAAAAATAAAAAACTTTCCCTATACATGCAAATATCACTAATGCAAACTGTTATCAGAATGATCAAGAAATGCTTAGTATTAACTTATAGATCTATAGATTATTTAGTTATCATTTTTTTTCTCTTTTGTTTTATACTATGAATTTCTGGAATGGACTTCCAAGATTAATTTACAAAAATGAAAGACCTGACAAAACAGTTTCCATCAAAACTGGCCTGACAATAGCTATGAAGAAAAAGACATTCCTATTCAGGGTCTTCTATCTCTCACTCCCCTTCTTTTTTTCTCTCCCTTCTCTTCAACATCACTTGTACACTACTGAAATCAGCCTGCCCCAGCAAGACCAACGTATGAAGCTATTAACATAATAGTAGAATGGATAGCTTATCCACTCATTAATGTTTTCCTGAGATACCAGAGTTTTCAATCTTACTCAGAAAATTAGATCAATTGTCAGATATAGACAAAATGACTGAAGGCAGTAACCACTTTAGTCATCAAGTCAGTCTTTGTGTCAATCATTTCTACTCATAACTTTATAACTTAAAATGTAAGATATTTAGCTTCAAAATTGCAACAGAAGGTGAAAGCCTAAAATGAAACCCTTCAAAACCAAGTAACACCTTATTATCTAATACTTCAAATATATCAATAAGCTTAATGGAAGGACAGTGTAAATTGTTCATTATACCTCCTGAAGATATATAAATTGTAATACAACTGACATTATACAAGTTAAAAGGTAATGTTTTGCTTTTACTTTAAAAAAAATTTTTAAAGAAATTTAAAAATAGTAGTTTGAGGATGCCAAGGTTAGTTACCACTACCTCATACCTCCTCCACCCCCAACATTTATAAACATATGTAAGTTGGCGCTGGCTTATTAGAAGAGCTACAATGAGAGTGGAAAATTACGTAAGAACCTCTAGTTGCTGGGAGCCATGCTGTTCTGAGTTAAAACAGCATCACGCTCTTTGGGTATATCTTTATAAGACTTAGCCAGCAGCTTATGATGGCTATTAATATTTGAACAGAGCTCTGAAAAGCTTATATTAATAAAAAATAAACACTCTAGAGATAAGGCTTACCCAGTCTACCTAAACAATGACTTCTTTATATAGCAAATATTTTTTAAAATTGTCACACTAAACTGATTTTTTCAAAGTTTATAAACTGAAATATAAGATAGGCCTTTACAAACTTTAAGTCTTCGTTATTAAGATAGTCTAATATTAGAGTTACCATATTTTTGAAGCTTCTCATATAAATCTGGAGTGAGATACACCAAAGCAGCAAATGTTGAGTTCACAGCTTGATCAACAGTAGAACCAGCAACTATATCTGTCTTTGGGGTCTGTTTTTTACATGCCTGTGTAAGTCCTTTGAAAAGTTCAGATTTTTGCCCACTGAAGTCCTGGGCAGGATCTGATTTTGCAAAGTTGATAAGAAAGTTACGGCAGTCATCTTGGTGAGAGCTTCTAGCCTGGAAAGAATGTTAAAAAAGATATTCACTTTAATATTACCTGAAAAAACTGTTGCAGCTCACCTCTACAATTAAGTCAACCTGCAGTGTGTGTCTACTGCAGCTGAGCAACCTCATCGAATGAAAGATGTCGTTGAGGACACAAAGATGCTCGAGGGGCTGGAGCAGCTCCCCTGGGAGGCCGGGCTGAGAGAGTTGGGGGGGTTCAGCCTGGAGAAGAGAAGGCTCCGGGGAGCCCTTCGAGCGGCCTCCCAGGGCTTAAAGGGGGGACAGGAAAGGTGGGGAGGGACTCTGGGTCAGGGGGTGGGGGTAGGACGAGGGGTAACGGTTTTAAACTGAGAGGGGGCAGATTTAGATTAGATATAAGGAAAAAATTCTTCCCCGTGCGGGGGGTGAGGCGCTGGCCCAGGGTGCCCAGAGCAGCTGTGGCTGCCCCCTCCCTGGAAGGGTTCAAGGCCAGGTTGGACGGGGCTGGGAGCCCCCTGGGCTGGGGGAAGGGGGCCCTGCCCGGGGCAGGGGGTGCCACTGGGGGGGCTTTAAGGTCCCTTCCAACCCAAACCAGTCTGTGATTCAGTGATGTCCCTGCCCAACGCGGGGGGGGGGGGGGGGGTTGACAAACTAATGATCTTTGAAGGTCCCTCCCAACCATTCTATGATTCTATGAAAATGGAAACTAATAAAGAGCACAAAACACCAGTTTCTTTCTTCCTTGATATTTGAATTAAACAGTGCAAGTGATGACAAGTTTAGCACAACAGCATATGCTTAAGGACTTATCACCTAATTAAGCCTGAATGAAACTGTGTGATACATAGGGATTTCATGCCAATGAAACAAGAGCAGTGGTGTAAGTACCTTTTTTTTATCTTGGTGCAGTCTACTGCTTTGACTGGCTCCCGGGAGCTCTTCAGGACACATTTGATGCCTGAAGACAGGTTTCCACAGTGGAGAATTAAGAACTGATGTTACTTTCAAAGGAGGCAAGTCTGCTTCACTACCTAGTTCTGCAAGAAATTCACAACAGACTCTTCAGCTACTAAGGATTTTTGTTCATTTTTACAGATTAATGAAAATAAGATGTTAAACATCCAGTAGGGGAAAGAAAAGAAAAAAAAAAAAGGTACTGCAGATAGACTGAACAAGTAATTTAACAACATTCTCTAACTTCTGTTCCTCTAATGTGGTGCAGAAAACCAATGTACCCTTTCCTTAATTATAGCATAAATATCTTGTAGTGACAATGTTACATTTTGGAAGGACTTCAGAGTAACCATTTTTGCTGTACTTACAACCATAGAAATTCCCCAATTTTCAAGAGAGTTTAAAAGCTTTTTCTCCTACTAAAGACATAATAATTTGCTATATGTAAGCATTAATATTAAGAAAGGAAGAAAATATTCTATGATAAGAACACTCCGGTTAGTTCTCTACATTCTCAGGTAAGTACCTGCCTAATTTTCCAAGGTGAGTACTGACTACCTGATTGCAGCAAGAACTCTTTAACCCTGTTTGATTTCTCCAAAGTGGTAAATGAATTCAGATTTAGGAAGCCAGATATAATGTTCTGGTTTTGAAATTAAAGAATAAACAACTTTTTTTGTTGTTTTTGTTCTTATGGCATCCATATCATATTTTCTATCTGACTTATCCTCAGTGGCTCAAATCCTACATGTACTTAGCTTCTGGAATTAGCCAAGCTTAATTTGTGAATTCAAATTTAAATCAATACCAAATGCTCACATGAAAGTTTTAAAAACCTTTCTGTTATAAGCTCTGTATTTTTTTTTAGTTTCCTGGCTCCATATTCACACCACCAATATGGGGTGGATCACAGCACTTGGGAACAATTTTAAAAGGAAAAAAAGAACAGGAAGAATAGAAGATTGGGCAAACTCAGCATTATTTCATAAATGTAATTCAGCTTAGTATGATTACTTCCAGGTGCCGATGTCTTCCTAACTTTGGCTGCTGAATATTAGAGAAATCACAGTGATCCCTGTGACATTCTCAGAGTATCTCTGCAGAACAACAGTCAGGCTTGCTACAAAAAGTGGGTAGAGCTCAATGACCAAACTTTGCTAAGCATCAACACAACAAGTCTTCCATCTTCAGTGAAGAGAGGAATACAAAAGGAACTTCGTTCTCACAGGGGATTTGAAACATGAGGTCCTTGTATGTCCCCTTTATGTGGCATCACAACTTCTGGAGCTATTAAATACACTCACCTCTTAGAGATTTCAGTGCCATACTTCGGGAAGCCAAGCGCCCCATCAACCGGGATACAAGAAGCTGTAAATCCAAGCCCCAAGAAACGGCAACATCTGGTAGGCCATAAGCAGTGACGGAAAACTTGTAGCCCCACTCATTATTACTGCTGTCAGAGTGAAAGAGAAACTGCAGCCGTGGGCCAGCCTTAAAGGTCACTTTCTACAGAGCAACAAAACAGTCATTTTGCCAAATGTACATGACAGGAAGACGTTTCAGGGTAATGAATTTCCTTCAGCAACTGTGGTTTTTCAGTATTATGTTCTGTCCATAACAGATCTAATTTACCCCACCATCTGAATGAGAAATCCACAATACTAAGCAGGTAAAATTTCTATTCAATAGGTTAATGAAAAATTTTATAGGTGATTGAGCTTTAGAAGTCGCAGCCATAAAACATTAGAGAAGCATCCCATTTGAGTAGGTGTCATTGAAGAAAGAGCATAGCCACAGGAAGCACTACGCTTGTCTCATGATGGAGAAAATTGCAAGGACAGAGTGTCAACGAGTAAGTTTTACTCATGTAGTTACTAGCAATTAAACATAATTATTACTTTTCATTTCTACTGACTGATCCTTTGATAACAGCAAAAAGGGATTTTTCCCTCATTCACTCCTTTTATTTGCATCATTGCAGACTTTCTTCCCCACCTCCTGCCCCCCATCTTTGGGAGGGAATAAACACACACACGCATGAAAGCACACATCCATTTAGACAAGAGGCTTTCCAGAAGAATCATAAGAATTTCGTAAGATTGGATATATCACTTGGTTCAGAATTTTAAAGGTGCTCACCTTGGGCCACTTCTCAGTGCCAACCTTTGTATCGTAACGAGTTTTTGCACCTCTGGCATCAGTAAACTCCAGGTAATCATACCTGTGAAAATTGCAATTCATTACTTCCAAATTTACTTTTTAAATTCTGGGGGAAAATGTTTGCTTTTGGATTTTCGCAAGTGCTGCATCTCAGTGTACCCTGTTACATCTTTCAGAACCACACCTGCATTGCTTCACTTGACCATTAAGGAATTAATTTCATGTTTCAATGCAATAGTCCCAGCAAACACAGACCTGCTTTCCTGCAGAACTTTCCAACCCTTCAGAATTGGAAATGGGTGCTAATTTTAACACCTGGCATATGTCTTAACTACACAGTAGCCTGATATGTTACCAAGAGAAATGAAGCCAAATAGTTTTGCCTAAAGGGGGCAGAAGAAATACCACAAGCACAAACTACAGTGGTCACAGCAATATTACAAAACAGATCAAGGCCCAAGGAAGCACAATTTATATGAACAGCATGTCTGTACATTTACCAGGAGAAGTGACTTTCAGCACGAGAAGTCATGAAAAATACACACTGCATATTACTCAGGACGGTGAAGATACTGAAATGGCATGCTTGGAGTGCAAGAAGTATTCCTTGCACATTGAAACATTAATTGCCCCTCCGCAAATAGATATTGGAATCTTAACACAGCACAAGATTAAATTACCTCCTTTCAGTTTCACATTTTTCATCAAATTCCACCTCAAAGTAAGTTGCCCCATGACATAGGAAGACTGAGACCTCATGGCAATTATTTTCATAGTTATGAGGCGATTCCATTGTCCACATTCTCAATACTACAGGCTGTTCTTGCTGCCAGCTTTCCATTTCCATCTGTAGAGAAAAAATGTGTTCTTGAGATACAAATATGAAGCATTTAAAAAAAAAAAAAATTGCCATACTAGATTACCGTGTCTATACTTTCAAGTTGCCAGATGTACATACAAAGTGGCACTTGAAAGGCTATAGCATTGATTTACATCTAAACTAGTTATAAAGACACCCTTGATAATCATGGTAAGGAAGCACTTCTAAAGCAAAATTCATCTAGTCTGCTAGGGGAGGAGACAGTGTCACCCTGGAAGTGCCTACAAGTCGCCAATGATAAGAAAAAGAGAGTCTGGATGACTAATGCAGATTTAAACATATGCACTACAGACATACAGACTTTATTTGCATCACCACATGCAACAAAGCTAAAAATGTTGAGCACATACTATTTTTAATTTGTTTTCCTCCTCAGAATCACTCCATCCTATCTACCTTGTAGGCTTCTCATTCCAGTTGTACTTTCTGGTCACTTTGCTCATCTTCCATATCAGTACAGATGTATTTCTAGTTCTTCACTCAGCATTTCATTACACATCCCTTGCTTTTACAAGCTTTCCAGTTCCTTTCAAATGCTCACCAATAGCATCACCTGAGTTTTCTATGTCTTTCTTGCAATTTTGCTTTTGTTTCACTCCACTTAATAATGCCTGTATCTTTTACCTTATGAGGCTCACTACAAAGTCTTTTCAGTGGTTCTATCAAAGTGCTGAATCCCTGTAGCAGAGTACAGTAGGGAATGTCTAAAGTGCAAAAATCCAACAAGAAGATGACCTAGGAGAAAACACGGGTCTCATGAAAATGCACGTAACCATAGCCATGCTACCCGGGAATAGTACAAAATCCCAGCGTTCACTTACCAGCTGACGAGTTGCCATAGCAAAGACAGAGTTACTTATTTTTTCTACTATTGTTTTGCCACTATATTGAGATAAAAGTGACTGCAAAATCGTTCTGATATTTGACAGGAACTGGCCCACATCTAAAGAGAAAAAAAACCCTTAATAGCCACCTTAAGGATTTGCTACCACAACCTGTTTTATCAAACACTTAAGTGCATGGTGATGTGCACAAGAAGACAGACAGCAGGAAAGGCATCTGCTGCCCCAAGGCAGTGACACTCAAGAGTGAAAACAGTTCAGAGAAGTTTTCTGTGATATTTCTATTGTGGAAACAAGTCATGCTTATCAATGATATGACAAAAAAGGTGATGAGTAATTTAATCAAACCCTCCAAGATTGTTGAAGCAATCTCAGTGTATCTAAAAGCCTCCCTACACAATTAAGAAATGCAGTTTAAGTAACAAGCGAGGCTAGTAATGTTTAGCTAGTGCACTACTACATTTTTAAATGGAAGATGGGAACACAACAAACTTGTTTATACACAAGTAGCATAAATATGAAGCAATTTTACATAAAATTACACCTCCATTACGTACTTGGCCCAATTAACCACTCAATACTGAGCTGCTGCATCAAAAAACAAAAAACCCCCAAACCCACCAAACAAACAAAACCAAACCACCGCAGCAAAACACCCCCTAGAAGTGCCCAGCTTCTTAACTAGGAAAATATATATCACCCCACAGGAACTTAACAAAATAAGGGACATTTAAAGAAAACAAAAAGTTCAAATGGAAGTTTGTAACTGTTTGTTGCTTTGGTTTTTTTTTTTTTTTAGTATTTAACCCCCAAATCTTACTGAAATGTTTTCTGAAGGTTCTCCCAACGTCAAATTATCAGTACGGCTAAAATTCTAAGTTGCTCAATATGCCTAAAAATTCCTTCCTAGAGAGATCAGAAATGCTATGACAGTTATGAATATGACTCAGGCAACCACCAGGGAACCCTTATACTGCAATTTTCAAAATCACTTTTTAAAGTCCTGTGTTACACCACACTTAATTCTGTATTCAATCCCAGCACTTACAGTTTTTAAGTATTTCTACTGCAAGATCCTTGGATGAATTATCGCTACCCTTAAGTTGCAGGTAGCACCATGAAAGAAGGCTACCTTGAACAGACCAGAATAAGGAAGACAAGACTGTGCCACACTCTTGCTGTGCAACATCCAGCATCATCATTTCACACTGAAAAATAAAGAACGTTATGAAAGGATACCCTCTTCTGCTGCAGAATGACACAAAATATGTACTAAGTAAACTGTGATGGACATTATCACCCCACTCGCCCCACAAAACAGATTAAATGCAACAGGCAAGCAGCATGTAACACCATGAAGCAACTGATGTATTTTGTTTTGATACATAGTGGGTTTAAGTAGGAATAGCTACATATGAGTCACTCGGTTCCCAGCACATTTTTTCTGCATATGTAAATGACCCTTCCCCATTTACACCTCCCTTAGTGGCATGACCGATTCTAACCTCTGAATATGGGATGATTACTTCTGTTTCCTAGTGTTGATACAGTTGCCATAAAGTCTTTCCAAAGCTATGGAAAAATACACCAGCTATAGATTATTTATTCTACTATTATGAAATATTAATGCTTAAAGGAAAATACTTCAATTGGTTGGAAAACCTAATCCTGCAGACTTAAAGAGCTGTGAGTGGTTTTATCCAGAAGGACAGAAAAGCTAGTTCTCTAGCATATATCTCAGGCATGCAGATTGTGTTTGAACACATAGAAAAATTAGGGCAAAAAAGCAGGAACAGTGCAAAAGACAGTTACCTCTCTTGCTGCCACTAGCAGAAGGGTATCCATGACTGACAGCACTTCACTTATGTCAAAATTTGCAGAAACTCCTTTCTCTGGTAATAATAGGAGTCCACCTGGATCTTGATCACTACAAAACAAAGATCTTACTAATAACCAATAAGTAGCATAGTTTCAAACACAAATCTGGTTATCCTTGTGACGAATCTGTAGAGATCCTACTGTATAATTACTATGAAAAACAAAAGTTTGGGTCTGATGACTCCAGACTGATTAAATCAATACTAACCATCACCATGGACAAAAAAAATCACTTAAAAATTGAAAGACAGCCTAGGAGAAGCCTAAGAGCAATATACTGTGATTTCAGCACTAACCTTGGACAATGTTGTATATAGCTATTCAGTTAATAAACATATTAAGTAGTAGTTCTCTCCTTTCTAAAGCAAAGTCAGTTGATTATTTTGGAGAATTATTTTCCAGGGGAATAACATTTCTGAAAAGGATTAAATATGAACTAATTAACAGATGTGGGGTATCAGACAATTATTTTCAATTTCAGGACCCCTTACCTGAAGTGGGTACACAAGGATCTGAAGGCAAGATGCACAGATTGTTTATGTTCTTGCTCTGTGATGTTTTTCTAGAAAAGGAAAGAGATTTATTTTTATGATATGTTCTGTTTCCCTCCTCTGTGAGAAAGAATTCTAATTTCTGCATTCTACTATTCATTTTTGGTAAGACAGTCAGGGTTAACTCCTTTTTCTTTGGATAAGCTGCAGAGAGAGAAGGGGAAGGGTAAAAAGAGGCAAAGGAAAAAAAAGGTTTTTACTTAAACAGGACAAAGTATACATTATTTGACAATAAGGACTCAGATTTGTCTTCTTTTCTGCATAAAGAAAGCATGTACTAAACAATTAATTTCTCATTTAATGGTTTACCATCATGGTGAAGAGCTGGTGTCGCCTGGTCTGTCTATCTGGGAAAAATACTGCTGCTCCACTGAGTAAGGTGTTCTTAACTTCTTCTTTTAGCATTTTCATTGGCATGAAGTTACTGTCCCCCATATCCACTACTGCTCATACAAAAAGGAAACAAAATTACAAGTTCAAATTAATACTCCACCTAATATGTTAGAGGCATAGCTGAATTAAAAGTGTTATTTTACACAACTTCAAGCCTTTGCAATCCCATTAAACACACTGAAAATAAGAGGAAACTTTTTGACCTCCAGCAAGAAATATTTTTCTAAGGATACATTTATTCACTGAGTAAATTAATTCTAGGAACGATGAGACTTGACAACTATCAAAGTTAATAAAGTTTTCAAGATGTGACAGATTATATAGAAACTGATTTACCAGCTTGCTGTTCAGGAGACTGTTAGGTAATTAACAAAAAACTTACACTAGAATAAAGAGGGTGTCATCCTACTTCCCATGAAATCTAATGTGTAATTCCCATTCTCTTCACTGGCTCCAGAATCTCCCCTCTGTTTCTGTAAACCCTACAGGCTCCTCATAAGATCATTTATGTTTATATGAAATATCAGAAATAAATGAACCACAGTAACATTATAGTTAAAGTATCACATTCCCTGCTGGTTCAAGCAGGTGACACGTTTGACAAGTTTTCTATTGCAGCTGTTTCCAGACCACACATTGTCAGAAAGTCTATAAAACCATTTCAGAGGGTCAAGGAAAGTTTCACTGTGACAGAGTAATTAGCACGCGCTGACAAGAAACAAAGGAACAGTATCTGACTTGGCCTCTAGGAATAAAACTTCTCCCAAATTGTAACTATCATGACACACTTGTAAGCCAGAATAGACAAAACAGTTAATGTATTCAATATAAATTACCTTCACACAAATGTCTATAAAGCTCTTCTGCAGCTTCTGTGTGACCAGACGTTTTGCTCTGAGAAGCTTCTTGAGGTTTAGCAGTATTATTGTCTGCAGCAAGTACAGAGAAGCAGCTCTGGAGAAGCTGCAACAGCAGTGTTTGAGCAAAGATACATTCTTCCCTCGGGCTGTAAGAAACCATAAAACTAATAGAATCAAAAACTAGAAAACAAGCTCTTTTGCACCAAATGGATAATGCTATGAAAGTCACTGAGAGAGCACATAGCCAAAAATGGTACAGCTACCAGCTAAATTAATCTACATGTCAAGATTCTACATAACATTAAAACCCCATATGGCAGCAGTAGGAAAATGTTATTTATGTAAATGATGTAGTTTAGGAAGAAGAAACTGCTGCAACTAAACTAAGCATACTTTATTTATACATACACACACAGATTAGTGTTTCACCACACAGTAAAGAAGTGACTTACTTTTGGTGAAGTTTATTGTAAAAATTCCAGAATAGCTGCAAATCAAGGCCTGTGAAATCTAAAAATGACTTGTATTTTAATCCAGCCTCCTTCTGTTGAACCTTAAAAATGCAAAGAAAATGTAGGATTGGAAAATTAACTCAATACAGAATGCATTTATAAAAAGTAAATCCCTGAGCACTAGGCTGAAAGCAGCCCAGTTCCTTATATATTTGCAGCTAACATGAATTCCAGTATAGGTTCCTTCCTGGATATTCCAGTGGCTAAATGTGACAGTTCATGCTGAAACCTCCTTCACAGAGCTACTAATAAGAACACTCTCTCCTCTTTCTAGATGCCTAGTCCCCCATCCCTGTCCTTCACAACTTCTACCTCTTCATCTAATCTGACTGAAAGTAAGTAATAGTCTGTTGTGGTTTAACCCCAGCCAGCAACTAAGCACCACACAGCCGCTTGCGCACTCCCCCCTTCAGCAGGATGGCAAGAGAATTGGAAGGGTAAAAGTGAGGAAACTCATGGGTTGAGATTAGAACAGTCTAATAATTGAAATAAAATAAAATAATAATAGTAATAACAATAATAGATTGTAATGAAAAGAAGAAGAGAGAGAAATAAAACCCAGGAAAGACAACTGATGCAAATGAAAACAATTGCTCACCACCGACCAACCGATACCACGCCAATCCCTGAGCAGCAGCCCCCCCACCAACCCTTCCCACAGCTCTATACGTTGAGCATGACGCCATATGGTCTGGGATGTCCCTGGGGTCAGTTGGGGTCAGCTGTCCTGGCTGTGTCCCCCCCCAGCTCCTTGCTGGTGGGGTGGGGTGAGAGGCAGAAATGGCCTTGGCTCTGGGTAAGCGCTGCTCAGAGATCCAGCACAAATCCAAACCAGAGCCCCATACTAACTACTGTGAAGAAAATTAACTCTATTCCAGCCAAAACCAGCACATAGCCAAAAAGAGACTGCATGGTTCAGAACCAAAGCTGAAAAGGCACAGATGCATGCACTGTATGAACAAATCATGATTCTGACATGCATCCTCAGGGGCAAGGTACGTCATGCTGACAGACATCAGCACGTACCAGCCACGTCTCTTAACTGCATACATCTCACCCTAGGTATTTACAGAATTATTTCAGATAAAAAGAGGGCATGTTTCAATCTATTCAGCCTTCCTAGCTACCTCTCTATGCATTCTTCCAGATGCCTGCTTCAGAAATTGCTACACTATCTAATAGATAGTAAAACATCCTCCTGTGGCATTTACTTCACCCAGCACTGTAACCTGATGCTGAAAAACGGTTCTTCACTCTCTTCTGGACCCAAATCGACCATATTCCTAGTCAACTTCAGTATATATACACAGAATGCTATTTTTCAGAAACCACATTTTTCTCCACAGCATGGTTTTAGCAGTTGCTAGTACCTAGTAGCAAGACTTTCCTTTATCCATTCACAATTACTTTTAGCATAGCCTTATTACCTTTAGCATGGTAAACACATGCTTAAAAAGAACTAAGAAGTACAAATACCAGGTCCTGTGCCAGCTGCTGGATGAAATGGAGCGTCTTCAGGAGAAGAGTCATGCCACAGACTGTATCATCATCAGTTTTCCTGCACTGCAAACAGTTCATGCTCCTATTGGGCTCATCTCGCATAGGCCGAAGATACCCAAGAACATTCAGGCCTTGAACTCCCAGCCGTTCTGCTGTGTCTTGTCTTGTGCACAAGAACTTTATCATCAAGTACTGGATGGACGTAAACACAGCACGAGATTTGGTTTTAAAATTTAGTACATATTTAGCTTTTAAAAAAGACACGAGTGCACATATGTGAGGAAACTGCAGGCGGGGCTGCAGGGGACAAGCCTTATTCCCTGTCAATCACCTCCAGAAGTTTAAAATACTGAGCCTGAGATTCAGACTAAGCTTGAACTCTCCACCCATCCAAAAAAGTCACAGTGATGGTTCTGTGACCTCTACAAGCACCTGCAAAGTTAGCCAATTCATTATCAGTTCCATTCATTCTGCATGCTCTGTTCCTTAGCTCTATAGTTACAGCATTTTTGCAGGTTAAAAAATTAGGTGCATTTAAAAGCAAGCAGAGGATCAAAATGTAGTATTTAAAACATATTTTATGCAATCTGTCCACAGTGAGGTACAGAACACTAAGCTGAAGGGAACAGCAAGTTCTGCCATCCAAATGTACTTAGTAACTCTGCACACTCCTATGTCTCAGAGACTAAGGGTTACACAGACAACAGCAGAATGTCTTCGCACGCAGTGACAGTTTCAGATGAATTCCCAGTCGACTTGTAACTGCGCCATCACCTCTGCTGATTTCCACTGTACAAAAAGGAACTGGGGAACTACGCAACAGCTGACTCCAGAAACAAGATAAATGCAGGGTCTGAAAAGCGAAGTTTCCTACTTAAGCACTACAAACCAAAACCCATATTCTGACACTCTGCTCACTATGACCGGGCCAACAGATTTTCATGGTTTCTTACCTGAGAAATCCTGCATTGCTGCATTTTGACATCAACTTCATCCCATTCTTCTTCCACTTCAAACCAGCCAATTGGATCATCATCTCCCAAATCATCACACGGAGAACTATTTCTATGTACAAAAGAATGTAACAAACTTTGTGAAGAAAAAGTTTAAAGAAACTGCAAAGCTGTTGATATGGTACCAAAATACTTTTTGCATGCTGTGGTTATAAAGATGAAGAGACAGACAACAGAAACTTCCACATACTCAAACTCCAGTACATGCAAGATAAGAAAAGAAAGGAAGTCTTTTCAGTCATGGTCTCTAACCTCCCCTCACTCCTAAGCAACAGTTTTGAAAAAGTAATTTAATAAAAGGCTAATTAACATATGATCTTCCTATAAATCGATTCTGTTATCAGCAACCTGCACCTCAAGTAGAAACTTGGTTATATACCTTTTTAAATAGGTCTTTAAATCAGGGGGCTGAAGACAACAGCTATATACATCTTTCCTCAAACACATCAAATTGAGGGTCACTAAAATCAAACACGTAAAAATTATGCATCATTTAGTTGTTAAGTCATTTGGAACAAATCTCAGTAAGTTCAAGGGGCATTCCAAAAAGATCTAATATAACCCTTATTTTCCATGTATTCACTATAAAAAGTCCACCTATACCTGTTTTTTAAAAATTGTTTGAATTCCCGCAGCTTCCATTTGTCATAGCTTTCAAATCTTTTGAAGTGTTCCTCTGCATGGAACTTTTCCGAAGCACTATTATAAGCAAACACCAGCCCACACTGGGCCCCGATGGCACCTCTTCGGACCTAAAAGAACAAATCCAGAGCAATGTATTAAAAAGCTGAAAATAAAGGAAGGTGTTGCTTTCACAGAAAAAAAAAAAGTTATAGAAAGCTACTGCATACTGACAATACTGATCTCTGGTATTGCACTTTTTACCTAAAGAAAAATCAAACAAAATTCAAGAAATGTTAGGAAAACTTTTGTAACTCACTGAACCAGAATCATGTACATGGTTAATAGTTGCTACGTTTATCACTCTGCTAGCACCCAAACATTAACTACACTCCATATATTAATGCTCATTCTAATTTTGTATACTTTTTTTTAATTTTAAAAAGCCAAACAAAACTAAAATTACGCATCCCAATATCAGCACACTGCAAAACAGCTTAACTGTCTCTCCAGCTCCAATGAGAACTTGCTTGCCAGAAGTCCAGCCATGTTTAATTGTCTTTGACATTGAAATATGCATCTTTGTTCCAGGAATTAAACTACTGCTTTGCCTCAAATAAATAAATAAATTCAGTAGCAGAAATTTCACTGAAGTTTTGTCCTGGTCATGAGATTTAATCACAAGATCTTGCTTTTAAACCAGAAAAAAATTGCACCAAGTGTTCAAATTACACTGATGCCTCTAAAAAGAATTTGAAAGACCCTATGTGTAATCTGAACTCACATGCTATATATCTTGAAATCTACTATTCACAGAGTTCAAAAATTATTTTAAGTATGAGGTATCTAATCCATCCTACAAATAAATCCATACTCTTTAGAGAGAAACCACACATTTATGGCTCCCTAGCTTGAGTTTATTACAAGATACAGACAAAAGTTATAGAAAACAAATGTCTTTACTATGTGCTTGCGGTACCCTGAAACAATTTAAGACCTCCATTTCCTAAATTCCCTGTGATGCACATTTCATGGCTAATTTAAAATTTCAGCTCATACCAAAAGAAGAAAAAATTCCAATTCAACTCTATTATTAGGGAAAAAAAATCAAGCCTTCTACTTGAAAAGCACAAAGAAACCACATACCTTTATTCTAATTTGTGTCACTTGAAATGAAGATTCAGTTCCAGTAGAAAGAATGATACTTGCTCTGGTCTTCCCAGTTTCAGTAAGAAAACCTAAAGCAGCAGTGGGAATGGAATAAGGTTGGAAGGGCTGCTCGTACAAGGTGTTTGAAAGAGAATACTAAGATCATGGACTAAAGTGGGAGAAACAAACACTATACTTTTCTAGTGAAATGCGCATTAGTAAATGTTTCCAAATAAAAGAGACAAGCAAAAAAAGATTGTATCATGTCATTATACACTCTCACAGAGTACACACAGGTGTCTCCAGCCAGTGTTTCTCCAGGGAATGCATATCTACAGCTATTTCAAGACCGTTTCCCCACTGAAGTCTACTAGTAACTCTCAGATATCACTTTGGCTTATGGCTCTGTCCACTGATACAACTCACTGTTCCTCAGACTGCAATCCATAAAGTATCTGAAGACAGTCCACAAACTGACTAAATAAACTCAAACAATAAACATGAGCAAAAGAAGGGGTAAAATAAGCATCTAGAATGTGCCTGATTTTCTATCATAATAGCTTTCATTTACCAGTAGCACTGCATAAGAAAATATATGATTTTTTAAAAGACTAGGTGGCATTTCACTTAAAAAGGAGGTCAAGAAATACAAATCTCTTACTTCAGGTTGCATCCAGTACATACAAACATTGCATTAACAAAGACAGGCTTTAAAGGAAAATTAATAGTTGTACATGGTGAAAATTTCAGTGATTTCTGACATATCTCTCCACCAATATTTGGGAAACTAACAGTGAATGATTCATGACTTCAACAAAATGTGCTCTAGTATAATTTTCTTTGTGACAGCTCATTGCTCACTTCCATGTAGAATATCAACAATTCTCCTCCAAATCCAATCGTCTGTTTGTTTTATTTTGACAATAGACTGGCTCCTGAGAAATTCACCTTGTTGTAAAATAGAACTTATATGTTGGTTTGGTTTTTAATTATAGATCTTCCAAATCATAAAACTCTTGAGCAGTACCAAATACACATGCTACAGCACCACAGCCTTGTTAACGGCCTTTGTGTCTGGTTGAATATTCTGGATTTTAACTCTAGGTTCTTACCATCCCCAGTCCATGGCTCTACAAGGAGGTTTTCAGGCCCTGATTTATCTTCTTTACCCTTTACATCACATGCTTGCAAAGTTAGTCGTAATGGTTTTCCTAAGTGAGAAAATCAAAAGGTTTATCAAATTCATAAAACAGAAAGCCTGTTGTCCAGTTTTAAGTTCTTCACACAGAAAACAAATGAAAAAAAAAATTACAACACTGAGAATTTTACCACTGTCAGACAAAAGGGGGAAGCAACCGGAGTCTAAGAGATACATTAATCTAAAATAGCTCGGTTTAGATACAGACAGAAGGACTATGAAAATAATGACAACTAATGTTCCTTCAACTGTGTGCACACTTTGGAATTCACAATACATGAAATACCACTCTTGTCTTGCAAAAAGCATAAGCTACTCTGGGAAAAACTAAGCAATTTTCAAAACTTTTGAAATTTTAAAATAATTAATGTATTCTTTGGCACAATCCAAGAAGTCCTGACAAAAAAACATACTAAGAGGCAAACGAAAGGAAAAATTCTTCACGAGTGACTAATGATAATCTCAGAAGTTGACACCCAAGAAAATACAGATTTATCAAACAAGTACAGTTGATACAGCAAAATCTTACTGCCTCACGTCAGACCATGCACAACTCTACACTTATGACATACTTAGATTAATGTATAAAAGTGAAAATAAGAGAACTGTAAATAGATGCTAATGGCATGACATTTAAAACATACCCTAAATTAGTGCACATTTCCAAGAGACCACTTACTGAGGCTAAACATACAAAAAAGTGTGTTATTGTACGAATAAAAGTACTTGATGTCATTTGCCTTTCATATAATACAAACACTATCACCATCTTGATATAGGCCACTATCTACAAAGATCATGTTTTCTCCCTCAAGATGATGCCAACTGGTTCAATTCTTAGATCACAGAAAGCTGATCTAATTACCAACTTTTAGGGCAGTTCAGCTTCACAGGCTATCTTATTGGTAACTGATGTTAATTTAGAAGTCTTCTGTAATTTTAAACCCCAGCAGAACAACAAGCAAAACAACCTATAACTGCATATCATTTTAAGTATGTATAGTAAAGGATCCAACAATTATTCATTTACCATATTTATACAGCAGGTTCTGTCTGACTGTTGCCATGGAAGCGATAAGGGATGAAGCTTTGTATGGAGTGTCCAGATGATCAGTGATTGTACAGAGCGAACTTATCACTTTGGCAACACTCCCCCTGGCTAAGGCAAAGGCCAAGAGTGTAAGTTCAACCTCTGGAGTAGTACAACAGCTGGGGAGGGAAAACAACAACAGTGTGAAAAGAAAACTCAGGACACTGTTTTTCAATACAAATAATGCTCACATGATAAAATCTAAGGCTTGTGTTTCTTAATGTCTTTGAATTTTTCCAGATACTGAGAAAAGAGCAGGTGAGTAAAATTTAGATAAATTTACTAAACAAATTCCTCTGAACCATTTTCCCCTGCATCAAAACACATCAACACAATCTCACCTTGTTATTCTTATAAGGAAGCTATCAACTTCTTCCAAAACATTTGGAGATAAGAAGCTTGAAAAATCTGTAGAGCCTGACGTTAGGGATAGAGGTGGCATGTGTTGCAGTGCTTTCCTAGTAAGAGGGACAGAATCTAATATCAGAAAGCCAGACAGAATCAGAGTAAACAGCCTTCTAAAATGAATTAGACATTCAAATCTTAATGCTTTTTATGAGTAGGTCTCTACAAATAGATTCTGAATGCAGAAAATCTGTTTACACAGAGAATCTGTTCAAAAGGTAAAATGAGTATTGCATTCTAGGTGGGGAAAGTTCAACAACTGTTAGGTAATCTTGGATCTCAGCCTCAAGATCTCAGATTTAATGAGACAAATAAGCCAAGGGGGTTTGAATTAAATCTGTGACAGCACTGGAAATAGCTTAGTGTCCAAGTACTTCTTCATTTTAAATAGTTGTAGAATTGAGTAAGAGCCTGTTAATAAAGGGAAAATTGCTTTTAAATTCTTTCAGAGCAGTTACAGAAACTAAGAAACCTGTTACTTCAGATGAGAATTTTTGTTTGATTTCCTACAATAATGTAACAACCTATGAAAATAGAAATTCTTAAGTGGTTTCATCAAAGTCATTCTATCCAATACTAAAGTTTCTTTTTTTGCTTTATAATTCCAAACACTGAATGTGTAATTCCCAAAAACATACTTTTAGCAAAGATTTCTCCATTATAACTTTTTTAGGCTTTATTAGCTCAGTATGCATGTTATATTTCTATAAACTACCTAAACTGTAACAAAACTGAAGGTCCTCAGTTTTAGTAAAGCTTGCACCTATGAACCTTCCTCGGACGTAAGCATGTATAAAGTTATCAAGACTTTAAAGAGGTTTCATAGATGACACAAAATTAAGAGATAGGCTTAATGGACTTTAGCCTACAGTATTCATTAACCTAATGACAGCAGTGCTCCTAAGCATGGTGGCATCATGCTAACTAAGCTCTATAAAAGTTAACATGGGTGTGTAGCGATTTTATTAGGATTCCAGTCCTTCAAGTCATCGAGCAGAAGTGTTTGGCAGTCAAACAAGGAAATGTTACACAGAAAATGGACAATCACCACAAGCAAACATCTGCACAGAGATACTGCATATACCTAGCTATATCCCCATGTAATGCACGACAAGACATTACACAAGCATAAATTTGCTGAAAATGAAGCTAAATTAAACTCCAGTTATAAGCTGGAGGGTTCCGATATTTATAATCAATAAAATTAACAAAGAAAATTAATTAATTTTAGGCTTCTCAAAATTATTACAAGTCAAAGGATAGGTAAAAAAAAATGTATTTTTCAGTGTCTGTTCAGTCATGGCTTAACAACTAGGTTAGATACAACAGCTAGGAGAATTATACTTGTTCCAGTATATGCAAATGGATGAAGGAGAAATATCAAAATTTAAACAGTGATAGCTGAAAAGATATTTAAACATCTTAATGAAGGGAGTGGAAACCAGTTACACAAGATAGATTAGCTTACTAAAGCGGAAAGTATTTAAAAAAAAAAAAAATCACACACCACGGAAGTTCAGTACTTACTGAGTATTTTGTAAAATAGTGTGAACAAATGCTGGATTTGTTTCCATGGAAGCTGTTACCAGAGAGGTCAGCAGAGACCAGTACCAGATAGCCGAAGCATCGCACACAGAGACGCCCACCTTCTTAACTCTCTGATAACCAATGGCCCTGAGTCCGTGGATTCTAGTGTCACATCCATCACTAAGGCAACGTTTGATGTTTATCTGTACATCTGCCAAAACACAAAACAGAATTTTTGTCCCATTTCTTCTGCTGGATAAGATCTAGAAGACTCCAGATACTCAAATCAGTTATTGCAAAACCTCTTGGAAAAATAGCAGCAAACAGTACACCCACATAAAGACAACTATATACACGTGTTTCTTCACCATGCACCCTGTGACTTGGAAAATTTAGTCTTTGAAGGGCTTATATGATCCATTACATGTTGCCCAACTAGAAATTGGGAAAAAGGTATTAAAAGACCCTCAAAGTGAAAAATAGATCATAAATTATTTCCCCAGTACCTTTTACCTCCATAAATAGGAACTGTCTTGGCAGTGGTAGTGGAAAAGACAGGGAAAGAGTAACACCTAAAAGCAAATTTTACATTAAAATTCTCATAGCAGTTCTTGACCATTGTGCATAGCTAACATTGACCTAGTTGCTTCTGAGGAACAACATGCTTGCTGTCTGCTTCGGTGGCAATGAAAGTTCATCTTTGTGAAAAGTGACTGAGCTGAAGGGACATTTGTGAAGCTGCAGAAACCATCTTAGGAAGGAGCAGCTTTCCTCCGATTGATTCCCATGTCGCACCCACAGATCTACCAGACTTAAAAATAACACTGCTTAAAAACCCTTAGCATAAAACTTGCTGTACAAAAATCATCTGACCAACTTCAGGGTTTTGCTATCAAAAAAAAAAAGTTGCTCAGAAGCAGATTTTTTGCTAGATACTATTATCCAACATATGCTTCCATTCTGCAAGCAGAGATATTTTAAGACTGCCCAGTGTCTTCAAACTGAGAGGCTAAAACTGCATCTTTAGACATTCCACCTCTTCAACCCTTAGCCCAAGTTATTGATGCCATGAGAAAAGCTCAGAAAGCCCTCTTATAGGCTAGAAATTAAACCACAATTAAAACAATTTCTCTGAAGGATGAAGGCAAAAGTTCCTGCTCTAATGACTGACATTCCAACACATTATTCTAGGACCTACCCAACCTTTCACCTTCAAAAAAAGCAGCAAAACAATATACCAATGGTATCTTTATTGACTCACACATCTGACTAATGTTAGCGTTTTCCAACAGTGTTACGTAGCCAGTGATATTGCTTGGAATGTGAACATCTCGGACCTCCTGAAGACTGCTGGCATTCCTTCCCACTGCCACCGTGACTTGCTGTGGCATGTAGCTCTGGTCATTGGCTGCCACCGCAATGGACAGATGTCTCAGAACAACATCTGGTTTCATTTTTAAGCTGCAAAACAAAGAGATAAAACAGTTCTTGCAAAGAGAAGATAAGTCAAGCACTTCACTTCTAGCGAAGCTTCACTCAGTTTCTACTTCTACAAACACAAATAAATCCAGTGGAAATTACTGAATGTTTCACAGGCATTATCAACCCCGTATCACAATGGATGAGTTACAAAACTTGTAATCGACTTAAAAGACAGTCTCATCTGATAGTGAGAATGTACATTTTCTATTGTTCAGCTTTTCAAATGAGAATTCATTCCTCAGGAATAAAAATGTAGTGTTAATAATGACCAAAATGAGATTTTTTTTTTTTTTAAAGTATACATTCTACTCATACTACCAAAAAACCACCAAGCATTTCTGTTTCATGGAGTAGTAACTTTCGAGACGGTGGCAAAGCGCTTCTATTTAAGGACTAACCGCTGCATGTCTAACACAGTTTGGAAAGCTTACCCTTCTTTTGTAGCTATGTGTCACCATGGAAGATGCATGCGTTTTACAGGTGAACACTCCTACTTGGTGATTATGCCTTTAAACTTGATGAAGAGATTAATGATTTCTATTTCCTCTATATTCATCTGACACTCATTAATTCCACATTTTTCTTCAGTTACACCCCTCAGGCTGTAATACCCAAGGACTAACTACCCCAAAACTCAGCTGTAGATTTGCGTGTCGCTCACCGTATCCAATGTGAGCGAGCACTCCCATCCGACTGCCAGAAGGATGTAGTTTCTCCATTTGTCATCTTGTCGATATCCGCAGAATTGGATGAGGTTTCTATGTGAGTATAGCACTTTGTGACGGACTTCAGTTTGTCCAGCTCCTGATTACCATTCAAGTCACTGGGGTATTCTGCACAAAAAAGAAATCACTCAAAATTTTCTTGTTTTGCTTGTTTTGAGAAGTGTTATACCTTTATAATAAATATATTATATAAAATAACTTGTTAGCACAGAACACAGCTCCTGATGAAGTGTTTCTGACAGAAACTAGAAGACAGCAAAGTTTAATTTCAGATGAAATCACAGTAACCTCAATTTACCACTTGCAGTATGAAAACACCTACTTTGCCTGGAGTTCAATCGCCTTTATCTCCTCCTTTCATTACTGGCCTCATCAGTGCTTTATTATTATGCCAAAATACAAACAGATGAGAGGAAAAAGTAAAATATGATGGAGAAAGCCTCAATTCAGCTATTCTAGGGAAGAGACAAAGCAGATTGTTTCCTCGGGTAACTCAATCTGTTTCAATAGAAGTGCAGAGATCTGAAAATACCGAGTCAAGCTGTGAAGAAAAGAAGCCATCCCTCTAGGGAGGCCATTGGGACAGCCCCATCTGAAATACACTAAGATTCACTACCTCCACCCCAAAACAATAAATCATTTTTTAATACTGAACAGTCAGCTTCAGAAAACATTCACCTTCACATGGAGACTAAGTATCCAGCAACTAGTAGGGATATTTGACTGAACAGAGACTATCATAAACTAGTAATCATCATAATTGGCTGGATGGTCGCACACCAAGAGTTGTGGTCAGCGGCTCGATGCCCAAGCGCAGAGCAGTGACAGGTGCTGTTCCTCAGGGGTCGGGGCTGGGCCCGGCGCTGTTTAATGTCTTTGTCAGTGACACGGCCAGTGGGATCGATGCACCCCCAGCAAGTTCACAGACAACACCAAGCTGTGTGGTGTGGGGACACGCGGGAGGGCAGGGGTGGCATCCCGAGGGACCTGGGCAGGCTGGAGAGGGGGGCCCGGGCAAACCTCAGGGAGTTCAACAAGGCCAAGGGCAAGGTCCTGCCCAGGGGTCGGGACAACCCCCAGCACAAACCCAGGCTGAGCCCTTGAGGAACGGCTGGAGAGCAGCCCCAGGGAGAGGGACTGGGGGGGTTGGTGGGGGGAAAACTGCCCGTGAGGCAGCCCCGTGCGCTGGCAGCCCAGAACCCACCCGTGCCCTGGGCTGCAGCCAGAGCAGGGGGGGCAGCAGGGCCAGGGGGGGGATTCCCCCCTCTGCTCCGCTCTGGGGAGCCCCCCCTGCAGTGCTGGGGCCAGCTCGGGGGCCCCCAACAGCAGAAGGACCCGGAGCTGCTCGAGCGGGGCCAGAGGAGGCCACGGAGATGCTGGGGGGGCTGGAGCAGCTCCCCTGGGGGGCCGGGCTGAGAGAGTTGGGGGGGTTCAGCCTGGAGAAGAGAAGGCTCCGGGGGGACCTTCGAGTGGCCTCCCAGGGCTTAAAGGGGGGACAGGAAAGGTGGGGAGGGACTCTGGGTCAGGGGGTGGGGGTAGGATGAGAAGTAACGGGTTTAAACTGAGAGGGGGCAGATTTAGATTAGATATAAGGAAAAAATTCTTCCCCGTGTGGGGGGTGAGGCGCTGGCCCAGGGTGCCCAGAGCAGCTGTGGCTGCCCCCTCCCTGGAAGGGTTCAAGGCCAGGTTGGACGGGGCTGGGAGCCCCCTGGGCTGGGGGAAGGGGGCCCTGCCCGGGGCAGGGGGTGGCACTGGATGATCTTTAAGGTCTCTTCCAACCCAAACCATTCTGTGATTCTATGGTTATATGATAATTCTGAAAGAGGTCAGGAGAAAGATGAAAAACATCCCAGTGTGTTACTCAGATTGCTAGGCAGTTAGGAATCAATTTATATGGCTCAAAAAAACAACAAAAACACCACAGAAACATGCAGATCAACTTCACAAAAAGTCATGCCTCTTAAAGATTAAACAGCAAAAAAGCTTTTTATTTTATCTGTAGTTTCTTCTTCGAGCTGTGGTTATACTACCATTCTGAAAAAAAAAAAAAAAAGGGAAAAATATTACATACCTCTCTCTTTCAGGAGAAGTCGATCTAAAGAATCCTTCAGCACAGAAGACCGCATAGTACAGATATTGTTGAAGTACTCCAACACTGGGTAAGGGATGGCAGTACTAGAAATCCGATTCCGGTGCAAGAATCTCAGTATCATTGAAGCATGAAGACCAAGACATTCTTTTGATTCAGAAAATATATCAATAAAACCTAAAAGAAACATTATTTCTATATTTGTTGCAAGATCTGACTTGACCAAGTCATCATTTTTCCCCTCTACATCTTATTACTAGGTAAATCCAAGTTAAGCATGGGAGCCAATATTGGAACTACATTCCACCACATGAAGTAGCTCGGGTTTGCAATCTTTACAGCAAGACTACAAAAGGTACAGACAAATATTTTTGTCAGTTACTTGAAATGCCTGAAGAGGTTCAAAACAATTACCAAAAATCTTGGTTCTTACACTTATTTTGCAGTCCCAAAATCTCCAAACCTTCACCTTTGATATCTAAGTGAAACAGCTGCTGCTTGGCTAACGAGCTGAGGTACTCGCATCACTCACCTTGAGCATCTCACTTTGGCACTGTGGATTATTCCCAAAGAGGTGCCTAATGCTTTCCAACTTCAGAAGAAATTTCAGCTCCTGAACAGTGGTACTCTGAATCACAGTGCGTTTAGATGCACAGAACAGTACTCCATAAGTACTCTCCTCTGACTTATCTATTAGCCAATTCTAACACTTCTTGTCTGATCCTCTAAGGCAAATCTCCTTTAGCCACTTATCATCAAATGCTTGGAAGGAAAGCCAGTAACTGATACTTATCCCAGAAATCATATTCTAGAAACTGACACTTTCCAAACTACATGCTATAAAACGTGAATTATGTTTTAGCAGGATTTTAAATGCTAAATATAATAATAATAAAGGATATGACTCATCACATGAAACAGACTCAATGGAGGATTTATTCCTCCAGTTACCAAGTACAAGACTGCATTAGTTAGGCACTCACCAAAATTTTGCAAGGAACTGTTTCCTGTCTGTGAGATAAACCAAACAATGGTAAGAAGCTCCCCAGTCAGACAGAGAAGAAAATACTGGTTATTTATGAAACTAAGTTACCTGGATGTAATTATGGAAAATTTTTAGTTTACAGCAACTTCATTTGTTCGATACTAAAGAAGTGAGAATGACCTGGAGTATGGTTTTGATAAGATTAAGACAAGCAACAGTATCAAAGCGATTTATTGAAGCAGCACTCCTTATATAGGGCAGGACTTGGAAAACTGCTTGTTTTGTCACTGTTCTCATACCTGGAACGAGTGAACAAGCTTGCAGTTGCCTGATTACATGGCTAAGCTCTCCTTGAAGATTAGCTCCACTAGAATTCTTGAGAGCCTCCAGCATATTCTCCACATCTACGGTGCCATCTCCTTCAGCATCAAATTGTGCAAAGGCCTGAAGGGGAACAGCAAATCAAAATTTATTTCAGCATATTTACTTCAAGCAGAAATTCAAGGTATAGAAACTGTAGCAGTAAACATTACACCGTTATTAAATAGAAAAACCCAAAAGAATCCATTTTCCATAGCATTGAGTTAATGACAACAGGAAACAGCCTGGCTGGGAAACTGCACTGTTTAGCAAGTTTTATGGAAGTTGCACTGCCTTCGTATAAAAGTCAACTGTAGTTATGCTTAGGTGGAGACAGTACATCATCTACACAGTGAATCAGCAGTATCCATCCAGCCGACATCTGTGACTACGAAGAAGGTGCCCACAAAAGAACATTAAAAAGCTCTTCCATTAAAGGCTGAGCTAGTTCTAAAAGCCATACCATCCATTACTCATTACTGCTGCATCCATCTCACACTGCACCCACTCAAATTTTTTCAGGTTTTAAATATTTTCTTTATTTAAGAAAGTGTCCTTAGAACCAGAGTATTTTTTAAAATGTGTATTTCCTTCCATATATAGTCCTCCTACACAAAATACCAGTTTAACACAGTTTGTCAAAGTATTTGTGAAAACAATGGAGAAAGTTAGAAAAGATTTTTTTTTTTTCTTATTGAGAAGAACCATGGCCAGCTTTATTAACTCTGACCTTAACATAAATTTTTAACATAAAAAAGTTGTGTTGAGCATGTATAAAAAGTAACAGACACAGTTATGCATTTCACATCTTTGCACTAACAAAAGTACAAGATGTTTTTATTCAGCTAAGCCTATAAAACAGAACCAAGCTCATAAACCTAAATTTTTTTACCTAGCCACTTAAGAGAACTCATGATCTGGTGATGCACTGCTATTAAAATAAACTAGCTATATTTTTACAATCATATTTAATTTTGAAACAAACTTCTGTTTAATTGCTAAAAAAAAAAAAAAAACCTGAACATACCCCAAAAAGAAAATCAGTATTTCAGGAGCATCTATTTTCTTCATATAAATTGGGAACGCACTTACAAAAGACATTTCTTTACAAGCAAGACTTTAGTCTCCCAGCCCTGAACTTGGTATTTCAAGTTCAGCTACACAGCCAAGGAAGCGTGGCCTCTAAGAACAGACCATCTCACGGGCGCCTGGCGGAGTCAAGCGATCACTGCTGTGCGGGAGGAACATTATGCTTGAATCTCTTGGTTTGCTACCTGACTATCAATCTTGATGTACCACTAAAAGCACTACCCTCGAGAGAAATAATCTGAAATGATTAGATCAAAATAACCTGCCAATTAACCATGGCATAATTACACCACTTAAATGAGAGCAAAGTCCTCAGAAGACAACAGAATAGAATGCCGTGTTGTAGCTGACTAAAGCTCCGACGGCATTTCTGTGGCACAAGGCTGAATTTTAGCTTAGCAGTTTCATAAACTCTTGTTAAACATACAGCTGAACCCATGCTACCAATGATCACCTTTAAAAGGGTTATTCTTAGCAGCAAAGGGACCGGCACTGGGCACCCAGAGGTACCACAGCCAGTACAGATGACTGATGCTGGGCATCAGCTAGATCCCAAAGCAAAAAAAAAAAAAAAAAAAAACAAAAAAAACCCAAAGACCTTTGCTTGAGGATGACAATACTGAGGGAATTAATTTTAACAAACATAACACAGCTGTCAAAACAATACAATGTGCAGTTTCGCACCACGTCATTCTTGCTACTGTGACTTTTTCTCCTCACATCTGAAGTCAAGGCGTGCAATTACTAAAATACAAAGTGAACAAGCAAGCAAGTTTTGTGATGTTACTAGCGAAAACAAACCACATGCAAGACGATAAGGCTGGCTCTGCTGATAGCTATTTTAAAACAATTTCTTATACTTTCATGTAAAGAGAGATTACCACACATATGCTTTTCTTTGCATCTTAATGCAGTATTTTGTTATTTTATTTTCAAACTCTTCCTATGATCCCAGGAGAGTGTATTGACCCTAGCACCCTAAAGTAATTTTTTTAACTGTTCAGTATAACTTAAACTCTGTATTTGACACAAAACCAATTTCCACTGCTCAGACAAGGTGCCCTGTGCAATGGGGGTATAAGCAATCAAAGAAAAAAAAAAAAAATCAGTACACAAACCTGTACTCTGAGCTTTTGATTTGTGTTCATGACTGGGGGAACATGATACAAGTGCAGTAGCAGCTTTACCACAACCCAGCTGCATTCTGCTCCTAAATAACAGCATGAACTTCCTACCCAGTTCAACCTTGCACGTGAAGAAACATAAAAGACACATATTTCCTGGGAAATGATGGCTAAGGCGATCGCTAGGAAATGCAGAGCATGGAAAAATCACCCCTCGTCTCACAGAGAGCTCAGGAGTTGGACAGCGTGACAGAATATCTGAAGTGTGACTTGGGAAAACTCTGCATTTCATCCTGTGCTCTCAGTAGAGCTGCAGCACTGATGTTTCAGGCGGAAGTTGGATACATCACAGGATAGCTGCTGAAGTACTAATGAATAAAAAAGGATTCACGGGTTCAGTTTATCTAGAAAACTGATTTTGCATTTAAACAGAGGTTCATTTTGCCAATAAAGCATTCAAAATATGTGTTCACAAGCCCCACCCTGAGAATAGAAAAACTTAATGGTCAGATCAAAACACTCTATGCCAGACAGGATTTTACAAACATTAAAAAGTGAAACCTATTGACCTGCCACCCACAAACTAACTTCTCAGCGGTGTAAAATACATCCTGGAAATCTAAAGTACTACAGCCCATAAGCTAGTACCAGTTACAGAAACAATGACATCAAGGTTTTCCACACAGCTCCCAATGTTTCGACTTCCTGGGATATGCTAGGTGTGACCACATTGCCATACCCTGATAAATCCTTTGACAAGTTTTTTCCCCACTCTGGAGAGGAGGATAAAAAAAAAAAAACCAAACCCAAAACAAACCCCCATATTCTTCATGCAGAGGAAGATGTGCGATACAGACAATCCTCAACATATTTCTGCAGCCCACAAAGCTCAGTTGTTTGTGTAAACAGAAAGAACCCTGATACACAAATTTCACTCTTACTGTCGGTACAAATGAAGAGCTTTTCTTTATTGGCTCTTGTAAAGGAACTGGAAATGGAGGCCGCATTTTAGCAAGCTACTTAAAACAGTCTGGTACAAACACACCTATCTGTACAATAAAATTAATCAATTCCCGGTTTCCAGTAGTCTTGTTAATATGTCAGCACGGATTTCAAGGAGCGCATGTGCCATTTAAGAGCCTACCAAGTTATTCTACTACTTAGGAGCGATACAAAGGGAGAAGGAAGTTACTGGTGAGAATCGGGAACTGCATGCAGTAAGAAATTCAGACACAACTACTTTCTCAACTGAGTGTGAAATTCCCAACAGGGTATTCTACTGCATTTTAAACGCTAGCTAGAGAGGAAAGCTAAAGCTTAAATGTTCTAGATGTTAAGTTCTCCACAACCCTTCCCACAGCAGGAAGGAAGCGGCACTCTCTTCTACCACTAAAACCTTACTCTTAAGACCTTTTGCCTGCGGAGGGGGAACTCTGCTACACCACTTTCTCACAAGTTTTCCAAAGCTCTTACTTTACGATAAGTAACGAGATACTTGACCGCTTCACTGCCGACTGTGAAAAGCAATACTAAAATTAAGTCTGGTAAACTCCGAGTTGCCGACACCACCAAGGAGAATCCCAGAGGAATTACTTGCACAGAACTTCCTGCCTGTGCTACCAGCAGCTGCAGCAGCGGTAGCAACGGCAGAGACAGCGCTGCAAGTAACCGTTCTGCTCAAGAGCGGCTGCCGAAAACAGGCGTGAGTTGTAAAAATAAAAACACGCAAGCTGCCAGCCTGCCCACCGGCGGCAGGAGCCGCTTTTTCAACCTTGCGGCAGCACCCTCCGCCCCGGCCTGGCCCCAGTCGCCGCTCCGCTGCCCCCGGGGCTGGGGGGGGGCGGCTCCCCGGGTCCCCCCCCCGCCGCTCCGCTTCCCCCCCTGCCCGGGCCGAGGCCCGGGCCCGCCGGCCGCCCCCTCACCTCCTCGCTCTCGCCGCGGGAGCCGGCTGCCAGGCGGGAGACGCTCTCCAGCACCTCGCAGAACTGCTCCAGGCTGACGGCCTCGTCGCCGCGGCTGAGCCGCTCCTCCAGCCAGCGCACCAGCGTGCTGTGGTGCCGCGACACCAGCGACTCGGGCAGCGCCGCCTCCCGCAGCCTCGCCGTGGCCTCCCGCAGCCGGCCCTGCTCCAGCAGCACCTCGGCGGGGGGCAGCGGCGGCGCCGGGCTGGCGGCGGCGCCGGGCGAGGCGGGAGCGCCGGGCTGAGGCGCGGCGGCGGCGGCGGCGGCCGCCCCCTCCATGCCTTCCTCGGCGCCCTCCTCCTCCTCCTCGCTGCTGTGGCTCGCCGCCGTCCCCATGAGCGTCTCCCTTCTCGCTCCGCCGCTGAGTCAGCAGCTCCCGGCCCCGCCGCTGCTGTCAGCCCCGGGCCGGCGGCGGCCGCGCCACACTGCCGCCAAGCGACACCCGCCGTAAAGCGGCGCCGGGCGAACGGTCGCGCGTTGCCGTCCCTCCCTCTCTCCCCAGCGGCGGAGCAGCGGCCACACTGCCGTCAGCCGCGCCGCCGTGCGGCGAGGAAAGTGTCGCGAAGAGGGGCCGGGGCGGGGCGGGCGGGGCGGCCCCATGCGGCGGGGCGCGGCGGCGGCGGCGGCGGCGCTGCTGGGGCTGGGGGCGGCCTGGCTGGTGGGCCGCGGGTTCGAGTCCCGCGGCCGCCTGCTGAGCGCCGCCGAGCTGGCCCGGTACCGCGGGGCGCCCGGTGACCCCGGTCTCTATCTGGCCGTGCTGGGCCGTGTCTTCGATGTGCAGCGCGGCCGCGGGCACTACGGCCCCGGCGGTGCCTACAGCGGCCTCGCAGGTAGCTCCGGTGGGGCGGGGGGGGGGGGTGTCGGGGGGAGCTCCGTGCCTCCCAGGGAGGGGCTCGGCGGGGCTGTCGCGGCGTGGCGGGAGGGGGCTCACCGCCTGCCCGCCCCGCAGGGAGAGATGCCACCCGCGCGTTTGCCACCGGGGACTTCACCCACGCGGGGCTGGTGGACGATGTCTCGGCGCTGTCGCCCGGCGAGCTGCTCGCCATCCAGAGCTGGCTCTCCTTCTACGGCCACAACTACGAGCCCGTGGGTAGGTGGTCCTGGCCGTGGGTAGGTGGGTACTGGCCGTGGGTAGGTGGTCCTGGCCGTGGGTAGGTGGTCCTGGCCGTGGGTAGGTGGGTACTGGCCGTGGGTAGGTGGGTCCTGGCCGTGGGTAGGTGGTCCTGGCCGTGGGTAGGTGGGTACTGGCCGTGGGTAGGTGGTCCTGGCCGTGGGTAGGTGGGTCCTGGCCGTGGGTAGGTGGGTCCTGGCCGGCGTGGGCGAGGGGAGGGGGGTGCAGCACGGCGGGGGGAGGCTGTGGGGGGGCTGGGGGGGGGGGGGGCGCAGCGCCGGGTTTTAGCTACAGGACATCGGCCGTGGGGAGAGCCGGTGTCGCTGGTGGGGGGACCGGCACCGCTGGGCGATCCCCCGGAGCTGCTGCTCAGCCAGACCCGCTCGAGGGCTGCTTGCCCCTAAGGCGAAGCTGAACAGTTTTTCCAGCCCCGGGCTGTCAGCTGCAGCTCCCTGCCCTGCTTTTCTTCATCTCTGCTGAGCAAGAGGCGAGGAGCCAGTGCCGCAGGTACTGGAATTAGCGGGGCTCTGGAGACTGTCGGAGCCAGCAGTGCAAGGAAACTGTTTTGGGGAGTGAGGTGCCTGAGTGGCAACGGCTTCTGGGTTCTGCACCCTAAAGTGGCATTGAATTTTTGATCTTTAACCAGTCCGTGTCTAAGCTTGTCCTGCGTGGATTTATTAATATGGGCACATTGATGTATGAGCCAAGAATGGAAGGGATGCAAGCTCAGTTCCGCTTTAAAATTGGGCCATGGTGAGATCCTCCTTTTTTCTGTCTTTAGATAACAAATTTAAAAAAAAAAAAAAAAAAACAACCAAAAACAAATAACAGGAACTATTCATTTTCCTTGCCTGGAAACACTGTGGTCTTAACTGATTTTCTCTCCCAGGGAAGCTGGTGGGCAGATTCTATGATGAAAACGGGGCCCCGACAGAAGCCTTAAGGCAGGCTGAGGCTGCGATTGAAGAAGCGCTGAAATTCCAAGAAGAAAGTGAGCAGAGGAAGCAGCAGTTTCCACCCTGCAACTCTGAATGGAGCTCTGCTAAGGGCAGCCGATTCTGGTGCTCCAAACAGAGGTAAATTCTGCCTCCCCACCACCGTATTTGGACCCTCTGTAGCAGAGCATTTCTGCCCTTTGGATGCCCTGAGCTTTGTCACTGCCTTTCCTAGCAGGGGGGGTGTAGGAAGGTGTCCCGGCTCCCGCAGCCTCCGCGCTCCCTGCTCTGTAGGTGAGGGCTGCTGGCTTCTCCGCAGAAGGGCGAAGGTTGGTGGGAATGTGCCGAGCGCTGGCGTGGCTGGGATGCGCCGCGCTCGGTCCCTTCCCCGCCCCGCGTTCCTCAGGCTCTGCGCTCTGGCAGAGGCAGAGCCAACTTGCAAGGAGCAGCGGTGCCGCTCCCCCTGCGCCAGGTTGAGCCGCTGCTGCTGTGTGAATCGCAGTCACTAGATTTTTCTCTGCCGGTACAGGAACTGCCGGTAGCCACCACCCGGTCTGGAGTTGCACAGAGGTGCAGGTTGGGCTAGCAAAAACGTCCTCCGGTGCGAGGTAGCGGAAGGGAGCTCCGCTCACTGACCTGCTGAGCGAGTGAAAGGAAAATAAAGTTCCATCCTGATCACCGATACTTTTAGGAATTTTATTTCAGAGGCAAAAACTCTTCTGTCACACTGGAATCAAAATCAGGTTTCAGAATTTGCCACAGGTGCACGTGATCCTTCTGTTCTGAGGAAAATAGGACAGAAATGCCACTAGGACCATCTGCATTTGAGCAGGTTTTCTCACCTATCAGGAATGAAAGGATTAGCTGGATTTTTTTCAGACAGTTTCGCAGCCTGCCTCACAGGCAGTTTTTACTTAAAACCGCATAAAAATGAGGTTGAGCTCTGAATAGTCATTTTCTACTTGGCCTACTTAGTTTTATTCCTCTCTCAGTTTAGGAACTATTTTGTTTTAAGATTAAATCATTTCACAGACCACACTGCAAAATGCTTAGTCTTCATTTTGGTACATGAGTAGCACTGGGGGATCCACTTCTACGTGTGAATGTGCTTGGGTGCAGCCTCGGGACTGGGTGTTGTAAATCTCTTGTGTAAGACTTTAGAGGCTTAAAAGATGCAGTAGTTAGGGGAACAGGCAGGATTTGGCCCATAAAGAGACACTAAGAAGTAGTTGCGGAAGTAATTGAGACTTTTTTTTTTTTCTTTTGCCCTAGTTCTCAAAATCATTGTGTTCAGTCACGGAACAGAAGGCGGCGTGTGGTTATCTGTGAGCAATTAGCTACCTCCAAAAGAGGCCTTTTGCCATTAGACACGCTGCACTGCATAAGGCTCCGATTCCTTTTCCAGCAATAGAAACGCGGGAAGCAGAAGCAGGTTGCTCCCAGAAGGGTGAGAGGATATAGCAGCGCTGATGAAACCAGGCTCAGGCCATGGGTTTCTGAAGCACAGCCAAACAAAAAGGTATCAGAAAGCTGTGGGATGTTGGCTGCTGGGACCAAAGTCAACCTCAGTGAGTGTCGTTAGTTCTAACTCTCGCAGATTGTCTTGTCTTTTAACTAATGGTTCTCAATTCACTGGAAGCATTTTCCCGGGTTTGAATCGCACTTTGTTTTAATTTTCCATTTGTAGCGGAGGAGTGCCCAGAGACTGGGCCGGGGTCCCTCGGAAGCTGTACCAGCCCGGCTCGAGGGGGAGTCACTGCGTGTGCGTGAGGACCACGGGCCCCCCGTGGGGCCAGCCGGAGCCCGCGGAGCACGGCGACAGAGGGGATCTGGATCACCCGCAGCTGGAGGAGTACGACGGCTGCCATCCCCTGGCCCAGCAGTGCGTCCTGGCGCTGTGACCCCGGGCGCTGGCTCCGCGCGGGGCGGGGGGGCCCGCGGCGCGGCGGGTGGGCGGTTGCAGCGCCGGCTCCGTTCCCTTCCGTCTGTCTGTGCGAAGGGAGCAGTAACAATTTTTGACTCTCTTTTACCTCTTTTGGCTCTCTTTGACTCTCAGTATTTGTGACTCTCTTTTAACGCGTGGAGCTGAGAGAAAGAGGAAACGCTTTAACCGAGTCGGTGGCTGAACCGCGATATTTTTACATCTGGCAACAAACTGTAAGATGCATGGCCTGAATTATATGTAAAAACTGATTTCTTGCGCAGTTGGGAAATAGCTGTTTGTGTGCACGGCGGCAGGTGCGACGTGTTGTGTTTCAGGCAGCGAGGTGGTGAGCACAAGAACTGCTGCAGCATCACCGACCTCAGTTTATGCAGAGCCCTCCGGTTGCCAGAACTCTGCCTATCGCACTAATACCCCTTCCCCGTCACCTGATTGACCCCAGAGAGTCTAAAGGTAGCAGGGAGAAGCCTGAATTTCTCCTACAATTAAGGTACATAGTATCTAGGAACTTGTGCAGTTTAGTTAAACACAAGCTTTATCAAAATCTTAGCGTACAGAAGGCAAAGGTCATAACTGTATTTCCTCACGCCGTGTTTGTATTAGATACTGTGCAAAGCAGATAGTGGAAACCACCTGTGACAGTCGTTGTTTCATATTAACCTCACCATCCCGGTCCTCTGATTCACTGCTGTCAAACTGCTCGGGTTAGGAATTGCTGGTTTTAAATAGACACTAACAAAAACGACACAACCACCCTGATGTAAGCTGCCATTTCCATTCTGGCCTGTGACCTCCTCCCATCTGAGGACACACGCTCTCAGGCTGGACGTACCCTCATAACACCCAGCTCCCTTAAATTCCGTACCTATTTTTTTTGCAGCTGGTAACATTCAGCACTACGAGCGACTCCTAAGAGTCATTGCCATTTCTGTGTGGGGCTGAAAAGGACAAGGGAATGCTGGTGTAGGGCCTAGGTGCTAGGAACACCAGGCTGCAGGGAAGCAGTTGCTGTTTTACCTAGAATCTCATTAGGATCAGCTTCTGGTGCCGCCGCAGCCTTGAGAGCAGCACCCCCCTTACGCAGCATCCAGCAGTGGCCCAGCGCCGTGCTGTGTTCAGTTCTTTTCCTTAGGGCAGCTGCCATCAGTTTTGAGTTAGTTTTGAGCTACTGCAACCTCTAAAGAATGTCCCACAGATGCAAGTCATCAGTTAGTAACTAGTAAGATTACTGGAAGCCTGGAAGCATTGCTCCAAAGCGAGAGTAATTACTTCCTTGCGGCAGCAGTAGGATGTAGTACAGCACTTTTCAGCTGGGAGGGTTGGATGAGGCTACAGGTGCCATGGACCAGAGCTACACAGCAATTTAACAGGTACATGGTTGTTGAAATAAATGTTCCAGGGTTTGTGTGTTGGATTTTTTTTTTTCCACTTGCTTCTGTCTTTTCTTCATCTTGAAGTTCTGCAAGACACTTTAAGGCAGATGTACCAGCTCTTAGTGGTCCTCAGTGGAGGTTGTAGGTGTAGCCACGGGGCAGTAGAGCCCCACAGAGTGTTAAATCCCCACTCACTCTTCTAGAACTGAAACTCAGCCCTGAGCTGGTGCCAGCTTTGGGATTGGAGTGAACTATACATTAACAGTCCTTAAAATAATGCTGCGTAAAATCTGCAGGCAAGAGCTGCAAAGCAGCAGTTTATCTCCACACATTAATGGGCAGCGTAAGTATCAGCATATAATTCACTGTTGGACATGTCTTCTTTAACATGAAGTTGGATTTAGAGATCAAACCATCTCTAAAAGGTGCATCAAATTTCAGATTATTAAATACTGTAAGAAGTAGTCAGTGTCACAAGTTGGAGTGCGAGTGAAGATCTGTCAGCTGGGGAACATCTAGGCAAGTTTAATCTTTGTAATGCTCGAGTACTCTGCAAGTAGTGCTGAAAGGCTGAGGGGAGGGTTTTCAGCTTAAGAGCAACACAAATCAAAGAAGCTACTGCAGAAAGGCAAGAGGGGATTGTACTGCTTTAAGGTAAAGTGGGTTGAAAACCAATTCAGTTTATTCTTCAATTTAGTGTGGGGGGAAGTTTGTCTTCCATGAGGAATAAGTCATCTATTAAAGCAAACAAGGAGACTCCCTCACTGACCTGAAGTGCTCCAAGACTATCTTGTTTCTACTCTAATTCAAAAGGTCAGCTACATTCTCCCATGGTAAAAAAGGGTGGGAAGAAAATAGCGATAGATAGACAGGGCTCTAATAAAGCTCACCATTCATCCATACTTTAAGTTTTTTATTATTAAAAGACTAATGCATCTGAGCTGAGAACTGATTTAGTCCGTGAACCAGCTCTGGCCTGGAGGAAGTTAGGATTGTTTCCTAAGAATGATCACAGGTAAGTCTAGGATAAGGCGTTCAAGATGACTATAGGGTATGAACTAGAACACCAGACCTTGTCAGCCAAAGGAACAGTTGTAGCAGTTCCACGATGTTAAAATGGATACCTGGAATAATTACAGAAGAACAAAGTTGTCATGCCCAGCTGAATGCTATAGCCCGTTTTCCTTGTGGCTTGTAAAGGATAGCTTCCAGAGGGGCAGCTGTGCCTACAGGTAAACATACTTTCTTAACAAGGTTTCCACCTCACAGTGCATTAGCTAGGTATGCATTTTATTACAAGTAGAATCATTACACAACGAAGTAATGCATATTGGAAAAATACATTTTTACAATGACTCCAGACAAACATTGCAGATAAAATGCCATTGTTCTAAGACTTCCTTTTCTATTTCACAGAGGGTATTAGAAGGTTCAGTTATTTTTGTCACTCATACAAGCTTTGATTCTTCTAGAGATGAGTTTGCGGCAGAACCCAACTCTACCGGTTACAGGAAAAAGAGGGCTTACCTATTAACATTTGATCTACAAAAAGTCCAGCCTTGGCCTCCCGTATTGTTACATGTTAATTTATAAGCACTAGGTGAGAAGTTGTACAAGCAGTTGCTCTCCAGCACAGGAAGTCATTAAGGCATCTGTCAGCTTTCAGCCGGCAACTGGCGATGCTCTGGTAGTACCTTCAACACTGACCTTCTCACTCCGCTTAGTGGTGTGAAACAGTGACTACACCTTTTTCAGATCCACAGATTAAAACTTAAGCCAGACCACATTTTGTGCTTGTGTAAGAGTGCTGGATGACTGCAACCAGAAGGAATCCAGGCTCCGAACAAAAAGCTACAGTATGAACCACCACAGACTTCCCGCGCTGCCCTGCTGAAGTGCCTGACGCCTGGTTTGACAGCACCGCTTCCCAGGGACAGAAGTTTGGTTTCCATTTACCCTTCTGTACAATGCTTGGCAGACTTGCATTTCAAGTTAATAGATACCACTTGAAGACAGCAGGGGTAAGGAGGGTGGGGTTTTTGGTCACAACTGTAATATGCTACAAAAAGGAAGAGTAGTTGTTTATGGAGTTAGAAATGTGTTGACCACCACTATGTTACCAAGTGCCTCCATTCACAGTTGTACCCTGCAGTGGAGCAGTGCCAGCAAAACTCCCCCCAAAAATCTCAGGGGTCTGAGAGTTCAGACCAATACTAGGCAGAGTGCGTAAGGGGTTGAGCCCCACCAGCTGTTCCCTGGGGTCAACCTCTTCAGTTGAGCTAGAAGAGAACTCGGGTTTTGGTTCAAGGTGTGAGCCTTTCTCCTTGAGCTCTGGCAGAAAGCTATTTAGAACTAGTTGGCTGGAAGGAAACTATCTCAAAGGCACTTTAAAATGATCAGATTTGCTGAATTTAGTTGCTTTAAATTTAATGAATGCTTCAGGCCATACAATAGTTTATCAATAACCTTCCTTTCAGACTTCAGTAAGAAAGCTGGTACAGTATTGGCTGAAAACAACAAACTAGGAGCATTACATATGGTTTCCCAGATTCTCCCCAGAGCTTCAGACAGTTATAATTAATATTCTACTTTTAAAAACAGCAACTAGCCAGCCTTAAACTTGCCATTCAGTTAAGCTGAATTTTCACAAGGTCTACATTTTCCATCATTTAAAAAGTTGCTGATTCTGTTAGAACTGAGCTCCTGTTCCCTTGGCCCCTTCCAGAGAAGTCACTGAAAAAGTGATATTTAAATGCTTTAGTGATTACATGGTGCAGATTTCCAATTAAGTTGAAGTCCACTGGCTGTGGCCTTGGAAGGACACTACCACCACCTTCAGTATTCTGAGCACACACTTATCACTCCACAGCTCTGCAGCTCCAAACCAAGAAGGAAGTCAACATGTTACAGGATACACTATCATGAAACCTTCTCTCACCAAATGCACTCTCTCTCCATTGTTACCTTTCGCTGCTTGAGACTTGCAACCAGTGATATTCTGAAACATCCGAAAGCAATGGACTGGAAGTACAATGTTTTCCATCATCTATTTCACTCAAAAACCCAAACTGTAACTTGCAGTTAAATGCTGCAGATGCCATTATTTTCCACCTCATTCACCTATAATATTTTGCCAGAGATGCACCATTTGTATTGGTAACTGTTAGAGAGACCAGTTGTGCTACCCAGGGCATTCTGTTGGAACATGACAGCAGCAGACATTAAACATTGAGGGAAATCTGTATTATCATTCTTCTCTAGTGTTACAAGGGTGAGATTCCAGCTATAATAGATGCATATTGGAAGATCAAAGTGCAGATCAAGTGAGACTCAATGTGAAATTCATCGTGCAAATGTCAACAATTACACCCTCTCCCATCCTTTTCTTGTACAAGTCTGAGAAAAAACCTCAGGCAAGTTTCCCATAAAAGCAGCAGTCTGGTTTATCATCTCACCTTACTCTAAGACTGACAAGTCACTATTCCAAGCAGGGCAGCGTGTCACCAACTTGTCCATATTGTACACTGGAGATAACAGTCATTAAGTAAATGCACACCAGTTCCTGGAGTGGAGATGAGGAATGCTGAGTTGATTCTAAACTAGGTTCATCACTTGGGACGAAAACAGTCTTAACATGGCATGTAGTTTTGCTTAAGTACACATTTTTTTCCTGACTGAAGCCTTTGCCCACCAAATCATACCCTCATCTATCAGCAAAGTACTTTCTTGTTTACCTAGACAATGTGGTGTTGGATTTTTAAAGATTCAGCATGTTTAAGAGAGCGCGACCAGCCTGGATTAAAACACAGCTTAATCCAAATGCCTGGTACCGCACTGCCAGTTCAGAATCCTTCCTTCGAGGCCAGAGGCTTAATGTTAACAGGAAGCTTCCAAATACACTCCCGCTCACCAGCAATCCTGCTGAAAACGGACCCAAGCTTAATGTCTAGAGGTGCAGCACATTCTACACTGGTAGGATTACTGGCTCTCCTGCAGCAGTTAACCAGGGTCTTTAAACCAAAGGAAAGTGCTACTCTCCCTCATGGGATTCATAATGCACTTCAGCATTTATTGCTGTATTGCAAGTTCGACTACTTAACCAGTTTTAGTGTTTCTCCATTTAGCACATGCTTAGGCCTTGCAGCACACTTATGTTCATTTACACAAGTTTCATGAATTGGAAGGACTAGCAATGTAAATATGAAAGTGCAACAAAGTAGACTTTGACAGCTCTAGCAAGTACGAGCAAGAGTATTTACTGGCTAAAACCATCTTGCACTTCTCTTGAACATGCCAAAGCTAATGAGATGTTTACTGAGGAGGTATCAAGATGTGGGTCTGCAATTCTGACTGCTTTGCATCAGATGTTGTAAAGCTTTCTGTTGTAAGGCCACAATTCTTGAGCTATGCTTAGAACTACCCCCATTTTTGAAGAGTTTCTTGAAATGAACAGTGGTTGCAACAGCTCAGTCTAGCTTCACAAGAAGTCTTCTCTAGAGAAAGGGAACATTTATCTTTAAGACAAAGCAAAGAAAGATACCTGGTTACCCTGAAACTTAATGCCATCTCTACTAAGCAGCCTGAAAGCCACAGGACTTAATAGAGTTGCTCAGTGCAAAGCACCATATCAAGGACAGACCTGTTTTATGTCAATTCAAACATCAGCCTAACAATTTTAGCTTCCATACCCCACTGCAACTAGAAGAGGGTCTAAATTCTTTTGTCACTTGGTTTCAACGATCCACTCGAATTCCTAGTGAAGTCTATCACAGCCCAATACATTTACAGTCGTACAAAGTCATTTATACCAGAATATATCGTAACAGGGTCCTTAATTAGTTCAGTCTATTGCAGAAGACACGTATAGGCCTCCTCTTCCCTATCCAGAGGGCTTGTAAGCAGAGCTGCTGTCAGGAGCACTGACCGGGAATCCCTTTACTTCCACAGCATACTAGGAGACTCCTCCCAGAGTCAGGACATCAAAGCAGATGTTGCAAACTCGGACTGGCTTGTTCAGATCAAATTTTATGATGGGAATCTCCTTTGTTGAGCACTTATGGCAGAGCAGGCGTCCACAGTGTCGGCTGTTGGTATAAGAGGGGTGGGAGAAAAGTGAATTCACTCACAGTGAACACCAGGGTTTTACGGCTTGATATTCTTGATCTTTACGTAGTATTTGTATCTTTATTTAGTATCACTAAAAAGGTACAGTAGCAATTGAAATGCTGCATTTTTCCTTGTATCTTCTGATATCTCTCATGTAATAATTGAACACTAATGCCAAAACCACATATTGCTTCTATACTAGTCCGTCACCTTGTTGTACTACAACTGATGCATGTGTAGTTTTCTCTGGAACACTGGGCTAAGAGAAAAATCTTAGCTTAACATCCAACTAACCCAGCATATCTTGCAGAAGTTCAGACTAGTTAAGAAAAGGCAACTCATGTCTACGTAAGAGCAACTCAGGTCATTTGCACATTACAAACAGTACCCTTAACCTAAGCTGACAGTGCCTGCCCAGAACATCACCCGTTTCAGAACAGGTCAGCCCCACCACTGAAAGCAGCATCCAAATCCCCCATTTCACCTCCGCAACTTCGATATGATGTCTCATTTCCAACAACACAGAGTATTAAGTGCACAAACTGCTTAAGATATTATTTTAGTCAGACCACAAGTTACTGATCTAGGAGAGGGTGGAATGTTTCAGCTGGATTACTGGTGATACACCTAAATTAACATGGAGGTTTTCTAAACCACCAGAAGGAACAAGCCTAGCTACATTTGGAAGAGGAATCTGTTTCCTTGAGAGCACAGCAAGATGTGTCATATTACCAGTGATGCTTTCTTGTCGTGACTCCAAATTTGGCAGTGCATTCATAGCAGTTGGAGCCATCACACCAGGGAGGTTCTTTTGTCAGCATATCTGTTAGAGGGAAAAATGGAAAGGCAATATGAGCTCAGACAGTTCTTGAGTACACTGTAACATTAAAGGAGGCTTTTTCCAGTTTTAGGTTGCATCCAGTGTAATTGATTTAGCTACTTTTGCAGTAGCTGCAATCTTGTTCGTAGACAATGTATAGCTGCTTTCATCAACATCACATTATCCACAGCAACCATACAGCACAAGTTAAAAAGCAGTCTCCAGGTTTCAGGCTATATTAGGCTATGACATCAGCCAGGAGTCTCCATGTCTATCCTTCCAGAAAAAGCAGTATTTGACAGGTCTGCATTGTGCAGCTTTTCAGTTGGTTATGAGAAAAATCAGTATTTCTAGCCCCCATTTAAAGTAGTAGAATATTCAGAAGTTCAGCCCCTCTGGAATTTCTGTAATCTAAATCAGATGTCCACAGTTCTTTCCTCCACCAAAGTATCTCAGAAGCATAAGTTAAAAACACTTTCCAACTGTAGCAAGTAGTACTTACCCAGCAGTCTAAAGAGAAGCTGTTTTGTAGCAACTTGATAGTTGAAGATATTGACTCCTTGATTATTGTTAACTCCAAGACGAGCCCCAGCTCTCACTATTGCACGACACAAGTTCGCATTTCCCTTCATGTAAGCCAACAGGAGCACTGAAAAATAAAAGCCAGATACTTCCCTGCTTGCAGTGGTAGGTCTTGTGTTCTACTCAGTCCAGAGTAGGATCTTTAGTTCTTTTAAGTTTCCATGTAATGTTTGCATCTTACTGTATTTAACATACGACTGCCAATTAGTCCAGCTTTAGAAGTGACAGACCATTAATACAACTTGTGTAACTTTTAAGTTTAATAGCTGTTGAGTGTCACCTACCTGTGTTTCCTTCAGCATCAGGTTTGTCTAGAGGGTATTCTGGCATACATTCCAAGAAGAGGTCACAGATGGCTGCTGCATTATCTTTCCCATATTGTCCCAAAATATGCATTGGTGACTGGCCTCTGGGGAAAAAGAGTTTGTTATCCTAATCAAAGTGTGCTTGCTACTACAGTTACTCATACAACTCCCTTTTTTTTTTTCAAGTTCAGTTCAGACTTCAATGCTACACCTAAGTAACATCATACACAGCTGCCTCCTTTAACTTCCTCCTCTTGGTATACGTAATTTCCACACAATTTTGACATAGTGTGCTCTGCACACTTCACTGTAAAATTAGTGTAGAAATACTATAATCCAAGACAAATCTTTAGGGTTTTTATCTAGTCATACCAGCACATATTTAAAAATAGACTGTGGTTCTTTTAGTCTGTTAAGACTATACTAATTACCTAATATTAAAGGCTTCTGCATCTACATTGCACTCTGTGAGGAGGACCCGGATATTGTTTAGACGGCCATGCATCACTGCCAGATGAAGGGCTGAAAAGTAAAAGAGAAACTTCAAGGATCTGAAGTAGTTAGTGACAGCAATAATTACAGTCTGATAGAATTGAGCACTCCCACTTCCCCCACCTTCCCTCGCCAAAACTCCTTCCACCACTTCCATTCTTTTTCACTTTTGAAGAGTAAGCCCATTCAGTGAGCTATTTGTACCAATAGCAGGTATCATTAACGGACCTACTGGAGTGTTTCCCTCTACTTGGATAATGTTAGCAGCTTACCATTATTTCCATTTTCATCTACAGCTGCAAAGTCTACTCCATTCTCCAGAAGGACTGAACAAATTGTGGGCAAATCTTGCTGGGCTGCTAAGTGAAGAGCAGTCTGACGATGCTTAGTCAGTTCATTCACCTGGGCACCTGCAAGCAGCTGTCAAGATGCAAGAAGGAATATGTTCAAAGACTTTTTCAAGGCTATTAACCATCAGCTTATTTCTGTGAATGAAGCACACAAGACTCCACAGTACAGAGATACTTCTAGGCATCCAGCACAATACAAAATGCCATCATTACTGAGCTGCTGCAACTTGTGCTCCTGTTCACGTCTGCAGAAAGGGCAAGGCAAAGTTCTTTTTTTAAAGTGAGCCACACCACCCAGTGATTGCTGCAAATCAAACATGCTCATATGAAGGCTACTGATGCAGCTCACCTAACAGTACAAGCTAAGGGAACTTCACATAAGTTTAAGTTCTCTGCCAGAAAAAGTGGTGTCACCTTCAGCTGACTTCTCCAGCCTACAGGCAATGTGCATAAAGGCAGAACGTGCATTTTTAAGTAGAGGAAAAATGACTCTTCAGTACATACCAGATTACGCACAATTATCTCTGAACCAGCTTGTACAGCCAGGTGGAGAGGTGTTAGTTTGGAGGCATCCTGGACCCGAGAGTTTACATTAGCCTGTACGCTTATCAGGAACAGCACACTCTCAATGTCCGAGTTCTGAACAGCTACATGGAGGAAATTCCGACCTTTATTATCAACCTGTGGCAGAAAGGGCATGTGAAACTAAATCCATTATCTCCTTAGAACAGCAAGTTGTTATGTAGTAGGACATATTTCCACTAAAGAGACACTTGCTCCCTCTACTTGAGGTGAGCTGTAGAGTTTTGTTCCTTTTTCTGCCTGACAATAGAGACTTCTCCGATAGATGTGACTATCAAATAATTGAACTGAGAAATTACCAGCTGCAACTACTCACACTAGTCTGCTTCAGACTACTTAATTTCTACTTTATAGCTTTGTTGTTTCTTGACCACAAACTGGGGAGTATTATGACAGACAGAAGGTTAGCAGATGTTGCAGTAAGTACTGAGCAGCAGTTAATGATAAACTCAGTTAAATGAAGCAAACTTGAGTCAATCTGGCAGTTAACACCAGAGAAGGAAGCAACGTTCAATCCTGCCACACTGATGCAAAGTGCATTCATTTTTTGACTTAATACCAAGTGCATCTTGTTGTTCATCTTTGCCTTGAAGCTGATGTTAAAGCATATTTAGAACTGGCTGATTTGTAACCACATTTTAGATATAAGAGCTCACTAAGCACTTGAATACTTTACTAGTAATTCAACTTACACAGGGTAGGAAGAAACTCCTGAACAGCTGCCTGAAGTGTCACACCAGAAGCCTGAAGATACAGTTGGAGGTTTTATAGTTCAGCAGTGCAGTGTAACATCTATTATTCAATTATTTTAGGTCAGGGTTTCTGCTTTGAACAGCTTTAGGAGGGCAAGGTAATTTATTATTTTTGTACTAGTCCTTCACAAGACAAGTTAGAACTTTCTCCTTACATATACATATGCCTGTTCCTCAATTTAGTGCTGACAAGATAAGGTTTGACAAGACAGTGGCCCTTGATGATGTTACTCACACATAGCATGTACACACCTACAGTTTCCAAATAAATCCTGCTACAGAAAACTGGCAGCTGGCAAACCTTATTGCATGTAAAGACACAAAAGGGTAAAGCAAAATTTGCTCATGGAACGCCTGTCACCATGAACTAGTGCAGTAAGACCAGCATGCTTTGAATACTCCCAGCTTACCTGTTCAGCAGCTCCTGGTTCCCTCTTCAAAATTGCTTCAGCTGCTTTGTTATTTTTATACGTCATAGCACATGCAAAGGGAGTCATTCCTTGCCTGTCACGTACATTTAGCTTAATATCTGGATGTGAAATCATAAGCTGAATGATAACATTATGTTGGTTGCTAATGGCAACATGGATTGGAGTTCTTCCTTCTGCATCCTAGAAGGCAACCAGGAAGTTTGTTATATGTAGATTCAGTAATACACAAATCCTTCCCTAATTCTGAAGAGTTGAAGAAACATATTAGTTTAGTTCTGTGACATACCCAGCTGCCTTTGGCTGAGACACCAAACAGTTGCAGTGGGAGCTCAAGTGTAAATAAAGCAAATTTGTTTCTCCAAATAGTTTGACCTAAATCCTGTACTATACAGCCATTCAAGTAGCTCAGAGTAACAGTTCCCATATAGTCAGATATTTTAAAGGCAGAGATGAGCATTCAAACTTAAGTCTAGCAAATTCAAATACGGTGTTTAATCACTTGTCTGTATCAAGCAGGAGTTCACAGCCATGGCTGCTTTATTACTATGTGTTCTGCCATTCATCTTGACGTAATCTTCCAATAGCATCAGGACCTGGACATGTTATCTGTCAAGCTTCTGTTTAAGGATTACTGTGTAATCAAGAATTAAATGCAACTCATACTTACATCATCTCAGTTTACTCTGTAACAGAAGACAAGAAGACACCTCCCAAACATACTCATGAAGAGCATTCTGGAGTTTTACACTATAGGTAATGTAATGATTAAATGCAGCAGAATACAGCCCTGCTCCTGACCTGAATTCACACTAGGGACCAAAGAACTGATTTCCAAGCATTACATTAAAAAAATAACTCTGCAAGAAGCTTTCTGCATCATTGTTTTTCTTAAAGTATAGTTTCATGAATTAACTCATCATATCAGCAGATAAACACTAGATCTTGTAACAAGGGACAGGAAAGAAAGTAGAACTGCAGCGAGTCGAGTCATCGCATTTGCTCAGCCATAACAGAAGGATGTCTTTTTCCTATCAGGCAAAATACACAGCTGAGAGGAAAGCTTGTTTTCACTACATTAGAGGCAAAGAATCAACTTCAAAGAAACCGTGCATAATTTCTCTACATACCTGAGCATTGACATTGGCACCAAACTCCAAAAGGCACTGGATCACCTCTTCTAGCCCCCAGCAGGCTGCCAAGTGTAGGGGTGTCTGTCCATCGTGAGCTTCCTCTTCTCCTTCTCCATTCGGGCCTGGCTTTCTGGGACTATTCACATCACAACCGCTAAAGCAAACACAATGCAGTCAATTATTAAGTTTAATCAAGATTTTAACTGTTCCAAACAAGGGTCAAAAACGTTTACAAGAGCTGATCCAGCAGCTGCTGACACATTCTACAACAGCACAAGTTCCTGGGTTTTAGTTTGACTCTTGTTGTCAAGATCATGATGTTAATACAGATAACAAAATGTGTCTTAAGATTAGTCAGACTTCTGTAAGTGCCATCCACCCACCAAAAGTCTAGTGAAGCACATACCTGTTACTGGCTCAAAATAGCATTCAATTAATTTATGCCAGGAAAATACATACACACACATTAGAAGGTTGGTATTTTAGAAAGGGGTCTGACCTGCGAATAAGAAAGCATGCTATTTGTTCACTGTTTTCATCAATAGCTCTATGAAGAAGAGTTTGTAAGCAGCCACTTGGTCCTGACCCCCAACATGTTGAATCACAGCCATGCCTAACCTGGAAGGAGAAGCACAGTGAGGCAGTGAAGTTTTTTTTTATGTCTCTGGCAGGCTCCTACTATTTGACTAATTCTTCCGCAGCATTATCCCTTGGCGGTATAATTTGAGATGCCTTACCTATTCTTGTGACAGTCACAGAGTTTCAGGAAGCTACTTTAATGTCTTCCTGACCGATATTTTATCATTCTACTATGTAATACTTCATTAGTTAGTGTTTACTAACAATTCAGATATTCACCCACATACTCTAAATAGACAGGTCTCAAGCTAGCTTGGCTAAGAGTAACCTCACTTTCAGCAACGACAAGCACCTACAGCAAGTCACGCAGCATCAGCAGACATTGCCTTTGAAGGTCTGGCCCCTTTACTTGCTTTCCTATACATTCAGCTAAACAGAGGTTTTTTTTTTTCCAGGAAGTGTATTTCTAATATTTGTGTCGTTCTACTACAGAACTACTTACTCAAGCAAGATGGCACTTAAATAAGACTTATTCCACTCCCCTTTACAAACTGTTTACAAGGTTTATACAGGAGTAGTTTCAGTGTTGACTCCATGATGATTCTTATCCAATACCAGCAGAAATGGTCAAGTACAGTTACAAGATTTTTTTCTCAGGTCATCAGCACAGCTTTTAAATAGATGTCTATCAAACGATAACTCTGGGTATCAGAGACAAAGCTTTCAAGTAGCTTCCTTATGAAGGAGACACATGGAAGTCTACTTGTACCTCCTAAGTAGTCTCCTGCTGGATCACCTATGCCTGGAAGTAGAGTTCTAAGAGTAAATATAAGCTTTTAAAGGCCTTCTTGGTGGAATTTTAAGATGTAATAAAAACCAGCACATATTTTAAAGCGTACATATGAATGTTCAGTTCTATTCAGGAAGCTGATCATTACACAAGTCTGGTATGCTACAGACTGATGTCTTTAGTAGATCCTTACTCTTCCCAGGACCAGGAATTCAGAGAGCACATTATGTATTTTTATTACAGTGGCTGCAAGATATTTGGCTATGAAGACTACAGTGTTTATAAAAGATTTCCCCAGAAAAAGGAACTTCTGGTGAAGAAAGACCTCTAGAAATTAGATAGTGGTACAGGACTACTCTGTTCTTTTCATGCACTGAGCTTGTTTTTGCTGACAAGTCCTCTCTGTTGATAGAAAGATGCATAAGAGTGAGACCAAATTAAGTCAACCAATAGTCTTACCAGAGTTGATGCAATATCTTCCAGGTTATTTTCTAAGGCAAGCCATAAAGGAGGATTTCCTTTCTCATCTGGCACAGACATGTCTGCTCCCCTGGTACAAATAGCATCAACCACAAGAGGGAGCTGGTTTTTTATAGCTAGCTGTAAGGCAGTCTCTCCATCCTGAGTTCTGTAACAGGTACAGTTTGACATGTGTTACTACTGCATTATAAAGCTGGGCCTCATGTTACAGCAAATTCTTGGCTTTGCCAATAAACATTATCTCACGTGTGTATTTTTGCTGTGGTAAGACCATATCTCTACAGTCAAGCAAACACACCATGTTAGCTTTTCAACACAGCTATGTAGTTGACCTTTCTCTCTCCCCCTCCCTTTAGTAGCAAGTGATTGATTTCTAAAGTTTGAAAAGCATGTTAGCGTTCTTAGCTCAGAGACACTGACATTTGCTTAAGTGCAGCCCCTGTTTGAAAAGAGTTCCTTCAGAGCAAGCCTACCACCACAGAAGCAAACAGCTTTGTCTGCAGTGGTAAGACTTCAAGCAACAGTCAGAAACACCAACTGTTAAAAAATGCAGTTAGAACAGCAGCACTAGGCAGTCTGTACCCATGACATTCATTACAGCATAGCTTGCCAAATTTCAAAGACAGCCTGTCAGTCATGTAAGCAGATAAATGTTTTGTTAAGTCTAATATCAACTTCTCTAAGAAATACTCAGGAGGCAAGTTCCATCAGAATCTTGTTGCTGGAGCTACAGCTAATTAGTTTAGATGACAGAAAACATGCAGCTCTAACAAGCCAGCAAATAGATCAGACTATAGAAGCCCAATACCATGTCTCTAGGACCTGAGCCTGTTACAGAGGATTCTGTTCTACCTAGAACTAAGTGCAGACGCAAGAGGAGGTACTGACCAATGGAGCTATATATAGGTCCATTGGTCCTCAGCCATAACTAGTGCCATAAAAAAAGCACCAAACATGTAACTATGCACAAATCATGATTTGAAACCAACTTCAAGCCATTATATAAAGGCAGTCATCACTCTCTGCTCTGCAATACATATCCAGTTGAGTGTTGTATCAGTTAAGATCTTACCTGACATTTATATCTGCCTGATGTTCCAGCAAAAAGAGTGCACTCTTACTGTCTCGTCTCTGTATTGCCATATGTAGTAAAGTCTGTCCATCTGACATCGTGTCATTGATGGACGCCCCAGATCCAAGCAGCTGAGCTGCTATTGTGTGCATGCCTAAAGAGGTGAAGTTCATTAGTATTTTACCTTCGATTCTATAGAAGAGACACTGCAGATCAATAAATAAAGCTTCAAGCTTTCAATTTTCAGTAATTACAGTAAGAAATACACTGAATCAATGCTAGAGCCTAATAAAATTTACATGAGCTAAACCAACTCATGACTCTACCCAGCTTGAATATTCATTTACAGACTTACTGAATATTGATTACTGAGTCCTTTTGGTCTTGCTTGAAGACACAAGATATGGTGTGGCATACAGCACATCTTTCCCATTAATTCTGCCAACTTAAATGTAGTAGTCTTCCTTAACCATACCTAGCCTAATTCTTCATATCACTTTTTTGTCCAAACATTAACTTTGGTATTAAATTCATAAGCTATTCTCTTGAATATTGATGTATTAGATGTTTAGTTTAGTTCCTCCTCTATCTCAGAAGCAGATAAGGGCAATGGTAGAGAGAAAGCTACATCTTAGTTTCCTTTCACTGGAAAGTGAAAAGCCTGGACAGTAAGGATGTTTGTCATATACAGATGACACCTAGCACTCCCGTACAGAGCAGCATCACTAAGCATTCTGCCTCATCTCTTAGGTTCAGAGTGAGTGAGTAGTCATCCCCCATACAGTTGCTGTTTCCAGCTCATTAGGACCAGACTGAAATCGATTCAGTAGTGACCACACCACCTTTCTTTTGACCATGTCTTGATACCGTTCAAATGTCACTTGGCTGCAAACAAAAATATCTAGTTTTTCCCCAAACCATTCCCCTTCACATTTCAGACAAGAAAGCATCTTCTGAATCAGTGTTCCAAGTTCCATTCCCCTTAATAGCTACTTAAGGTAGTTCATCTTCCCTTTGTAAAGTCAGCATTACTGTATTAAACAGTGTCTACAACAGAGTTAACCATAAACAGACAATACAGCGATCTGATCTGAAAACTACCAGGGAGTTCACAGGGGGACAGTTCCACAGAACTGCAATACAGTTGTGGGCAAGAGGCTCCAGGCTACCTGCTAGTCAACACGGGAAGCTGTAGGGCTAGAAACCTATCAGTAAGTCAGATATGAACATTCAGTCTTTTAAGCTGAAGAGTCATCTAAAGCTCTCCTTGATACCTTCACTAGCAGCACAAGCCAGGACATGAACGCACACCTGCTGTTTCATCTTAAAGGGGAAAAAAATAATCTTATCCACATCACAGCTTCCATATCTTTGTAAATTCTCAGCTTGTTTTGAAGACACATACCTGTCCAAAGAGCCAATCCCAGCACAGTCTGATCTCTCGAGTCCTTTAGACTGAAGTCAGGAATAATTTGCAAGTTGTTGGTAGCATGAAGAGCATTAGCTACAAAAAGCATAAGGAATTATAGCATTCTTGTACTTAACCTGCAGTTGCATACTGAAAGCTGCAGGAGTAGCAATGTCATATTTTGAAGTAGGCTGTTCCTTTAGCAGTCAGCCTGAAAGATCTAAGCAAGACACCTTCAGTTTCCCAGATGTGATACTACTTAGAATTCAGGTAGTACTGACACTACTGCCTAATCTTAATACTTACACTAAAAAACATTCGACCTTCTAGCCAGGAGGCTTAACCTGCCTCCTTTCTACCTCCATTTCCAAATACCATGGCATATACAAAGCTCTGAGAATGAAGAGTGGAGGCTGTACTGCAAGATGGTGGCAGCATCCCTCCTTCTCAGCTCCCTGGGATGGAGGATATTCTCCCCAATTCATCTACTTCCTTCTAAATCCCACTTATGGTAGGAGACAAAACAGGCCTTGCTTCAGCTGTCAAGCCCCCTTCCTGCTGCTAGAAAGAAGCTGAACCAGTAGCATTTAATAAACTGTCATCTGCTCATATTTCAGTACTCAGGTCTCAACTCTACTATAATACTAGCGTTACTCTGCACAAAATCCTCTTACTGAAAGAGCTGAAGATGGCAGAAGTCTCACCACAGAAAGATGACTTTATCCTTATCTGATTCCAGCATTTACCTGAACCAAATGCTTTGACAGGGAGAGAAAAGGGATCTCAGGTGTACAGCTAGAATACAACCTGGGGCTAAGTGTTCACATCCATTATCTACAGTGGAGAATTTATAAAGATTCATGGGTAAATTAATTTTCTAGTCTTAACAAGTAGATGATTTGAATTTAAGACTATGTGTAGCCAGTCTTAATTGCTCTACTTAAATGTTTACAGGAAGACATGCTTTACTAGTAGTTTGTCAAAACACAGTTTAGATGCCATCTTGACACAATAATCCACTACAGCATCACCATAGTCTGAACCAGAAAAAAACCTACCTTTTTGTTCCAGGATGACTGACACCACATCTGGATGATTGTGAGCAATAGCCATGTGAAGGGGAGTTTGCAGATGAACGTGCTCTGCTGTTGGAGAAGATGCATCCTTCTGACCAAGCACTGCTTCTGCCGTCTGGATGTTTGGATTGGCTCCTTGTTGCAGAAGTTCTGCTGTCAGGTTTGCTAGGCCATGCCTACAGGCTGTATGCAGTGGTGTTTCTCCCTTTAATATACAGGGTACTAGGTTAACAGCTTGAGACATGGAAAAGCTTTTAAACTACTATGCCCACAAGAATTAGTGTGACGAGCTTAACTCCTAGTGGCCAAAGCTCCTCAGGATTTTCAAACTACCTCAGTTAGCCTTTATTAAGGACTTTATTACAACAGGCACTGAGGGAAGTGTTAAAAGCATGTTAACATTTGGTGATGCTGCAAGAACAGTGCCACAAGAATGCAACAGTTGTCTGATCACTAGTAAATATCTTGAAAAGATGCAAAAGGCTTAGCAAGGGTTTCAACTTACTTTAAGCTATGGTTAGCAATGAGAGATCTCTGCTTTCTTATTTCTGAAGATAAATAGGGAAACTTTCAGATTAGAGTCTAAGTTTCTGCTTTTACCCATTTGTTTTGGTGGTTGACTTTTGCTCCATGAGTTGCTAGGAAGAGCGAAGCTGCCTCATTTCCTGCACCAGCTGCCCTCTGAAGCAAGCAGTTCCCTAAAGAAAAACCATGAACACTGTTAGAGTGGTATTCCAATCACACTTAGATACTAATAAGTGTGCTAGAACCTTCCCCACTACCTTACAACATTAAAATTCGAAGCCAACGAGGAAAATCCTACCTACTAGTAGACCCCTTGCAAGACCAGCCTGTCGTGTGCACTATCATTTAGCAATTACACATTTTGAAACTGTAAAGAGGATATTAGGGCCTGGCAAAGAGTCCAGATTTTCCGCCACTTCCTGCAAGTCAAGCTCAGCTTGGGACTGTCAGTGTTCCAGCTCTGGGTAAAGCTATTACCACCTACGCTTTATTATGCAGCACATGCTGTCGAAACCTCATTCAGTTCCTCAGAGTACAGTTACCATTAAGCAATTAACTTACAAGCCTTCCACCTACACAGAAATACAAACCTCTGTTTTACCTGTTACTGTGTCTGGAGCATCTGTATTGCTGCCTCGTTGGATCAACCTTGCTGCAAAACTGTTCTCATCAAATGAGGTTCCATTTACAACAGGGGCATCCTCAAAAGGGTTTACAGACTGATCAGATGATACAGTGATATACTGAACTGCAAGCCACAGAGCTGTGCTTCCTTCATGATCCTTCAGCTCCAAGTCTAGCCTAAAAATAAGAATTAATGTTCCCCAATTTATACTTCAGAAAGCGGTTTGCCAATGCAGCTTGAGTTTCCAGTGTCCGAACAGCTCTACTAGTCTCTCTAATACCTCACTGACAACTTTTGCTTGCCAAGAAGCCTACTATAGCTCCAGTTACTTCAGAGAATTTGTGAATACTCTGAAACAAGCAAGACACCTTTTAGTGACTACTACATTTAAGCTCATTGCTCCGAGGATAAGCACAGCCCTGGCAGATTACTAAATGTAACAGCAGCAAATCCTCTTCTATTTGAGTAAACTGTGGACAAGAACTGCAAATTCAACTACAAAGAAACTGAATCAAATGAAGTATTCTGCTTCATCACCTGAAGTAGTCACCTGTACTAGCTTTAAGCAGAACCCAAGCTGAACTCTGGGATGTATTCAGACATTTTAAAAGTCTTATTACTCCTTTTAGCTCCACTATAAATGAAGTTATTGCTATATTATTTCACCTAGCCATCTTTGGAAAACATGTAGTTTGATTCCTCTTTACAGTAGGGCAAAAACTTACTCGGCCTCTGGCGTTGTTCTAGCATCTTAAGTTATGCAAAGCCTTTACACTTTTGCATCCCAAGCCTACTACTAGCCTTATAATAAGGCAAAAAGGCATAGAAGAGTTGTTAAACAAGTTTCCCTATCTTCACTGTACAAGGTAACCTCAGTGTATTTTACATTTAAGTGAGACTTACTGTTTGCAGTGGAGAAGCTGACTGAATACAGGTTCATTCCTGACCACAATTGACACATGTAATGGGGTCCTGTAATTGGAGCAAAGTACAGTTACATTAGTACTAAGTGAGCTGCTTAAGATTTTGTTCATGGTCACCAACATGCCCCTACAAATTTATGGAGCTAACTTTTGTTTCTGCTTTCAGAAGGGCACAAGCACATCTTCAAAAAAAGAGCAATCTACCCTTTTAGTGGGCATGATTCCAATTAATTTAGTAGTAAGCAACTCTACACTAATGTAAGAGCTAGCCTTCAAGGAAAAAGTACAAGAGCTTGACCTATCAGAACCGATTAGCCGATATACTCTAAGGCTTCCACATTATTTTATGTACTTGCCTGTCAGCCCATCCTAACCCGTAAAGCCTTTTACAGGCCCTACACTTCAGATACTGGCTCTCTGAGATAATTTCAGTTTCACGGACAGCTTCAAAGAGGGGTACATTTCAGGAATACTATCTGTCATCTTACTTGGCTTACTTTACTGTTCAGAGAGTCAATAAAGGCAAAGTAATTGTATGTCGTGTTCTAACACAATCAACTGACTCCAGCTTTCTATAGCTGGGCTACATTTAATTGGTCATGACAAGGTACCATTCAGCCTGCACAGCTTTCTGCTCCGAGTGCTACCCACTGGTCTCAAATTGGATTAATGGATACACCTTTCCTGCTTCCAGTATCACCTATGCTTTGCTGACAGACCTGAGCAGGTTCTTCGCAAGCTGCATCTAACCGCTACAGTATTATCTGTTAAACTGGTAGCAGACTTGACTTTACCCAGTATTTACCTTCCTTTGTTGTCTTGCATATTTGGATTGGCTCCTGCCTGTAAGAGGGACTCTGCTATTTGAGCCATCTCTGCCATGACATCTGGCAAATGCTTCTTGGGGCTGTATGACGCCACAAGGTGCAGTGGAGTCTCCTGGTCTCCCAATGTAGCAGCATTCACACGGGCACCATTTTTAATGAGAAAGTTTGCAGCAAATTTATCTCCTTTTGTGACACAAAACAAGGTTATTTATTGATATATACTTTATATAACCTATATACTTAGTCCAGAAAATGGATACATGTGATTTCCCTCCATACCATACAATCACTCCAATACAAGTGTCTGCTCTTAGAATGGCTTAGAAATAGGTAACTTCAAATACACTTCACTGCAAAGTCAGGATTAAAAATATTTCATAACAAGCCCTTGGAAAAAGTGTTTCGTCCGGAGGTTACATGTGGCAAGTTCACACACTAGTTTACTTGTTACACTGACACTGAGTTTGCTAGTTCTTCTATCAAGATAAATCCATTGATGCTTTAACAAAAAATTAGACAAACTGTGAGACTAAACATACACGTAGTTTTTGAACAAAAGGTACTACTCCAGGGCAGTCAAAAGTGTGTAGTTGAAGTTAGTCTTCATCTGTTCAGTCTTGCTACATAAACAAGCAATAACACAGACTTTGCTCTTGAAAGTTTAGGCCCCGTTATACATAGGGTAAGGGCTTCAGCTGTTAGGACCCACCATGCATGGCATTGCTCAGAACTGCCTCTTGAGAGCTTCTCACGAGTCAGAGCCTAGGCCCACTTCAGTACATGAAACCTTGGACTTGAAACACCAAGATGCAGAGAGCAACTTCAGAATAATACTAATTCCCCTTAGTCCAAATACTACTTTGAATAGACATATTTACAAGTTGCTTGTCCTGAATGCAAGACTGGAGAACAAAGACGACTGTTTGCCTGTTTAAGCAATGTAGATTGTTGCAGTATCTCTGCCAGCAGAAACCAAAAATTCCATTTTCTGATTTCCGTATCTGACATTCCCCCACTCTCGAGTGATCATAAGAAATAAGAATCATGTGGCAAGTTCAGAATTTGCTTTAGCACCATTTCCGGAACATGTGATTGTTAACAGTGATTAATTCACTGACGCTTTGGTTACTGAAAAGCAAGCATTCATTCTCAGAGCTCTAGCTCAGACTGAAAGCAGACATTAGAACTAGAGGACAAATGCTAGTATTAAGTATGAAGAGCAGCTTGCTGCAATCTTTCTAATGCTCTATAGGGCTGCAGCCATCACAACACTGACCTATGCCTAGAAGGTCTCCTACTCCTGCTGCTGACGTTTCATTCACAGGATCAGACACCAGCATTACCCTGTTTAGATATATAGGAGATTAAAGGAAGAAGTCGGGAGCTGTATTTTGAGCTCATAGATCTTAAACTCCTATTAAGAGTCCAAAAGAGCTTGGTGTTAAAAATAAACTCATGTTTTTAATTTGTAACACTACAATACCCATGAGGTCCAGTCACAGGTGAAGCTCCTGTTGTGCCTGGCTTTCTGGAACAGACAGGGCTGCCCAAGGTAGCATTGCAGGCAACTAGTAACACAAGGTGTTCACTACAGATTTTTACCAGCCTTTGGCCACAGGCCAAGATGCTGCTGCTCCAAAACCTTCATATTAATGTGGCCATGGCAACCAGGTCCCACTGTGCTCCAGTTCTCATAAGATGCATTTTCCACTCTAAGGTGGAGAACAGCTCAAAATAATCATGTAGTTGTATTTGGACTCCACTCTGATAACTCTGCTGCTCTTCACCGGAGCTCTGAAGATATTCAGACTGAGTAGAAGCACCTCCAGCTGCTCCTCATCTTCTGCCAGTCAGTTTTTCCTCCCCTAAAACTGCTGTGCAGTAGCAAGGACCCTTGCTGTTAACCACAATCACAAAGCAGCATATGCTGCCTTTAAACCCAGGTCTAGAAAAAGGCTTAATTTTTATTTGTGAATAGGCTGTCATGCTTAATTCAACTATATGTCAGAAAGACATTGTGTTGTCAAATTTGAATATTCTCAGTATCTCCCTACATTTCTTCCTTTAGCAGACAATACTTCACTAGATTGCTTCTGGATGTCATTAGTACAAGTTCCGTTCACCAGCCAGCAGGTTAGCTTTCAAATCCCAAATAAGAGCTTGCTTGTTTAAGTTTGAAAAAAAAGAAATAGGACAAAGTTCATCCTCAACTACAATTTTGTAGCTGAATTGTCAGCTACAAAGTGACACAGGAATAGACTTTGGAACATATATTCCACACTAGGAACAACTGCAAGTTAACAAGGTTTCATATCCTATTTGCTTACCTCTTTGGATGGCTTTATGTAATAGACTCCAGCCTTTCTTGTCTGCCCTATCTACGTCAGCCTTGTAGTTGACCAGTGTAGTTGCAATACTCTCCAACCTTTGGGCGAGGGCTAGGTCCAAAGCAAGATCTCCATTGTGATCCAATTCATTGAGCTTCCCAGGAAGCTACAACACAAATCCAGTCAACTGACGTTAGTCAGAGGTATGCTCACCAGCCCAACATAGTATTCTAACAGCCCGTTCCAACTACCATAATGCTAGACCTTCAGATCTAATGCAAAATGCTAGTGTTGCATTTAGGTAAGTGAATCTTACACAGGAAAACAATCAGCAGACTAGCATCACCTCATGCGAGTCTACCCAGAAGGCTGTTCAATGAGAAAACAGGAGTTCTCTTTGCAAATCCTGTTTAACTCACAGGAAGCAAGACTAATACACTCTTAAAAGATGTTACCTATATAGGCATATTCAACATAGTACTAGGAATAATTACTCAATTATTCCTTTAAGATACCTGAAACCTCAATTGGATTAGCACTTAAGGGTGCTAAATCCTGCTACAGTCCCAGCTCCCAATTAGGATCCGAGGCATCTTAAAGGACTAATTAAGGATTCTTGATAATTAATACTTGAATAATTCTTCCTTCCCCCTTGTTGGGGGACAATTTATTTGCTAGTTTTTTTTACAGTGTTCATCCAAACAGAACAAATAACTATTACTTCAAACATGCAATAGAAGAGGAAAAGTCTTCATTCAACGAAATGATGCTTACTAAACTGTCATGAAGTGGCAAAGTTGACCATTATACCATTCAGCTTTAATCGTGCACAGCAGTATCAGTTCTTAGATTTTATTAGACATAATCTGTTGTATATAAGATGTTTTAAAAGTGTTATGAATCGCTTTTTAATTATGTTTTTATGGAGCCTTTACTGCCAGACCTACATACATAGAAGTAGCTATGGCAAAGATAAACATCCAAATAAGAATCAGTGAAAAAAAAAAAATTCAATAACAAGGTTCAAACTCATAGTTAGAATCTAGTCATTTGAAACACCAAATTTTAGAAGATTGATCAAGTCATTCTTACTATACCTGTGAATCCATTTCAATAAGATACAAAAAGACTACATCTTCTCTCTCAACTTTAATAGCCTTATGCAAAGGATATTCTGTCTTTGACTTGAACATTTTATATAGTAACTGAGCACTCATGCTACTGAAGTCTTCTTTACGCAAGTCATCCTAGAAGCAATGAAGAAAAGAGTAAGCAATACTGTTTTATTTATAAACAAGGCATTGCAGAATGTAATTATGAAGTTCACAAAACAGGTTCAGTGAAAAGCTCCATGTTGATAACATCGTAACAAGCAGGAACAATCCAAGATAGCCTTTTAAGACTAGGAAGAAACACTCAGGAAGTTTTACATCTTACATTTTAGTTTCAAGGTCAGTTAGTGAAATTTTTGTTCCCTTTTGTCTACAGACATGGAAAACTAGCATTTTACCAGGCATTAAACATATAGTCTCTAAACTAGTTGTCCATATGGACTTAAATCACAGATTAGAGTTCTCTGACAAAGGCCTACATCTATTGGAGACTGACAACTCCATAGAACTTTGAAAAACTCTGAATAAAAGTAAACAGAAACCTAGGAGAATAAACACTTTAGGCTTGAGTTAGTGTTCATCTGACTACGCAGAAAGAACCTAATTTCCAGGGAGAATACAGTGTCAAAAGTTAGGAACCATAAGCAGGAAAGAGTTAAAAAGGCTGACCTGCAGGTTCACATACAAGAATCTTTTTATATATTCACAGATCAAAGCACTCCCCTCTGCTTTAACATTAGACAAAGAAAAATCCACATATGGATGATGCTTTTTGGATTTAGAATAATCTAAATCCTCACAGACTAGTCTGCTATCGACAAGTCTTAGTTTAAAGGCTAATCCATTACTTAGTTAACCAAACTTTCCTCAGAATAACAGATCAGAGCAAGTGAAACTTCCAAGTTGGTTACAAGACTCCTTGCTGCTGCCTCCATTAGAGAAGATAAACTCCTCCCTGGTTTCCAGGGATTATTTTTAGAAGTAAAAGCAGGCCTCAGATTTGCAAGATGTATAGACAGAGACCAACTATGGATGAACTTCTAAACAATTTCAGAGTCCAGATTTAATAAGCAACCCTCTTCCTTACTAGAACACGGTCCCTTTGGATTGGCTCATGTTTAGGAAAGCAAGATGCTTTTTAGTGAAGTATTCCCAATGAACAGAACAACTCTTCAGGCTATAAGTTAATTCCCCCCAGTCGAGATATTCACACCAAGATAGACAACAGACATAATGTCTAAAGACAAAAAAAAAAAATCTTAGAGATGAAGACATTTAATGTGCTTTGTTTTAAACATATGATTATGAATTAGTACTCTAGAGAATACCAAATAACACAATGTCAAAAACACACATTATAAAGATAAACAAGACAGATGGGAAAGGAAAAGTCACTCCTGACTCAGAAGCAGCTCCTTCACTCACACTACGGGCAGGGCAGGCAGATCCAACAGCTTATCAACACTGTTCCTCCTTGTAAACACATAAGGGTCATCTTAACAGGTCACCTTAGTCATGGAAAGTTATCAGGAATCCATATAATCCCCATCCCAACTGGGTATGCTAGCATTTAAGCATTCAAGAGACACTCCTGAGGTTAGACAGTACAGTAAATTAAGCAAATTCTACTGATTAAGTTCGTATACTCTGCAAACATTTTTCCTCTTACTTCCTTCTGATAGTACTTACCCAGTGACTAGCAATTATCTCAGCACAGTAGTTCAGAAGAGTGCTAGCGTTCAGCTCCTCAGCAGTCTGATAGAAACGAATGCAGTTCCTGACATTAACTAGTGACATAACTCCTTTTTCACATCTGTCAAAATAGGAAAGACAGTGCTCAGTAATCGGGAAACAGCTTTACTGTAATCACTCTCCCAGGCTGTAACAGCGTCCTACATATTCCTCCTCCTAGATGCCAGAAGAAAATGGCTTGGCCTTGCTTTACTATAAGGCTAAGCAGTATAAACACACTTTAATCAGAAGCCCTGTAAGACAGTCTCTGTAAGAGCAGACTCCTGTTAGAGTCCATCTAAGCCAAGGTCCCATGATAGCACTACACACTGCAGGAGACTGCAAGTGGAAACAGACATCCTAGTTCTCCCAAGGGAGCAAACTGCAGTTCATTCACTGTTATGAAGTAGGGAAGATGTCTATCTTTACAAGTACTATAGTGATCACAAGCAGCTTTTGTGCCAAACCTAGAAAAAGGCATGCCAAATACAGCTACTTGTTTAATTAAGAGAAGGGATAAGCTTTAACAGCAATCCACCTAATCTTTACAGGTATGAAGCTTTTAGTTTGAGTTTATAGGAAGAAAATCCAAGGCCCTCAAAAAGATGATGAAGTTAAACATGTCAGTGATCTCCAAGCAGATATTAACACAAAAAAAATTGAAATACTTGTCTCGAGGTGTAGATAACTACGAAGCCATCTAATAATTCCTAGCAGCATACTGTACATGGACTTGTCACTAGACTACCATGACCAGACAACAACTGTGAAATGTTTAGGTAGTACAACATGAAGACAGTTTGAGGCTGGTACAAAGCTTGAGAGCAGTTTTAGCACTGGCCTTATAGATGACAACATCTTTAGTCAGAAGACCTGGCAGCAATTTAATTTGCTTCATGTTGAGTCACACTTAAATCATAGATTATGAGTGCCATGTACTACTACAGCCCCAAACACCCTTGGACAAAAGTTTATTGTATCAAAGGGTGCTTTATCTTTGACTAAATTCAAGGCTTCAAAGTTGTACAAAACTTGAAGAGGTTTCAATTCATACATTCAGGCTTCTCACTAACTCTGAATGGTTATTTAGAGCACTCTATACATTGAAGATAACAACCCAGCCCCTACTAGAATGATGTAATCATAATCTCCTCAAAATGGCCAAGCATTGTACTATTACATCAACCATCTTTATGAAGAAATGTTGCCACCAAGATGCACAGAACAGCTATTTAAGTTAAAAATTTTTCATGTGTGGTATTTTAATATGGCAAACTACTTGCCCTATGACTCTTCCTAGCATTCTCTTCAACAATTCCTCTCTTGCAACAATCCAGAACTTGTTCCTAATATCTCTACTCCTTCTTAATGTCAAATTAGGGTTATTAGTTTGACTGGGAGAGGAACTGGAAAGCAAACATAAAAGCTATGAGAAAAAGCGCTACAGGTTAACTGTAGTGCAAGGTTTCATTTCCTGTGATAAACTCAATGTTATGCTGCATTACCTTTGAAAAAAGCAAAGTTTTATCCAATTGCCAGCAGCTACCATCTTATTTCTGTTCAAACAAGGTTGAAGAGGTCAAGAAGATTCAGTGTATTTACCAAGACTCACCTCTCCCTAAGCAGCTGGAGCTGAAATTTGTTAGCTAGTTTCATGAGCTCTGTCAAGAAGATATCATCTTCTCTTAGCTCAAGTTCATCTGTGTAGATCCACCGCAGCATTGCCATGGTTACCTCTGGGTCAGCATCTGGTACAGGGAGCAACAGGGATTACTACAACACCCAGAACAATCGCCTATTCAAGCAGTTGCTATTCCTCTGACTGTTAAAGTCACAGCTATCATCAAGAAGAGTGCCTCACTGAAACTGTCCTGCTTTAGTTCAGTCAAAACGTCAGAAGAGAGGTAAAACTGCTCAGAAGATGAAACTAGTAACAACGTTGGCACCAAACAGGAAAACCTTTTTTCCACTGAACACTGTGCAGAATGCAGAGCCCTATAATGTATACCTGCTCCGCAAGGATTGCGTATTTAGGGGCCAGTGATGTCCCTTTACAGCCCTTGGTCCCTCATATATGGCTAAATCCACATCTACAGTTGACAAGCAAAAATCCCCTTTTCGATTTAAGAATCCTCCCTCTTTAATATTATAGTCACATGTTATGAACTGTTGTGTTCCAGTAAAGGTACCTGCACCTTGGTAATGACTACAAAGTACTTAAAACTGCTGGAGACCATTTCTAGGAAAGGTGAAAAAAAATCAGTTTAAGAAGCTGATTAGATTTCAGGTGTTTACAACACTGATCACAAGTCTGATGTTTTTACACAGGAAGAAAACTAGAAGCCTATACCACAGGACATGAGATAGACAAGCCTAAAGGCCAGGGACCTTTGTCAACTAGTCAGAAGTATAGTGACAATCCTACTTACATGGATGTAGATGAGAATTACTCCACAATGTAAGATCAGACCAATTACAACAAAAAATACCAATCATTTCAAAAAAGAACATTAGTCCCTTAACTTGTTTTGTTTGTTTTTAAAATGAAAACACACATGTTTAACACACTGAAATACTCATCCTAAAACATCTGCTATACATGGAGGGTTGCCCCAGATTTGCAGAGTATCAAACAGGATTTGGCAAAGCATGTAGACTGCCTCCTAAGAACAGGAGGTTTTAGTAAGGCAAGTATCTTTTGCTAGACTTGAAATAATGAGGAAACCTACTTGAGCTGTAATATCAGCTCTGCTTTGGCAGAGATAAGAGTTCATTTTCTCCCTCCCAACAAGAGAACCTGTGTTCATCTCTTTCTACTCTTCTTAAAAGAGTACTCGTCTTAAGAGGAAAAAATTCCGCATATTACATGAACTCTAAAAACACTCAGTTTTAAATACTGTCTGGATTCTGGCAATCTTAGCTTGCAAGTTCTTAAGAGAACCTCTTAAGAAAACCATGATAGTTTTTAGGGAACAGCTTGTTGTTCGCTACAGCTATTAAATAACCTATTCCTTATGCCATTTATCAAATTTCATAAAAAAATCAGTTTTATACAGGGGAAATTATCACTTACTAGCACTTATTTTAAGGACCATTCTATAACAGGAAGTGTTAGCATCATTAAACATGCAAGACTGCAGGTACATTTGAGATTCTCAGCCTAGCTTAAGTGTGGAGCTAGAAATGCTATGGACTGCCACTTGCAACAAAACTACAATTAACATAAGAGCTTTGTGGTAATAATATTTTGTTAACATAGCACTCAGTTTAAAAACTCCCTGGCATCTGTTTTCTTGTGGCTGCAGAAAAATCCATAAATCCTTTGGTAAGAGAGCCTGTGCTGTCTCACAAAACTAGCTTGCTGTGACTTGCTTCTTTCCAGTTTGTCTACACTTAGGATTCACAATAAGATTAAGTGCAGAAAGCGAAGCCAGTGCTTAATATTCAACATGCCAGCCAGAAAACCTGCTTAACTTCATGCCTGTTTTTATTGCTCACAAATTAATTGTATAAGACTCTTCCATACTGTTAACTACAGAAGAAAAGCCTGTCAAGAGGTTCAACCTGCACAAACACTGCCCAGTGTAAGTACATGCAAGGAACAGCTACAGTAGAACAAAACAGTCTTGTAGAAGACTGTTTTTCAGAAAACTTCTCTTCCTCACCTATTTTGCAAAGCTATCAAAGTGCCATACAAAATACTTTTTGATAACACATTGGATTTGAACTCATTTCACACACACGCTGTGTTAGCAAGCAGCAAGGTATTTCCATGACACACTTCAGAGAAATCAAGCACACTACCTCAAAAAGCCCTGTCCTTAGAAAGGAAGAAGTCAAGTTCCTCCACATAGATTTGTTTTTCATTATGGTTAGTTGACTCTAGAAAAGACAAACATGCCACCACTCTCAACCCCTGTTCACTAAAGAGAAAGAAGGTAAGTAATTGATTTAACTAGCACTAGCACCAAATTCACAAGTGAACTACCATGTTTCAGAGACAGAGCTCCATAATTAATGAATTAAATGCCACTTTCTGTGGACAATAGTAGTCCAAAAGGTATACAAGTGACCTCTTTCCAACAGGCCCCTTCATCAGCCCACCTAAAGACAAGCACCATATCACTAAGCAATGACTGACCTGACAGATCCAGCTCTTCTGTTGAGGCAAGGTTGGCAAGACTCCAAGAATCACTGCGGGCCGCCAAGACAAATTTGTGAGCACTGATGTGCTTGTCCCCAACCTTTATTTTCAGATCACTGATAAAGAGAAAAAAAACATATACATGTATAATGCAGATGTTCACTGTGCTTAGATAACACACAGATTCAGCATCTTCATAGTACCTATGTCCTGGTATCCACATGTAGATTCCAGTTGCTTGAGACATCAAAACACATTTAATTGGTTAAATAGAACATGACACCAAATAACACGATACTTATTTTTCTAGGGAGAAACACAATGAGTCATTAGTATTTAAAGTGGTTGGTTTGTTGGGGTTTTTTAATCATCTCAGAATAAACTACAAGGGAATTACTGCAGAAGATAGGAAAATCCAACAGTCTTGAGGTTAAATATTTATGTCACAGTGTCCATACTAATACTGTTATCTAAGCATCAATGGTTTCTGGCCAGACCAGTAAGAGAACAAATGATGTTTGACAGCAGTGTGAGTACAAGGCAGACTCCAAGAACGCCTCGTTCTCAGGAGACCAGCTGTCAGGAACACAGATTTCACCCTAACCCCTTTCTAACTACTAAGGATAACTTGGTATTAAAGTACCTGCCCTGTTTATTTTAAAGTCCCATAGCTTGCAAATGCTCTGACTCTGGAGGTGTACTTTCCAGACCATTTTCTAAATCAAGACACTGCTATAAGCTACGTTACAAAATACAGAGATGTTACTTAAAACTTTCACTGGGACTTGCTACCTTTCTTATTTTATGACTTGTAGGTCCTTTTAGACCACTATTCTATGCCTTTAAAACTCAAAAGCTGAACAGAAATAAAATGATCCAACTCTTCTGACATGCTATCTAACAGATCTTTTACCCAGCACGCTATAGTAAGTTCTTGTCAGGCACAGAGCCTTTTCTCAGGGAAGCTTATGAAGAGATGTTAGGGGAAGGAAACGTTAACCAAAACCATCTATTTTCCCCTTACATGACTGAATTCCTTTACTGTATTGGCATTGCCTTCAGTAACAGCAAAGAAATTGGTTAAATGTCACTGTAATCTAGGAACTAAATCAGTTAAGGGATCTGAAGTATTGAAGGTGATCCTTAATGTGCCTATGGAAAAGAAACCATTAAACCTAATTTTGTGTTGAGATTCAAAGATACAATATCACATATATCACTGTCTAAGACCTGTTATATCATACAACCAGACAACTCAATTTAATCAGGCTTCTTTACCCGCAACAGGAATACAGAACTGGTTTCAAGGACACACCCTTTCAAGAAAGGAGGGCTCTCCAGCTGGTAGAAGGTACATTGTGTAATTATTCCACCAACAAAGTATAGAACAGTTTCAAATTACTTTTGTTCCAAAGAAGCTTTGCTGTTTACAGTGAAAATCGACATTTAAGACAAATTTAAAGAAAACTGACTGTCTCAGAGATGAACTTCCACTTAGAGCTCTTAATTCAAGACTTGGACTCAGTATGCTACTTGATCTTAGCACACTCTTCCAACTGCAATTGGAACTAAGGACCCTGTTCATACCAGGCAGTAGAGAAAGAACTTTCCTTGCCTAAGACTAGTACCTAGTGCAGTCAATAAAGCCAAAGGTTCCTGTAATGTCCCTTTCCCCAAAGGGAGATTTCTTACCTGTACTGCTCCTGCTGATAGAGTTCAGCTACAATGGCAAGAAGTCGACTGATGAAGGTGTCACTGGCATTGTCTTGGTTAGCCTTGGCAGCCAGAAGATTGCATCTCCTTTCTGTATCAACCAGTTTCTTCTGCAGTTTTACATACTCCTGGCGGAGAAGCGTCAGGTGCTTTTCCAGCTTCGCCACCTCCTCTGCAGATGCACACAGTGTTACTACAAAGTTGAAACATGCACACCTTCATTTTGCATCTGAAGGTAACTTAACCCTACAAGCACATTATACATCTAGTTTAATCATAGAACACTCTGGTAAGTCTCTCCTCTTCCACACTACTCAAGCATCTCGGCCCCAGTATGAAACCTTTTCTTTGATATCATTGCTAGCCATAAACACATCAAAAAATCATCAGAACAGTGACAGAAGCCACTTACAAAGAAAGTTCCTGAATCCTGTCCAGTCAGTAATGCCACAAGCTTTCAAAAACCGTGGGAGTCCATGACTATGGGAATTATGGTAGGGTAGAGGACTAACTCTTCAGTTCTTACCCATTTTTTTCAGTTATGACGCTGTCTGACTTTACAGCTGAGGCATCAATCACAAGTGAGCATTAGAACAGTTCCTGACATAGCATGCCTACCTCCGAGTACATAACTGACCTGTTTAGAATTCCTCACCCTGTCAGCTACAAAACTCCTTAAGAAATGGTCAGAGTGAAAAACAGATTCTCTACAGAGTCTATGTTTTAAAGGTCAGTCAAAAAATCTATAAAACTCCTCTTGCTGCTGGCACACACACACTCCTCCATTGGAGGCACTGCACTGACAAGGCATCACTATGCAGTCGGGTCCATGGCGGCTATTTCAATCCAGGAGTAGCACAGCAATAGCACCCGGGAATCTGATCCCTGATCAAGTATTTCCATCCCATTGCAGAACTCGCTTTTCTACCACACTTAAATGGTCACTCCACAACTGAGCTCAATCCAGGCCACCTGGATGAAAAACCTCTACTTCACTGATGGAAGGAAACAACTGTACAGGTGCTTAAAAGCAGTCCAACTTATGAAAACTACTTATGGACTAGTTGCACAAACTATATGTAGCTATCAAGCATCACACTTAATTGATTATTTCCCCCCCGTCATTATTTTCCAAACATGGTACAAATCCAAAACCAGTCCTAAAGTGAGAGGGTGCAGGGAGGAGAAATTTGGAAGCTAACCAATGATCGTAAGTGGGAAAGTTCCTACAAGATTACTCCCTACCAGCCAGGAATTCATTATTCAACATTTTTTCTCAAATATTTACTAAACAGAAGTCGCTACTACAAACAATGAGAAACTGAGTTCTATTGACCAATGTTTTTTAGTTGCTTCTGTAGAAAAGTTCAACAGCATAGCTGACCTTGGCTTAGCTTCAACACAGGTCCCCAGGGCAGAGCATCCTTCTCTAGCTCAGCGGCAGATAGAATGCCTCATTTAATCTTTCCCCTATGGACTGCTGCAGCAAATGCTCCCCCATAAGTCTTTTAACTTAACAACTGCTGTAATGGATAAACAGAAGGTAATTTACCCTATTTTCTCCTCAGCTAATAGTACTTAAGCAGGTTTGGCAGTGTGCTTCCTTCAACAGCCTTTTATTTAGCTCCATCCTTTAAAAGTTAATAGATACCATCTCCTTTGGGATTCTTTCCTTATTCTATGACTTCAGAGTTGCACTACCAATACCACATCAACCCTCAAACAGGGTTTGAAATGCTGTTCTGGTCTGTCTTTCTATCTAAATGCAGTTTCAGCATTCCCAGAACTAGAAGGACACGTCTCTTGAGCAACGGCTGCTTCCTGACTGATTCATAAGGATTCCGTGTCAAGGGTGGCACAAAGCAAGCCCCACTGTTACAGCAGGGAGAGCAGAAGGCTGACGGGAGCCAAGCGTGATCACTGAAAGACACTTTGAGAACTGCGCCAAAAATTAGTCTGCGAACACCACCACTGTTCACACAGTGAGACTTTTAGATGCCACACAAATTCAAAGGCTAATAATAAGAAGTTGACTGATGAATCTCACAGCATATATTATCTTAAAGAAATACTGCATCTTCCAGTCAAGCAATGAGAGTGTGAAAGTGGGAACAAAGAATTGGTACCAGAAAGTAACATCTCAAATACTGCCATTTTGTCAAAGCCAGCTCACTGGCTCCAAATTACTCTGAAATGAAAATGCAGAAGTACCTTAAACCTGAAACAGCAGTACCTTAAGCTTTGTGCATAACCGACAATCAAGCTTGTTACTGCTGCTTCCAGGGCAATCCAAGACAATCACTAGTGGCCGTGAAAGTACCTCAGAAAACTGAAGCTTTGAGAAATCTTGTTTTCAGCTGGACAGCATATGCTTCCTGCAACCTCAGTGAGAGGGGATTGATAGGTATTTGCCTATTGTAACAATTGCAAGAGCTGGAAAATAAGAGTTTCTCTTATTCTACACAATACACACACCAGTTGCATAGTAGCTACTACTGCACACTTTCAGACAATATTTGATCTTACAGCACATTTCAAGTACACATTCAAGACAGTTCTCAATGTCCAGTTAATCAACATTCACTGCAAAAGAGTAAATCTTCAAGTTCTCCCTGTACACTGTTCATTTAAATAACTAGTAAGAGTTGCTTAAAATAAGAATTGCTTCAAAAGCAGAACCTGCTCAATCTCAGGCAGAAGCACCACCTCTCCTGGTTTACTATTTACAGTCCTCAACTTTGGAAGATCAGGGAGAAGTGTCATCACTTTTTAAAAATCAATGTAAGATGATCATTGTACCTTCAAGCTGGCAATCATTTTGGCAGAGCACATATTATTGCAAGTCCACATTATGTATGACTATTCACCTGACTATCTCCCAACTATAATGTACAATTACTGCATGCATACACACATCTAACAAAGATCCTTGCAGCAAGACACTGAAAGGACAGCCTTGCTGGAAGTAAGACTTACTGGTTTTCCAGTAAGTCTCTGGGTAAACATCAATCCATATGCATCAGTGAAGAGGATGCCTGGGTTCAGCAGAGAGGCATACATAAAACAACTCCTTTTCTGAGCCCATAGGCCAGGTATAAAGTTAACAGATGACTAGACAGAAGAATAAAAGCACTGTTAACAGCTTTCTAGCAGCTAGACTAACATCTCATGAATTGGCAGAAGTTTATGTTCCATATCAAACACTTTGAAGAGGATTTCAGAAAAGGCTACTGACACTTTCTTATAGGAGAAGGCATAAAAGTACTCAAGGGCGACGAGATAGCTGAATCCAAAGAGATAAGCAGGGAGGCCACAAGCAGTAGGGTGACAGATAGCACATACCAAAAACTAGAGGGAGGATCTAGCGGAACCCATTACACTGCCCATCCCATACATCAAAAGCAGTCACAGAAGCAACATAGATAAGCTTCTGTTTACTTATTAAGTGGAGCCGAGTGAAATATTTCAGAAAAATATATTATCTCCTTACCCGCCTCAAGCCAGGTCTTTCCATCCACTGCTCCACACTCTGCTCCCATCTATCTCCCCAAGGCTGAACAAGTTACTTCTTTCTTGTTCCTCCTCATTTTTGCATGCTTACTATCTTTACCCTGACAACCATCCCAAAATACTACAGCATACTTCCTGCTGCTCTAGACTCAAACATTAATTCAACAAAATTATTACCCATGTCTGGATGTAACCTAGTATCCTCCAGTACTGGTAGTACAGAACTCTCACAGAAACTACAAAAGCAAGCTCAGCTCTTGACTTTATAAACTGTGCAATCAATCTGTATCTAGTAATTGCAATAAATCTAACTCAGGACTTCTGTACAGAGAAGCAACACTTTCATAAGAAAAAGCACTCAGCTTCTGAGCAGATGACCAGTTTGAGAAGCTCCCTTCCTTAACAAGCCTTCACTTTTCAGCTGACTCTCCAATACTATCAGTTCTTAACTAGAAAAGTGGTTCTGCAGAGAGGTACTCTGAAGGGACAAAAGGAGCCCCTTCACCCAAATATCATAAAGAACTGTGTGGGGAGAGCTACAACTCCAGCTTATTACTCCTGTTCATGCAGGATTACCCATTGGTCATGTGCCTCCTTTAGCCAAAAGATCAGAGAATTACATGAATTAGGGAAGAATCTTTGAGAAGTACAGATGTCTGAAACAGGACTTGCACCACCTGCAGGTTCATTCTGCGGAGCGGGACCCTGAAACTAAGCCTCAGATCCTTGAGGGTCTCAGTGGGGAAAGTTTCACCACCTGAAAAGATCTTTGGCATCTAACACCCACCGGAACTGGGTCACCAAAGCTTAAAGACAAGCCTAAGATGCTGGTCAGCTAAGTATGAAACAGTGGTATTTCAGCACACAAGAAGTTAGGAGTTGCTCTGAGGATTTATTAAGCCAGCTTGACTGCAGCATCCTCTCAGCTGATGCATGCCAGAAGATCAGCATCTGCTACATCCTAGTTAATCTTCCACAAGTGGTTTTCAAATTCCACCACTGTCTGACAGTTGCACTTCCAAGAGTTGAAGGCTGTGCTTTTAAGAATGCAAGTTAGGGCCTTCATTTCCTTTGTAACTTGGGGCATTTTAGCTCAGTTTGCCGACTCAGTTTCCTCCAAGGAGGAAAAGAGGAAGCTTCTGTCTTGTAGAATGGAGCAGGACTGTAAAAAACATAATTTCTTTTTTTTTTTTTTTTCAAAGACCGTTACCTCAGTTAAATTACTTTTGAAATGGTGTAACTGACAGCAAAACCAAAAGCAGTCTAGGAGTTCTGCAGACCTCATCAGAGCCCGAATTTGACAAAGGGACTCCCAGCAGCAAGTGACCAGGAGGCTGCAGCACAGCCTCCCCCCGCCTCACTCCAAGAAATTCCGCCGCTCGCAGCGACTCGGCCCAACGGCGCCGGGCCCTCCTCCCCCCGCAGCCCCGGGACAGGCGGCATCACCCACCCACCTGACCCACCAACCGCGGGGAGCGGCTCGGCGGGGTGCCCCGGCGGCCTCCCCGCCACCCACAGCAGCGGGCAGCCGCGGCTCCCCCCGAAAACCCCCTCTCCCGAGAGGCACAGGCGCCCGCGCCAGGCCCGCCCTGCCCCCGGGGGTGCTACCCCGCGGCCCCGGGCCGGGCCATTCCACGCCATTTCACGTTCACCTCGGGACGGCCTGCCCCACCCGCCGAGGGCAGGGCCGAGCCAACCCCGCCGAGGGAAGCGGCAGGAGCCCCACACGGGTGCTGCCTCCGGAGAAGCCACCCCGGCCGGCGCCGCTCCCCGCGCACCCAGCGGCCGCGGCCCCGCCCGGCCCCTCTCCCGGGCTCCCCCCCTTACCTTCCGCCATCTTGGGTCCCGGGCCAGCCGCTCTCGCGAGAGCCGCCGCCCGCCCCGCCGCCCGAGCTCGGCGTTCTCGCGAGACTAGAGCCCCGCCCCGCCCCGCCCCGCGCCGCGGCGGGGGCAGCCCGGCCCTCAGCAGCCGGCGGGGCCCTCCCGCCTCGGCTCTGCGCCTCACAGCGCCGGCGGTTGGTTGCAACAGCTCGAGGGGGCTCCCTTTGCCCCCCCCGCCTCCCCCTGCCCGGGTGAACCCCCAGGTGTTGGCTCTGGAAGAGCGCGATGGCCGCGTTTGCAGCAGAACGCCGTCGGAGCCGGAGGGCTGGGAAGGAAAACGCCCCTTACCAGGGAAAAACGCGGCCGTGGCGTCACCTGCGGGTCCCCCGGAGCCGCCGGCGTGCGCTGCTTTTAGCCCGCTGCAAAAGCAACGCGTGCCCTTTCCTGCTCACCCGGTTCCCGTATGGCTAATGGAAGTGCCAGCGTGGGGTTGCAGTGGGATGGGGTGTCCAGCACGCAGCTGTTTGCTGGTGCCGTCCCGCCTTCGCTGCCGGCACTCGCTGCTTTTGTTTCAGTCAGCAGCCCCGGCAAGTGCATCTGTGCCCCGCGGGTAACAACTGTGGTTGAGAGTCGAGACACACAGCGACCGGGGAACAGCAACAAGCTCATTTTCTCAAGCCGTGTGTACAACGCAGGTGACCCTCGGTTGTTGTCAGTGCTCATGGTCTTTCCTGCCTAGATGCAACAGAAATACCAAAATACACTTACAAAACAGTTCTTTTATTTGCTTTAAAGAGCAAGTTTCAAATATTTGAGCAAATTATGCACAGTATTGTTTTACAGACATAATTTTCTCCGGACTTTGTCATTAAGTGATTTTTGAAGTTGCTCTGCCTCATGTTTTCCGTGCCTGCTAGATAAAACAGCAAAACCAGAATTAGGGCTAGATCTAGGACAGCCACAGACTATAGTTTCTGTGGGTCATAAAACACGACCTATCTAATTTTTCACAGCTCAATGACTGCTACACAGCTAACTTACACCACTGCTTTATGGGTGCTGTTGAATCTTGAGTAACTGTGAGGAAACAGTTACTACTGCCTGATCAGATTTGGTCTTAGTTGAATTTTTGAGTAACAACAGAGATCAGATTTCAAACTGAGGAATCTGCAATCTCATCTTTTGTTGATTTGCCTGGGCAGGAAGCTGTCTTATTACACCCTCTCTTTAAAACCCAAGCACCTTCCTTCTGGTATGGTTTGAAATCACTCGTGCACGCTTCTGAAGACGTGCAGAAATTATGAGACCTGTGGTGCTCGTGTTTGCACTGCGATGGCGCTGCACTGAGAGCAGTGCACCAGATGGTACAGACACAATAAAAGTCCATCCCCCCACTGGCCTACCAAAAAAAACAAATACTCTTATAATCACTTAAGAATTAATGCTCTCCATTTATTGATCGTCTAGTTTCAGTAAGCAATTTCTAGGCATCACAGCAGGAAAGAATTTTAGCACGGCAGCTGAACAGCCCTTCTAATTTTTACAGAGATCTTTTCTGATGCATAAGGGGCAGCATGGAGAAACATGAAAAAGGAATTAAGATGGCTGTACTACTTAGATATTTACTAAAATTCCATGCTTTGTTTTTCCTTTTTCCCCAGTGATGCAGTGTTATCTGGAAAACAGGCCACCACGTGCTGGGGGGAAAAACAGAACAAAAACTCATCCATAATTACAACCCTCCAGCAATCCAGAAAAAGTGTAACTGATGATCCAGCAAGCTGACATCCTACATAAACTACACTAGATACAAGAGCTTGATACAAGTGAAACTGAGTAAGAATGCTGGTTTACTCAATTGTTCAACAAATGCTCTAGTACTACTTGTACATACTGCATCTCTCCATTGGTGTTCCTACCTTGAGACTACACAGAAATTTCTGGTCACATCGGTAACCACCATAGGCAGATCCCTTTAATGTGTCAGGCAAGAACAAACAAAAAGCCAACTGTGATCACAGAAGAGTTAAATGGGCCATTTCTGTGCCTGCCAGAGGCTTTCTACAACCTGGACATTTGGCACCAGACCCTTGGCTGCCTCTTTCATTAAGCACTAGGCATTAGCCATACCTGCAGCTCATACCTCTTAACAGTATCCCACAGTAACACTCCTTCCTTTGGAATATTTGGGTCATGTGGAATATCGAACCATCTGGGTAAGCCAAACAGAAGTGGGTTTATATTTGAGTAATTCACAAAGAGGGGAACCAACACTGCTGTGGAATTAACAGTTCTTCCATACCACTGATGCAAGACTAACATTTCCAGGCCTACACCTTAAAAGAACGAACAAGCAGCTCTTCTAGAGAATAAATGAGAAAAAGAAAGCTTTAAACTATTTAGTGAAGTTTACAGATGAGTCAGTTGTGAACTGTATGTGTTACTATGGAATACAAACCGGAGAACACCATTGAACTTGCTGAAAGCAGCAAGTACCAATTACCTTGAATCGCTGCCAGCTCTTTAAATACACTGTGGCAAGGCAAAAGGGGGGGCAGCCTGTCAAGGAAAAAGTCCACTGCTAGATTTTGGAAGACAGGCTTGTTCCCTGTGTTTTGTTTATAGAAAGAAGGGCACCACACCACTGAAATTCTGCACAATCCCAACTCTTGGATAAGCAAAAAAGGGTAGTCAGCTGGTGGGCACGAAACCTCCTCCCAAGCAATTTTAGACAAGCATTCAAATGGGAACTAAAAATCATCTACTGTGGGCACCAATAGCTCTGAAGTGTTGCACACTACTGCCTGCCTATACTAAAAGCAATTTTAACTAATGATTTCTCAAAATAATTGGTCACCAAATACATAAACATAGATGTGTTTAACAGCCATGCTTACTTAAATCACCTGTAGAAGGAAGCAATACCTTTAGTTGTAAGTCATCTTATACTTACTAAATGGCTTTTTTGTCCCATATGGCTGTCATGCCACTAATAACTGTCACCACCTTCCACCCAGCCCACCCCACAAGAAACCTGTAATATATGCCTTTTAATATATGCATGTTGCACAGCAACCTGAAATGAAGTCAAGCCAGCCAGCAAATTAGTACTAAAGGCTTCTTACAGGATGACTCCTTAACTCTGGAACTCTTGATTTATTAGTGGGTTACTCTGTGCTGTTAAAAGCTGTAGTAAACCTACAACAGAGCAGACAACAGTCAAGTAGTTGGAAGTTCCTCTATAAAGTTTCTTTGGTAGAAAGGTATTTCAGGTAGGCTTGGAAAACTCTTGTTACCAGATGCTCCAAGATTAGTATTTGCTCAGTGGAAGGCCAAAGATGGTTACAATAGGAAGAAAGCTGTGTGTTTTGTTTGCTTTTTAATTATTGCAAGATGAAATACAGTATGACAGATTCAACAAATGTTTGCTGATGTTATGGTGTTGAAGATGTTCAGGTAAGTTGTGCTCCAACTGCAGTTACCCTTCCTATTTAGATACTCAAGACAGCCAGTTTGACACATTATTATTGGAAAAAATTATATTTTGGAAGAACTCACTACAGAAGGTGACAGAATTCCAAAAATCAAATTACATGAAAATATACATCGCAATTTTCTTTATACATTAGGTGAGGAAAACTCTGAAGTAGAAGGCAAAGAAGATGAAGGGCCACAGAATAGAGAAGAGGGAAAAGGAGGGAAACTATTTTTGATACCAAACCCAGAAGTTAGTCATTTGAAAGCCTACAGATGTGCATGCTTGAACTCAACCTTGAGAAAAAACAAGCCTCCCCCACACACACCCCACCCCACAAACAGGCAATGAGAAAGGCAAAAAAAAAAATAATTATAAATTCACCCATAAAAACAGCTCATTCCTATCTTGGACTAACTTAGTCAACTGAACTTCCAAATGAAAGCGCTCAAGTCCCTTGGAAGTTAAAAATCCAGCAGGCTGCTCAAGGGTGCTCCATGGCCAGTTTTATTGCTATACCCAATTCAAGAAGTATGTGCAATTGGGTTTAAAAAAGGGCTTGGGGGTGGGAAAAAGCACCTTTGAGACTACAAAGGTCATCATAAAAGAAGACACAAGTAATTAACAGCAAATCCTTTCAGGGTTTAATTAAGAAAATTTTAAGTTCTGATGGGGGAAATAAAAGGGAGCACATTTCCAAAAAAAAAAAAAAAAAAGATACTAAACTTTAATAAGCAAGAGATTTTAATTAAGCCTCAGTGGGTCAAAGGAAAATTAAAGAGGGGGGGAAACCAAACAAAAAAAAAAATAACTTTATCCTAATTGATTTTAGTTTGACATGCTTCACAAGTTGTTTTTTTTTTTTTTTTAAACTGCTAGGAAACAATGAACAGGGAGAGAAAAACCTGCTAAAATCTTTAGAATTTACACAATTCTATTCCTAACTACAGACAGCATTATTTGGTACAATGTGTATTTGTGGATGTACATGAACAGTATATATATTATCCGGATCATGTTGTGCTATGTACACATCTTTACAATTCTTCCTGAAGGTTAAAGCAGTTCATTAGATTTCAAAATGTGTAATCATCTTGTGTTGGCACTTGTTAGGCTCTTGTCAGCATTGATAACTGGCATGTTTTATTGCAGCCCAGTTCCAGCCAGTTTGCCAACTTGTAACAACAGAAGTCCAGCAATAGGTGGGTAGAGTGCAGGAAAAAAAACAGTGCCATGTTTCTCAATTGGAGACCTACAAAGAAATAACAAGTATTAAAATAAAACCCCTCACCATCCTCAATTGCTTTAAAGACGTTAAATAGTGTTTCAAGTTCAAGGCAGATAATCATTACTTGTTCTAGAACTTTACATACCTCTAAACAGAAGATGCATAAATCCAAAATCAACACCTGAGAAAGACTTGAGTTAGTTCAGCATACTGTGTATCCATGCTCAACTATCAGGCTCCTGGTACTCATGTTGCTTGTCAAGTGCATAGCATGTAAACATTTGATTATTCACACCTAGGGCTAAACACTTGTAGATTTATCATTGAAACTTCTGTGTATCGCCTACTGTGAATGATGGATGCTGCTTCAACAGCAAAGTGCAGTACAACATGGCACAGCAGTGCTTCATTAAGCAGTAACACCGCAGCTACCAAGTCAGTGTGCTCATTTGAAGCCAGCTATGTGGCCCCTTCTCATCCAATTCATTGCTCATCACTTACTTAGGAGGAGTCACCAAGACTTAGAAAAGCTTTTGCCTTCCAAAAAAACAACATAGCCAATTACTTAAATATTTGTCATGAGCATTGTTTCACTATGGCCAAGTTTAACATGGCAACAGAGCTGAGGTTAGTTAAGGATACTCTGGAGCATTTCTCACAGTTACTCCCTTTCTCTAAGGCAGAAAGAACTGTCAGCTGCATTACAATTCTTACTCTAGTTATAGGCAGTTGTACAAGACACTCGGTTCCTTTCCTTAGTCTTTTGATCAATATTAAGCATTTTTCATGCTTTCACTAATACTGGAGAAAGTTCCACTCAGTCAAAGCATTTCTGCAGAGAAAAGACACTGCAGGACTAGTTTATCACAGATGGAGCCTTCCCCCCACCTCCAACCCCCCCAGTTCTTACAAAAGTATAGGAAAGAAAATATCTCCTGTACAACCTTGGTGAAGAAAAACTAACGGGCAGGAGCATTTAGTAAGTTGTTCAGACAGTACAACCCCTTTAAGCTACATACAGTGCCGTATTTCTCCCTCCCCTCACCCCCAAGTTTTGTATGCAGAAGCTAACTAGTACATATGGTTTTGGGCTTCTCCAGCCAAGTGGGTCAGAGTAGTTTATTTGTCAAACCAACCATTACGGAAAAGGCAGCTTTGACATGAAACTCTGTTTTGCTTTGAAAAGCACAAGTGGGAAATTATTAGCTAGCTGAGGAAGTTTTTCACTGTCATACCAAGATTAAAGTGACCAAAGGCCAGGTATTTAAAGGCCACATTTTAATATAGAGCTTTCTACTTACTGTAAAAAAAAATTTAAAATAAAAGTCCCGTTAAAGCTAGGATGGGATTGTTCAAATTAGAGTAAGTATCTTGAGTCAGAAGCTCATTTTTAACAGGGTGGCATAAAGTATAAATATTGTGTCAGATACTCTCACGTTAAAACTTGTCCAGGCTCTCAGATATGCTACCGTTAAGTTCAAAAGCAGAATATAGCTCTTATTCTGAAGCTATTCCTAAGCTTTCCTCAGTAAAAAAAAGTTTTTTTGGCTGCTGAAGAAAACACCACCTTTCTTGATATTGATGGGTAATATCTCAACTTGATCCCTTCCAATATGCAAATAGGCTTTCTGTTAACATTCCCATAGGTACACCTGAAACAGTCCTTTCCAAATGGTTCCTAACAAACTCTGAAGACTTATTTAAAACCTACATGCAACATGCCACCAACATCTGCAGGGTAAACTCCATATATATATATATGGAGTTCATATATACTTATATATATATATATATATATATGAACTTGAGATAGCAAGACAGGATGCCTTTAAGATTCAAACAAGTGTTCTTCACTACAATGAACATGAAAGAATGATTACTCCCTTCCATTACAGTTCTAGTAACCCCTAAGCACTATTAATAAAGCAGGATGAATACTGATAAAGAGAACTTCAACTTCTGAACAGCATAAATGCAAGAGTACTAGAGAAGTTCCCCGGACTTGGCAAAAGGGGCTGTTACTGCACTTGAAAATTCTTTTAGTCTTTAGTATCACATACAGCCAAAGAACTCCACTGAGATCATGCAGCTGAGTAGAACAGTTTTGGGTTTTTTTGCTTTTGAGGAAAAAAAAAAAAAATTAGTTCAGCAACACTTAGGCAGGAAATCCTCAACTCAGGTAACTGACTGGTCTTTAGAAGGATACTTACCCTGAAAAAAGTGAAGCTACTAGCTGCTGAATAAGTGTCACTCAAAAGCAGTTTCTTGGCTTTTTCTTACACAGCGGGCAACTTTTCTTTTAAATTCTCCATTTCTGTCTTCTCTCCATTCTTTCTGTAATTGAATAGACAGCTTTCAGATGTCAGTCCTATAACAACGTACAAGTTCTAGGAAGACTCCTGGCGTTTATGTTTTCTGACCTTAGCCATCTAGTCAACACCTAAATTTGCCTATAATCATTGAGCTAGTCACTGAAAACCTATGATATTCAGGACTTCTGAAAGCTTGCTCAGAGTTTCCATGCATGCTGCTCACAAGACAGTGAGGACACAGCCTTTGCCCCTTGAATTTTAGGCATTCTCCAAGACTAACCTGGTGGCTACCAACATTTCACAATGTCTACCCTGAAATCTATTTACTTCAGCCTGCAAAGTAGCCACAAGCTCAAACTATAAACCACAAGCTACTGTTACAGGTTAGAGAAAAGGTCTTTAACTGCAGTGATGAAAGAAGGTACACAGCTACTATGGAGCCAGTAGTTATTCTGAGATTTCTAAGACAGTTTCAACTCCCTTTCAATCCAGACAGAACACTCCAGGATAGAAATACATAAGTCACAGTTTCCAGAGGAGGCACAGCAGTATCCTTAGAAAGAAAACACGTCCTAGTTAGATACAGCTGCAAGATACTGGCTCCACAAGAAAGACCTTAACAGAATACTCAGCACACTGATGGGGATGGTCTCTGTGACAGGTATCTGATTTCAGAACTGCATAGATGAAGAACAAAGATAAAGATGAACAGGAAGATAGGCAAGAGGTAAGTCCGAACCCCTAGGTGTGCACACCATGGTATCATGAAAGCCCACAGGAAAAAGTGAAGGCCAGTTTTAAGTTTTTTGCACCAGCCTCATGACAAGCTCAGATGAAAGCATAGGAGCATCATAAGATGTAACTGAGGTTGACGTGTTGGGTACTGCCTTACACTGGCAAGAAGTGGTAGGAAAATATAAAGAACCCCTTGTTTCATGAAATAAGTTTTACAGTTCTTGGGTTTTGATATAAGCAACATAATCTTACTGCAGGGGTTAGGGAAGGGGTTAAAAAGAGAAGCAACACACACACAGTTTTATCTGAAGCAACCCAGAAGCAACAACTCCTCACCCCCTAGTTGGAATAAAGTTTGTAGCACATCTCAGTGAGAAAAAACTAGAGTAACTGGCATATCCTACCATTCACCACCTCCAAGCTCACCTAGCCAGTTCGCATGTTAGAAAGCCTAGCATGTCTTATCTTTCCAGTGAAAGCACAAATAAGGCCACTAATTAATTTGCTTTTTCAGCAATTAATACAGCAAGCATTTGGTTCCTTGGATTGGGATATAGTACAGCTTACACAAGATGATTTAAGGCCAAGAAAAGCACTGAATTTGTGCCCTCCTAAGCTTCAGATTCTTAGTTTTGGTTTCTATCTTTTACATGTGTAGTTCTATGAAGCACGTGGTCAGAAATGAGTATCAAGCAAAGTTTCCAATTTGTCAGCAATCTCTCCAAAACTCTTATCTGAGGTCATGAACTGTTTTGCTTCTCTCAGTATCTATTTAAGCTCCAATCCCTCATTTTTCTCCCACTCCAAGACAGTACTCCAACATTTTGTCCACGAAGCATGAATATCCCCTGCTCCTATAATGCTGTGACCTGCCTGTAACACCTTATTCTCTAGACTCATTTAAAACTAGAAATTAATGAAAGCAAAATAAATTAATGAAAGCAAAGAAAAGTATCTTCGTAACTGCCAAATACTACTGCTGCAGTAAACCTGTACTTCGTAAACCCAAGTAGAAGACATCTTGATAGCAGCTCAGAATAAAGCACGAGCTGCTGATTCTTCACTACCCTGATGAGTATGTTCTGGTTAATATGAATAGGATGCAATCTACAACCCAGCAGGAGATGCTAAGCTGCTCAAGCAGCACATTAGGTTTAAAAGTTACTTAGAACATCTAATACCACAGTCAGAAAAATAATTCCTAGCATCCAATGTGATGCCTCAGTACTGTCTTCACAGTCAAATTTGGATTTAAGTTTTTGTTCTTTCAAGCTGGGCTAGAAAATGCTGTGTTTCCTTAAGACATTTTCAACCTTTACCCTAAGGTTTACCTAAACAAATTCATAGTTTTCATCTCTCTCCGAAGGAAAAAAAGGGGGGGGGGGAAATACAATTCCTGAAGTAGCTGGCAGAGTACGCAGCACGATACAGAAAGATTAAAAATCTTGTGATGCTAGGAAGGTGACAGGCATAGCTATAAGTGTAAGATTTCTCCAGTGTTAGGGCAGCTACATTCAACATACATGAGTTTGTAAACTGAGAAATTCTAATTGTACTTTTAGCATTTCATTAATAACTTGCTCCTTCCAATGCTCTCAGGTTTGCCAGCAGAAAATGTCCATGTGTCCTGGGGTATTTTTTTCCACCAGTAACATGATACAAGAAGGGGAGGTCCAACACTCAACATTAAAGGAGGGAATTCTTCTCTACAACTTTTTGTGTGCGTTTGGTTTTCTTCCCATTAAGTTTGTTCCATGTGAGACTATTCTCATGATGATTTCTCAGCAAAGCTCAACCACCTTTGGAAATACTAACAGCATAGTAGATCAAAGGCTTCAGGAAACTGAACTCCCACCCACTTGTGGAAGGTACAGCTATAGAGTAGTTAACACTCATCTAGAAAACTTTGCATCTTTTGATTACCATCTCCCTTTTCCCACTCCCACAGTTAAAAGACCTAGAACTTCTCTTTTGTGAGAGGACAGCACATATTAGTCACTGCGGAACTGCAATTCAAGAGTAATTCAAAGAAAAGTATGTTGGCATATCTCAGATGAATGGGGCCTGAAGTCTGTTCCCCTACTCACACATAGAACTGGGAATTTTCTCCCTCCCCACCACAAATAGTTATTAGTCTAATTGCTATTCTGCTATAAACGCAGCTCTTCGAGAGCTGATAGCTGTGTTTACACACCCACACAGAACAGGCCATGCTCCAGAATCACTATGCTGCATGAAACGCTTGCATCTCACTTATGACAGAACCCTTACTGCAGATTCACCCTGGTCTTTGACTATAAACCAGGCCAGTCTTCCTCACTCTTAGCCAGTCATTCTAGTCTGGGACAACTTCCAGAGCTGAAGGCCAGATGCCCAGTGAAGACATCAAGTGCGTTCTCTAAGCACAGACCTACAGTCAAACCTTCTGCTTTAATCCACGATCCAGGAAGACTGCTGTCGAGAGGTAGATGCAAAACGTCACAACAGAATTATACTGAGGGTTTCTCCCTCCATTCAAATCAATAAATCTGTTAACAGGCTATGTAATTTCCAAAACAAAAATTTTGGTGCATTATACTAACATACTAGGAACTAGAGAAGGTTCCAGAATACGTTAACTTCTGCAGCTAAATTTGATGGCCATTGTAACCACTATGCCACACAGCATTTTACAGCCAGCTTCCTCAAATTTTTTAAGACTAAAGGCGCTGAAGTTTATCCATTAAGTATCTCTGTGCACAAGTTATTTACTATAAATAAATGCATTATTGCATAGGAGAAATTAAACCACTGCCTATGAAGTCCAAACAGCATCTTTCCTTTGCAACCTGTAAAAAACTGCCAGGGCTAAGTAGTAATTCTGTTTCACAACACGACTGCTTTTCCTAACAAAAAGGTAGCCTTAGACTGCGATATAAAAGTTTCTTTCAAAAAGGTACTGTATTGTTTGTCAAGTTAGCAGCAAGACTCCATTGCAAGTTTAGGTTTCTACATTGAAGACAACTGGCAGACCAAAAAGAAAAATCTTACCGCTGCATCAACATTAGCAGGAGAATCACCATTGGGATCTGCCAGCATAGAAATAACACTAATCATTATAGTTTCCACTGTGTGAATGGGAAGCCAGCGTTCCTCAGGTTTTTCATAGCCATATTTGTCTTCTCCAGGCTCATGAAGAATTGAAATGCAGACATCGCCGTTCTTGTCAACTACAAAATAGAACAAGGCATATTTCAGTAATGAACAACATGCTGGCATTTCTTCAGGATAGTTATAGAACTGTTCTCTTCACTAACATGTTTTCAGACTAGCTGGAGTGAAGATTACTTCATAAAAAAAGGAAAGTAATTAACTATTACAAAACTCAGTCTGTAATAAATAGGGCTTGGAAGTCTGTTATTATGCCTGGACTTCTGGCAGAGGGCACATGGGGAGGAAAAACTTAATTCTAACATCATGCTGCAATTTTCAAGACTATTTAGATAGGCTTCCACTAAAGCTTTTTCTGTTAAGTTTAGCAAACTAGAGTGACTTTTTTCCACAGCAACAGCATCAGCTGGATGTTACTGCAGTATACTGGAATATCATTTAAGCTGCTGGAATTAGAAACTGCCTGACAAGTACTCTGATATTTCCAGAGCTGCAACTGACACAGCATCAAAATGTTCCCTCCATCCCTTCTGATGGGAGCACTGTGCTGGCCCCCCAGCTTCCAACAATTTCAATAATGACTTTAGAAACTGAAGAGCATTCCTTCTTCCCAGTAAAAATCTTCTTCCAGTTTATTTTACCTTCCCATCAATGTCCTGCAGTCCATAAGTAAATGAAACACTAGAAGGAGTCTTCTTTGGAGGGACTAAAAGATGCTGTTATTTCCTTTCATGCTTCACTGGAGGATAACCTTAGGCCTTCTACACTGAACTGCCAAGTCAGTAATACTAAGATGAAACACGTGAAGGTATAACAACAGGCAGCTATAGAAGTCAAGTTTCTCCTCAGACCAGAATTTCTCACTTAGGCGAAAGGAAAAAAAAAAGAAATCCCTGAACAGTTACCAAGAATTCAAGATGCTACTTTCAGTAGCTTCTGAAAATACTTTAGGAGCAGTCTCTCAGAGCAGCACTATTAAAAACTCTGCCATGGTTATTACTTCTTTATGAAGATGGCAAAGTAAATGCAGAGTTTCACATTTCTAACATGAACAGAAGTGTATCCATTTGTCTTCACCCCATTTCAGTTCTTAATTGCAAAAAGAAATTTAAACTTTGACATTTCTTACCATTTGGATGCCAGATTTCTGTGATGAATTTCATTTTTGGCGGCCTCAGTGGATAGTCTTTTGGAAAAGTAAGATGAGCCTTGAAAACACCACCTTCACTGGGGAATCAAAAATATCTTAGTAGAGTTTCTTGTAAGCTTAAACTGAAGATTGGAACTTATTGATATATCAAAAGCTCTAAGTTTACCCCTCACACAGCTTAACATGCTGCTGGTAATTAACAGTACCAACATTTCTGTATGCAACGTAAAGAGTTTCTAGATTGAGAAGATCCTTTCACAAGATACTGCCAGTTCTCCACCACTCTATCTTTTTTAGAATTATGATGTTCCAGAGGTGAAAAAAAAAAAAAGAAAAAAACCCCAACAAAACAACACACACACAAGAGCTTAAAAAAAAAAAAAAAAAAAAAAAAGCCAGAAAACCCCCAAAACTGCCAAGGAATTCACCATCTGAAATTATAACTTACATTTTTACTCCCAGTACATTTATTAACAGCCAAAAAAAAAAAAAAATACGGCCAATAACTTCCCTTCTCAAGTACAGCAGCCCAAATATGTTTTTATTTTCCTCCTTTAGAAACGTCAGTCCTAATTTCTTGGTATCAGTCTGCAGCAGTGAACCTCAGTGAAAAAGTTACAGAAAGCTTTATGCATCTACAGCATTACTTTGTAAAAAGGCTTCCAATACTACCTTTTCAACACTAAGTTAAAGGGACTCAGACATGACAGTGAGGCATTCTGCATTATGGTTACCCACTAAACAAAAACAATAATAAACAAGAGATACCTAGTTTTTATGTGGAGTTACAGGCCCATATTTAACTAAGGTAACAGTTTGTTGGCTTTTTTTTTTTTTTAAATAGCTAGGTTTCAATATCCAGGAATAGTCCCTTTTGAAAAAAATGTGAAGGCCTGTATTACATGGTAAGCCTTATAGATGGAATACTTTGCTAATATAAGTACTATAACATATGCCCTGTTACTGTCATTTCTTGTAACTGAACTTTGTAATAAAATTTGAAATTGCAAAGGCAGACATTAAAAAAACTGGAACATAACTTCCAAAAGAAGGTGGCACAAGATGTACAGTATGACAAGCTACTCCTCAGTAGCCACGCAGGCAAGAGATTCAGCATAGAAAAGACAAAGCTGTTCAGTGAATTTTTTTCCTCTGTATTTTTGAAGGAACAGGAGCCAAGATCCAAAGCCCCTAGGCTATTAAGAACACAAGTTTTACCACCACTAACCAAAGGGCAAAATTCTAGCAAGTGTCTCAAAAAAAACCCAAACCCAAAAAGCACTAGATCTAAGTGAACTTGTCTCTTAAAATAAAGCAGCTGAGGGAACCTGAACCCACAGCATTTAGTTCTCCCAAGTTTTAGAAAAGGCAGGCAGTTTCCAAAGAATTCTTATCCTGATAAGGGTAAGAATTCCAGAAACACTATTTTAACATCCATACTACTCAAGACAAAGGAGAATTAGATTACATTTGTTGATAGCCCCAAACCAGTTAAGTCCTTTCATTCAAAGTGGGAAAGTTCTTTCCATTTTTAAAGAAACAGATCCTAAATCCTACTAGGCTGTACAGCATCCCTTTGCCCCTCATCAACTACACATAAACACAGCTCTTTTAACTGAATACACATTAGAAACCAGTTAACCAAATACAGCTGTCCATTAAGGGAGATCAGTGCCATTTTTAGCAATATTCCTGATAAAGGGGTCTCTGCCAGTAGAGTCATGCACTGAGTCTAAAGTCTTTTTAAGTAAACTCAGAATAAATAAAGTGGGACCAGGAATGAAACTGAAGTTTGAAAATTTTGAACTGTCTGGTTGAACTATAATGTTCTACTACGATCATAAAACAGATCCGGAGAAATAGGATTCCATATAATACTATCCTGAAAAGCAGCAACTAGGGACTGGAACAAAAGAGAGCTTCTTATCTAAAAAGCCTCAAAAAGAGCTTAGCACCTTGTTGAAGAGGGGAAAAAAATGCTCTTGTAATTTTCAGCACATAAGAGGTTCAATTAGGAATTGTATTTCTTTACTGACAAGCTTTATAAAATGGTCATGAGAATATAATGAAGCCACTACAAGACTGTTCAGAAGAGGTCAACAGAAGTTGGAGAACTCATCTCCTGCAAGACTTGAGAATCACAATGTAGCGAGCTTGAGGAGAAGCAAACCAATTCAATTACTGTGCTTCAAGTACTTTTCAGAAGTGTGCAGACAGAGGTACACAACTTCATGTTGGAACTAAAATTGACCTCAAGTAAATGTCATTAGGTTTTTTTATATCTGTAATTTACCACTGGAACAGCTTAATCAAGAACAGAGTTCATCTTCAAGAGCTACACTTTAAACTGACCTCTTCTGGGCATTGAAACTTTTCCCAGGAGCTAGAGTAGATCATATATAACCTCTATGAGAAAGAAAAATTGTTCTCTCCATTAGAGAGAGCTCTTTTTGTTAATAAAAAAAATGATTAATAAAACAACCACATTGCATGTGCCAGAGTGCTTCAGGTATATATAGCAGTGCAAAAAGACAGCAAACTTGGAAGTCCAGGTCAGTAAGTGTATGATCTCCATAGGTTTTTGTTCAAATGACAATTAAAGAACCCAGTCCTTAGGATAAAGACAGAAGTTTTTTGAAGCCCACTGTGCAAGGTTTGCCAACAATTCAAATTTTATCAACACTGAAGTACTCTAGGTCACACTAAAAAGTTCTCCAATCTCAAATGACAGGACTTGAGGCTAATTCTATGGTCTGGTGCGGTTTCCCCAACCGCAGCCTTCCTGAGTATTTCCTACAATCACCAGCATTTAGTTGCAATGGTTTAAAACTGTACTATCAGCTAACCTAGAGCCTCACAGAAGTAACAGCAAATGGTGGATTATACCCGCCTTACTTAAATGTGTAGGAAAACAGAAGCTGCCTGTAAGTGTAGCCTATTCTTTCTCAATTCTACAAAAGTACAAAGGGTTCAGTGTTGTATTTTCCTAGGGAAGCAAAGCAGTGTAGAACTTCTACATAGCAAATTCATCTATTTACAGGTATTTTACTAACAACAGAACAGCATTACCTAACTTAGTATGAAAAATTAGGTTAACTTCTACTCACCTAGACCAAACTAAAACTAGTAAATCAGAGTTCACTTAAGTTTCTGTATAAGTATCAGTACTTACTATAGTGTATCTGGAGGACCAATAATAAGGACTTCCCATCGATAAAGATCATTGTCATCTATTAAGCCCGCTGAAAAGCCTTCCACTGGATTTTTGTTGAGCTCTGTGTAAGAAAAAGAATTTAACAGTGACTTTAGGTGTCTATGATATTAATTCACTGGTTTTGCTCATGCCTATACGTGACCAAAAAACCCCATGACTTTCAGTGATTTGGCACCTTCTGATGGATTTACCGCTTGGGGAGTATCCTCAACTCCCTACCCCATACAACAGCATGCTGCCAGAGCAGAGACCCATAGTCAGACTCTAAAAGTAAGTACATCATGAACAGAAGGGCCAAAGTAACTCAGAACTGTTGGACATGGTCTCTTAAACTAGATACTAATAGGTGTGTGTGCAAGTCAGAAAACAGATTTTCTACTAATAAAAAAGCTATACTGTTTTATAAAAAACCCTGGGAAGACAGATTAAAGTCTATCTTTAACTCTAGAAAATGTGAACAGAAGAACAAAGTCACACTGTTTTTATTTAAAACTAACATCCTACTTCCCTTCATTTATTTTTTTTTTTTCCCCCCAGAATCTGAAAGCATTTGAGACCTATTCCCAGTGCATTCCGGAGATAATGACTTACTATATTCTGAACTACAAGAAAACAACACAGAAGGTAAGCTGTTATGCTGTTTAGGTTTTGGGGTCATTTTTTTTAAATATTTTTGTTTGTTTCACAGTTTTACCCACTAGTGATAAGTAAAAGTGGATTCTAAGTTTATAGGCTACTTCATACAGGTGCTGTCACATAGAAAGCTTATCTGGCATTAACTATGCAGAAGTCAGACCTAGATGTAGACTCCACTGACTTTATTTTCAGCCTATTTCACGAAAAAGCATAAGATTTGGAAATAAACACCCCAAATGAGTTCTGCCTAAAATGCAACTTGGGCAGCAAGAGGTGGGGAAGAAGAGGGAAGCAGAGAACATCTCTTAACCAATAGCTTTGGGTCAAAAACTAATTTAAATGCCATATTGATGCCAAATCGAAATTCTTAATCCCACATTTCCAACAGTACATACAAAGTCCCGACGGATCCTGAGTATACAGGATGGGGGAAGGGGAGAAAAAGTTCTTCCTTCAACTACTCAGTAACTTGTAGATTAAATTAGGGATTGTTTCATTTGTTTTACAATTACTACTGCATTTATTTTAAATCCTGTCAGACATTATACAGCCCTCATTATATTCCACAGTACAATTAGTTTACACCTTCCCTTTTTGTAAACCCAATAGCTGTATTTTGTGTTAATTTCTAGGCATTACAGACAAATTCAGAGGTCCTTATAATGCCCTCAGGTACATGCAGAAGAACTTCACATGAAAACCTCATACCTTTATGGAGAAAAGGCTACTGTTAAGTCTAAACTGATTTGCCCATAAACTTGCAGTTACTGTTTCACAGTTAAGCTCTTAGCTATTTAAAGCATGGTTAAAAAAAAAATGCAGGCAGCAGCAATTCAAGTCCTATACAGATGAGTCTAAGTCCACACAGGGAAAAGAAAGCACTCAGTTCACGTGAAGGACCGAGGTCCTAAAGAGGAGGATAGCAGGAATACCAACTTCGGCCATTGCTAATTCAGAGTCAAATTTATCCACGGAGATGACTCAACGCTAAAATCCCAAGAAATGTATTGGAAGGGCTCTTCTTAGAAGCTACTCAGCAAGAGTTCAGCCAACAGATGAGGTCAACCGTTCACTCTCCCAAGTTGCAGGGCAAAGACTGAGGTATTGAACCAAATCATGTTTTCTCAAGACAATAACTGAAACAAAAGGTATTATCACAGGCTATTTAACCAAGATGCTAGTTTCAAAACCAAAAGCTACAGCATCACCACACTTCCACTAAGCAGACCAGTTTTCACCCTCTGGCATCTATGAAACTTTGTAGAAACAGGTCCATGAGTTTGAGTAACAGTTCTATTTACTTGTAGGTGCAGGGGTCAAAGAGACTAGGTAAATGTCTCACGTGAACTGAGGACTTCACCAGTCCCTTACTACCTCCCTACTACAGACATTCCTCCAGTATCAGATATTAAAAGTTCTACCACATTAGTAGCTGAATATAACCTGCTTTTTCATGCAGGAGTTTAAAATTGTCTATTGCTTGTGCAAAAAAGCCACCTCTGTTCAGGACATTTAAGTCATCCTTTCAGATATAGTAGTATTGTAATACAGAATATCCAGCATAACAGCTACCGAAGTCAACAGGAAGAATCAAATATTAGAGTAACTCACCTTAAGGCTTTCAAACTTGAATTTAAGCCTCCAAAACACAAGTTCCCTCATTTCTGCATTTCCACAGGGAGAAAAGCGTTTATGCCGAGTTCTGTATAAACTGCTGTAACTCAAGCTGCTCACATTTAGCTTCCTTATTGTTTGCTAGTTACCACTTCTCAGTGATAAGACTGTAAACAAGCCCGCCAGAAGTTAAGACTAGAAAATTCAGCATGCATCTCTATCTAAATATACCACACTATTTAAGTCAAACATAGACATTTTCTTCTATATTTCTTGATTCGTACTATTTCAATTTCTTTTTACATCTTTCTCAGCCTTCAAATAACTTTTTTTATCCTTAAATCCTCTGAAACATTTTTCATGTACTTGTTCCCATTGAAAGCCAGCTCTTACACTCTGACTCATACGTAAGACCCTGCAGCACTATATTGCTACAGATCTTGGGAGAAGGAATAAGATTGCTGGATGCCAACTCTTGTAATGCAGAAAATCTGTAAACTGTATGAAAGGGACAGCCATTGACAAAAATCTTCAGCTACAGCAGTTATGGAAATTTGCTCAGTGGATGTTGTCTATTAAGCAAATTATGAAGTTACTTCTTTTACAGGAGGTGCAATCAGTCTCTGCTTGTAAAAGGTACTCATTTTCCTTCCATTGTAGCAATACTGAAGCATAGTTCAAATAGCTACTGCTTGCACAAATACTTTAACTTGACGTAAAACAATGGATACGTGCTGAAGCACCTTCTCCACTAAAGGTATGTAGAATTACCATAGGGAAGTTAAAATCAGTTTTTTCCATCCAGATTATTTATGCTAACCTGAACATCAACTAATGGCTGGTTGGCAGACAAAAAAGGAAATCTCAAGAAAGTTTTGCACTGGGACATGAAAAACAAGCAGCTATCATCCTTGGCTACTTTACGCCGGATAGGTAAGAGCTGCTAACTCATTAAAACTTGCAAACACTAAACCCTAGTGTTTGTTTGTTTTTTCCCCTGGATGTAGTTAACTAGTAGTACCACCTGTCTCTTACCTATCTCTTCATGAGCTGAGCCACACAGTGCTGAAATCCATGCACCCAAATCCCAAATAGAGGTGCCTCCCTGGCAAGAAAGGAGCAGACATTCTACGCTAACAGGCACAGAAGCTGCAGCTGGGCAGAGGGACCGGAGCCCACCACCCGCCTCTGGTGACGCTGACCCTGCGCCCAAGGAGACACCTGTTCTCTGCATCTGTCATTTCCTACCAACTACTGCAGTTAACTACTTGCGGCCTGAATAGCACTTTTCCCAGACAACCAGAGATGATGAACGTGCTTCAGAAAGCAAAGGATTCAACTCCCTTCTCCAAGCAGGGAGAGGGGGAACAAGCTCTTGGTGCGGGTCCTCTACAGAGCCCCATTGAAGAGCTAGCCTACAAGTCCTAGGAAAGTAGACAAGTCAGACACCTATAAAGAACCAGATCCCTCCACACTACTTTTTGCACTTAGCTTTTCTTTTAGATTTCTTCTTTAGCTAAAGATATGCTGTACTTTTAAAACGTACATGAGTACATTAACACATTTCCATCAAGTCCATGCCTATAGTGCAATTTACTTTCTACTACTACATATTACACTCCATGGTTTAGCATTTCTGCCAGTATTTTCTGCATTTCTGATAGTAAGCTACAATAGAAATTTTTCTTCCCAGAGAAAAAAAAAAAAGTTTCTTACATTCAGTCTATAAGCAGTTTCAGGTAGAGTCCGTCACAGCTCCAGCAGTGGCCGACAGCCAAAGCAGCACAAACCTGGACAGCTGCCAAGCAACAACATACTGGGAACAGAATCCTGTGGCTGCTTATAAATTAGACATTCAATTCCTTTAATCCCAGTCCTGAACCAATACCTGATTTGGGAGGTGAGGAAGACTAAAGGCCCATAATCCAACAGAGTTGTTTAAATCCAGAACAGACTTTAATGTCCAACGCTTCCCTCCTACACGATCTGCCAACACAACACACCGCTCCTTTCACAGTTTAGCTCTTACTAAAGCAGAACTAAGTTACCGTTGCCTTAAACTTGAGCCAACACCATACCATAAACTGTGCTCCCAGTTTCAGTGTTTAGCTTACACCAAGCTACTGATGTTCCCACACTCACTAAAACTGCCTTTATATAAGCCAAGAGACTTTTACCAATCCAAAAGCAAAACAGCGTCAACAAAAATGACTAAGCAGAAAGAGCCCCATGGCTCCACACAGCAGCTATGTACGGCATCTAAACTGTTCAGCTTGACATTCCACCCAGCCAGCCACTGCGAACACTTCAGAGTATTTTAAGTTACATTACAAAGCATAAAAAATTATAAAAAGCCTTCAAAAATATAAGCTTCTACATAATTTTTAATAGTAGCCTCTTTAGTAAGTTATACAGTGGTTGACTTTTGTGCAGCCAGTGGATGGAGTCCAACACAGAGATCGGACAGCCGACATCCTAGCTAAGGCTTCTGGAAAATTCATCTAGCTGACTTGCACACAATTCCCAGAAGAAGCAGGCCATATCAGAGCTTTACATTTGCTATACACAAGGCTTTTTTTTTTTTTTTTTCCTTGATTGCTTTTTGTGAGTCTCAGCACTAGTCCAGGAGCTCCTAACAACTGTACAGACTGAAAATCCTCATTTTTGGACTCTTCTCCATAGCCCAAACTATGACTTCCACACAGTTATGTTACTTAACTGAGGACAGTTATGATTTCCAATTCTTTCCTTTCTGCCTGTATACCCAGCTGTAAATCTCTGATTGTAGATTAGAGCTGAGATAATGATAAAGTAACATGATCTCCCTGCACAGATTCATTCCCAGAGCTCCCCGTATTATCTACTTTAATCATGTTCTGTCCTGCTCCCCAGGCTCATCCAAAAATTTCAGACAAAACATAGCACACGATACACACACGCTCCTGGTAGCTACTCTGGCAGTGACAATTAAGACAGTTTTACTCTCACAAGGACGTTGTAATTATTGTGGAGTGAGACTGAAACATTAAAGACAAACCTGTCTTAAAAGAAGATTCTACCAACCAGTTCAGTAGCATTAGATTTTACTCTTGACTTTAGCCTGGCAAGTAACTAATTTCCAGTGTTCCACACGTTACCCCCTGTTGATAAGGGCAGCATTAGAGACTTCTACAAATCTAATTCCCCTCTCGGTTCAGAGAATTTGTAGGGAGGATGGTATAGGCAGCATTAATAGCAAGTCGCAGACAACATCTCAGTGCAGTGCTACACAGCTCCTTACACTGCTGCATCAACATGCTCCACTTGCCATCTCCTCAGCTATACCTGTATAGCCTTCAAAGGATTTGTACAGAGAAGCAAGTTTTGGAAAGATGGAAGACAAGTTGGGGGGGTTCTTATTTGATTTTTGTTTTTACTCCCAATCAGTTTTCTAGTCAGGGCCACAGCTCAGCTCTGCAAACAAGAAGACAGCAGCACAAGCCCAAAGTGAAGAGACAGAGAAACTTGACTAGAGACTGGAATTCTTTTACTAGTAAGGTGTCACATTATTCTAGACATAAGCTAAGAATCCAGTTTCTTCATTGTGTATATACTGTAGCTCCACGCTTGCATGACTTGTAGCACACCTGAAGACAGACAACTGAAAGCTCAGGCTAGCTATTTAGTTGAAAACTGACTCTTAACACACTAACCAGAAGTTTGCAGGTCTCTGATATTATCTTAGTTCTTAAGGAGTTCCCCACAGTCCCTTAAGTCCATGGAGGTGGCCACCAACAGACATTGCCAATGCTCCTTTAGACATCTATCTCAACTTAAAGGTCTCAAAGCCAGGTCTCTCGCAGTCCCAATCAGACCACAGATATCCAGCTACCAATTAGACCTGGCAAGCAAGTTTACCCAACCCACGATCTGTTCCCATGTACCATTTTCCCCAAGAGTCAGAAAGACAGTCAAGAATAGGGATGACCTATTTTAAGACATTTTCTTTCTGCAGCACACTTCATACACAGAATTCTTCTGTGCATGCACACTCAAACCAGGGCTTTTCCAACATCCCACACCTACCATACACAGAAGGCCCCTTTCCCCCCCCCCCAACGTGTTTGCTGTTAAGCCAATGTCTGAACTCAGTAACTTAAGTAACTGCAGAGCACAGTGTGCCTAAGCCCGTAAGTCTTCTCTCTTAAGATGAAGGTGGTGTTCCAGTTACTTTCCTGTCCAAATCAACTTCCACAAAACATTGGAAATACAAAAACATACTGATGAAAGCCTTTGAACTCCATAGTATTGTTTAAAGTTTTTAAATAGTTATGCTTCCAGAATTAAGATTCTCAGCAGTAAGTTTAGAACGTATGTTCAAAATAGTATCAGTCACATAATTTTGGTAGAAATAGAGATAAACTGTTTCCTGAAGAGCCCTCTTTGGTCAGGCTACTTGAAACACACCATGTATCCCATCACATCAAAATCCAGCACAGTTGCATTGACACAGTTAAAATGGAGGTTGAACATGTCTGTTAAAAAAAAAGTATCTTCCCAGTAAGGTGTGAATTTTGGGAGGAAGCGGTATGAGGAAGGGAAGAACTAGGATACTTAAAAGGATTGGAAGAACCCTGATTCTGAAGTCCACATCTGAAAGGAATCAAGTATTTCACCAGGAAACATTCAGTGGTTTGCCCATAGTCAACTGCAGCACAGGGTCACATTCATCTATCACACTTTGTGTAACAGTAAAGCCAACTTCATTTTGTCCTCAGTGTCTGATGCATGTTTCCACTCTTAACAGTCAGACAAGTATTAGATGGGTACATACATCTGCCTGTATTGAGACAGTCACCCTCAGCAGCATTCAGAGATCTTATCCCGATAAGCAGTTCCTGAGACTCCATGATTATCTCGTCCCAAAGCAGATGTCAAAAACAGGTCAGATGAATCACACTACACACACTTATTTCTCTCTCCTACAGTGGAGCATACAGAACTTCAGATGTTTACTGCATACAACTGCTAGAATTTGGCCAGAGAAGCATCATCCTAGGTGCCAATCATATTAATGTAGTTGAGTTTATCATGGACAGCAGGAAAAGTTAATTAACTTCTTAACAGCTGTTTGCAAATTACTAAGACTGAAGCTACAAAAAAAGTTCCATCCAGGTATCTTCTGAACAGTCATATACACATCAGTCATAAAACAGAACTGTTCAACAGACTTAAGAGCTCTAGGATGCATGTGGTTTACATACAGACTTCCTAGTGGATTTTTGGAATAGTGTTCTATTCCTGTATCACAAGTCTATGCCATAGGAAGATGTTAACATCTGAAGAGTTAGTTCATCAGAACCTTTCCTCATCATACGCAGTTGTTGTGCAGGTCAAGGACACTTTTCCAGCTTGTTTTTTCTCTTGATTATAATACGAATAACAGGTTTGCATATCCTAATTTGAGCTACATTGTTATTCAGAATTGTTTTAAGACCTTTTTCTAAGTGACTCCTGACAGCACCATCTTGCACCAAGTGCAAGCCAGATGAAAAAAGTCAGCTTGACCTACTAGGTGTTATGATGACTGCATGGAAATAGGTTTCCCTTAACTAACAATTCACATATAGAAAGACTATATGAAAACCTTTCAACGGGTTTCTATCAAAAAGTCTTTACTATTATTCTAGACCTGTACAAGCACTGTTAACATTCAGGCACAGGAGAGCAGTTATTTTTATGGAATCCTATTTCAAATAGATTGCTATACTTAGTGTTCTTACAAGGTCTGGATATCTGATCTCTGTTCCTGCCAATATGCCTTGGACCTGAGCAGGAAGGAGAAGCAAATACGAACATTTACACTTGCAGGGTGGCCTAAAGCTCAGACTCACCAGATTTCATAAGTGGAAGACCTTCTCAAAACCAGTCTACTGACAGATATTCACACACCACTGCAAACTGAAGCACAGAGCAGGTGCAACATGCTGATAGCACAGGCCTGCATGCAAAGTGTTACCCAGATTCTATTCCCAGATGTTGGGAGAAAAAGCACAGTGCCAGTTTCAAGAGTCACAAGCCCTCTTCCTCACCCAAGCCACCTGGTCTTCTCCCTCCAGGCACCTAACTTTGCACACTCATTTCAGTATTTGGTTAGTTCATACTTTCAGAACAGCAGCCACCTTTGAGTTCAGTTCCATTTCATTAGAACCCAATCTCTCTGCTGGAAACAAAATGGTATATTTTAGATCAAATCAGAAGTGGAATTAAACACATTAGAGGAATTAAATTTAGCAGAATGCCTATTTGAGGCAAACAAGTTTGACCTACAAAGTTCACTTATTTTCAAACTGTTTAGAATAAGGCTTTGGGGAAACTAAAAAACAGCTTGTACCAACCACAAAAGGGACCAACTAATCCTGTCTTAATTGAATATTCAGGTACTGTTTCAAGACTTTCTTGCATTAAAAAAAATAATCACTAAGATACAGAAGAGTCAAGGCAGAATCGGCTGTAATTAAACATGTGGTTTTATTTGAAGACTATTCACTCTACTTGTTTTATCCAAGATCAGTTTCTCCTAAACCAAAAACAGTAAGTGCATAGCAAATGAACAAATCCTTACAGTTTACAGTTCTGCAGCAGACAACTCTTTAATACTAAAGTTGAAATCACTATCAATCACGGGAGGCAAGACATTTTAGTGGTATTTGGGCAATTTAACATCTCCAGATATAGATCTTCTCAATGAAGCAGGAATTCTAATGAAGGTGTTTTCTCAATAGATATTAATTTTGCTCCTTATTTCACAGATCTCCAGCAACATTCTCCCATTCCACTATTCTCGAACAGAACAGAAAGAAATCACTTTACTTTCAGATCCAGGTATGTCCATACCTTGGTGTAACTGACAAAGCCTTGTTTGGGAGGAGCAGAGAAGGAAAGAACTCATAATTTATGGTAAGCTTGGTTCTGTCTCTAAAAGATTAGTAAACTGACCTAGCCAGAGCAAACTGGCTGTGGCTACAGCTGCCCCATCAATAAGTAAGCTTATGAAGCAGCTTGTTATTGCTTCATCCTGTTCAAGGAACTGGTTGAGTCATCAAGCCCCTCCATTCTGAGGTTTACCTAAGCCTCACTTCCCAAGACTGCCAGCATCTCTGAATTTTTGCTCTTATGACCACTGTCATAAATACTCTTTTCTTTGAAGAGGCAGAGTTCAGCTTATTTCTGCAAGAGGAACATTTGAAGAACATGTGCAGCTAGTAAAGTTTGCCACAAGTCACATCCATTATGTCATCTGCAGTGCAACAGAAATCAAGGCTACGTGTACTGCTCAAACTAGTCACTATAACACAGCATATGTTTTAGCAATGATATTATCTATAAAGTCAGCATGAGCAAGGTAGCTTTGATGATTCTGTCAACACATCCTCACAAGAAACAGAAGTCTCTTATCTGCTATAATGGGGCCCTACACTGCAAGAGCATTAAGGTGAGCGATATACACATGCTGTATCTAAACTCCCCAAAAAGCATCAGAGCAATGAAGATCAGTGGCTATCTGAAAATATGAAACTATCCTTTTAAAAACTATGCAGGGTGGGGTTTATAGTATTTTAAGCAATACTGAAGTTAAGTTTGACATATACAGGACCTTGGAGTCCTAACTATTCAGGGCAATAGAGAACACTATTGTCCATACAAACAGACCTCTCCAAGGAAGCTAACATGCAGACTTGTATCAACTTAATACTTCAGATCAGTGCCACTCAAATGATTAGCTTGTAGACAAACTGCTGTAAGCCAATAAATAGCTAGTACTCCACTGTAAACAAAGGCTTCTTATACCACTAGCCACCCAAGAGATATGCCATCTCAGCATCGATCTATAAAGTGATCTTATTTCCACAATTCCCTGAGAATTCACTACTCAAATATTATAAATCCTGTGTAATTGCTAGAAATTCAACTAGCTCAACAATATAATATTTTGCCACACAAGGAAGTAAAAATTGTTTAACTGTCACATTAAGTATTTAATACAGTTTTCCAACATGTTAATTTTTAATTAGACATTTTTGCTTTGAAATAGGAGCTGTATATACTTTAAATTGAAATAATGCTATGTTTAATGTTTGAGAAAAATATTAGTGTGGTGTTTTCTGTATCCTAAGTTGAAGAGTATTTACAAAACAGTACAACTTTGGCCAACTAGGCCATGGTTATTCCCCTGTTTTCAGTGATCCATGTTTATGTTAAAGACGACTCACACATCTGGTTCCACTGCGCACTACCCATTTAACTGCATCCTCCCTACATGATTTTGCTGGTTGAACTAGACAAGTCTGCCTACTCTAACAAGTCTCTGTGTCAGCAAGGATTTGGCAGAAAGATGAAATAAAAAGCATTCAGAGAAATGCCTCGGTCTGCAAAACCCTTGGGTTTGACAGCTCTGGAGACTGGAAGAGAAGCTCTACACTCTCAGTTGCCTCCTCCCTCTTTCTGAAGAGCATAAAGTTTCAGGGCTGTATAGAGAACACAGTTTATCTTCCCCCCATCTCCCCTGGAGGGTGAACTCCGCTAACCTAGTGCTATACCAGTCTACACACTTGCTGTTGACTTTTTTTTTTTTTTTTTAAGTTCGGAGGCACTTAGTTTTTCCTGCACCTTACCCATAAGACGAAACAGACACGTCATGGCTTCTATTTCACATTATTACCAATCCACAACAAAGTAACTTTCTCCTTCAGAAAAAAAAGGACATAAGAACAAATATGCTTATTGATTTTTAATATATTTCCAGAAGCTGCTAGAGCTTACAATTAAGTGAATTTGATAAGGAACAGCCATTTAGCTTCACAGATAGCCATAGAGAAGAACCTCCCTTCAGCTCTAGCTAGGCTAACACTCTAACTGGCTTTGGTAGTCAGAGATCCACACACACCACTTCCTTTAAACACTTTGAAAAAAATAAAACAAAAACTACCCAAACTTCTGACTATCTTGATTTGAACTGTTCTTGTGCCCAAATGGGGGCAAGCACATGTCAATATAAAAACAGCTACTATACCAATTCCCTCATGATATAGCTCAATATTTCATTAGCAAAGGCACTGTGAAGCTACTTAGTATTTGGGGGGGAACAAAGCAAAAAAATCAACCCACATCTAACCTGAAATTATATTTTGCGACTGTCATTAAATATCCCTTCTCTTCAAGCATTATCAGCATCCAGAACATGCCAGTTAAGTGGACAAGCACATTGTATGTGGCTCTAGTTACCTGCCCAAGTTACAATACAAGTCAGCTTGCTCCTGAATTACAGAAGTCTGTCTTCATACACTTATGGGAGCACCTGGGATTGCCGAGTTTTGTTCTACGTTTTGATAAGACCCTTGGTTTTAAGTCTCACTGACAACCAAGACAACTTACCAGTTAACCTTCACTTTAACAAAGTCTTCAAGAATGAAAACAACTCATTAAAGTGCTACATGTCACAGACACCCCTTTTCCCCAGAACACCCTTATTAAGAATCAAAGCATAGGAGACAAACAGGTAACTGTGCTGAAAACTACTGGTTTACATGCCTTTCTCCTCCTGTCATTTTTTCCTCCTAGCACTGAAAAGAGCTATCCAGGGTCTCACCCATTAAAGAATTTTTATATTCCTCAACTGCTCCATCATTATGGGGTTTCACATTCCCCTACAACCTCCCTCCACTTCTGGATGTCTTGCTCCAAGTCTAACAGCTCCGACTTCAGATCTCTTGTGCTTGAATAATGCTAATTAGACAAATGAGTGATCTACTGCAATTTAAACTAGTTTAGATCACATAACTCATATCCACTGCCTGTTCAGAGTCCTCCAAAACCCAACCACTAGGTACAACCCAATGACTCACCACACTTGATATAACGCAAAAGCTGCATGTAGCAGAAGGACTGAAGTATCAGCCCCACCAGTGGAAAGAATACCACAGTGCTGATTTTTGTTTTGAGGTATAACAAGTAGTGTGGGTGTAAACAAAGGGACACATTGGAGCAGCTGAGACTTGGAAGAAGACAGTCAGCAGTAGGGAAGGAAGGTCAGACATCGTGAAGCTCTCAGTCTCTGCATTGCGACTTCAAGTAGCCTGCCATCAGAAAAAGCAGTGTCAGAATCCAGTTTCAGCTCAGTTCAGAAGTTGCTTAGGTTATCACATATGGAAGAAACTATTTTCTTTCTCAGGTCAGTTACTCCAGATAGGACTTCTGAAGAGTTCAAGACTCTTCTTCAGTACTCACCACACACTTAAGTATGCACACTCACAATCACTTTCAATATGGTTCCAACTTTTTTTTTTTAATACATGTAAAAGGATACCAGAGGCACCACTATTACTTTAAAACACAAGAACTGCATAAAAGAGTTGCATGTTACATGCAGATGGTTGCAGTACTTAGTACAGTTGAATCAGTATCAGTAATAGGGGCAACTGGAAAAGCTTACCAGTTTTTACCATTACATATGAATCCTTCATACAACAGTGAGCAGAAAAGTAAGCAGAAATTAACCCCCAAATCTAACAGTCTACAAGTCTACTTACATATTCAACAAGACTGTACTTACAGAGGGTCTTAAGACCTCATAAGACAAGAAAAAAACCCCTCTACACAGCAGAAGCTGACAGGTAATGCTTATTATCAAGAGGCTTCAACTAAATGTCAAACTTTCTTTCATAGAGCACAATTAGTCAGTTAAAAGAGAAATTCCAGACAGCTGAAGAGCTATATTAGGTTACCAGATGCTCATTTTTATCAAGTTTGAGAGCAACTATTCTACACTACTGCTTCCCTAGAGGGATCATTTATAAGAAGGAAAAGCTTCTCATGAAATCGCATCTGAAGCTCCTGTACTAAGTCTGTACCTAGTGTTATTAGCATATTTGAACATGCACACACCTCACTGAACATCAGTAACAACTTCATACTAAGGCATTAAGAGGTACAGGCTTATGTTTAGGAGTGCAGCTGCAGTACATATGAGTTTGTTTTTTTTTTTCAAAAAGAATGTCACCTGAAAGAGAAAATTCTGTGCTAATAGTTAGCTACATTGAAGTTTCTCAAACTATCATCAACTAAAATCAGAAGATCATACTGGAGAGGCAACAAACACATCATCTAGCTTGCTGTACCTGGTTATGCAACTTCACCTCCCTACTGCTAACAACGTTGCTTGCCACCCTCGTGCTTTCAAAGACATCTCTGAAGTCTCAGGCCAAAATTCTCCTCCAGGAATTCCTGTGCCACTCAGTGACCCCGTCCCTTTGTACGGCTACTTGGCAAACCTCAGCCAGCACTGTATTTGCCTGAGTTTAGGTACACCTAGCACACATTTCCTTATCTGGGTATGAGGCAATTTTTACGTAAGGGACGAAAAAGGCAATCGGATTCGCCCAAGGTGCCGGGCAGACCTGTGCGTTTTCCCGAGGGGATTGCTCTCCCCCGGCCGCAGACCCCCCGGTTGCGGAGGACGCGGGGGCACACGTGGGAGCGGGGGGAGGGAGCGGCGGCGGGATCCGGGCCGCCCCCGCCCGCCGGCTCGTTTCTCTTTAAATCTGGCAGCGAGCGACACATGGAGCTGCATTGTGCGCCCCGCCGCCCGGGCGGCCCCGCGCATGCGCCCCGCCGCCGGGCCGGGCCGGGTCCCCTCGGCAGCGGCGGCCCAGGCCGGGCCAGCGCGCCCGGGGACAAAGGGAGGGGGCGGGGGCGCGGCGGCGACCCGCGACACGGAGCCGAGCTGCCACCCTGGGCCCGGCGCTTCCCGGCCCCCAGCCCGGGCTCCAACTCCTCCTTCCCCGCACCCGTCCCGCCCTCTCGCCCCCGGCGGACCCCCTCGCCCCTCCCTGCGGTCCCCCGCAGCGGGCAGTCCCCCCCCCGTCCGCCGCCTGGATCCCGGTGCTGCCCGGTGCTCCCCTCCCCGCCGGTGCCTGCAGAGCCCCCGGCCCTGCTCCCTGACAACAAAGGGGGAAGTGGCCTCCCCGTCCCGATCCGCTCGCCCCGGCGCAGGGCTGGGGGGGGGGGAGCTGGGGAGGGGAGGCGGGACGGGGGCACCTGAGGTCCCCACAGGAAGATGTGCAGAGCGGGGCGAGTCACCCCAGGCCCGAGGTGCCGTCTCCAGGGTGGGCACCCACCCTCCCTCCGCTTCTTCTCGCTGCCCAGCGAACATCCCTCCCCTCACGCCGCCGAGGCTGCCCCGCGGACATCCCCCACGCTGCGGGGAGGAAAGCTCCGGCTTCTTTTTCCCCCCCTCCCCGCCCCGGGAAGGCAGGGCCGCTGGGGAGGCTGCCAGGCACGGAACGGGGGGGCTGGGGGGGGGGGGGGGGGGGGACAGGCGAGCAGGGGCCGCTGCCAGCCCCCGCTTCCCTGGCGGGACGGGGGCAGCGAAGGAAGCACTACCCCCCCGCCATGACGGCCCTGCGCACCCCTCCCCCCGGCTCCCCTGGCAGCGATCGCCAGGCAGGCTCCCCCTCCCCCCCTCGGCCTAGTTCCCTCAGCTCCCGGCTGGGCAGGAGAGCGGCGACGGGGGGGCCGTAATCTCCCCTTTCCCCGCACACACACACCCCGCTACCGCCGGCCGCCCACCCCCTCCCCCGGGCCGGCGCCCCTTCCCCCGCGACAGGCCCCGGCCCCTCAGACGCCGGCCTCCCCGCCCGCCGCGGATCGCCCCTGTCCCCCTAGCCGGCCGGCAGCCCCGGTACCTGCTAGTTGTCTCCGCAGTAGCAAGGCGGACTGGAGCTCCGTCATTCTCCCCCTCTCCGCCCGGGAAGGGAGTCCCGGCGGCGGCGGGGACGGCGCGGCTCCTGGCGCTGCGAGAGCCCGAGGCGGCGGCGAGTGGCCCTCAGCCCGCCCGCACCGCGCCCCGCGGGGGTCTGGCTCCGCGCCGGCCGCCGCCACAGCACGCAGGGTCCCTGGCAGGGGCGCGCGGCCGTGGCTCCGCGCCGCCGCCCGCCGCCGCCCGCCGCCCTCCTCCTCCTTTTCCTTTTCCTTCTTCTCCTCCTCTTCTTCTTCTTCCTCCTCCTCCTCCTCCTCACAGCCGCCACCTCCTCCTCCCCCCGCCCGCCAGGAATTTCACTGCACTCCGGGCCGCGGCGCGCAGGCGCACTCCGGCCCGGCCACCGGCCCTTCCGTGCCGCCATCTTGAGAGGGGATGGAGGGTGGGGAGGCGGGGCGAGCGGCCCTTCGGCCGCCATGTTGGGAAGGTCGCGGGGTTTTCCCCCCTCTCTTTTAAAGCCCTCGCTTTTAGGGAGGGAAGGAGGGAGATCCTGCTGAGGAGGACTTGCCGTCCCTCCGCAGCACGGTGGTTGTGCTGCTGGTTGCTGTCCTGGCTGCCTCTGCTTGGCACCTCGAAGGGCAGAGGGGCTTCTCCTGAGGGACAGCTGGCAGCTCCCTGTCAGAGACGCGTTTTCCCTCAGTTCCCACACCGCACAAGACTATTAGATACAGGGCAGAAAGTGACAAAAACTACCTGAGTATTTTGTCTCTCTCCAAAGCCCGGCTTGCCCTCAGGCTGCTGCCCATCTCCCCAGCCCAGTAAAATACATGAGTTTTTGAGGAGGGGCTAAAAAAGAGTTAGCAGCTGCTGGATGAAAGTTGCTCGTGCAGGATTGCAAAATGTCGGAGATTTTTGTCTGTGGGTTTGATGAGGATGCTTAAGTGAGGGGGAGCATGCCGCTGTGCTGAAGATGTGCCCAGGAAAGAGAAAGAGGTATAAAAGATGTAAGTCAAACCCCTTGTTGTGCTTGTGAGGTAAAGGGGCCGTCCTGCATTGGTTGACCCCCAAAAGATACAGGCTTGATTTTGGATCTCCATCAAAAGCCTTCAGAAAAGGAACTTTTGGAAGATGACTGCAAGTCTGAAGACAGGTACTGTTGAGAGAAAGAGATAAAAATTAAGATAGTTTATCTCAAAGAACTAAGTAAATGGCCAGAGAAGGACTGACAAAAATACAAATTGTCTGTATATTCATGTATTGACTGTGAAAAATATATGTGATAAATAGGTGTGTGGACCGTAAAATAAAATGTATGGGCTGCTCTGCTCCTCTGCCATAGGCTTTGAGCATCCTATTGGATTCTCTGAGTTTACATTTTAATTTTCAAGGAAATGCATTTTCTGACTAATTGGATGAACCATTATTACCAGTGACAGAAAGCAGGGAACTCCCTGCTCTATTGCAAAAAGAAATTACTACAAAGGGATTTATCCTATATCAGTTTGCCAAAATGTTCAAATCCTTTACAAAACCAGCCCTCTTTATTTTTTCTACTACAAGCAGTGTATTTTGTTTGTGAACACCTTGGCTTGGAATGTAGCAAAGAGAATGAGCCTGTAAGAGAGATATTTTTAGTTGGCAATGCTAAAGTCATTTCCCATGCTGCAATTTGGAAGGCCTAGTATAGTCTGAGAGTTTCATCACTGTGCTAGTGCAATTAATCAGAATACTATTCCCAGATATTCTTGCAGTTCTGATTAAATCTGTGTCCTCTTCAATGATTGAACTAGGATGATACAAGATAGCCCACAGTTGGGATTCAGTAATAACTGAAATTCATCTCATAAATGGTTTCCTTAGCCAAAGAAAGTCTTTGTGAGAGTCTTTCTCCTTTGTAGGATGAGTCTAATTTCTGAATGTGTTTTGTATTTGTATTTTGTATTGCTTCAGTCAGCTTCATTCAATCTTAAAAAACAATCTATCCATTTAAATACAGAAGGCTATCATGTGCAAGTGCATTTTATAAACTTATTATGCTAAGAGACAATCACCCAGATTGGAATTCAGGCGTGTTGATGGGAAGTAACACTATTGTGGATGGTATTTCTCTTGCAGGAATAAAAGGTAGGCTTTGTTCACAATGTCAGTTAAGCCAGCATTAAATTCACTCACTCAACTTTCTGTACCTGATGTCAATTCAGGCATGAGTACACATTTCTGACAGTTCTATTATTAGAGGACCTAACTACAGCACTAAAGACTGAAAGGTTATATGAAACAACTCTATGTCTATTACATTCTCTTAATCAAAATCATCCTGAATTGTTCACCATTAGGTCACTTGCTGGCAGACATCTTACTTAATAAGGGAAGTTTTCTACGGTCTCCTATGGCTTATGTATGTTTTTCCTTGTGAAGAAGAAGGCTGTGGGTTGGGAAAGAAAGGATATGGTTTGAGCTGGCACAGATGACCTGGATTCTTTCATTCTAGCAACAGATTCAACCCTAGTTTATAAAAGTAATATGTGTTTCATTATAGGAAGCACTGGCAACTTAAAGTACTCTAACCTTGCTCTGTCAAATCATCTTGTGTGCAGTTGCAAAATGTAGAACATGGCTACTGCTGGTAAGGGCAGGTGTGTGACCAAGGCATAAACTAGTTTAGTGTCTCCTTACAGCAATAAAGACTCTGTGGAATCCTGTCATGAAAATGAAGCTGTCATGCCACAGCCGATTGGGAACTCTGTTGGCTCACAGTTCATGTTGCTTGTCCTTAAACACAACGGGCTATCTGAAAAGAGATAGAAGCCTTTCCCTGATGAGATGAAGCATTCTTCTGTTCTGTTAATATCTACTTTCTGTACTCTCTGTGCACAAACACCTTATCCTACTGTTTGCTGAGGCAACACGCAGTACATTTTAGGAAAAGATGTCAAGATAGGAAAGACTGTTTTCTTAAATTTGTTTTACTGTCCCTGGCATGCTGCCTCTCTGCAGCCGTCCTTGCCATCTCTGTATTAAATGGAAGGGCAATAAGAATTCAGATTACTTTTTCTTTCCTCAGACCATTTCTTGTATAATGACTGTTCAGATCTTACAGTCATTTGCTGTGGTCCTTACTGCATTAATCTTTTCTCTTGACAAGGGTATATTATCATAATAATTCATCTTGTGGTTAGAATAGGAAATCCTGGAAGTTTTTCTGTCACCTTAAAAAGGATCAAGGTTTCACATTCCGCATCTTACTTTGCTTGAATATGATGTCTTTCATTTGACTTTCTTCCCCAATTCCTCATTCACAACACAAATCACAGATTACAACAGTAGATAGTTTCTGTTCAGTAGAGAGTCTTCCAGCTGGATTCACACTGTTACCAACATCTGCTCCCCTACTTCAGCTTCTTGGCAAAAACAAAAACCTAATGGTAAGATAGACATAGCTCCCTGTAACGTGTTCTGCAGTGTTCATCTACTTTTACATGCTGGAGTCAGTGAAGAGACATTTTAAATGGTAGCAACGTGAAGTATCAGTTTTTAGGCTTAAAAGAAGTTCCTGTTAGGCAAATGGGGACCATTTCTATGTCCATTATAGCATTTGCAGGCTTGAGTTTCTTGCGGTTTATATCTAACAAACAAGTTGTTTTCTTAACGGTAAAGGCTAATTATTTTTAAGGGCTTATATTCTGGATCCAAACTGTCACCAGGAAACAGTATCTGTTGGCTGAGCTGTGGTGTACTGGTCTACCCCCTCACACTTCTTTTTGCTGTGCATTTGCTGATATATAAGTAGCTTGCTCTAGGGAGTCTCTCTCTGAATAATCCTTGACTGAGTTTGCTTGTGAGTAGTAAAATCCAAATTACTTCTTCATATATTGTTTGCAAAGGTAACAGTTGGCCAGTACCATGAATGTGTATCATAAAGCCATATGCTCTGAAAATTCCTTGTTAAGAGAGAATTTGGGAAAAAGGAGAGAGCAATTCACTGTATTTTGTCTTTGATTCATAGCTCCCTTCTGGCTTGAATAAGAGCGTAACAAGGACTAAAAGCTGTTTTGTTTCCAATTAGGTATGACCTATAAATAAAGTAGGGGACTAAGCCTGGGCTGAACACATCAGTCTGGGCAGAAGTATTTTGCGTAAGTTGAAGGCTACTCCTACATAACAAGTTCAAAAGTTTAACTGTTACTCAAATGTTGTTGGGCTCATGTTTCACTGGGAAGTGGGGGTGTGTGTGAAAAAGCAGGGTTTCCTGGAAAAAATGGACCAGTGAATCAGTAGCATGGCAAACAGAAAGAAGCCTGGTATGGGAATTGCTGCAGCTGCTACAGCACATCTCTTCAGAACATAACCTCCGTGCAGAGTATGATGAAAATGTTTATATTTACTTGTATTGTAGCAATGTTTAGATTCTCCAACTCAGATCAGAGTTCCGCTGGGTTAACACTAATCCTTGATGATCTCCTGTAGAGGTAAGATCTCCATTCTTCCATAAGAGTCCAAATAGCTAGGATGAACATGTGTGGCAGTGCATGGTGCTAAAATGTCTTGCCCAAGATGCCAGAGCAAGCCTGTACTCTAGTACAGAAATAGGAACTGGTCCTGACTTCCATTCCCTGACACATGAAACCACAATGGCTTTAATGTTCAGAGCTCACTATGTGTCTGTCTGTCATTCCTTAATAAATCCAGCAGTATTCCACCTAGGTCACTGACCACAGATAAAGGTTTCGGTTGTGGCACAAAGTGTGGAAAATGATTGCTTGAGCCAGGGAGAAGGTACGTAGATGTAGACTAAGTTGTTCAGTGAAGGATGATACATAAACAAAGTGTTTTGACATGACTTTTGGAGAAGATTTCTGGTATGAGTCAACTTTGACAGAAATGGTCATGGTAAAACAGTCTCTGGAACTGCAGGAAATCCTTATGGATTCTTATGGTGGTGTTGAGTCAGACTTTTGGCAGGAAGGACCTAGGTAAACCAGAATGACCTTGTTGTAAACTTTATTTGTATAAGCTTAAACTATTACTTAAGCAGATAGCATTCTCAGCTGGGAAACTGAGACTCTGCCTAGTCATTTATGTTAGGATCAGGGTAAAATGCCCACCTGAGAGATGTTCACTTTATACAACGTGGACATAATTTCTTCAAAATGCACTGGATTTCTTCTCTTATTGTTAGTGAGAAACAGCTGGCTTCAAAAAGACAGCAAACAAAAGCAGCAGAAATTAAAGCAGTGATGAAAGACTGGCTTTGAATGCCAAAATAGTTATGAGAAGGGTTAAATTAAAATGAAAATTGCAGTTTTCTAGCTCATATTTCTAAAGAACTGAGCATGAGAAATTTTTGCTTTGCTACCTGCAAAGCCTGGCCTAATTGACCCTCAGTTTAATATACCTGCTGGAAAGCAGTCATGAGATCCACCGCTGTGTGAGTTTGCAATCCTTGGAACAAATACAACGATGTGAAATACGAGGCAGGTAGTAATTGATTTGTCTTTTCTAAAATGCTGGCATGTTACTGGAAGAAAATAAACATCAGTATTCTTACTTGAAGAAGACAAGGACATATATTTAAGAATGGTTATTTGTGTATTAATTTGCTGCCAGAAGTTAAAATACTGTTTTCACTACTTCCTTTTTCTATCATTGGCTTAAACCAGAGATTTAAATAATTGATTCATTATTTAAAATGGCAATCAGGAAGTCTTAATTTATGTGATTTATTTTAATATTTATTATTTTACGTTTATAATTCTTAATTATTTTCTTAAAATCAGATTCCTTGTGCTTGGCAGGATGTTACTTTTTGTCAGTCAGAAGGACAGGAGTAGTCATTGATTTAAGGTACATCAACATATATTTATTGAAACTTTGAATTATGTTTTTTTAAGTTGTTAAGTACTATGTGAGATTTTTGGCTTATTAGATGCTGTGAGCTTTTAACTCATTATTTCTGTTACATTTAGATGGGATTCAGTTAAAATGCACAAAGGAATCATTAATGAGAGAGGAAAATTTGTGTTAGCTCCCCCAGTGTCCAAGATATTAATACCACCAGATCTTATCCTCCCACAAGTTAGAGCTAATCATCCTGCATCTTGATTTTGCGCATGATTTGGAAAAGATAAAAACAAGCTGGCTTCCTTTTTCAAATCCCAGTTTAGTTCTCATCTCAGAATGAACCAGTCATCAAAATGAACTTGTTGAATAAACTGAAATGAAGAATTCACTTTCTTTCTGCACCTGCAGATGAAGCTAGTGTTGTAAAAAGCTGGTTCAGCACTCAACATGCTATTTCTAGCCACTTACTCAGTAACACCCACCAGTTCGGTGTTTTGACTTTCTCTGAAATTTCTGCAGCAAGCCTGGACTGCTTGTCTATTTTGTACTTGGTGATGCTAGATTTTACTGTAATGTAGGCTGCCCTTATTTCACATCTTATTTTAAATAGGGCTGGTTTTAAAAGGACAGACATACTTGGTTTAAAATAAAGAATTACACTTTAAAAATTGTTTTTCCTTTTAAACTGGTAAATTCTTTGCTTTTTTTCACACTTTGCAAAATGTATCACAGTTGATACCACTTGCCTCAAATTGTGGCTGATAATTGTTGATTACAAGATATAAAAAGTACTCGGCAACAAAGTTATTTTTTTCCTGGAATCATCTAGAACAGTAAACTTGCAGTGCTTTGAGAAATACTCATATATGTATGTGACACGTTCTAGCGCTTTTGCTAGTACAAAATTAGTACAGTGCACAAAAGGGAAGAAAATATGTATGCATGACGGGTAGGTATTTCGTAGCAAATTGCCATAGAGATTAATGGAACAACGAATATAATTGTAACCTGCACAGGGGCTGTACATGAGCATAAGCAACACGACCTGTACTGGTATAGTTCAAGTGGCAAATCCCTTAACATGAATGCAGTTATACAATAGATGAGGATGAGGCCCACATGGGAAGCAAAATAGGTTAAGATAGTATAACTACAGACATCTATGGGCTGTAGTGTTATCATATAATACAATATTTGCCTCTACTGGAAAATTACACTACCATAGTTCTCATAATATACACATGTACTCTGGCATTGAATTTAATTTCAACAGAAGCCCAAGGGAAAAACGGGCTTTGAAGCAGACAAGGAAATACCAAGCAGGCCTGTTGCTGGTAACAGGTGAGTGGATGAAAAGGGTGAATGCCTCTGACCTGTGGAGTCTGGCAACTTTTTGCTGCAATCTTGCTACAGTGCTGGATTTTTCTGATCTCGGTGTCTTGCTGTGTATGATTGGTTTGTTTTTCTGTTAGAACTACATTATGAACTTCTCAGAGGAGGAAAAAGGGGGAAGGGGAATGGAGGCAGTGAAAACACAGGTGGCTTGAGTTATATTTGACTTTTCTGAACAGATTAATCATTTTGTTGATTTATGCCATCCTTATTCTGTACTTTTAAAATTCTTTCTTAAGGAATCATCTTAATGAACCAAGGCAGAAAACAGTCTATTGACATAAGCCTTATTAAAGTGAGTTGAGGTGAGGTAAAGAAAATTTTTTTTTTTTTTTTTTTTTACAGTTTGGAAAATTGAGTGACTGCAGTTCTTCCATGACTTTGATGAAGTTAGTTAAATTCCTGTAACTGTTCTAGACTTTGAAACAAAGGTTCTTCTTAGCTTCATTTAACTTGGAGATTTACAACTGTAAATTCTCAGAACACTTTTTTTCAAGTAAATATACCAGCTGAAGTTGGTATTAATGCTTTTATTGATAAGAGCTATATCATTATGTATTACTTTCTGCTATGTGTTATTTTTAGCTTAAGACAACAGTGTTGCATAACCAGGGAACATGATTAAAAACTAAGTATTAATGAAAAGCATCTGAAAAGCTACTTTTAAGTATGGAGTAGAGACTTTGCTGGTTGCTGGCTCATAAGAACAAAGAGGTAATAGTTATTTCACTGGTGCTGAACTTGTCATAAGCAAAAGCAACGACTAAAGCCATGAGAATAAAATTCTTTTATTACCAGCCTGAGATTCTATATTATTATGCTGTACTGAAAGTGTGTAAAGCATGCAAATGCCAGCATGATTCCAGGCAAGAAAGAAAGGCCACATTTTGTTCATCTACCTTTTAGTTTTATGTGGATGACCTTTTGAGACCATCTTCAGACCCAAGTAAAATTACTGGTAGTATAAAGAGTGGATGGAAGGAGATTATGAATGGAATGGATAGATAGAAACGTAAGATATGAGTATGTCTCCTTTTTAGTTTAGTATTGGTAAGTAATTAATAAATATAAATGATTAATATCATGGTGTTATTACTGTGGTTGCAAATTTTATAAAGAATATTATATGCAGAACAGAGCCTGAAGAACCAAGTGCTGAAGCCTGAAACCATCTTGTGCATTAGTTAACAAAAATCAGACGTTAAGTAGAACTGTGCAAGTGTTTCAGAGTTTTAATGTTTATTGTTTTCTTTCTTCCTTTTAAGGATCAATGGTACCATTTGCTTTGGAGCTAGGGACTTGAGTTCCCTTTGCTTTATCAAAGGTAACTGGTAGCAGAGTAAGGAATTCTTCCCAACTCTTTGTCATAAATATCAGCATCCAGGGATTAGTATAACTAAGAGCTTCAAAATGACAAAAGTTTTATTTTGTTGCTGTCAGAATTTGTTTTCCCATGCTAACAATTATGTATGGCTATAGGGAGTTTGTGTACTTAACCTTAAGGGTGAATACAGCTTGCACTTTGTCTTACTGGAAGCATTGAGAGTGACAGTAAATTTGTTTGTGCAGAACACTTTTCTGGGAAGTAAAGACATTCTCAACACTAAATTAGACTGTTCTTAATTTAAATCTATGTTTATTCAAGTTTTTACTTAACTCTAACTTCAACATTCTCTGTAGTGATTAAAATACTGTGTTCACTTGCAGAATACTCTTTCAGTCTGGAGGTAGCAAGGCTAGGAAGAAAAAGGCTTTCATAGGGAAAGGCCTCCATTTTTGTTCTGCCAATGCTTGTCTGTTTGTCATTACTCACAATAAATGCCCCCTTATCTGTTATGCTGTCTTCTTAATTAAGAGGGCTCTTGGTGTATAAAAGAGAAGACTGCAGTGGTCAACCAATGGTTCTGCTGGGGATGAATGTTCCACCGTGGTAGAGAGGTCAAAACATAAGTTAAACAGACGCTTAGTTCCACAGTTTTCTTCCCAAACCCATGCAGATTTCACAGCCCTTTTCTGCTATAATTGTGTCAGAAAGATCCAGAATCCTAAAATGCAAGAAATCCAGTTATTGGATACACCAATAAAAGTAAGCTTGAGCTAAAAAAATGGTAAAGGCAAAAGCAGTTAAATTGGTTAGCAAAACAGTTTCTTTGGCGCATAGTAACTATAATGCCTCACTTCTCTTGATCTCTACGAGCTGTTCTGTGCTTAAATAAATCTCAGCTAGAAGAGGAAGATCTGTTCCTGTGATGTGTGGCTTCCTCCTTTGTCTGATGTTAATGCAAAGTGTTCTCACTTGCAAAGAAGTTTTTGTTTTTTTTTTTTTCTTGGTGGTGTTTTGTTTTGTTTTGGTTTGGTTTCTTTTTGTTGGCTTTTTTTTTTTTTTTTTTTTTGGAGAAGAAAGAGGGAACAATTCATAGAACTGGAGTGTGATCATCTTTTACTGCTCTGTGATTATGTGCTGGAACTGTCATTTCGTCTACTATACCTTTTGAAGCAGAATTATATGATTACAACTGAGGGCAATGTTACCTGTGGAATAAGGTATTTAGGTAAGCACCCCAAGAAATTTTTCATAAAGTTGCAGTTTGTTTCACAATTAAAAAGGCATAGGAGAAAAGTCTGAACTAGCCTCCCTGCCCAACCAAAAGCATGATCTGTATTCCAGGAAGTTTGAAGTTATATATAGCTTATTTGTCAGTAATAATGAAAAAGGTGGATTTTATAGTTTAAACTGTGTAAATTTTATTTGCTGCTATGACAAGGCTAAAGTATGCTTACACTGGATCCACACTGTGTTTTGTGCTATTACCCAGGCAACTTGAAAGAAAGCATCATAAAAGGAAGTTCAGGCTGAGGAGCTAAAAAGGATATGGTAACTAAAAATGTGGCATTTACTGAACTTCACAGAATGAGAATCTTCCACTTAAGCGTATAGTGGAACAGGTGGTCCACCTGGTTTACTCAAAGATTTTGGTAATAGAAGACTGCTTGTGAAGTGTACTGGACACTCTGGATGGTTCAGTCCCTTGCTACGTATTTGTTCCACAAGATGTATGCAAAGGCAAGAAACACACAAATTGAGTAATAGCTGATACTGCTAGTTCTGCCTGCAAAAGTTTGAAAAACTATTGGCAACCTAGTCTTGATTATTCACCTACTAAATCTTATTCTAAAATACTAAATATTACATAACAGTATTTTACGTCATTAGCAGTTGCTACCTGGATTTTAATCATGACTAAATGCGGCCACAAGCAATACACTGAGATAGCGCAGATTCAAGAAATTACAGGTACAGAATTTCTCAAACTTCCACTGGAAGGAGAACACTCAGGTTCCCTCCCTTTTGGCTAGTACAGGCTGTATATTCCAAGGTAACAATAATTTGGCAAATGTACATCAGTCCTGAGGACTGAAATGCAAGAAAAATATACATGTTAGTAGATGAGTCATCCCTGGAGTTTTGCAATATAGTCTTTTACAGGAACAGGATAGACTAATGATTCTTTAATATATCTGAAACTGAAAATCATGCTGAATTTTACACATTATTACATCACTTGAGTAGCCTGCTCTTGTGTCAGGTTGGTCAATGTTTGGTTTAAACTGTAGGTCAAACTGCCATCCCTCCAGACATGCAACCCAGATACTAATGTTTATGTCCATGTTTGTCTTTATGTTTTATCATTGCAGACTGGATTCAAAACCAAAAGTGATTTATTGTGCAGCCTTGGTTCAAATAGAGATCATAGTGACAAACCTTAAGAAACCCACAGCCTCTTACCTAAATCTCTGTCACTCTGCAGCTCTTTTGTAATCATTATCATTGTCTTTGAATCCCCTTGGAGTGAAATATTTCAGGTAGGTCCAGCCATGCATTTATTAAGCTGTCTGCCTACCAGAATTATGTTGAATTTCATTTTTCTGATGTTGTCAGACACTAAAATGACTAAGTCTTGCAGCAATCCATATTTCAATTACTTGCAGAATCTCATGATTTATGAATTTGCTTTCATCACAATAGGTTTAAAATATGTACATCTCAAAATGCAAACAATTCCCATATATGCTTGCAAATACACACAAGCATGTATTTTCTTTTGGCTACTTTATGTTCTCTGTCCGGGTGATGCACAAGAGAGGTAAGATACCAAAAGCAGCTTCTTTCTTTCTTCCTAAAATCAGTATTGGTGGATCTAGTCAACACTGACTGTTATTTCCATATTCAGTTCTTTCATAGACTTTGTTGCTGTTTGCTATTCAGTGGGTTAATAAACTTCTTTTCATTACATGTATAGAAACGGTTTGGAGTTAATTAGGATTACAAAATATTTTTCAATTTATATCTTTCTGATATCTTGGTTCACTATTAGTACCATTCTGATGTAGCTTTCTGGAAAAGCTCTGACAAAACCTCCAAAACTGTCCATGGATGCAGCAGGATCCGTTAGAGGTTATTTGGGTAAATGAATCCATACAGAGACATTTTGTAGTAAATACTCAGAAATCCCTTCAGGGAAAAACTGGAAGCTCTCCCATCAGTTGTCTCTAAATGGCCCTGTCTGGATTGCAGGTATGGCACAGCATGTTTTTTAGCAGCATCATACCTGGGTTTAGTTAAACTGACAGGACTACACCAGCGGCTGTTACACATGCTGCTTCTCTGAGTCTTACTCGGTTAACATGGCCCTGCCTTTGAGCGCACGAGGCATCTTGTCGTCAGCTGCCTCCTGCCCACACGGCTGGCTTGTTTCTTGCTCATAACGGCAGCACAGTGGCCAGGAAAGGGTAGTTCCCCAGTCTCTCAGGCAGAGCGCACAGCACAGAGTAAAGACCCAACAGGACCTGCTGCCCAGATGCCGAGTGGGTGCCTAGACAGACAGGATGCTCTAGATGAGTAATAGCCAAGGAGAACTTATCTGAGTGCTCTAGTTGAAACAAGCCAGCTTCCCAAGCACAGAGAACTCCCATGGCACGGCCTGCTGAGTATCAGTCAACCAGTTCAAGCTACCACCAAATGTGGGTGTTCATCTGGGGAGTCTCAGTGGCATCTGTCAGGTTCAACTGTCCAAACAACTTTCAGGTACCACAGCCAGATTCAGAATGGTATAAGAAAATATGGGGGGGGGGGGGGGGGGGGGGAGGATAATGCCAAATGCCTAGAATAAACAGGTTCTGACTTGCTGCTACCACAGAAGGATTTAAGTTCATGACACAGCTATGAGGTCTCAAGCTTAAATGAACCATCAAGAGAACGGAGCTTGTGAAGGGAGTATGATGGATAAAAAGCTGCTTTTTATATTGCGTTGGCACCAGGCACCCCTAGTGTAAGCTATGTAGGCAGACACTGCACTTTGTGCCATGACAGCCGGTCCGTATCCTGACTGACAGAAATGAACAAATAAGGAAAAAAAAAATTTCACTATAAAGAAATGAGCTGTAATTTTGCCTAACAAAAGTTGACTTGTATTGTATAGTGGCATTCTATAGCTCACAGAGCAAGAGTGGATCATCACAAAGGCTTGCAGGAATTTTTTGGCATGGTGTTGTTTGCATGAACATGAAGATTGTAATCGGAGAGAAGGACAAATAGGCAGTTAAAGGCAGGATAGCTGTCAAGGAATGATGTCTATAAAAGCTGACAGAGTAAGGCTAAGGCACAGAGGGCCTTTTAGAAGCGACTGCAGACTTGTACTCAGCAGTAACAGTGGAGTGGACGGAAGGATATGGGTTGTGACACCGAGGTAAGGGAGAGAGGGGGACAAAGCAAAGGGAGGGCGATGTCTGGTACCAGTAACAGTGGCAGCTGCAGTATATTCGGCATTGAGGTCCCATATGACAACCTGGCTCACAAGTTTGGTGCTGCAGACAGAAAAATGTCCAGCTAGTATAGCATCAGAAAGCATAAAGTGGGAGTGATGTCTGGAAGCTTTAATGAAGGGCAAACAGGGAATCAAAAGTCTAGGAAGAGTTTAGAACTGGCGGTTTGGTGTTTGTGAACAACATTTTCTGTTTAACCTGACTCTGGCAAACTTGGAATTTGGAAATTCCATTTCAGGAAAGCAGAACCGAGTTCTTGCCACAACAGTTATAGTTAGAAATCTGCTTTTGTCTCTCTGTAAACATTAAGTCTAGCAGTAGATGTCAGGAGTTGAGAGTGATATAGGATGTGCCCCAGAAACTCAAAGGACGTTTGGATCAAGAAACATTTAAGCCATCCAGAGTGAGAGTTAAATCCTGACAAGCTGCCCTGTGGGGCCTTCATTACGAGGTTTGAGATGTGGCTGAGCCTCAAATACGGAACATATTCCTGCAAAAGGATACAGACGCCGGACCCACTACTGCCTTGCATCTGAAGAGAACAAAGATGGAAAAAACTTAGCACAACTTGGACTGTTTCACTTCCTATTGCTAACGAACCTCTCTGCCGCAAGCAGCTGAAATTCGTCAGTCGGAGTCCCCAACGCCCCGCTTAGGCTCGGATGCTGGCTGTTGCTGTTTTTTTTGTGTTTTTTTTGTTTGTTTGTTTGTTTTTGTTTTTTTTTGTTTGTTTGATTTTTTTTTGTTGTTGTTGTTTTTTTTGTTTGTTTTTTTTTTCTTCTTTATTTTTCTTAAGATAAAACCGGTAGCCCGCCGGCCGTGGCTCGGGGCCGCGGGGCAGCCGCGCCGCTCAGCAGCGGGGGGGGGGGGGGGGGGCGGGGGGGCCGGGGGGGCGGGGCTCCGCCCGCTGCCGGTGTTTGAGCGACACCCAGCGGCGCAGCGCGGCAGCGGCTGCCCGGCGCCGCCTCGGGCCCAGCCCCCCCCGCGCAGGGGGGCTGAGGGGCTGAGGGGCGGCGTTCGCCTTCCCGCCTTTAAAGCCAGCTGTAATTCTTCCAAGTAACTTTAATATTTGTGCAGCTTTTCAAACCCACGATTTGGGCTGTAGGTAATGTTTTAATTTCGACAAAGTTGTGCCGAGTCTTTACTGCTCCCGAGTTTAGTCAAACTTGACTTAACTGGTTTAATAAAACAGTGGGGTTCATAGATAATGTGACATTTACTCAGTGAAGGTTTTACAGTCTATAGTAGAGAAACAGGTAGCAGTGGTAATATTGAATAGAGAGGAAAAATTGCTTCCTGATAATAACCTGACACACTCTGAAATGTCTTTGGACACAAGCTGACTTACGTGGAGCTCCTTTGAACAGGAGTGGGGAGAGATGCCCAAATTCTCTATCTAAATCCTCCCATAAAAAGTTGAGAGCTAAGATGGTACAAAAAAAAAAAAATACACTTCTTGAAATAAAATTAATATAGACTTATGCATGATTAAATTAAACATGCCTTCCAGTTAATGAAGAATAAGTTCTTCATGAAATAAAGACAGAGTAAAATACTACAGTGTTGAGCACACAAAAGGAGTCCGGATTTTACAAAATGGCCAAGAATACTAAGCGCTATTTTGTTTTTTAGTTTAGTCTGAAGCGTGAAACACACAGTGCTTAAAAAAACCCAACCATAGACTCTTGTCTTCATGCATGAGTCATACAGTGTAATCAGTACTCACTCCAAGTAGCTGCTGCACTCTTAAACACTTACAGTTTACTGTTAATTTTCACTTTAAACTTTCTTAACAGGGTGCAAAAAATAAATTGCCTTCTGAAGTCGGTAATCCACAAAATGTCTCAAAAGACACGAGACTACTTATGTGTCTAAAAAATAATTCATATAATGGGAAAACTGATGCTGGAATTAAGTAAGAATACTTTTTCAGTCTGAATGGTCAGAAGAAAGACAAGGAAGAAAGGTATCTACACACCCTGAAAGAACAAGAACACCTCTCTGTGTCCTCCTTTCTTCCCCTTTCAGACCCCTTTTTGGAGGAGAAAGGGGAAGAAATCCCATTGCACAATTCAGAACTGTGGAAGGTGCACAGTTCTAGCAGGAGTGAAGAAGAATGCTGTTATTTCCATCTCCCTTTCTCTGCTTACTATAGCATTCTGGGTTGTTTTGTTGTTGTTGTTTGTTTGCTATTTTCCCCTTAACAAAACACGAAAACTAGCAAGTAGTCTGGAGTATAAGTCTCCTGCTTAAATTGCTGATTTGACCTAAAACCTTAAGACCTTATTGGAAAGGATTTTGTTCTGGGTGTAGATCTGGCCAGTGCAAAGCAGATGGGCGTTAGCAGGGAGAAGTGACTGCTCAGGTGGCAGGGACAAGGCTGGGTAGCCCTGTTTTAAAGGCCAGGGGTGCATGTAAGTGTGTGGCAGGAATAAAGGTCTGAGGTGCACAGAAAGCAAATGACTTGTCCAGAGTTGCACAGGAAGTGTGTGGTAAAGGAGCGATCAAGTCAAAGAGAGGTACCTGGTCTAGCAAATGAGCTCATTTTTAACTTTCCCTCTCTACTCTAGAAAGGCCATTTTTAGCTCTGGCAACTCAATGAAACTTTAGCAAAAATTATGATTAATTTTGCATATCTGGTTTCTGTGAGATCATTGCAAAGTTCTGTGCTTTTATTTCTTGGATGCACAATTAATTAATCTGCTTTTGTTTACATTATTTTTTCCTTGTCTTCAAGGTATAGCACTTCAGCACTTTTGTTTTTGCAAAAACCCAGGACTGCAGCTTCTTTCTTTGTAAAGTTCTAACTACTGCTGCAAGGAACATTTCGTTTCAGTTTTTAGTGGCTGAGCTTCATTGCCGGAAATGACCATAGTGATTGAAGTTCCTCATGGCCTGAACACAAAAGTGACTTGTAGCTTGGTGCACTAAAGCAACACTTCATGATCTATGGTGACTTTCTGCCCGGGGAAATATGCAAAATCCTGGTGCACGTGAAAACACAGTCCTGAAGTCCCAGCCGCCTCCTGAGGAGCAGAATTATGGAGCTGCTGCAGCACATGTGAGACAAGGTCCATTTATGACTGTGTCAAGGAGCAGCCCAGCAAGGAGAGATTACCTGACAGCTGCTGTGCTGTGCTATGCAAACTTAATAAATTTCATGGATTGGTTCATTGTACCAGGTGAGAGCCTATTTTCTTCTTCTAAGGAAAAAGAAATTTAAGTTCTCAACAGCTCTACTTACTCTGTAGTTACAAATGCTTTCTAAAGTAAGTATATGCTTTATGTCTTTTTAATCTTTCTCACTTACCTGCTTTAGCCTGTTGGTCATAGTTTTAATGAAACTTCCAGTTATAAATCTTGAAATAACAATAAATGATGTATTAGTTATTAATGGTTAGTAGAATACTTATAAAAATCACATCTGTTAAATGCTTAGGATTCATATTTTTAAATCTAAGTCTCTTATAAACAGACGTTAGCATACAGAGCAACTAGTCTATTTTTGTGTCTGGATTCTACAGAGATTTGACTAAGAAGCTTCCCTTTATTGTATACAGCAGCTTACCAGGCCTTCTTTGGCTCCAGTAGATTAGATACGGTGTTCCTTTGTCTGAAGAATACTGATGCCATTCCCCCCCTTAAAAGTACAAGAATTATGTTATCTTTGTGCAGGTCTGTTTAGAGGAGGATTAATTTCCTCATATTCTGCTGGAAATTGTGTGATTTCTGCAATGAAGAGTATAACATGATTGTGTAAAGGGAACAGTGACCTACTTCCTTAGGCATCACCTACCAAATTTACCACTTATTTTCTAATAAGTAATATCCTTCTTCAAAAATGTGATTTTTAAATTTATTTTTTTTAACCTAGCCATGAGCAGCAAAGCATTTCTTCTAGTAAACTGTTGAGATACCTGCTTTTTCTTCCCATGTAATCTGTGGTCTGTGGAAATTCCTCTGTTTAGCATCATTCCCAAGCATCTACCATGATTCCAGGCATTGGATTTATAAATTATGAGGAAACACTTGTTGGCAGCCTACTATATTTTACTTTGGAGTGGCCTGGAAATCATAAGTGTTTTAAAACCTTGAAAAAACCCAAAGGATGGATTGTTAAATTTGGAATTAATATCTAGTGACAGTACACAAACTATTTTTACTGCTTAGACCATTCAGAAATTTAAGACATTTGGTCAGTATCTTTAAAAATTGGAAAGTTGGTGGCTTTAGGAGTTTAATCTTTTTTCTTTTGCATAAGTCTTAACCACATATATAAGAGGGAAGGAAACAAGTAGGAGTGCATGCTGAATGATACTGTAAGACTGTTACTGAAAAACTTAAATGTATGGGTTTTATTGTCAAGTAACTTTCCCTGGAGAGGGGTAGGGGACAGGAGAGGATGAAAATATCTTTGAGCAAGAACTGAGATGCTAGGAGGGTATACACTTGGAAAGATTAAGTGCAAGCAGTCATTTGGCTCATTCTAGGCTTTGAACTATTCTTTGGTGTCTGTTCATGCTAAAAGCTTCAAACCTTCAAGAAGGCCTGTGAAGTAAACCTTGTCTACTTGCTAACAGACTCAGTTTCTTGTGAGTGAGGTACCCTCAGGGACATGTAAGAATTCAAGAGCAGAGGTGGGGATAGCGTCCAAGACTTTGAAATACCAAACATCTATTTTACTTACAATACATGTCTAAAACACTTTTTAGTTAACTTTATGACCTCTTGGGCTGTGGGGGAAATCTGTAAGTTGTTGTCTATATCACAATATACTGTTCATCTGCTAGAACTCAGCTGCATTGCAGAATTCTTGCACCAGTACTTTTGAGTTTGGCTGTCCATATGTATGTACATATTGTGAAATATAAGTTAACCTGAAAGTGAAGAAGGAGAGGCTTGAGTATTTGTTTAAAAGTAAGCTGGTGGCAGTTATGAAGTTGTGGTTTCCGGCCAGTTTTGCTCACAGGCTTTGACAGAGTTTGCATCAATCTTCACACAGAAAACAAGCTCTTCTACTTAATTGTCTGCTGGAATCGAGTCTTCAGCTTGTTAAAAATGGTGATCATGCAGGATTTTGCCCCTCTGATCTGCTACCCTGTTCCAAGCTGTTTGGATCAATGCTTTGTAATTTGCCAATAACTGGTCAGGCCAGTTATTTCAGTTATGTGGAAGGGATAACATTTTACTGGTGCTCAGGGTGAAAGTTTGAGATGAAATTGTGGTTCAGTTCAAGTCTTATGTTAGCTCTGATTTCTTCTAAATATTCTATTAGTCCAAAACTGAAGTTCTTGTAATACAGTATCTGTTGATAATCGGCTACCAGAAAGAATGGATACAATTGATTGTCTTGTTTTAATGATGCAAAATGTTTGAATGAAATCACCAACTTAAATTTCTGAAACCATTAGGAAAACCCCAAATGCAGAGTATGTTCAAGAGTCACTGAGAAGCATCTATAAAACCCCTGGTACTGCTCTTAGGCCTTGATCTACACTGACAAGTCACATCAGTAAATAGTAAGGAGACTGATTATGCTGCAGCCATGGGGACCGTAGGAGAACATGCCTTTAGCTTTAAACTAGCTGGATCAAGAATGCTTTTAAGTGGCTGCAGCAGTATAGTATAAGGCATAACATGTAAAATACACTGTAGGAGGAGAACAGGTACCTCTTGCTAACTGAGCTCCATTCTGCTGCAGATCAGCTTCTGTAAGCGTAGCAGTCCAGTTACACGGGCCTTGTTTTCTTAAGTGGTGGCATCATCCTCTTAATAATGTTTTGATTTTGACTATTTTGGCAAAACTAAAGCTACATGAGAAGAAATTTCTTTTTTAATTTGTAACTTTAAATATTGAATTAAAGGTATGATTATTCAAAGCAGTATCTTTGGCTATTTTAAATTGTTTTTCAGGATTATAATGCAGAAATGCAAGATAGTTGAGATGGTAGATCTGAAGTCTTGATGTGATGTAGAGGTCAGAATGACCTTTTCATCTCAACAGCTTTCATATATCCTTGAGGTGCCAGATCCATGGATCTTTCCTCTGTTGCCTGTGTGACTTTCTTCCACACTTTTTGACAACTCTTCTAAACTTTTTTCACAGCTATTGAATGGTTAGAAATCAAGGTGGAATTTCAGTCAGCTGTTTATCACAAATAAAAATTATCACTTTTGGTTAAGTTTGTCTGTTATTGTGACCACTAAAACTATTAATTTGTAAATCCACAGTTATCTATATCTCATCTGATCTCTGCAAAATTGTCGTAGAAATATAAGCAGAATTACATGATCGGAACCATCATCTGAATTACAGTAGTATTTCCCTGGCTGTGGGCTGATTTAGCCACTATTGGCTAATGAAGACTGTAGATATTTGCATCCTGAAAAATCCATCAGGCACTAATTTGAATACTGTATATACTGAAAATATTAACAGTTATTATTAACAGAAGGAATTCCAGCTCGTCCTAACATTTTAAGGTTATTAAGAAAATTTTAGGATTAGCTGCGTAAAGGTAGCAATCTCCTGGCTACAAAACTGCCACTGTTTTGTTCCACATTGTGCCCATTAAACCTTGATCTGTAAACTATTTATGTGCTTACGTAGTAATGGTGCAAAAGAAACAGAACAATTGTCATTAAAATAGTGAGCAAACTGACTCTTGTAAGACCTATGTAGTGGAAGATCGTGAATTTCATCTATAGTGATTAGAATTTTTAATTTTCTGTGTATTTGTGCTTGTGGTAGAGTAATGGTTTACATATAAACTAGCAAGCTAAATGTGCTTCAGTTCTTGCAAGCCCTCTTCAAAAAATCAATCTGGTAAATTAATAGAATTACGAGGAATGAGTGGGGTACTTTGCTGTCATTCAGTGTTTGTCTCTTGCAGGGATCCTGTTAGATATACAGAAATACTTCAAGCTTAGCGATGGGGATACAGGTCTACTGCAAACAGGTAACAAAATCTCTTAAGTTCAGATAGTTTACTTTGCCTTGCACCTATGTGGTCTGTTCCTAAAACACTGTCTAGTTACTTGTTTCTTCTAGTTCCTACTTGTGTGTGGTATTGCTCACTTCCACTTGTGGGCAGGCTGACTATAATGCAAAACTGAAAGTCTTTGGTTCAGGGAAGGCTGGAGTTGAATCCTTCAAAAATACTACAGCATGTGAATCACAAAAGATGAGGAAATTTCTCAAGACTTACAGAACTTGAGCAATTCACATGTTGCATTTTTTGTATTTTTTTTTTAATCTTCATTTATCCTTTTCTAAATGTAAATCTACTGACTAGTTCTACAAATTCAGCCTGACTTTAACCTCTGTCCTAAAAAATAACCTGAGTTTGTCTGAGGGGTGAGGAGTATATAGGCTAAAAATAATTTGACCAATATTTTCTTTGCTCCTTCTTGGATTTTCAGTCTTCATCTCGTGTTACATGCTGACTGCCCCCATCTTTGGATACCTCGGTGATCGATACAATAGGAAAATCATCCTTGGAGCTGGTATTTTCTTCTGGTCTGGTGTAACGTTAGGCAGTTCATTCATCAGTGAATTGGTATGTTGCTTTTTTAGAGGGGACTATGAAAATAATCTGTGTATGTTTTGCAGGAGTTGATAGAGTCCTTCCCTGATCACATTTGGAAAAGCTATCAGTGAGCACTCACTCCCATGTGCAGGAATGCTTTACGGGGTGGTGGAGTCCAGCCTGGGCAACGGAGAACCCACACATTGCTGTTGCAATTGATGGGATCTTATTTTTGTCCCAGATGTTTGCTGATTATGACCTTGCAGCGTAGCAGTGTATTCGGCAAGCTTGCGGTCTATCAGCCCTATCCTGTAATTCCCTCTGGGTGTCACTCTAAGAAGTCACTACTATGCAGAAAGTAAAAAGCACAGCAGTGCGATGTGAGGGAAGCAGGTGTGAGTGGAGAGAATATAGACATATGCAAAAGGCAGTTGAAGTCTAATTTCCTCTGGTACATTTGATCCATTAAAATTCACCTCTTGAATAGCAAGCTTTATTTCTTGCATGGGCTGTTCTGTACTATAATATGTCTCTTGCCTGCAGTATTACTGGATATTCTTTCTTTCACGAGGACTAGTTGGCATTGGCACGGCCAGTTATTCCACAATAGCACCTACCATCATTGCAGACCTGTTTGAGGAGGGAAAAAGGACCACAGTGTTATCTATCTTCTATATCTTCATTCCAGTGGGAAGGTTGGTTTTCTTGCTAGTAACTGACCGGCCTTTTGAAGTTCTGTCTGACAGGGCCTGCAATTCGGTGTGTCCTGCGTCTTGATTAGTCATATTTTGATATGCATCTTCATTGGCTCTTCTAGAAAGATTTGTCACTTGCTTAGCATGTTCAGGTAGAGCTGGTTTGGCTTTTTTCTGTATTTACCTTGAAGAAAAATTTGCTTTTTTCTCCCAACATTTTTTAGGGAGAATCAGAACTCTGAAAACCAGTCGGCTTTGAATAAAATATCGAATCAATTCTAAAAGAAATATGTGCATGGGGATAGGTAATTTATTTCTGGGGTTTGGAAGACAAAAGCTTTTAGATATTTGTTTACTTGACAGATTTTTCAAGAATGCTGCAATAAACGTCTCCCAGGGAAGAACTGGAAGTTCCCTCTCCTCTTTTAGTTAAACTGACATCGTGTCTGAAGAAGAGGTAGAGAAGGGCTTCTTAAGTGGTTTGAAGGCATACTCTTTATTAAAGCAGGCAGCCAAGGCTGAGCCCAGAAGGCAGATTAAAACTAAAGGAATTCCTGCAGGGCTTAATTCATGTGGCTAGCAGAGGAAAGAGTAAATAATAAACTACTTTATGGGCTGTCTGATCTGGGTTTGCAGTATCATTCTACAGAACATGTATTCCAAGGGGAATCTGGGACATTATTGCCACCATCTCAAGTCTGCTCTGAGGAGGTTAGACTTTCTTTTTAATACTGGCTAGCACATAGACTAGCATAGACCATGAGAGTTATTTCTGTTTATCTGTTTTGAAAACTATGACAGAATGCTTCTCTGTGCTCTCCTTAGCTGGCAAGACATGTCCTTTCAGCCAGCAAGAATTCACTGGTGCTTACTGATTCTTCCTTTCTGTTGCTTACAGTGGTCTTGGCTATGTCCTAGCAGCAGGCATGGCAGATGTCACAGGTGACTGGCACTGGGCATTCAGGGTGAGTAACTCACTTTCACTCAGGGGCTGAGTCATTCACTGTAAAATCAGAATCATCACTAGGGTTTAGATTACTTATGTTCATTGTGTTTAAAGAGGTGAGCAGTGGAAGGACTTTCTACTGTCATGAACTGGGTGTTTAAGAGAACTCTTCCTGCAGGACAAGGGGAAAATTTATGCCTAGCTCCTGCAGAATGAAAGTAGGCATAGGTGAAACTGTACAGCAGCCAGGGCAGGTGCTGATGTTCCTCTTACCTGAGGACACACTTGGAATGGCTGTCAGTTCACCAAGACCTCCTTAGACAGAGGAAGCTGAAGTTAAAATGATCATTGTACTGGTAGCACCAGTATCATTCTTCAGGAAAGTAAAGAGAGTTTGTTTTCTGAAATGATGTTGGGAACAACTTCTGTTATTTGAAGGTTTCAAGAAAAAACCCTCTTTTGTTCTGGGCATGTCATCATGGTGTTTCTCCATACTGAGCGCCTAGTGCTTTGGAAGTACTTTGTGAGATCCTCCTAATTTATCTATAAAATTAACTAGCAAGTACAGGATAAGTGGGGAAGAATGTTTACTGGAATAACAGTCTGATGTTATTGAGATAGCACTGGTGACTGCATCAGTGATTCTTGCATTTGTGGTCAGAGTACTACAGGACAGTTTCCTTTCTTCACGTGTTTTTCTCCAAAATCAGAGGGAGCAATCATATATCTGTATGATGGGGAGGGAGGATGTATTATCTTTTTTCCAAAGTCACCATAAATCACCAAAGTCACTCTTCTTCTTTACAAATATGACCTACAAACAGCAAATCACATCTATTTCTGAACATATCTGCAATTTTCCAATATGTAATTCTAATGATGAATTTGAATTGCTGTGGGGTTTTCACTATAAGAAGAAAGTTGTCCTTGACCTAACCAGCCTTGTGCCTACAGATAACTCCTTGCATGGGAGCTCTAGCAATGGTTCTTCTGACTCTACTGGTCCCTCATAGGACCCAGAGAAGGACAGCAGCCCACAGAGCACTGAGCATCTCCGGCACAATACAAGTAGCAGCTGAGAAACCAGGTGTAGAGAGAACTGCCAGGACTACTTGGTGTCAAGATGTCATATCCCTTGCCAAGAAGTAAGTGAGTTGAGCAATAAAGGTTCCCTCCACTGAAGAACAACCATTCCGTTATTAGAATTATGGCCATCAAATCCTGCTCAGCTCTTTTGTATCACATGCTATATACAAGATGATTGAAACGCCATTAATAAAAATCTTTCTTCCACATTTTACAGGAAAGCTACACTGGAGATTAAAAATTTCTTTGCTTCTGCTATCCTCCCATTTTGAGGAGCCGGAAGGAGGCAAAGTTATGAGAGCAGTGTGCTCCTATTTAAATCCAGCTCTACTTGCTGCTAAGTTTCCCCTTCCCTCTTGCTTTAACACATAGAGTGAGCTAGATTGGTAAAAGTGCGTATTTCGCAGGTGTAGTTTCATCTGTGATTCTTGGTGCCCGAGGCAGGTTGGATCAGCATGTGTCAGGCAGTCTTTACGTGCTATTTGTGAGCCTGCTGTGCCTCTGATACAAGAGGTCAGAGTCTGCAGGACCCTGGTGCAGTTTATAAAGTAATTGTACATGTCTTTTGACCAGCTAACCTGTTGGCTGGCACATGACCCCTTCCTTTTAACCCCACAAAAATGAAAGTCAACACCAGCTGACCGGCAGGACGAGGCAAAGCAGTGATGGCAGCAGGTCTGTCAGTCCCGTCACGCTGCGGTCCGGGGGCAGGGAAGGACAGACGGACCCGGCTGGAGAACGGCAGAGGCCGCTGCGCGGCTGTGCCAGAGCCGGCTCACACAGTGCCCGCAGGCGGCTGCCCCGGCTGCTCGGTGTAATGCTTCCCCTTAGAGACAACCCCCTCTTGCTTTCCTGAGACCTTTGGAGTCTGTCTTTGGAGTGTTCCTCTTCTACACGATCCAGTGTTTTCTAATTGACAGTTAGACTTGCATCCTATTTGCATCCAGAACAGCGAGTACATTAGAGATCCAGATTGCTGGATCACAATGTGTAAGCAGCACAGTCTGAAGTGAATCAAAAATGAACCTTCCTGGTTAATGTCAAAGCGGCTTTCCTACGAAGACGTTCCTTACAACCTCCAGCAATGTTGTGAAAATAGATTTTAATTTTCTTTTCCGTTAGCAGTTGATTTACAAAGCATAAGGACATACTGCCAAAAACCAGGTGGTTCCGCTTTTAATCAAGTCCAAGAACCCTTTATCTTTAGAAGAGGAAGAACTAGATTTATATCTTAACAAATCTTCTAGCCTGGTGGTCACCTGGTCATTTGCAGCACTTTTATTCAGTCTTAAGATTTTATACCTCCCTATCGACCTCAAAGGGGACTTTTTCCTAAACTATTAGCTAGACAGAGACCAGTAAAAATTTAATTTTCTCCTAGAATAGGGCAGGAAGGAGACAAGATTTGGACATTTTTTTAAAATGTGTCTCCTTTGTCTGAAAACTCTTTGTGCAGACTGAGAGTCTATTTTTACTTAGGTAGAGGTAAGGAGTGCTTCAGCCACTGCATCTTGACAGCTTGGAAGACTCAGATGTTACTGTCATTTCTATTGGTTACACAAGCACCTTAGAAACATCCTGAGGCATCTAGACTTGCACATAGAACACTTTCATTTAGATACTAAGCCATTAAATTCTCACCCACTCTCTATTGTTGTAGTTCTGCTATCAAAAATTTCACAGCAATTGTTTTAGCAAAAGTTGGCAGTGAAATCTGCAAGAGACCAGGACTGGGATTTGACATGAAATCAGTAGGTCATACTCCTCACTCTAATTGATACTTTACTGTTGAAGTTGACAGACAAAGCCTCATCAAAATTCGTATCTTCAAGGGAGTGCATTTTGATTATACGATGTCTGAATGAATTGTTTTGTTATAGCTTGAAATCCTGGATATTGCAGTTAGGCTTTCCCTTTTTCCTCACACCCCATTCTTTCTAGTGTCTCTCATTTCTTTCTTTTAACTTTCAGTTGGAGTTTCGTCTGGTCCTCACTGGGTCTGACTGCCATGGCCTTCGTTACTGGAGCCCTGGGAATGTGGGTACCACTGTTTCTTTACAGGGCTCAGGTTGTCCAGGGCATTGTATCACCGTGCCTCCAAGAATCATGCAATTCATCTAACAGGTGAGGTGCGCATGACTGTGGAAACGTGCTTGGGAACACTGCACAGTGCTAAGTCAGTTTGTTTCCAAAGGCAGAAGGTAGGATGTGAATGTGAACGCTCCTCGTGAAGGCAGTTGGGTGTGAATGTTACACTAGGTTGCTTCCAGGTATGCTGAGAAACTCCTATTTTTTTGTTTATAATCACTTGGTTAACTGGAAGGATGATGCCAGCCTTATTTAAGTAAAGTGGAATGAAGCAGTATCAGGAACACTTGCAGTGAAAGGAGCTCCTTTAATAAGGGTATGTCAGCTGACAATCGACTGTGCACCCCAAGCTACTTGAATACTCATTTAAGTATGTTTAGAGCCCGTGTTTTGGTAACTTTCCTATTACCTTCTTGTTAGTCTGGTTTTAAAACTCCTGCCATGTTGACAAGGTCATTGTGACTACCAGCATAAAGCAAGCTTGATAAATTTGATCTAATATCATATCACATCGTTACATCAAAACAGGATAATTTGGTCTTGTGACTAACTGCCAGCAGAGCTCCACTTACAGAAGCTGTCCAGACCAATAAAGATTCGTGAATAAGTATCAAAAGTTGGATGGGCAAGGGGAGTTTACAACAGGAGACGGCTTTGAAGTAATCATAATACAACCTTTTGGAGAACACTTTTCCCCAGCTAGAAAGACAGTTTTTTTCCTTACAATGTTTTATCCAGAATAGAAAAATGTATTCAGTGTTCCTCTTGAGTCTTCATGGCTACCTTCAATAACAGTGGCCACTGGGACACTTCTCTTCTGTGTACCGACTCCCTACCAGTGGCCTCCATACAAGTGTCCCTACCTTTCCTCTGGTAGTATCCCAAATCTGGTTTCAGTCTTTGCCTTCGTGATGGATTTCCAAGAACTAACTGCTTACTACTGTCTTTCCAGGCAAAGACAATTAAAGGGAAAAGCAGTAATCATGCCTTGAGTGTGTCCTCTGGTAATTGGGTTGTTTTGCTTTTCTGCAATGGAATAACTGAGTCAACTCAAAAGTGGTTTTGAGCTGTAGTGTAACTGGATAGATTGAATAGTCATCCACAAGTACCTCAATGGGAAATGCAACTGTCCTTCCATGGATGCCACCACTGGCACATTACTTAATAGCAAATATTGTGGAGGAATGGAGTGAACTCAGGAGTCTGGCTCAGGGTAGGCAGAGGAGGAAAACTGAACAGTTTAAACTGTTCGGCTTTATCTGTTAACAGATACAGTTTAGATACTTCATTTTTTAAGCTGAAGGTGTTAGCCTATGTTTTGCTTTCTAATCCACCTTCTGAATTATTATTCCACAGTAGTGTTGCTAGAGCAGACATGGTCTTCAGGGAAGTAAAATGGAGCACCTGATAGTTTAACCTCATGTACTGTTTCTTACAGGACGCTTGAAAAATAACCTTGGCGTAAGTTAGTGCCAGAAGCAGCGTAAGGCCAGTTTTAGACTGTTATTCCAGGGGGATGTAAAGAAACGTAATACAAACAACCATGTCAGACCTGTAGCTGCTGGTGCTGGAAAAACTGATCTGCACATTCCCAGACCTGCCCAGGGGTACTTTAAGGACGTTTTCTCCTCTGGCTGTTCAGCAGTTGCAGGCTTTAAGGATCAGGGCTGTGTCACTTAGACTCCCTGGAAACACAAATTCAAATGGCACCACAGCTGACTCAGGTCTCAATCCTTTCAAAGTAAATAAATAAGACAGTATGAAGTTTTTATTCAAGTCCTTGTGCAGACACTTTTGAACAGATCAGACAGATAAGTGAGCATTCTCAGACCCTAAAAGATCTCCAAAGAGCCTTTTCCCAGGACTAAGCTTCCATACTTTCCTACTTGCTGTCAACTGAACTATGCTTGGATTTAGTTTTGGCTGTTCCCTTTTCTTTCAGCTATAGGTTTATTTCAACTGCAGTTTACAACACATGAATCTTCTAAACAGAATTTCATGAATGCTTCAATCAACTAATGTCACCTTGGAACTTGCCTCTCCCAGACAAATCTCTAAGATAGTTATTCTGCCTAGAGACAATCTATATTGTCACTATCAATCTATAGTGAGTGATGGATCAGAATCCTGAAGAACTTACAGGGAGAGTACAAATATGCTTAAAGTTTGTTATCTTGTATAGAAATACTTTTTTTTTTTTTTTGTAGTTTGAGTTCTTCCTAATCAGCCAGAAGGAAATTAAAAAGTAGATGCACTCTAGTTTAAAGGAATAGATCATATCCTAGATTGTTACTTTGCTTTGCAGTCAGAAAAAGCTTAGGAAAATGTACAGCACTTATTGTGTAGCACCCTGAAATATGTAGAAGCACTTGTGCTCAGAACAAAATACTCCTGTCCCCCATTGCCTCAGGAGAATTACAATGCATTAAACAATCAGTGGCACCACTGGTCTTGTTGCGAGAGACTTGCTTTGTCATTACGATCTCATTTGGGACAGAGAGAAAAGCATGTACAGAAGGCCCTTGGGAAGCTGAATCTTCTACGCTATTCAAACACATACTCTTAACACATGAGCTTGTCATTCCTGGAGAACACATTTGCAGACACGCAAACCTGAGTGGCATCTGAAATTCTGCGTACAGAAAATACTACATGGACCTCCCACTAATTAACTATTGAGTGTTCTTTGAACTCTTTTGGGAAGTGGTAGATGTTTTCCAAAGCCAGAGAAGTGACTCATCTCAGCTGTGCTAACTAGAGAGTTATAATTTAGATATATATATAATTCCATGTGATAGGATCTCTTCCAAGACGGCAGATTGTGATACAGAGTTATTCCATCTGTGTTTTCAGGATGACTGAGTAGATTGGTTCACAGGGTAACCAAGATGACTGTATCTCCCCTAAATCACTGGATGTCCAAGCCAGGTCATGCTGAGAAGGGTCCTCCTTCAGCATGGGTGTATAACACCTGCTCTGTAAATGGGAAAATACCTGCTCCATAGGATAGAGCCTCAGTTGCAGAGGCATAGCTTCAACTGAGGCTTGGGATTAAATCCATTTAGGAGTGGGAGGGTTAGATCAGGTGGAATAAAATTGAAGTTCCCCATTAAAGATTCCAGTGAAACTAAAGGTATAAGCTAACACCCATTTTTTTTCCATGGTATGGCCTTACTATGCTCAGCTGAATCCTTTGCTTTGTCACCAGCCTAATATTTGGAGGCATCACCATTGGGACGGGAATCTTGGGTGTCATTACTGGGGCAGAAGCTGCAAGAAGATTAAGGAAGATAAACAATAAAGCTGATCCTCTGATCTGTGCCACAAGTATGTTCATTTCTGCTCTGTGCCTCTACTTAGCTTTGATGGTGGCTGAGAAGAACATCCTTTCCGCTTTTGTAAGTGCTGATCTGCCTATCATTAGCAAAATGTCTTCGGGGATCCCGGGGAGATAGGGAAGGGGGAGGAGGAGGAGAGGGGTGGCTTCTGCAGAAGTCTCTGCAATCTTCTAGACCATTAAGAGGTTTCAGTGACTTGCGACAAGGTGGCCTTGCCAGCTAAGCACTGTGCATGCTGCTCTAACGCTGCCTGCAGCTGCGGTCTGTCCCGTGAGAGCCACGCTGTGCGTTATTTAGCCCAGTAAAAAGGCCAGCCAGTCAGAACATTGTAGATTGGGCCTCAGGACCTATACAGTCCACCCACACTAAAGAGGAGAATAGTAAGCCTATGTAGTTAGCTGCATAAAGCTAGAGTGTCCCTTATCCAAAATGTAGTTAAAGGAAGTCTCAATGTTATGTTAATTTTTAATACTATGTGACTAATTTAGTATTCTTACTTATTTTTGCTCTCTGAATACTTAACGATCGATGCACTTGTGTCTGTACAACACGCACAGTTCTTGCTAAGAATAATTTAGCCATCACTTTCAAAGCCCCAAACCACTAGCTGATCTTCAAAGTCAAGCTTTTGGCAGTGCAAACTGAACTATAAATCACTTAAATTCTGTTCTCGGTAAAGGGACAACCAGAAACTTACTAGAAACGATGAATAGTTCCAAAAACTCCCAATGTAAACCTTATTTTAACTATAATCTGGTAACAGCTAGGGAAAGACTCCAAGCTTTATTCCTGTGACTCCATAGGCATAATTACCACGATTAACATAAATAAGAGGATCCAAATAAATTTAATTACAGTAATCAGCAGTTCTCTGCAAAAGGGTAGTTTTTCAGTTTTTTTCCTTCTAAGAATAACACTTATTCAAAGACATTTTCCTTTTGACTCCTTGGGAGTGTGTACTCCTGTAGAAAAATGACTTTACACCAAAGGAAAAAAACCAAATGGATTTGTATGTCTGAGTGTGTGTACACAAAGCAAAAATGTGAAATCAAAGATTAATTTTAGCTTCAAGAGTAGAGATCTGAGTGCCAAAGAGTTAGCCATTTTCTTTTTCTGCTTCTTGGATTCCCAGATAGTCCTGCTCTGAGTATGCTCTTCAGTTCTTTTTTTGTCATTAAAGGTGAAGAACAACAATTTCATTTGCTAGTCGGTGTTAGATGAATGAATCAATATATGGGTTTTGAATTACCAAAGTATGCCTTTTACTAGGAGAAATATATTTAAAATGTTTCTCGCAAACAGCATTCTGTTTTCAAGCAGTGTGTTATCTGGGAGGAAATTCTGAACTGGGATATGGATAAGATAATTGTGTTCCTTAAGTTTCTTCCCATGGGCAGACCAGTTGGTCTTTTAACCAGAGATCATTTTATCTTTTGTTTGATGTGCTTGATTCAGATGTTCCAACATGGAATGTCAACAGGGTGCAGTAGTAATAAATCGCATGTAATCTAAGCACCTGATTCTTCTAGTACTTTTACCACTACAGCTGCTGAACTACTGCCTTCTCTGGCACCAGCCGTGCCTCTCCTTGCTCTCTAAACAAGATCTGACACTAGTCATACTGGTGTGAGAATTGGAGTGGCGTGCCAGCTGGTGCATCTAATTTGAAGGTCCCACTGAAACAAATCTTCCATTTGTGTAGGACACTAGCAGGAAGCTGGCTTTCCAGTCACTGTCTGCTCAGGCACACTGATGTTAGCAAACCTGTCTCCATCACTTCACAGCGCGGAAGCTACTGAAGCAAAACTCCATACTTGCATCAGTGTGTAATTACAGTGGTTTCTGTATGGTGCTTTCCACTGTCTTGACTGCTAATGAAAGGAAACAAGACAGGTTTAATCAGTTATGGCCAAAGCTGGAAGAAATGTTTCAAAGCGCAAGAATTTTCAGGTTAACATGGAAATATGGCTGGACTTCCAAGGTTTCTGTTGGGGCAGGTGAACTGAAGTGTAATGAGATTTCACTTCTCTTTCTGGACGCTCAGTTCTTGATTTCAAAGACTACCTTTGAAAAGACAAGAGAAAAATTACCTGGCTTTGTTATCTAAGAGGAGGCTCTGTGTACATTTGTTCCTGTCTCCAAAACAAGATGAAAGACGTGTGCTCTCTGCAGCGCAGCAGGTGATTTGGGAAGTCATGAGTGAACCCTGTGACTGGGAACCTTGGACAATATTTGGTGTTGTGGTAACTTCGATTTAAACAGGCCTATCTTTGACGGCAATGCTGTATCAGGATGCAATCTTGACCTGCAACTTGCCTTTGAAGGAGGCATTCTGCAGCTCTTTTCTCTGATACACCTGCCTGGTGTGGTTCTTTTTGAAAAGGCAGAAATCTTTGCTCACATACGGCGCAGCCGTATTGATTCCCAATCTTGTTGTTGAGGCACGTGACTGTTTAAAAAGAGAATGTGTGCTTGGCACTGACATTAATTACAATCTAATTCTCTTCATATTAGCTTTAGGTATGAATGTAAACAGTCATCTACAAAGCAAAATCCCCTTAAAATTTGGGACATTACTGTGGTTGTGTCCTTTGGAGACCAACTTTAAGTGTTTGTTAAAAAAGTTGGGGATCCTGGAGGAGGTAACAGCAACAAAATATGGTGTTTCACTCTTTTCTAGGTACACTTAGCAGATTAGAATGGGCATGACACAAACATGATTGCACAAATTAAATGGAAACCTTTTCTATGTTAATTCAAAATAAGAACTTGAAGCAATATGAGGAATATTGAGAGATGGTATGAACAGAAGGATACACTTTAAGTAGAGCATTGCTCTGTTGTTTTCCTGCCATCTTCAGCCCTTCTCCCTAACCAAGTTCAGTACTTTCAGGTTGTCTCCACCTGTTTTGGAGAAAAGAACATACAACCCTCTCCTCTTTATTGACTACAGGTTTTTTTGCAGTTGGATGGCTTAATATGCCAGCTATTCAACCATATTGCATTTATTCTGCACGAGGAAGTAGAAAATTGATACTGGTTTTAGACAGAATACCAAGATAAAATCCATAGAATGTTTTATTACCTTCCAAAACTGTCTGGGTTAAATTTTTCTGGTGACCCTACAACTGCAATCCACACGAGATCTTGTGAAAGAGAAGGAAAGCTAACAAAGTTGGGTCTCTAATGTTAATACAATTATATATGAAATAATTATTCTCTGGAGTATGAGGCCTTAACCACTGAATATCACATTTTCTTATCATGGATAATTTGTCATTAATTCCTATTCCTTCAAACTCTAGGTTGAGAGCATAACTTATTTCCTAAAGGTGAATTTTACTTTTTTTTTTCTTGCATTACGCATGAAATGCTCTTGTTGTTAGGGGCTTGTAGAGACTAAATAACTTGGAAAAAGCATGAAGAGAAAGGAGAACTGGAAACAATGATTTAAGAGTGTTAAACATCAGAAGGTTCCTATACAGGCAATAGAGCAATCTCTCATTTGATGTATAAAGGCAAGTAGTCATCTATTCCATTGATGGTATCTAGGAACAGTTTGAAAGTTCAGAACCTCCTGCTCTGACTGTTGTATTTGCATCTTGTTATATCTAAAATATCAGCCAGGATTTAAAGAAATCCCTTTGTTTTTTTTTTTCCCTTCGTGTTTCACTTTAACCCCCACTGTCTCTTGCTAGCTATGGCACAACGGACAGAATTTACATAAGTTCATGCCATTATTGCTGTGCAGCAGGATTCAACTGCACTTCTGCATTTTCCTGTAATTCCTCTGAGTACTTCTTGACACAGGCTGCAATTCTGAGTTAAGCAATATCACATTTAAAGTTTATTTATATGGAATCAAGGGGAAAAAAGGAAAGGAAGGTCCTTGATGAATTTAGATCTTCCAAGAGATTTCAGAGAGTAACAGCTTGAAATAAGACAATGAAGGGCTAACATTTTCTGGTGGCTGCAAGATTTGTTGTTGGTAGTCCTTACTGCCAGGTGGCTTGGCAAAAAGCTGAACTGTGTGATATTGCTAACCATGTTAATGAACACATTTCAATTTGTGTTTGGCACAAAGTTCTCTAATAAAAGGTGTGTCACTTGCTTTCCAGCTAAGACTGGCATGCAGCATGGTTTCTATAGTCTATAGGCTGCTATTGCAACAGCCATGGAAATGGAGAAGAATGATTGCATTCTGTCTCTTGAAATGGCAAGTTCTGCCAAGGTTGTATTAGTGGAAAGACTTGGACAGTGGGATGCATAAATGCAAGAGCTAAGACATAGTCAATGAGTGTGTGAAATGAGTGATATTTGTTATAAAACTTAAAGAAAACTAATTATGTATGGAGGAATATATTCAGCTGCAAATTAGAAAACCTACATAAAGCATTTTGAAGGAAAAGATGACTTTATAAAGGTCTATACTAAATATCTCTGAGCTTCAAGGAACTTTTTCTCCAGACAGGTTTGGAAAAGAAAACATATGAGCAGTACAGGCAAGAAACAGGAGTTAGGGGTATCATAGGAAGATGTGTAACAGGTCTGGTTCTTCTCAGGAGAATGTAAGCTACCCCTCTGAAAACATCTGAGAGTTTGCCACTGTGTCTTTCTTAGGGCTACGTTTTCATCAATCAGATACACCATCTTGACCAAGACCCTACCAAACAAGATGCTGGCACCTGTTGTTGTTATGGATTTTATTTCCTAGGTGCCATCTGATTTTGTGGCTTGTGTCACTAAATAAATTCTGCCTTCTAGAACTGCTCCAGCTTTAGTGCTTTCCTCAAGTATCAATTAGACTGTACAGCCTGCTCAAATCTATGTGCAGGGCTGGCTGAAAGAGTTAATCTTTACTAAGAACACAGGTGTAAGAACTGTTGGGGGCCCTACCCCTTTTCCTGATGGCTGGGTCTCCATCTGTGATGAATTAGGGAATTCCCACAGGGCAGCAAGGCTTCAAGGCTGCCTGTCTCTTGCAGTCCATTTCATTTTGGAAGTTTTCTCTTGGAAGGACCCTTTAAGTGTACTTGTACTGGTACAGAGGTGTTCTATTTGTTTCATTTGGAAACCCAAGCAAAGGAAGATCTTTGAGCACTTTTTAAACCCATGCTGAATGTTTCTCTTTGCAGGCTCTTGCTTTCCTCCTCTTGGGTTCAACAGGTCATTACAGTTTATTTGGGTGGGTGGTGTGTGTTTTCTGTTTTGGCTCTTCTGATGAGGATTTGTGATACAAAGCAAACCACCTACCTTCTCTGGTTCCTTTCCCCCCCTTTTAAGATGAAGTTAGTGTTTGTAAGCATAGACGGAGATGTTTAATTTATAAATAGATGGATATATACAGCAACTCTTACATTGATGAGGATAGTGAGCCTGAATTCATCTTCACAATAAAGAAGGTCAATATAGTGTGTGTAGTCACTGCTTTCTTCTTTTTTTGCAGATATTTATTGCATTTGGAGAACTGTTTTTATCTGTAAACTGGGCTGTTGTGACAGACATACTGTTGGTAAGTGCTTGTGAACCTATCTCCTTATTTTGAGTTTTTCAGCTTTTCTCGACACAGTATTGTTCATAATCCTGCAGCTTGGTGGCCAGAAGGACCTCTGCCTCCTAGGAAGAGAAGCATGAATTCTTACTAAGAATGCCTTATTGGTACCCTGGTAATGTTAGGGATGTAAGCCACAATGTACAGCTGTGCAAAGATGCCAGTAACAATATAGGTGTGCTGGTGCAGCAGTCCAAGCTCATTGTAAGCCCAGAAAGGAGGTGTACTGATCTGGATGGGACTTATGGAAGTGGAAATATCTAGTGCTTCTTGTACCCACACTAGTTTGGATTTTCTGTACAGCTCTGTGTTGTTGGATGTGTGCCAGAAAATGGTCTGCCTCAGAGAGGGTCACTTTCTGTCTACATTCAGAGATTTTTCTATTCGTGCTCCAAAAGTTTGAAAAGATGATCCAAATGATGGAAAGTCAATATTCTGTAAACTAAAGTTAGCAAATCCATTACAGTTCTTAATTCTGTGAACTATTAGCAAGTTCCGATATTCCAGAATAAAGTGCAGATAAATTCTAGCACTTGCAAGTCAAATTCATGAGTGGTGCTACACTGCCAAAGCATTAGGCAAGCAGCAACACTTATGAGAGTCTTGGAGATTGCAGGACTGACATGACAAGCCCAAAGAATCGCAGTGCATTATTTAATTTGAATTCTGTCATCAGTAACTTTCTTTAGAAAGAAGTGATGTGAAAAGCGCACATCTTGTGGCACAGTTAGTCTAGGTATCAACAAGCAGCTATTGATTTATTATTGCCAGGGCTTTTGGGGTTAGTTAATGTATTTGAGTTTTTACTGAAAGGAAAGCTTTGGCAACCTTTGCTTTATGCTATAGCTCCACAGTCACTAATCTGTATGTGTGTAAAACACGGGACAGATATTGCTGTTACTATCACTGAATTATGCAGACCACCACAGTCTTATGAAGTAGTTTGTATGACTTTTTTTTAATCCATAGTATGAACAAGCTGAATATAGTTTATCAGTCAAATGAGCAAGGAAATGGTCTACCTTGTTCATATCTAGTAATCAGACTGCAGAAAGCTAATTTAAGTACCAAACCCAGAGCTATTAAAATGATTGGCAATCCTTTTGTTGCTACCCATGGGCATAAGAGAAAGCATTTAAATTGGCACTATCTTTTTCTACAAAGAGTAGAGTACTGTATCACAAATGAGACCCAGACTTTCAACTTTGGAGAATCTTCTGCTGTGGGATCACTGTGTTGCAGGACGGTGGGTGTGACTGTAACCCAAACATTTCAAGCAGGATGCTACCTGAGAGACAGAGATTGTTGAGACAAGTGTGGCATGGGCAAAATGCTGATGCAGTTGGTCCTGATAGAAGGCAAGTAGGGAAACTGTGTAAAGCCATCAGGACGAGTGAGAGAAGACACAAAGGTCAGGGCAAAGCTGAACAGAAATTTCTGACTGTTTCCCACCCTCAGGCTAAGGATGGAAAACCAGTAGCTGAAGAGAGCCTAAGCAAGAGTCACATGAGCATTTTCCAGTTAATGTAATAGTTTTTCATTCCAGTCGAGCTCAAATCTATTTGCAGATTGCTACTGCAAACTCGCCTGACATAATAAATCTTTCATATAAGCTCTTTCATATAAGAACCACAGTGAATGCATTAATATGTAGCAGAACATGCAGCGATACACGATAACATGTCGCACAAGTTTAGGACAGTAAAGACGTGCAGCCTGTGGCTCGTGGAACACAGTTGCCTACAAGGCTGTCGTCATTGCCTGCTACCGCAGGAATTGAAAATTTACAACTGAGGTTGCTGTCACTGTGGTCTTAGTTGCTCAGATACAAATACAACTTGCTTGATAGTCCTAACAGCTAACTAGAAACATGTGGTAGAAAAGCTGAGCCGAGATAAAAGTATCTCTATTATGGTCTTCCATGTAAAGGGATGTGAAAGTATATAGCCAAATGCAGAGCACTGTCTAGTGACAGAAGGGACTAGCTGTGAAGCTCTATAGAACTCTCCTTCCACTGACTTGACCTTGCCTTTTTGACATGAGCCTGTTGATCCTCACACTTCATAGCTTGAAGAATCTTTCTTTACATTATGATTGACATGAAGGAATGAAACAACTTATATTTCCTGATTCTTCAACAAAACACTGCTGATATCATGTTCTCAAGTTACTCTTTCATGGTACTGCTCTCTACATGTAAGTTTTCTGCACTCTGGAATTTTAATAAAAAAAATAATAATTGCAGTCAGCACTAGGGAATTAGTTGTCTGCTTAAAAACTCAGCCAGCAGCAAGAGAGTTTTATTTCTTCTTTGACTCTCAAAGAATGATCAGAAACAATTATCCTATGAGACAAGAACTGTAGCCTTGAAGCAGTGAACAGGTGCAGAAAAACTATCACTGGTTCAATTTTTTTTTTTTTATTTTGCTTCTATTTCAGTTTATTTTGAAATCACTGGGTTTTTGCAACAGAACCAAGTACTATTACAATTAGCATTATTTTTACATCAGTTAGGGCACCATTGAAGGATTTTTTAAAAGTTTTTCAATTTACTTTTCTTTGAACTCTTACATTTGCAGTTTAATTCTCTCCTCTGTCACTGTTAAAGAGGAAGGTGACATCACTGAGTTAGATACTGTTGATGTACGATGGGGAGAGTAAAGTGGGTGATTACTGTCAGGTCTTTCCTTCAGTTCCTTTCTGAACCCATACTGCAAAGTCTGCAAGTTGCTGTGCTTTCATTCAGTTCAGTCACTCAGCTCTCAGCTTGCTTAGGGAATGCTGCGTCACATTGCAGCCTGCAGGAAGTCTGTTGGGAGTGTCATTGCCATCCTGGATCCATGTAAATCCGGAGGAGGAAGTTCTTGTCTCCCAAGTGACTGACACTCCTCATTTGTGTTTATTTTAGAATCTTTTGGTTTAAAGTACAAGCAATATTGCATCAGTTGGCAACAAGTGGGAAGGTGAAGAGTTTGGCGGAGCGGAGCTCTGTAGTGGTGTGTTCCCCCTAAGAGCAGACATTCAGTGTATGGCCATGAATGTTCTTCAGCTTGGATCTGTTGAATTTTAAATGTTGCTTATTGTTTTATCAGAAAAATGGTGGAATTCAGCTGAATTTGTGGATGTCTGCTAATTCAGCAGCAATCTTATTTGAAAGTTGTGTTTCACGCTGCTGAAAACCCATGGGTACAGTGTAATACTGCTATTACATTGGCTGAAGGGTGCCATAGATAACAACAGTAATTTCTCATTTTGCATTGTTTCCTGTGTGAACTGGTAGGATTTCTGATAATGTGGCTGGATTTGCTAATGCATGTTCTTATTTTTGCTGTGAAAATGACTTTTCTTTCATCCCACATGACACTACTAGCCAGACAATGTAGCTAGGAATTCATTTATCCTGCAACCTGTGGAGCTGAAGACAGAGGAAGATGCTGACTGAATGATAAGGACTTTCTTCCTTTGTGGCTAATACATCAAGATGCGTTGCATGTAGCAACCTTTGTGCCTCTTATTCAGCTGTAAGCATGAAGGTATCTACTGTACAATTACAGTCATAATGTGGAAGTGGAGAAGTGCTGTAGCTGCCTTGTTTGCAATACACTGGCTTACTGGGAGGCTGTACATGGAGTGTCCCTTATGAAATATGTTTGCCATCTGTGAGGTGATGGGACTCTGTCTTTTAGGTTTTTGGCAGCTAATAGTGTAGGAGGTGCTGGAACTGGAAGCTAATATGGGGTTTGGGAAGGCTACCAACATGTCCCAGTCTTTGTTTGGAAGTGCCCTGGGAGGTATAGGAGCGTTTACCAGCCTGTGTGTTCCATCTGGTTTTTTAGCTGACAGCTCTGTCACAGTCTGCAGAAGGATCTGTAAAACCTCCAGAGACAGCACGACAGGGTTTGCAAACAATATCTGTTTGGGGCATCCTGCTTATCTGTCAAGGCTTCTGGACTGGGATCTCCTAGGAGATGACAGTGTGTAGGATGTCATCTGCATCGCTGACATGGCATGGGTAACTGGGCAGTCACTGTGGACAGGCTGCATTCTATGGCTATTTCATAGTCCCTGTGTGTGGGAGTGTTTGGTTTCTTATTTTTCTAGTGAATCCTACTGTGCCTTGAGCTCTTGCATATGGCTTCCATTGTGCAGAAGAACCTGAATAATAGCACAGGCAGAGTTTGTATGAGACTCATAACTATAGGAAATGTCCTATCCTTCTCTTCCATTTTTCTTTTTACAGATTTGTTCTATGTGCCTCTTGTAGCTACATATAGGAGATACTAGATAAACGTGGTAAGGAAGTGGTGCAGGGCACTGAGAGAGCAAAAGTGCATTTATCTTTCCTCATGCCTGCAATGCCCACAATATATTAAGTACATGAAAATATTTGATTTGTATTTCTCAAACACAGCCTGTCATTATCAATAAAAGAAAAGAAATCTGAGTCTAGAACAAATGACACGATATCCTTGGAGAGCCAAGAACTGTCAGGTTCCAGTCTGGTACGGTCTGTCATAGCAAGGTCTACTCTCCAAGCTCAGTTTTCTACTGTACTTTCTTTATCTCTCTTTGTGTACAAGAGCCTGTTCCCAAAGTGCAGATGCTCAACTGGTACTCCAGGCACGTTCTGAGAGCAAAATCTGGGTAGACTACCTGCCCTCAGGCTAGGCCAAATTGTGCGATGACCACAGTGAGGAGGAGCTGTTGGACTGTTCCTTCATCACAGGGATGACAAGGATTTCAGCTTCCAGATCAGCCAATCTCACATGACTCTGTTCTTACACTGGCAGAGGACTGGATGCAGTGTGATGGCAACATGACATTAAAGTGCTTTTCTACAACTCTGAAGACATCTCCAAGACATCCCTGTTTTAATATTTATTATTGTTGAAGCACTCTATCTAAATATTCCTAATGAAAAATAAATGTTCCATCCATGGTTAGAAGTACCTACTTTGGAGACACTAGGAATGGAAAGGGATACAGGCTAACTGTATGTGTGCAAAGTAAGGAAGGAGGTTGTGTCTTCTAATAAAACTGCACTGTATAGAGTACTCTTACCGGGTGCAAAGATGCTGTTTTAAGATGCTGAGTGATTTATGTATTCAAGTTTGTGGCCATTTCTGGCTAAGAGGGGCACTGCCAATGTGGACTGGTTCTTGACTGAAACTGGTTGCAATCACGGGTGAGCAGGCTCCCACTGAATGGAATTAATTATACGAGCTCTGGAGAAGCTCCCTCTCTGAACAGAGGAAATTTGGCTGTAGAAAAAAGGACATCCAGCAGGGTGTAAGGCACGTTACTGCTTAGAAGACCCTGGCTACAAGAAGGGTTTGCTAGGCAGAGAGAAGAGGACAGATAGTCAAGTTGACTGTAATTTTTGCTGATTGTGTTGGGCGGAAATCTGTCTATTTTCTTTCTCATTTTAGATCAGATGCTCTGTTAAATATAAATGGGATTCATAGCCTTACTTCCTAAGGAAACAAGATTTACTATAGTCTGTGTCTGCTTTCTCGTTAAGTTTTGAAACCATGGATTTCAACCAAGTTTGATAAAAGATTAGAGACCTCGGGAAGACCTGAGTTCATACAAGCCTTCTGAAAATAGGCGACCTTGCTTAGAAAAATGATCCAAATTGGCACCCCAAAGAAGAGCTTCGTTTTAGGGAAAGACTCTGCAGCACATACATCTTGGCCAACATGAGAGAAAATGGTAGAAAGAGGTTTCTGGGGGAGAAACATAGAACATGAAAACCATAGTAATGGAAAAAGCTTGGCATGATACTTAAACTACAGGATGTAAATCAAACCCACTCAATGAATGGGTTTTTATCAAAATAATGTTTTTGAGGTGCTTTGATTCTATCTGTGCTCCAGTCTTCATACCAAGAATGTATGTCATGCAGATGGGGGCTGCAAGAGGGAAGGGAATGCAGTGCTACAGAATCCCCTGTCAAACCACCCCTGAATGCAAGGCGTTACATTAATACGGTTTATTGTCCTTCATGTTTCTGCATCTGTGCTACAGCTTTGTGCTTTCAGCGTAGTTAAAATGCTGTAACTTACTGGTATGTGTAGATCCTGACTGCATGTGACACTGAAGTATTTTTTGCTCTCATTCTCACAAGTGTAATAATCTTGTTGTCTTGGACTTACCCACCTGTTTTAATGTCCATTAATGCAGTTCCACTTACCCCAAAGATGTGGCATTAATGTTGCTACTTTGATATAACTACATCTTAGTGGTAGGTAAATATTTTATCTAATATTCTAAGGTCTCTTTAAACACAAAGAATGATATTAAAACTCTCATTTAAATGTGAGAGCAGGATCTTTTTTGTTTTTTTTTTTTTTTTTTTCTAAACACAACTTGCCTTTCATGTTAGTGTTTCCTTGCAGGTGGCTTTATAGATGCAATATAGGTTATATACCTTGAGTTTGTCTCTTGGTAAAACACCAGTCACCCTATTAATTAGAGTTTGAGACACTCTAAGTGATGTTCAGATCGGTTTCCAAAAAAATCAAGTTGGAGAATAGAGGACTGGGAGAATAATAAGTTATTTTGTCTCTGATATAAGCAAGTGGTTAGAAAACAAAAGGTATGAAGGTTTAAAATTGTTTCTGTCTCATTCTGACTGTGAATGCTTTCTGCATAAATGTATTATTGAAAGAGAGAGACAGAAATTATATGGAATCATTCTGTATTTCTTGAGGCACAGCTGATCTTCAGTAGCACAGACATAAAGCCCTTATTACCCCAAAATGACTACATTTCATTTTTAAAAATAGCTCTAATATGTGTGATGCTTTTCTGTTTTCTAGATCTGCACCACATCTTCAATTTGTTATTTAAACTGTGTGCAGTCAAAAGCATAATAATTTTGAGGTATTGTTGCTAGAGTAGTTGTATCTCAGGTGCTATATGGTTACAAGCAGCAAACTCCTACTGTCAACGCTGTCATCAAAGCACCATCAACCACCTCCTGGTCTGACAGGTTGGGCCCCCTCCCTCTGTCTTCACATGGTCTGAAGGGTCTCAGCTGGCATCCTTTATAGCCACGGCAGCTCCTTCAGGTTCCAGGTATCCCAGTTTCCCCTCAGCAGCCTAGACCAGTGTCATCAGAGATTGTTCTCAGAGGCTGTGAGTGCTGAATCTCCTTATTGGTAAATCAGTATGACTGCAAGGGTTACTGGCTAGAGGTTTCTGCTAGTTGCATGGCCACGTGAGTCCGTACAAACTTCTGTGAGCCTGCAAATGCAGGCAGGGGAGTCGTGGTTTTTCTACTTCATTGTTAATCCCCCCTTGTGTGTTGCTTTCTTTAATGTTTTTTTCCTCAACAAAACATCCAGTGTACTCTTTTGCTCAGGATTACTTCTCTGTCTCCAAACTTGTAACCAGTGTTTGAATATGAAATACATAAAAATTAATATATTAATCTCTCTAGTATGTCATATCAGTAGTAGTTGGCCATTTATGACATTTACTCTGTTAATATTCATTCTCTTGTGGGTTGTGTTTTGTTTCAGTATGTTGTGACACCAAGACGGCAGTCTACAGCTATTGCTCTGCAGATTTTGGTGAGCCATTTGCTGGGAGACGCAGGCAGCCCATATCTCATTGGGATTGTAAGTGAATTTTCTGTTTATTGAGCTTTCCTTAGGGTAAAATTTTTAGAAACTGAAAGACAGACACCCACAGAATTGCAGCCACTTCCTGGTCCAAAACTAGAAATTGCTCAAATTGGTGGCCTTGATACTAGAACACAGAGACATTTTTCTAAACATATTTACTTGCGTGCAACTTCTGGTCCTGTGATACTGCAGGTATGTAGCATATAATCCTATACCTTTACCTTTAGGTGTGAGTAGTTCCATACAGTGTGTAGAAACTGATTTTAAATTTGCAAACTCCTATATTTTTGAAGGCATACATTCTTGCAAAGACAATGTCATGGGTATTGTACTTGGATTTAAGCACTTCCTGCTAAGTTTGTGAGGAGTTTTATGGATATTAATCAAATACCGTAAAGCGTAAGGCTCTTAGCTCAAGTCTTAAAGATTGGAATCTTGCAATTGGTCAATGGTCTCTTGAAAATCAGGACGATAGTGGCTGCAGTGGTTACCTTTTGATACTACTTGGCATTCAAAGCTCTGGTCTCAAATTACCTTAACCTTGGATTCACATATTGCTTGAGACCTTATTTCTCTGCCCTCCCTATATTTACTTAAACTTAGATGCTTCTGGACAAAGCAGCCTAATACTGTTTTTTCCTTGCACTTCATTTGTTTTACTTCCAGTGGATGATATCTGTCAGTGTTGTTTCCATCCTTCATTATTTTTTATTTAAGACACAGTAATTCTGCACACAGTAGCTAAATGATTACCCACTTTGATTTTTCTGCTTTACTGGACATGGGAGAGAGAGTGAGTCGTCGTTGTTTTAAAGTTTTGTGTATATGGAAGTTTAAGATATTCACCTCAGGAATATCTGTTCTTTCTCTGTCACATGTTAACAGTGCTAGGGTTAGACAGGGCCAGACAGAAATGCCGGAGTGAGCTGTGCCTGTAGGCACAGCTGCTGCTGGTCCAGCCAGGCACGAGATCCCCCTTGTCCTCCACTGGGTGAAAAGAAGAGTCTCAACTGTGTCATCTGTCTGTCAAACAGCCTTCTCTCACTGAGAGATTCCTCCTGCTGGCTCTTTTTTTTTTTTTTTTGGCAAATGAAGAGACCACTTTGCTCATTGGTGTGTATTATGAAACTATTGCCCGTTCACTGATTTGGCTGTATGCATGGGTGAACATAGTAACTGAGTCCCCTGTGTCATGAAAAATGGCTGAAATGATATGCAAAAACGGGAGGTATCGTAAAAGCTGAAATGTCTTGTGCATTCTCCTTTTGACTACTCTTGATTTATGCTTCCTGCCTGAAAGATTAAAATGTTTGTATCTCTTACCCACTGTTCTTTGCCATCTTTGAGGCACAGGCAGAATTGAGGCTTCCTGTTGGGTGTGCTGCTGCATCCTGCTAGTAACTGTGCAGAATACTTCTTATGCAGTACCTTGCGTGCAGTTGCCCTAAATAGCAGCTAATCGAAAAGTGTGAAGACAAAAAAAGCTTATCCAGATGAGATTAATCTCAGGTAATCTTGCAACTTTGCAAAGAACAGAAACAATAAATCCAGGAATAAAACTGCTGTATGTCCAAATGAGGTCCTATGCAATGAACACAATGTTGTCTTCTGGAATGCTTCTGTGAACCAATACACCAATGCTGCCCATGTCTGCTGTTGATTAAACAATGAATCGTCTGCATTCATGTCTTGCCATTGTTTACTAACCTGCTTCAGCTAACCCTTTAGCTTAAAAACTGGCTGGAGGGTCAGGGAGTAGTCTTTTCAGAGTCTGTTTTTCTTCCCTCTGCACTCCAGAGATTTTCTTACTAGTCGTTTTAAAATTAAATTCATTACGTTTGTATTTTGGCCATTATGCTTGCTGTAGTCCCTAGGTGCCCATTTAGAGTTGATCTTGCACTTATCTGCCTAAACTGTCATAAATAATCATACTAAATCCAGCAAAGGTTGAAGAGTCTCGTATTTGTGTATTTCAAGTCACATAGTGTATTCTAACCATCAAGAACAAATGTGGGAATAAAAATGACTGCATTCAACATTCATCTTTTTGTTTATGCTAAGAAGAGATTTTAAGTTCCTGGGTTGTACTGAATCTTATTGAATTTCTTGAAATACAGCTTTTCTTTCTGTCTACAAAAATAAAATCCATGTGCATCATTTATAGCTTTTACAACCTCATCCTTCAGCCAGTGCACAAAGCAGCTGCCTGGTATCTTCTTCTTCCCAGTTCCTCATAATGTCACTCCATGACTCCTCGAATGCCTCTGGCTCAAAAGCAGACTCCACTCTTGTCTCAAATTAATTTCCAGCTCTTCCCTTTTTAATGAGTGTTGCTGCTTGTGCCTGAACTCATGCTAGCCCCCTGTTTCTATCCAGTTGATGCCGATTAGGGAGGTATAAAGTTATCAAATAACATCAATAAATGATAAAGGTCATTGCCAAATGTCTGTCCTGTGCTAGCTACCTGGAAATGGGCTAGAAAATGATAAAATGAGTTAATGCTTACCAAACATTATAAACATTGGTTGCAGTATTTCCTACTCTTGTGACTGGAGGCACTGAAGGTGTAAAAGAACATGAGATTCCTTGACCAAACAGAAGCTGGACAGCAGTGAAGTACAGGCCTACTCGGTACTGGGTTTGACAGACTTTGGTAGCAGGATTTTCGACCCCATCTGCACGGTTTTATTCTTCTCAAGCACCACGTTGTAAACAGTCTGTTTAAACCAAGAGAGGAGGATGATGTTATCCCAGATTAATGAGTCTCATTCACTCCCTAGATCTCCAATGCTATCCAGGCCAAGAATGCTCCCTCATTCCAGTGGAGTTTCTGGAGCATGCAGTACAGCTTTATCGTGTGTGCTTTTGTTGGTGTCTTTGGAGGAGGTTTTTTCTTCCTGACATCTTTCTGCATTGAGGAAGATCGTAAAGAAGCAGAGAGGCTTTGAGGTTTCTATATGTCTTTATAACTTTTAAACCTGTATCTGATTGCTTTCCTGTTTTAACACTAGCCATAATATTGGCTCTGTAAAGTTAAAACACAAATGTCTGCATTATGTTAATACTACGTTAGTTTCTATAAAAAAATAAAGGCAAAATCCCAGCAGAGTCTCAGATTAAACAAACCTCCCATCTTGAGCAAAACAGACTGCAGAACACACAAGGATCAGGGAAGTGCTATTAGTGACACCTTCAAAATGTGGCAGTATGTGGAGGTAATAAAATAGCTTTACTGTAAAGCACCATTACAGACCTCATGGAAGGGAGGGCGGTTCTTTTTCTACTCTGGTCTTTCTGAGCCCAGTAGAACCAGCCCTAGCTCTCTGTAATACTTCTCCCTCTTCCCTGAAAGAAGTCATATTCAAAGTGTAAAAGACTTAAAACCTGTTGAATCAGACAGAACACTGTCCTCAATCACCGAGATTCTTACAACTTCCTTCTTGGTTTTCTAGGTACCAGAAATTAACGCTGTCTTTCAAATGAAGATGAACTCTGGGGCAAGATTTGCAAAGAAGAAAAGAATATCCTCCCCTTTTTCTTTCCATTTTGCTTAATGAGATACAGCTAGAGAAAAGGCCAAATAACAATTCCTCCATATGGCAGAAAATCCTGCATACTGACTTTTTTCGATGCTTTTGACTGTGAGTCAAAAATTTCTACTGCATTGGCATATGGCAACCCTCCCCCGTCTGCAAAACAGGCACAAGTATTCTGTGGAGCTGGGGAGCTCCAGAAGGTAGTGTATAGAGCTGTTACAGGCACAACTGCTAACCTAAACAAGACAGTAGCATTTAAGGCAGAATGTCTCGTAGAGATTAGGAAAGGAGGCCTATGAATTCTCAGCAGGATAAGATTTGCCAATAGAATTTGGAAAACGTAGATAGTACAAAAAGTGTTTTCAGTTGTCTGAAATGACCAAGAGAAGCAGAAACTACCAAAGTCAGTGTCAGATTCAGGAGTGGAGAGCTGTGGTCATTTTATATGTTAATGACCTCTTTCTAATCCTTTGAGGCTTTTCAGCGTATCCTCAGGCCTTGGGTATCTCCTCTAGTGACTGAACAGTGGTAGCTGTAAAACCACTTAAATATAAGTATCCATTTGAGCTCTTATCTCTGAAGTGCTTAAGACTTTGGATGTAGTATCTATTGTCGTAAGATCATGCCAGGTGCCAAACAGGACATGATTAGTGTAGCCAACTTTCATTGTTTGACATGGTGTAGTTCCAGCAGCACCTTAAAGCTAATGCCTGAGGAAGATATTAGCAAGTGAATGTGAAGTATTATGAATCTTGCCTGATTCTCCCAGGAAACTGTAAGGATCATAAAGCACAATATTCCTGTAATGACTGTGAATATCTAATATCATTATAAATAGCATAATTCAGGAACTGCAGGTTTTTGTTTCTCCCTCTCTCTCCCCCATTTAAAAAAAAAATCTGTTCTGAAACCTGTCTTAAACCCAGGTAGTGAAATTTGGCCAGAGCTTATGCCATTATGGGAAATAATAGAGAAACTTTTTTGTGATACTCAGTAAGACTGTAATAATTGCCTTTAAAATAAAAATTGGTATTCTGAAAGACTGAGAAAATTTTTCTGGTTGTAAAAACTAGCCAGAGCCGTTGTACCACTGACTTTTTGGAAATTCATGTTGTGCCAGAGAACCTGTGTCCAAACAAGGGATTTTTACTATTGGATATGGATGCACCAGCCTATAGAGGTCCTAAGTGTTCATCTTAACATTTTTCAGGCAATTTTTTAAGCTACCTGGTAGCAATGTTTGGACTGAAACTTCTTGCTTATAGTCATCAGACCTGGTGAAATTTGTAGCATTTGCCCTCCAGCTAGAGGGACAGCAGTGCACTTTGTGCCAATGCCTCGCTGTAGGATGAAATTGGGAGGTCTAAAAAGATTCTTGAAGGCCTTCTCAACTCACTGCACACTTGAGGTTGGGCTTGCAAGAAGCTGAGGTTCATCTGGTATGCTGTTACTGTACCACATGTGCTGTTTGCCAATAACCGTATAGCTCTGGCAAACAGCTCCTTTGTCAAAAAGTTAAATTCTGAGGTAAGGTGAAATTCACCAGTGCAGTATATTGTACAGCAGTACCTTCACCAGGTATCATTTAACGTTACATCACTCTATGCCCAGAAACAGATAGAAGAGTTCTGGTGCACATCAGTATTTCAGACCATAAAATTATTCTGATTTCATTTAATTCTATACTTGCTGGTGACAACAGTGCCAGGTCCTTCCTTATTATTTTATCAGAATTTCTCAGAAGCTGCATGTAAGTTTACCACCATAAAGATTTTCATTGTGCTTCAAGTCTCTTGTACACAATATATAGACTTGTATATTATGTACAGCCTAATTCTGAAATTGTCTGGGAACATTAGTACTAGGTAATGATTTGATTTTGGTAAAGAAATCATTTTATAAGGTATCCTGATACTATTAAAGGTGTTGAGCTTGGATTTACAGAGCTCTGAGGATCAGTAATAAATTCTACCTTCTGTTGGCAAACTCTAGAGATAAAGTTTGCAATTGCTAAAATTATTGGCAGCTGCAACCCAGATGCCCCCAACACCACAGCCGATTCCTTGAAACTCAGGCAGACAGGTCAAGATCTTAAGAATCATTTTTCCTGTTATTCAGCTATGGCAGGATTTAAGCAGCTTGATAGTACTTCTCTATTGGTATGTTCATGATTTGCCCTGTAAACAGATGATCTATTTATCACTTTTATTAAGTCAGCATTAAATTCTTCTTTAAAAAAAATAAAATTATCAGAAACCGTATCTGGAATAGTGCGGAGGCATGCATTTGATATATGAGCAAGAGATGCCAAATGCTGTTCTGTAGATGGTACATGAAGTCTGTGACAAACTCATTCCTACTCCTACTCTTCTCTCCTTTGTGAAAGTCAGTGCCTAGAAATTAGCAGGATCACGCTGACTATTTCAATTCTGTCTTTTCAAATGCTTCTCTCTTTTCTTTGTAATGTAAGGGGAGAAGACTTTTATCTTTGTTACATTTTTTTTCTGCATTTTAGAAAGCCTAACATCCAAGCCAAGAAGTAGGATGCTCTGAGCTGTGCCTGGGCTTCCCTGGAGCTGTGCCGTCCTCTGTCTTGCTGAGAACTGCTGACGTAGAGGTTATGCAGAGGTGCAGTGCCTGTGTGAAGCAGCCCTGCGAGGCTCTGTCTCCAAAGCAGGGAAGCTGTTCCCATCATCTCTTTGGCCCTGTGTCTTAAATAAAGATAAATCTTCCTCAGTAGGATACGTAAAAGGAGTAGAGTTTCTCAAAATTTTCTGCGTGTCTTGAATTTGCTTATTAGGTGGCATCAGATTCTGTACTGAGGGGTTAACACAACAGTTTCTTAGTGCTGGAGGGGGCTCTTGTGCACTGTAGCTATTTAAGACATTACACTTTTTGCATGCTGTCAAAAACCTATATTAGAGAAAGTCCCGGAGTCCTGTCACACAGCCAGCAAAGGAACAAAAGTCCTCCTTAGGCATCAGTTGAAGTACCAGTTGTTTTCTATGGTTCCAACAGAGTAGAAGTAAGAAAAAGACGGAGGGCTTAAAGAAGTTACTAAATTTCCTGCTCAGTCTAGATTGGAAAGAGCTGATGCAGGAAGCTGCTGGTCTACTGAGACAGTTTGTTCTGCAACATTCAAGCTGCTTGGAATCTGTTCCCTTCTACCAAATGACTGACAATCAAACAAAGTGACAGAACTTGTATTTTCTGTAGCTGTTTATATATTCTGCTCCTACCTTTAACATTTCTTCTTTGCTCTTTCCAATCAAAATAGTGGGCAAGAGGTACTTTGGAACAGCTCCAAAAGGTGTGATTTTGTAAGTCCATTCAGGCAATGATTTTGATCTTTTCCTCCCCTTCATTCCCCAAAGCAGGGACAGGTGATTGGTACTGACCTTTAGTGCTGTTTATGTGGATATTTTTTAAACAAGTTTTAGAACTCTGCTTGGCATATAAATTGCCTTCAGATTCATGATTATTTCCAGCTTCTGCTAAATGCCTGTAAGAGCATCAAGTGGGCTGGACATGTCTAAGATACAACAGTACCATGGTGTATAACTGCTGCTCCAGAGTGATTCCTTCCACCAGGGATGGCATGTGTGATTGCTATCAGCAGCATTTTAATTGTCAGAGACGTTTCATGTAACTTTTTCTTGCCCTCCCCCTCTCCTTCGCAGACAAGTAGCCCTGTGCACTGCTCCTGAAAAGGGTTTCACTGCACCTAAGAAATCTTTCTGTACTGTGGCTGAAAGTGTGTAGATGGCAGACCACAGCTTTCGAGGCTACAGATTTATATATTCTGTCTAGGCAGCTCTAGCCTAAGAAGATCTTGTGTTTTATTCCTCTTTGCGCTAATCACTTGTGCAGCTGACTTGTTTTTTTGCAAAATATTTTGCAGAACAGCTGTGATCCTTTATAATGCTACTGACGTAGCCATAGGTGTCAACAGTGTCATTTAGCTTCGGAAAAAAGGGTCAGGGTTGCTGCTGTCATTCTGAGGGATCTGTGCTGAGCCTGGATCAGTTTTGACAGCACCAACTCCAATGGCTGTTTTACTAACTCATTCCTAACTTCCACTGAAGAAGACTTTAGCACCTTCATAGGTGGCCTGTGTCAGTACTCCATCAGTGACAAATTGGCAGTTTCCCCCCTACTATTCTATTGCAGAATAATTGGCTGAATTCTGTCTTGCTCATCTCCCCTGCACTTCCCTTCCCTTGTACTCCCTCCGTTGTCTAGTGGCTAGAGATGCACCTGGTGCCTTTATCATTAGGTATATATGTTGTCTTAATTTAGAATCTGTACAATAATTAACTGATTCCTGTTTGGAAAATAAGCTAAGAGTAGACACTGTCCACCTGACAACAGCATAATATGAGTACAGAAAGGGCAGATCAGCCAGATTTATGCTGTATCTGACATGAGTTTTTCTTAGCAGTAGATCCATTATCTCTGCTTTTTTACCTTCCCCTCCTCACACTAAAATGCAGACGCAGTGTCTGTAGAAATAAATTCTGAAATAACAGAGAAACCTAAAAATCCCGCACTAGCCCAAAATCTTTACAGCAAAGGTTTCTGCAGAGACCCTTCTGCTGTTCTGCAAATATCGTTCACTCTTCAGGCCTCCTTCAAGTACTGGCTTCTGCTACTCTGGCTGCAATACTGCAAGTTACCGCTGGCTGTGAGGGTGCCCAGCACCTGGCGAGAAGTCACCTCCTCCCTTGAGATAGATAGACAGAAAAAAGCCATGAAAGAACAATGTCTGTGAGTCCCTGCCAAGTTGTGCTGGCACTCAAGTAGCTGGAACTGGCGGGATTCCATTACAAGAGAACCACTGGTTTCATCTCAGTTCTATAATTATCCTTATTGTTATCCAATAAAGCCTTGGAAAGGTTCTTAGAAAGCTTTTTGTTTATAAGGGAAAGAAAGGTTGGTATGACAAGACTCTTGATCCTAATGCTGTATTGCTGGCAAAACTGTGTTCATCTCGCTTTGTGCACTTTAATGTTTTCCTAACAGTTTTGTTATTAGTATGTAAATTGACTACATATCCTGCAGTAATAAAATGGTGTAATTTTGAGAGATTAAGTAAGTGCTGTCAAATCCCATTGCAGAAAAGTACTTTGTAAATGCACTGTTAAATGTGTACAGATTTGAAATGTGACTAAATGCCAGTAGGCCTAACCCTGCTAGAGGAGGGCTCGAGAAATGGACACTGTCTCTGTAAAATCAGGATTCTATACAGTGAATAAATCTGATTTGTACAGGGCTTGGCTCATCTTGTGGTACTAAGATCTGACTTTATCTGCTCATATACAGTGGTGGGGTTTTTTCTACAGTTAATATTTTTATATATTATTATGAAAAATGCTTTTAAATTGAATTGAAAGGTAAATTCATGTATTCATGAACAGTTTTCTTTTCAGTATTTAATGTGTTGGGCAGCAGGCTTGAAACTGATGTAAAAAGGATGAAGGTAACCATTTTTGAATGTACTGACTTCAAGCCACTATTTAATTCCACCATAATGTACCCTAGGAAGTGGCCTGACTTTTTCTTTCTTTATTCCATTTTGTCGGAGAGCCTTGCATCCCTCTGTTCCTAATGAAGGCGGTCTGAGCAGCTGTGTGTTCAATACTGAAGAAAATCAGGCCATTTACTTAAAGACTTAATTATGGGTTTAGAAGCCTAATCTTAGGCACCTAATTTTTGAAGTCTTGGTTGTATGCATTTTTTTTTCAGGAATGTTTCTATCCTGCTAAATGAGAACATCACTTAAAGAAATGCAGGTCTGTGAGTACATCTTAATCTTCAGTCTGGTAGATATTGCAACTCTTAATGTCTTCATAGCTTTTTGCCTTTATAGTTTACACTTTCAGTGAATTAACTTGTTCTTTGTGTGTATTGACAACCCATCACAGAGAAGGGTGACGCAGGGTGGCAGCCCACCACTGCAGTTGGTATGTCAGAGCTGGGAGCAGCCAGAGCTGTGGTAAAAGGGGACATGAAGTAAAAAAGGACACCTGAGTTCTTGCTGAGAACATTTCCTCAGTAAAACCAGCATGTTTCTTCTACCCATTTGGATAACTCTGTGGATTCATCTGGTAGTGAAATAAAATGCAGATCACAGCATAAAGGAACAAATTCCCTATCTCTGATTTTTAAGAGCATTGAAAGAAGACTTGTGGTATGATGTAAGAGAGGTATGTGTATGAGCATAGAGGTGAAGAGGAGAGGAAAAAAGCAATCCACTTTTTTTAATAATAAACATATTAGTTTGATTATGGTATTGATAATGATGAGAGATGGTTCACCTAGAGGATGGTTAATGGCAGCTAGATAGAGTTTAAGCAATATCTTATCCTAGAAAATTATGTGCATGATCTGATTTTTACCACAAAAGCCTCTGCAAGCCAGCAGTCTCTATTAGTCATCCTTCCAATTAATCTGGGTAACCTAGGATAATTCAATGGGAATTGCATGGTAAACTCCCGAGCAAGGGAATTATTCTTCTTTGGCCTTTTGCTTGCCTGGAAGTTATGGAAGACAGAGCTGCTTGCCTGATCTGTAAGGTGAGGAGGCATAGCTCCTAAAGAATATTGCAGTTCTATTTTAAGAATTGTTTTAATTTGGCATCAGATATGCGTATCTCCAACCTATTAACCTGGTCACACGGTGTGGTCTGATCCTCCTCTAATAGCGTGTGATTAAATGTGATTCATCACCATCTCTGCTAAGCGCATGCAAGTGGGAGAACGTTGGTAGTGAAGCAGATGCAGTTATTTTCATACCAGCTGCTTTATCCTGTAAATTTAGTTTGTATTGTTAAACGCTGTCATATTGTCTTAGGGGGTCTGTGTCTCCTGATTTAGTGCGATGACTAATGTTCTTTGCTGCACTTTACCAGAGGCTCAAAGTGCTACAGGAAAGGATGAGACTGACTGAAACAACAGGACTGAAGCACGGACATCAGTGGCTTCGGAGAAGTCAGTTATCTTTGTCTGGGGGAGAAGGAAATTTTCATGCTTACTGGTGTTGCCTGGACTTGCCAACTTTATTAAGGAGCATTTATCTTTTTTTAAGGGCAAGGTATGGGAGGAGAGGGGGAAAATTTACATTTGCTGATGTTCCATAAAAAGTAAATGTTTAACCAAAAAAAGAATAGCTTGTTTAAGTGAAGAGAGATCTAGCAGGGAGCCTAGAAAGAGGTGTGGCCACAGGTTGGGTCTGGTTCGACAAGTGATTGGCTTTTTTGTGATCCCAACAATTCCAAAGCAGACTTCTTTAACTATAAGTAAGTACATTTAGCTTCTTGAGTTGTGAACTTGCCTTAAAACCAAGCTGAGCTGCCTACTGTAAGGTGCCTATTTTTCTTCCTGATGTGAGAGATGTCTGCCCTCCAATGATGCAGCAGAGGCACGAGAAAAGGATCTAAATGCCTCCTCCTCCTTCCAAGCTTTAGACTTTATTTCTAATGGCCCTGGAAAGGCAGTGTTAAAACTCATTTGTTCTGAGGCAGCATTCAACAGAGGGGCTGTAGTACCTGATTTCCAGTGAGTACCCGCATATGTCAGACATGTTGTACATGCTGAAGGCAATGGAGATTGCCAGAGAGACAGTTCAAGCTGTATTCTCAGTCAGGCTTTACTCTGTCCTATCCTCCACTAGCCAAAGGCTGTGGCAAGGTATAATGAGGGATAATGTTATTCTTTATCTTCAGGCTTCTTTCCAGTCTGAGATGCCTCACTCTTCTGGCATCATCTGAGGAGGGGTAAAGGTGTTTGACAAGAGCACACAGGAGGCAGGTACCTCAGCCTATTGTAAGAATGTTTCTTTGCTTTTTCTCTCTCTTCTTTGCTTTTTCTCTCTCTTGGGCCTTGGAGTCATGGCTACAGCTGATGTATTACGGAGGCCAGGGAGTGCTGGGAGCCCCAGATGAAGCTGCCATCCCTGTGAAGGTGAGACCTATCAGCAGACAAGGCTGGACAAGAGCTGGCACTCAGCAAAGACGTGAGTCAGATGGAGGGAGGCGTGCAGGCGTGCGGGAGGCAGTGGAGCAGGAAGGCAGGGAGCAGCTGGCGGTATAGGAAGAAGTGAGCAGTGATGGGAACGAACAGGAGGAGCAGTAGGGAATGAGAAATGTCCTCGTTCGTGCACTGATATCCAGCATCCCATTCAGCAACAGTGACACTAGGTTTTCAAAGAAATGTCCAAATAAATTTGTTCCTTTAAGGGATTTATTTTAGTCTTTATTAAAATAGGAGATAAGTGTGCATTTTCCCCTCTAGCCCACTGGTTTAATAGGATTACCTTTAGCATCATCCCACAGGCTCTTTAATTCTTCATTCCAAATCTTCTATGTGAAGTCGTCTCAGCAGATCCAATCAGGTATATTTCATTGCTCAACAGTAGAGAGGAAATGAATTTTTCTGATGAGGGGAAAGCACAGTGAATAGCTTGATTCTTCTCCCCAATACCATCTGCAATCAGTTTTGTGCTGCAAATGAAGTCAATGTTTTCCTGGGTCAGAGGTGGCTAATTATTCATAGCACTTTTATTTCCAGCAGTAGAGTCATCATATCTCTGCCAATCATCATTCTATTTTGTGTTTGGTTTACTTTGCATTGCTCTTAGGTTTGCAAGACTAGTTGCTATCCAAACTTGTGCTGTTCTTTGTTGCTGGTCCTGGACTAGTGCCAGTAGTTCTCTCAGCTTCTGAGGAGACCAACAAGAGGACTTGACACCAGTATTGTAGTTTTCTCCCATCTTATGAGATCATGTCTGTTTAAAAAATAATTAAATGTGAAGGAGGGAAGAATATAACGCTCAGTTCCCTTGTAATTAGCCAGTAAAAAAAAACAACTGAGTAGTATTTCACTGGGATCAGTGTCATCCATGTTTTTTTTTAATGGTAATAAAGCCCAGAGAAGTCTGTTAGTCAAGGTACAGGTGGGTTCTGAGCTTGGCTGTCTTAACTCCTAGGCTGGAATGTTCCCTATTAGTGCTTCATGCTTCCCTCTGGTGAGTGTCCAGAGCTCACAGTGTTGCAGCAGCCACAGGTGGGTTTGTAGTGTCCATCAGGCTCGTCCCTTGCAGTTTTGCCTTTGGATTTACAGCACTGTTCCCAATGTAGATTAGAAGAGTAGCTGAGCTTTACTGCCCATTCACTGCAGCAAACTGACTGATGCATTGGTAGGGATGGAAACCCAAAGAATCTATGACGACCCAGCCTTGCATTTTCATGTAGTAGTAAGGTGCTCTTTGCACAGATCTGTTTGGAAAGATTTTAAGAGGGCTCCAAAGTAGATGCTGATAATTAAAATGCTAATTAAAAATGTTCCCACTGGTATTCACTGATAGTGCTGCCAGCACAGGTGAGATTCAATTATCTTGCTATTCCTTTTAGAACTAGAGAAATGTCCTGCAATGAGTTAAGATGGAGTACTTGAGCCATGTTTATTTCATTGCATTTAATTGCTGACTTTCCTCCAGATTTCTTCAGTTTCTCTTTTTCATCTTAAAAAAAAAAAAAAGTTTGTTCTGACAATTCTGAATGTACAGAAAAGCCACGTAGGGAACGTGAAGCCTCCCAGCTTCACAGGGGAGTGAGTGAGGCCACACACGTCTTCCACACAGATTGCTTTGTGAGACCACCTCCCCATATTTACTTGCTGCCTTTGCTGACCACATCCCTGGCTGTGGGGGGCTGTTATTTCAAAGCCTTTCAGAACAGTCTTCTCCCCAACTCCACTCTGAGGAAAGGGCCAACAAAGAGTGCCATCTTCAAGATCAGATCTTCACAGAGACTAAAGTAAAGCTTCCAAATGCTCAGTGCCCACAGGCTAAACCAGCAGAAAACAGGTGAATTTTCTCAGGAGGGCTCACTGCTCCACAGTTTTAATTGTCAGGAATTTAAACATGCTTAGTGCCATTACTTAAAAGTGGGAAATGGCCCACAAAGCCAGGACTATAACAAAAAGAAAGCTGAAGATGGCAAAATCAGAGGAGAGGCGATAGGATTAGAGGCAGATAGCAGGGATCCACAAAAAGGAGAAGAGGGACTGCCAAATGTCTGATCAAAAGATGTACTCTAGTTAGGTAGGAAGCCATCGGCTTTCACACAGGATTGCCAGGACAAAGACGTGATGGCCTCTGTCTCTTGAGTGTAGTGATCCCTGTAACTAGGGGATACAGAAGTTTCACCAATTCTTGTTGACTAGATCCTGTATCATGAAGGTTGTGAAAGGGAATTCTGTCTAGCATGGTATGTAAATTTAAGTTTTAGAAAAATTGATTTTCTGCAGCCAAGATGAATCCTGCTTTCAGCCATCCTTCTATCTGTAGTGCCAGATGAAGTATTTTCTGAATCAGCATCTTTTAATGGTGTAGTGTGCAACAGGTGGTGATGGAAGCTAATGATCTAATGATGGTGTATAGAAAAAGCATTCAGGAAGGATTTGACAGATGAGGAAGGAATGTAAGAGTGGAAGAAAGTGAACGTATGCTAAAACAGAGTGTCTGAAGCTAATGTGATGTAAAATGACTCAGGCTAATGAAGCTTTTCATGAAATAAATTTCTGTTAAACTCTACCTGGAATACTACACTGCCTCTTCCTTAGATCAAAATAATTCTTATTCCTCAGATATTTATTTGTAACGATGAAGAATGTTATAATTGCTATCCAAACACTGTTTTACTTCACACCTTGTGATAAACCCAGGCTGTGTTTTTCTTTTGGAAAGTATGATGTCTGTGACACTCCTTTTTAAAATGGTGTAGTAAGCTTGGAGACAATTCAGGTCTGTTTATAAAATCACAGCATTGTTTAATAAGTGTCTGTTATTGGTTGCATTGTGATTTTACTGGTACATAAAAGATTGCAGTCTGATGCTTAATGTATATATACACAAAATACAGTACTAAGAAGGTAGTTGGACTCCAGCCAGCGGAATAGCTGTAGCAGTAAGATACATCTGTATCCCTGCACCCAAGATATGGCAAGTGACAAATTTGTGTGCATCACTCAAATGCCAAAATTATTGAGAAGAGGTAGTTCCTGAATAGTTGTTACCACTTGCTCTGACCAGGAAACAAAACAAGACAAGAGTGAAAGGGCTGCAATTATGCAGTGCCTGATAGTAAAATATTCTTGAAAACTTTGCTGCTCTATCTCAACAAAGCTGATGTGTTTTACAGGCTTCACCTACCCTCCTTCACAGTAAAAGAGCAAGGAATCACTAGAGGATGAAAATCATAAGAATGCTATGAAGTTAAAATCCAAGCTGTTTATTTTGTCCTTGCACAGTTGGCTTGCGGAACTCGATTGTCCAAAATTATCATATGATTTCTTGGAGCAAAGCATTTCCCACCACCAAAATAAAACCAAAAGACCACTTCATACCTTCCTGTGTACCAGCAGCACTGAGAGTTAACTACAAAGAAAAATTTCCAAAGGTTCTGGTGGGCAACAAGAAGAAAATCCATGAGGTGAACAACAGTTACTTTAAAGTTTCTTAGAGTACCATTTTATTATAAGATTAGATGGTAGTTTTAAACCCTAAACAGTGTTTCTTGCATTTTTTCCTGAAGTAACACAATCTGGTCCCTGATAGAGGCAAGATATTAGATTTTCACTGGTCTGATCTGATAAAATTACTCCTCTGTCTCCCCTGATTGAAGATGCTGCCAAAATTTTCAGTGAAAGCAAGATTTTTTTTGTAAATATCTGCAAAAAATGCTGATACACACCAGTGATGTACAGTTTGAGACTAGCATTGAGTTGTTCTATACTGTCATGGTCTGGTCAGACAAGGTGCAAGATCTCACTTTAAATTAATCTCACAGGTGAGGAGTATACAGATTGAACCACTGGAAAACTCATTGCACAACCCCTATGAGCTACGTAAAGAAATGCTGAGTTTTCCAAAATATTTTGTATCTTCAGCTGAGATTGTTACACTTTTGGACAGCATTCTTACAGCATGGATATACTCTGCAGAGTAGTTTGGAAAATCTGGTCACTTATTAACTTGGAAGGTGGAGGGAACTGAATCTTGAGTTTTGCTTCCAAACAGTTGGAGCTTGAGAGAAGCATGCTCTTACTGGAGTTCTACATGGTGCTCAGAAGAGCCATCTGTCTTTCTGTGACAGCAGAAGGGACATAGGGAACACAGAAAAGTGTCTAGTGGTCAGAGATAGCTTCTGCTTCTAAATAATCTAGGGAAAATCAGCTTTAGAGGTATTTCTGTAGAGCTTCAGTGGCAACAAGCCCATTTTCTGTATTACAGGATAAAACACACAATAAAGGACACGTGTTGATTACTTTTAAAAATAGATATAGTGACCTGACGTAGAAAGGGAATTACTTAAGTGGAAAGATGAAATATGGATGAGGATTTGTTTCCATAGGTGTCTGGAGTGTGCCTCAGTCTGTCAAGAATAAGCAGTGCTGCATGCAGGGAGACTTGCCAAACCCGGCCGAGGGTGTTCACTGAACACACTGGTTTAAAAAACAAGAGTCTTGATCTTCTCTGTGGTGAAAAGACTTGTACTGATAAGAGGCAAAGGAAAAATATATCCACTTGCTTTTAAAGAGAAGACACTGAACTTGTTATAAGGGAGTGAAACAGCTACACACTCCTAGCAAGCTAAGGGTAGTGGTGTTTGAACATCATTCTGTGAGTCTGTCTGTCTCTCCCCAGGGGAGGAATTACTCACCTGCCTGATAAAGTCCTGGTTTAACTCCTGGCCTGGCAGTGCTGGAGTAGCAGCTCTAAATTCTCTGTCACTGAGAAGCTCCACTGAGAGACGAACTCAGGGGTAGCAGTGGATTTATTATAGTAACTCTCCTTAAAACAGTCATTCAGACTGCTAGACAATGCAGTTAAAGATGTCATTTAATTACATTTCACTTCAAAAAGTTCCATGAAAACTAATGATGTTGCATTATGTCTGTAGAGCAGAAGCCAGAAGAGGGATGTTAAACTTCTGTTACTAACATCCACACCCTAATCATTTCAGAATGCTGATCTCTGACTTAGTAGGGGAGCAGCAGGAACAGGTATTCAGCATTGATCTCTTTGCAGGAAAACCACTGAAACCAGAAGTGTAGCTTTTAATACATAAATTACATATTTTACATACTTGTAAACTATATCTTGTGCTATGTACTTTGCCCATGTTTGGTGTACCTCCATCAAATATTTTATGTTGCACTTGCATTACTCCTATTTTAAAATTTTATCAAACACACAATCTTGTCAAATATTAACTTTGCTAATGTTTTATAAAGCTACATGGTGCTCAGACATCCTTATTTTCTAGTTTACAAGTGCTCTAAATGTTACAGGTGACTTTAATTATGCTGATTACTCCTTTAATAGCAACCATGTGTTCTCTCTCATTTTAAATTAGAACACTGCAAACTCTCTTCGGTGTTGTCTCAAGTACAGGTAGTCTTGTAAGATCTCATCATTTGCTTTTGGTTTTTGTTTATTTGTTTGGGGTTTTTTAAGCATATCTAGGCTTTTCAGGTTTTTTTCTGTTTGTACTTCTCCCTTAGCAGTAAACATTTTATTGTAAATGACAACTACTTTAACACAGCTAATGCTGCTTTGTTTAGGAACCATTTTTGGTTTGTCATGCTCAGGATATCGCTAACCAGAATCTCCTGTGACAGGTATGTGTGGGATGCTCAAATCTGGTTTTAGATATACCAAGGAGCCCTTGAAGTATAAAACCAGATTTCTGTATCTGTGGAGAAATAGAAAAATCAAACAGATTCAAGTTCTCAGCTAGCTGTATGAGATAGAAGTGTTATGGAACAAAGAAAAATCCTGCAAGGGAGGAGAAATAAAGCATCCTTCAGGAAATGTACCTCTCTAGCTACAGGATGACTGGAGACTACAGAAGAGAATCTTAGTGATGGTAAGTTTTTGTTTGTTAACTATGCTTTGAATGAGTTGCTGACCTGTGACTGCATCATCTTGAATGCAAAAACTGAAGATAAAATGTACAACTCTGTCATGTTTGGGAGGTGACCTTACTGATGTTTATGGAAGAAGAGCTCACTGGTTTGTGTATAACCTTTGTATCCCCAGGAGTGTTACTCTTGGTCATTGCTAGCAGGGGTCTCAGAGGAACTTCCCTTTAGATAGAGGGGCTCGGAGCCAGAGATCCTGTTACTCTCAGTGTTGTTCTCTTTAGGCCTCGTGTAGAAGTAATGCCTAATGAGTAGTACAGTGAAGAGGAAAATTAATATGCACCTTGAACGGACACTCATTTAGTTTGTTATTTGTTGGCTAAAAGAGTAAACTCCGTGCAGAGCATATTTTGTCACCTCCTTTAACTGACACCATCCCCATCTGTGAGCAGGCTCTCTGCACCTGCCTTTGGTTTTGCTGAGCAGGGCAAGTGCCCGCTGTGCTGACCCTGTCACCTGGGACGGGTGTCCAGCCCCAGCCCCTGCGCCGTGCCCGGGCTGCCGGCCGGTGACACTGGTGCCTGAGCTGCCACCAGTCACCCAACCTCCAGCCTGCTCCGGGCCTCGCCGCTGCTGGCATGCGGAGAGGTTTGAGTATGTCTGCTCAGCCTCAAAATTTAGTTTTCTCTGTCAGCAATACAAGTCCTAAGGACTTCTCCCAGGAGAAATTACAATATTGGTGCTGAACCAAGAGACCTAACAATTGCAGAAGCCACGTAAGTGTGCAGCGATAGCAACTGCGTGTGTACGTGTGCATATCACATCGCTGGTCTGCAGCATGTCCTTTGTGAGACTTAGTCATGAAAATTATATTGGATCACTTATTCTTTGCTGATGCCAGATCGTTTTCTATGTTTTTTTTTTTCCTTAAATGTCATGTCTGCTTATAGTTTTTAATTATCTTAGTTAAGTGTATCTGTAGCTTTAGTAAACAGCCTTGTGGATTTCACCATAAATTTATTCTTTTCCTGATACTCATCATTCTCGTATTTTAATGTTGTCATACAACTCCTATGTGTTAGCCTAAATATTTCCATATACACCTTTCAAACCCTTCTAGTTCTCCCTTGATAACCAATCCCTCTCGTCCTTTTAATTATATTTACAGTCTGCTTACTTACTTTGTCTATGCTGCTACAGAACTGTCAGAGTTTTCAGTGGCAATCTTCCTTGGACTACAGCTATCAAAACAGCCTGCCAGCTTCCCATCTGCTAGGGAGCTTTCCTGTCATATGTAGATCACTGTCAATAGGCTGTGTTCAAGAATTAGGATATTGCCTGAAATCCTTGTTTGGCTGACAAGCCCATTTTCTGTAACATCTTGTTTAACTTGTGCTGTAAGTGACAGTACCTAAATGAGAATACGTCGTGCCACTGAAAGCATTGCACACTACATATGGTACAGCCTTTGTTTAACTCCATTTCCTCCCCAGAGTACTTTTCTAATAATTGAAGGGCTGGTTGTGGTGGTTTGGGGAAATCTTTTCTCATGGAGATAGTTTTTTCCACGTGATTTACCAGAGACTTGCTCTGAGCATAATTTTCTGTAATGAAGCACACACATCAAAATGCTTTTGCTTATGGGCGACAACAAGGTCCTTGAAGGTCATGTAATGAACCAAATAGCATAAAAAGAGAACGGGATGGTTCCCAGCTCCATAAGCTCTGGGTCCCCTGTGCAACTGGGCAAAAAGGCTGGAGAAGTTACACAAGCAGCTTGTCTGCACTTTCCTACTGAAGCGGCGGGTACGTGTGCTGCTTTCTGCCGCTGCATTGCGATTAACTGGCAGAGCAGGTTGAAGAGAGTAAGATGGAATAGCTGTGACGTGACAGCTACTTTAGTTTTGTATACGTCTCACTGTGTAAGCACTCACTGTAAGACTCTCTCTAATAATGAATAACAATAGATAATTGAAGATTACGCTGTTTTCTACTTCATCTTGAAAAAGGACTTGAAGCCAGTTTTTCCACAATAATTCATCCATGTGCCAGCTGATGCACGCTGCTCTATGTGTGCCATCATTTAACAACGGGAGGGAAGATGCTGCTGCTGGCTGGCTGGGGAGATGCACTAGAATCTAGGATTGCAGGATTTTCTTTTTTAAGACAAGCTACCAAGTTTATTGCGGTTTTCTCGCCTACTGTAGAAAGAGAATGCTTCCTGTTCAGAGGCATTACACCTGCCTAGAGTTTGCAAAGAGGTCTGATACACTGCTTTATAAGAAAGGAGTTCAGGTGTGGAGCCTCTTATGGTTTATGTTAGGCAGGGCATTTCCAGATAGAATTCCCAGAAATGGATTTCCATTTTTGGTTCTGTCAGACAACCTGTGTGAATATTCTGCGTGTTGTTCAGCGTATTGAATGGAAGGACTATTTTGTGCCTAAGAGGAGGCCGCAGAACTATTGCTAGACCTTGTTGCCTCTCCACTGCCATCTTTAATCTTCATGTGATCTAGCTGGTTGCAATAAACTCAAGATTCTAGATTCTCCTAAAATTTGTGTAAGATAAATGCTGAAAATTAAATTTTAACAATTGTGTAGATTAATTAAAAAAAGAAAAAAATACTGAAACCCACTGCTGTTATCAGGCAGTGAATACAGATAGCAGAGCTGTTTCCCTAGCAGGTGGGCAAGCGATGTAAAGCCTTTAGAGTCTTACAAACTTTGTCACTATGCCGATGCTCATCTCTTTTGTGTTTCTAGCAATAATCCCTGCAGTGAATGCCATTAGGATGAATGAAAGGATGAATGAAAAGATTCCCTTTAGCGTTCATGTAGCGCTTGTATCTTCAAAGTCTCTAATCATGCACTGGGGAGGTGGGTTGCCAGTCCTCTGAGTCCTGCAGGGATAATGCCCATGTGTTCCTGTAGCGGATAAAGGTGCCTGAGGCAGATGCAAGTAGGGCCATTCCCCAGTCTTGTTTTTAATTGCTTTGCCCTTGATCCATCTTAGTTTTGACTCTAACAGTGCCATAAATTAAGTATTGGAGATCTGACAACTCCCCACTGGTCGTGTTTGCATTGGTTTCAAAACCAGGACAAAACAAGCGTGCCTTCTGTTAAGCTGGAGGCTCCTGAAATGAGTTAGGCATCCTTACCTGACTGAAGGCTGTGATGGCACATTAATTCACATTGGGGTGAAGGGTGCTGGTACCTATCTTGCTAAGTTCACACCATGCAAAGCATGTTCTGATTGAGCTGTCAATGTGTAGACTGCTTCTTACTCATCAGGCTTTTCTTTGAACTCCATAACAAATTGAAACGAGCTGTGTGAGAACGGCACTGAGCAATCTCAGATGAGTCTGGGTGCACTAACTGATATATGTGTGAAGAGTTATGGCCACAGTGAAAGTGTTCTCTGGGTTGTGTTGTTTATCCAACTTTCTCTATTACTTGCTAAAAATTCATTGCTGCCGTCAAAGCTCTGGCTAGTGAAGAGAGCTGGAATGTCTTGTAGTGATGATCCCCAGCACACAGGCAGATAACCGATGGCCTGTGTGTTGGTGAAGTATCAGCTGTTTTGGGAGGCAGAGAAAAGTAGCACTGTCATGTTTACAGGCATGCACACAATACCTGGCACTGAAGGATATCTAAGCCAAGCTGGTGCCTCGGGATGCTGATAGTGAAAGGGTAATAGCAGTGAATTAAAAACTGGAAGAGTTACTTCTGCAGTCTTCCTCTGGTGTTAGACTGATCGCTTAGAAGAGAAAATAAAAATTAAATTTGCATTCCAGATTTTGGTTAAAAAGTGAAGAGACTGTTCTGTGTCATGTATAAGCTTTTGTTAGCAAACAGGGCAAGTGAGAATTGGATTAATCTCTTGATTTAACTTTGCTGTAATCGTACAATCTCTCTGAAAGATTGCAGTACAGCTTCCTTTTTTCTTTAATTGACTTGTTCTCTCTGCACCAGCTTCTCTTTACACAGTAAGTCCGTAGTGCTGCTGCAGAATGAACCAATTGCAATGCTTTATTAAATAAAGGTTTTGCTCATCAGGGAAATGAGATCACATCAAAGAGAACCGATTTCTCTCCTGAGCTCTCGTGTAATACCTGTTACTGGCTTCTGACAAAATGTTGGATGTTACTCTGGGGCTGCTTCTGAAGCAGTCCAAACAATTGCATTGTCTGATATCAGCTTTAAATGTTATTTCCTGGACCACATCTGAGTAATTAAAAAAAATATTTCAGGAATCTTCAATGATACACAAAAGCTCTGCTCAGGAAGGGGATGTCTGACGTCCTAGGGCACAGTTCAGCACATCATTCTTGTGAATTTGTCTTTTGGATCTAACCAAAACTTTTTTCCTTAAATTTTTTTTTTTGCTTTTAAGTTTCTGAGATTGTCGTGGGTGGAAGCTAGTCTCAACCACTGCCTAAAGTGGACCTAGGGTCAAATCTATGGTCAAGAAAAGAAATAGCATGAGTTTGAACCAGGATTTTCTGTCTAATACCCTAGCTAGTAGCTAAGTGGCTACTTTGCGTTGAGGCTGCTTTGTTGGCATTGAAAAGCTTTCATTTTATTTCAGGTCAGAACGGAAGCAAACATGTAAATCCTGACACTTGTGAAGCTGAACTCCTATGTAGTTAATGCCACTGGGTCCCTGCTTAGGCAAATGCTGCTGATGGTTGGAGTGGTCTTATTTTTTAAGTAGAATAAGAAGAGTTAAATCAGATGGTCAAATCCCTGGTGTGTACAGAACCACCAGCACAAGATTTAATACCTTATCCCCTGCAGCCCCAGGAGGAGGTATCTAAATAGTCAACAAGAGGCTGTCTCCTTTGTGGAATGTGTGTGCTGTTAGGTGTCTGTACCTGCTCTTCTACTCTAATCAAGAAGAAATTCACACCTGTCTGATACAGCATTTATTGCATCATGAGTTTACGGTACCTCCAGTTCACACTGATTGCATTAGGAGTCCTGTGCACAGGTGGCTTGGACACTGCCTGTTCAGGCACACTTGTGTCATTTTTAATACAGTTGTTAATAATAGCAATTTAGGAGAGAGAGCTCTCCAAAATATGTCTACCCCTCTAACTGTTGTTTGGGGAAAAAACACACCTTTATTTAGGGCTGTATTATCCAATAACTATCTACTGCAGGTTTCCTTCTATTAAGCATCGGGATTTCAGTAGTTTTATAGGTCTGCTTTGCTATTTACAAACCTTCTGATATCTGCTCCCTGCATTTTCACAGGAAGGTGTAGGAGTTATGTTACAAGAGTGCAGCAGTTGCATTGGGCATCAGTGTAAGGAAATGTCTTTTCCATTACTCAAAATATGTGCCAGGTATTTTCGATAGTGTGGCATATGGAATATTGAGCTCTCTGGAAAATGGCCTTTAAAGAATCTCTAACTGCAAACCCTCTGTGATGGGTTTGGAGGGTGGTATATTTTTCTCTATCACCCTTGGAAAATTTGAGACCTTTAGAAGTATTAACAACCTAGAGTTACTGTTAATTCATCAGGCCAACAGTGATGATTGACTAGTTTCATGAAAGAGCTGAGCTAAGTAACACTTCCTCTTGCACAGAGCAAGTATTTTCTTCGATCTTTATGACTTCCAGTGTGCTGGAACATCTAGGTACTCCTGAGATTTTTTTTCCCACTGCTGTTAAACTCCTGCCATCCTACGAATCTGTGTGAGCCTCAGGGGTTTGCATGAGATTTTGATATTGAATGTCAGGACACCTCTCTAGCCAAGCCCCTCTCTCAGGGTGCCACTTGCTCCCCAGCAGATGGTACTTGTTGCCCTGCACTGTTGGATTTGGGCCTTTGCTGAGCGCTTGTGCTCATCGCGTGCAGTTTGCTTTCCGAGGGAGTAAGGCAGAGTGCTGTCCTGAAGGAAACAGAATAAAATATAAATGAAGCAGACGGCACAACAGGGAGCAGGCTGAAAGCTCAAGATGTGCCAGAGTGCTTTGGAGGCTGCCTGCTGACTAATGAATAGCCAATCTAGTCACAGGAGGGAGGGCCACTCGCCCCTTCTCCAGAGCACTGGGTATTTACATCTTCTTCAAACACATTTAAAGAACAAAGTTAGATGGAAATACCTGCTGTTCCCTGCTGACATGTGCTTATCTGAGCCTGCCTCTGCTCTCTTCTCTGTGGGAAAGGCTGCACTGCCGGGATTGCACCACACTGATGGAAACTCACATTATATCACGCCGTCAGCCAGCAAACGACCAGCCTGTGTTGGATGCCTCCATCATACACCTTGCCTTGCAGCTGGGGGAGAGATGTGGCCTGGTACAAGTTAGTGATACTCTCATCTCTAGTGTGATACAGCATCTGCCTAAAGTGTTAACAACTGAGAGCATGAAGTTTAGCACTTCGTTCATCATTAGTAACACCTGAGGGGCTTGGGGGTGTTTTGGCAACAGAATGATGTGTTGTCACGTAAAGGATACAGTGTTAGATCCAGTCTGGATTGCTAGGCAAATGTGTGCCTGTGCTAAGGTTGTGCAGTCAAGCTGCTTCTGTTACAGAAGAGAGAAGCAACTGCCTTGAGAGTGCAAATCCTTCTGGTACCTGACAGTGTTCAACCACTGGCAGCAGCTGGCACGCTTAGTCAGCAGCCACGGTGGAGTGCAAGGATTGAGAGGGTCATGGGAAGTGCAGGGAAGTCTTATTTATCTGGGCAGTCATGCACCAAAAACTAGTCCTGCTTTTGCCTGCTCTGCAGTTCCAGTGTGGAAGCAAAATGGATCAGAGACATCAGATGCCCTTCACTGGCATCAAATTTATTGGATAAAATACCATGCTGAATGTAAAGCTGATTTGTCTGTGCTGATCCAACTGCAGTTGAAATTTGTTTCTCATTTTAAACTGTTTTCCACTGTTGATGGGTTGGGTTTGACCTTCTACAAGCCCTAGTTTTAGTGGTAAATTGTAGTTTTAAGGAGTCCTGTTGCCAGTGTCAGTGCCAGTTGTTCCCTGCCTGTGAACTGAGGCAGCCCGTACTCCAAAATGGACACGCTTGTGCAGCAGTCTTAGGAGGAGACAAAACACTCCTCTAACCGGTACCAAATGCTGACTGAGCAAGTCTGTAGTGCTTAACTGCTTTTTAAATGTGTGGAGAAAACAAGCAACACACTGCTTTCTTCTTCCATCCCTGTTCCCCCCCAAAATGAACAAACCAGCCCACAAACTGTCCATTGCTGCTTTGTAGGTACTTTCATATTCCTGACTGCCAGACCCATGTGTGTCTCAGAATCCTAATCATGCTGTCTCCAAACCAGAGGTAGGAACAAACATTTCACTGTGAAAAACATAATTTAGAGTTGCATTTCATAAGGTATTCTTCAGTTACCATTTCCAGTTTCATCATCCAGTGCCAGACCTTCTATTTTATTAGGATGAAATTGCTAACCTCTTGGCAGAGATTTGAGTAATTCTGTCAGTAGAAGGCACCGATACTAATAGCTGCATGGATCACCTTGCATAGGTCTTGTTTCCTTTGTAATTGTGGTGGGCTGACCCTGGCTGGGTGCCATGTGCCCACCAGAGCTGCTCTGTCATTCCCCTCCTCAGCTGGGCAGGAGAGAGAAAATATAACAAAAGGCTCACAGGTCGAGATAAGGACAGGGAGAGATGGTTCACCAATTACCATCACAGGCAAAACAGACTTGATTTGGGGAAAATAGTTTGATTTATTACCAAACAAATTGGAGTAGGATGAGGAATAAAAACAAATCTTAAAAACGCCTTCCCCCTGCCCCTCCCTTCTTCCCAGGCCCAACTTCACTCTCCATTTCTCTCCCTCCTCCCCCAGCAGCACAGGGGATGAGGTGTGGGGGTTGTGGTCAGTTCATCACCTGATGTTTCTGCCTCTCCTTCCTCCTCAGGGGGATTTCATTTCACTATTATTCTGGTGGGTTTTTTTTTTTCATTATTATTATTATATTTTTTTTTTTAGCCACAACAATCTGGCAAGGTTCTGCCTTCCCTGTTACAGCGAAGGGTTGCAGACAAGATGTCAGACACAAGTTTATTTGTGCTGATGACAGCCATCCATCTTTTCTGACCAGCAACGTGATCTCCTTGCACAGCTTTAATTTAAATCCATGAAAAAAATCCTTTCTCTCCCGAGTAATGTCAAAGGCCTCTCCACCTCAGTTTTTATTTCTTCGTCCTTACCTCTTTCATTCTCTAGTAACACAGATGTATCTCTTCCCTTTTTGCTTTAGTGAGTTTTGATGATTTTGGCCTATGAATGGCAAGGGTAACAAACTTCGTCTTCCATTGCAAAACCTATCCCATCACTTTTTCCATTCAGACAGCAAAGCATGTTTCTTGCACATGTGGCCTCATCTGCCTGTGTGGTAGAACAGCTTTGCACTTGAAAAATTTTCTTCAGTTTCTATTTTTTCCAATTTTATTATTGTTATTGATTAGTTTGGTTAAGATCTGAAGCCTTGGAGTCTTGCATACAAAGTAGGTTTTGTTGAGGACTGAGGAAGCAGTTTAGAAATCCAAACTCATTTTGGCACTGCTTTGAGTGAGTGACAGTCAAATTCACCTTCTGCCTTTGCTTCCCACGGGCTTCCCAGATGGGGGCTGGGATGGTGAGTGCATTGAGAGGCAGAGCCTCTGCAGCACTGGGAACAGTATGAAAGCTTGCAAGTGTCTGAGATCTGGAGAATCTAAATGTGTGGAACGTTTTGCTTGTTCTTGCAACAGATGATTCTTGCCTGTTGCATTGCCTGTGTGGTTGTTCGGGCATTAAGTATAACATAAAAGCAATTCTTCTCATAGGGAGACATGGAAGGCTCCTGCTGTGATTTTCTGAAGGGAAAGATTTTTTCCTTCTGCTTATGATATCAGCATTCCCAAATGCTTCATTAACATGCAAAGAGCGAAGGGAAGAATCAGTGTTTCTGAAGATCTGCCTTGTGATTATGATTCTGATGAGCTGCTCCTCGGGCACAGACAAGCTGGCACCACGGCAATTGGGTGTTTGCACACAGCAGCAGCAGAGAGAACACGTGGCTCAGCCCGTCGCTAAGAAGGTGTCCCTCCAAGGAGCTGTAGAAGCTGCTTGACCAGCTGCTTACGACCGCTGCCTTCCGAGCAGAAGGCTGCCCCGACAGCGTGCGGTCCCTTTCCCGCTCGGCCGTCGGGTGAGCCGAGGGGTGGTTCGGCCCCAGCTGGCTGGCGTACCAGGGGCATGGCAAATGCCAAAACGCCGGTATCCTGGGGGTTGGTGTTCTCCCGCTTTGCAGGAGAAATGATTAAATCATTTCGTAGTCTCCCAGTGACTTTTCACAAGTCTCCTTCTGCCCAGAAAGATGAGTGTTGGGGAAATCGATCCTGGAGCAGCTCAGAGTACTCCTGGAAGCTGTGGGAGGTGGCTCGGCAGCACGGAGCTGAGCGAACACGATGCTTCAGGAGGCACAGCCACTTGGTGAGTCGCTGCCTTGAGCGGTCGTCTTCTGGGTCAGTGCCGCAGTGCAAAGCTACTGAATTAGGGGAGAGCAGCACAACGAAACCGTGTCGCTGCTGTGTTGTCACTGTCCATTTCTTGGAGAAATAAAAAAAAAAAAAAAAAAAAAGAACCAAACCCTTGAAAGAGCATCTTCTCTCCTTGCATACAGAAGTTTGGCTCTTGCTTGTTAGTGAAGTGTTCACAGCTGGCACCTGCACGAAGAAAATTCAGTCTCCTGCTATACGGTAGCTTTTGTTTAATTTCCACTGCAGTGATGAGACAGATCTTTGGTTTCTTCTTTCCCACTTACTAGCTTAGTTTTATCCAGATAAAGACTGTGCTGGAAGGAGAGTTGTTGTGGAAAAAAACCTGGACAGTAAAGACACAATTAGGTGTGTTCAGACATAGATGTGTTTAGCCATTCTGTCATTCCTGTTATGCTTAATCCTGTTGTGCTGACCAGATTTAAGACAGACCAAACCAGGAATTGCAAAGGGCTCCCAGGATATCAGGTGTTGGTACCAGGTAGTCCTTGACAGCTTGAGAAATGTGGCCAGATATGATTACTGAGGATGTGTCCATACTACCATGTGCCTTAATCCCACTGGACAGTTGCACTAAGAAACACCATGGCTGTGCTCAGCACTAAATGCCTGACCAGCTGCGCTGTCTTTCAGCGTTACCGAGGAAAGTGAAACAGTTAGCAAATAATTTTAGCTAAAAATGACAGAAGGAAAAAGGACTGCACTTTTAAATCAAAATTCTCTGGTATTTTAAGACTTCCAGTTGAAAGACTGACTTTCACTTAGGAAATGTGAAGTTCGAAATGGAAAAAATAGAATTTTTTTTTTTCTTTTTTACATCTTATATATTACAAAGCCAAATACTTAATTTGGACTAGAGAGATGCTCTTTGGTCAAAAACATAAGAGCTTTTTTCTGTGCACCTAAAAAAACTTTTCTGCTTGTTTACCCCAAATCAAATCTGTCTCTTCACTGCGCCACCCTGAAAGTTCCCTCTCCCACCTCCCAAATTTGTATGTTGTATGTATGTGCAATTCTGTTATTGAAGTGTAAAAAAAAAAAAAAAAAAATCATTTATTTGCTCATCTCTGGGTCCATAGGACCTAAAGAAATTAATCAGCTTTCATGTCATGCTGATATAAGGAACTGATCCTGTTGCCAGGGCAATGTTGTGAAACAAGGTTTTGTGGGTGACTTGCCAAGACCCTTCTCTACCTGCACCCATGTCTGTTTTGAAGAGAGCGACCAAGTCAGCTATACCTAAAGACTGTGGCAGCCAAAACAACCCTGCTTCTCTCTGAGGTTTTACCTTTTTTTCTGATACTGTGTGAAGAGACAATCAGAGCTGAAGTAGTTTCCCTTTCATTTACTGTTGTATAATTTGAGGATACTGTCACTTTTCTGAATATTGCTGTCTTATGGAAGCTTCAGTGGTGGAATTACAGAGCTTGTTATTTGCCAAGATCTTAGCAGATTTTTTTCACCTTAAGGTAATTTTACTAATCATTCCTGCCCTGGATTGTTGCCATCATTTGGGTGGATTTGCGTTTCTCCTTTAATTTCTGCACTTACTTGGAGGAGAAGGTGTTGCCAAAGGAGTCAGGCTAACCCTGATATGAACCCTGAAACACTTATTTCACATGTTGCTGTATTTGGAAGGTGCTATAGTGCTGAATTAAAATAAAGCTATTGCAGTTCTGGGAAACAAATGTTAAGTGCTCAGCCCAGATTCCAAAGAGTCTCTATGGCCTTGTCTAGACTGATTCAAAGAGGCAGTGTCTGTTCTAGATTGCTAAAATGCATTAGCAGAAGTAGAGCATACATTAATGCATGTGTTAAAATGCACTTTTATTTTCCTATGCTGAGGTCTAGCTACCACCCCATACATTCCTAGTCTAGACAAGCTAATGTCCAGAGATTTATGTGCCAGAAGGCAATGGGTGAACCTTGAAAGGCTGGCGTATATGGCTGTTCCTTCACCTCAAAAAGGAGATTTTGAATTTTCTAAGTGTAAAAATCCTACCAAAAGCAAAACCTTGGTAAACTTGGCTGCAGCTAGCATCAGTGAGAGGAGTGGGGGCTTATGCTTGGCTTTAGCTGGTTACGCTTGGCTTTAGCTGCCTGTGCCTTTTCTCCAATACAAACTGGCACAGAAATATAAAAGGTACCTACTTGCTGTGGAGACTACTTCTTAGCACTGTCTTCAGGAGTTGTCTAGACTACCCTAAAAGACGTATTTAAAGCCCATTTAGCTAAACTGACTTAATTATCATATTGAAAAGGTGAAGCAGGCAGGATGATTCATATTCTGTGGCAGTAGCCTGAGAAGGCTGAAGTGCTTTCTGGCACTGGGGAATCTCAAGGCTCTGCTTCTGTGTTGGAATGGCCAACATTTCTGTGCAGAGAGTACAGTAGTCTAGCACCTGGACTTCACCCAAATCTTGGAGAAATCAAAGGATACAGAATCGGAGTGTGTATGTAGCTCTTGCTTCTGAGCATCAGTCAATAAAGTAAACAGCTTTGTTCTTTCCATACCATTGCAGGTTGTTAGGTCAACTGGAATTTCATGGCTTTAATGGCTTGTGAGCTTGCTTGATATGTCAAAATTGGTGGAACAGACTGTGTTTAAAATTCAAATAATTCATTTTCATATGAAATCTGTGTGGGATTTGAGCACTGTCCAAATTAATGCATGGCACATTTGAATACTGACTAATTAGACTTAACAAATCACTAAGAATTGGGCGCTGGCGAGAACTAAACCTATTAAAGAAACAGAACAGCAGTTCATTTACAAAAAAAAAAAAAAAAAAAAAAGCCCTGACATTTTATGTAGTGTTTTCCATTCACAGAGATTTTGAAATGCTGATTAAACATGCAGTGACCTCTGTGATAAACCTTGGCTGTGATATGCAGAGCAGCAAGGTAAAGTCTGAGTGAGAAAGCAGAATTAAAGTCCTGACTGAAAAAGCGCAAATTCAGGTCCATCATTGCTGAAGGATTTGTTTTCTAGTCAGTAGCAAGAGAAATGAAGTAATTACTTAAATGACAGAGAGACTGTACTATTGATGTTTTTAAATGACCCTATGCATCTTCCCAGGGCACAGTGAATATTTGATTCCATTACACTAGGTAGGTTGTTTTAAACATCTGAGAGACGTGGTCCAAGGAGTTCCTGCTGTGTTTTCTCAGTGATTTTTCAATGCTTAAATGCTTTTCTAATAGAAAGAGCCTTGAGACTCAGGATAAAGTATCACAGGGAAAGACCAACGGAAAAAGACTTCAGTGAAGTTTTTTCTTCTCATATTGAACAACATGGTTTTGAGAGCTTCTGTAGGAAATGTCCTGTACCCTGGATAGGATGTGTCTGAGGCTGATCTACTCGAGCTTTCTTACCAGCAGTCCTGCAGGAGGGGTTGTCTCTTTGGAACTGTGCTGCTCCCATTTGTGAAAGCATGGAGGATACCTAGATGTAGAACTTCCTTTTCAGGATACCTGAATTGTAACAGGGGACAGGGAACTGGGTGTGGGACTTTGGCTGGAAAACAAACATCTGTGGTTTGGCCACGTGTGAAATGAGTCGCAATCCTTATGTGCAAAAGAACTTGAAGATCTGAAGGAGGAAAGAATACATTAGCAGCAAGTACTTTCATAATGAGGCTAAGCTGAGCTACTGCTGTGTTTCCTTGTACTACAATCAATGGAGGCTACAGGGCCAAAGAGTTTGCAGTGGGACAGTAGCCTGCAGAGCAGTAGGAGCTGATGTGCTTTTTGTTCTGCATAGTTTTCAAAATGCTCCAGCAATGCCTTTCACTGGGAATTCCTTGCTCCAGAGGCCTGGCTGCGGCCAAGTTTTGGTAAGGCAGTGAAGTTGCCTTCTTTTGTACCAGTGCTCTGATGTGCAAAGCCTATGAGCATCCAAGTCAATCCCTTCCAGCTGCTTCTCGTCTGCCACGTGTAGATACTTTGCTACCAGGAGCAATACTGAGCATTTCCGAATACCTGTGTTATGTCTAGAATTGCAATTTGAAGTGATTATTTTTTTGATGCAGAAATTAACTCCCTCCCGTTGTATTTATTTGTAACTTAGTCCTTACAAGCTCCTGATAGGATCACACCATTAAATATATCATTCCTCTGACTGGCTAAATGTAGTGACATAAGCATTTCAGACCTTTATTGACTGAGCATTACTGTACTGTGAACCGTGTCTGAGGAACAATCATGAGTCCTGGCCAAGGCCTCTGTCTTCCTTGTGATGAGGAAGTTATGTGACTTCCAACAAAGCATTAGAACAAGATAAGAGTAAAACTTTTGCGTTGTGATAGGGGCATTTCTTTGAATTATGCTTTCTACTTTTTGTCTGTTTAATATTGCTCTTAATTTGAGCATCACTGGTGGATCGTGAGTGGTGGAATCAAGGCAGGAGACTGTTGGGTCTATCACATTCTAAGTGAAACAAGCCCAATAGATGCACAAGGGAGTTCTGCTAAAGCATATCTGGGACTTCTCTACACATAAAGTTGCAATATTCTTCACTAGTCCTGTGAGGATGCAGCTGCACATGCGTAACAGGTATTTGCATCCCTACAGATCATTGCAGGGTGGCATGGGAATGCAGTTAGTTCTGTAACTCCACCCAAAGTACAAGTGTTCCACGAGTTTGTTATGCCCTAGTGACAGATGTGGATGTTCCAACACTCCCTGCTGGAGCAGTTTATGAAGTGTAAGAACAGATGCAAGTGATAGGATCCAAACAAAAGAATTTTCACCAGAATGCTTCCATCTGTGAGGTGACCCAAATGGGTGAGCAGACTTGCTCAGCTCTTCTGCAGAAGAGATTAATTTTGCCCCAATGAAAAGTAGAACTATGGCAGGTTTGTCTCACGTAGACACTGTTCTGGTTATCTCATGATGAATTTATCTTTGCCTATAAAAATCTACAGTTTTTCCTTAATGTCTATTAAATCTTTTGCCACCCTGATTTCCCTAGGTAAGTTAGAGGATGCAAAGAAGCATTTTATTTCCCACCAAAGCAGACTGCCTTTCAGCTTCGCTATAGTCAGTTTAGCTCTGCGTGTGCATTGGAAGAGCCTTTTCTACTGGACTGTAACATCAGAGACAGCATGATTTCACACTAAAACACCCTGGTTTTTCTTAGAACTGAAGCTTTTCTAAAGGAAAGCACAAGGAAGGTACAGTAAGAAGACACGAAATTTCAATTAGATTTCTGTTCTTGAATATTTCCCAGAAAGCTGAACACAATATATTACCAATATGAACTGTAATCATAAAGGCAGTAATTGCCTTTAAGGGGACAAGGTATTTAGGCAGCATTTGCAGCAAGTATTTTCATAAATACAACTATATTACAAACCAGTGTTCTTTTAACAACTAGACTTATTACCAATATGCAGAGGCATTGCTCCTCTGCCCAACTAAAGACGCTCATCTCAGATGTACTTTCATTTGCTCTTAATATAAATGAGCTTATTTCAAGAGGATAATTGTGTAGGTTTCTCTTGCTCCTTTGCACAGAGCTCAGAATTGGAGCAGTGAGTGCAGTGACTTTTGGAAGACAGACTTAGGAAAGAAATGCCTCTGTTGTCTTTCACTATGTACCTGGCTCTACAGATGAGATGCTACGCAATGTGCAAATTGGAATGTTCAGTTTTGCCTTGGGCAAATTTATCTCAAAAGCACATGCCCGTTGCATGTTGGGACCCCAGATGCCTTAATGAAAATAAGATACTGTAGGCTTAGGCTGGGCAAAATAGTTGGAGCATGAAAAATATGGCTTTACAAATTCAAGTTATGTAAGACAAGCAGGACAGATAACAGTCAAGGTCATGAAGATGCAGTGGAGGAATTTCATACATTATGTATGTAAATAGCCTGTAATGGGTTTGTTTGTAACGGTTTGTATGCAAATCAAAATGTAATAGGAACAGTAAAAACTTGCTCGTTTATAGAACTTGGCTTTAGAGATGCAGAGACACAGGGGGAAAAAAAATAATCTGTGAACTAAAGCAGGTGTGATACTACATCATCCCTCAACTTGCACCTCTCCAAAAATTCATTGGCGTTTGAAGGGGAGCATTGGAGGACCTTTCTGTGACCTCTCTGGCAGTCAAACACGTGCTTACTGTGGTTTTCACTCGTGCCGTTCGTTGCTTTGAAGTTGTAGCTTCCTGAGTAGGATGCCTTCATCACTGATGGCAGAACATTGATTTTGAGTGAACAAATACCATGTGTTATTGACTGGTTTCCCTGGCCCTGCGGGGTGTCTCTCATCTGACAAAGAGACAGCAAGTCTGAACACGCTTTCCAGGCTTCCTTTTTATAGAGACATTCAGTCCATACTTTTTCTTATACCAAGAAGTCCAGCTATTATTCCTTTGTAGTGAGGCCCTTTGGTTATACACACCTGGTCTCATCAGACCCTGGGTTTTAGTCAGTCTGCTTTATCCTGGTGAGTGTTTTCTCACAGCTGCAGTCCCCAGAACTTGGATGTTACACGGTAAAAAGACTTGTTTTCTAAGTGATTCTAGATTGTTGTTTATATCCTAAGGTAGTGGAATGGCTTTTCTCCAGAAATTGAGACAGAATGTATGTTTTCCTGCCCTCTCCAGGTCAAATCCTTGAACTAAATGCATAAATTAACTGGCTATTGATTGATATCTTTGGTTATGACTGTAAAACTGTTCTAGCTTATGGTTCTGAATAAGAGGAAAAATAGAAGTGCTGAACTCCTCGTTCATTCTCAGTATAGGTTGCCATTTTCAAACTTGGGTGGCCAAAGCCAGGCACTCAGAGAGGTGAGCTTTATGGGGATGCTGGACCCCTACTGTCCTGTGATCAGCAGGAGTAAACAAAATGGCCTGATTTAAGTGTGTAAATCCTACCATACTACACATCTTAGATAAGAAAAACCTGAAAAAGCTAATATACACCATCACCTCTGACCTGAGAGAAGTATTCAGGCTCCCTCAAATCTCGTGCTGGTACTGTGCAGAAATCTAGTAATTACTGAGCTATGAGCGAATAGTGAAGCAGTGCAGATTTTTCTTCACTTATATTTTGGTGGGGAGTTTTGTTGGGTTTGGATTTTAGGGTATTTTTAGTCTTATACCTTAGAGATGAACAGAATTCACACTTTAGGACTAGTTCAGAAAGACTGAGTTCTGGTCTAGTGCAGTCATTCTGCAATTGAGATCTGTGAATATATGTGAAAATTGAAAATTTGGGGAGGGGAAGCATGGGTGTAAAATATCATTTAGCTTTTTCCCAAAATGGACGTGCCAATTTTCTTACATAAAAGACAAATGTGGAAAACTTTTTGTCCTGTAAATGATTGTTAAAGATGCCGTTGGGAATATTCTGTGCAGAGAGGTTCCTCAGACAGTCTTGCAGGGCTCTGTTAGGATGTCCAGCCCAAGGTAAAAGGTGTCAGTTGTGCTGCTCCGGAGGCAGAGCAGGGATCATGCTGTGGTTTAATCATCCCGAGTCCTTTGGTACAGATGGAGGTAAGCAATGTTGGCTCTCTTGCTAGTGCAGGCTATTTCCAGATCTGCACTAGTTTAGGAGACACCAGTGAGCTCTGTGAGGTGGAAAAGGAAAGCAGCAGACACTGGCTTCCCCGTCCGTGTGGGCTGGGAGCGGCAGCTCCCCATCACGCTTTACCTTGCAAACGGTGTTACAACACAGGCAGCTCCTGCACTGGACAAAGGGTTTGAGGGTTTGCCTCCCAGCTCCTTTCTCCCTTGCAGACGTGTGAGCTATATCTGAACCTTATTCAAGGATGTGGATTGCACTGCAGGAAGGGCAAAGAGCTCTTGGGAGTATTTCATTGTGTTTGCTCAACCATGTAATGCAATCTTTAGTGCACAATGCTCTATGTGCTTGATATCTTCCCCTTGATTTATTTATTTATTTTATTTTGACTGCTATAGTAAAATTTGTGGGTGTATCTTTGTTATGTTCCCCCCACACACACTTTTTCCCCTGTTAGTTTTGGGTTTTGCTCTAGAAGTATGTAAACCAGACCTCTCGCTTCACTGAGTTTTCAACATGAGTATTTAGCACCACATCATCACAACAGTGCAGGATGCTGATCCACACACATGATGATGTTTCTGTGTGTATTCTAGACTCAGTAGTATTTCACAGTAGTAAAGACACATACAAACAACAGCACGCCCATAAATACCTTGGTAAAGATATGTTTGCATAAAAGGAATGTAAGATTTTATATCTGCACAATATTATTTGCAAATGGATTTATATTTCTATCCATGTATATAGTGAGTCAAAGCATATTTGTTGTATACCCATAGGATTATGGTAAAAATTTGGACAAAATGTGCAATTCTTAATAATATTAAATAATCTCCAGGAAAATGAGACATACACCTTCCTGGAGACATTCTTGCTTAGTTTTCACTCAGTCTTGCTTCCTGTTACAAGGAGCTTACCCAGTCTACACCTGGGGCTACTTAATTTCCCAGTTTGTTCAGTCACACTGTAAATCTAAGCTATTTTCTTGCGAGTTGTTCCATGGTAATGCACTTCCTGCTGCTACAATGGCTAATAGACCCTGGATAAAATCCTCTCAGTGGCTTCAGAAATTAGCCTCACAGCTCAGACTTGTGCTCAGAAGAGGACTCAGTTGGGCAGCAGACATTCTAGCTGATGGTGAGCCTTCATCTAAATCTCCACTAAAAGCCAACTTGAGCCAGTACTGATGAGCACCAGGCACCTTTTTCATTTATATAATGTGGAGTGTGGCTCTCGGTTCAGATGATTAGGAACAGTAGTGCAAAGAAATAAAATACCCTTCCAACTGGTCCAAAGGGGCTGGGAGAGTGTGACATCTTCAAAACACTTGGCATCAGCATCTGTGAAAATCCTTGGTAACATTGATTCCAGTGGTAGCAGGATTTCTGAAGCTAATGTGAAATGCTTTTGCTCTCCTTGCCCAGGTGCTGTTCAGTAACAGTAGACGTCTGTCTGTCCCGTTTAGAGTAGAAGGCTGTCAGCAGTTCCTGCAGCTGGGTGTACTGCTGCTTTCCTCGTAGCCTCTTTGGCGGCACAGTGTCAATGAGTTTGGCTGCAGGTTTGGCATAGTCCCAGAAGCTGAGCTAAGATGGCAGTCTGGGTGGCTGTTGCTACCCTAACTTTGATTTAGATAGAATGAATAACAGCTGAAAGGAATTTGTTTGGATAGTAAAATCAGTATGGAATTTGTCTCCATGCCTTAAAGCATGGCAGCCACTTTACAGGGCTCTCTAATTTAGTGACAATAATGAAAACAGTTCAGCCCCGTATCTGTGGAGAAATCAAACCAAGAGGTTCTTCTCTTTGCAATTTATTTAGCAGGGGAGTTGAACAAAGTGAGGAGGCATCACAGCCTAGAAGAAATATTCAAGCTATTGTCAGCACAGCAAGTGATAACTGTGATGTGAAGGGCAATGATCCGCTTTGGAGATAGATGTACTTCATGCAAATGTAATTCTTGCCCAGCCCGAGTGTACAAGAGCCACGCGAGGCTGATTTACTGTAAGCAGGAGTTATTTCGCATGAATCTTGGAGATGAGATGTCAGATGTTCTTGCAGCTTGCTTTTCCTCTCCGTTATTAGGATGGAAGGGTGAAGGTGGCCGGAGGTATTTTCTCTTCGTGTGCTTCGGAGCTGGGCAGCCTGCGCAGCTACCTTCCCGCTCACGGTGGCACGGAGGCTTTGCCCCTTTGGGGGTGTGGGGGCACAGGGCGGTCGATCGCCTCCTGTTACACACTTGCCAGCGTGCTCGGGCCGGCTGACGGGTGGGAATGAGCGCGGCTGGGCCGGGCTCAGCACGCAGGGCACCCTGCTTCCCTTCCACTCTGATTCATTAACAGGTTTTCCTCCCGGCTGAGTTAAGGTTAGCAAGCCTGTTCCGGTGGCAAGGATGACGGAGCATTTCTTTCAGAAAACTGAAAGAATCTGGCAGCACAAAGGCTTTCTACAGATCTCAGCTTATTTTGAAATGGGTTCCTTAAATTGCTGGGGACAGCTAGATGCGCACGTTTCCGTGTGGTATGTAGGAGCAGTGTAGATCATCGTAGAGAGACTAGAGATTACCACTTCCCCATATTTCACTGATGGGGAGGATTGGCTTATATTTTTTTAGTAGGCTTTTCTCTAGATTTTAACGAACAGTTCAGAAAGGTATTCATCCCTCTAATTTGACTTACATTTTGATTCTTCTCTGAAAATAGACTATAGAAAGCTTACACACTCTTACTCAGCAAACTGTTTCCCTTTGAGCATTGAGAGGCAAAGCGACTAAGTTCTGCTGCATTTTTTTATCTAAGTACTAACACAAAGAGAAATATGAATAATTCTATTCTTCCATCGCACTCTGGAGGTTTCACAAACTGAATTTGAATTCAAAAGATCTTGAAGATACCTTCACAATTCCAGTTCTGACACAGAAAAGCTGTACCTGAATCCTTCTGCCTCTGAACTTTATGGTATATGTGGGCACCCTTCTGATTACATTAGGAAGCTCACTTTCATGTTGGTCAACATTGAATAACTTAGACTTTATCTGTTCCTCAAAAGCCAGTTAAAAAGGATAATGTTTGGCAGCAAACATTGGGTGAAACACTGTAATATGCATGTATATTGGAAGGGTTGGAAAACCAGATAAATTGCAGTTTCATAAATCTGTAGTTGTGAGAGTCAATTCATAAGATCAAAAGCTGCTTGAGAGAAGTGCCACTTACTGCCCTTGGGAGAGGGCATGAGAGGAAGAACAGAGAATCTGCTATTAAATACAGAGGTCCAGGTTTGCTGTTAGTGAAGTTCTGCTGAGGCCAGCTGGATTACTGAAGAGAACAGGGCACTCAAGCAAGCTCAGGGGGTGAGTGCTGCTGTCAAGATCATTCTGACATTTCCCAGCATTTAAAATTGGTAAAAAGGCCCTGGCTCTATCACCCCTTGTTTTGGTAAATGATCAGATCCATGAGATTTTGCCTGGTGTCTTGTAGGATTTTCATTTGCCTTCATCTAATGATTCATCAGTGTAAAACTGCATGGGCACCATGCAACAAAATTACTTCCTATTTAAAAGCCTTTTCTTATTTTTTATCTAAACTGTAAGTTTCAGTTGGAGAGACTAGAGTAAATTTTCAGCTTCTCCTGCAACATATTTCTGTCTTGGAGAAGTGCAGACAAAGGGAAGCAGAACAGCTACTTCTCCCTGTGAATTATATTTATGCAGATTACTTAAGGACTGGGACTGTATTGTCCAAAATAATCGGGTGGAGCACAGAAAAATAACATATTAGCTTGAAAGTGATGTTCTTTCTACCATATGTACTGTTGGTTCCACAAACCCTGACCCATTTTCTTTGGGGTTTGTATCTCCATCTATTATTGATCTTATGGACTTTAATCCTTCATATTGTAAAACTGATGCTGCTCATAAATCATAAACAGTCCCTGACAGCTATTTCTATCAAGAAAGAGCCAAGTCAGCTTAATCTGAACTCAGTTCTTTTCCCTTCCTCCTGCAAGAACAGCCACTTTGGGGTGTGCGTGGTAAAGATGGAGCATATATGAAAGTGATGTAAAGCTACTGTTCTGCCCCAATCTGTTTAAGAAAATGTGCCTAAGCATCACTCTGGGTAGAAGCCTGCTGGCTCTCAGTGATAGATGGTGCACAGTGATAGGAGAACATCGTGTTGGAGATGGTCTGGACTTTGCTGGAAACTCAAATGTGCTGAAGAAGGCAAAAGCATGAGTGAGAGAGGACAGTGTGCTGAGGATTGCAGTTCTGCCTAGATCTTTTCAGTCGACATAAAAGAAATTAAATAATAATTGATGTTTTAGAACCCTCAAATAAACTTTGACAAATCCAACACAAACAGCCTTCACTCTTGGGGAAAAGACAGAGTTAGCTTTCTGCAAGGGAGATGCAAGGATTTCTGCAAGGGTTAGCATCCTGCTCCCCTGGCAGTGTGAGGCAGCCGCTGCCAGACGGGCCCGGCGGGGCCCAAGAAGGCGGCAGCACGATGGGGCAAGTCGCCGAAAGGCTGGGCACGTGGTGGCTGTGCCCGAGCAGGACCTGTGGGAGTTGGGTTAGCCTTGCTTTGCTCCCTGCTTACAAGTGGGGACTTGAAAGGGAGCTGGTGGGAAATGTCAGCAGCTTGTGGCTCTCGGCTGCTGCTTGTCAGACTTGATGTGGAAAGTGCGTAGGAGGGGTGAATCCCACTTGTAGCATGGCCCAAGCCTTTGTACAAAGGTAAACGGAGTAATGGAGCACTGACATTTGTACCTGCTGTTACTTAATGTGCATTGACCTTCACCTGGTAAGAGACCTAACTAAAAATCCCCATGCAAATCTATGTCACGGTGTTTTTATAAGTCCTATTGCATGGAAACTGGAGAATTGAAGGGATTTTAGCTATTAGAGCCTGCATGTTTGACTCATAATAGTCCATTTAAAAGCAAAGAATTGCAAAAGAGTATACGCTTAGAAGCAATCCTAGGACTTTATGGGGGCAGATGTTCAAGGAAACACCTGAAGTGATCGATATCTGTCAGCAGAACACTTATGTAGCTGCCAGGAGTATAAGAGCTGAGGACTGAAGTTCAGTGTCATGCAGAAGAAAGCCCTTGTGAAGCAGTATAGACTGCTGGGCTTTCTTGACAGAGCAGAACGAATTGGGACAGAGATGTATTTATATCACTTGATATTTTATTTAGTGCACATACATATTTTATCAAAACCCTGATTAGCTCCCACAGCACATATTCTGTAAATCTTCATATTGTGCCTCTGAGTGACACTCTTGCTAGCCCCCGTGCCTCTTGTAGAGGATAGTTGCTGCCTTAGCCTTCAGGGAAAACTATCTCTTCCTTTTCTAATTCTCCTGTTAAGGGCAGAGGTGCTAACCGTGGAACCACACAAAAACTCAGCACAGGGTCTAGAGCTGTAGTCTGCCAGGCAGCTTCTCTTCACTGACCTTTTTCCCCTGCAACTCAGTAAAATGGCCAGGCAACTGCCCACTCCTCTTTCCCATTAGAACAGCAAAAAGACAACAACTGTTCTCATACTGTTCTTATTCCCTGTCCCAGGTAGTAATTCTGTTCTCTTCTCCCAGTGCAGACGACGACTACTGCCTTCCCTCTACCCATCTAATTAAATGTAATTTATTACACTTGTAGGATTTACTTAAGAAAGATCAATAAGTTGCTTGCTGTGGAAGTTGTGCTATTCTCTTCATATCAAAACTGCATCGGTGTCAATACTTAATGCTAAGAGAATCATATTGCTGGGCAGTGGGGAGGGATTGAAGTCCAGAATGTTTGTGGCTATTGAGGGTATCATTGTCACCTGTGAAAGACAGTTGCATCCTCACCATGTCTTCCCACAAGTGAATTAAGAGCCCTGCAATACTAGCTGTGCTTTTTGGAGTTAAACGCATGCACTTTGCGCTTGCTATTGGCTTTGATAAGTAGCTTCTCATTGTAAGCAGAACTGTTTTACTATTCATTATGGATTTTTTAGACATTACCCTTACCTTTCTGCATTATGTGAAAGCTTCACATAATTTGAGGAAGAGCTGTCATATCCATCACCAAATATATGAAGGTTATCAAAACAAAACGAGAAATCTACTGTTCTACCAACATCCCTTTGCAGACTTTGTTTTCAGAGTAAACCTCTGCAATGGTAATGTTTCCATTTATCTTTAGCAGGGTGAGAACATGCTCGTAGACTTCAAGTAAAGGGAAGCTAGAGTTGAATTGCCACTTGGACTGTTTTCAAACAGTAAATCCAGTTGTACCTTTTTCCTTATTTTTTCTTTCCTTTTTTTTAAAAAAATAAATGTGACAGCCTCACTGGCTGTCTGTACATGGGTTTTGTTGAAGGATGGAGCTGTCTGTTGTGGCATGATTAGCAGCTTCTCCAGAACTTAAAACACTCCAGTAACCCTAAGGTCTTGCTGAAGTTCCATCAGATCTGAATCTGAGGGGAATTTCTTGCTCCAGCTTGAAGAGCTCCTTCACTCTGTGAGTCGAAGTTGCAGCTTGGTGCATGGTCTGCCACCTGAAGACCAGACATTCAGTGGGCTGATTCTGCTCTATTAACTCTCTGGCAGTAAGATTACGTATAGGAAGAAGCTTTTAATGTACTTATTTTGCATTTATTTTTCGAGCATTTCACCCTTGGTACCTCTTACTGGCTCTGGTCTGCTGCTTTACTGGGGCCTCTTTCTTCTAGCCAGCACAGAAATACAAGCAGCTCCATGGACTCCATCCAAAGCATTAAAACAAAGCTGCCAAACACACACTGCCTGTGATGTCACCCTGAGTGGCCGGTGTTCCATCTGTGACTGGGATATCCTGACCCTTCTTGTGTGGATCAAGTAGCCCTGTTTGATATCACACATTTTTTTTAATATTTTTTCCTGCTGGTTTAATTTCATCTAGAAAAGTGTCTCTTTATGGGTCCATGCCTTCACAGTGCAGAAAATTGTGCTATGATGCTGACTCTGTCTCAAATATACCCTGGCCAGGGTACTGCAAAAAGGGAAGATTGCTTTAGGTGTCCTCTGCCTCAATGATGACACCATTCTGTGCATCTCCCTGTAAACATGAAGAAGTTCCACTTGTTGTGGAAAGTTTGTGAACTATGGCTGTTAGCAACAAAATTGAGAGGTAATCAAAAATACCTCATGAACAGGGAAAATTGTTGAACTACAGCCACCATATGCTAATAACTGATGCTATAGTATATCATGGTGTGTTGATGCAGATTCTATTAAGTAAGAGATGCTAAATCAATGCACCTTGTGAATAGCAGGATCATTCTTTCCTCTTCTTTTCCATTCCTGCTTGCTCAAGACTGGAAGGGAGGGGAGAATAGGCAGGGGGAGACTCCCAGATAGTTGCCTTAACGATGGATAATAAAAATACAAAGTGTCTGGCACAGGCGAAAGCTACCAGAAGCAGATGGTAAAAAGATAAATGAATGGGAATTGGCAGCATACCTATAGTAACCCCAGTCTCATCAAATTAGGGAAAGAGAAAGAAAAATTATCACTGTGTACCACTTTGAAGTGACCACAGGGATTCTCTTCATTTGCTGGAAGACTTCCCAAATACAGTCTTTGGGAGTTTTGCATGTAAATTGGCACTACTGAGGATGCAATCTAGTCCAGTGCCTTCTGGTATAAAGCGAACACCTCTCTGGAGGGTGTATTATCAACACCAATGTATGGATGGTTCTTCCCTTGCTGGTTTCCTTTATGGGAAAGTGCAGCGGAAAAGATTATTCTCTTCAAATTATTTACATGTATCCCTTATGATTTCAGAGGGAATAGCAAGATTGCAATTAAATTTATCCTTATTAGCATTAAACCCCAAAGCAATCATGTCAAAACGGATCTGAACAAGAACCTCCTAGGAGTATGAAAGGTGTGGAGGAAACTGTTGCTACATTCTTAATTCTGGCTGTTGGTTTTGGTCTCGTTCCGTGTTCCTGTGCTGATGAACTGTACATGTTGAAGAGACAGCAGTATCCCCACAATGACACCCAAGCTGAAGCAATCTTGTCCTGGAAAACTCCTCAATGGACTCTAGGATCTCCTCCAAGATGTTGTTGTTTTGTTTTGGTTTGGTTTTTTTTCCCAAGGAATTATGGCAGAAAGTTAAACAAATGTAGTCATTTGCATACAACTAGGAGAAGACCTACTCTGCCATAACCTTCATATATGATAGCATTGAGTCTCTTAAACCCAGTTATTCAAAGTTGCCAAGGTACATCACTCCTTCCCCGATACAGTGGAGATGTCATTATGCTCATTGCTAAGACGGGGACACCAATGTCACTGGGTTTGTGAGGTTAAGTACATCCAAGAGCATGACCTGGACAGCAGCTAAGGTAATGAAGCCTGTGTGGATAACAACAAGAAAATGAAGTCTGGTGACAAAATGCAATGGTCTGTGAGAAATGGTATTTTCTAAAGCATTAATGACTGAGATATGTTCTCCCATTAGGTGTATCTAGAAAAATCCCATGCTAAAGTTTCAGGGAACCTCTCTGAGTGTAAAGAATGAGGCCAGTGGGTGTGTCTTCATAGATGTGATGATTGGATGAGAGTCTGGGTCCCTCTGGAAATTTGTTGCAGTGAAACGTTACTGGCATCATTAACTGATCTAATTCTGTAGATCCTCTTTGTGAAATCAGGATATCTGCCGGCTAGTGAAATGCGTACAGACCCACCCTAACTCTCCTGCAAAGGCTGCTGCTGTGAGTGATGATAAAATCTTTTAGGTACGGATGATGTATCCTGTCATATTCAAGATTACAGTGATTATCGATTTCAGGTTAGGGACAAATTTTAACATTGCCATTAAGTGGTACTGTCAGAGCTTACATCTCCCCCATAGCACAGCAGTTCCCTCGGACTGTCAGGGCACTCCTTGCTCAACAATGCCCTCCCAGGGACCAAACTTGCAGTGACCTGACCTTTTCTGTGGTCTTTGTGACACACGACAGTTGTGGCCTTGTCAAATCCCGGGCCTGCCGTGGCGGGGTGGGTGATGTGAGTACTGTGGATCCCTCTGGACTGAATGTCTAGCAGGCGGTTGTCTGCCCTCGCGGCAGGGGACTGGATTCAGGCAGTCGGGCCATATGTCAGCTGCTAAACTGTGAGTGGCTCAGAGTGGTGACATTTCTATCTGTCCCTCACTCAAGTCAGGGATATGTTAAAAAAACATATAAATGATGTTACTTGCAACCCAAGTAAATAATTTTAATTGCCTCAAAGCAGTGTCTTGAGAAGAAAATCAGCAGACAAGAAAGCAAACCTGAAAGCACGTGAAAATCCCACTCAGCCCTAAGTGAGAGTCGTCTCGTCCCTTTGAAAAGGCACGTATGGCCAAGACCAGCCCTGTGATAGCAAGCCAGGGCAGGAGTAAGGTGTTTTAGGAACAGCAAGTGGCCATCTGGGTTTCTGAATGTGATGCAAGGGGGTTTGAGGGGGAATGGGAACTGATGGGCATTTGGCAATTTTTGTACATTCAAGAGCTAGGGAAATGAAGAAGAGAGATCTGAAGAATGTCAGCTGGAAATGCCTGGAAGGATCTGTCTGTGTTTCCACTCCTGCAAACCTGGGCTGAGGATCAAGCTGTATGGAAGAAACTTTTAGCTTTTTGGATAATAAGGCTGCTCTCACCCATCTGAATGGGTTAGGTAGAAGGAAGTTGAAAATAGCAATCTGTTCCGGGGACACTCATGGATGAAGGCAGACTAGTAAAAAAGCATTGCTGTAAAACTAATAGTTTTAAGTGACTTTTCTAATAGGTAGCAGAATTTCTGCAGAAAAAAAAAAATGAATACTTTGTATTCCTTCATGCACACAACCCCTCTGCCCTGTAGCTTGGATGATTTTTTTTCTATTTACATATCTGGTGTTAACTTGTCCTGTATGACACATGGATGTTCTGCAGGTATGTGACTGATGTGTAGTTCAAAGCAAATTGACTGTTGCATCAGCTTCCACCTGTGTCTCTTTCATTCTCATATCAGAAAATGTATTTTATAATAGAAGGTAATTTCTCCTTGCTTTAAGCAACATCACGTGATGCCAGAAACAGAGTTTGAAAGACCGGTTGCAAAGAAAGTTAGGTGAAAAACTTTGCTCTCTTTCTGTTCACAAATGGATCCTCATTCCTGCAAATGGTTTTATTATTAGCACTATTGACAAGCACATGCAACAATTCCTGCTGCTATCCTGATGTTTTAGACCTTGCCTGCAAGGGCTCTGAAAGTAGGCTGGGATCAGGTTTTTGGCTGAAACTCCAGACTTGTAGCTGGGAAGGAGAATAGGTCCTTGGAGTTAAAAATAACAGGGAAGACCTTCTTTGCCTCTTACTGAGCAATAAAACATCTTTTCCAGGCTCTTCTGCCCATCTTTCTCTTGTTTTTTTACTGCAACCTTTGTACAAGGAGATTATGGGAAATCCATTTCTAAAGCAATAGCAAATTATGAGCCATTGAACACCTGGAACTATTCGTGGTTTGATAAAGCAGAGAGTTGATTTCTGCCATAATCTTTCCCACATTCCTGTTTCTCTTGCAAGGACTGCCTAAAGCAGTCCTTGCTTTAGGAAGAAATGTAGCAGAGAGCCATGAGCAGTCTCTGCTGGTATTTGCAGAAGGGAAATTAAAACAGGAGAGCTTAGGTAAGACCATCACTTGTGGGTTTACCCCAAAACACTGGCAATGAAGGCTAGGCATGCAAGTGTTTCTGCAAGGTGCCAAAGTTACTCTCACAAGGCCAGTAACCCAGTTAGGGAACTTCTGGTGCTTCAAATATAGCAAGCTATATTTATCTTATTATTTTAATGCCTTTTTTCCTTAGACTGAAGACTTTCATGCCTTTGCTATAATTAGAGGGGAGATACTTTTTCATGCAGAAAACTGAGGGCCACTACAGGTCTCAAGCTACAAAAAAGCATAAATACTAGTGTTTCATACAGCACTAAACTACATGTTAGACTGAGTTTGCATTCCAGACCTGCTCATACTGCTTTTTCTAGATGCTTCTGTTTGCTCTGCCTGTTCTGTTGAGATGGTTGGTAACATACGGATCCAAAATGACTGAAGTATAACTATTGGTTCTCAGCAGAATGGGGTCTTACATTCAGAGAAAACTTGGAGATGCTGCTGTAAATGCTCTACCCTTATTATTATCTTAGTGTGATATGTTAAGACAAATTAATTAGTGTGTATTATGCTGTGATTTTTGTGTAAGCCTCAAGTGGTACCAGACTCTTGTGGCATAATCTAAAAATATCTTGGATCCTCAGAATACAGGTCTGAGTTGCTGAGCTTTTGTTTGTTTTTTTTTGTTTTTTTTTTTTTTTTTTTGTTTTTTTTTTTTTTTTCCTGGAAAACTTTTCATTTGAAAACAATGCATAGTGTAGAGACTTACTTAGATTTAACAAGTTTTTAAATGTGTTCTGCTGAAATTTGGTTTTGTTTTCTGCTGGAAAATAGAAACTGAAAAAGCTGGGTCATCTCAAAGGCATTTTTCATTTTGTTTTGTTCTGTTAACTAAAAGAGAAGCTAGCTATCTGTAACCTAACAGCCTTCTCATTCTGGCACTAGTTTGAAGAGAAGATAAAGCTCAGAGACTCATGTAGGTTAACAGAAGCTCCAAAATACATAAATGTATATAAGGCAGCTCCAAAAATACAGACTGTGCCTTCATCCATCTAAAGGACCACAGCAGGCATACAGGAGGCACTCCCAGGAGAGAACTAGCACTTACCAGTGCTTACAGCAGCATCTAGAAAGCACTTGCCATCTTCCAATTAGAAGAGGATAAGTATCCTCTTTGTTCTTTACCCTGAAATGAGGCTGCTGAGGAAACTGGATAGGAAATGGTGTATTTTGTCAAACGTACGGCACTTTAGGACCCACGGCAGGCTCCTGGACTGCTAGTCTCCTGTTCTGGCAAGGACCATACATCCTGACTTCTGAGGCAGCATCACCAGTGGGATCAATTCCAGTATTCCTGTAAGGCTTCCGTGCGAGGTGTTCCCCTGCTCCTCAGCGCAGGCTCTCAGTCAGCTGCTGGGGTGAGGTTTTAGTACTTAACAGCCTGGTAAGGTCCCTCATCGTCAATGAGTGAAATACATGGGGACAGCAGAGGGAAAATTCCAATTGTAAACATGTTTAGTATTGATTATTTAACATATAGAGGTCGGTGTGCATTGGATCGCCTACAGAGCAGTGGCAGTTACTCCCTGAATGGCCTACGACCAAGGCAATAGGAGAATATGATGCAGCTAAAAGCATTTTTTGACCATTTCCAAGTTATCTGGATAGGTAGGCCAGACTTCTTCCTCTGGCTGGGCTCTGTCTGCAGTGACAAATGTATAGGAAGGGATAGAAGGAGGAATATGGGTTTGGTTTTGTTTTTTGTGTTGTTTTTTTGTTTTTTGTTTTTTTTTTTTTAATTATTATTGTTTGTTTGTTTGTTTGTTTTTATTTGTTTGGTTTTGTTTTGGTTGGTTGGGCTTTTTTTGGAGTGGCGTTTTTTTCTTTTTGGGTTGTAGACATGAAATGGAAGAGAAGGCTCTGGCCCAGGTTATGATGATAAGCTCAGTTAGGTGGGGGCAAATCCTCCTTTGGAAATGCTTATGTTCCTTTAGAAGCTCCTGGCTTTCTGTTGGCATATCCGTATTTCTCTCATACCGCAATTAGAGAGCTAAGGCACAATGACCTTGTAGTTGTCTTTACAAGCAGTGCATTAATTCATTAAAGAAACAAGATATCAGGCATGTTCTGGTTCAAGTCTTGTTTCCAGACTTCCTAAAGAAATTTTATGAAGTATCCCACACACTTAATGCAGCAGCAAACAGTACACTGTGTATATATGGTTCCCTCCACCCAGAAAGCTCAAAACTAAAGCACGGTATGTTTTTATCCATTTACCCATGCAAGGATATTTTATAAGCAATCACATGTGGGTTACAGCAACGTGATTGTTTTAACTGGCTAGTACTGTGCCGGTGCATATCTGAAGAGACTGTCCCAAGTTCTTATGTCCCTGTATTATCTGGGTTTGCAGGCACCTCCTGAATTCTTCTCCCTCTGCAAGAGGAACAGACTGATTCCTCAGAAACCTGCATGTGCTTGAGCTTAGGAAGGGCTAAATCAAGGTTAATATTTCCTATGAAAAACCTTTGCTTTCTGTAGAAACAGCCTTACAAACAGTAAAAACAAACCAGGCTTGTCTAGTTTAAACTCTACAAGTTCCAAATGTCATTTGGAGACTGTTAAGATTCAGTTTCTGTTTATACATTTGTTTTTTGTAGGTAAAGACTCTATTTTACTGGGCCAGAACTAGCACAGTCACTTTTCACTTCAGCTTAGTGACTCTTCTACTTTGGACTAAACCACTAGAGGTCAGGGGAGGAATGGACAGGGATACCTTCTGAAAAATGGAGGCAAGGAGAGAATTTGGCAGGGAAGGGTTTTTTTTCCCTGTGCTTGTATCATCTAGGTGAATTTTCATAGCCTTGATTTATATATATATATATATATATATATATATTTTACTTTTTTTTTTTTTTAGATAGACTCCTGGGGAAAGTACAGGAGTGTTACTGGCATTTGACATCTTTACTCAGTTCTTGGCTTTGCTACAGACTTAGTGAGACCTTTATGAAGTCATCTAACTGCTCAGATTTCTACCTCACGTTGTGTTTTCTTAATTCACGTGAAGGACTGTGTGTCAGTGATTGTTTTTCATTGTATGTGGGAGAGGTTATATGAGGGAGAAGAACGGGGCCCCTCTATCCACTGGGGCTGATTGAAACTCGCCACCTCTTTTTTTTCTTCTTCAAGCATTTCCTTCACCTAGAAATCTTTGCAAACTTACCTGGCCTAGAGGTTCAACTGCAGAGTGAAGGCTATCTGACATAGATCAAAGACATCTGCCAGGTGCTCTCTTCTATTGTTTTTGATTTTTGCTTTTTGTTTGGAGGTGGTTGTTTATATGCAGAGAAGTCAGTCTGTGCTTGCCAGATTAGCTCCCCTGGACAGAAAACAGGGGAACTGGGGAACTTGGTCCTGATGCAGCCGTGTCTGTAGGTGAGCCGGAGGTGGCAGATGGCCATGCGCCCGGAGAGGGAGCCGGTGATGGGTGGCACCGGAGGACACTGCCCTGTCCCACCCCTCCCTGCAGAAGGACAGTTTGTCACCTGAGCCAGCTTCTTCAAAGGCTGGCGGGAGGCCAAGGGGGAAGGGAGGCAGAGAATATGAACAGATCTTGCACTGGCCTTTGTCGAGGCTGAGATGGGTGTTTATTCCCACTGTTGTCCTCAGAGGCAAGCAATGAGGCCCCAATGCAAGTGACTGGTACTCTGCTTGCCTGGCTGGGACCGTCACAACAAAATCAGTGGGCGCAGGATACTGCAGAGTATCAGCTATGGGAGAGCAATTTAAATTGCTGTGAGTGGTGTAACAACAGTCTTCAGCATATGAATATTTTCACATTGCTTTGCGTACTTTTCCCCCCCTTTCTATTTGTTCTGTCACTTTTTACAACAAATGTGAACTAATCCAGGAAACTCTTACTTGTGTTCCAGGCTGAGCACAGCCACGCAGGGCTCTGTACAGTTCCACCCAGAGAAACGCTCCCCGTGAAGGTACGTTCTGCACCAGCTGCTGACCTCCCAGGCTGAGCAAACTGAGTCCGGCTCAGGTACAGGGCACGTGCTCCCACTGCCTGTTAGGGGCTGCAAAATGAAAGGTGAGGGAGTATCGGCAGGGATTTTAAGGTGAGTCATGTGTGCTGAGGATTTGGGATTTCTAATGCATCTGGTTGCTCACATTATTCCGCAAGAAACAGAATATTTCCTTGTTCCCACAAGGTTGTTTGATTACATTACTCAAAGCCTTCTTCCCTGACTTCCCCCTGCTTCATGCTAATAGGATTGTGACCTGTCCCCTGGGGGTAGAGGAAAATACTTCACATATTTTTTCCTCATCACTGCTCCTTTGCTGTAACTCTCAGCCCCAGTCTCTTACAGCTTGTGGCAGCAACAAGCTCTTTCCTAACGGCCTAGGGGAGCACTTGTGACTAGGATCTGGGCTGCTATGTAAGGGAAGGACTCTGGCTGTTGTAGTACCAGTGGTAAGCACACTTTTCCATACTGCAAGAAGTGATTGCTACTCGGAGAAGTAATAGGCATGTGTGAATGATTGCACCCACGGCTTCGGTGTTAGTGCTGCTCATTCTCCATCTGCTCCAAGGAAGATCTAGGAAAGCCGCCAGGAAAATACAGTAGTAAATAATGTTTCTATTGCACCTGCCATCAGAGACTTGCAAAGTGTTTTGCAAGCTATGCTGAAGTCCTGCTGCCATTAGGAAATGGGAGCTCATGCTTGTGCTTTCTGGTAATGTGCATACTGGGAGGTGTGAGAAGACTTAACCCTAGGCACCATGGACCTGCTGAAGCCTATCTCTGTTTCCAGGCTTGCAGTGTGAACTCAGTTACAGGAGGAGCATAGAAAATCAGACAGATGTCTCAACATGGCAATATCAAGAAACTCAAGTGCTACCATCTTGCTCAGTGAGGTAAAAATCCTGCAATGACAGAAATGTTCGTGCTGCTGGGCTTGTTAGACCTCAGCTGCCCGTGGGGCAGGACGCTGCCCCTTCCTTCGCGTGGCACAGCGGTAGCGCCGCTCCAGCGGGGCCTGGGAGTAGCTGCCATGGGGAATTTCCTGAGAGGTTACTGCTTCATGCAAAACTGTGAGGTTATTCTGCCATTTCTCTTATCAAACATCTTGTATTCAGATACTTTAACTAAAACTCCTGGCTACTTCTCTGCTCCTATATGGAAATCTGCAGCTATAAAATGTTTTGTCCTTGCAACAAGTACCATGGAAGTAGCCTGCTTTGACTCACAGTGCTTTGAAACAAGAGCCTCCCCACAGAGGGACAGTGTCATCGTTGTGCCCCAAGAAGCATACTGCCACCCAAAGGTAAAGGATTCAGGCCCCCTCGGCTACGCAGACCCTGCCTCTCCTCTCATACAGAACTAATTATTTTCAAAAGAAGGCAGAAAAATAAAGATGTCAATGTGAAAGGCTGTGAGTGAAGGAGTGTTGCACCCAAAGGTATAAGGAGGAGTGTGGGTGGTGTTTGGGCCCTGCAAGAAGCCTGCAGGTTCTGTGCTTTATCCAGGCTCATGCCACAAGAGGTGCGCAACAGCCTGTGGAGAGCTGGTTCGGAGGGAATTCTGTCTTCTAGATATTCATAAGGACAGGCTGGCAGTGGCATCTGGAGGCTGTCACCAACCCTGTCACTGACTGGCTGCTGCGTTTGACAGCCTTATGCTAGGTCTTGCGGTGCAATGAGTTCTGGTTGTTTCTTCAGGGCTGGCTACACTTTCTCTGTTTTGTTTTTTTTACCTTCTTGCTTTTAGGATCCTTTCAACAAATAGGCTCACAGCTGGTGCGAGAGGCCTGTCTGAGGCCTGACGTACGACGGGTAGACACCTTCCCATTGCAGAACACCTGACTGGGAGCTCTTTGCCGCTATTAAAGACCAGAAGGACGAGTCAGGTTGCTGGTTGGTCCTTTCCAAAGGGATCCCTTCTTTACACATCTACAAACCTAGACGATGATTCTGGAAGAAGCTGTCCCATAGCCTTGGATTTCCTATGTAAGGGAGTAAAATGCCACTGGGATGGTTCCACAGCCATTATTGCTTCTCTGGGGAACACTTGCCATGCCGGGTGGTGACAGCTTTCCTAGTCATTCGCTTTCCAGCTGCTCAGAGTGATCAGAGCTCAGCAGAGTTAACTCACGACTCACCTAGAATCTTATTTGGACTGTCTGCATGTTTGAGTATCTCTGCATCACTTCAAAGATGAGGACAGACACTGAGTTCCCTTTAGAAATGCTCATGGATAAGCTGGAGATTGTCAGCATGAGAAAGTTCTGAAGGTATAACCTATCGATATTTATATGGGCCTTGCAGGGCACAATACTAATTTTTTTTTTTTTTTAAGTTGACTGTGAACAAGTGAGATTTCTGTGGGTTTATCTGTGCAAAGGTTTGCACTCATTCACTAGCTTCATTTTTTACCATGTTTCCACCAAAGCGGTATTACATTCTTATCCCTTCAGGGAGACTTTACTTTTACATGGTGACCACTGAATGGAGGAAGAATAGAAGTGGCTTGTCCAGGGACAGCAATGGAGTCTGTCAGAACTGCATTTATTTATCCAATATAATTTTTCCCAATGCTGTGCCAAAACCACACCTCTCCGGTGAGCTGGTTAGATAGAGCAGGGCATTCCTATGGCCTGGAGTCAGCTTCGGTTTTGCCTCCTATAAAACTAGTTTTTCTCACCCCCTCAGTAATAACTGACAAAAGCAAATCAGCTCCTACCTGTATGATCCAAACAAGCTGTAAATCAACTCTACCATGTTTAGACGGTAGCAAGGATGTTTCCAAACGCTAGGAAGGAAAGCTGCCTTTTAAGAAGTCAGTGACTTAATTATGTTGTTTTTATGGCACACTTCTCCATGGGCTGGATGTGGAGGAGAGCAGGGCTGTTCCCATGGTGCTTGGATTTGAGAAAGTTCATTGTATTTCACCACCCATTCCTCATGGAGTTCAGTCCATCATAAATCAAGGAAAACCGAAATGCTAAAAATATTTATATGAGAAAGAAAACCCACAGCACATTCATGTGGTATCAAGGGCCAGCTACTTTGTGGTGATAAAAGTGCTGTGGCTTGTGTATTGTGAAGGACTTCGCAGTTCAACAAGTTGTGGTTTCTTCAGAGAGAAAGATCTGGCAGCTTTTTTCAACAGTATTATTTCCAATGCCTTGGTTTTGCTTCTATAAGCAAAAGACGAAGATTCAGATTCAAGGGTAACACTGAGCCTATTTTTCATAATGGTAGAAAACGTTTTGCGCAGGGGATCAACGGTGATAATAAAATAAGCTTTCACAGCTGTTATCTTCTAGCTGTTGTCTGGCTGTAGCACAGTTTAACGCTTGTGCAAACAGAATTAATGTCAGGTACCACGTTTTTTGTTTTTTTTTAGCGTAAAAGGTTGACTTTATGGTGTGATTTCAAACTTCTCAATCTTCCTTGCAACCCAGATGTTGTGTAAATATACTTCTCTGAAATCCATCTCCGATATCCAGAAAGGTCCAGGTATGAAAACTGCTCCCCTTTCTGTCTTGTGACAAGACAGGCTGTAAGGAGCCAGAGGAGGACAGCACATGGATAAAAGGGTCTGCCGGGTTGGTGCTAGAAGGATTCTTTCTTTTATTAGAATCATATCTGCATAAAATCTTTGAAGTGTTATTGAAGAGCCATATATTACTGGGAACTGGCATACGAAGACAAACCTCTCAGATAACAAACTGGAGAGCAAATGCTATTACATGTAAGGTTAGATAGTCCTGGCTGTAATATCTAATAGGTTTTTCTCATCAAAACGTGCCTGAATCAACAAGAGATGATACGACTTCAAATATGATTCTTGCAGGTGTTAAGGATATGATAAAGAAGTTGATGAAAAACATTATCCTAGCTTGGGTGATCATAAATTGGTTCTATTTAAATTAACTGAAAGCATAAACAATGGTAGGTTTGCGATTCAGATTTTCTGTTTCAAAGGGAAAACTGATTAGGAAAGCCAACATACTTAAATATGGAAAAGGTCTGGAATTTCTTTGCCAGCTGTTATACGGATATTAGCGGGACCTCTCCTGACTACAGGACTCACCAATCCAGCTTACTGAAAGAACTGGAATATAGCAGCAGAAAGTGTTTGAACAAATCTGCCCTTTGAGAAGAGGACCATATAGGTGGAGAAGAGGGGACAAAACCAGGCAGCATTGAAACAAAGGTAGTGAGTAATGACGTTCCAACAACACAGGCGATCTTATTTAGTATTTGTATTGGTTTACATTTATGGAGAATTTTAAAATGTGATGGAATTGAAATGGATAAAATTCAGCAAGACAAAATGCATGATCATGAACCTACAGATCAACAAGGATTTTTGATATACCAAACATCTAGGCAGAATCAGATGAGGGAGAAGAATAGATGTAAGGGCAGTCAAAGGATGGATCTGACCTGCCAGATAGGAAAAATGCAATTGCGGTTCTAGTAATCAGGAAAGGATAAGGGGGTATTAATGCATTGTACGAAGCAGGAATGAAATCTTACCTTGAGTTTTGCATCAGGTTCTTAGCTCTTACAAGAGCAGAAAAAGGTTATCTGTTTCTCAGTCATCCTAGGAACCCATTTTATGAGAGAAGGAAAGAGTCTATCCTGTGAGGGGCAAGATTCCATCTATAAATACACAATAGGAATGAACAACAGGAAGAGAAAAAACAAACAAAAGGATAGTGTTAGTCAAAGAGCAAAAGGGTGCGACCGGGCCAGGAATTAACGTAGTCTGGAAGCAAGATGAAAAATTATAATCCTCAGAACAGGGAGGCTTTAAAAGGGTCTCCAAATTGGAGCTGTGGAGAGAAGAAACCTACTTTAGAAAGCGGAGGTCTGGCAGGCCATTCCAGCCCCATGACTTGTGGAGAGGATAATGCAGATAGCACTGAACTAGTTGACATTAAAAGAACCAGGTGCCATCAGGAGATGATATTTTTTTTTCTAGGTGGCTGGAAATGAAATATTTTTTTAGGAGCAGCATTAAGGTGAAGTCTGGTTATCTTCACCAGTGTTTACCAATGCCCCTCACCTCTGTTCTTTGGGATAACTGGGCAACTTTCTGGCCAATATACACTTTGCTACAATGCTTTCAGATCTGCCTGTGAATCCATGTTGAATACATGTATTCTGAAAGAACATGTGCCAGCCTCTCCCTTTACATTCCTCTCAGAGTAGAAAACACGTTTCCTGATTCTATAACCAGGCTCTAATTCTATTAAAGGAACACCTGATGGCAGTTTGTGCAGCTTATGAATGGCAGGAAAACGTGAGTTACAGTTGCACTCAACCAGATCCTCTCCTGCAAGACATGGACCTCGCTTGCAAAGGTTTTTATTTTGAATGTCCTTTACAGTGATACTGGTGAATGTGTGGAATTCATAAAATAAGGCATAGGATACATCTGTGTGAATGTTGCTGCTTGAGTCATTTTAGGAAATGATGCAGGTTGGAAACCTTACAATATTCTTCCTGCTGGAGTGGGTTTTTCCAATATGCAGCCCAGCCCTCCTTACAGTGAAATAGTCTGCCAATGAATGCTTAGTGCTCTGTCCTTATTTAAAAAAAAAAAAAAAAAAAAAAGTTCTACCTACAACCAAAGTTTTCTAGTAAACTGGGATGTAGCAAGAGAATTCTGTTGAAGGCTTCATTAGCTTAGCTGTGTCTGGGATGTGGCAATTTGAAGGATAGTAGGACTCTGTTGCAGGTGTCCAGGCAGACAGCCCTGAACAGCAGGAGAGTGACAGAGTTTCCAGTGCTGCACTTGTAGATGTAGTATTACCCTGTTCCTTTTGCCTTGGCTTGCAGGGTTATGTGACTGGATGCAAGAGCTGCACATTGGTCTTGCTGCAGGTAACGTTTCAGGATGAGGCTACAGAAGATCAACTCTGGCAGCTCAAATGAGCATTATTTATGCTGGTGTATGTATCTTGGAAGAATTAGCTGCTAAGAAGAGCTAGTTGGAAAGAGTAGTCCCAAGAAGTTTGTTATATTCTTGAGAATTAAGCACGTAGAACAAAGCTAGAGGGCATTGCTTGACTTTGTAATTCTCTGTTATTTAGCAAAGCTTTTAAAAATTTGCCCTTTTGCCATGTATCAGTTGTGGTTCATTATCGTTTGCAGCAATAAGCATAGAAATAGGCAAGTGATAAGAACAGTTGTCATTTAGGCTCTTTGGTAGCACCAACTGCCACTGTAGGTAAAACCTCTCTTTTTTTCCCCTTTGCACTTGCTCAGAAAGAAAAAAAACATTTGAACAAACAGAAATGCTTGCCCTAAGTTTTATTCTTATTTTCATATATATGTGTACGTATATGCGTGTGTATGCATACATGTATATTCACATGTGTGTGTGTATATGTTTGAGTTTGACTATATTCAAAAACAGATTATCAGAGCAGATAGAACCTTTTCTGGCTATTTTATCCGATAGCCAGTATGTTATAGCTATAGAATTATGTAAATTATATCCTGTTTGAACTACACAGGTTTTAGAAAAATATTTAATTTTGACTTCAAGAATTTTTGGTAAAGTAGAACTGCTACAATTTCTGATTAATTGGTCCAGCTAATTATCCTTATTAATAAACATGCATCTTGTTTGTTGTTTATATCGATGTAGCTTCACACTCCAGCTGGTAAGGGCTTTTTTACAGTTTTGTCACACAGATGACTGTAACAATTGAATTATTTTTCCTATGTATATGCACAAAAACCTGTGCAAATCACCCCTTAGCCTAAAAATCTGAAACCCTTTGTGCTTCTTGAATCTGTTATTATAAAACATCATTCCCAGCTCCTTCATCTTTCTTGCGGCTGTTTCCTGAGTGCTCTTCTATTTATCAACAGCCTCCTTGAGTGGTAGTCAACAAAACTGTATTTGCTGTGTCAGAAGCAGGTGTGACACCAAAACTGAAAGGTGATATCACTTGCTTCCTACTCCAGGTTTCTGTGTTTCGTAGCCCTTTTGACTGCAGCACTGCACTGGCAGCTCACATTTAATTGACTTGTCACTGTCAGCCTAGTCACCTTTCCAAAGTGACTGCTTTCCAGAGTAAAATCCTTTGTCCTCTAAGACCTATGGTCTGTGTTCCTAGACATTAAAACATACTATTCCAACTTGCCAAGCAATCCAGATCATTCCAGCAGTAAGCTCTGCTATCCTCATTTACTAAATGCTGTAGCGTTGGAACATGCTTGTTGATTACTTTCTTGCCTGTCACTAACAATGTATTAAAACAGAGCTAAAGTTCCTGTGGGTTTCCTTCAGAAATAAGCTTAGTAATATAATCCCACTTAGAATTACATTTTGTGACTTGTTATATAGCCAAGTTTAATTCATTTAATGTGTCATGGTAAGTCTGAACTGTTACGGATCCCTAATCAGTATGTCATGTAATACCAAATTAAGTGTTGTGCAAAAGCCCGTTCCAGTGACATTGCTACCTTTCAGCAGGCAAGCAAACGTTTGATCCCATTAAAATAAAAACCAAATGAATTTGGAAAGTTCTATCTTTTAATAAACTTTTGTTCATTGGTAGTAATTATATGATCCCCCCTGTTTCTCTATTAATCGAGTCCCATGTCAGCCCTTACGTTATTTTACCCAGGACTGATGCCAGGCTGGCAGGCCTACATTTATGTTCATAAAATATTGGCACATCATCAGCATCCTTCCAGCCTCCTGGAAGTTCTCTCTGTTAACAGTTATCAGCATGTCTCATGTCAGCAGACCGGAGAGCCCTCGTTCTGCTCTTTGAACAATGTTTGAAGTTCTGGCTTAAAAGTGTCCAGGCCTTAGTAGCCTCAGACTGCAGCGCAGTCTGTTGTTGACAGCTCTACCCCTTTATCTAATAATGAGGGAGTATACTGTTAACACTGCTCTTATGTTAAAATAGACTTGAAAATGAAAATATTGCTTACAAAATATTCTGTGTCCGTCTGCTTCATTATCAATTTGTTTCACTTCTAGATTCCAATTTATCAAAATTTGTCCTTTTTATGGTAATAGTATGGGGTTTTTTATAGCCTCTCACAGTAAATGAATGGCTTCCTAGATTGTTATCATCCTCTAACTTTTCTCTTGCTAATTGGACTCCTGACTGTTTCAGCTTTGTGAAACAGTCTCTGCTAAAACAGGAAGCACTGTACGCTGCTCAGGTAATTACTCACTGGCTATATTCTGTTTGCATACAAGAAGGATGATCCAGGTGTAAGTATGCCTACATGAATCACAACTAACAGCTAGTTATGTGATCAGTTCTCTTTCGTGTTGAAAATTAAGCCTAATTTAAAACTTGTCTGATTAGGACACCAGATTGCTTGAACTAAGAAATAGCAGTTGCTAATAATTTATAAAGTGGCAGTTAACTTTCTAACTGGCAGCATGTGTCAATTTACTCTTCATCTATCTCACTGATTATTTTTTTTTTCCCCTTTACTCTCCATCCCATAAGAGATAAGCTTAAGTTCAAAGCTACCTACCCTCTGCTCCATGCTACTTTAGGCAGTGGATCGAGAACCTCTTTCTTCCTCTGATCTCAGAATAATTTGGATATTCTTCTTCAAATCGTTCTTAAATTCCCTGATCTTGAAAACATTCACACTGTGATTCCTTCAAAGAATCTCACTAGTGCCTGCAACCACCATTATCTTGGGTAGAAACCTAGCTCAGCTTCCTAATTTTGGAGTAGTGCTTTCGCTTTGAAGAATGACTTTGCCTTTTTTTCTTCTTTTTGATGCTAATGGTATAGAATTTGACCAAATGTTCTTGGTCCCTTTACAAGCTGGTCAGGGCATGGTCAGGGCAATCCGCTAGTGAAGCAACCCCTGTATGTTCTGTTTGATCAAGTGGAACAGTCACTGGTGTGGACTTTGGAGCTTGAAACTGTGGAACCACTAAGAATAACAGCTGGTTCCTTCCATTCTAGATACCTGGCTGTCAAATCCTGTCCCATACAATTGTAGGCAATTGTTCAGTCCAAGGATGTAATTGCTATTAGTCCAGAAGAATGCATCCCCAATATTCTATTATAAATCAAATGGCTTCACTGTGAATTCTGAAAAGGCATAAAGATTTCTAAGTGTAAATAAAATAAAACCCTGTTCTGAGAGCATGGATTGGCCCTTCAGGTGCTGAGGCTATAGATGTTTTTTTAACTGCAAATGCTGCAGCCCACTTGGAGTAATATAAATGCAAGTGACCCTGATGATGTATTAACATAAATCACATGAGGTTATGAGACTGGGATTGTAATTTTGAGGACAGTGTCTGGGACGATGGATGCTCAGCCCTAATTACAGCTGGTAGTATTAAACTGGAATTTTCAAAGTTGCTCGAGGAAATTTGGTCTTGAAATGAGTTAAGTCAACTCGACTGAGAAAACCATGCAGTTAGAGCTGTACAGTTTCAGCCTGTTCCACTTTGTGTGACCTCATCTTTTATCTGCCCTCATGTGGGCAAAAACAAACAGTGGAACCGTTTCTGTTAATGTTGTTTTTGTAAGGATCCCCTTCTCATGGCTTGAGCCCTTTTGTAAGATGCCAGGAAGCTGTTTATAAATTGGTAACTGCTGGGTCTGTCCTTATTGTTTTGGGATTCCTCTGCTCCCACATGGACCTGGCAGTCCCTTCCTAAAATGCTGGGGCAGTGCAAGAATGCTATTTCTGTAACTATTCATTCCACAATGGATTCTTAAATGCTAGTTAATCAGACCTCAAGTATTTAGCTGTTCTGAGAAGCGGGATGCTAATGGCAAATATGCATGTTATCATCTGCAGAATCTGACTCCTCTAGTGGGAGGAGGCAGTAGTTCAGGCTCAACATCCTTCATTCAAACAAGGGATAAAACTTGCCAAAAATGTGGCACACTAGTAATTGTAGTCCCTGCTGGGACCTGAGGTGAGACCACAAACTCCATTTATTTGGAGCACTGAGACTCCTCTGAGTGTAATGAAGGTCAGTATTTTTGGAGATGGATCACTACATTCAGCAGTCCCGAACATCAAAGATCATTCACTAAGAAATTGCGAAGGGCAGCGGTGGTGTTTGCCTGCTGTACCAACTGCCTCTGGGTACTGTGATTCTGAGCAGCCTGTGGATTTTTGGTTTGGGGTTTGCACGTGTTTTTTCTTGTTGGGTGTAGGGAGGGTAGGGTGTTTTGGGGTTGTGTGGAGGGGTGTTTGTTTGTTTTTAAGTTTTGGTTGGCACAAATTATCATATGCCAGTCAGGTTGAAACGCTATACAAATATTCTAACTGAAAAATTCACAAACAAAAGTCCAGGCACTTATGTAGGATCGTAGAGGGCAAGAGCAGCTGTTTGTATTGTTGCAAAAGCTAAATGTTTTCATGGAAATACAGCTGCTTCTGCATCCAATTTATAATTTCAAGTGCTACAACATGGGAGTCATAAAGGAATGGGGCCTTGGGATATCAGCTTCTGTTCAAGGATTTTTCCTTCCATTCACTGCCTCTGCCACCATCGTGCTTCTGTTGAATTCAAGGAATTAAAACACCACTACACTTTCGACATTGAGATTAAGCCTAATTTGCCCTCTGAGAGATTTTTAAACTTCCGTGCATCTTGGGGCATTGTTCATGCCTTCTCTGCTTAATGAAATTGTTCTGAAGGTGGCATGGTCTGGCCTTGGTGCTCTGTGCCTATGGCACCCTGAACAAACAGGTTTCAGCACACAAGTACCCAAAGCTTTCCTCATGAGACATGTCTTACACGAGTGTGAAAGGAAAAGGATGGTAACCAGGGCGTTATTCACATCACTAAGCATTGAACACACACCTTAAATAGGTAAATTAAGAGGCTGGTCTTGCTAGGTAGTTTAAGGTAGAGTGACTGCTGGAAAACACAGGGGTATATGCTAATGTGTATCCCCCTTCGCTGGTTTGGAAGAACTGCTTGATGCTCAGCAGGTCTCCCTGGCACAGTATCTTACACCAGAAACCTCTGAGCTTGTAAATGCTGCTGTGCAGTCTCAACTGTTAGTAACAGGATAATTCAGCTAATAATTTTCTGAAGAAAAAAGAAGTCAGGAGATAAATTGGGCATAATGGGGACATAGGTGTGTAATTGGAGGGTTGTGATTCTTGTTCTTGCAGAGCTGCAATCTATCTGAAGTCCAAGAATGGGTAGGGCTAGAGAGGGTTCTGTTGTTGTCCTGTGTCTTGCTCTTGCAGCCTTGAAGACCACCTGATGATGTAACTATTCATAATATTTGGTCAGGTTAAGGCTTCTATCTGGATAACTTAAACTGCAGGGTTTGTGCTCCTGTAGTTTGGTGTTCTGTTTGGCTCCTGATTTTGGACCAGATTAAGCAAAATATGGGAAAAGGACAAAAGTAATTCTGAGTCGTAGTTATTTACACTCTAACATGGTAAGACTGTTGTGGGTGGTTTCTGCTCTTGATAATAGTGGTGGCTAGACTGGTGTACGTTTTGACAAAGTGTTACTTCAGAGACTCTAGTCCTTTGACAGTTGTATATTAGAGATTACTGTGACTTTTTTGAAATACAAAAAGTGATTTTTCCAGGATTTTTATTAACTGAAGGAGGAATCTGGATTCTAAGTAAGCTAGGCTAGAGATGGAAAGGTATTTTCTTTTAATTTTCATTATTTTCAAAACGGCAACATGATGCCCTCTTGATGGTTTAGTTCCTCAAGCTGCAGTAATTACTTAGATTAGGTAAGGTCCAACCTGGTTGTCAACAGGGCTCAGGTCTGCATTTTGCCTTGCACGGGTAGTCCAACCCACCAGTCCCCTCCTCCCTTTCCCTCACAGAAAGAGCTGGCAAGGGGGAAGGAGGTGAGGGAGAAGGCAGTTGCTGGCACCTAGCACCAGCAGATCAGCCATCGCCCCTTGGGAGGGAAGGTGGCAGGCTGGTCATGAACTTCCTGTAGGCCAGGTCTAACCCATGGACCGGGTACTGAACTATGTCACTGTAGGTAATATTGGTGCGCTGGCAAATCTGGTTTTGTTTTTGCAAAGATAAATTATAGCTGTTGTCAAACAGAAATGCTTTTGCTGATACTGGCCACCTCTAGAACTCTGGATGTGGGGAAAAATCAATACGTGCAGGTTAGGATAAAATAAAATAAACGTTTTCAAGCTTTTAAGACACTAACAAAATAGCAAATGGAAGAAAATGATCCCTGAAGGGATAAGCTCTGTTGACTGCACTGGGAGAGAGCAGGGCTACTAACAAGTGAATTTGTTTTTTACCTTGTTGAACACTCAGCAAGATGTCTGCAAGTGCCTTTTTGCAGAGCATGGTTAAGGACTTGTGCATGGTTTCACTTGGTCTCATCTGGGCAGCGTATCTGTGTTTGAGGCCACTGGGACAAGACAGTGATGGGGTATGGGCTGAGGTGCCTTTAGAGATGTGCCCAAGGCTACATTACTTGTCTGCAGAAAGGCTGCTGATTCTCTTATCCCTAGCTAATATCTGTTATCTGGAATCTAGAAACTGTCCAGAGCTCATTCTGGAGCAGAGGTGACATGCATAATCAGGAAGAAGCAGAACGATGAGCTAGATAAGTTCAGACTTGCTTTTAATTATATCTACACACCTCCTGGTAGTGTTCCCAGTGTGAGGCAGGTTCCTAGCTTTTAGCCAGAACGCAGTATCACCAGTATCAAGAATGATGCTGCCCATCTCAATCACCACGGCCACGAGAACACTACTGTTTTGTAATCACCATTTCAAGATTAGGTTGGCATAATGTGCTTTCCTAGGGGCTATGCTCAGATCAGTCTAGTGACTGAAGTGAGTGCAGAAAATACTGTGTGTTTGGTAAGCAGAGTAAGAACTGGTGTCTTCAGGGTTGGGACTTTTAACCCATCTAATCTGACCCCCCATATCATCATATAGGCAGTTCCCTCTGCGTGGAGTGCAATAGCTTGCGTTTGAGTTCAAAAAGGCACTTTCTAGAAGGGCAATCAACCTGGATCCAAGGACATAAAGGAACAGAGAATACACCCCTTCTTTAGCATTTTGTTCCAGATGATAATCACTCTGTAACAAAGGTGGGACAGATGATTCATTAGGATTTTTCTAACTCCAGCTCTCAGCCATTGTTCTGGTCCTTGCTATGCCTTTTCCCACTTGATTAGAGCTCTTAGAACTGGCATTTTTCTCCCCACGATAGAACTTGCACACTGTAATCAAATTGCCTCTCAACAACCTGTAACAGCAAAACCCAGCAATGTCTCTAAGCTAGAATCTACTGTTTCTCTTAAGAGGCAGTAACCAGTGATTTTAGCAGTTCAGTCATATGAATCATCCTGCCAGTAAAGCCAATTCCATCACATTTTTTCCAGTTCCCTTCGCTTTTCCTTTACATAAATCTCATGACATGGATGCACTGGCATCTGCTGTGTTTGTACGTGAGTTTCCACGCACAGCTGAAGGTGTTAAGGTTTGCTGTAAGACCCTGAATAACTGACCGCCTACCCAATGCCCCTTTGTGCTGTCTGTAGATGTCTCTGAGCTGAAACTCCTCTCCGTGTGAGAAATAAAAGGACGCTCTTGCCAGTCCGTTCAGCTTTGTCCTGCATTGCTCCGTATTTGATGGCCATCAGAAGCCTGCCCAAACTTCAGAGCATATATGTTGTTCTTTAGTAGTAAATTGGTATTTGGGCTAATTTCTCTTGGGGATTTGGAGAAGTCACTCCCCAGACATTTTAGGCAGTTATTTTCATGTGCATTAAGCCACCTTGGTTTAATTGTCAGCTGTGTTTGTGTGCTTGGTATTGGTTACAAGTGAAAAGAAAGAAATTGAATTAAACTTCAGTTTCTTAAGAAAACTGTGCTTAGTTGCTTTCAGGGGAACCATTTGATCCACAGGACTAAGGTCTTTAATTTTGCCTTACCTTTTAATCTCATTAACATCTTCTGAACACTGTTTTCTATGTGCAAAGCCCAGGGGTAGCCCAAGCAGTGAAAAAAAAAAAAAAAAAACCAAACCAACAACAACAAAAAAACCCAACAACAACAAAAAAAACAAAACCAAAACAAAACAACAACAAAAAAAACAGTGGCATAGACTCTGGAGCAGACCATAAACATTTGAGGGCTCCTGGATGCTTTGGCTGCTCTCTGTGGAACTCCTTGAACCTGTAGTTCAGCTGTGTTTAGGGCCTGATATACCTAACTTAGAGGACACACGAGTTTTGTCTCCCCTGCTGGGCAAGCTGTGTGGTCTTTTTGAAGCCATTTTACTTCCTTTTTTCCTCTTCCCACCCCTCCCCTTCTCTTTTACCTTTTTTTTTTTTTTTTTTTTTTTTCCCCTCTTTTCAATTCTACCCTGTTGTTTTCGTGGTTGGTTTTTGTTTTTGTTTTTTTCCTTTTTGGGCTATATAATATTCTGGGTGAACACTGTCACTTGACTGCATTATTTATACCACCTGAATTCTGAAATTAGTGGGAATGTGAAGAAGCAGTTTTGTTTGTTAGTATAACCTTTACCAGTCAGTCGCATCTGAACTGCAGATGCTGCTATGGGAGTAAAAAAAATGATTCCCTAGACTTTGACAAGTCAACCAGAAGATTATCCCGTGTTAATCCAGCTATGTTGTTTCTGTTACCGAAACTAGCTCCAGAACGTCTGTGCAGACCTATGGGCAACATAAAAACGTTACCACTATTTGGGAGTGTCGTGGGACTCTTGCTCCTTTCCTCAACGTCACGTTGCTCGAACAGCACCGAATCGCACGCTGAGTCACCAGAAAGTGCCCTTTTCACCGGCCGAATCCCGGGGGTTCCTTGTGCAGCCTCTCACCGGATTACCGGCATAGTCTGGCCCCGGTGTCATCGGCGGCAGCTCTGTGGAAAGGGTGTGACAGAGCCAGGTACGCTGAGCACACACACACCACATTGTGCTCTGAGCAACTCCGGTTTCCTCACAGGTGGGTGGCGGGGGTTTTGTTTCAGTGTATATCCTGGAGACAAATGCTTTAATCATGATGCAGTTTCATAGGTAAGATCAACAAACACAGAATCTGAAATCGTAAGGTACTGTTTTTCAACAAGTGCATGTTAGCTTTCTAGCAGTCGTCTTATTTTTCTGTTTTTAGTTAGCTTTTGTAGTTTTACTACAGGTACGACAGGCTGGAGCCACTCTGGTTGTGAACACTTTTATCTCTTTGAAGACTTCTCCTTTTGAAATGAAATTTCTCCTGGCCATCCTTAGCTCAAAGGTGGAACTTTACAGGGAGTGGGATGAAACTGTTTCCAGTGGGGGGAAACTTTGGAGCAATTTTACTTCCTTTGAAGATGCATGTTGCTCCTGAAGCAACTTCGGCGTGATGGGAAAATCTTCTGGGGCCGAGCAGGGAGCTGCGAGGTTGGCAGTGCCTCACGGTGCCGTCCCTTCCCCACAGCAGGCTGGGGGGCTGTGGGTGGTTCTGGCGGTTGAAAGTAGGCAATGAGATCTTGTTATTTTTTTGGTACAGATTTATCTGAGGGTGGGCCTGCGTGACTTGTGTGGAGTTTAGTGTTGGATACAAGCTCAAGTGCTTGTTTTTGTTAGGTGTTTTTTTGTTTTGTTTTCGGGTAGTTTGTTTGGTGTGGGTGTTTGTGTTTTTGTTTTTTTGTTTTTTTTTGGGTTTTTTTTTCTCCAGCTAACTACACGGTTCTGCCCCTCGGCGTGTTCTAAGCCCGCGGTCCCGCACCCAACCGAGGGAACGGCTCCCTCAGCCCCGTCGCGCCGGCAAGGCCGAACCGCCGGGCCCGGGCCCGGCCCTGAGGCGCGGCCTGAGGGAGGTGCGGGGGGGCGGGGGAGGGAGCGCGGGCGGCTGCGCGGGGGCCCTGGGGCGGGGCGGGGGTGGGCGGAGCCTGCTGTGGCGGGGTGGGCGGAGCCTGCGGGCGGCCCCGCCCCGCCGGGGCAGCTGTCAGCGGCGGCGGCCGGTCCCGCGGGCAGGCGGCTGGGGCGGCCGCGGCGCTGAGCGCGCACCGGCGGTGCCTCCGCGCCGGGCCCTGCGCGCCGCCCTCGCCCTCCCGCAGCCGCCCCATGATGTGCTTGGAAAGCGACGGCTCCTCCGGCAGCAGCCCGGGCTGCGGCGGGCGGCTCCGTGCCGGCGACGAGGAGGAAGAGGAGGACGGCGAGCGGGGTTGCTGCGGCCGGGGCGTCGAGGGCGAGGTGCAGACCCTGTCCGGCAGGATGAACCCGCCGGCGGCCGGCAAGCACCCCGAGCGCCCGGCCGCCCGCCACAAAGCGCCGAGCCTCGGCCGGGCCCGGGTGGCGGCCGCCGGCATCCTCAGCGTGGGCAACGTGCTCAACTACCTGGACCGGTACACGGTGGCAGGTGAGGGCACCCCTCGGCGCTGCCGCGGCGGGGACAGCCTGTGTGTGTGTGTCCCCCCTCCCGGGGGGCTCCGGTTCGCCGTGCCTGGGCTGGAGCGAGCCGGCAGGGACGTGGTGCGGCCGGTGCCCATTGTGCAGACCCTGCGGTATTGTTCTCTAGTTTGTCCGAATTTGGGCGAGAATAAAAGGAGGTGGCCTTTGTTTGTCCGGGCTGGATGGCGGAGGAGGTGGTTGGCTGGGGGGTTCGTCAGAAGGGACCGGCGATACTTTCGGTGGCTTTGCGGGCTGATGGGAGAAGCGTTACCGATCCCGGGAAGGGTACCGGTGCTGCGGGTGGCAGGTGCAGGCGCGGCCGGACCCACGCAGCCCGCTGCGCCACGGGGGAGCGCGGTCACTTGGCTCTCCGGGGGTGCGAAGCGCGCTGCAGCCGCTCACCCCCGCTTTGTTTGCGCGGAGCCCCCCCAGCCCGACCCTTGGCGGGGAGGGTCCCGCTCCGCAGAGCTCCCCCTCCGCCGCCTCCCCCTTCGCCAAGCGTCTGTTTTCTGGAGGTAAACGGTTTGAAATCACGCACTCCGTGACGGATGCGTTTTACCATCACGAAAGACACCGTGCGCCTCGGTAATTGCTACTAATGTAGAGCTCGGCTCCGAAGCAACTGTGTGTTCGGATGTTTACTGTACAGTCCCTAGAGGGGACTCTTCATTTATTCTTGTCAGGCAGTAACAGCAGGGAAGAAGATGATTACTGAACTTTTTCTAATTAGAAATGAAGTAGACTTGTTGGTATTCAACTGTCTCATGTAATTAAAATATAATACATATTCTGTATTTAGCAATACTGATAATTTTATCTTCAGAGCTTATAAAGGGGTTTGTTAATGTATAGATTTTGCCCTATGCATATGCATATTTTAATCACTAGGACTCAGTGTGGCGTTAAACAAATCAGATATTTGTTTATACCACATTAAAATAATATATGTTTGTAGGGCAGTAATAGAGTGCAAGGGACATAAATCTAAGCACTGTTGTCAGAATAAGTTGGCCAGGTTGGCTTTGTTTTGTCTGGGGTAGAGAGATGGGGAAGGTTAGAATGAAAATTTAGCTGACACGGTTGTGGGGTTTTTTTATTATTATTTTTTAGGCAGGGCTTGCTCAGTCAGGAAATGTCCCCCCCCGGTGTCGGGGACTATTGAATAATTGGTTGGTAGTAAGCGTATTACAGGAGGAAGCTTGAAGATACAAGGCTGATCTTTTATTACAGAAGGAGACTGTAGTTTGCTTCCTTACCCTCTTGTAGGAATCTCTCTAGTAGAGAGTTATACCACAAAGCACCATTTTCCTTTAATGCATGGAAAGATTCCTTTTCAGGAAGCTATCCCCTGCCTCCTGCACACTTTTTGTTTTTAAAAAATCACTATCTTGTTCACCTATTTGCTCTGGTACTCTCAGCAAGACCTCTGTCATCTGATTTCTCTGCCTGCAAGAGCAGAAGGCATGGGATGCTCTGGCCAAGGGAGGGAGAAGCATCCTCGTTTCTGGGAAGGCTGGAGAGTGCCTGACCAAACAGAGGATAGAAATGCCTGCCTACTGTGATGTGCAGTATTGCTAGTCCCAATGCTACGATTGCCAGTATTTCTATGATAAACTCTCGGTTTACGGTGCTCAGTGACTGCCCTGTGGAACTTACCTGTTAGCATTCAGCTTGATATCGAAGGTTTAAGAGCTCAGACATCAGGCTTTCCTTTGGGGACAGAATCGAATTTTGCATGATCTTTGTCTTTTGTCAATTGGTATTTATTTTTCAGACTGGTGTTTTATAAAGTGTTAATCCAAAACAAGGAATAATTTAAATCCATTCTAATACAAGAGTTGTGGCAATAAAAATGATGTGTTTTGAGTTCAAAACTGACTTTATTATAAAGTCTTCTTGAAAAGCAGTCTTTGCTTTTATATTTTGAGTCTTAGTGCATACCACATGCTTATGTGATGTGCGCTTGCATATGAATCAAGCTAGCACTTTGAATATTCAGCTCATGTCTCAAGACAGGTAATAATTAGTGAATACAACTCTTCAGACCTTCAAAGTACATTTCAAATATGAATTGTTGCAGCAGCGTAATAAGGGAATTTAACACTAGCCATGTTACAGCAGGGGAAGTAGCATCAGAAGTTATGATTTACCTAGGGCCAGTGAACTGTTGTGAGAACTGGAATTAATTTCTGGTTCCAGTTCTGTTCAAAACAAATGTTAGAAGAGCAGCAGGACCAATGGAAACTGGTTCCTGAGAATTTGTGTCTCTAGGGTGATCCTCTCCTGTAGGTTCTCTGACGTCAAATAAGAGTTGACCTTTGTCATTAACCCTGCTCTTCTTGTCTTACAAGAGTCCCTCCTCTACCCAACCTTTTTTTTTTTTTTTTTTTTTCTTTTTAAATGAAAGTGTTGGGAGCTTTGGGACTTCTTCCCGCTGTCACATTTAGTCAAAAGCAGGTCAGCGGACTCAGGTCAGTAGGCAGCTGACAGACGGACATAAGCAAACAGAGAATCTAGTTGTATAGGCACAATACTACAAGTACATCTTCTATCTTACTTGAAAACTTGGTTGCAATCATTTTGGTCTTCCTGGTCACAAATGCCAAGTATATAAAAAAGCAAGTATATATTTAGTGTGTATATATATAATAAGTATATGCAAGTATATATTTAGTCAGTAGAAGAAAAGATCATATATGGAGTTCTGTGTTCCCAGTGTAATTCCCTGGGTATTTTCCACTGTTTTCTAACATAAGCACACAGAATCTAGATAATATCCATCCAGTCATCGCAAGGAGAACTTTATGTAGTAGAAAGAACTAGGCTGATCTCTCCGATAGCACATCTTACTCCTAAAAGTAAAAAGCAAATGCTTTTGCATAGCTAAAAAATAAACAAGTGTGGTATTTCTTGGTGTTTACACTCTGGATACAAAGGCATTGCATATAATGAGTTGTTCTTGGGTAATCTTTTTTCAGGTGCAACAAGCAAGGAAGGAGCTGCCTGTTTCCCTGGTTTTGGTTTAATGATTTCCCAGCATGGACTAAATGAGTTTAGGATGGGATGTGCCTTGGACATTCGATGACAGAACTTGAGTGCAGTTTCTGAGATACGGGATATACCTAGCTTCACACTTGACACGAAGTTGCAGCTCTTTTGGGAATGCATGATGCAACTGGGCCTCCACTGAGGACTGGCCTGCTTCTTATGGTTTAAGAACAAGTTTATTTCAATACTTTAAAAATAAAAAGCTTGCACAGTAGTAGTGGACATTTCAATAATGTCCTTATGTTTACGCAGAGCTGTATATTTCCAGTGTGTATGGGGAATGTTAAAATATAATGATATTTGGGAGAAGCTGTCCCAGACTAAACATGGGAGTGCCTCTAGTGTGGCTCTTCTAAAGAAAAGATTGAAAACTGTGCTGAACATTACTGACTTGAAGGGAAATGATCCTCTGCAATTTTCTTAATGGGTCTTTGATCATACCGAAAACAGTTGCCTGTGGAAAAAGCATTCTTTCAAGAGCCGTGATATTTTGCTGCTATTAGGAAAGCAAAGAGTAAGGAAAAGGGAAACTAGCAGTCGTGAAACCATTGCAGATTCCCTGTGAAACTACAGCATTTCGGCCATCCGGTGATGCTGGGACATACGTTCTTCCTTAATGAAGTTTTGGGAAAAGTCATCTTACCTTCAGAAGATTGGAATGTGGTTTCACAATTATGCCATGGATGACCTTTTACTGCGCCTGCTGTTGACGATGGAAATAGTCTTGCTTCATTAGGGTGTCACCTCCACGTTCTAATTCAGACGCTACTTCCTGGCATTTCTGTAGTGCTTTTGATTTAAAGGTAATGATTTAATTAAGCTGGAGAACTACCCCACAAAGTAAACGAATCTTCCTATCCCACTACAGAAGGGGAAACAGAGTTGTAGAGTGTCGGCGATTTGCCTGTGGTAATGTAGTTAGTGGCAGTCTTAGCTGGTATTAGTTCATCCTTGAGGTTCTCTATCCCTGTGACACAGTATGCCATAGGCTTTGGTCTGCTGTTTTTGTCCTGTAAGTGTCTGTAACTTGCTCATAACCATATTTGTGTTAATTAGCTTCTCATTACAACACATAGTTGCAAATCAAATACCATTCTTTGAAGATACATACATGCAAATGATTATTGAAAGTTGAAAGTCAAGTTTTAAACTATGTAGTACAAGCTATAACTGAAGGGTTAGGAAAGGTTCAACACTAGCTCTCAAGTGCGAAGACATTCAAGAGGTTAGAAGCCAAAACTTCTTTTTACTTGTGAGTTCACATTCGTGGCAGTAATATATTTCCGCATAGCATGTTTCATACTGAATGATCTTTATGCAGTCTGAGATCTCATCTATGTAATGGGATAGAGAGAGCCCCTTATCCCCGCTGTAATAAGACTACGCTCAGTGCTTACAGTTTCAGGGAGGAAACCATTAAGTGCAAGCTCTTTATTTTTGTCTCTTGTTGAGCTAATCTCAACCTAGGACTCAGCTGTGGAAGGAGTGTAATGTTGGAAAATATTAGAAAAGAATATTGACAGAACCTACTTGAGCTGGCAGTGCCACTGGCTCATCTCTGTGAGAATTTGCAGAAGGCTGACAATGTTTTGCTTGGACAATAGGTGCCTGTTAGCTGGCTCAAAATTCAAGAAGTACTGCACTGTGAGCAGAAGCTAGAAGGACTGAACCTCATGCGCTTCGAAAGCAGGCAACAGAAAGCACTCTGCAGCACAGTGTGTGGTAGCATCTAGTTCTCTAATGTCGTGTTTTCCCTGTGTGATGGGGTTTATTGCATAGTCAGCTGCTTCCTGTTTGCCGGTTCTTACGCGAGTTGGCAGGATTTATTCCAGAGTATTTACATTTCAAGTGAAGTCTTATTATGTTTAATCATAGTATTTTTCTTCCTTGTGATGTAGGTTTGCCAGATAGTAACTATCTTTGTTATTATGTGCAGATTTTCCTGTTTGACTCTGAGATCCTCTTTCATGCATGTTGATTAATTTTATCCCCAAAGCATCCAAGTCATCAGAGTCAGTGAATGTGGCCTTTATTACATGGAGTCAAGATCCTCATAAATATTGAGTGTGTTCCTAAGAATAATGTGATCTTACTAGTCCCTTGATCTCTCAGAGACTGTCAATATCAGAAGCTGTATGGAAAAGCTTCTCTGGTCAAAAGTGTGGGAATTCTGGAATCATTCCTTCGGAACCTTTCAAATACCATGCCAACCTGTAATAGAGTTAAATTTCATCAAGTCAACCTGGTTTCAGTTGTTCCTATTTATTACACATTTATTCTTTATTGCTTCTGGTAGACTGAAAGACAGAAGCAAATCAGCTGCTGATAAGATAGCATGGTGGGCTACTAAGTTCAATAGCTGTCAAAAGCTGGTAACATTTCCCCCAAGATGAAATTTCATAGCTCTTGCTTGGGCTTTCAAGTGCTGAGGAACTTGTGATTGGAAGGTGTTATAATATGTTGCCTGAATCAAATAAGGGTTGTAAAGTTCTTGAAGTTTCTTATAACTGTTAATAAGGGCTCATGGTACCTATTCAGGAGATTCAGTGGGAAACCGTAATTTTATTTTACAGCTAGAAATTAGGAAATTCAGAGATCAGAATTCTTGCTGAATTGCTTGTTTGCATCATCAGTGCTTTCTGTGTGTTATAGACCAGGACATCATTGTGCAGCTTCTTCTGAATCAGATGGTACACCAAGGGTGCTTATAATCTGTGTATATCAAGAGATATCAGAGGGCTGTAGGCCATGGATGGGAGAGCCTGAAGGAGACAAGAGACAGTATAAGGGGCCCTAGATTAGCAGATACAATTTACTTGGTAGGCAGCATAGCCAAAGAGTGAGGAGGGATTTGAGGGGAGACAACAGTAGCTTTCAGCAAGTGTTTACAGACAGTATCTACCAAACACGATGAGCATCGCAGGAGAAAGTGTGAAGATGTCTGTTGGAAATGGATGATGGAGGATGGTGCCCTTCTGCTGATTGACTTTTCTGGAAATTGGCACGATAGATGTAGCGTGATGAGTGTTCTAAAAAAAAATAATATATGTTCAAAACAAGTTTTACAGTGGACTTCTGAAGTGGTGCAGGGGCCGTGGAAGTTAAGGGGAGTTGAGCAAAATGAGTTTGGAGCCCAAAGAGGTGTAAGTGAGGTGAACAACTCCTAGTGGTTTCCAGAGAGGTTTGGGTATGGAGCTGGGCATGGACCTCTCTTGAAAATTGTATTTTTGGTGAACTGGTCTGAAATTCTTGGTCTGAAAGTCAAGAAGCAAATCTGAGGCAGGTACAGTCAAAATAAAAAAAGCAACAAACAACAAACCCCCAAACACTTAGTTCTGAGCTCTTAATTACTAGAACCTCCCTTTGAGTTTGGTACTATTAAAATAGTTCACCACGGTATTAATAGACTGGATGAGTACTTTACTTAGAATTGGTGTGCACAGTAGGCATCTCAGACATTTTTTCTTTTTTTGACGCATCTGCTTTCATTATTGTTTTGCGGGTGTTTCTGTTTTATGTAACTCAGCTATTTCTGTAAGGTTGCAGGGAAAGGAAGTGAAAGGGAGGGAACACTCATGTCTGCACTTCTGGTTTTACAACAGTAGAAATAATCAGGAAAGTGAGAATGTAAGGGATCCTGGATGGCTGAAGGGGTGTAGAATCCTTCACTTTTGAGGTAATTCATTTGCACCTGTAGCCAGTCAGGAGTGGCTGAAGGTTTCTTTTGGAAAGGTCTTGAATGAGCTGTTCAGGACTCTCTGGTGATCTCTTCCCACACTTCATGATGCTGTGTGTTTCATGAAAGCCGCCACGCAAGACATGGCTGGGAACCACGATGCTCTCTCTCAAAATATAAAATGGCAGAGTAAGGCATTGAGTTCTTCAGTCAGGCTGATCCTTCTAGACAGCAGTGAAGCATGTTGCAAGAGCAACGTAGCTGCTCCCACCTATTCTGTACTTCTGTTTTTGAGGGAATAAATATCAATCATCCTTCTCCAGAACTGTTAATCTCCTACCACAACTGAAATCACAGAGCAATTGTAGCTGAAAAAAAAAAGGGAGAGAAATACAGAAGAAAAACTCAGCTTTATGCCTTGCCAGACCTAAATTCAGGCTTCAGCAATATGAACATACCACGGTTATGTTGTTGGTGAACAATATTATCTCCTACAGGCTTTTTTTTTTTTTTTTAATACCTTTCCTATGCTTCTGCTGGTGGCGAGCAACTGCAGTGGCTGAACAGAACAGCAGAGGGAAAGAATCAGGGTTTATATGGAGAGTAGCTGCAGTAGCAGCTTGGAGCTTGGCTGGCAGAATGAGAAACACATGCTGGAATGAAAATCCTCTTTCAGCCTTGGCATGTGATGATGTTTTTTTAATTTTAAGGCTGCATTGAACCAAAACTGCAGTAATCCATTCTACTCCTTGTTCAGGCTTCTGCCAGTAATTATGTAAGTTACAGAACACAGTTAATTATTTGTTTCATAGCTTCCCATTTTCTTTATTTGTATTAGAAACTTGTCATTATTGTCTTAGAATGTGAGCCCTGTGTTCTTAACAACATGGGAAACAACAAGAGTGGGTGAAGTGACAGAGGCAACAGGACTTCTGGCTGTGTGCAGCCTGCAGGGCTTGGACTAAACCTACCCGAAGGTTAACTTGGATTTGTGTGGCTGTCCTACAATTTGGTGATCTGCTCTCTCTGCATATTCTCATTTTGGAGAAATGATCCTTTGGGAGAATGTGACAGCAAAGCAGTACAGATCTGAAAGGGGGGGGTGAGGTGGGACTTGCCCTACTGTTGATTTGCAATTTCTATATCTTTTTGCCTGTCACCTCTGTATTTCATGATTTGTGCCTGTGTGGTAGTAATAACCTTGGACATTTTGCATTTCTGCTGGCATATATAGTTGCTTTAGCACAGTTTTGCTACCAGGTGTGCAGTTTGGGAGGTTTACAAACCACTGTGTGCTCTTGCTCTATACCTTTCCAGTGAGACTTTTCATTTGAAAATGTGAGACCATGACAGGATTGTGTGGAGTGTTTTTTTTGCATGAGATACTGAATTCTCATCTTTACATTGCCTCTAGTGTTGGGTGATTTTCTCCACCAGGCTTGTGCTTGTAAGCTTTATCCCAGCTGGACCCACTGGGGCTTGGCTGTCCTGAGCACCACGAGTTAAATAATTTGATGTCACATCAGCTGACCAAGTTACGCTACTATCCAGGCTTTAGTAATTGAGCAGGTTGGTGTATGAAATGTTGGTTATGGGGCACTGAATCAGGGCTGCTTAAGCACTTTGGGGCAGGGACTTAATTTTGTGCAGTTCCAGGCATACCGTCAATGCTAAACAATAATTAGTATGGAATTGCAACACTCTTAATAAATGCTGACTGTATAAGTTAGGAAACAAACTATGCAGTAAGGAAAAATTATTTCTAATGCACCAATGTAGCTCATAAAGGGTGGTCATTGCGTGTGTTTGTTAAGCTATTAGGACTCAAATACTGTTGCAGCCATACTAATGTCAAAACATTTGTAATAGTCTTGTTATTTCCATCTAGCAGCCAGAAATGCTGACTAACTTTCAAATTAACAATGTTTCATGTATTCAGGAAACAAAATACCCAAGGGCCATGGGTGACTGACAGCTACAGTACTCTGATTAAAACTGACAGTTCCTGATCAGCTCTGTCTTGGATGTGTTGGTCCCTTCTCTGATGGGGAAGAAAATGAGGACAAAAAGTGATGTAATGTGATAATATTAGGTGATGCAACTTTTTTTGCATTTGCAATTTTTTATGAATTTGTAACTCGGAAGTACCAAACAAGGTACCTGAGTAATAGTACTTGGAAGGACAAACATTTATCTCTCTGTGGTGACTTTCCTAAAACAAGATATAGAAAATACTGAGGTGTTAGTTTCTAGTCATTGATTTTTTGACTATAACAACAGTGTGCTGAAGTTCCTGAGCTTCTGATGGTTGACTAAGCTATGGTGTTTGGGGCACTAAAAAGTGTGTATGGTTTATTTCTAACTGGTATTAAGGCAAGGGAGATAATTTTTTTTCTCTCTAAATGAGAGGAATCCTGGTGGTTTTGTTCATCTGTGCTTGCATACGGTCTGCATAAACAATTACCCAATCCCTAATGAAAAACCTTGAGTCACTGGTCAGAACATGAGGTTGTTGGGTGCAAATTCTGGCCAAAGGTTGGGCACTCACCCACTAGTACTCCATAGTGAGTGTATCTTCTGCCCCTTCCTCCCTGCCTTTCTCCCCAACAGCATTTCTTAGCTGTTGAGGGAATCATCAAATTTGTTTCATTTACCTCTGTGTTCATTTAATCTACTTTTATAAGTATGCAGGTGCTGGATGCTCATGAGCTTCTCCAGCATGTGCTGCTGTGTGCTTGCCGGCTCTGTGGTCTACTTTGAACTGTACAGAAGTATCGGAAAAGCAATAAAATTAATGAGTTTGCTTCTCTTGCCTATTTCATTATAGCATCATCTTGGTAGAACTGCTAAAATTCAGGGTCACTTGCTATTTCCATCATAAAACATGTATTTTTAGGTAGTCATAATTTGCACGTCTTACATGTTGGCAAATTCCAGTTTGGCATAAATGGATATTGCTCACAGTTATTTTCCAAGCTTAGATTTGTGACCAGTTTTGGAAGCTAGTACACTGTTTTTTGTGCTTTGGCACCCATGACATTGAGGTAGACCTTTTGCTACTTAAGTAAGTTTTGGGTCATACTCTTAAGCCATTGGGGTTGGGGACACTGCAGATGTAGGGCGTCTTTCTGAACCTGCATGGCTCAAAAGTTACAGATGCAGCACAGGGAGAACAGCTGTGCCTCTTGGAGCTCATTTCTGATGAAAACACGTTTGTTGAGTCACTGCATAGAGCCCTTCCAGAGGCTCTTTGTCTCTCATGTCATGTTTCAGTAAAGCTCTTGGAAGCTAAACCGCATTTCCAAGTAGGGTTAAAATTACCTTTGTCCTTAAAGGTGTGCTAAGATGCATGTGATATTAAGGCACATTTTTGGCAGCTATTCAAGGTGTAGTGGGTGTACTGTAAGTTATTACAAAGCTACTAAAATTATCAGGTTCTTGGACTGTGGATCAAGAGGGGTTGCAACAGTAGCTGAAGAAGAGAGAAGTAAATCACTTTCGCTCCGCATTTCATTGTTCTTGTTAAACTTCTTTTTCTCATTTGGAAGTGACTCAAAATTAGTAATGCTTCTGTAGTCATATTATGCCCAAAAATATATAATGGTATAAATGTCAAACTCTGTACATCATTGCAAGCTTACATTTGCTTCATAAGTGTACCTTTAAATCACTTGCATTGCTGAAAGCCACTTTACTTAACAAGAATAAGAATAAATTAGCAGTAGAGCTAATGTTTGAATAAAAACTGGAGTTATGTGAGTGGCTGGATAGAGGGTTCTACCTGTACAAACTGACTCAGGATTTAACCTTCTTGATTTAAATATTTAGTCAAGCTCTATTATACCATCCTTTCACGTTTTCTATGTGAATAGGAAATACGTTCATCACCATGTAGGAGCTGCTGGACTCTGTAACCTGGAAATGTTTGATTTTATTCACTCAAGACTTGTGCAGCTGAAGTACAAACTGCTCCCATCTGAGTGGGAGAAATGTCCTATGCAATTGCTATCTGTAGCAAGGGGGTTGTGTATACAGAACAAGCCCATCAGTGGGAGAGTTCGGTTTGTCTAGATGTTGATGTTCAGCTTCTGGTCTCTGTGCCGAGCGTGCCAGAAAATCCCAGGTAGGATCAGTCATTTAAATTTACCAACTAGTGATAATTAAGCTGTAAACTTTATTAATCACACATTTGGCTGGCCAAACCAATATTTTTCAGTGCTTCAGTTTTCTTGGTAGAATAAAACAAATACATAAAACTTTTTTGCTTGTGTGAGTTGGGCTTTAGTGAAGGAAGCTGGTAGGAAGAATATTGATTAGCAGCACAGTTTTTCCACTGTTTTCAGGGGTTTCTTTTGTTCTGCAGGAGTAAGGTTTGCCCTGGTGGTTTTTTTATCGCTGCCATTGACATAATATAGAAGATCACTGTTTGCAGCTTCCATTTGAACATGTGGACTCCAGTTGCCTCTGCTAGTATTGAGTTGTAAAGACAGGAGACCTAAAATACAGATCTTAGTCATGCAGAAAGTTTCTATTTTAAAAAATAGGTTTATAAGTATGGTGTTTAAAATATATCTGCTCCTTTATAATTACACACTTAAGATATTAATATATATAATTTTGAAAGTATAATTTAGACTCCGGTAGGTAGTGTCATGACAATTTTAAGGTAGGTTTAAAAAAGTAATTGTACCTAAATATCTCATCAAGAGCAACTTCTTCTTTAGTGATATTCTTGGGCTTAATCTGGAGGACCTGATCCTGGACTCTGGTGTTCTTTTGTTTTGGGTTTCTTTCCCTTTTAACCCAGAATACAATAGAGACTTAATTGTTCTGTCTTTTAAAGAAACAGTCCCAGAGTGCTTCTACAAGATTTCAGGGCTAGAGGGACGCAAGAGCACACTTTGAGTACTTTTAGGTTACAAGTTAGGGTTAGAAAAGAGTCTCTGGGCAGCTCTTAAATAAACAAGTAGTAAAGGACTTGGTTGGTGGTAATCTGAGAGTGTAGCACCTGCAAGTGTTAGGGACCAAGTGTCAGCCTGTGTGCGTGGGGTTGTATTCACGCACAGATTCCAGACTCTCCTGCCCTTTGATGTGTTTCTTTTAATGGATTAGTTTCCCTTTAAATCCAGGATAGCGTCTTTCCAGTCAAAATTGCTATGCGGCATGTGGTTTGCTGAGGGGAAAGCAAGTAATTTTTTGTCTACCAAAGGATCATGCCATGTCAGCTGTCTGATCCCCCTATAATTTTGCCGTGGACCACTATTTGGTACCCCTGCTGCTGAGACTGCAGCTGCATGCACTCTTCAAGTTCAGCATGGGTGCTTAGAGGGTCCTCACTCTATTTTTTTTTTTTCCCTTCTCTCCCTCCCCCAGGCTCTCACTTGTGTGTAATCAAATTAACCAGTGGCACCAGCCCCAGTGGAGAAGAGCTCCTCTGTTAGAAAGCTGTCCTTCTAGAATTTGCACACAGATTTCATCATTTGCACCTGCCATTGCTGGCTGCTACTGTGACCTTGTGTGCCAGCAGCCTGTGCTGATAAGTGTTCCCTGTTTCTTCTATCTCAGTTAATAGTTTTAAGGACACTTAATTCCTTGCCAGTCTTCTAAAGCTTGTCTTTGTCCATAATCACTCTGCATTGTACTTCTACAGGGTCCAGTTGAAGAGTGCTTTCAGAGCATGTAATGAAAGCTAGAAAGGGCAGTGTTATGAGGTTTGTTAAATACACAAAGGCAGCAACCCAAATCACCAGCAATTGGTGTCAAGTGATAACTGTGCAGAGATGCTGGGTCATTCAAGACAGTAGCAGTCACTTGTGGAACACTGCAGACTTCTATTTGAAACCCACTGTAGGTTGGTAAAGCCTCTTTTGCTGTTTCTATTCAGATCTTCTGGGCATTGTGCCTTCTCTGGGGTACAGGGCTGCTGCCTTTCCCCCGTGCAGGACCCTGTGCCAGACACACCAGCCTCAGCAGCTGCTCTTGGAGTAACATCAGGGTGCAGCAGCACGCGATCAGGCTGGGGGACTCGCCAGGTCTGCCCACTCCACACAAGTCCTTCCACCATGCTTTTCACTCTCTGATGAACCCCTGGGAGTCAAACCAACGCTTTTTCAATGGGGAAACTTGAAACCACTGCCTTCATCACTACCTCCAGGATATTTCCTTATGCCATGAAGCTATTTAATGGAAATATTTTACACTTCAAAGTGTTCACTTGTTTCAGTCCAGAGTTCTTTGGTTCCGTGCCGACTTTGTATCCACTCTATCACTGCGAATCGTTGAGTCAGCGTTGCGCGGTGGAGCTTTCTAAGAGCGCTGCTTAGACTGAGCAGCAAGCTGGCATTTGGTTTCCTTTGGGGCTGGTTGCTGCAGCCCCCTCATTTGTGGAAAGCTTTCCTGTGATGTTTTCATTTGGGCAGTGGATGCTGCACACCTCCCCGGTGGGTGTGAGAGAGGTCACTGTACCGACAGAGGGGTGCAACTCTGTGTCAGAATTGGAGAATGTTGGTGGAACTGAACAGGGTGCAGCCTGCCTTGTTCCTTCTGCTATTGCGCTGTTAAAAACATTAATCTTTTTAGCTGCTAAGTATCTCCTGTTGGTGATTGCTAGATGTAGTTACATATGTACAAGCAAGATCAAACAATGGAAAATATATGAAATATGAACCCTTTCTTTGTGCCTGGGTGGGAACATTCATCTTGCTTTGGAGAGGAATGTTCACCTCACATTTCCGAACATTGTATTCAGCAGATGAGCTGTTTCCTCCTGCTCCTTCAGGCTCTGGTTTCTCCTTTGGAGATGGGGGCTGAGAGGCCATGCTTAGATGGACTGTTAGAGTAATCAAAATGAACAGGCATGGTTTTAAAGATGCTGTTGTGTGATTTTATTGTTACTGAGTGGAGGGGGGTGGAAATTGGCTTGCTTCTTGTTTTCTTTTTCCATCGTTCAGTCTATTGACATGTAGATAAGCTAGAGTCACATTGGGAAAGAGTTGCCTTTTGACACTAACAGTGTCCCCAGCTGGAGAGAAGACTGAAGAATGTAAGGGAACATCAAAATAAAAAAATCCTACAGCTGACAGCCTCCTGTCAAGTGTCATATTTGCAAAGATTATGGAAATTTTCATATTGCTACTGAGTTCTATCTTTGCTGAGTGACTCTCACTCTGTTAAATGGCTGAGAGAAACCTCCTTGTACAGGCATGGGCATAATTTTACACATCCTAAGGTAATGAGAGTAAATTATGGGGAAACTTTGTTCCTAAACAGTTGCTCTCAGCCCAATTTCATGGAAACTTTAACAACAAAACAAATACAAAACCTTAAAAAAAAAAATTGCCCTTAAAAATAGAGATGAGGATAAAAGGAGACTGTGTCTAATTTTGTTAGCATTGTGGTCCTAATTTGTCGCTTCTGGTGACTTGAATTCCTCACAAATTGCTGGTTTGTCTGCAGATCTGTAATTCCCACATGCTGTAATTTTGTCTTTAGAAATGTTGGCCACTGGCAGTCTTCTCTTTCTGAGCTGGAATTTTGAATGTTTTAAACTCCTCAGTATGGTCCTTCTCTGAATCTAGGTGGAGACGCTTGCCTCTCGGGGAGGACTGTGAAGCTGTTTCTGTTGTGCTGTAATAGAAAGCCCCGCGAAGGCAGCGGTGAGGAGCAGGGTGCTGGGGTGCAGACAGTGCCTGCTGTGCGTGCAAAGGCGGCTTTACACACGCAGCGGAGTAACAGTCCAGCAGAAGGATGTGCTGGAGAACCAGGCTGTCCTCTTCTAGGACACTTCAAAATGTGAGGTCACAGGAAAAAATTCTGAGGTGTTTGCTATGCAAAATCCAAGAATCTCTCAAATAATGTGCTCTGCTCTTTAGTTCCTATCAGCTAGTGGAAGTGTCAGATATTGCTATGAGCCTTTGGCTGGTTTGAAATCAGTAGCCTACATGCTTTGAATTTCAGCTAGCACCCAGTCTCATTTTAGCCTGTATGTTTAATTGTTATGTCATAAACTGAAAGAATATATCATTTATTATAAATGATATATGAAATGAAAACTCAAAATGCTGAGATGAAAGGAGGGATGGATCTGAGTTGCACTTTCATCTGGTTTTCATCATTTCAGACAGGTTTCATCTTGCTGGTTTTTGTTGTTCTTTTTCTAGGAGCACTACAAAATTAAACCTTATTCTTGGTTGTTTACTTTTTACATCAATTTTATCCTGTGGCCATCCTGTGTTGTTCTTATAACCGTTACTATACTTGTAGTCTTAGTATGGATTTCTCCAGTAAAAGGACATGACAAGTAAATGCAATTAACTGAACTATTCAGATCTTCAAGGGCTTATGATGTAACCTAACTGTAGATGGAGGTCAGTCTTGAAGTACAGAGATAGTTTAAGCTCCAGGTATTTTTACTTTTCTGCTCGGCTCTAAAATTTAGTGGAGTTTTGATGCTTACTGAAGTAGTCATGGATGCTTCTTAAATCTGAAATGCCTGGGGAAGCCTTTTTGGTTATACACGAATTATGTATTATTTCCATTTACAGTTAAGAATTGCAATTAAGGACACTGTCATGTTGCCTTCTGTGCAGAGGAGTAACAAGGACTGTCAGAGAACGGAGCTCTCTGCTTAGCATATGAATCACCTGTGCCATACCTACCTGCACTAATTCCTTCATTGGCCTTTCCTTATCTATAATAGGGATCTCTCTGCCCTCAACCAGTAAGGCTGACCTTTGTTATCTCTACTTCTGAACAAATTAATGGGGTTCTATGTTGTTTAATATTGAGCGAGAGACTGGGCCTAAGCAGTTTGCAGGATGCACGTGTGGTGCAGCAGTAACAGTGCTGCAGAGCACTTCTGTGCAGGCCCTGGTACGGCGAGAAGGCAAAACCACATTCTGTAATTCTGTGAAAGAAGAGTGTGTAATTTAAGCAAAATCCTTTACTTGATAGGCTGCAACCATTTATTTTTCAAACGTGCTGTGAAATGTTAGTAATGGGTTTGTATAAAAATGTTTGATTGTGACGGAGGAATGTTTATTTTGGGTTGAGAAGTTTCAGAAAGGAAATTATATTCATATCTTGATCAAAGTTGATTGATGTGAAGTTTATAAGGAAAATAGCTGGGCTGAAGTCTCTTCATGTTAGTGTGAATACAGGGCAATTGCAGAGTGTTTATAGCGTACAACTGACATCAAGATTTTACTACTTTATTTTCCTGTGTTAGGATAAATGGAAGAAGGAACAGAAAGCTCAAGCTAGGTTTTGGACACCGCCATGAGGTGTTACTGTTTATATTAGCGCAGAGTCCTAAGGTCCACAAGAGTGGATCCTAATGCAGAAGTCCCTGTGCTGTTTAACCCCGGTGTGTCGCTGTGAGTGGGGCTGGATGCAGGACAGCGAGGAGGAGGAGGGGGAGGAGGCTCAGCCATGCTGGGGACTCTGACAGGAGCACGTCAAAGGCAGGCGGCCCAGGCTCTGGGGTGACCGTCCTGCAGACCTGCCCTGCTCCTGCACGGCGCCACAGCCTCGCTCCGCTTGCCCACTGAGCAGGGCAAGACTGCCTAGCTTGTGAGAACTTCTCTCAAATAATCCATACTCACAGCAGTCCTGTAAGTTAGTTGTTTATTGTTAGTATGATAATGTTGGTGATGATGCTGATGTTGGCCTTGTGTTTGGAAGCTGAGAGCAGCAACTAGAAGAGGCCATTCCTGAAATGGCTTCTTGGAGGAACAAAGTTACCTCTTCATGTACCTGCTCTTCTTGCTTTCAAGCTGCTAAAAGACCACTCGTGCTCCCCTAGCTGCCTCTTGTTTGGCAAGCACTTTCCAGTGTGGCAAAGCAACCATGCTCCTGCAAATGAATAGGTAGTTTGTGAATGAGTTGACTTGCATACCTAATTTCCTTTCACACCTCTTGTTTGCAGCTGATGTTAGCGTGTATTAAAACATGAAGCTTTTCCTGTGTTATGCTGAGAGAGAGTAAGCAAATGTGTGTGTGAGAGGGAGAAGGAGGGTGAGGGCTTTTAAGTAAAAACATGATGGATGGTATTTAAATACCTGTACTTTGTCATAAATTGATGATGTAATTCAGAGTACATCAATTTATAGGAAGGATTTGGAGAGGAAATTGGTGCAACTCAAAGCACTTTAGGAGGCTCTGGAACTAGTCTGTATCTATCTGGAGCAATGGAGGCAAGGATTAGGACATGCTTCTGCTGAAATAACACATTTGGTCATTTCTGAAGGCTTACTGGAGTATTTGTAGGCAGTAGCACTGTTAATTTTTGCCTTGTAAGACAAATGAGTTACTGTTTTCTGCAGGGAGGAGAAAGTAGAACAAAACCACACATTCCCCTTGCCCTTTCAGGAGCTTTTGCTCCCCCTCTAACCATGGCCATGGCCACACAAGTAACTGCTTTGGATTTAGGGAGCAGCAGCGAGTGGGGCAGGGCAGGTAGGTGGGAATAAGCAGCTGATAAGCAAGGTACTGGGGCACTGTGCTGATCAGCTAAGAAACATAAAGCAATTGAATTATTGTGGGGGCAAAAACACCAGACAAATAACTTGTCTTTTATCAGTCCAGGTGGCCATAGTAGAATTTTGGTACTGAAGCAAAAGGCAGAGGATTTTATTTCTGTCTAGCTTTACAGGGGCAGGGCTTGTTTCACAGCAGTTATGTGAAAAAGAGGGCGTTGAGTTGAGCAGGGTACCTGTCAGTGACAGAAATGATGAGTTATTTTCTTGCATTCTCCTTTCATTTGTCTCTGTACTAACCTGTAGCCTTGTTGTCTTATGTCTGAGCAAGCTTTTTTTATTAGGAATCATCATTGTTCTGTTTGCAAAAAAATAAATGAAAGGAGGAGGTAGTGATGTCTGATGGAAACTTTCACCTTACAGGTATTAATTGCCACAATGATGAGCAGGCCTTTCAAGTTTGCTCTGAAACATTTTGGGTGTGATTGAGCTGTATCCTGGGTTCGGAGCCTGTTTTTTTTCTGTTTTAGGAATTTTCTGTACAACCATGTGATTTTGAAGAGTTTAGTCTTAAAAGAATTCAGTAACTACAGTAACAGCTGTTTTAAGGAGAGTGTCAAATATCACAAGGGTAAACACACACACACAGAGGACATGGAATTTCTTAAATCCTAGTTCTTAAAGTTAGAACTGATTCTCTAAGTGTTTCTTTAAAAAGCCATGGCATGAGGCATAGAGTATGCTGTTGTCAGATGGGAAGCTACAACAAGACAAATGTCTGTTGGTGACTCCAAAACGATTTGCCTTCTGTGGAGCTTCTTGTTTCCTTGCTGAAGAGGGGAGAAGGTTTTCTCATGACTCCATCTACCTTTATTAACATTCTTCATTCAGTCCTACTTCCAAGATCATAATCTTTGCCCTGAAATGCCCCATTTCCCTAAAGCTTACTGTAAAAATAAGTAAATAAGAATTGTATAAGCATAAAGTTTATTAGAGAGTATGTAGTAGGGAATCAAGAAATCATTTGCATATATGTTTGAATAGTTCTTGCAGTATAACTGCTATTAGGTTTAGACTATTTTGTTGATGCTGTTGCTCCACCATGGCAGAAATCTCACTCCAGCTGCATATGTGAAGAGTGTAAATATCAGAACTAGCAATTTTCTTCAAGCATTTTCTTTGCATTTGAATGGAGCACAAAAAAAAAAAAAAGACATCTGATCTGACAAGCAAACCTGATGATGGCTCTAGGAAAACACTTTTTTGTTTTTGTTTTCAAAGCAATTTCTGCAGTTTTTCTCCACTTCTCTATTGCACAATTTAGTCGAATGGAGATGTATTATGCCTCCAGCACACAGCAGGATCCTTATGTCTATAGAAGTTTTATGCAGTCTTTTCTTTCTGCAGTATCCTAGGGTGGTGTGTCTGAGGTGAATATTTTCTTTCTCCTCACCGCCAAAAAGTGGTCTTAATAACAGTGTAAAACTAGGAAATGATGCAAGAACAAAGGTAGGGGTAGGATGGAGTATGTCTGCATTTGACAAGTGTCTTTGTCATTTCTAACACCTGCATCCTCTAACATCTAACATTCTCAGTTGTCCCTGAATATCTCCAGTCCTTCTCTGGGCCCTTAGAGCATCGGAAGACAGGGAACAGCAGTTTGTGACCCCCACTTACAAGGAGATGAATTAACAGTATTCTCTGAAATTTCAGGTCATTTAAAAGCAATTGCAAGAGATTTCTCTCAGTCTCTGCCTTTTCAGATACCATGTTGTATTTTCTTACCTGTGGCAGACACTTGGTAGGAATGCAGCTAAGTAAAAAAGAAATTTAAAATCAGTTCAAGATTGCATAGGGTTATATGTGTATTCTTAAATAATGCTCATATAAAAAACAAGCTGCTGATCGTGTTTCTGAACAGAGAAGGAAACAACACTATATTGAGGTTCAGTTTTAGTCTGCATCGAGCAGTTCTAATTCCTCATCATCAGTTCCATCACAATGTGAAAGCAAAATGATCAGGTGATAAAACCAAAGTCAAATCCATTGCATGGGAATTTGAGTTGACATGAAAGGCAAGTATTTTAATTGAGGAAGGAGCTGTCCAGAAAAAAAAAAAAATTAAACTGATTTAGGGAACATTTTTTTCTTCTGAATATTTATATATCTTGCAGTTCCAGTAAATACAGCATTTTAGGTTTTGGTTTTATTTTCATGTAGAAATCTCTCTTGGTTAAAACAGTACCTTGAGATAAGGACAGATGGAAACTCTTTCCCAACTCAACTTGTGTAGTGAATAAATGGGTGACTATGATCCTTCTGGCTATTAGCAGTGATATATATAGGAGGCTGCTGAGTTTCCATGAGTTTGCTACATGTCTTAGATTTCATGAAACATTGCAGTACTGCGATACATATTAAAAACCAGTAGATATGTAATAGGAACTTCTCCAACCACTTTTGTTCTTTGTCCAACTTTTCAAGAATGACCAGCTGTATGATAGTTCCTCAAAATTGCATCCATTTCCTTGGGGATCACCAGGTGCCTTCTAAGCATGCCTGGGATGTTTCAAGCGAGGTGTTAATAAGACTCATTTCCTAGGCAGATTGGTGTTCCAGATTTATATATGCATTACCACAAATGATTTTCCCCTCAATGACTTCTAGTTTTCTATATATTTTTGATCCTTATGAAATTTAAGTCTGCGGTTGGGGATTGCAGGATTCTGATGAAGAAGTAGGAACAAGACTTTCAAGGTGATCTACGTCTGAGTTTTCGTTCTTTATTAATTACCACTGTTGTAATGAACAGGTAGTTAGTATAGCGAGCAGAAGTAGCACAAAGAACAGTTTTTCATATTTCGAAGAAATGTATGGCAAGTAAAGAAAGCCTACTGGTTTGTTTCCTTTCCCAAACCACTTGCATTTGGTCCTTCCTCACTTCTACCTTCTCTTCAGGCAGAGCACAGTGACTGTACAGCTTTGCAGTTGTGCACAAATCGCTTTCAACTTGCCACAGAAAGAGGAAGGAATTGAACAACATAGATGGAATTGTCTTTTGTTTGATTTCCTTCCTTTCATTGCTGCTGTCATGAACACGTGAAAATTACCTCTAGCAAAACACTTAAGATGAGATGTAATCTGCCAAGGGGATTTGAGCATACAGTACCTGCTTAAAATAACAATAAATTAAACAGTTGGATGCCATATTCTCAGTGCAGCTTTGAAAGTCTCTGGCTTGAAGTATAATTACAAATAAGATTTAAACAATGCCATTTATTTATATAAGCTTGCTATGAATCATGAATTGCATCTTTCTAAATTAATGAAAAGATTAATTTTCTCTTGTTCTCATTTCCATCATCCCCCATACCTTGTGGGGAATAGTTTACAGAGTAAATGACTTCTGGGACCCCATCTGAGAACCCTTCCAGTGCGGAGGCTGGTGAGGAATGCTGCAGCTCCCCTGCTGAAGCACGTACCTCTGGGAACTGCTGGCGTGCCTGTTCAGACCTGCACGGAGCTATCTGCTGGTGTTTGGGTGGCATGCGTGGCTGGCTGCTGGACTCACTTGAAAGCACCCTTGCTAGCTTGGCATTTGCCTGTTTGAAAATGAAGTTCTTTGTGCTATGGTAGCTCGCAGGTCTATCTTGTCGGGTCCTTGTGGATTTACCTACCATCAGTATATGCTAAAACACGTTCAGCGGTGAGCTATATCCGTACTATGGTGTGCTCTGCACTTCTGTTCAGATTAAACTTCTCGTGGTTCTGCACGGAGGGATCGACATAAGCAGAGGTCAGGGGGGCTCCACAGCCCAGCTTCCTGCAGGTATCTGGTGCACCGTGGGGGTCCCTGGGCTCAAGCATGATTTCAGCCAGTGTCATGAGCAGAGGAGTAAAGGCTTAGGGGCATGGCACGCTTATGCAAGATCTGAAGTCTGCTCTCCACCTGCAACATGTATACCCCCACAGCAGAATGCTTGACAAGGAGTTTCTTTTATCTTGAAATCACTTTATCTGATAGCACCGATTTTGGTGCTCGGAGTTTGCAGTACTTCCTGAATCCTCATTTACTTCAAATTTACTGACCACATGGGCACTTTACAATACTTTTGTGAGATACTTTCAATAATCGGAGAGCATGCAGGATTTTTTTTTCCCCTTTGCCTCAGGCTGGCACTGCTTTATTTATTTCATCCCTTCTATATTACGCAGTCCTCTAAGGGGCATACAATTGAGATGCTTTATTTTCTATTCAATATCTAAATGAAGAATAAATGATCAAAAGGATTGACATGTGTCCTGAACAGTACCTGTAATACCAGTGACTGAAATTCAGCACCAAAGAGAGTGGATTACTGTTCAGATTGAGGGCTGGGTTGCCTTTTAATTTTAAAATGGATCTTTTCTTTTTCTTCTCTGTGAGAAAGCATGTTCACCCAACAGGCCGTTTCTTCAAAGGGTGTTCTGCTTCTTATGCTCTGTACAAGTTCGGTGGCTAAGCATTTTCTTTCTGACCCTATCCCTTTGGCAGTTTAAGTATTTCTGTGCAAGTGTAGGGTGTGGGTAGGGAGGGAAAGATAAATGCTGTTTGCTTTATTTTGGTGATAGTCTCTTATGCACAGCACCTGTGTTCAGTCTTGATTATCTCTGAAGCTTTAACTGTTTTCTACTTCACACGTGAAAAAATCCTGAGATAAAGAATGAGAGTTAGGGACTGTCTAGCCCAAAAGTCATGTTTTATTGACCAGCTCTAAAACTTCAGGTTATTAAACATCATTGCAAGAAATTTTGCTAGGTCCCTTTTTCATCGAAGTTTTGTGGTATTTTGTCTTACTAAAAGACTGACAGTGTTGATTAACAGAAGTGTGAGTGGTAGCTGACTTGGGGTAATGCAAGCACTTCTGAGTTTAGAGGCACGGTGCAGTAACACTGCTGATTTGCTTCTGTATAGAGAGGAAAAGCCACTATGACTGGCTTCAGATCTGTAATGCATAGAGCTGTTCTGAAACAGGGAAGTCACTCTGGAATAAAATGTAGCCACTGTGACCAAAAGAAAAGAACTTCAGCAATTCCAGTAAATGAAGACAAGACTTGCAATGGCAGCAGTTTCTTTTTAATGGAGGGTATTTTGTAAGTCAGTCTCTCTTTAGGTTATTTTTTACTCCCCTCACCCCTTACTGTTTTAATCTGATGGCTGATTTTGGCCACACTTGAAGGAAGACTTCTCAAAGATACAATGCTGATAGAGGTTTCATAGAAATTTGGAGCCAGGGAAATGAGGGAGTCCCTGTAACATTAGCTTAATGTTTATTAGATGTGAAAGAAACCACAGAAACAAAATATTTTGAACGCTCGCCACCTCTGAAAAAGCTTGGAGAATGCTGTCTCAGGACATAAAGCCATAGGACAGCATGGATCATTAGTTCTGCTTTTCGGAAATAGTTTTTTGCTATAAACTTGCTGTGAACTGGCTTGTGGGACCTTGCCAAGCCTTGCTTTGAAAAAGATGTGGGCTTCTGTGAGCTATGTGCTGTGGTTAACTTTTGATCTTGTGATTAGCTGTCCTGACTCTGAGGTGCACCTGTCATTAAGGAATTAATGCACATTTCACGAGCAGAAGCTTAACAAATTAGAGCCTTGTATTGTTTATAGTTAAGGGGGGAACCCCAAACTCCTTCTTTAGCTAGCTGTATTGCAGTGTCTCCTGAAACAAATGGAGGCTATGTCCTTCTTTTTCTTCTACTGTGTTGTTAATTATCCCAAATTAAAGTGTAGGTGACTTGCTGACAGCAATTTTTTTAAAAAAAAGACTCTTGAGAAATGAAAGGTTCAATACTACTCTTATTATTTAAAAAACAGGAAACTTTCTGTGAAAGGTGAAGAAAAGGTTTTTCCTGTGTCCTGGAAAGAATGTACAATTATTAATTTTTTCCCAGGTTCCTGTACTCATCTATTTTTTAAAAAATTCATTACTGAATGCTCCGAGGCATAGTTCATGGAATTTGGTATCACTTTGAAATTCACACAATGAAGTTAGAGTTAGAACTGAATTTGTCACTGGATGATGTTGAATTGAAGTATGGCATCTAGCACACCTAGCGTGCTGCAGGAAGAACTAGGGTTTATCTTTGGCAAAGGAGGAAGCCTACTTGAGCGGATAGCAGTCCAGGCTGAGGCTTGGGGAGAAAGTAGGGAGTTTGAGTCTCTCTCTGGGCTGTACGTGAGCTCAGATGTATCTGCTGCATCTCTCACTGCGTCCCTTTTCTCTGTGTTTAAAACAGGTAATGATACTCACCTTAAATGGTAAATGCTTAGTATTTCCTCGATAAAAAGCACTGTAGAAAAGATATTTCTGTTTGCACAGGTCTTGTTAAACTCCCAAGTGCTTGTTAATATAGTTTAATTGCAACATTTCTCACTAGTGAGTATGCTTGCTATTGTGTGCTTATCCACAGGAAATGTTTCCTTCAGTCTTAGTCTTTCCTTCAGAGTGGCAGTAAATTTTTGATTCCTCGCTTTGCCTTGCCACAGTTAAAACACAGGCAGACCTGTCAGATTTGTCATATCACAGACGCCAGTTACTGTGAAATCAGACCTTTGATCAAAGGCCTTTATGTTTGCAATATCAGAGGCTCAGCAGCCTTTATCACCTACCCACAATCTACAAATAAAGTTTGAATGTGGAAAGTGGTTAAAATGGGTCTGCTTTACCAACATAGAAATAAAAGCTGCCTAAATCAAGAGACTGTGTCTCCTAATAACAGCAACAACAAAAATGTTCCTGTCTGTTTTTTATTTGGGGTGCACATGTCTTATAATTAATCTTCCTTCTCCTAATTTCCCTTTCATCTGGGGTTCTTCTAAGGACTTCACAAGAACATAATAACCAAGCCCTACTGTATCTGTGACACACATGATTATTGTTATTATCTTCATTAGGCTAATGCAGGCTCTGAAATTCTGCATGATCAAATAACTTACCCAAGGTTAAGTAGTGATGTAGTGTCAGATTTGGAACAGAGTAGTCCTGTTTCTTAAGCCTGGGTTGAATTCAGGATTTGCTACCGTGGGTGTATCCTTTAGGAGAGTGCATCACTGTCCTCTTACCATAGCACTTCTCATAGAGGTCCTATGGCAGTGCAGCTAGGCAAAAACCAAAAATATTGCTGTGGAGGGTGTTTTAACTTCAGAAATTGCTACGACTTGCGCTGAATAAAACACTCTAGAAATAAAACATGGCAAGCCCTGTTTGTGCTGTGAGGGTTTTCTGGTATTGCTGTAGTCATGTGGCTACACCAATGACCCCTTCCAATTATAGAGAAGCCCTAGCTGTCGTGCTTATTTTAGTGTGCTCTATTCCCATCTCAGTACACACCCTCATGCAGGTATAAGGTTTTATACGCAGATTTTACTCTTACATCAACTATGGAGCTATCGTAGAACAAAGTCAATTCTTTCAGGGATCATATTTAAGAAGCTAGACTGATGCATTTAAACATCTCCTGTGATAAGTCCAAAGCTGGTTTCTTTTCTTTTTTCCCTAATAGTGCTGTATATAAGCCCTGGGTTCCTTAACAAGCTTTTTTGCCCCACACAGGTCACCCTGTGTGCCTTACTAATTAACTGCATAAAGCCTCTTGCCTTGTCAGCTAGATGAATTTAAAGACATGATGCTTAGAATAACCAATGCAGCCATTGATAGCTGGGCACTGTGTTTGATCATTTCCTAGTACAGCTCAACCAGGTCCCAGAACAAAATACAAATGCTTGATGCATTCCTGTGGGAGGTGTGTGCACATGTGTGTGCATGTATGTGTGCAGAGGAGTGTTGCATTGCTTTGTGATCGGGGAAAGATGTTTTCAATCAGTGGGAGATGTTCAGGTGGACAGTAACAGAAGGGCATTTCCACTCATACACAGGTTAAAAACTGCCGGTGATTAGAGGACTGCAGTTTCTACTTTGAATAGTTAAGGAAGAAAACACAAGGAGGTTCCAGGAGTCTTACGTTGACATAGTGCAGTAATATACCTGCAAGCCTTCTCTGCAGGGAAAAAATGTCTCCCTCAGGTCATGTGAGGATATGATTGAAGCTCCTCTAAACAGGACCTTTTGATTTATTTACACCATGCATGTAGTAGGGTTCTTGCATAGATCGATACACTTGTCATGGGAGAGTTCCTCAAGCGAATACAAGAATAGGGAGAGGGAAGGAGGAAAGGAATATGCATTGGGTGTGAGAAGCTGCTATACAGATCACAGTGCCTCTGGATCAGGAGATGGGAGAGGAGACCCAGAAAGTGCAGGACATGGTGCTCTAGAGAGAACAGGGAAAATAGGTGGATGAAAGGGAGCGGTGTGCAAGGGTGGCCTTGGAGGAGCTCTAGCCTCCTTTCTTTATGCAGGATGATGGACTCAAAAACCTACTTGCCATGTTCAGCAGCAGTGCCTCAGATGTTTAAAGTATATATTTAACAGTAAGGGCTATTCTGGGATTACTAAAGTTAGGGTAGGTATTTTTATCTGCAGCCAAAAATCTTTTTTACCTGGAAGTTAAAACAAGAAGATTAAGGTAGCTACTTGAAATAGTAGGGCCTTGGGGTTTTTTTACAGATTTCCTGTTGTCTTAGAAGTGGGCTGCAGCCCCAAATTTGCATCACAGTTTTATCCAGGTTTTAATCTGTGGAGGATATGCTATAGGCAATTCCAGCTTTTCCTGCTTTTGCACTTAAAGCTTCATGATCCTATCCAGCTCTAGGTCCGAGAGGGAGGTTTGCGTAGTGGGTATTAACTATCATTGCAGAGCCACTTTTTAAAATCAGCGTGCAGGTTGGCAGGAGCACTGGAGATGTGCTCATACACCCCCATCCCAATGTGAAGCTGATTACCAGAACTGCCTATTAGCCCAGGACCACGGCAGTAGGTGTGTTGTTCTTTGACTGAGGAACCTGCCTGGAAGGTGCCTGATGTTCCCTCCCGGGTTGCTCTACCACCTGGCTGCTGTTTTTCTGCAGGCCACCCTGCACAGCATACCTCTGCATCTGGCATCTCCCCTGCATTTTATAGAGCATTCTTTGTAGTAAAAAAAAAAATAAATAGAAAGCTCCTTAAAATTACATACGAATATACCAGTGTGCTATGGACAGCTTGTGATGTTCCAAAATAGCTTCGAGGCATTGCTAAGCAGAAGCAAAATACAAATGAGAAATGAGATGCTGTCACTTGGTCCAATCTGAGTGCATACTTCTGCAGATTTGATAGAAATCTTCTTAACTGGAGAAATTAGCTGTCATCTGCTGTAAATCATAAATCACTAATTACCCCAGTTGTTCACTCATGTCTCAGTCTTCTGTGTCACAAAAGTGTCTGTGGCTATAAAAGGGGAGGCAGTTGGTAAAAAATCCTTACTCACTAGAGTCTGTGACATTAGAGAACATAGAGGCTTTCTTTCAGTAGCCTTTGCAACCTTGAAATCTGCCTTTTTTTTTTTATTATTTATCTCTAAAAAATGTTTTTAGTTTAACATTTTAAATCAAATTTTATTATAGTGAAACGTGATCTGTTGACAGCCCCAGCGACATAGCTGCTCATGTACAGAAGACACACAGCCTTTGATTGCACAGCCTTTTTGGTGGATTTCGTGTTTCCAACCTGCCTAAAAATCTTGAGTCTGACAGGGGCTGTGTCAGAAGATAACAGTGCAAGCTCTCAAGGTTTGTGTGAATGAGACTGTCAACAAAGTGACCAGCTAGAGGTTATGCTTGCACAGAATTAGGTTGAGAACGGTTATCCTTGTGTCATGCACGCCATTAGTTCTTAGTTTAGTACTGTTAAATATTTGCATGTACTTTGGCTGGTTCCAATTGAGTAATATCTGCCTATTTACTAGTTTGAAGCATTAAGTAGGATATGGTAGTATTCTTCAAATGTATCTGGTTAAAATGTAGGCAAGAAGATGTAAAAGTAAAGGCACCAAACTGATTCTGAGAACAAGAGCTTAATCATTATGTATTGTCTCAAGAAGAACTTGTAAATGACTTTCCTTTGTTGATTTTGTTTAGCCAGAAAACCACGAGAAGAGAGCTGTGAAATCCATAGCCACATCTGTACAAAGCCAGCAGAAATCTCCAAAATGTCTCCAAAAAGACATTTGGTAGATGCTTGTTTTAATTTCCTTGCAATTTGTGGCTCATACCAGTTTCCTGCCTCATTGTCACTCCGGTATGGTGATATGCCAAGTTTTCCAATAGGGAAAACAAGGGAGTGGTGAGTCACGGCCTGAATTCATATGCACTTGATTTGCTCTATCATTATCTATGCTGTTTTTATTTATTTTAATTAGTTCATATACAAAGTCTCTGAGATAAGTTTCATTGCATGAATTAGCTAGACTTGTTAGTCTTCTGTAAAGATTAGAAAGCCAGAAGACAACTAGAGCTTTTGGTGGCAGGCCTACTTTTTTCTGCCACTGCATGCATAAAGAGAGTATGAATGGGGAGAGTCCCTGAATTTTCTGAGATTTGTGTAAGTGGGACAATAATGTCTTTATTTTTTAAGGCTCTGCTATTCGGTCTGAAAATCTCTTAAGGCTGCTGATTAGATCTGAAATGCCACAAGAGTAGCCTTTTTCCTCCGTAAAGGTTGTGTTTCATTCTGTGTTGGAGCAGAGGTATTGCGGTGCAAAGCGTGCCTTGTTTGGTTTGTTCAAGTTAAAAAAAACAGAAAGGAGGGCTGAGCTGAGTCCTGAGATGGAGATGCTGGGCATGGGAGAAAGGTCTGGCCAGCTTCATCTGAAAGCTGTAAATGATTCCTGTCATTTCAGATGACTAACATAAACCTTAGCTACTACTTATGTTTGTTTGTTGTTTAAAGTTGTAACAGCTTATGATTTTTACTATTTCACATAAAGGAGTCTTTCCAAGTCTCAATTAATATGTTTGCTTTCAAGTTCAGGTGCCCATTCATTTTAGCCTGTCCTCTTAGCCAAATCATGTAATTTATCTCTTAACTGAAGTCTTCCCTTGGCTTGTGGGAACTACAGGGCTGATCAAGATAGGTAAGGCAGGAGTCTCAAAGTGCGATGAGGCAGAGGTGAAACTAAGGATCTTATTGTAGCTGTATGACAGGGGGGGAAAGGAGAGTGAAGTGACACTGCGAGCTTAGTGTCAGATTTGACCGGGGTCATTTTGCGGTTTTACCAGTGAGAGCTGTTGTATTGGAACACAGATGGAAAATCTTCCATGTTTTGGAATTTACTTTAGCTCTTGGGCTTATGTTGGCTGAGTACCCCATGTTCCCCATTTGACAAGGGCTTCCTTCCCAGCCATAGTCCTGGGAACAGGCCTACACTGTAATTAGGGAGATGAAGTATTTGATTAGGGTGTGGTTTTGCCAGTGAGGCACCCAGCATTTGGCAGCCATGGTTGCATTCAAATTCCTATTTGTTTTGTTTTGATTTTTTTTTTTTTTAATCTGAGCAGGACTAGCTGTCCTGTGCTGCCTTCCCTAGACGCCCTGACCCTGTGTTAATGATGCCCTGTGCTAATCGATTCTACATCTGATGAACTTTTTTATCTCCTCCCACTCTTGCAGGCAATTTTGTGCTAAGACTTTGCATACAACATTACAGTGAAGTTTGAGCTATGTTAGAGGAACTATCATTTATTACTACCTATCCCCTGCCAGAGAGAGAGGGAGAAGTTGTTTTTTAATATATTTTCTTCTCCAAGCCATCGGTTAATTGCATTCCTTATTTTTTTTCTAATGCTTAATTACTTGTTACATGCCATGCAGGTAAGCCAATAGCCTTTGGGAATAAATGAATAGCTCAGATACTTCCCCACTGATATTTTAATAACGATAAAAACATTGAACGGAAAAAGTGGGTGTGACAGGTGGTGCAAGTCTCAGAGTAACATTGGTTTTCAATTCAGAATAGGAATGTCACTACAAAGCACACAGAAATTTTAATTTTGTTTCCCAAGCAGTAGTGTGCTTGGCAGAGTGTACAGCACCTATCCTAATGAAAGCCCACTGGAAACGCTATGCGGGGTGAACAGCAAGTCCTCTTGTGTGCAGGAGCTACAGGTGTCTGCCCGTATGGGTTTGCTCTCCATCTCAAACACAGTCTTCTCAGACAAGCCTTCACCCCGTTGCCTTTCTGTATGTGCAGGTAGTGGGAGGCTCTTAGTGTCTGTGAAGGCTTTGACCTCTCACACTTACCTGCTCTGGGGTTTTGTTAGGGGATTTTTAAGCAGCTGTTTCATGGCCTGTGAATGACTGCAGTGCTGGGTGCCGAGACCCTGGCTCATCCTGATCTTTCGCTTGAACTGCTGTGCTGGATTTCTCTCTTCACTTTCTTTCATAAAGCAGTGCTCTGCTTTATTACTCAGAGAAACCCCTTTCTATACAAGCCACTGTGGGTGTTGGCAGTTTCTTTTCAATGCTTTCTAGGTCACAAGTTTCTTGCATGCCAGTGTGAGCAGATCTTAGGAAACCCTTGTTTTGATTTGTCTAGTTGCTAGCTTTGTTTGTTTCTTTTTAATCCTGCAAAACTATTTCAAAACCAAAGATTACTTCACCAATGCGATTGTCATGTCATGCAACAGTGGAAATCAGTTTTGCAGAAGGAAAGTCTGTGTGTATGTCCTAAGGAAGCTCCTGTCAGTGGTTTACAAGCAAGATGTCACCACTCATTTATCCATACTTAAAGAGCAGGCCTGCTTTTTTTTGCATGTAAGACAGGGAATGCTTTCATGGCAATCCAAAGAAGATGGTATTGTGTTTTAGTTCTAGACTTGCTCATTCTGGTAGCAGTGGGATTTTATCTTGAGGTACAAATATCAGCAGGGCTACCATGGTGGTTTTCTGCAGCTGAGTATTTAAATAGAGTCCAAATTGTGAAGCTGGTGTTTAATAGCTAGTGGGTGGCTGAGCTGAAGCCAGCTCGTTTGAAGCTTGGGGATCTGTGTGTGAACTGCAGTCACACCTTGGGGTTGCAGTGAAGATACGATCACACAGACCTCAGAATAAACTTCTCTCCACCTAATCTTTTCACATGTCTCTGAACAGACAGGTGTGTACACCACTCCTAAGCTTCCTTAACCCATTATTTGAAGCAGGTTGAATATGGCTGCAGGCATGAGGAAGAGCTTGATGGAGGAAGGTGGCTTGTGCCTTTAGTGGCCAGGAGGCCGGGGCTTGGTGATCCCTGCTGAGCGGCCTCCGCTTGAGGGAGCTGGTCCTAGAAGAGCCAGGGAGCACAGCCTGGGAAGGAAAATGCCTTCATAAGGAGGAGAGGTAGGTAGCAACAAGTGATGGAGGAAAAAGAGTTGTCAGTACCAAGTCTGCTCTGGCTCTTTGGGAGCCAAGAGAGTGTGTGAGTCTGGGTCCTCCCCCACCTCCTTCGAGGCTTCCTCCAAGAGCGGCGCAAGTGCAGGGCTGCCATGGGGCAGGAGAGAGGCTGCTGGGGGCACAGCTGATTGCATCGCGTGGAAGGTTGTGTGCTGGTTCCTTTCAAGCACCATAATTTTCACCATGAAGAGGTACTTTTAAAAATGCACGTGCTTTTTAAGTAAGTAGTTATGTTGGCCAATGGTATTACAGCACACATGCAGCGTTTAAAAAAATGTGCATTGGCATTACTGATGCAAGCCTTCAGTAAAGCTGAAAACCTCTGGTTTTGTTTCTGTAGCTTTGTGCTCAGAGCACAGGCTCTGTATTTTGCACCTGCCTTGGAAGCAGTTTGAAATGAAATCATAATGTTTTAGTTTGGTGAGTGGAAAATGGGGCACTCGCAGAGAGGATCTAATGTTTTTCTGCTTTGAAATTGTGATTTCATTATGGCTTAGCTTATGAACACTGTTTATTACCATGGTGACTCTTTATTCACATATACATATAGCAGTGGTTAGGTGAGGAGCACACATTTCTTTTAAATATAAACCAATGCACTCTGCACACTAGATCTCCTATGGACTAATTCTGTAAGTCATGGTTACAAGAAAAACATTTGTACTAAGATGACCTTCTGTTCAGAGTATCTTTTTACTGCATATTGGATGACCCTCCGGTCTTGCAACTTTTGTTCTATTGTAGCTCTGGTCACTAACACAAAGTCTATCTAGGCAAGCAGTTTGCCTCGTGTGATCAGTACCACCTACCTCCCTGTTAGAAGCTTGAACTGTGCACCTCCAGGAAAATTTGCCTTTCCCAAGGCATTTCCCTTAATTCAGATATAACTTAGGCCATTAAATGTGGACCTGCATTCCAAAAGGCTCAGAATCAGGACTTTTATATTCACTGTTTGTGAGGTGGCGATTAAAGAATGGGAAGCAAGAGTATGCTGGATGCTGCACTACATCCTAGAAACCCTCTGACACTGTAGGTGGATGAGGTCTGCCACGGTCCTCTTCCCCATTTACTTGACATTCCTTCCCTATCTAACACTCCACGCCCAAAGACCTTTTATCCTCCAAATTGCTCTTAAAAGTCCTCTTGGTGCCCAGTGCCCGAAAAAATCCGATAACTGCTTTGGTGTCTTTCTCAGGCACTTAGATGCTAGTGTGGCTGGCCTAGTAAAGTAACCTAGATAAGGCTGAAGTAACTAGTCATTCCTCTGTCTGGGTTTCCCAGTAAGTCCTGTCTCTGTGCCCGTCTTGATCAGCTCTCCTGGCTAGGTGCAGCCCATGTTTCATCTCGTTGAATTCCAAGCTCTACATCAGCATTAATAGTGTCTGGTTCAGCTGGTAAGATACTTTGGAAGGTTGGCACCATGTTTCCTGTATGTTTGTTCAATCCTGAGAATGCCAAATGTGTTTAGGAAATAATAGGTGATAGCACGAACATGTGCCATGTAATCATAAAGACATCCCAAATGGCCATCAGGCCTGCTGAGAGGCTCTCTCGGGAAGAGTGGTGCCTGTTAGCTGCTCATGGCTATTTTGAGATCATCCTGAGACATGGGTATAAACTTTAATCCAAGAAAGGCCTTGTCAACCACATGTGGCGGCTTCCCTTTCATGGATTGCATCAGGTGTTGTGAGGCACCTGGGAGCACATCTCCACAAGCAACATGGTCATTGTCTGGAGCTTGGCTCCAGCTATCCCTGCCTTCCCATCATCTAGAAACAGAAGGGAAAGTCAAAAGCTCTATCATTTTACTGTATCCTCTCCCCTGGTCTATCATTGCTTAATTGTACCCTAAATCTTATTAAAGTTTGGGGTGAGTCATTGCCATGGTGAGGTGGAAACAGAGCTGAGCAAATTTAAGAGGAGGAGGAGTGTTTTCCTATGTGGGTGTGCTAAGCAGGAAAGCTCCACAGCAGAGAGAAACTCCTATCACTTCATAGATGTGTTGCATCATCTACTTGCTGCTGCCTCTAATTTAATACTCTAAATCCCATATCAAAACACCTGCAGTCCAAATAGAATATAAAATAGACTTGGAGTAGGAAATTCATGTCAATTAGACATGCAGATCTCTCTTAATCATCTGAGACCTTCTTCCGAGTTCACACAGGACTTAGAATTGTGGTTCTGTATTGTCCTGTTGCACTGACTATCCACAGAACCCACTTCCCTCTCTATCACCGTAATAATGTTGTAGGCTTAATCCAAGCTGACTGCACTTCAGTGTCCTAAATGTGTTTCATTAATGGCCATAGTAGTTTAAGCTTGTAAAACACATTATGATCTCTCGTGGAAAAAAAAACACTCTAGAACTGTAAAGCCATTGTCACTGGGCAGATAATTTCTTTGTAATGAACTGGAAGACCTTCTCTGCTTTACTGTGTAGGCACCATTATAATCCCTTGCACTTACTGATCTGGTTTCTGATGCAAATCCAAAAAAATCTTCTTTTTGAGTCTGTTTTTCATCACATGCCAGGCTCCTGCTCCCTGTAAGTTTTGGTGGTTTAATGTGCCTCTTTGGCATTCTTGCCTGGCTGGGAATATGTTCCTGTAGGCAGGACAGGCACCTTTCAGGGTTGTGGAGGGGGCTCTGGATGTATGTGTGTATTCCATTGTGGGGCTAGGAGCACAGACTCCCAGTAGTTGAGACTGGAAGGGACCTATGGAGATAATCTACTCCAGCCCCCCTGATCCAAGGATCTACCTCCTCAGTTTTAATAAGACAGGACTACAGCTCTTAACCTCCCTTTTCCCATCACTGAGTCGGTCCCTTTGGCATCCTGTGGCAGGACAGTAGGTTGTGCCATTTTGATTTTTATACAGGTGAGATTCTGTTATTGGCTTGCTCTTGACCCTTGTGCACCTGCTAATTTTAATGATATGAATCCTGCTCGGTGATCATGTCAGCTCAGAGGTTTGTCTGTCTGCACCAGCTTCAGAATAAAATTTTTCATCAGCTGCCATCCTAACTAGAGTCTTTGCTGGGAGCAGTGCAGTTACAGTGTCCCTGGTTTAGTATTTTACCGCTTTGTTTTTCTTTGCAGCTTTTAGGTAATATACTTGTAGCCTGTGAGTTTAATTTTAAAAATGTAAATCTATCACTGTGTCAGTGGGATTTGAAGCCCCATCCCGAAATAAAGGTGGGTGCAAAACTTAGTCTTTTGTTACTGAAATAAAAGAAGCTGCAAGTGGATGGGCTGAACAGGAACATGGCATCCACCAGGAAGCTATTTGCCCATGGAATAGGAGGTGAATGGGCATCACTTTGACCACCCAGTGATATACCTGCTTGGGTAAAATCTTGCACTGAATGTATCTGTAGAAGCAAGGAGAGCTTGGATCCCTCTGACTTGGCTTCTCCAGCTGGAGTGTTGTAAGTCATCTAAGCCACAGAGGGTTTTGCTAGGGAAATGCAAAGTTTATTTTTGTTCATCAGGTATTGCCTGGATAATGATATCTCAGTTACTAATGGAGCAAATGAGGGAAGGACAGTCAAGAAATGCCAGGGCACTTTGAAAAAGGAGGTAAATCTGCCATCCAAGAGAAAGCTAAGAAGTTCCTGTTGGAATCGTAGTAGACAGGAATGCTTCAAAGGAAAAAAAAAGCCGCGGGAAAACTGTGTTAGGCTGGATGTAATCAGGCACTTAATACTTCAGAAAGTTATAGAATCACAGCATAATCGAAGTTGGAAGTGACCTCTGGAGATCACACAGTCCAAGCCTCCTGCTAAAAGGGTCAACTAGAGCAGGTTGTTCAGGACTGTGTCCTTCTGGGTTTTGAATATCTCCAGGAATGGGGAATCTACAACCTCTCTGGACAACCTGCTCCAGGGTTTGACCACTCACACAGTAAAAAGGGTTTTTTCTTATGTTTAAATGGAATTTCCTGTATTTCAGTTTGTGCCCTTTGTCTTCTGGCTCCATCTTCTTTACCCTCTCTCCTATCAGGTATTGACACACATTGATAAGATTCACACCCTTCCCCACCCCAAGCCTTCTCTGCTTGGGGCTAAACAGTCAGATAAAGTACAGAAGGGAGTTTGAACTAATGTTACTAGGCAGATATTGGTAGTCTAAAAGCCAACCTGAATGCTGCCCTGAGTAAATGGTCTCGTACAAGTAATACGGAATAGGACAATGAGCTTTCTTGCTTGTTCCTTTCTTCTTTGTATCTTTTTTTACTCTAGTACCTTTATTTTATATCTGTTTTCTTGGCATTGTTCCAGATGTCTTCTGGGAATACTTATCTCTGGGTCTTTTATCTCTTTGTGTTTGTCATTTAGTGGGATTCTGACGGTCCCAAAAGCTAAGATATATGGTGAGTGTGTTCAGTTTGGTGCTTAGTTGATTCCCGTGACCTACAGTGATGAGCAGAATCACTTCGGATAAAGCCTTGGATCAAATTTTGAACTGGAGGTGAACTTTTATAGATGTTCAGTATAGTTGGAGAATGATGTTTCTCATTTTTAAAAAAAGAAACTTGCATATCCTCAGTTTTGGGGAATACAGTAGCCTAAATAAGGAAGTCCTGGATATTAAGAGAGTAACTGTCTCTTTTCCAGACGCAAGAAGTTGGCCTACAGTTTGTTTAGACTATAGACAAACTTGTAGGCATATGGATCTGTATCTGACACAACTGGACCATCTACAGCTTAGCAAACTTAGGTCCCCCGAGATGAGTCATAAAAGCTCTCTGTGGATTTTCCCTGTTGTCTAGTTGGTTACAAAAGCATGCCTGTTCATATGTACCTGACATTAAGTGTATGTTTGATACCTAAGTGTTAAATCTAGATGAATATGTAAATATTACAAAACCCATTAATTTTGCTTATGTCCATTAATATATTGGGTGGTCAAAATGAGAGAAGGTTGGTTTTGGTTCTGCTTGTAGTTGCTTTAAAGCAGTCACTTATTTGGTCACTTACCTACCTTTACTAAGCTATTTTAAATTTATTTTCTAAATTTGTTTTGGAAATGAGAAACCTTTAGAACTAGTTAAATGTGAAAACATCCATCATTGCTCCTATCAATGTGTCATATCTCCTCCCAACAGAGATTTGTTAAAACTTGTCTTGGATTCAATTTGTCTGTCTTGTCAAACCATTTGAATCACCTAAGGCGCAGAATCAATTTCTCTCTATTTCTGTAAAATAACAGAAGTAAGGGATCTGGATTCTGCAGAAAACAAATAAAAAGAAAACCCTTATCTTAAGTGGAAAGGGAAGACCAGTTTCTCATGCATGAGGATTTAATTCCCAAACTCTTTGCATGATGTTATATCTACCTACCTCTGCTGTTATGGTAGTAGCCCAAAATTATTGAGTGTGCACGTATAGAAAAGAAGACAGTGTGCAAACTTTAGAAGTTATGTGTCTAAATTGCTGGAATTTGAAACTTTACCGATGCTTCACAAAAGGTTTGAGTTGTATGCTTTTTGAAGGCTGAAGGCACTGAGTTTCTTCTCTCTGATTTCCTTGCAGGTGTGTTACTAGACATCCAGCAGCACTTTGGAGTCAAAGACAGTGGGGCTGGCTTATTACAGACAGGTAAGAGTATTTGTTTTCTCTCTGGTTTTTGTAACCTTCCTCTTCTCAGAAGGCTGCTTTCGGGTTTCTTCAGTTATGGCCCTTGGGCACGCTGGCCGTGAAATATACTCTTACTAGGAAGATGAGTGAATGTGAGGGTTATTTTTGGTTTTGATTTGCTGGTGGGCAGGAGATCAGGACTTAGAATGACTTGAGTGTAGAATGGGCCAAAACCAAACAAACTTAATGATGTTATTTATGGCAACTAAATTCAAATCGGAGATGGCTACTTCCCCTGCATCAGAAAACTCATGATAAACCACCACCAAGATCCTGTTGTTCTCACTTATCTTAACTCTCTGTAGGTTGGTAATAAGTGTGATCTATGACACCCTTGATGTGCTCTGCAGAGAATCTGCTGAATGTACAGTAATTGTGAGTACAGTGTGGCATGAAAATGTAAAACTTATCAGGAAAAGCACCTGAGGATGAAAACGGCAGGAAAGGCTAACAATCACTGCATTCATGGTAACTCATGGATTAACAATATCCCTATGATTTTGGTACTGTTAGCTTCAGACCTTTCTCTCCTTGTGTTTAAGGAAGAAGGATTATTGCAATTGAGACATCCTTTTAATGTAGCAGACATTTTAATGTTGCAGTCATCTGCAGACAGCACTGTACAACCCCAGGACAAAGCCAGCTTTTCTGGCCTCTAGTCTTGAGGTGATTTAGAGGAGTGCCTTTGACAACAAGCTGGATTTGATGACATTGAGAAGCAGTCTCATGTAGTTATGACAGCACATTTGATCTTTGTGGATAGTTGAAAGGACTAGCCAGAGACCAAAAGCAGTATTTTAAGGAGAGAAACAGTCCGGTTTGGAAACTTCCTACAGAATTATTAGTTGGAGTCACAGATTTGTGGTGCTGTGGTTGTCTTGTCAGTATCATCTGTCTGAGGGGACCACGCTGCAACAATTATATCTCTGAAAATAAATTAGAATTCAATTAGGATTAGAAATAGCGTGCCAGAAAGACATTTTTTTCCATGCTGTTTTTCTTATGCTACCACAGTGGATAGCAAATGCCTGTCAGGAGCTTGTCCATGAAACTGTAGCCAACAATAAAGTGTATAAAATAAATTATTCTTTATTATGAACTAGAGGTAAGAATGTTCTGGAGCTCTGTCATTTGGCCTTAGATTTCAAACCATGTGAACCCCTGCAGTATCTCCTCCTCTTTTTGAACCCATGGCACAGCAGGGTCCTCATCTGTGGTTACAGCTTCTTGGTAATGTTGCAATACACACAATTAATAGCAGTGTGTATTAGGGCTTTAAAAATGCTCTCTTTGTGTGATGGCAGAGTTCAGCTAAACTGATGTGTGCAGCACATGTCCAGAACAGAAGGCCTGAGCTTTACAAGTGTTACTGATTATAGGTAGCATCAATCAGTTATGCCCAAAGTGACACTGGTTGTCCATCAAGCTTTTTTCTACAGCAATTATTTGTATTTATTTATTGTACTCAGAGGAACAGGTCCTCAATGTATCATTACACACAAAGTGCCTTCAAGAAAATATTCTGGTTGAAAATGACACTTGCCAAAGCATGTGTTTAATCTTTATTCCCCTCAGTGAATGAAATCCTTCTGCAGATGATTTACTGACAGCAAGTAAGAGCTAAGCTCCACCAGGGTATTTCATTTGTTAATTGCAAGAAATGTTATTTATTTCTCTAGCAAAAATACAGGGCATCTGAAAACAGTGTCACTGAGATACAGCAAGATTGCAGCTGAGTGTCGTGAGTTTTGTACTGATAACTGTTGCTTTAAGAAAGGCAACATTTTTCTCTTGGTTTCTTTGCTGATATGAAAACTGAGGGCTTGACTTTGCCCCTGCAATATAGATAATAATGTATTAATCACAGTGTCATTACAGGAAAAGGGTTCTCACAAAATAAAACATCATTTCATGTAAGTAAGGGTAGGGGCACATAACTGGAAACTTATTAAATGTATTACTTCAGCTTAACAAGTTTCTGTGTTGGCAGCTGGCCCGTGGCCCATGTACCCTTAACCCTGGTGAAATAAAACATGTGGACCTAAACCACCATCAACACTACTTTTAATCTTTTGTCTGTTCTCTAAGTCTGACTTCTCTAGATGTGCAAATTGGGAAAAATGGATGCAGAGTATAAAAACATTTGACCAAGGTTGCAGAGGAAGCCTGTTGTAGAGCTGGGACCAGGGCTGCTGTCTCCCAAACCTCTCCCTTGACCTTGAGCAGTTCCTTTGCAAGCAGAGAGACAGAAATATCATTTTATTCCCAAGAGATGGTCCTGCTAACTAATTGAGTGATGTGAGGCGAAGGACTGCTCATCCTGAATATGTCCTCTGAATAAAGAGTGGATTAGTCCTCAGGTTGTTAATCCTGCATCTAAATGAGTCCTAAATTAATTTACAATGTTAATGAGGGGGAGTGAAATGTAGTATTCACTGGCAGTTCATATCACTCATCACATAGGCTTTAAAAAATAATAAAGAAAATCCTTTTTAACTGAGAAACAAGGCTGCACACAGTTTTAGGAAGAGATGGTACCGAAAACTCAAACAACAAGGGGAAAAGAAATACACCAAAGGCAATGTATGACCCTGCCTTCATACCATAACCCATTCTTTGCAGGCACAGCCAATCTCATAGCTCCCTCACTCCAAACATTCAAAAGCCAATTCATACACTCTCAGCTTTGGCTGCTCTGTTGAAAGCAAAGTTGACTGGTTTCTTAGGAATTGCAAAGACAGAATTTGAATTTTTGTCTTCTTTTGTATTAATCCCACGATACAAGCTGCTCTTTGCCTAGAACATATAATGAAAACTGGTTAGAGGGGCACTGTAACTCCTTGTACAGAAAAATCACAGGGACACTCTAGCCTCATCCATAATGGAAAGAAGCAGAACATGGTAGTCTCTGCAGGAAGGATCCCGTGACAGCAGAGGACACACTGACAGATGGATCGCAGTTTGCCTCTTGCCCCGTAGCATTGTAGAGTAACTATGTTGATTCCAGAGCCACATTTATCTCTTGATGATGCTATAATTCTGTGCTAATCTTCCTTTTTAAAGCACTACATGTAGAGTTATATAAATATTGGTTAAGTTCACTTAACTGTTTTACAGGTTTGCATTGAAGCTTTCTTGTGCTTTTCATTTCCTACTGGTCGCTTTTCTCATCTGGAGGAAGGATAATTCTGGCTGACCTCAAAAGGTGATAGAGCATCTCCTTGCCTACTTGAGCTGTACAGCTGTAGTCAGTCAATACATTCAAAGCCAAACAATACCAAAAGTCTTTCCCATGTGCAGAGTTATGTAGGAGGAGAAAATTAAACTCACCAAAACTACAGGCCTCTAAAAACACAAAGACTGAGAAGGTGGACAACTGGATTTGTAGAACTGCTTCTAAACAGTGTTATCCTTCCATACATACTCACACTACAGGAATAGTGCCCTAGTGCTTTACTCTTGTTTTCACTAGATTTTTTTCCCCCTATTTCTTCAATTTTTGTGCTCTGCTGTTCTGTCTGCTTTCTTTGCCCTTGGATTTATTTTGCCAGTGTCTGTTTAGCACTACAGAGCTCTAATAACAATAGGGCCTGGCTCTCAATACAGTTTGTCTTCTGAGGACCTCAGGATGTTTTATATAGGGAGGGATAATGAGCCTTGCCCTTTTCTACAGATGGGGAAACCAAGAAAGCCAGATGGGAGAAATGGCTTGCCCAGAGTCACACAGCAGGTCTGGGGAAGAGCCAGGATGAGAACTGCCGCTCAGGTCCTGAACACGCAGCATTCAACTAGGTTAATGCTCAGACCCAGAGATTTGGTCCTTGTTAATGAGGACCTTAATCTTCTAGCCTAGGCAGCCCAAGCTCAGGGGCAGGCACATAAACCAGCGGGGACTTCTGCAAGCGGAAACGGTGAGACATCAGACAGAGGGTATGGCAAGGATTCCGTTGAAATGCAGCGGGGAAAAGTGTCTGCAGAAAGAGCATAGGGGTGTCATTAGAGGAAACCCTGGTAACCAGAGGTCTGTACCATAAGGTCAGAAGCAAGGAAGTGTAAGGAAGCGAGAGATCTGGAAGGACTCATTAAAAGTGAATAATCATAGATGACTGGGGCTGTGAAAGAACTTGTCTCTTCTGACATGGAGAGAGATGGGCATTGTCCCAAATGCCTTTCAGCCCCTGGTTTCCCAGGAAGCCTAGAAATGCCAGGTACTTTCTCAAGTCTCGTGGGCTCGTTTTTCCTGTGAGGGTCAATTCCAACTAAAACCTCTGTTTATTTGAAAGGTGGAACCTTTACCCACCCAACTTCCCCTGCCTCTTGAGCCGACCTTGTGTAACCTTGCACTAGATTGCAACCTTTCAAATATGTTAGCAGCTCTGGTGTGCTGTGACTGTACCAGCTGAGCTATAAGCACGTGCAGTGAGTAGGGGACTTGAAATAGTGGAATGCAATGATGAGATAAACCAGACTTGCTAAACTGGTTTTTCTTCCAACTCCCTTTGACTCCCGTCTTCTTGTCATTGGCTTATGACGACAGTCTGTGCTGCTCTAACATTTTTTTATTTATTCCAAACAGAGACCACCTCCTGTGGATGCTAACCCTCAATATGTGCCTATTATATGAGTTGCAGGTGCCGCGTGTTTCTTTTCTATCATCTGCTTCTACCTGGATACTGTCTTGCTCCTCACCTGTGCTATGCATAACTGAATCAAATCTTCATCTTTTACTTCCTACTGCACCTGCTTAACTGTTTTTCTTGCTAGAATGGAGGAACTCATATTCTGGACACTTTCCTGGTTTCTATGTAAAATTCATGAGCTTTCCTCTTTTGGGTGGATGACTTCTTACACCAGAGCACCTCCCAAGACCCTGGTATCTCAGGTGTCCAATCCAGAAGACAAGACAGAATGCTTTGTAGTTGCTGTTCTTGATTTATGACTGGAAATGGTTTGTACCACCATGTCTTACTGAGAGTAGGTCATGCCACTGTCACCTTCCCTTCCCCCAGCCACGCTAACCGTTCTTAAATCCAGGTTACTTCTCTTTCAACCTGGGACTCTGAATGCCAGGACAAGGTGGAGCTCTCTTTCTTCCAGGAAATCCTCTAAGTTGTATCAACGATGATCAAAACCTTTTTCCTCATTTCCCTCTCCATTACTGATTTTGTATAATCTTTTCTGAACTTCTCCAGCCTTCTGTAGCATGCCACGGGTCTAGGGATAATACAGTTTCTATAGGAGTTTGTATAGTTTAAGCAATGAAAGTGAAAAAGCAGGGCTCTGCATTCAGTGTGCCTTGATTAACATTGTGACAAGGATAGGTCTTTTACTTATCAAGGTAGAGTGAGCTGAGATAGTCCAGAGCCTGATTATTTCCCACATAAGTCCTTTACAACTTCCAACAGTACTTTTTTCGTGTGTGCTAGAATGGTATCTGATATGCCATGGCAATCTGAGGGTCTGATTCATGAAAGCAGTTAAGCCTATTTGGAAATCCCTCTGCAATCAAGAATAAAAGTATTTTCTCGAACCAGTGAGCAGGTTATAGGCAGATGTGTTTGTGCCCTAGCCCAGTCCTCCATACACCAAGGACCGAACTATAAAAATGCTGTTTACAGTGTGCACTCTCACTGGACAGCCCTAGATTGCAAAGTAAAAAATCTTTGGTGGGGGAGAAGGGGCAGGGAAGGGAGGGGAAGATGTCCTTGCCTCCTGCTGATAGGTGGTAAATGCTTGAGCCAGTGTTGCACTTTGTCTTCTTATTGTACGTGTCAGCAAGTGAGTGCAGGCTACCAGAACAGGGAAGCTCTTCAGACTGGCTTGTCTTCATTAATATCTTGATTTTATGATACTGCATGGCCACTAACACAACATAACAATTAATATTCCCATCCTATTTCCTGCTTTGCAGAAGGAGGGTTTGTGCTAACTATCGGCCTTTCAGACAGGGCAGGTACTTGGGCTGGTTGTTGCAAGAGAAACTTGCACTTGTGCTGCCTGTGGCACATCTTTTCCTGTAAGCAGATATTGGCCTATTTTCCCTTAGGCTGTAACTCAAGCACCTCTTGCCAATGTTATGTTCACTTCTGTAATTTATTATAATAATGAGGGGAAAGATTTCCCACAGATTTTAGAAAAGTAGTTATCATTCAACCCAAAGTCCTAGCAGTTTTTAACATCACCTATCCACCTCCCCCTACACATGTTCCTCAAACCTCAGAATTTCATTCAAGCTCTTTATAGTGGAAGATAGGATTTTTGTTGGTATTGTGGCATTCTTTTAAACAACAACTTCCTCTTAATACCAGCTATGCAATCTCACGTAGCAGGCATCTGCACTGTATTATGTTTCATGCACAAATAGTTCAGAAGGGCTACTCTCCCACCTTTGTTTTTTTTTTGTTTTTTTTTTTTTTTTCTTCATTAATACCATATTTGGAATTTGAAAGAGGGAGATGAACATTTGAGTTACATAACAGGTATTTTAATGCCATTATTAGACATCTAATGGTTACCAGTTGCTAGAAGAGAGGTGTGTACTTATATTCAGTACCTCACAACTAGCTTACTTTTTCTCATCCCCCTCTGCAGTAACATTAAAAGCTTCTGGTAGAAAGTGGAAAACCTGCTTAGCTTTAATTCTTGCTTTTCACTGAGCCTGTAAGTTTAATTTTTGAGTGTGGTAACCAGAAGAGTGTTTGTATATGGTTTAAATTAGAAGGAGCCCTGTATTTCTTCTCTGTACCCTGATCTAGTTCTGTGCATACAGTTGCTACCGGTACCTACTGGGCCCAATTTAAAGGTAAGTGTTAGCCCAAAGGGGAGTATTTTTTGCCTTGACTTTAAGGGAACTTGGATCAGGGTCTTCTATTAACTAGGAGTGAGAAAATAGAACTGCTTGTGTATTTAACATACATTATCCCAGGGGAGCCATAAGTGTTCTCTCTTAAAAGATTTATTTTAAGGTTGTTTTGGTTTCATCTTGCCTCCCACACCTGAAGAGCTCTAATTTTCTTAGAGCACAAACCTACAGTTCTGCAGGGCAACATACTGTGTTGTGAAAAATGTAAGCAGCTATATTCATACAGGGATCTGAGATCAGGTGATAAAGAGGTCAGGCTTGGTCTGTGCCCACTGGGAAATTTCCAAGTTAATATAGTACAGCTGGGAGAGCTGCTGTTGGAGGAGGTGGTTGATTTGAGAGAGACGTCATTTGGATAAACCAAATAGTCTTGACAGAGTGTGAAGGAGCTCTGGGGCACTGGAGTCCTGCAGCGAAGCACAAGCATTGCTGCTACTTACTGTAATACTGCAGGCATTTGGTAGACTCTGGAAGTACCAGGGTGGTTTTGTAGCAGTGGAAATGTTGGGGTCCTAGACCAGCCCATGTGATCGTTTTGCTTCTCTGATGTGTCCTGTCTTGAGTTCCAGGTGGCTTTTCCTCCAAAGCAGTGCTTCTCAAGCCTTTTGGGCTGAGTATCAGACCACTGCAGCCATACAAGCAAATTTTTATAGTGATTTATCATCAGACCACCATAAAAGTAACATTGCTGTGTGGCTGGCTGCAAAAAACTTGGTTACCTTGTGGAACACAATTTTGAGAACCATGGCCTTTAACTGTTACAACCTGCTGAAACAGGTGGTGTTTTCCAGGCAGAAGCAACTAGAGTTCAGTACAAGCTGCTGAGATTCCCGTGCATGGAGCCATACACACTTGAGAAGGAGTAACTCACTGGTAGACACATATACCTGGCTTTGAAAATGAATTCCAGGACATCAGTTACGTAAAAAGTGACCATTCCTCATGGTATTCTGTAGTGTAACCAGCCTGCAGAACTAGATTCCGGTTAACACAAGTAAGTCTGAATTGCATGAATGCTGTGTTGTTATACCAATTCAAAAGAACTCTCCTTAACCCCAGTATGTGCACATATTCCAGGATTTTTCTTGTATGCTGATGTAAGGTTATAGAACGAAGACAAATTTTCTGTTTAGATTATGCAGAAAACCTGGTTTTGGAGGGAAAATATTACTGACCATAGTCCATTACTTAGTCCAAATCAAAGTTAGTTCTCACAAAAAGGATGTAAATGTACATAAACACGTTTTTCTAAAACTCCTTTCAGTTGTCTTTAAGTTTCAGTCAAATGACCGAGGATGGCTTAGGTTTTTAAATTTCAGATGAAAAGCGAACAGTTATTTGGTGGGATGAATAGTAGGAGGAGGGGTTCACACGCATTCTTGTGTTCTTTGCTGCTGCAAGCAGGGAAGTGCTTTGGTTTTCAGTGGAAGGGGTGTCTCCAGGGAAAGTTCAGTTCTGACCTCTTTTATCTCTCCACTCAGTTATAGATCAGGTTATTCCTAATTAAAGATTTGGATGGTTTTAACTGTTTCCTCCTTCCAAACTTTTCATCCACTAATGTTTACAGAAGCAATATTTATTTTACATATGCTCCTACTGCATCATTCTCCTTGCTCTTTGTAGATGAGCTGAACTGGAGATGTGACAACTCTAATTTATTCTTTTGTGGGACAACCATGTTGAACTAAGAGCATTAATAGTCATATGCCTTTCCTGTGGAGAGTTGCCTTAAAGAACTAAGAAGTTATAACAACTTTAACTTGCTTATTTGGAGCTACAATAATTTTAAAACTATGTTTACAGTAAATTAGCACTGGGGTAGAGTTGAAAGTGAATTAGGGAGGCATCACAGGTAAAGCAGCTTGAGGTTTGATTTCTTTTTACAATTCTGTTGATGGCACTGGCCAGGGTGCTCTCTTCTCTGGGTTTGTCCCGTTCCCTTTCCCCTATAGATAATCAGTTTGTAGAGGTAAGACAATCACCAACCCCATAAGCCTGTGACGAAGTGCTTGTTAAAACTGATCTGGTTAAGAGTTTTGGCAGAGTGAAATTTTCAGGATAGGATTCTTCTGTCTGGTCGTTTGTTTCGGGGGTTTTTTGAGGGGGGGCGTGTGTGTCTTTTGTTTTGGTTTATTTTGTTTTCCTTGAAGGATGTTTGAAATATGCTCCAAATTTGTTGGTTTTAATTTCACCTTAATCACAGTTACTGGTTTTATCCTTGCCTCTACCTACCCTGGGATTTGAGTGGTCCTGGTCACCACAGTACTTGATGGTGTTAGCTGTCAGCCCCGTGCTTGTATATTCAGCATCTTGTGGTTTTGTCCAACTAAATAACAGTAAAAGTGCCTGAGTGCCACTGGCCACACCTTTTGAGCACTAGAAATCATTGACAAAGTCTGACAAAGAAAGGTACTATTTCATGAGAGCCTTTGTGACTAGAATGAGTCATGTAAGAAAGATAGGTGAGTTAAAGAATAACTTTGCCACAAAAAAAAATAGGTGGGTTTTGTTTTTTTTTTTTTGCTTATTCTGGAATGTGTGGGGTGCTTTAGAGATCCCTGTGTCATTTAATGGAGTTGCATTCAATTTAAGCATATATGGGCTGTTTTTAAAAGCAGCCTTCCACTTTACAGGTGTAGTTTAGGATATTTAAATGCTTAACTTCCTAATTGTGACTGCAAATCAAAGTAGTTAAGTGGCACTAATTCCACCAGCAAAATTGCTCCCAGGGTAAATTGCAAGCTCAAAATCAGTGAGAGAGTTGAGGAACCTTTAAAAACCTGATACTAAAAATAGATATTATTTCAGAAGGGCTGATGTAAAGAGTTATTATAGTGAGAACCATGCAAGTGTTTGACTAGATAAATCGATCTTCTTGAAGGTAAAATTACAGAACAGAAACATGAAAATGTCTTATAATTTTTGCTGTTTTGATCTGTGTCCAGCCATAATCCTCACTTCCTCCCTCCCTCCCTCCCCTGTTTTGTTTTTAAATTGACATCTTCCACCATCAAAATGCTGCCCATATGATGCCCCCCAGCAGGGGTTCACAGGAGCACTGCTGGAATATATAAATCTAAGGTACTACTAAGGTGCTGTAGCTCACGATGCTGAAACTATCATCAGCCACGTGGCTGCTTTTGCTTAGTCATATGGGCCTTGAAAGAGGATCTGTCTCTAAGGGTTATTTTCCTGAATTTCTTATAAAATGTGATGAGATCTCCTTATAAAGAAACCTACTTCTTCGAGACGTTTAGTTTCACTAGTATGTCACCCTCTGTCAAAACACCAGCCTTACCAGTTGGCTATTATGCTGAAGGTACTTGGAGTTTGTTGGCTGCAGTCACTGTCAAGGGACGGATGTTTTAGGTGTGGATACAATAATACGTGGAATCTAGCAGACTAGTGCCCTGCTCTGGCTCTTGTGCTGTCAGTGTCCTGCGCCATCAGTCATCAGTCTGCAAAACCTGATGTTCACAAGGGACATTCAGGTTTGGGCATGTGAAGTGAAACAGAGTTGAGCATGCTTTGGAAACGTGACCTCCCAGCTCCTCACGAGACCAGCGAGGCTAAATCCACAAACGTGTCTCTAACCCGCTGACGAGCGAGGTGGTTGTGCTCGGTGACAGCGTGGGTCTGCACGGCGCCCGGCCTGCCTCAGCCCGCACCGCCAGCCGAGACGTTCAGATGGTTTCATTTCTGTTTTACCCATCTGGAGCTTTTGGTTAGTTCCAGCTTTTTGGTTAACATAGCAATCGTGCTGCATGCTAACTGCTTGGAAACCCATGGATGTAATAATACAGCAAGCTATTAGCAAGTATGGTACCAAATATGTCATATTTGGGGAGGAGGGTGGCAAGACAAAAAGAAAATATTAAAGGAAAATATCTCTGGAAAAAAAATGTGGACAGAGAACAGATTTTCCTGAAAAGCAAGTTGTCCAAAGTTGCCCTTGTTCTCACTGAGGATGTTTTATGGCATCAAAGGTAATAATACAGGATATTATACAATGGATGTTGAAATTTCGCTAAAAGCACCCCAGTGAGAGATTTCTACCAGCTGCTAATGTTACACCTTCCAATTACTTGGACAATACAGTATATGACACACTGAGCTGAGTAAATGTTTGCATTGTGTATAAAAGACGTTAAGTTTCCTTGTTTGTACTTATTGAACTTGTTCTTTATGGATTTATAGTCCAGAAACTAGTCTCCATTGTCTAGTCACCAGACAAATAAACTGCTGGCAACACCACGACAAGTTTTCCCTCAAGGTTCAGTTTTCAGCTCTATAAGACTGCTAAGAACGAAGCTCAGCTGGCATCTTGGGACATTTATGATGGTGTGGTCTCTAGAGAGGGGAATGGAATAGGTGCTGAACACAAACTGCCTTCAGATGGGCCGCTGGTCAGACACCAGTCTCACCTTCTACATATTTAGGCCCGATTGAAATGGGCTTTTCTAATACGTTAACAATCCCTGGATTCACCAAATATTGTCTTTCCTTTTTTCCATTAATGTAATTGATGATGCATGAAGGCATTGCATTTGCAAACCTTGCGCATTGCAGTATTCATTTCAGTATGTTGTTTTCCAGTAGTACTCATTCTGCCAGAAAGATACTAGTCAGAAGAAATTTAAAGTGAGAGATTATTTAAAACTGGGTCCAATCACGCACCATGGCTATTGAAACTACTGTTAACCCTGGGATCTTTTACAGAGGTCTTGTTCTTTTATCCACAGATGCAAATTTGGTTGCAAAGCTCTCTCCTGGAGCTGCAGTGCAACTTGGTATTAAAGCATTTTTTGAAGTCAGGGATGACACTTTGGAAATTCATGTGGGTGATAATCTTCGAAATAACAACTGCAAGACAGAGACTCGATTCATTCTCCAGTGTAGTTATGATCCTTTTCCTTTTACAAACCATGGCAAATTAAACATTGGGATATGTCAGTATTTCAACAATTTCCTTAAATTAATTTATTCCTTTTTGAAGGCCACCCAGCCACTCTGAAACAATTGTTCTTTGTCTAAGTTGCCATTTATAACAGCAAGAGGCAAGAGCATTTCTAAATACTGTCAGCAAAATTGCATCAGTGAACAATCTGTCGAATACAACTAGCCACTTATAATTGTGAGAGAGGCTTCCTTACATACTCAGTGATTCCTCGTCATTGTAGGATGAAGACTGTTTGTCATTGTAGGTGTTTATTTGTGGCCTGCTGTTTGTTCAGCTCTCTTGTCCTACTAGTCAATACGTAATTGCAAATTGCAGTCGATAGCAATGTTTCTTTATGTTTACTTTGTGGTACAAAAGCCTATTGAAATGTTGCTGGTATTTGAAAAAGTAGATGGATAAGCCTGTGGCTCTGTACCCTGACAGAGAGTTGTTTAAGTGCTGATGGGCATCAGGTGGAATTGCATAGGAAGTAGGAAGCATTTATGACCCCTATCCTGTGCTCAGACCACTGCTGCTTAAACGATAATCAGACTCCCTCTAAAGCATGCTGGACATGCGGAGCTGTGGGAGTTGAGGGTGTTCTGGATGTCATAAAATCTTGTTCTTCCCTGGCTCGCTCGTGGAGGTTGGGGTTTGGTGCTTGTCTGGAAGGCCTGCCTCTTGTAGTTGAGATGCAAGTCCCTAAGAGAAGCATACGTGGAGTTACCTCATGTACTTTAACAGTAAGAGAAAGCAGCATGGTAACTGCTGAGGGGCTAGAGCATTGTTTTCTGCCAAAGGTAGATCTTGCTGTCTGACACTCCTTGCTGACCCTCATTGTATTGTTAGTCGGCCAAGGTTAGTGGTTCAGCCTTTTACTTCCTGGCCCTTGCAGCTACTGGTGAATTGTTTTTGTCTAAACACGCAGTGTCTGTGTCTGTGCAAGTGTAATGAGTGGGGGTAATAAAACAAATAAGAATTAGTTCAGGGTACAGGGTAAGTGAGAGCGCAAATGGTTCCTTCCTTGCCCTTTAAAGAATTCATGACTCATAATGAAACTAGACAGCAAGTGCATTTACGTACATGACACTCTCGGCCAACGTGTCTAGTCCAATTTAGCCAGCCAGCCCTGGCCCCTGTGTGTACTCACATTTTGTCTTCACATGCACACCTTTCACTTCCTTCTTACAGGAGTAGTTTTTAAGGATAATCTGTATTCTTCATTTGCTCATTCTTAAAAAATAAGGGGAGATAATAGAAAGCACATGAAGTAATGAATGACTTGAAAAGGTAGGGTGCGTGTCTTATGATTTCCTCATAATGCAGACACAATCAGTACAGGTCAGTTTGCTGAAAAGCACTCCAAAAACCTAGCAGCGAACAGTTAGCTTGTGGAAATTAATGCCGCAAGGAGTGCTGTCAGGGCCAGAGGTTAAAAGACCAGATCTTTACATAGATAACACATTACAATTCTTGGGAGAGCTTAAGCTAGCCTCTGAGTAATTCAGCTGCCTGTGTAGGAATTTTGTGTACTTTCCTCGGAAGGATCTGATGGCTGTCACTGTCACAGACAGGATGCGAGACTACATGGGTTTCTGATCTCTTGCCATTGTTCTTGTGCTCTTATGGTCTCCTGAGGTTACATGAAAGATCCTTTATTGGGGGTCTTGTCATTATTTATTCACTGCCAGTGCCTTAGGCACAAGATGGACACTACTGTTAAGGAGAAACTGTGAGGTTCCATCGAGAGATGCTTTTCTCTCCTTCTGTGTTGCTGCTTGAATTGAAACCCAGTCAGCACTACAGAAATTTCTGCTGTAAAATTAGTGTGGTTTTGGTCCAGTCCCTAATGGATGGTATCTTGTATAGCAAGAGCTGTCATTGCATGAGACATTATTGTATTCTACAGGCAATTCAGAAAAAAGTAAGCAATTGAACAGGACAAAATACTGAAATTCCCTTTGTGACCAGCAAGCAGTTTTTTAGAAGTAAGGGTTTGGTGGGCAGTGTTATAAGGTTTATGTTTCCTCCACAAATAAAAGTGAAGCTATCTATACCAAGCACTAACATCACTTGGAGGAGAAAAAGTTGGAAGAAAAACGTTGAGGAAAATAAGACAATCCCAGGCTGTTGGATTAGCATCAAACAAAAACAATTACCCGTAATTGCTTTTAAATCCATATCTTCTGTGGATTTTAGCATATTCCCATTCCACAGTGCTTTCTACTCCTAAAAAAAGTGAATTAGCATAAGGCTGCAGATGGCAGGGGTTTAGGAAAAATACCCCTTGTTGGTGCTGCCTGCATCTTAGAGCAAGTGAATAAAAATCAGGTATCTCAGATGTCCTCTTGCAGATGTTGTGATGAGAGGTAACGTATTTTCATCCCTTAAAATTCAGTTTAATCTGACAAATGTTTGCCTTCCTCCAGATAACTAGAAGCAGGCAGTGTAAGACCACGGTGAAGTTAATCTGTTTAGAAATTTAGAAAGATCTGAACTGGCCTCTGTGAAGGAAGTTAGCTACAATACACAGAGATGAATCAGCATTTTTTCCCTTCAGATTGATAATTTTCTTAGTTATTGAGGTTTTATTGATTTTTAAAAGATGTTAAAAAACCTGGCCTGATAAAAGCACTCTTGAAGATGCATGCCTTGAATCAGAAAGGTAACAATTTTGCAGAAGAATGGTGTGAAAGGAGTTTTCTTACCAAACCCTGACACACTTTAATTTGCATGTGTGCAAATGCACATTGTGAATACAATTACTTGTCCTGCCCTGTCCAGACATCAGTGCTCTGCTCCTGCACTTCTGTGCACGAAGCAGGATCTGGAGTGCCCTGGAGGTCTCATTAACCCCAAACCGTTTCCTGTCCATTTGTCCTGTGTTTACATGCTTTCCCGAGCAATTTCTGGAACATGCAAGCTGGAGATTTAATGGAGTAAGACTTCAGTTTTAACTCTCAGTAGGATAATTTTGGTGGATGTCAATGGTAGACATCAAAAGCTTGAGAGCACACTTCTGTCCTGGCCAGAGTAGAAAATGTTTGTAATGAGGCTTTCAGTCATTTGATAGACAGTTGCATAATTAAAATGAGAGGATGGCCATTTTCCCGTCAAAAGAGGGAGCATGTGTTTTGCCAAGCCCACTATACAGCAGCCCCCAATAGAACTGTAATGATAATTTAAAAGAAATCAGTCAGTCCCACTGGCTGCCTGGAGAGAATGGCAGCAAAGGACTGTGTCCCCCCTGTTCCTGAAACAAAGCCCTGTGGATTTGCACGGCTTTCGTGTTGCTTTTCCTTGCTGCTCTCAGCATCCCCCCAGTTCCCACCAGCACAGCCCTCGGGACTGATGGCTGCAAAACCCCCCCTGAGCTCCTGGCCCCGAGGAAGGCGATGGCTGAGGGTCTCTTTCTGGCTGGGACTACTGGCAAAACCAGCATCTGGGCAGCAGCCTTCCCCACATCCCTCGCCCTGTGACGGCTCTGCAGCTGAGCTAGCTGGCTGTGCCCCGGCTGTTTGCACGGCGTGTTTATGAAGTGTGTGTTGGGTCGCTGCAGGGTTTCTCTCATTTCGTAAATGCAACCACCAGCTATTAGAAACTTGTGTGTAGAGGTTAGCAAGGCATTCCTACTATAGAATAGGCATTTATTTATGAATTTCCTTTTAAAAACAAACGGAAACAAACCTGAAGTCTGACAAAAGCTCTGAGATAAGAATGTCAGATGAACATTTCTTTTAGCAAGTTTCCGTGCGTACCATGGCATAAGAAGCTCTTGATTCCACTCAGAAGGGGAAGCACTTCCTATTGCATTGTTTTTCTTGAGAAACTGCTTCTGTTGGCAATTTACACGTAGCAAAGAATTTAGTAGTGATAAAACATACTTTCAAAGTGTCTCCTCTCTCTCCTGTGCTCTGTTGCTGCAGGAAGTAGGTGTTGAGAATGATTTCTCTTTGAGACAGAATTATTCCTATTGTTAATTATTTGAAATTGTTAGTTGAGGTGCGATGCAGGATTAGTGGTGCAGTTGTAAAGAAGGATGATAAGCCTCATTTTAGGATGAAAGCAGTCTCCCCCCTCTATTTCAAATTGAAAACAGGGGCATTATTTCTTCTTATACCAGATACAAATGATGTATCATTCTATTAAGAGAATAATAGATTTAAAGTATTTTATTGCTAGTTAAATCTAATTCATGGTACTCAGTGCAGATTTCAAGGATCAAAGGATTTAGATTATTCTGCATTATCAGCTTTAGGCTGTCATGTCTTGGTGTGTTTAAATGCACGCTATAGTTGAAATGGGCGAAGGTGCACGTCGTTGTTCCTGCCCGAAGGACACGGCCTTGTTCCTGGCTCCCTGGGTGTCCTGCCTGCCCGGCCCCCCCACTGCCATGCCGTAGGTCGGGGACCCTGCCAGAAAAGATGCAAGTCTAGTTCTCAGTCCTCAACAGATCCCTGGTCTTGCCCTCCAGATGGCCACACAAGCTCTAGTTCTGGCACAAGGGGAAGTCTCACCAGTTTGTATAGATCTCACCTTTCTTTCCAAAGGCTTATGTGAATGCAGTTGTAGTGTGTGCCTGGTATCATAATCTCAGTGGAAAAAGAAAGATCTCAAGTAGAGGAAGGGAATGGAATAAAATAAAGGTCGTTTAGGTTTGTGGTTATTTAAATGCTTTTCTTCCAAGACACTTTTCTCTAGCCCTGAGCGCTGGATATAGGTGCTTCATCCTCCTGGTAAATGAGAGCAGCCCTCCTCCCTGCCGGCGGTTGATTTGTGACTGAAGCTCTCGGATGGATGGTGTGTGTGCAGAACGTCCTGGAAAACTGCACAGAAAGGGAAAAGCAAAACTGCTCTTCTTTCAGATGCAGACATTCACGAGTGCTAGGAGTGATTACTGGCTGTTTCTGTAGCAGCAGCTAAGATTGTTTCAGGTGTATTTTAGTCCTGTTGAGGCAAAACCAATTTTGTAGCAATGTCACTCATCATGTTGCAGTGCTGAAAAGCTATTGAGTGATCCCTGTACCTCTGGGATCTCACGTCTAAGCCAGGATTGACCAGAATGGATACAAATCCATCCTAACGGGCTAGCTAAGTGAATGAAGTTTCCCTGCAGCTGACTGGACAAGGGCAAACCGACCCATGTCGCTCACTGTGTGGGCCTGGAGGCTGCAGCGGGAAGGGGATGATGTGTCCTCTGTTGCTCTACTGGGTTAACCGGCCACGTTCTCAAACAGCCAGAGCCAGTTCAGTCAAATGGAGAAGAAATTTCAAGGGGACAAAGCTTCTGTTAATTGACTGGGTACTTCATTACTTCCTCCGTGAGTGTGCATGTGCAGGGTCGAAGTCACTTGAGGTTTTAGAAATGTAACTGTGAACCACGTTTGAGCTTTCAGAAATAATTTTAGGTACAGCTCAATAACATGTTAATAAGTCATTACCTAATCAAGCTGGTGGAAATTATGCAGATGCAATTTTGTCTTCCTAACTTTTTTTTTCCCCCGAATAACGTGGGAATAGTTGTACCAGTCCAGACCAGAAGTCCTTTTAGTATACTATTCAGTCTTAGGTTGTGATCAATAGCGCATATATAGAGAAAAAAATGAAAGAGCAGGACAAGATTATGGTGATAGTTCCCTGATATACCCCATCAACTAGATAGCTGAGGACTTTCTGAACAAGAGCAGTTATCTCTAACAGTCCTTAAATCTGTATTCTTCCAGGACTTTGTCCAATTCTGTTTTGAAATAACATGAACTTTGAGCTCCCATAGCCTCCTGTCATACAATCCCAGTGTTAAGTTTTGTGCATGAAAGATCTACTTCGATTTGAATTTTGCAGCTGACAGTCTTATTTGATGCCACCTGGTCAGCCTTCTAAGAGAGAACGTGATTTAGTTTTCCCCTTTTCCATGCTACTTACTGTTCTAGATCTCTTCTATATCCCACATCAGTTGTTCCTTTTCTAGTATGTCTAATGTGTTACTGCAAAAGGACCTGTTTCATCCCTTTGACAATTCTTTTTGATGCTGTCTGTACTTTTCCCAGTAATAACCTTTTATGTTACAGGGATGCAGTAAACTTAGAAGTACTAAAGCGTGTTTACTGGTAAAGAGGTTCTGATCTCTGCTGCCATTGGGGATTTGTAAACAGTTATATCTAAACAAAAAACACAGTTCTAATGCCCACTGAATCAAGCGGGAGTCCTTCCATCAATTTTGGTCAGGAGTCTAAATCAAACCACACTAAAAGCATTTTGCAGAAAAGCAACTCAAAGTGGAAGTGGCTACAAAACAAAAGTGGCCTTGACTTATTTAATCATTCATTTCTGAACAGTAAGAAATACAAAAGCAGAATTTAAACAGTGACAAACAAACTCATTTTCTGCATTCTGCTGCTAAGTGTCAGCAATCTGATGCTGCTTAGGCAATAATTTGCAGGCCTTTTGTATGGCACTGCCATGGGAAGCAAACTCTGCCACAGCCCCCTGTTCCTGCCCCCTCTTTTTGGCAACCATGTAACGAACCAGATTGTGGAACTGACCCAGAGGTGAATATATTTTTTCTTAATTGATGGGAACAGGCGTTGTCTGTTCCTCTTCAAATGTTCTTGTGTAAATTTTAATCCTCTGATCAAACACACTGTGTAGCCACAGAAGACATTCTGCTAGCAGTACACTATTTAATTAATTGCAAATGATGTTCATCAGGGCTGGATATCTGCTGGTCTCCCAGAATGGGCTCACGGCAGGGTCAGGCACGCAGCAGTTTAGGCGCGAGGGAAGCAGTGGACTCTAAACTGTATGCTGGAACCCTTCCTTTGGCTTCCTGCCTGCAGCACTGTGTTATGAAGCACATCTCTAATACACAGTAGCTGGTTTATTGATGTTAAGGTTGCCCAAATCCCTTTAAAACAATGGTAATGCAATCACTGTTGTTCCCAAAGTGAAAAGCAGAAGGTGAGTTTGGGTTTTGCCTCTTTTCTTTTTAAATTATGTTGTCTGTGTACAGCTGTTCGTAATTTAATCTAGTAGCAAGTTAGCTCCTGCTCCAAGTGAATTTGCTGGACATCTAGAGAGACTGGACAGCACAGTAAAATGCTAGCTTTTCCACTGTACACTTAGATAAAAAAATTGAGTGCTATTTTACATCTTGGCTTTTAGTTCAAAGCCATTTTTCCCTTGCCTTTGCAATGCTGATTGCCTGAATCAGGAAACCAAGACTGATTTCAAACTTTGAAACGTTACAGCAGTATTTGTGAGGCCTATGTAAGAGAGGCATCATTACTATTCTTTAGGGAGTGCTGGTATGCTATGGACCATAGAGTGAGCAGTTTTACAGAGATACTGGCTTAGGTCTGTAGAAAGTAGGCTGGAGGCATTGTTTCTCTTTCCTTAAGTCTATGTGAGAGGCAGTGTATATTATGGCAGGGTTTGTGTGCTCTGCAGTGCCTCGTACCTGATCATTTCTGGGTCTGTCTTCTGGTTACGAGCAGTAACACAGCTGGCTGCAGGCACATGCCCATCAGCCCGCCAGCAGCAATGCCAGAGCCAGCAGCTGACAGCTCACTGGTTATAGTCACCTCTCCCTCGTGGGGATCAAACTGTCCTATAGCCTCTGAACAGCCCTTAAAAGGGGCTCTTTAGAAGACCAGAATGGCAGTAGCTCATGTCTTATAGCTATGGTTTTACTTCCACTACTGGACATGCAGCAGTGCTTGCAGATGAATTTGTTGAGTATTTCATGGTTTGCTTTGTATTTGAATGATTTTGTTTGTGAGCCTACTCAGGTAAGGAACTGCCATGGCCATTGGACTCCAGTCTTTGCCAATCTGTGAGGAATAGTACTCATGTGTAAGGGTTGTTTCCCTTTTTAGCCTTCACTTTTGTTAGAGTTACTTATTGTAGCTGTTCTCAAGGCATTTGGGACTGAAGAGGAATATTTCTCCATCCCTATGCAGCAGTGCACAGAGTGAAATACCTCTCACATCCAAAACATCCCATACCTCACCAGTGTATGGATCGATTATATACTATATATGGCAGTTCTGACAGCCGTTACTTATATTTGACCACAGTGGTTACTCTTTGCCCAACACAGTTCCTCTTAAAGCTCAGGTGACATTAGTTTGTTATTGGACTGGTTTTCTGGCTATTCTTATCTGATTTTCTGTTTCCAAGGAGTGGATTTCCCAGCAATTCCCACTGAAGCAATTATTCTTGTTGGCTAAGGTGAACAAATCAAACCTTCAGGATATCCTTTGCTGGGAATATAAGGGCTAACTCTTGGAAGAATCTGGTTTCTGCAGTGAGGAAAAGGGGTGGAATTATCAGTAGTGAATTCTTCTCAGGGTTGCATCTTGTATATTGCCAAGAAAGCTGTGTTCAGGCCTTGTCTGTATTCATAAGTGTGTTTTTGTAACCAGGTTCTGACCCTGTCACAGCAAATTGAGTCTTATCGTACAGCAGCCGCCTTCTCCATGTAAATGTATATGTCAGCTGGGTGTGTGTATATCGTCATCCTAAACATGTTGTTTGTATTTTATATCTGTTTGCTCTAAGGAAAAAACTGGCACCTCATGGTGCAACATGCTCCCTATGGAGAAGACAAGATTGGAGCTTGAATACTGATGAGTGGCATCTTCAGTGAGGCAAATGCAATCTTGAGTGTCCTGCCAGAGAGATACTAGAGAAATGCAAACAGTGTGAGCAATTAGGTCCAAACCTTTTAAAGTGCTGCTTTTCTCATTAATTTGCTGAGGATACAGGTACACAAGAACGAGGCATTTCTGAAATGCTCTGTTTCGTCTTGTACTGTGGTTTGTTCTGGGAGAGCATTTCAGGCCATGTCCAAACCAAACTTTTGTACACTTAAGACCAATTCATTTGGTGTGTTCTCAAGCCTTTTTTTAAAAAATGTTCCTGTGTTCGATGCTGCTGGTATATGATAGCTTTACATGACATACAGAACTGATGGTGTGTTTCAGAGCTCCTTACACTTGTCAGAAAATTGTAGTCTGCATGCTAGTCTGAAACCCAGTGATCTTGTGTTTTGCACTTGGCAAAACGCAGTAACATGATCCATCTGTTGACTGTTGAATTAGAAATGAAGTAAAACAAAGTCCATGCAGAGAGAGATAATACAGCATACCTATAGTAGAGTTTGTGATAATGCTGATTTGAAGGGTGATATTTTGTACAAGCATTTGTACTGTAAGAATTCATTTCCATCAAAAGATAAGTGTTTTAAATCACATTGCAGAGATTTCCCAGGGCCTTGGTCTCATCACCATGTTGTGTCTGAACAGTCAGGTTCAGTGGTTAAGTAGCATGAAAGGATCGTTGCTCTTGCTTGGCTTGTATGGTGCTGTAAGAAAGAAGTTAACTTTTGATTGTGATTGTAGACCTTCAAAAATACCTTTACCATAGATATGGTCCTGTAAACAGGACACTGCTGAAGCTGGAAGACCTGCTTGGCTTCAAGATTTCTGTAGTTCATCCTGGGCAGGTCACTTCCCTGTGTCTTAATTTCCTTAGCCCTGAAGTAGAAACTAGTGATGTTTAACTTCCTTTCTAAATTTTCCCAAGCCTCACTGTGATTAAATGTGCTGAGTATTAGTATTATGGTATAAAACTATAATGAAAATGAAAATTAAAAAAGAAGCATTGCAAAAACATGTATTTGAAACAGAGGGGCTGGTCAGGCTACTGGGAGAGTCTTATTCACCATTGCAGGCAGATGGAAACTGGTCCTATAAGCAGCTCGAGAAATACATGCATTCGCGACCAAAAGTCCCTGGAATAGAAGTGGCTCGACCAAATCCCAGCAAGGCAGTGTCTCATGCAGAAAGAGCAGGATTGTCCTTGTACACACCCCTAAATTATCCCATCCAGAGTGAGTTGGGTGTTTAGGTGTTCTCATTGTTTGGAAATTTGTCGTTGGGAAAATAGTAACAACCTCACAGCACATAGTTCTTTGCTGTGTCTAAGTTGATTGCCAGTCCCTTGAGGCAGAGGCTGTCTGGGTTTGCCTTCCACAGAGCCAAACACATTGTCAGCACTCAATTAGATGCGTATATACGGTTTCATGCTGACTCAGACCTCAAAGATAGCCACTATTTTTTTCTTGTTGAGCATCCCTGCGTAGAGAGAGCGAGCTATTTTTACCTGAACCTTTCTAGCATTATTCCTGATAGGAAAAAATAAACCCAGTGTGCTTAAGTCAAATCCAAAAGAAGGGATCTTTTCTTGGAGGTGCCCGTGATCCTCTCAATCTTCCAGTAACTGAGGAAATGCCTCTCTTCCTTCTCAGTTGTGCTACATGGACAACCTGCTGGCAGGAGAAGCGCCTCTGAGACACAGTGGGTTGGTCAATCCCCATAAGGAAAGAGCAAGTGAGACAGAGGCACCAGTGTCTTTGGAATCAAGGGGTGGAAGGCTGAGGGTCAGAGCCATTTCAAGGAACGGTTGTAGAGTCAAGCTGGTAAATTTTTTGTTTGGAGAGAAAAAAAAAGAGAAAAATAAGAACAATGAAGTCTAGTTCCAGTAGGCAGGAGCTTTTTGTGACTATGAAATATAAAGTCTGCAGTTTCTCCCTCTCCCCTTATCTCCTTAACTTCTGCTGTCTGGGGTTTACTTTTCCACGGGCTACACAGACAGCTCTTGAGAGGGGAAGGTGTGGACTGAACGACAGCTCCCTGGCCACAATCCTTGAAAGGTGACTGAAGCTACAGTACGTGAAATAAGCAATGGAGGCTAGGGAGGATGCTTTCCTTCTCCGGTGTGTGTTTGGGTGGGAAGTGTAAGATTTTTGTATTATTTTTAAGCTGCACATTTTTGTAATTCCACCGTGCACAGAAGCAGCTGGGCAGTGCTGGCTGGGAAGGTGCTTGTGCACCTGTACAGGGTGGGACAGGCATTCAGAGGCAGAAGGAGACACCAAACCATCCTGTTTGGGCAATTAGACTCTTCCTGCATTCTCACCGCAGTTGGCATTTCAGCAGCTAAGCCACAAAGGGAGGTGTAAAGACAAATGTGATCTCCTTTTGAAAATACCTGTACTTAAAAGAACCTCCCTCCTGGGATGGCATTCATTATGTGTCTGTTTATTCATCCTTTGCTCACATGATAATTTGCTCCTGCAGAAATTATCTCGGCTCCACCCAGTGCTGGGACTGAGCCACTTCTGCTGGCACTGTTGGAGATCATTTACCAAAAGAAATCAGCTGTACAGCATACGTAATGGCCACTGACATAGCTTTACCTGCCCATGGCTGCTCCAGACACGATCGCTACATTTTCAGTAGCTCATCCCACATCCCAATGGATTTTTAACTCTGCCCCGGCTTGCACTGTATGTCTTCTCAAGAGTTGGTAATATTCTGAGATGGTTTTAAGTGTAAATGGGAAGAGGAGCTGTTGATTGGAAAGAGGCAAATGAAACGCCAGCCTCTGTCACAGCGCTCTCCTAATAAAAAAGATTTGTGGCAGTGGGTTGAGCTGAAGCTGCAGCTGCTGTGGTGTCACTTGGATATTAATTGGGGAGTGGGTGAGCACAAGGAGCAGAAAATGTTGTGAAAGAGAGAGGAGCCAGACAGGAGGAGGCTGGCACAAGGGCCAGGCTCTTTTACTGGAATGCAGCCCTCTGCGTTATGCTGCAGCCATCTTTCTCTACAAATTAATCCTGTTTCTGCTGTCCCTCTCTCCAACTGAACGTGCTCACAGTTTTCTCCTTCACTGTGTTTAGTTGTCACAGAACCTCAGTTCCTGGTCTGGAGTATTTCAGGTCTCCATCCCACCTGGTAACGTGCCCTAGATTCATTCATCTCTAGTCTGCCAACCCAGTGTGTTTTTCAGGAGTCTCATCTTTCATTTGCAGGAGTAATTGCAAAAATTGATTCATGGGAAATGCCTGTAACAGGCAGATCCTTTTGACAGACCACACAGCCATCATATTCTGCATTTATTTGAGTCAGTCAATGCTCTGATGCATATTTGGGTCATAAATACTCTGATATAAATTGCATTTATTATTATGACAGCTGTGTTCCATTACCTATTATTTATGAGGTTCTGTTGTCCTTTCATTTTACACCTTGTGGAGCTGTCAAGTCAGCTGCTTACCGGTGACAAAGCTTACAGCTCAGTTCAGAATCTTCCAAAAATAAATTCTCCAAAGGGATTTGAGTAACAGCAGGATGTATGTTGTTGGAAAGGTGTTGCACGATCTTTTTTTCATTTGTTTTATTGGAAAGAGGAGGTTTGTGCTTTTTCCCTGTTTCTGCCCAGATTCCAGAATTAGAGTTTGCATTTATGATCCAGAGGTCATTGAAGCTAATAATCCCAATGATTAATGTGAATTTTGGATCACACCCTCCATGTCTCATAGCTGAATTAAATGGGTTATTTGAAATGGTGGGATTCTGACTTGGATGTTTCTAATTTTCCCTTAGAAGCTTTTTTAGCTTCATGTCTTTTTACATCATAAAAATGGCGTAATATCTGATTTCGAGATGAATTTCAGTGTCCTTCCAAGGGTAAGGTCAAATTGCAGTGGGCACACTGCTCTGTACGAGTCAGAATAATTTTCTGTTCCTCATTCCCAATAAATAGTCACATATCCGTCGTGCCAGGTTGTTGCACCAGCTTTGCAAGGTGCCGAGCACTTTGGTGTTAATTCAGGAAAGCACTTAATCATGGAATTGATGACTGTGAAGTGCCTAATATAAGTGTGTGCTTAAGTGCCTTGTTGGCCTGGGGCCAGTGCAGATGAACCCTTGCAGAGTTTGTAAGCCACTCCCGGTCTACTAGAGCCAAGTTCACTGGAGATGGAGGGTTTCAGGGTTGTGCAGCTCAGGGAGCTGGACTGTGCTGCAGGGGTGGGTGTGCACGGCAAAACTGTCCCTGTGTAGGAAAAAGAGCATTTACCCAGGGAATCCCTGCCCGGCAACTCGGCAGGGAAGAGCAGGGGCAGCAGCACTGCCCCAACTTCCCAAAGGCATCAGCCCCACAGACTCGCATGGGGACTGGCTTCCTGGGGATAGAGTGCCAAGCTGGGTTTCAGTCTAGTTGTGTAGTTTCTCTGTGAAACACAAGAGATGTAAACACTGCGTAAGTGCTTGTAGTTTTATTCAACAGGTTTTGTTTGCACAAGGATTTGAGGACAGATGCAGGGACTGAGCGTTCTGCCTATCAATAGGGTTTGTGTGCTAGCTTAACAGCAACATTGTTCATAGCATTACTGTTGAAATATATGGGACATAATGTTGCATGTGCTTCTTTTCATGTCTTAACATTTCTGTATTATCTCCATTTATTTTACTCTAAAAAGAGTAAATCTGTAATTCTGATCAAATAGCACAGTGCAAAATTGATATATACACAATCATATGGCTCACAAAATATAGATGCAAATGGATATGTATTATTTATAAAGCAGCTTTGACATCTTAATATACTAAAAAAGAAGAGACATTTAGATAATTCCATAGTTCAGCGTTCTGCATGTTTTTGAGCTATCATATATCATCATCCATGAAAAATTCATAATTTGGGCCTTAACCACTTCAATTTTATGCACACATTCCAACCAAAGGGGTGTGTGTCCTCTGCTCTTACCTTTTTTTTTTTCCTTCCTGTTCTACTCCCCCACCCCCTTTTATACAATTAAAAGTAGACGCCTAGGGTTAGACAATGCCAAAAGCCCACCCTGCCTCCCAAGAATTACTTGATAATTAATGAGAGTCATAACTCTGTAATTAAAGAAGGTTCTCCAGGTATTTTAGAGTCCCACCCAAATCCTTCTGGGTTTGCTGAACTCAAGACAGTCAGTAAAAGTCAAAAAGTTCATACTACACATTAGTAAAATCGTAGTTGTTTTCATCCAGATCTCTAATGTGGACAGACAAAAGCCGGATATAAATCAGCTTAAAACCTGGTAATTTCTGCCAAGTTCGAAATTAATCATGAATATGGTGTGAGTGCCTCATTTCAGGTGTTTTCAGGGGTGTAACTGGCCAGACTGTTTTGAACTCTGAAGTCAAGGAGATTTTGCAGAGGTTATTCTATCAAGAGCCTCGTTCCTACATGACAGAAGGCCTTGGGTTAATGCTTTGGGTTTTGGGGGGGGAAGCAAAGGGGAGAGGTGGCCATGTAGTCCTTCAGATGAGGGCATTCCTGGCCTGTTAGGGCTTTGTAGGTAAAATCTCTTTCTTTTAGTGAAACTGTTGCTCAGTGATGGGTTTAAATTCAAGTTCAGTGCTGGTGAAAGGACCTAATGAGGGGAGAGGAGTCGTCTAACTACAGGGCTGGTACCAGTCGGATGATAGTAGTGTTTACTGGTTTTCCTCACTGTTTCATGGTTGCCTTAAGATATTGCTAGGAAGGATGAAAGAACTTAAGTTTTGTGGCCTACTTCTCTCTGATCTCTGCCGCAAGAGCCAACAAGGAGCCCTTGGTTTACTTTTTGTTTGCTTGAAATTACTTCCAACCTCCACTTCACCTTCTCAGTGACTTTTAGGCAGAATCTCTTAATTTATTCTGTCCTGATTTTGCCCATCCCCGGATTTTGAGCTCATAGAGAACTGTGAGGGGCTGGTTCTTTCAAATGTAATATGAGTTCACTGCTCTGGAGTTTCTCTGGGAATGAAAAATCTGTTTGATTAAGGAAACACTGACTTCTGAAAGCCCGTCAGACAACGCAACTTTATAAGTCGGGGCTGCAGAATGTCTAATTAAATGGAACTGCTCTCTAGAGGATTTGGCTTGCAGAAAATTAGTTTTCATGTTCTTGGCCTGATGTTTATTAAACGTTTCTTTCCTTTTTCTCTCCTGTGCAGTTTTCATCTGTAGTTTCATGGTTGCGGCACCTATCTTTGGTTACCTTGGTGATCGTTTCAACAGAAAGATCATTCTCAGCTGTGGGATCTTCTTTTGGTCAGCTGTCACTTTTTCAAGCTCCTTCATCACTGAACAGGTAAGATCTTTGCAAAGGCACTTTGCAGGGTGTCCTGAAAAGATGGGCAATATGTCCCTAAAAATCTCCTCACTCCCCATCTCGGTCTGCTCAAGGGGAACGTATCCCTCTTGTATGTATTTATCATATAGTATCTTGCATTACCTGACCTTTTGTGGGTGAAGTGTGATGTGTGTAATGGTGGTGAAAGCTGTTATTCTTTAATCATGCACATCCGTAAAAAATAACAGGCGAAGCATACCTAAGCAAGAGTTTCTGTTGACATAAGGGCTTTGTTTTGAGGGAGATCCTAAAGAAACTTTAAAAGGTTTTAAAAAAGACTTGAGAAAAATAGTCCATGGCTATATAGTGATTCTCTTGTCTTCTGATATGTAACAGGAGTTTGTTGGAAGTCTGCTTGTGGTATGTGGAATGACAGAATGCATCCAGCAGTAGGTTTACAGATGAACTTTTTTTCTTATCCAAGAGAGGCGGTGAGGGTGGATGATAGCATGGAGATTAGAGACAGTTTCAGCTCCTTTGACACTAGTTGATGGATATGTCTGGGGAACTGATGATGGAGTTGTCAGGCTCCCTTAATTTTGTCAAGCTATGCACAGCATCCCTCACCTGTGTTCAGGACAGCCACAGTACCCCATTTTGAGGACTCCTCATTGCATCAATTTTCTTGCTTGTCAGAGGCACTTGGAGGAAACAATGATCTGGCAGTTTCTGGGGAAAAATATCCTCTTGTTTAAATCATATTATAGAGGAGGTTTAATTGCTGCAGGTGGCAACATTCCTGGAGAGACAAATCACAGCTCCTGGCATCATCAGACTGATTTTCCCAAGGGAGGCATGGGCATTCCTCATCCTTTCTGTCCAACTGCGTTCCAAAGATTGCAGCATTGTGGTCACACCTAAAGAATGACAACCAGGGACTAAACCTCTCCACCCTGCTCCCTCCTGCCCACACACATGCTCTGCAGTTTCTAATAAAAGAGAATTTCCACCTAAAATGGGCAGTGGCAGTCACATGTCTGTCTGGCTTTCATGTTGGATTGATTGTTGCTGCATTTCTAAAGAAAAGTGCATATGGCCAAATGTGGAAGCCTTTAACTCAGTAAATTGTTCTGGTTTATAATGGTCCAGGAAGCATCCTTTCCAAAGAAAGAACATACCCCATCTAAAATGAAGAGGGCATTGTGTTTTGTTTTGTGTTAAATTTATCTTCATAACATTCTGCAAAAGCAACTGTGATCAGAGCCCAAAGAGGGAAGCATTTTATGAAGGAACCAGTCACCTGCTTATAAACACTTCTCATGTTATGAACACACGTTCATGCTCAGGTTCTCATCGCTTTCTCTCCAATAAACCTAGTCCCGTAGTTGCAAGAACACTGGAATTGGACTGATGTGGTCTGTTTTCAGAGTTGATTTTCAGTTGAAGGATTGGGGGCTTGTTAGCTGAAGTAGTTCAAGGATTGATATAGTCAACAGTATACCCAAGCTCAGAGTGGAAGTGACATATTTTTAGCCAAAGAAAGGGAGAATAATGGTTATAAAGCTGGAATATATTTGGAATTCAAACCCCAATGTTTTGGAAGTCATAGGAGAGCCAAGATCAAAATAGCCTGACCTGTGTTAATTCCTCCTGGACTTGCACTAGTACTAACTCTGGATGCAAACTAAAACCCTGGGCATGATCCCCTAAATACTGAGAAAAATTCCTTGTCCTGATTTTACTGTGATCCTCAACTCTACTGGAAGACTTATTTATTTCTTAAGCCAGAGGTCTTGTGCCCAGCTCTTGTTACCTACTCCAGAAGATAATGGAAAATTCTGCTGCTGTGTGGATGTGCTTTACCCAGGGGCTGCAACACTTGAAAAAGGTCATAAGAATAATCCCAAATTCACATAGTGTCCCTACCACTTTGGTATCCTTTATGGAGGCCCAATCTCTAATTGGGAGGACACGCCACATTGAACAAGGTGAATTCCTGAAGTGCTTAATGAGAAAAAGGGTCAGAGAAGAGCTTATGCAGCTTTTTTCCTTTATGCAGTGTCTTGCTAGGCATTTTTCCTGATCTTTCTGTTCTAGTATTCATTTGAGGAGCAAAACACTGGCTACTCTCTCAACATTTTTTCTTTCTTTCTTTTAAGACAGTATGTGTATTTATCAGGAAGGAAGACTAGGAGCTGAAAAATGAAAAACTCTTTGCTGGCACAAATAAAAGCAGTAGTAAGTCTATTGTAGGTAGATAAGTACATCCAAGTCAATATGAAAACACAGGGCTAGAAGGAGCAAGTTGGCACAGTCTGAGCCCATTGAAAAAGCACGCAGAAAACTCCTTTATGTGGTGACAGCAAAAATATTGAGCTAGGCAAAAAACAATAGCCATTCTGTAGAAATAGCAAACGGTGTCTTCAGGGATTGCCTGTCTTCAGTTTTTGACAGTGTGTAGTGCCTCATGCATGCTATCACTGTGCAGTTAAACAGAGTACACATCCACATAGTTCAGATTTGGAGAGCAAATGGAAAGAGCTTAACAAAGGCGGAAAGCAGCTACATGTCTGGTAGACTCTGAAGGCACCTAATTTGTAGGGTTTTATACAGTGTTTTAGTAATACTAGTTCCTGGCTAAAATTTGGACACTTAAATGAAAGCAAGCAAAATGCTGTAATCTGAGTGAATATCTACATTATTTGTAATTTATTGTGCAAACAAGTATACAGAAAAGGACATGTTAATTCTTAGCTGTCCTACTGTCAAGTTATTCAATAAAGAAATACCCGTGTGGCAAGAAAAGGATATGGAGTGAGAAGCTACCTCAGAGAGGTGGATTTTGATCTGGAGAAAGGATTGGAGCACAGTGAAACAGTCATCAAAGATACTATCTAAGTGCTGTTTTGTGCTATTTAGGTTAAAAAGATAGTGACTGCAAATTGGCAAATAAAACAGGGAATTGGGTATATATACCTTGTAGACACATAGTTGCTAGAGAGCACTGCATTAAGGCTTGTAACAACTTGTTAAAATATCCTTAGTTATTTATTACCAAGTGTCTTTGGGCTTTTAACATGGAATAATAATCATCAAATAAACGAAGAATGAATGTCTTATCTGCTAGTAGATACTAAATAACTAAATAATAGGCTTTCACAGGGGAAAAGGAAAATCAGACCAAAATTTAAGGGTAGTTCCAGAGTACATAGGAGGTGATAGTCACAGAAAACAACGACGCATGAATTCCATGCATGTGTAACAAAATAGAAACAGGACAACTAGATACTTAAATATTTGGTTACTGTTCATGAGGTCTTAAATTACATTTAAACCAAATCAAAATAAGAAACCCAAATAAATACCGTATCACAGAGTAATTCAGTAAATACACCTGGTTACATGGATTAAAATAGCTAATGATAAATGTATCTAAAGAAAATCATCAGAAGTAGCAAGACTGAGAAAATATTCAAAAGGTTACTTTAATAAGTTAAATATCAAATTATAAATATAAAATCAAGTTAAATATCAAATAATGTGATTTTATCATTTATTTTAGTGCAAATTTCTCTATAGAATAATAAAAAATTAGTCCTCCTCTACTTTGTCTCTGGTACTTGCACATTTCTGCTCTATAATGCTGTTTAGCACTTTCTAAAATAAAAGTTGCATTAAAAAATCTTTAACAAACATGTTGATTAATCTAAAATTAATTAAAATTGGTATATATTTAAACATATCTCTAGATTAACTCCATTTATAGAAACTTCAATAAAGTATGTATGTATCTTAATTTATATTTTGTAAGTACAAACACCTGCTTGGAAATTACCTCCCTTTATGCATGCCTTTTAATCAGTTCTGCACCTGCAGGTACACAAATTTTGGTATTTTCACCTGCAAAACCCTTTCTTTTGTTGTTTTTGGCTTTTGGCAAGCATTTGGAGAAAACTCTTGTTGGTGGTTGGTTCATGTTCTGTGAAAAATCAGCCAAAACCAAGTGAGCTGCTCTGCACTATAGAGTCATATCACAAAGACATGCACCGAGCACACAATCCTCATGGAGTTTCTTTACCAATATGCATTTCCATCCACACAAAAAGGTAAATATGTGTCTGTCTCCCTCTGGATCAATATGAACTCTGATGTAATAAGTAACCAGTTTTTTCTCTAGAGAGCATTTTGATGAGCATAGTTCCTGATTGCCCACGTTGTAGCTGATCATCTTGAGTTGGTTGATATTCTGGGATGTCACTGGAACCAGTCTGTAATCCCAGTTGCACCATCTCCCTCTTTCTGCACAGTTTCACGTGAAGCAATGTAGTTCTCAGGAGTGATCAGGCCATGTGCTGAGAGTTTGTTTCTGGCTGCTTGGATATCCACATCTGTTAGTCATAATAATAATTCTTATAGCTGCCTACTTTGGCCAGAAATTTGTCTTGAATGAAACCTTGATTTTGGTGCTAGCCTTCCTGCCTGTCTTAGCACAAACTTCTGAGATATCAGGACCCCCCTCCCTCGTGGCAGACACCAGTATCTCAAAGCAAGAAAGAGCTTGGAGGTGGAAAGTTGCAGACTGTTCTTCAGTCTTGTGAAATACTGCTATTTCCCATGTAAATTTCTTGAATAAAGCATATTTCTGTGTAAAGGGGACACAGTTTTACAGATGAGCAAAGTATTCTGTTAAGTAGTTAGGCTCCACTAGGCTGGGAGACCAAGTGTACCTAATAATCATCCAGACCAGGCTGTGGTAATGTGGGTTTGCTGGGAGACATCAGAGTTGCAGATGGTAGAGTTTGGAAATGGATAAGCAAAGAATTAACAAGGTAAACCAGGAATGTGCTTTCGAATCCTCCAGTTCTTGGTGAATATTTCTGCTTAAATGTTGATATAACTAACATGATAAAATCTTTTTGCTCCCCCTACAAGTTAATCTGGATAGGTATTTTTGCTAGTGCTTGTTTTCTTTTCCTCTCCTTTTGATTTATCTCTGAAAGCAGAAGCAAATAGTCCACTGTGGAATTCCAGTTAGCCTGCAGTGCTTGCTAAAGTCCTGTCTTTCAGACTTGCCAGATGCATATTTATTTCCAAAGCTTGTTTTTCAAGGAGCGCTAAAAGAGAAGTAACAAATTATGTGCAGTATGGTACAAATGGTTAGCTGGGTTGATTTTAAAAAACATAAACATAAACCAACCCCAGCCCCCTACACATGATAATTTACTCCAAGAAAGAAAAAAAAGCCTTTACTCTTAAATGCTCTGGCAGAAGCTGTATTATAAAACATACAGCTTCTGTTCCTTTGCTTCTAATGCGTAAGATAAATCCACAGTTTGAAGAACAGAAACAAACACAACCAAAAGCCCCAAGCCATCGTTTTGTATGCAAGAAGGGTACTGAGTGTTATCTTTGAAGTCACCATGAATTACTGGAATGTTTATATCCCACTGTTCTATCCTATTATTTTCGAGCAGAACTCTCTTTTAGAAAGAAGGCAAAAAATATTCTCCCAGCAACTTTGTGAAGTCTGCCACACACACATTAAACCCCTCGGATGCAATTCCTGACAGTTTGTGTGGCTGTTACAGAAATCGGTGCTGGAACTAACACGAGGTGTTCAGGGACAAAGGCTGTTGGTTGGCTCTGGTGTATTTTGCCAGCCTTTGATGTGGTGCCGGAACCCTACAGATGAGCATATGCTGTTGACATTTGGATTTCTGCATGCTTGCCCTTTTGCTAGACTGCTCAGAAAATATATAGTCCAAGTGTACTCTCTTATCACGGAGGAAGAGGTTAGGGTGGGTAATATACTACAGGAGTGTTGCTGTTCTACCTGCCAGCGGTGTCAACACTCTGATTCCTATGTGCTACTATTATGGCCATTTGTGTAATGCTGGTACAATGTCACGCTGCTCTACCTGGTAGCTGTAACCACTCCTGCTTTGCTCTGTTAAGATGAGGCATGGCAATCTATACATCTCCTCTTTGCCCCAGCTATCAGGGCTCCCTCCTCACCACAGGAGAGCTGCTGTGCGGGGGGGCCGGGGGGATCAGTGGGGGCCATGTGAAGGTGGAGGCTGTGCTGGATTTAGATGGCTCTGGAGTCCCAGGAGAGAGGGAAAAGATAAGGTCTCTCATCTTGGCTTTACACTGCAGAGTAAATTCTTTATGGGCTGAACCTACCTCAAGTCTGGTTATATGTACCTACACCTCTGTGGCTGCTGGAGATGGGGGTGTTGGGAGGTAGGAGTTGTCAGGTTCCTGCAGCAGTTCTGCTGTGAGAAATTCCCTCTGTGTGTTCATGGCTACTTGACTTTCTAGTTCTACCTAGGACTAGATCAAGACATAACAAAATCCATGCTCCCTGGACAAGGAAGTATGAGAATTTCTATGGGAGCTGAAAGGCACTGTTTCTTTGACTCCTCTCCATCAAGAAGGCACCTGCTGCTCCTTCCCAGTGCTATTCACAGCTCTCTTAAAAATTTTACTACATTGCATTTTTTAAATATGGATTATGTGAGGTGTACTGTGGGAAAAAAAAAATATGTTATTTCTTATTCCTTCAATAATGAGGCACTGGCTGAGCTGATCTTAAGGTATTCTGGGAATCTGTCAAGTCTTCTAGCATCATCAGCACCACAGATACCAAATACTGTGTAGGAAACTGTTTTCATGTAAGAGCAACATCTTCTATTGCAGAGAAGTGTAATGGTTTGAACTCTTGAATCTTGGGTCCTCATTGTTCCCTCAGATTTTGCTGACCTAGGACAGAACAGATAGGAAAAGGTTTATATAGATGAAATAGTTGCAAGCTTGCTGAAATAGTGTGCAGAATTACTGTCATGTGTTTGTCTCCTAGCTGCTTTATATTCCTACCTTGTCCCTTTCTACCTGTCCCTCTTCCAAGGGAAACAATGAATGAAAACCAGGTTAGGGTGTTCTCAGAGCACCAGTCCCAAAAAGCCAATCTATGAGAGGAGGAAGGTTTTCATAGGTATTATCAGAAATCCAAGTGCTGTATTTTCTGCTCTGAGTGTTGGTTTTTTCCCTCCTGTATCTGCATCTATGTGTTTGTAAAGCATTTGGGAAGAGTTATTGAAAACACAGCTGGTGATGGCTTCCAGGAGGGAGACAGAATATAGTTCCAAAGCTTATTCAGTTGATGGGGAAAATGAACTTCAGGAAACTATCGTAAGGAATATCTTTACCATACATTGCATTTCCTGTCCGCAGTGTGTCTAGAACAGGATCGGTTCTGCTCTCCCCTGCAGGACCCGAGAGCAATCAGGATTACACCCCCCATGTCCCACCTTCCCCAGGTAGGGTCAGTCTGCCACCATGTCCCATCCAAACTTCTCAAATCACTCCAGTTATGTGCTGTTATGTTCATAACTGTTCCTCCTGCCTTCTGCTACCTACTTTTGGGTTACTAATCGGACTGAAATCCTGCAACATCTGAACCAAACGCTCTGGATGCTGAAAGAGGAAGAGATGTTTCTATTGCTGAGTGTCATAACTCACCTGAACCGACACGTGCTGCTGCAGAGGCTTCTATTGCCAGGTCGTTAAAATGAAGGCAGCGATTTGCACTGAAATGTCAGAACTGCTCCTCAGAGCTCAGGCATTTTCTAGAGCAGGTGTGCAGAGGTCTGCGCTGGGAGAGTATCAAGAAAATAGGCTCGAGGCATAATGCTAATTTACAGTGGTTCACAGTGAGGGCTCCCTGTAATTGCCTACCCTTTTTTTAGAGAACCGTTGGTTATCTAGGTTACTGGAAGATGTTGAAATTGTTATCACAGGGTCTGTGATTGTGGTTCTGATTCAGCTCCTCCTTTGGAAGTCTGTGGAAACCTTTTGTGAGTCTTTGTGGGAATTGAGTCAGACCCTACATCTTTTGAAATCAATATGCTTACATTTGATGCTGTTTCATCCGATCATGAAAATGCCTAGAGACAAGAGCTGGGGACCATGGCACCGGCATGAAATATCTTTACAGGCCAAAGACCTTTAGAGCTTTGTCCCATTTTTATGCAGAAACCTGAATTTATAGTCTCTAGGTTGAAGAGTAGTGAAGTTCAGCTGCTATGTCAGTTAATGGATGGTTGGGAAGCAATGCCTGCCTGTAACTATCATCCTGCTTGTCCTCCTTTTATTTTGCCTGAGCAGGAAATCTCACCTGGGTCAGTTATTTGCTCAGGAATCAGAGGAAAGGAGGCATATTTATTTACTTTGTTGCAAGGCTGTATGTGTCTTGGAGGCATTCCTTCTTGTATTGTCTTTTAAAATGTATATTCTCCTTGTCATACTGCAGCAGAGGCCTAACCCCAGAGCATGCTGATGGAATACAAAAAGGAGGTCTTATTGCTTCAGCCCTGTCTTATTGGAAGTCTCTATAATGCTTTAGCATTATGCTTTATAAAAAATTATTGCAGCATCTTAGGCTCAGCCTCATTCAAAACGTCCTGGGAATGGGAGAATGGGGAAATGCTCCTTGAATAAACTGGGATTGAATCAGGTGGTGGGGAAAAAAAAAAATACCGGAAAAAAAAAAATAGCGCTGTATGTAAGTTTCCAAGAAAATGTTAAAATATAGAGTAAGGAATTATAATCTTTCCTATCAGCTTAATGCGTTCCTTGCAGTAGTAGGTGTGACCTGAGGAACACAAGCCATTCCTGATGCAGTGCTCCACTGTTGCATGTGGTCCTTCAGTAGTGGGGAAGTCTGGCTTGATCAGGCGAGTTCAAAGGCAAAGCAAGTCATTACTGTGATGTCTGGATGGCACTGTGTGATCCTCTTCCTTTGGAAATAAGCTTCCCAGGTAACTGTGTATTGAGAGTGTCAAGAAGATCCCAAGTTGGTGGTGTAGAACATGTTCCTTCACACTTCACTGGGTTGTTCAAATATGGGTTTGGACAAATGTTGCTGTTAAGGATGTAAGCTGACATGTACTTAGCATGGATGTAAATGAAGCAGCTTATGGCTGGCGTTCTTGAAGCTTATGACTTGGAAAGAAGCATGATGCTTCAGGGAAGTTTGGTTAATGATGCCTTACAGACAAAGAAAACAATTAATTCAACCCAGTTTTAGGCTCATTAGGAGGCCTGAAAACAAATTAAACTTTGTATTGGCAGGGCCTTGGTTCTTCTTGAAGGTTGTGCATATTGTCCTGAAAAACAGGATGCAGGAGAGAGGGAAAGCCTCCTGCTCGTGTTCAGATGCAAAAGTATGGATTTGAGCCTTTCTTTGGTTGAGCTGTTGGTTGCCTGCTGATACAAAAGCATCAGTCATACTATAGGAAGTGTAAGTGCTTCTTCAATGGCACACACAATCTGTGGCCTCCTGGGTCTCGCATAAAGGCTGAAAAAAGGACCATTGTGTTCTGAGTAATGTGCAAATAGAGTGAAGATGGGAAATGTCTTACAGTACCAGGTGCTAAATTAGTCTTTTGAAGTGTTGACATTTCTTTTAAATGCATAAAGTTCACATGCTACACAAAACACTGCATTTGCAATTCAGATAACACTGAATTAGAGTACTAATCTCAAACCCATGTAATAGATTTTGAGTTGGAAATCCCTGGGAAAGGTGCTGATCATCATGTCTGAAAACATGATTGACGAAGTCTCATGAGAAGACAGTGACAAAACATGCAAATGCATTTCGTATAGTTAAATAGGATTGTCATTTTGTCAAATAGGCTGGATTTAGACAATGAAACGAAGCTACAGCATGAGAAAACCTTGACAATTAATAACGTTTCAACTAGCAATATAGCAGCTGTTCAAAGAAGATCGTGAATAAGAAGAAGCTGCCAGGTAGAAGGAATTGTTAGATGCATCAGTTTCTACCTGGAAAACTGATGCTAAAAAAGACATCTCTCAGATGCGAGCCAAACATACTGCAAGGTCAGCCTTTCTCACGGTACTTGGGTGCTTCTGGATCTTGATTGAGTCAGCAAGCCAGAGAAGTGTGAAAACAGAAAGCACAAAGAAAAAGAATTCAGCGTTTGGAATGATTTGGATGTTTTTTTCAACAAAGTTGCTTGAGAGGTCTGACCTGCTGGTGTACTTAAATTTTTAGCATATGCAAAGTAAAATATGCCAGGAATCAGCAGAATCAACAGTATAGGTGAAGTTGCTGGGTCTATACCTTTGTGGTAATTTCACTTAAACCTTGAGGCATTCCATTAAAATGTGTCCTTCATGGGCTCTCAAAACTTGTTCTACCCTTGAAAATGCACATAGTTAGAGCAAAACATTCACACCTGGCTGTCTCAGTCAGTTGGCTTATGCTTTTTTCAAAGAGTACTGAGAAATCATAGTTTCTGCTGTTAGGGATAGGAACATGAGGTGGTGCTCTCCAAGAAACAGACCTGTCAAATTTGACTAAATTTTGGCTTAAGAATTGGCCCAAACCAGAAAAAGTGTTTGAGCCAAGACAGCCCATCTGGTTAATGTGGTTAGATCTCACACATTTCTGTAGACATCACTGAAGGTGGAGATGTTGATAGTGTTAAGTATCAATGCCTGTAACTATTTGTTCTGAAAAATCTGGTATCTGTTTATAGCTGGGTTGCTTGGATTCAGTCTTTGCTTGTGACTCATTTGTGGCTGGAACAACAGCAGCCTGTTACTGCCTGTGAATGTCCTTTAGTTTTGGGTATGCCAGGCTGTTAGTATTTGAAAACTTTTGTGCGTCAAGAACCTTGCATTGTTTCCACAGTTGCAAAAATACATTGTGCTTCTCCCAATCTCTATTTTTGTCATGGGTGTCAGGATGGGAATGGTGATAGTGCCTAACGCCAGAGGTATTTGTTGCAAGTGCTGATAAGTGTGTCCCACCTGGCAGATCTGGAACAAAAAGCAACAGTTTGTTTCTGACCCAGAACTATTAAGTTTCTCGGGGGAACAGTTTTGGAAGATACATTCTGGCCGAGCTGCATGTAATGGTTCTGTAACATGGATAAATGACCACTATTTCAGCCATGTGAAATGCTATGGACTCCTCAGTGTCTTGCACCAGAGCCACAAGGATGAAAAGAAGTGGTTTAACTCCGTGTTCTAGCAGGCACTGGTAACAGGGGCTCTTTATGATCCCTATGATTTATTTTAAAATATCAGCCTTTTTCTTTAAGGTTTGTTTTAGAAGTAGCTATGCACGTAGCACTGCCAAATGGTGTTCTGGTGAATAAGCAAGCTAATCTGTTACATTCCTTCCAATTACATTGCAGACCTCTGTCATTAATGCAATATTAATGACCAAGAGACTAAATTGAGAAGAACATAAATCCCACCATTTGAGCATCATGTAATATTTTTACCACAGACAGGTCAATCAGATGAAAAGCCCTTCAATTAGTAAGCTGAAATGCTGCTTTGTCTTCACTGAGGCTATTGTCAGGACCCAGTGGTGCTGCTTCATCACCCAAGTGTCTTGTAATTACATTATCTAATTGGATGGAGAATTGGAATTGGGCTTACTCTTTTTTTTCCCGTTTTTTTTTTTTTAACTTTTTATTTTTTCCTAGTGCTACCCAAAAATGACTGAAAAGTAGTAGAAGAGCCTCTCAACTGCCACAGGTTTGAAAGGAAGACAGTGATGGGAACTTGGATTTCAAACACTGTGATTTGAATGTTGAAAGGGAATTTCACATTCAAAATCTGCAAGTAGCTAAGAAAATTTTGGCCTTGACTTTTGTAGCTGCGACGCACACAGAACCTCCCTGCCAATTCTGGGAAGTGCTGTGGGGGTTTTGCTACTTCTAGGGTGGTTTTGTTTTTGTTTTTTTCGCCAGAGTGCTTAATTAGGTGCTTCACTTCAGACCCTATTTGTAGGTATACAGTTGTTAAACACTTTAGTTACTGATTGAAGGGTGTGATGAGTGAAAAAACAATATCTTACAGTCTTTATTGGTTATTTTTACATACAAAATAATAATATAAATCTCATAAAATAAGGACGCTTTAGTCAGCCAGAATCTTAAATTCATTTCCAAATAAAACTTGCCACGTTCAATTAAGTGTGCCTGAACAGGTCACCTGGGAGAACGAAAACCATTAACAAATACTAGAGACAATCAAAGGAAAGGTGAGTGGACTTTGCTTCATCTCCCTTGCTCATTTCTATTTTTAAATATGTATTTTGTTCTCTTTCTGCTTGCTGTAGTCTCTCTTTTCCTTGCGGGTCTCTGAATACCAACGGAATTTTCCCAAAAGGGAGTTGTTCAAAGGTGAGCTGCTTAGAGCTGAGAATTGGTGGGACACTTAATGCATCCAAATGAGCTGAAGTTTTGAAGTGTTTGACATAGCGTAAGTGGATGCTGCAGAAGAATCAGACCTGCTTTAGAAATTATATTATAAGTCTGTCTTAATTGCAAAGAGTTTATATATTGACCCTTGAACAAATGATTAATCAAGTATACTAAGGTTTCAATAACTCAATAGCTTGCTATTAAATCTTGATATGGTTTAGTGGTCTCATCTGTAACATGTTTATAACCTCTAGCCAGCATATAATAAGCATGTGTGAATAAAACGTGTGAATACTTGAAGGAAGGCCCAGAGCATTTTCACTTCGGTGTTAGTGACCTGCCCATCAGAGTTCAGGGGATACCTTTGGGTAAGAGAAGCATTCTTCATTGGACACAAATACTTAAACTTGTATACTTCCCATGCCTAATCAGTCTTCAGGAAAGCCAAGTGAAGAAAAACCTGTTAGGGTAAGTGCAACAGACACGTGGTAGATGAGATGGCGTCTGCCCTATGGATTTAACTGAGATTTTGAATAGCTTACGTTTGGTAAAGTGTCATCCTCACTCTAGAACTGTGCTTCTATTCCTAGAGAGCCCATGATGTTGCTTCAATGTGTATCAACACCTGATAGGAGGCAGTAAAGACGGAGCCAGACTCTTCTCAATGGTGCCCAGTGAAAAGATGAGGCAATAGGCACAAACTAAAACACAGTAAATTCCATTTAAAAATAAGAAGAAACATTTTTACTGTGAGGATGGTCAAATTCTGGAACAGGTTGTCCATTGAGGTTGTGGCTTCTCCATCTTTGGAGATATTAAAACCTCAACTGGACATGGTCTTGAAAAACCTGTTGTAGTAGACCCCACTTTGATCAGGGTGCTTGGACTAGACTATCTCCAGAGGTCCCTTCCAATTTCAAGTATTCTCTGATTCTGTGACATGTATGCAAAGGAGAAGAGCGGTTTGAAAATGGTGATGAAAGATGGACTTGACATCAAGAGTTTAATATGAAGGGAGGAAACTGTAGAACTTAAATCCGGTGGTGATAGAAGTTATGGGAAACGCTGTGTGCGGTAGTGACTTAAAAGGCAGTTGTGATTGTAAAAAGATGGGAAGTGAGAAGTGGTTGTGGATAAGTGATGACACACACAACGAGGGAAGAAGAGTCTAAACCCAATCACATCTCTGCAGTGAGCCAGATGGCAAAAGAACCAGTAACTGCAGTGAATCTCCCTCAGGCTACCCAGCCAGCATGACTCGCCTTTGATAAGGGAGAAGCATTTTGTTGGAGGTGAGAAGGGTAGTTTATAGTTACATTTGTGAGACACATAACTGTAACATGAATCTCTAAGTGCTCTTGTATCTCTACAGAAAACAGATAAAATACTGATAGCTCACAGCATTGCATCAGAGCTGATAACTCATCAATGTGTTGCCAACCAGACTCCACACAAGCATAGTCCCTAGATAGTCATTATGTATGCCACCCAGAGCTTAAACATAATCAACTCCTTTTAGTTGTAGGAAATCCTGAAAACAATGCTTCCCCAACCTATTAATGGGGGAGAAAAGTACTGACCAATAAAACATCGCAGTAAACAGTTCTGCCCCCATGTTATTTTGTATTTTGGTCTCTCTGCTGTCAATCCCTGTGAGAGATTAATTAAGATTACTTGTAGATAAAGGTAGATACTCATCTTCCTTTGTTCCTGCACAAAGATCTCCCAGACAGTAAGACACCAAATGGCCAAAATTTAGTGTGAATATTCAGTTACTTAGAAGTCTGGGCTGGACTTCACAGGAAGATACGTTCTTTGGGGTTGGCATTCACCAGTACTAAATATGTAACCCCTCTCTAGCTCTTTACAATATTTATTTTGCTTTTATTAAAGGGAAGTTTGAACCATTCACATTTGAGAAGCTAGGGTGTGGTCCCTACCACACTTCGTGGTCCACTGTGACTTTGTGGTCCATATCTAGATTTGACGCACTACTCCTATCAAGTGTGGGGTCCCAGCACTTGTATCCAGTGGAAGCCAGGTGCCTTGGATATATGTAATCAAAATTTGTAAAGCTTTAGGGGTGCATAGAGATGGAAGATGTATTTGGGCTTATCTATTCAGCTGTAGCCTTTGTCATCCATCCAGACGCAGAATGGAATGTAAAACATGTACATCATCATTTAAAGTCATCTTGTCTTTCATGATACATCAACGTCCCTGTTTGACTTGGAGACTTTCAGACTCTTACAGGTGATGCCATCATTACTGGGAGGGTTAAGAGAAATGGGGCGTTTAGTGGTTAAGCTAATATGTCACCTGCATTTGTAAAGTCATTCCATTGCTCAGCTCTTCTAGTGACTCTCAGCTAATGACCTGGAATTTGAACTGTGAGTTTACAGAAGCCAGTGCACTTAGTCACAATACCAGTGCTCTTAGTCACAATACCGATACTCAGAAGCATGTTCCTGGTTTGGTTTACATCATGGTTAATGGTACCTCTTTGCTGTACCTGTGGTGAAGGGTGTCGTGTGTCATCTCTAGCCACTTAGATTCCTGCAAAGTACTGATACTGTTAGGAAAACGTAGTGGAATGTGAGAGGAAGTGGTGTTTGCCTGGCCAGAAAATACAGGTTCTGCTCAGGAAAGGCAAATGCTTGCACATGAGTGTAGCTGTCAGATGGGACCTCTGTTGTGCAGCCCTTGAATATACATTTGAGCCCTGCAGGTTTTACTTTGGCCAGCTGACTCCTGCAGTATTTCAGACTTACCTATCTTCAGTTGATCTAACTGAAGACTTGTGACTGCTGTGGTATCCTGGATGTTGTCAGTGCAAGACTCTGCCAGCTGTAGAAATACAAAACTGTAACTGCAGTACAGTTCAACTGAGTTTGCTCTAGAAACTCAGGGAAATTAAATCAATCCCAATGCTTTCTCATTAGCTCATTGTCATTCTACAGACATGTATTTTAGGCTTTGTGTGGCAGTCCTAGCTGCCTGATGGCATGGGTGGTTTTCCTTATGCACATCTTCTTTTCAAGGATGCAAACCCCGATTCTATATCCTTGTTTGCTGCATAATGTTTGAATAATAAAATAAGGAAAATATGGCATACCTCAGCAGTTCAAATATGGAATTTCATGGTGCTGAGCCCTCTTTTACAGAAGCTAAATGTAGAAACTGTAGGAGGTTAACTCAATATCCTCATATAGGAAAGGGTGCAGGTGGGGTTTCTGTAACTGTATAAAAGATCTTTCTTTTAGACCAACAACATCAGTTCAAAACATGACTTGCACTGGTGCTGTCCATCCATACTAGTAATTTGTACTAGGTTAGCTATATCTGTGTGATCTCAGTGGTCTGTGTGTCACTAATCTGAAAGAAGCATGTATTCAGCTTGTTTATGAGACCCTTACAAGCTACTCCACATTCAAATGCAAATACTTAATAACTGAAGCTTAAGGATCATATGATTCTTTAGACAGTAAATCTGGTGGTTCAGAGTTGTACACGTATTTGGCAGATTATAGGTTTATCACTGACAGCTAATCTTTTAGAGAACTGTGGCTCAATTCCTTTTGTTAACTAATTAAAAAAAGAGAAAGAAGTTAAAGCTGTAATTAGACCTAATAAAACATATATTACGCACTCAATGGCCTATACAACTAGGATAAATGTATAATTAGGAGGTTTGTCCAAACATGATTAAAGCTAGTCACGTGTCCTAGGCCATCAAACATTTATGTGTGAATGAGATTGAGAGTAAAGTCAGTATGAAAATGTGAATATAAACCATGTCATATGTTGCAGAGAAAATACATGAACTATCTTTTGTCATATTATACATATTTAATGCAAATCATGAAAGCTTTTTTCAGATTAAGATTCTGAAAGGATTGTGTCATCTGGAAGGATAGCTTCTAGTAGGATAGTGTCATTGGCAACAGCAGTCAGCCCACGTCCATCTGACCCCACGATCTACTGCTGCTGCTGCCTAATACTTGCTGATAGCTTAAGAAATTTAGAAATTAGTAGGTTGTGCATTCCTGTTAGTGATCAGTGCATTCCCTGAGGCATAAGGGTTTGTATCCCTTACAAAACCCATCTCTGTTTTGGTGGATTGGGTTTCTTTTTCATTTGGGTTTGTTAGTCTTCAAATTACAAAGTAGTAAAGTCTTCAGCTTTAGAACTGGGGCATATTTTTCCTTCCATAGAGTTACAAGATGGGAAGAAGAGAGCAGGTCCATCAGTTTGCCTACTGCACACGCACACGTACGAGTGCTTTTTCTGTGCGTTACTTTCTGGTGATGGCATCTCTTGGAGGGAAATTCCCAAGAAGGCTGTGGCAGTTCTGCATCTCTGTCATACGTTGATAGTTTATTGTATACTACAATCTGCCCTGGCTTGTGTCTCATAACCCCCTTTGTGGCACATACAAGTTGGAGAAAGGGACTTGGAGCACCTTTACATCCTAAACTCCTCCCCAGAACTCACAGCAGTTGCACTGTATGGTTCCAGTGTTCCGATGATAACCCCTCTCCAGTCCACATCCAGCTGGTGCCCCAGAGCTCTGCCAAGAGTGGCTGTGACTGCGATAGTTTCTGCAGCAGCTCAGGCTGAGGACAGGCAGGGAGGGGGATTTCTGACGTACAGTCATTTGAATAAAACCATTGCACCTCTACAAACCAGATGTTGACAGCTCTCATGAAGGTGCAGACATCTCTGACATGACTGCTAACCAAACTCAAACACATAAATAGTTTGCTATAATAGCTCTGTTTCAAAAAACTTTAGTTGCAAGCACTGACCTGGAGAAAGACACTGAAATCCTGAGGTTGCTGGGCTTAACTGGTGGAAAAGGAATAAGCTCAGGTGCTGAGAGCTGACTCGGATGTTTTCAGTTTTCCTGCCAGAGTGAGAACTATTTGCACAGATGAACAAATTACAAAAGAGCTCCAAAGTAATGTAGAAAGGAATAAGCTTCTTTAATATATATCAATTTCTGCTTGGGGAACAGTGAAATTCAGTTAAAAGTCTCAGCTGCCTGTACTGCTTTTAAGTGCAGATAATGTAGAGAAGAATTTGGCTGGTATCAGCCCTTTTTGTCTCACTAAACTGCTGAGAATCCTGGGGCAGGACAAAGAGGAAAAAGCACTTGGGGGAAAAATCTAATGCAGAGGAAATGGTAGAAATGTCCTGCTACAGCGGTAGAGAATGGTGCTTCCTCTGTGTGGGTAGTATCTGACTTTCCCATTTGTTTATGTTGGTTGATATGTTTGCATACACTCAGAGAGGTGTATGTGTATATAAATGCACACACAAAAATTAGCAGTTGCCTGTATTGCACATGTAGTGGTTTGGGGACCAGTTTCTAAGTGGTTCATGGCATATCTGTGGTCCAAATGAGTAGCAGCATAAGAATTTTGGAGTTGTTTTGTTGTTTGGATTTCTTTTCTTCCTATATGAAAAATGAAAAGGTCAGGCCTCTCTCAGAAAGGATCACTTTTGTCTTGGGGAGCTACCCAGCTGACCCTGTTCAGAGATGACAGAAACATAAATTCTGACCAACTGTGATTAGAGATGGAAGATTGGGGGTTCTGCCTTATTGTAACAAATTACTGCATAATTTCATTGTATAGCTTCCAGTACACTGCATGTTAGCCAAAGATCCAGAAGAGATCTTTCAGCAGGATAAGAAGAGGTATTTTCTCTTTAATCCTAGATAGAAAGCTCTAAAACCAGACACAACATAGAACTGATTATTTATAATTACCTAATAATGTTTTAGACTTTTCTATGTTTTGCCTAGCTGTTACACTTAAATAGCTGCATTGTCCATAGTCTTGAATCTCAGAAGGGCAATACCATTCATGTCTTTATGTAGATTATGCTTTTGTAAGACTGCTTTTATTGCCAGCTGAAGTCAGAATCTCATGACTTAAATTTTGATACTACTGCTTCAGAGAACATAGTTTAAATATTAAACAGATACTTGGAGTGTGTAAGCATGGGATAAGCCAGGGAGGAGTATTCGAGGAGGAACTGGGGGAGAAGAATTAACATATTACTTATTGCAGATGATTTCATTGTATTGGGTACTCTGATTCAATGGTATTGATGGAACTGAGTCACTCTTTACCACAATAGGAAAACTTTGTACAGTTTCCCTGCTTTACGCAAGGATTGTAAGAGGAACCTTATAACAGCATTCTTTGGAGGAAATTCTTGTCCATTGCGTTCACTGGGAGTGATACTGTCTGACGAGCACAAACTTGTGTCATTTTTGTGTAGGCTTTTCAAATTTGAGGAATTTCCAGTGCTTTGAGGCCCCCAAACATCAGAGGACATGGACCTGCTTGAGCGGGGCCAGAGGAGGCCACGAAGATGCTGGGGGGGCTGGAGCAGCTCCCCTGGGAGGCCGGGCTGAGAGAGTTGGGGGGGTTCAGCCTGGAGAAGAGAAGGCTCCGGGGGGACCCTGAGAGTGGCCTCCCAGGGCTTAAAGGGGGGGCAGGAGAGGGGGGGAGGGACTCTGGGTCAGGGGGTGGGGGTAGGATGAGGGGTAACGGTTTTAAACTGACAGAGGGGAGATTTAGGTGAGATCTAAGGCAGAAATACTTCCCTGTGCGGGGGGTGAGGCGCTGGCCCAGGGTGCCCAGAGCAGCTGTGGCTGCCCCCTCCCTGGAAGGGTTCAAGGCCAGGTTGGACGGGGCTGGGAGCCCCCTGGGCTGGGGGAAGGGGGCCCTGCCCGGGGCAGGGGGTGGCACTGGATCATCTTTAAGGTCCCTTCCAACCCAAACCATTCTGCGATTTTGTGATTTGCAAACTTGTCATTCTACATGTGTAACTACCACTGTCTACATACTCATTCCAGGTCTGACAGATGACTATTTTGCCCATCACCCTCTCTGTTATCCAGATTCGAACCTCTTAAGAAACAAAAATCAGCCTTCAGTTCCCCCACTTTCTAATTCTGCATGACTAAGTCATTCAGCATGTAATAAATACTGTTGCTCATTCCAAATACATTGGTTACCTGTGCACCAATCATTGTCAGCATATTTCTGCAGTGGAGTGGTTTAGCATTAGGTAATTGGCATAAATTAAATGGCTTGAGTCACAGTATTGCCCTTTCTGCATACACCCACGTGTCTGTTACGTATGTGCAGCTTATGGGAGATACATGAACGATAGCAGCACTGCAAACGCCCTGCCAGCAAACAAGGAACTTGTATACTCTCAGAAAATAGGTACCGATGCAGAATTTACATCAAAATAAGAGGAAGTGAAGAGTACACAAAAGTATTTTTGTGTGACTATAGGAATCCTCAAGGAATTATTTTCAGCTAGGGGATTACAGTGAGGAAAACAATGAAAAAATGTCAGTGGTAGATTTTTGTCTGCTGATGTATATATTTATAACTGAGGCACGTGGCTTGATGTCTGGATGGCATTTTCCGTATTTGTGCATGAGAGCCCTGTACTCTGGCTTAACTTTGCTGTAGGGCACAAAGTCAGTCAAGTCCCTGTAACTCAACTTTTTCCCTCAGAGCTCATTGTTTTCAAAGCACTTTCATATTTATCATAATCCCTGCTGCTGTTCTCATAAATGATATATAGAATAATAACAGTAAATTGAGGATCTGTAGAAGTTACATTTGTAGAAATAAATTTCCTTGTGCTTACAGTTCTCTGCAACTGCCTATTTCATTTCTGCACCTGCAATTACTTTTGGGTGTAGCTCAAGGTGCTTAGATGTTTGAGAGCTTGATTGTGCTCAGGTGTCAGGTATTTAGGCATCAGAGTATTGTGCCTTTTGCCGCCACACAGCAGCACCCAGAAAACTGCAGGTGTAGGGAAAGAGCTCGGCTTGAAAATCAGGGCCTTGCTGTTTATGGAAGTGTTGGCTGAAACGGGGAAACGGGCCGTGAAGAAAACCATCAGGTGAACAGTTGCTTTTTGTCCCTTCTTAGGCTGTGTTGTGCTGAACGTGAAGTCCGTCTCCCCGTTCTGCCGGGTCGCCCTGTGCTCAGAAAGGCGCGCGGTTCCCCGGCGGGCTCGCGCCCTTCGCGCCCCGGCCCTACTCCTCGCTGCGCACGCTGATCTTCCGCGGGCGCGCGGTAGAGCTCAGGTCTTACCTCTTTGTAACCGTGTGCATCTCAGCTCAGACTGTAACCTGAGGTTTTCAGAACTGTTCAGCGTTGGCTGACTTTGCCTTCCTGCTGCGAGGGGGAGATTTGTGCTTTTTTTCAAGGGAAATGGAGCGAGATAGGTGCTTAGCACCTTTGAAAAACTTCCCTTATTCCATGGCTTCTAATGAAGGAAAAAAATAAGAGTTTGGGGGGTTGTAAATTCAACTCTTTCACAGCTTTGAAGAGCCTTTAGGATTTCACCAGTCTTAACTTGTCCCTTGGGAGGTTGGGATTGTGCTCAGCAGGTGTTGCTTTTTCTGGATCCCAGAGCAGGATTTGTTACACCCGCCCGCCGCCCCAAACCTCCTTCTGTCAGTGTGGTGATGCTGACACTTGGGCTTAACAAGTCAGCTGCATCCTGAGAATAAATTGAGGGTCTTCTGCCTGTATTAGACTATCTTTTTGTGTGTCATGGAGTATTATTATTACTTCTCTTTCATGCCTATGAATCTTCACAAAAAAATAAAATCTTCTGCCCAGTAAGAGACAAATGAAATGAGTCTAAGGTTTTAAAAATGAATGCATACAAGGGGATCTCTTTCCAGTCACATGAGTTTACATTTCCCTGTTTGCACACATTTCAGTGTTGTCCATCCTGAGTTTAAAAAGGCAAGGGGAAACCTGCTAATGTGTTTTATCTCTTTCCTCAGTATTTCTGGCTTCTTGTGCTCTCACGAGGTTTGGTTGGCATCGGTGAAGCAAGTTACTCCACTATTGCACCAACCATCATAGGAGACCTTTTCACCAAAAACACAAGAACCCTTATGCTGTCTGTTTTCTACTTTGCAATTCCTCTTGGCAGGTAAGTGACATAATGCTTCTTTTGTCTGGTTTTGGCTTTTCTCTTAAAGTAAGATCACACAGATCTTAAGTTGCTAATGATGATAGTTCTTCTATCTTTGGCTGGAATGGTTTAGACAGGAAAATATTGTGAGCAGTGACTAATTAGTTGCAGGAATTGGATTCTTTTTCTAGCCCTGTTACTGGTTCATGTGTGACTTTTGGGAATTTGTGGGAAAGATTTTTTTTTTTCTTTAACAGCAATGGGGTGGAAATAGAATAAAAATATTTTAGCTGAATTTTTTTTTAGCATTATTAAATTAAACTATCATTTTGAATAATGCTGTGTTCAAATGTTCTCTGAATCATTTCTTCAATTCATGTGAGGTCTGTGTAGGACTTCTTTAGGCAATGTCTTTCAGGTTACTGTGAAATCAAGATCTCTTAAGACACTGGGCTGTTTTCAAAAGTGAACAAATAGGTACCTGCTTCTATCTGACAGTCCTCCTAAATATCAGAGGTTTCAAGAGGAGTATATTATATAAAATACACAATTTGAAATTTTGACTTTAAAAAACATTTTTCATTTAAGCTCAAACTCTGCCCAACTTTGAATTTGGCCAATCTGACTAAATTTGGAAAATGCAGCTAAGCTAATCGTAGGTGAGTTGGTAGTTGCAATAGTAGTGGCCAGTCCATTTTAGTGCTCTTGCCACTGAAACAGCAATTAGGAGAAATCCTGAAGTCTGATGTAGACAACAAGGCTGAAGAGAGAAACTGTAATGATCATTCCCACTCAGTCTTAATGCTGAATAGTAGAGGACAGCCAAGCCCATAGATGCCTGATGAAAGCAAGAGACAGACTCAGATTTGGAGTATTTAATTCCTCTGGCACTTTCTTTCAGCTGAGTGCCCTTATCAACCCAATGCAGTATCTGATTGTTGGGACAGGAGGGAATCTGTGACTTTTTTTTTTTTTTTTTTATTGTTTTTTAAATAACGGCTGACCCTCTATTGTGAGGTTGTAGGCAGGGTGGGTTTGCATACCGATTCCCAGAGCTGGACAAAAACCTGTGCAAAAGTGGCATCGTGGGTTCAGCATGGAAAACACAGGCAGCAGTTTAATCCATTCCCCCCTGCCCCCCAACTCAGGGAAAAACTTCTGGTTTAGGGTGGTACATTTTGCGAGTTAGAGCACTCATCCCTGAGATAAAACTCACAAGCATCCTTTTGCTCTTGAGGAAAAAGAGACAGCCAAGGCCTTAACTGGTGAAAAGCGTATTTTCCCAAGAGGACAGAGGATGCCAAGTATTTACATAGAGAAATCATTGAACCGTGGCTAGCAAGAAATCACAAATATTTATTCTGTTGAGCCTGATTCTGGGACTAAATTATCTCAATATCCAACAGAGGTGTGGATCCATGATTTCGTTTTGACGCTCATCTGTGTAAAAAAATGAGTTTTGGGGTGATTATAGATGGCAACCTCCAAAGCTTAGAAGAGTTTATTTTTTCAATAAAAGCATGTGATGGCTGATGGCTGCTCTGCAGCAGTCCGGGCAACTTTTAGCCAAGGCAGTCTCAGCAGCAAAAATTCAGTTCACTCTGGGAGAAGCATGGCTACATTCACCTTTATTTACCCTCTTGTGAGCCACCTTTTGTTACCTCAGTGTAATTCTTAGAATGTGGCTCAGGGTCCTGTTGTTCCTTTATCTTCAGAGGGGATTTCCAGACTTCAGGTCTGATATTCTTCCATCAGACCGTCTTGTATATTCTTACTGGTTTTCCTTACAAGCTTATGGAAAATGGTCTCTTCCTGGGTAATTAGAACCAAGTACTATTAAATAACAAGAAGAAAAATTTAATGATGGAATATGGTGTGTCCTTGAAGGGCACTTCTTAACTGAGAGCTTGAACATAAAATCGTTAAGTATTCATATTAGTGCACAGGAAGGCCTGATGTAGAAATTAAATTGGGAAATAAATTCTGTTTGAGGCTTTGTTTCCATCCACTGTAGATTGAAAGGTCAGCTATAAACCTGAGATCGGTGTCCAAATTTCCATCAGATTTCAGCATTTTTAGATCAACAGTGCTGGGAAGAGTTATGCATTAGCCACCATCCGCTTCTTCCTCTGTGTTTCTTCCTGCAGCAGAAGAGAGCCTGGGACACACTCTTTTTATCTTTGTTTAAGAACATCTGTGATTGTGGCAGTCTGTTAAAGCTCTGACTGACTCTCAGCTTTGCATTTCTTGTAGTGGCTTGGGATACATCACCGGGTCAAGTGTGAAGCAGGTTGCTGGAGACTGGCACTGGGCATTGCGGGTGAGCCACACTTAATAACATCAACGGTTGCATCAACTGATCAGTTCTATCACACAATCCCTCAACCTGTTATTATATATAGAAGGTAAAGGTTTGGAAATTAAGTGGTAATATGGATATAAAGTGCAAAGCAAACACATTCTCTAAGCGAGTGGAAAAGGTATGTGGTTTTGGCTCGTTGTACTTGTTTTTTTCCCCTGCCTGGGAGCAAGAATTTTCCGATCACTTTATTATCAGTCAACCATGATTTCTTGATGGGGATGGGAAGACGAGACATTGGCCTTAAATCAACTCCACAATCTTTCAGTCCCCTGCTGTCAAGAAACTCCGAGAATGACTTCCTGCTTTGAGGAAAAAACACTTTGTTCCAGTTTCCGCTTGTTTTTCTGCCCTGAGACAGTTGGTTTCCTTCTATTTTAACCTCTTGGGACGTTGATAAATGTGTTGAAAAGATAATACGCTCCAATCACATATGCACAAACAGATCCTGCACACAAAGATGTCTTGAAAGAGCTGAGAGGAAGTGGCCCAGCAGAACTGTTTTCTGACCTTTAGTAGCCTGGGTGGCATGAGCCCCTGTGGGGTGCATTCCCCGGCTCTGGCACTTCATGAAGACAATGAATCTCATGAAGCTCAGGCCAAGACCATTTATAACAGCAGGTGATGAAGTACATGGGTTCCCATCTCAAACAAATGTGCCCTTCTGTGACAGGCCATTCCCTCCCTGTCCAGCAAGGGTAAGCAAAGCCAGGAAAATCACCATGAACAGTTCGTCTGTATCCAGGAGAGTGGAGAGTGGTTTCCAGCTGTGAACCTGAAATGAAAAGTTTCTTAGCCTACAGCTTCACATCAAGAGGATGGCTACCTCATTCAGTAGCAGAAATACTTTAAGGGTAAAATTAACTTTTGAGTAGAGGCCACTACAAGGAATAAGAAACCCCAAAGCCCCTCCTCCTGGTCAGTGGACTTTAATGGTGTTGATAAATTGGAGCGCTCTTGTGCTTCTACCTGTAAAACTCAAATGATTAATTTGTGCAAAGAAATCCTCACTAGCATCTTTCTCTTCCATAGTTATCCTGAGAAATCCAGGCTATCTGCAAGACTGTACCCCTTATGGGGTCATGATTTCCACTATAAATGACACATTTATGCATGATTCCCTGACTGGGCAAAATCATGGGGAATCTGACAAGCTGCACGCTTCTATGATGGTTGCTTTAGACAGCATTGCTTGGTTTTTGTAGTCAAACAGCAGATGTTGAAAGCTTCCAGGCATCAGTGTAAAGCAGCTTCTGTCCCTGTGGCAATTACTGTGCTTTTGCAAAATGTGGAAGATTCCCCTAGGTGATGCTTCCCTCTGTGATCTCCTGTGGTCTCCAAATCCAGGAGAGGTCAGGAATAATCTGTACTTCAGTGGGCTGAAGAAGACAGAAGGGCACGTTGGCAAGTGGCAGCTTTGCCTCTGGATTTAGCAGTAATGTCAGTGTTTCACTGGAGCGCTACTGAGTATCAATGGATATTGTCCTGTTGGGGGATTAAGCCTTTAGATAAAAATCAAAGAAACTTTAAATTATATGGCCCTAGAAAATCCCAGCGTTTTGTTTTTTTTTTTTTTACCAGTGCTCTGTCTTGTGTTCAGCTGTATTAAGGACACTGTATCAGGCTTCTTTTATCCCCAGATGAGGGATTTTCCTGACTTTCCAGTTCTGAAATATTTTTGTCTTCCCTTCACTAGAAGAATTCTGGGTTGGTCATCTCTGCACGTGAAACCCTGCTCTATGTGTAAAGGCCATTCTCGGGTTATTATTGGAAGCATATTTTTTTTGAACAGGAATTTATTTTTAAAATAGCATGTATAGAAGAGAAGATAGTTCAGTGAAAATCCATGTTCCTATTTTCCTAATGGAGCTATTTTCCATTCTGGCAACGATGGAACTTCAGTGTCAAAACAAGAATCATATTTGTAGCTTGCAAACCACTGTGGGATCTTTGTATTTCTGTCTAGTGACTGGGAAACCTAACCCTAGAATGTGTTGTTTCCTATCTTCCAGCCTGAATTTTCAATGTTTCTTGGTCTGCTGTACACTGAGGTCATCTGACAAAGCTGCCTGAAAATGGGAAGCTGTTGTGGGTTAGCTGGAGGAGGGATGCACGTCAAGCAAGGATTTGCAAAGCCAGCATTCTTCCTACATCTAGGAATCTTTCACCTGGCCTCATTGCCCTTAAAAGTCTTTTGCACTCTTCCAGCACATAACTGGTCTCTTAGTCCAGCTGGGAGTAGGTTTCCAAAGAGTTAAACATCACTGAAGAGCTGCATTTAGATGAATCTTGGTACTTTAATAACACAAAGAAATGGACTGCCTTAATCAGAGTATTCTCAATGCTGCATGCTTTCAGCATGAGGTAAGAGTCCAGGGAATGACAGAGAGGAAGGAAAGGAGCAGATGCCTCAGTGTGCTTACAGATTCTGGCTAGCTGTAAAGAACAAAGTCGCTGAAATGAAACTAATGTAATCTGCCTGTTACTGACTAGTCAGAGCAAACCCTGCTGACTCCTGTGCTAATTCCCTGTTCCTTTCTTGCAGGTATCTCCACTCCTGGGAATGATAACGGGGACACTCATCTTGATATTTGTACCTGCTGCTAAAAGAGGAAATGTTGAACAACTTGGGGGACAGCTGAAGGCTCGGACCTCATGGCTAAGAGACATGAAAGCGCTGATTAGAAAGTAAGAGCACTCTAGTAAAAAGCATGCTTTGCTTCTAATGCTTAACTGGAACATCCAGCAGCCTGTACTTCTTAGCACTGTGAGACTGGAAAGCAACAACATGTGGGGAGGGGCAGGAAGCTTGGTCTGTGGACCTGGGGAAGAAAATCACAGTTACATTTTCATGAGGGATCCACTGCAGTGACAATGATGGATTCCAACTTTTGCTCTAACCCTTCTAAGATTGAGATCTGAGAGGGAGTCTGCTTTGTTTGGCTCATACTTCAGACAAATCAAGGCTTTTGAAGTGTAGAAATTGCTGTGTTCCTGTATTAATTGTTGTGCTGCTGTTGTTTAGATGCTTAGATCCTTTTTCTTCCCTGAAAGAGCTACTCTGCTGAGGGGAAAAAGAGAGTTAAATACCAGAGCAATTTAAGAGGATAAAATACACAAAAACTTGCACTATACGGCAAGTTTATGTATGTTTATACAACAATATGTGGCTGAATGCATGAGCACTGAATGTGCTTGGGTGCTTGTGTATGTGCAAAGAAGATCTCATGCTCATGAGTGTTTAAGCAGCTGCACTTGCTTCCAGAAAGCTTGCCCATGAATGTGCAAATACTTGCACTTGTGAATTGAGTGTTACACTGGAATTCTGATGGGAAACTTGTGGTGTCCTTTGTTTTTAGAACTGCTGGCTAAAATGACTTCCTGGTATTGTCATCTAGTATCAAAGGACTATGAAAAGTGATGATGGTTAATTTATTATTATTTCTATATTACTTATTTTGGTAATTTATATGAGTAGTAATCATATGGTGGCATGGATGGGCAGGGAGAAGTGACACTTGTCATCCAGGTAAACAGATGATATTACAGTGAAAGCCCTGTAATTTACACATCATGTTTTAGTGACAAAGCACCGCTTGTCTTCTGAAATGGTCCCATGAAGAATGGTGTCTATGAAGCACCTCTGAAGAGTTAAGTACATTATTATCAATAGAGCATCATGTATGAAGAAATTTTCCATGCCTCTTATTCTCCATTGCTTTGCACCTTGTATTGTCCCTGTCCCTTGGCAAAGAGAGCTGGCTAGTATGGGGGAACACTGTGTTTTGTTGCTGAAGCACTGGCTCCTGTCCTGGGGCTCCTGCTTTTTCAGTTTTCCCACTAAACCTTCTCATGGTTTTGCCTTTTGCATCTCCGCAGCCGCAGCTACGTGTTCTCATCGTTGGCCACCTCAGCTGTCTCCTTTGCCACAGGGGCGCTCGGCATGTGGATCCCTGTCTACCTTCACAGAGCACAGGTTGTGCAGAAGACAGCAGAGACCTGCATCTCACAGCCCTGCAGCACCAAAGATAGGTGAGATTCATACTCTGCTGCTTTAAAGAGAGGGAAAAAGGGATGGGGGCTTATTTACCAGAGGAAACAGGCAAGTCCCACAGAGTCAAGTTACTAGAACGTCTGTAATTTCCTCTAGGTCTTTGCAACAATGATAGGAAATTCTGGGATTGTAAACTAGGTTTTATTTCTCTTCTTCATTGCATGAAGTCTAACCAAGGGAGAAGCAATTACCTCAGCTCTGTCTTAGTTCTCAGGCTGTGGTGCAGAAGTAGAAAAGACTTTTGTCTTTGCCTTAGAGGATGTTTGGAGAGCTGAGAATTTGGTTTCTTAAGACTCAAACTCACCTGTGATGGCAGAAGAATAAGCCAGCAGGCTGGGTAGCCACAGTGGTGGCTATAATATTCAGAGGCTGGACTGGTTTCCCCTAAAGGCTGCAGGGACTAACCCTAAAGACACTTGTTTCTATGTGAGGGACGACTTCACTGTGTTTCATTGCTCTGTATACTACTGTGCTTGCTGAGTTCTGCCAAAGAATAGTACAGAGATCTGGGACACTTTGGTCTGGAGTGCTTGATGTTATACAGTGGTTTGGTTTTTCAGTCATGGTTATGTAATATCACTTGTAGCACATAAACTATGAGAAGTAGTTAATTGTTTTGTGTTTTACTATGATAACACAAAACCTAAAATGCTAAAAAAGCATTCTCTAGGTGAATAATATGTAAGATAAATTTAATTTTGTCAGCTCTTTTTCTTTTTAGCTTGTGAGGGAAAAACAACATTAGGAAAACCTTGCTCTAGCTGACACAATCCCATCTCAAGTACACTACTTAGTGGTTTGGAGTACCATCAACCAGAGCACCCAGCGGGCAGTCCCAGTCTATTCTGTGAAAATGCAGTGAACAAAAAATACAGCTCCAGTCTGACTGCCCATCTGCTGTTTACAAAGAGAAGTTTTCCACTCTTTGATGACACGTATATTTTGAGCTGCCCTGGAGCTACTGTAATGTAGTTGCCAAAGAGTCTGTAATCCAAGTCCTGCACATACAATATGGAGAATCCTTGACAGCTCCTGGCTCTTCAAATTTAAATTAACACATTTCAAATGTGTACCCTAACAGCAAAAGAAGGCTTCTTTGAAGTGGTCTGAAAGGAGTTAGAAAGTCAAAGTATGTTGAAAGCCACTGGTATTTACAGTCTTGTTAGGTTTCCTTTCCCTTAAGCTTATTAGTGTGTGTTCTATCCATGATTTCCCCTTACATGATCAATGTGCAGGTTATTACTTAGTTTAGTGCATCCCTAATTAGCTGTACAATGCACTTTATAGGAAGCTGAGTTCCACACAAAGAAGCAGTCTGTGAGCCCTTTGCACCTCTACATGTTGATCAATGCCCATGTACAAGGCTGAATTTCATATGCTGTGTTTTTCTTAATTGCAGGGGAAGAGTACTAAAATCACAAGGACTCAGCATGGGAGCTCATTTGTTTTATTTTAAATTTGCAAAGCCAAAGTGCAGATTTCCATTAGTCAGTTTACCCTAATAATTTGTTCAAAGACCATGCCCACTTTGGAGAAAAACTCAAGAAAAATAATCCTGTCTCTTCTTTTTTTCTTTAAATAGCTTGATCTTTGGAGCAATCACATGCTTCACTGGTTTCCTGGGTGTAATCACAGGGGCAGGGGCAACCAAATGGTGCCGGTTAAAAACCCAGCGAGCTGATCCCCTTGTCTGTGCTGTTGGCATGCTAGGATCAGCCATCTTCATCTGTCTGATCTTCGTTGCTGCCAAGAGCAGCATTGTGGGAGCCTATGTAAGTATAATCCTTTGCATATGCCAGTCTCACTCTTTCCACTAAACGCCTTAGAAGACTGTGTGCATTGTCCCCTGCAGGAAGCCTCAGATGTTGGTCTTGCTTTTCCCCTTCTGAATGCCCTTCATTTTGCCCCTTGGCATATTGGCACTATCTGGGTGTGCCTGGAGGGAAAATGATATCTTAGCTGCTTACCCCTGCTTACTAACTGTCATCAGAATTCAGAGCTGGGGACTTGGCTCATGCATGAAAACCCACAGCTCCCTGCCTTTGGGTTGTTTTATCTATACCTCTATCCATACCTCTATTGCTCTTGCCTAATGTTTTGATACAGGAAAATTGGCCACTTCCCTTGTAATAAGGGTATTGTAGCTGCGCTAGTACCAAATTATAATTACATTATAATTGGTCTGTGGGCATGCCTTTGGCTACCTGTAAGTACCATTCATTTTCATAACTAGGTAGCTTCCTGCAGACCAATGTTAATTACCATGTAATTTCAATTTGTTGTTATCTGTATTACCATAGCACCTGAAAGCCCCAGTCATAGCCCAGGAACCCACAATACTTGGTGCTGCAGAATTGCAGATTAAAATATGGCCCCTCCCTGAACGTTTATAATTAAAGTATATAAAAAGACATCAGATAGATCCAGACAAATAGACTGAAGGGGAAGAGAAAACTCAAGTATAATAATCCAGTACACTGAACGGGTCCCAGGTTCCCTTTCAGTCTAATAGAGAGAAGCCTGGGACCTGGGAGAGGTTTTTGAAGGGAAAGCATGAGATGGTTGGAGTAGTGGGATAATTTCTGAAAGCCCACCCTTAGCTTCCACAGAGCAGTGCACACCACCCAGCGAAGAGAATCCTTTTACAATTTACCAACCAATCAACCTACTATGGTTCCTTGTTTCTCCCTATTTCTGGCACTGGCCTAGCCACGGTCATTTCTCAAGTACTTCAAGGGCTGCCATTGTTATGGGGAAACACAGAGAAAGAAAGTTTAAAAACATTACGACAGAACCAAGAATGCCTATTCTGGCTATTTAGAAAGTGTCAAAAGAGATTTGGTCCTCTGGTTTGTGGCATGGTCTAGAACTAACCTTTGATTCAGCAGAAAAATTATCACCTCAGACAACTTATAAGAGGGTGTTACTGGTTAGTGAAGCATTAACCCTCCTTTCACTGTTAGCCAGCTCTGAGTGAAGAGTTCTGTCACATCCCTCCACCTCTTTGTGCAGCCAGACCTATGATTTTCTCCTTTCTCTGAGCTGATGACAGACATATTCATGTGTGGTGTTTAGTCTCTTTATGCAGAAAGTCCTCCCTTTCTAAGCTTGAAATACTGTTTTCAAAAATTTTGCAACTAAAGGTCATTACTGGTCTCATTTTCATCTTTGTTTCTTAGTTTTTGGGTTTTTTAATAGCCATGTGACTATTCTGCATTGTATAAGTATACAAATATAGATGGTATTATTTAATCAATCTTAGAAACAATTTATTTTATTATGCATGAGCAGTAAATCTAATAAAGAGTTAGTGATTTGCAAAGAAAGTTATATCTGAATATGGAGGGGATATTAGAAATATAAGCCTATTTGCTGATGCTGTTAGGCTGAAGCATACATTTGTTGCGGATAACACTGTCTCTCTGTAGCCCTAAATATGCTCTGTCTGGTGTTGGAAACCTGATGCATAGAAAGCAGATTAAGAGTCTAGTTAATGTGCCGACTGGGGAATCAGAGATCTGAAATCTCTTTATAGATTCTACATGTGACACTGAGCAAGTTATTTAACTTTGTTTTGCTTCTGCAAAAATGAGAAGTCTTAACTTACAAAGGGTCAGGGTAGCTTAGATCATTAATGTTTGTAAATGACCTGGAGTTCAATGGTCTGTGGCCAAGCCATCCACTGTAAATTTATATAAACAGAAAACAGTGACACAACACTTGTTGCTCTTTAGCGTTACAGGTGCTAACCCAACTGAGAGAACAGGTCTGTGTTGGAGCTACCAACATCTCTTAACATGAGGTGTTATCATGGTGGTGCTTATATATCAGTTGGATTGACTTTTCAAAGCAAGTTTCAAACACTAGCCCTTGTATTTCCATGCCATTCAATGCTATTGCAATCTTACAGACTTCCAGAGTGTTTAATTCCTTTGTATTTCACTAGGAGACTTGTCTTGCAAGATTGCATAGTGTAGCAGTTTCTCTTTACGCTCTGTGTTAAGTCTCACTGGTCCAACAAAACAGAGAGATTGTTCTATGACTCTGGAATTGGAATACCTAGATATGGTGGGCAGCATAAGGGTACTTTTCTTATCTCAAAATCCATGATGATAGCTTGTTCTGGAAAGAATGCAGTAAAATTTATGAGTGGATTTTGTCATGTCTGATAAGTCTTGACAGCTATGTCCTGGCTCTCATCCTGAAACAGCATCCTTGAGTTCTCTATGACTGAAAGTCAAGAGCAATGTTCTGGTCTGTTCCCCAACATGGTGGTATTTGCAGACCTTCTGTACTGTGACTATCCTTAGACTTCTGTCATTGATCACACCATGCTGAGGTTGAAAGGTTACTGGTTTTGGACCCCTCATTGGCTTGGAGCCTTACAATTATCACTTCCAAGCATTTAGATGGGTCCCCATGAGATGGTGTTCTCTCTGTGAGCTGTGGTGGCCACCAGATCACCATCTCCCTCCCTACTCTAGTTAACAGTTGAGAATTTTTCATGTCAGCTGATACTGGCTTCATCTTAAATGAAGTGTTCAGCACCCCAGCAAGAATCATCAGAGCCCTCGCTTTTTAATTTCTTGGCCTTTTGGTGGGTTTTTTTGGAAAAGACCTGCATATCCATTAGCATGATCACCTTGTCCCTTACAGGCTGTCAACTGTCTGCTCTCTTCCTCCCTTGAACATATGTACTTTTTCTCCCCTGCTCAGTCCTGTCTTGCAGGTGGTTTTGGTCCCTTAGGGCAGCTATTCCAGTTCTGTAGCAGTCACTCCTACCTGGAGCAGATAGACTGACTTCTTTTTTCCGTCCAATTTTTCATACTAATCCAGCAAATTATTGGCAGTGGTAGAACTGGCTGGAAAGCTGGAATAAAACAGCATTCTATATCACTTAGCTGCCCAGACACTTGTATTTCTATCCTTTACTATCTTGCTTGGCTGTGTAGTCCAATCAGTTCTTAATTTGTTTTCTTTGCAGTGGGTGGAGTTTTGTGTTGTAGTCCAGCTCCTTAAAACAGCAATTTGCGTATCTTTAGGTCCCACTCTTTCTGAAATATGTGCACTTTGAAATGTTGGTTTTCAAACCTGTCTCTTGAAACCCATTAGCTGTATGGCATCGTTGTATCACACTAGTCAGACATCTCACCAGCAGATTTTACGCTGGTTTAAATCTCCAAATGGCTGGAGAAAGTTGCTTCACTTTGCCTTCATCTTGACACTGTTCCAAGTTTCTGTTGTACCTCAATTTCAACATCTATTTAAATTCCTCAAAGACATTTTATGATCTTGCAGAAACAGCAAATCCCAGGATAAAACCTTGCCATAGAGCTTTTACATCTCAATCTCAACATCGGGGACTTTCTTTTGACACAGTGTTGGTGCCGTACCTACTTCTGAGGCATCAATATTGCCCAGCACTGAGATGCAGTTAGATTTGCTTCAAATTCAAGAGTACATGTGGGATTCTTAGCCACCATTTCAGAGAGAAATACAAATAATGAAGGTGTAAACAGATCTGCACTTTGCAAGTAGCCATGGAAGGAGTTTATAACCTGCTTAGATCTTGCTGTGAGAGCTGCTGGTGTGACCACACTGAGAGCTACTAATCAGAATTTGCTACTGATCACATAAACGGAAAGACTCGAGGGGGACATAACTTCTGTCAGCTCCTCACAGATGAGCAGCTGGACACCAAATGGAAATAGTGAGATATTATACAACGCAGCTGGATTCAGAAGAGGATAGATCTGTAGAGCTGAAATCTCAGTGTAAAATGAGGCTTCAAAAAGTGTGTGAGGAGTCAAAACCGTGACCGTCTCAGGAGGTATTGATCTGTTCTGGAGGCTGCCCTATTTGCACTAAGCATCCCTAGAGTCTCTCTCCAGCAGAAATGCCATGTATCCTCATATGCCCTTCGCAGGGGATGAACTCAATTTTTATAAATCCCCATTAGCAGCTGAAGGACAGACTTTTTTTAATGTCAGTATCTTTTGTCCTACTTTTTGATCTTCCTCTTGTTCCTCTTTTACTTTATTAAGCACATGTTTTGTGGAAATGTGTTGAGTGAAATACGCATTCAAAACTGGTGCGCTCTGAAGTCTGTGGGATTTCAGTGATTTATTTATAGGACTTGTGCTGAATTCCTGCAGAAGGGGGCAAGTTTTGCATGCTGTGTGTAACAATTCATATGTGTGTTATGTTTCTGTAATTCATATAACCTTAAGGCAAGCAGTTGCCTGTTTGCAATACTGTATGCTGTATGAACAGGCAGGGCATGTCCATGCCACATTCAGAAGTGTGATTACATCTTTCCCAAGCTCAATTTAATCTATTCAGCCACAGAACTGCAGCAACAGCAGCTGCAAAGCTCTAGTAGGACAGATTTCAGAGCAGGTCCTGGGAGCTCACCTGGGGCTTCAGTATGCCCTTGCTACATGACACATGGCTTCAATTCCTGACAGAACCTTGATTCATTGGACCTGCGTTTCTTAGCTTGCCAGTTGTAATTTCCAGTGAGAGTCAAGCTCAAGGCAGACCAGCAGACAGTGGGAAAATGGAAAGAGGAGATTTCCTAGCTGACCAGCTGGGCCATAATGACTGGCTCCGACACCATCACAGAGGAAGCAGATCCAGTCAGAAAAAGAGGGGATAGGGAGGGAGAATGTAGGGGAAACAAAGACAATTTTAGAAACAAATAGAGGAAGCTTTCTGTAGGTCAATGCGTAAGACTTGTTAAATAAAGAAAACTATTCCTGGCAGTGACATGATGGTCTGAGGGGTTTAGGCAATCTCAACTGGTGTGTGGGAAAGAGAATTGTGGTGGTCACATCATGCCATAGCTGCCAATCTTGCAGTTCCTCCTCCCACCCCAGCCTGTGCCTGAGCAAGCAGCGGGGACCAGGGCAGTGGCCGTGACTGTCAGCCCGTCAAAGCTCCCAGCAACACCACGAAATGACATCCATCTGAATGTTTCTTCAGAGCAAAGTGTACCCTGTATTTCTTGCTGGCTTTGTTTCATTAATGAATTGTAGCCTATTCAACATAACAAAAACTGAACATAAGGCAATTAAAAGGGGAATCTTCAATTAACAGAGTCCAAATCTCCATAGCTGTTATACCCAACTACCAATAGGGATTCCAGGAGTAATGTTTTCTCGCTAGATGCCACAAAAAGAAATGAATTAGCTGGGCAAAAAGCAGCTTTTTTGGGAACATTAAAGGAGTTTTGCTTGCTGCCTTACTGGTGGGGAATGAGGGAGCTGATTTTCACAGGTCTGGTTATTTAAGTGGCATTTTGTCTATAAGATCTGTTCCTCATAATGTACAAAAGAAGAGGGAAATGTGTGTGTGGAAGATTTTCTATCCTTGTTTTTTCATCCTGTTGAACCTACATTTCTTTGCTAAATTGTTAACATACGGTATAAAAGCAAAAGCTTCATGACTGAAATACAAGTAAAAAGCTTTTTGATGGAGGCAGTGCTCCTCCTGCAGCCGTGTCACCCTTGCTCTGTTGGACTCTGTTTGATGAACATTTAACGATAAGGCCAGGTTAAATTCTCTTCTTGATCATTTCCAGTTCTTCAACTGTTTGTAGAACCATTTAGTGAACTGCAACAGAGAATTGATTTGGGTTAAAAATAAGCCAAACAAGCCCCTCTTCCCCTACTTCCCCCCAACAAATGATTCTTTGCCCCATCTCCGTTTCCTGCTCTGAATCCCTGCTTGGCCCCGTTGTACCAGCACAGCTGAGAAGGCAGTATGAGACGGGAGTAAGTGAGAAGGGAGTGCCAGAGGTGGAAAGGATATGTGGTGGCTGTTCATACCACACCACTGCAAAAAGAAGAGCTCTCATCCCACTACATACACAGGGCTTTTAGTGTATCTTGTTGACTTTCTCCACAGAGTCAAGAGTTATATTTCACCATAAGACACTGATGTTGCAAAAACCATACTGCAGTCCTGTCTTGACTGTATGTAGAAATTACCAGTGCAAGGCTTGAGATGTTATGGTGCCTAGATCTATGTCCCCCTCAAAAATGACAGCAGTATGCTATCAGGGGAGGGAAGGGATCTTGCACATAGTGGGTAGAGAACCTCATTTGGTTTGCTGCAGATCTTAACACACAACATGACACCTAGTGATGAAAATGACTGTGTTTTGGGGAGTCAAGGCCTTCTTGCCTTTTCTAACTGGCTTTTTGGAGCAGAATGATGCAAGTATGGAAGCCCAGGGCTGTCTCTTCTCACTAGCTTCTCATGTTATTCTGTAACCAAATGTGTCAGCCTTCTATTTAGCTGCTCTGTAGATCACAAACAGTTTACACTAATGAAGTTGCAGGCCAAGACCCTAGAGCTCTGATAAAAGTCCACAGTTTTCTAATATTCAGTATAAACCACAACAGTAACAAGGAGTGTATTGTGTAGGTTTGAGGCAAATAAGCAACAAAGGAAAGTTTGTGACAGGTTATTTTTCCTTTGAATGTCAAGTGAATAAATCTTCTCCTTTTTGTGTGTTTTGTTACAACAGATTTGCATTTTTATCGGAGAAACTCTTCTGTTTTCAAACTGGGCTATCACAGCAGACATACTAATGGTGAGTGTACTTTGGAACAGCATCTTTCTCTTCTGGTGGCCAGAGCAGTTTGTCAGCTTGCAAGAGCAACCTGAAGTTCACAATTTCTCCAAATGCCTAGCCCCTCCTTCAGCCTATATTTTTTTTTTTTTTACTTGCTGAAAAGGAAAGCAAGATAAAAAGAAAGAAAGAAAGAAATATTATTCTTGCTATTCTTGTCCTTTGTTCTGAGCATCAGGGAGAGGAGATGTCCAGAAATGACACCATTACTGAATTCAAATAGTTTCCCCAAATTTTAAGTATTTGCGCAAAACCCTACATGCAGAGAAATCAGCCAGCATTTCATAATACTCAGCACATTAGTGGATTTTGTTATCAATAACTCAGCTTTGTTCTGCAATAGGAAATCCTTCCCTCCCTCCCTCCTCTGGCCACAAAGGCAGCCATCTACCTCTCTCTTTGGCTTAACTCCAGCAAACCTACCATTCAACGCATACACAATAGAAACCACCTCTGGGAGAGGAGAGAGGAAAAGAAAGTATAAAGAATTTTTGGACTATGTCCACCTTGTCCAAGAGGAAACTGTCAGGGACTTTTCACCTTTTGTCCTTCATTTTCCCTTCTTTCTCCACCACAGAGCTTTCAAATCAGGCAGCTGACCTCAGCATCTAGATTTTTCATATGAAATATCTGGACGTTTGTTAGAGAGCCTTGCATGTTTGGTAGATGCTTCCATCAGAGACATACAAAGCCTATCAAACAGACTGTATGCTGAAATCTCATTGTGAGGGAGGTTGCTTGTTGCTTATTGTATGAAAACGAAAGAAACTAAAGCACAGAACCATTACAGGACTTGCCCGAGGTCTTTTGGCAGCTTGTTGACAGAACTAAAAATACAATCAGTCTGGCATCAACAGAAAACTCCCTTGACTTGTATTTGTTGCTTATGCAAACATCAACGAGAAAACAATCTGGCTCTGTATTCCTAGATGTAAAGATAATGTTGTTGATATATTGATTCAGCGAAGAACTTCAACCTTCTGCTTAAGTTCTGTTTATGATTTAAGTTCAAGGTTGTGTTTATATTTTACGGTAGCTCCGTAGTTGCCATAACTCTGTTGCCTGATGAACTTTCAATCTTTAACTCATTTGTTGCAGAGAATGCTTTGGGAGGTGGGGTGGGGTGGTTAATTCCACTTCTGTCAGATGTGAATAAAGCACAGAGAAACAAAGGTTATCAGTGTACTTCAGTAGCATTAGATAGCTTTTAATTACCAAGGTTTGTTCCTCCTAGCAGTTTAGCTTTAGTGTGAGAGAGCTCTGCATGGGCTGAACGGGTGGTTACTCTGTACTTATGTGGGTTTTGCAGCTTGTGCTGAGTTCAAGGCGGCCGTGGCCGTTCATTAAGTGGTATCTCAGCACTGAGATGTGCAATCTACAGACAGCTGTGTGAGGAATACATTATAATACAATATTTGTAGGTGGTTGTTACTGCCTCCTGCCAGAGCTTCCTGTCGCATCCTGTCTTTGGCTGTGATGTCCCCAGGAGCACTCCCAGCTCGCTCTGGTCAGAGTTACCTGGCTGGCTTACATAGCAGATCTTCTATATCCTCACTAGCATTGGCTGAAACAGATAAGGGCTTGGCCATGCAGCACATCTGCTGTCCTCCAGCAGTGACTCTCAAATTGCAGCTGGGGTAGTCATCTCTGCTGCCAACACAGGGCAGCTGGACAGAGGGTACCTGTCGGACGTGTTCAAGGTCTTCCAGAAAACCTGTGCCAGAGAGAGAGCTGAAACTTGACCTGCGTTGTCTCAAGCTAGCCCCAAAAGACATTTTTCAACAAACTGCTTTGTTATATCAAGTGTACTAAGGATGCTACCATTGTCCCATTTTAATTACTGAGATTTTTTTGTGTTTATTTCAATGTGACTGCAGTATCCTGTAGCTTTTTAATGGCTTTTATAGGGTTTACCATCTGTCTTACCAGCATCCTGTAGTCAGTTGCATTTTGTAGGGATGCATTTGCAGTTATTTATGTTGCTTTATGTTGCAGAAGAACTCCGTAAGAAATGATTGGAGATAACAGAAAATAATTTATTAGTTTCAATTTCCAAAACATGGGAAAGAAACTAAAACCATGTTAAAAATTGGATTTTGGTAATTGATGCCAACTCTTAAGCTAGCTGTTCTCTTGTATGTTTAGAAAAATGAACTGAGTGTCATATATAATGCCCAGCTTAATGCATTATCAGCATGAGTAGACCTATAAAAGTGCTATACAAATAAATGTAAACATCCACTTAGATCAATGCAAGCCTGTAAACAGATGGTCTGAAGTGCATTCGTATTACACTAGGGGTTTGAGAGGATGTTTAGTCAGACAATAGGTGACAGCCAGGGCTATAGCCGTGTTTGACAGACAGCTTCATAGGAAGTCCTAGCCAGAGAAAGGTGTGGATATGCTTTAGCGAGATACATTTTACATGTTTGGCAAATTAATTTCTACTGATTACTATTTATTTGGAGTAATCAGAAGCATGTCTGTTGTTGCCTGAGGCTGGTAAGGAGTTTAAAAGCATTATTAGCGTAAGCTTAACAACACTTTCATCATATACATAAATATCATCCTGTTTTCATGGATAAAAAGCTGTCAATACTGCCTGAATACTGTTCCCACTGATTTCATTGTTCCAGAAGTGAGGCTTTTTAGAAACTGCATCCCAAATGATTTATCACAGCTCTCCCAAGATTTACAGATCTCATGACTGCTTAAGAATCCTATTGAGCAAGTTGCTAAGCATCTTCAGAGATTTTGCAAGTTTAATTTCCTTGGCAAAACAAGGATGTTTGCTTATTATCTTCAAATTTAATTGTTGGCTCTTCACAGCTTTGTGCTTCCATTACATCTACTGTTCTTGCCAGTGTAACGGTCGGTGTGCAGCTCCTCAAATTGTCTGCAGTAAAAGGTGCTGAGTGCTAGATTTGATAAACTGTCAGCACTGCAGAATGTACTGCGCTGCCCAAGATTTTAAGAGGCTGATACTTGTTCCAAATGCAAATTTGTACACAACAGGCCTTATTCTCCTGAGCACAACTCTCCAGATCTCTTCCCAGGCACATGCTCATGTGGTGCCTAGGGAAGGGAGGGATGTTTGTTATGGAGCATGCTAATTATGAAACAGATTTTATCAGCCATTTTTGCAAATTGGCCTCAAAATTACCAGAACCCCAAAGTATCATTAAAACTGCCTTGTAACAGCAATAATGAATGAGTTTCAGTGCAGCAGGTAAGTGTGTAACATTCTGAGACATGCTGAGTGCTTGGGACTTTGTGGAATCTGGTTCTAATAGTGGGGGTTTTCCTCCATAGCACATGTCAAAAATAAAGATGATGGACAGAGGCTTGTGGCTTTTCTGTGTAAGATCCAGTAGGCATTTTATAGGGTCTCAGCTATTGCAATCACAATCTCTTTAGATCTTTGCTGAGAAAAACCGTCCAGTTTATACAAAGTCCTGCATATTTCTTTTTTCTTTTAAAACATTAGTTCTTTTTAAATGGTCGTGAGCTGCCATGGAGGAGATGTTTTAATGTTTTGCTGTAGAGTCAAAGTCTTCTTTTAGGATTGAAACAGGTATAGACTGGTGCTCACCTGTGCTACAGGCATGGAGGAAGGTTGCTTTTGTTCCGATTACCTTCCCTATAAGTAAAAATCAATTATTTATGTAGTATGAAATACTGCCCTATTTTTGCAGCTGAAGATAAATAGCATTTCCAGAAGTTCTCATTGTTGCTTCTCTCAGTGTGCCTCCACACATCAGTAATCAGAGTGCCGTGGGTTAGGTTTTAAGGCAGGGTGAGGAGTGCCTTTGCCTGCAGGTACACAGCCCACTTCAAACAGCTCTGACCAGGACTGGCGTGCCAAGGGGCATCTCTGCAGTTCTTCTGTGGGCAAGGGTTGCAGCTGGATGTGTACTGCTCCGTGTCGTGCTGTGATTTGGAGACCAGATCAGCCTTCTTTTCCTTCAGTTAAAAGCATTGTGTTTGACAATGCCTGCCTAGCTTGAGTGAAGGGTCTCTCTGAGAGTGGTTTCTCTGGATCACAGCCTTTAACTTTTCTGAGTGGTAGTTACACAGGGACACCTGGACTATTTCCAGGCTTTGACAGTGGCTAGAACGGGGTTAGCATGTGGGGTTTTTTGCCTTTGGTGCTGAAAGAGGCCAGTATGCATTGTCCTGAAAATTACTGCCTGACTCAGAAAGGGTAGCAAAGCGTTTTAAAGAATAGAGTTTTCTGTCAAAGATGAGACGTGAACATCAGAACTTACCTCTTTGGCACATGGCCTTTTGCTGGGAGAGGGGTGATGTCTCCTTGGTTAACTTGTTTCAGACCAGCTCATTCTGCTGGTTTCACCGCAGGAAGGGGATGTCAGCAGCAAACCATGGCCTTTCTGAACCTCTATTTAAAGAGCAGAGGTTTGCCAAAGCTGCTTGGTCAGCCTCCCTGCCCGTCCGCTGTGCTGCCTGCCCCTGAACCTGGAGTCGGGGATGAGCCAGGACGGTCCCGCAGACTTCCGCCTGGGCTGCGGTGGCTCTGCCACCTCCAGTTTCTGTGGGATGTTTGAACCAGGCCACGTATGGTTTGAATTTAGGTCTATTTTAGTATCAAAATGCCCATTTAGAGCTGTAATTTACTGCTGTCTTCCTAGAACAGTAGGCAGTGTTTGCTACCAACTACTTCCTCTCCATCAGGATGAAATGCTTTTTAAGTAGGGCTAGGGTAGATTATTTTTTGGTGTTTTGGAGATGCTGGTTTAAGCCTTTTTTCCTTTCCAATATCTTTCCAGAGGAGGAGGAAAATATCTCATCTTCATTTCCTTGCCGCATGTTGGGTTTTTGGTTGGGGGCAGGGGAGGAGTATTTTTCACTTGAGTTCCAGACTAAATTTACTAAGTTTGGCACTTTATAGTGCCAAACCATGTTGATGGTTTCAACCATCAATAACTTCTTTAGTTAGGCAAACTGAAAGCTTGCTGGAAATTGCACTGCTACTTACAAAACTATATGTATGCATAATACAGATATACATGCAAAAATACATCTAATATATGTGTGTATTCATGTGTATAAATATATATATATGCATATGTACATATGATGCAGGTGTCATTCAAATTGCTTTCTCCACTTGACACCAATTCACTACCTCTCCCTGAAAGTATTAGATTTTTAATAAATTTGCCATTTCCTTTGTCATTTTGCTAAGCAAATAGATAGAATATAGAGCCAGGCAGGCTTTCTTCTCCAGATTTGTTAACATAAACTTTATAGGAAGAAAATTATTATAATGTAAGTTTAAAATTCCCTGTTTCACAGATATACACAGTTCTGGACTCTAAAATTAAGTAGAGTTTTACTTCTCAGATGCCCTTTCTCAAACAGCTCTTGCAGAATGCTTCTCCATTGCACCTGTGTGAACTGGGGGCAGGTGGGAAGAACAATAACTCTTTTTTTTCTTTTCTTCTGTCTAATCTATCCAGGTTGCACCCATTACCCTGCATCTTTGGGGAGTGGTAATGAATTGTGTGGCTCTCCTCCTGTTTCACAGTGTGACCTTCAGTATGTTTCTGTGTCTAATAAAGTCTAGACCTTATTTTCCTCTTGGGATTTCTGTGAGCCTTCGAGTCTGTTTTGAGCTCCTGGATGCAAAAGGAGGACAGTGTCTAACACCCATAACCAGGTGGTTGCTGTGGCTCTGATCATCTTTTCCTCTTCTGTTGCACAAGAGGAGTTCCACAGGGTACCCATTTAATATGTGGCATCAAAGTGCATTAGCAGTGTGCACTTGCAGCTTTGTCAAACCAGTAATGAAAGAACTGGCAGGTCATTCTGAAAGCACATGGTAAAACCCTAGGGAAAAGCATTTAATCTAATTTTACTCATCGTTCCTAATTGTCTCTGCTTGGAATGAGAGGATCATTCTCAACAGTTCTCTTCTAGTGTGGATTTTCTCAATGCTGTTTCTTTTCTCTCCTTTTCTTATGGCTCTTTCCACTGCAGACAGGGCAACTCCCCTTCCCTAAGGTGAAGTGTTAAAGCACTGCAACAGTGCTTCAGATCCTGTGCCCTGAGATATGTCACGGTTGAGCAGTGAGTTCTCCCTACCTCAGTCAGCTAAGGCAAACTTATCTCTGGGTATCTCTCGACAGAGATATACCGGTCCTGAAATGTCACATTTAATTAATAAATGACTTCAGGAAAGGATTGTAAGAATGAGTTGAAGTCTGGGAAGTCATGCCATTAAAGAAAGACTAAAGGCAGCCCATCAGAAAGTGGACAATTAAAAGGGGCCATGGCCTACAAACAGCTAAGCGACAGAGTAATTTCTGTCAGGGTAGATAGCTCTTCAGAGCAACAGAAAAAGGCAGAACAAGATTCAGTGCCTAAAAGTAGAAACAAAGCTCACTTGGATTTAGAGACCTCTTGAATTCTTCATTACTTGCAGCCTTTAAATCAAGACAGGATCAATTTATAAACCAGGATATGTGATGCAGATGTTCTTAGCCAGCTTATTTCACAAGTTTTATTCAGGAGACAATTACTTTTTTTCTGCTCCTAAATGTGTGTTATAAAATTAAGGTCATTCTGCAGGACAGGGGTTTGTTGGGGTTTTTTTTATCTTTTTTAATCTTTCATCCCCTTCCATGGTTATGGCTCTGTTTTCTGTGAGCTCTGGTCCCTTAATGGGGAAGTAATTTGTGTTTTGCACTGATTCGGTGTAGTCAGACTGATTCTGCATGACCTGGGTGAGGGTATCGTATCCTATTAGAGGAGTGGAGACCAAGCTACAATATCTTGGCTATGGAAAATTTTCCTAATATGTCTTTGTCATTTTGCACAAATGGAATTGCATATTTTTGAGAAAAATATGAAGTGGCTAGAGATGGAGTGGGAGGGGAGGCTGAGTGACCTTTCATACTGATGTAAATTGCTTATGGTTTAGGAAACAAAATGTCTTTATTGTGGAAAAAACACAATATCCCAGGTTACTGCAAAGTCCTCATTTGGAAGGATGGAGGTGCTGAGCAAATTATGTGCTGCAGGCAACCTTGAACTTCACTCTCCCCATCGGGCAAGCAAAATACAGGCTGAGGAGCAATAGCAAAGTGTCTCCTGGACAAAGTTGTTAAGCAAACTCATGCGTTCAGTGCTGGTGAGAGGAGCACAGACCGGACAGAGCTTCCTTCCCTCAACACTTGCCATCGGGACTTCTAGAAAGCCAGGACAGGTAGCTGAGCTCCCCCGTTGCTTGAGCCACCCATGGACTGGACAGTGGCTGTGTCTGCCACCAACACCTGGGGGATCTTGTTTAATTTGTCCTGCCCTGGATATAAAATAAGCAATACAAGACAGCTGGATAGGTCTTTCTTCAGTTTCCTTATGTATTTTTTTTTTTTTCTTCCCCTTTTTCTTTGCAGTATGTGGTCATTCCAACACGCCGTGCAACCGCAGTGGCCTTGCAGAGTTTCACTTCACACCTCCTGGGAGATGCTGGCAGTCCTTATCTGATCGGATTTGTAAGTGCTCACAGCAGGTTTTGGCAGGGTTGCGTGCCCATGTTTGTTTTTGTTTACGAACTGCTTATCTAAAATGCCAAGTTAAACCATGCTAGGGAAGGAAGGCCTGTGTTTATCAGCAGAATGGGAAGCAGTGCAGTGCAACTTTTTTACATGCTTATGTTATCGGTGGGCTACAATTCAAACCTGGAAGGGACCACTTGATCACGAGAAGTGAGCGTCTAAATCTTTTTACCCTAGGGCATTTTAAAGCTTATAGACAGCTCTGTAAAGGGAGAGCCATTGCTTCTGTGGTGTGGACATAGGCCCATTAGAAATTAGATTGGAACAGTTGTGTATGTGTTTAGCTGTTAATCTGGTCTCATAAACCAAATACCTATTTATGGGTAGCAACACGCAGCTGTTCTGACCTGCTGATATTTTGAACCTGTTTCGTATGATAATATAGATGACGGTGTAAAATCCATGGCAGGATGGGTGTGTATGTTTTGGGCATTTTATTAGTATTCTTTTCTGCTGTGTATGCTTTGGGTTTTTATTAGTAGTATTCCTTTCTATTACTGCTGCAGTTGTTGGCCTTGGCCTGACTGGAGATCTCCCTTATTATGCCACCATTATCCTAGTGCAGAGCAAAACAAAAGACCCTGCTCCAAAAGCTGGTAATCAGAGAACATTCACAGTTGGAAATATAAGGCCTGGGAAATTTAATGAGGAAAAGAAATCTAGATATACTGGGGCAATTTCTTTCCCTTGCACCCTTCTGTGGAGTTTGACACACTGAGCTTCAGAGAACACAGGTCATCATTTATAAGATACAGTAGCTTCCATGTAAAGCCATAAGTGGCACTGCTTATGCTGTGTTGAAGCTGCTACAGTTTTCCAGTGATGTAACTGGGATCTTCTCTGCTCCCATCGCCTGACAGACAGAACTGATGTGCTCTTCCAGCACAGTTCTGCTGTGTGACACAGCTGCCGGGTGCTATAGACCCTTTTTTAAAAAAAAAAACCCTGTCATTTCTCATCTATTCATTCCATAGACACTGGTGTGTGTATTTGTACATATTGATTTCTATATATATTTAATTTTGTATATATATAAATATACACAAATATTTACTCTTGAATGCCAACTCCCCAGAATGATATAGATGCTTTGTAGCTCTCTGAAGCATACATGAAGAGACAGATACAGATAACACTGATCAGACCAAACAGATGAGAAATGTCTCAAGAAATAAATATGTACAATTTGCCTTACTCTTTATTTACTTCAGTGTTCAGGGCACCCAGGGAGAAACAATCTTATTTTAGAAATTATTTGAAAGTGGCAACAAAGGAATCACTGGAAGAGACTGCTTTGTACAGGGTGGGTGACATGGGGAATGTCAAGCTGGAGAACGAAATAAGCAGGCCAGCGTGCTTTGAAGGCAGGTGCCAGTGATGGGAGGCAGGGCATCTCCAGCATTTTCATTCTTTTTTGTTACATAAGAGGGATATCCAGGAGGAATGGCGAGAACCCTGAATGATTGCAATTAATCTTGAAAGTTGCCTAGGGCTTTTTAGTGTCACAAATTAAAAAAAAAAAAAAAAAAAAAAAAAGGACTTTGCTTGTAGAAAACAATGTGCCTTGCCCTTCTGGTATTCAGAGATCAAGCAAGTTGTGAGTAACTTAAGGATGCCTTCTTGAAATAAGCTTAATCCCAATTTAATGGCTGCCTTAGGCTTTCTTTAGATTGGGAAAATATTAATTATGATTTTGAATTACTCTTTTTCTAATGCTGTACTTGTTGGGCAGTTCTTATTTGGGAGGAGACTATTCAAGTACAAGGCTCTGTGGCAGGCGAGCAGGAGTAAAGCTCTCAGGTCACGGAAGGCACCAGCACCCACTTCTGTAGCCTCCAGACGGGCTTGGCTGACTCATGCTCCCTGTGCTACAATGACTGAAAGGTCAACTGCAGCTTTCACATAACACAGAAAAACAAATACTTATTTAAGTGAAGAGACAAGCAGTCAACATGATTGTTAAAAAATGCAGGTGTTTGTCATTCCAGCTGCGTTGTTGGAAACCTTCATGCAGGATTGAAATCTCACTCGGGCAGGTTGCAGAAGTGGCTTGGATTATGACCAGGATTTTCAAGGCAGTCTCTGGGAGCTAAACTAAGCAACCTACTGGCTTTAAGGGAAATTTGGGAACCCAATTCCCTTAGTCCTCCTGGAAATCCCCAGCCCGAGGACATCAGCTCACACTGCTGTTACTCCAGACTTACAATGGAGCACACCAGAGCAGGGATAGGTGTTGAGAGAGGAGCAGAAGGCAGAATAAATCAACTGAGCTGCAGCAACAGGCATGCTCAGAATGAGTGAAGCACAGCCTTCTGACCACTCAGGGTTCATCTGAGATCCTGAAGATCTGCCACTTCTTCTGACTGCTGACAAAATCTCCCTAAATGAGCAGTGTTTGATCAAATATGGTTTACGTAGTCTCGGTGAGTTCAGGGTGAGATTCCCTCTAGCAGTGCTCTTAATAAAGAATCAGATACACATGTCCTTGTAGGACTAAGCTGTTGTGGGCAGTTGTCTCTGTCTGCTGGATACCAATAAGTGTTGTATTGATTTTATAATCCTCATATGGAACGTAGAAGGTACCTAACAGCTGCAGCCTCGTGTGTGCAATTGCTCCCTTGCTCTGTGATATGCCATAAAAGTTGAAGGCCAGACTTGGATTTTTTTTTCTCCTGTAATCTCCTCCAGTTCCAAATCTTGCAATGCAGATCCATACAATCACCCAAAGCACCAAATATACGTTAGTGTTTAAAAGCTAAGTGGAAGGAAGCATGTCTGTATGGTTATTTTTCATGTCTCTTTAAATACAGATAACTTTTATTATGGTAAAAAGGCTTAAGATTGACTTACAAAGAAGTTATGCAAATGCAGTTTTAGGGTGGCAGCTGTAACTTGCATAGGGTTTTACTACCTGCCAAGCACTGAGATCAATTACTATTAATCAGCGCTGCCTATTCATTCACAAATAAGCATAGCCATTGCTGCAGTATTTCATTAGACAAGACAGGGTTTTTTATTCCTAGATAATTGTAACTTTTTCAGAACCTTCGTGATAACCTGAAGAATTTAAATAATTCCTGCTTAACAACTTGGAGTATAACTCCCATGCTTTATTCTTGATGTAGTCCATGAGAAATTTCACCTGTTCAGTGCATTACATCCAAGTATCTCTAGTACTTTTCTGTCTTTGGAAGGTCCCACTATTGAGACACAGTTAATGAAGCACAGAACAGTTAAGAAAAATACCCCAAATCCCAACACTCATGCTGAGTAACAGATAAAGGTCTTCTAACTGCTCTTCCTGTGCCCTAATACTAGACAGTATTTCAGACTGAAAAGAGCTGAGTGGAGGTGGGTCGCAGCAGAATGTGAAATACACTTCTCCCACTGCAGCATAGCTCCAGCTCTTTGTATTGTAAATTCCGGTTGTATATTTGTTCCTTTCTAATTGTAAGAGGTGCCAGTGCGTCTGCGCTTCTGTGTTCATCTGTGCAGGTGCATGCATGTATCTGCCTTCTTTACTCAGGGTTCACATTATTCCTTCACACAGTGGTCTCCCTCCACTTGCTGACATTCTCTTTTGCTTCAGGAAAACAGAGTACAGGCAGTGATTTTTTTTTTTTTTTTTTTTTTTTTTTTGAGGCTGTGCCTTGGTGCTTTTTCTTTCCTTCCTCCAAATCTGTCATTTGCTTCCTATCTGAGCAAAGCAGAGCTTTCCTCTTCCATCCTTGCCTTGCTTCTAGCCCTGGCTGTGATGAGAAACGGGCACCTACGGCAGGCTTTGCTCTCTCTGCACGTGCCAGGGAATTGCTGTTGTGGGCACACAGTGTCCTGGCTGCTCTGGTGCTGCTGGCTCTCCTGTTAGCTTCCTCCTTTATTAAAGTCTTTCACATCTCCCCTGTGCAACCGTCCATCAGGTCTAGGGTTTGAAACCTGTCTGTAGCTGCTTGTCACCTGGCAGCTTCAACGTGTGAGGATGGTGGTGTAAAGTGCCAGAGATCAGCTCTCCTCCACCAGCACCTTTTGCTGGACTAAAAGCACTCCCTGTACTCCACTGGTGTGGCTCCCACCAGTCCCGACCTCCTTGGCTGCCGCTGCTTCACTTTCACCTGAGGGACACAACCCCCCCCGCCACTCCGGCCAGGCAGCTGCAGGACAGCGTGCCACGGTCTGGCAAGCAGGCTCTGTGGGAGGGGGGGGACCCCGGTCACTCACCTGGGTGCTGAGGGTCACACAGAAGCTCTGCCCATCCGTCCATCTCTGGTGACACAGATGGCAGCGTTACCTGCTGTCTCTGCTGGGCTCCTCCTGGCCCACCCTGCGGCCCCAGTGCCCAGGCACGCAGGTTCACCCAGCACCAGGGGTCACCGGCATCTCCGCCCACGTCTTCTCTTTGAACGGTCTCCCCTCAAAAAAGAGGCCTGAGTGACCTTGTAATTAACAGTAAGCAAATCTGAGCTGTTCTGCTTTGAAGGGGTTTTGCGCTGCTCCTAAGGCTACCTGGAAAGATCGTAAGAATAAGCCCACCACTTGTCTCCCCCAACTTCCTTGTATGAGTGAGTTGATAAACTAGATCTAATGAGCTACTTAAACAGCAAGAATGCTAATGACCTTCCTTTAGCAAGTAGTTAGCAGAACAGTGTTAATTATCACTGGTGCAGAGTATCAGGGAAGGCACATCAGCGTTTGATTAGGGGCAACTCAAGGAAAACTGTAGTAAATGCAGCCATTGAGATACTTCTTTAATGAAAGTTATAACTGGAGGTGTAGATTTCACAGCCTTTTTGTTGATTTGGTCTCAAAGGTGTTTACTCATCCAAGTAGACATGTATGTATAGAAAGTAGTTCTATATGTAAAGACTTGCCTGCCTGAGGAAGCAGAGTTCATGTATTATGGTTTAAAACTTGTATTTTATGGTTTAAAATTCCATGGCTTCTTCAGAGTAGCTTTGTGGATGTGCTTACTCTGGAATAACATTTTTTTCCAGTTTAGTTTGCTAGAATAAAACAGGCTACAGCATGTTGGGGTTTCGAATCCACTGCTGTCTGACTTAAAAGCATGGTAGTGGAATAACGTGGATCGTTGCGATGTGATGCTGCAGTCTGGATGTTTTGTCCCTGTCTGACCTGTGCAGCCATTCCTCCGATACAGCCCATCGTGTGCTTTGCTGGTGGTTACATCGCACTGCCTCTTCTGCCGAAGCAGGGGGCGAGATGAACTTGAGTTCAAAAAGGCAAGCATAGCCTGTAACAAAAACGCCCAAATTATTCTCCTAGCATCTCTCTCTCTGTTTTATGGACTCTCAGGAGCTACTCCACCGCTGTTGTGGGATTATGGATGGAACAGAAGTCTCTGCCTTGTTGCCTTTTGCAGCATGTTACATGTTCTAATGTTTATAGTATATATGAATGTGTATAGGCAGCACCTTCCATCACCTGATGGAGATAGTAGATGAAATGTGATACACGTTTATGTTCTTTATTGTCCTTTCTTTACCAAGCGCCAGCTGCTTGACTGGTGTTCTGTAGCCCTAACGGTGTCGCTGCTCCTGTAGAGATCCTCCCCCGCATTCGTGCTTGTGCATGACCCAGATTGTGGTGTGTAAAATAGGACTTACCCTTGCAGTCCAACATCTGATGTACATGGGTCAGAGAAATACTGGAAGAAAGAAATCCCCCGGTCCCTCATTCTTATTATCTGTTTCTTCAGGCAGTAACTTTGAGGATTTCTCTGGTCCTGGCTGAGCTGAGTAATTAAAAGCCTTTTTCCTAGTACACAGAAGGGCTAAATCTTTGACATGGCTGTCAGCTGCAAAAAAAAAAAGGGGAGAATTAAGCACCTGGAGACCAATCCACGTAGGATTTATCTCCTCACTGCAATGAGCTAACAAGCTTCCTACTTCTGATGACTCAGCAACAGACAAGATTTAAATCTGCCCTAAAAAACCCAAATGACTTCCCATATATAAAATGCTCTTTGCCAAGGGTTCACAGCCTTTTCTGGTTTGGTTTTTTTGTTTTTTTTTTTTTTGGTTTGGTTTGGTTTGGTTTTTTTTTCCAGAGCTGCTGCGCACATATTATTTCCTGTGACTTTGTTTAGAAGTGCAGAATCTCAGTACTTTTTGATAAATGGATGTTTAAAGTATGTAAAAGTATCTCATTAAAGAAAGCCCAGAAATCCAGAGCGGATCATCATTTCACTCAGGTTTTGCAAGCTCTGCCCCATCTGCTCTGTCACCCCTTCTGTGTCCTAAAAATCTCATTAAATAAGTGGTTCCTCCTCTGAGCTGCCAAGGACCCAGTACGGACACAGAGTTTTCATGGTGCTGAGCACCTTTCAGAATGAGGCGTCCAATTTCTGCGACATGGGGGAATGATTTCCTTCTCCTGGGATATACTGCCAGGGAAGGGGCCTGTGCTGCAGGAAGAGATGGGGGACAGGCATGCTGCTAACGGGGGTGCTTCCAAACTGTGGTCCCGTGCCACAGACTTTATTTCTACACGTAAGTGGGCACCCCCCAACCCTACACAATGAAGTACCTCTACCCTGTGTTCTTCGATTCCGCGTTCCCCACAGTGCAAGGCATCTCCTGCCAGGACAGGAGAAAGTCCAGTGTTAATTTAGAAAATCCCTGGGCAGACCAGACCTGGAGAGAAAGGCATTAGACCTGGAGAGAAAGGCATTTCATGACATGAAGAAAACAGACTTCCAACCAACCCCCTCCAGGATAAATTTTGCCTGGAGGCAAATGTTGCTCTAATACCAAGAGACACACAAAGTCCGTTTCTGAGCATTGCAAGCAGAACCCCTGTTTGAGTCTCTTAATTTACTGCAGCCTTTTCAAGGAGGCACCACTTAATAAATGCTGCCTGGTAATCCTGGGGGGGGGGGGGGGGGGTACAAGAGCGTAAACAGGGGAAGCAGTGCAGGAATCCTTGCTGCTGGTATTTCTGGGGCAAACTCGGGTACCACGCGCTTAGCTCAGGGATTTGGTAGTGTCACCAGCCAAGTATTAAACGTGTTTGCAATCTCTAAAGGACACAATTAAGGTTAACAGGATGTTCCACCTTTTTTTTTTCCCCCAGCATCTAAACATGCCAAGGTTAAAACTGAAATAACCTTTAGGCTATAATTGCTTTTACCTTTCTGCAGTTTTCTGAATGAATATCATAAAATAGTCAGGTTTACTTCCTCTTTTTATGTGTTTCTCATGCCATTTAGCACAGTATAAAGGCTTGTGCACCTCCACTGGCCCAGCAAATTGTTTTACTTTATAAAATCCCTTATTTTTGGTTTCTAGACTTCATTTGCATTCCTAATAGATTTTTTTTTTTTTTTAAATCAACAAAACCTTTAACATGTATCTCTGAAGTCAGAGTGGGTGAACCCCAAACCGTTGTGGTGACACTGCAGGATTACAGAAAATACTGTGTTAAGGAAGTGTACTGAAGAGAGGAGCCGGGGAGAACCTGGCTTGTATCAAACTGGTAATCATAAAAATCTGGTATTTGTGCCAGATACTGCAGTGGAAATATCCTTTTATGTAGCAAGATTTGTGCCCAAGAGGCAATGCCAGAAATTTAGGAAAATCAAGCAATTGCAGAGGAGTTGAGATGTTCGACTCAGCATTGAGACAGAGTAGATGAAATGATAATTTCAAAGATGTTGTTACCATTACATTGTCTAATTAGTAAATCAATTTAATTTAACCACTCATGCTGCTCAGGAGGGACAGTAACACAGAAGCAAGCCATCTTTCTAGGGCTTCAGCCCACCTGAGCTTGTATTACATCAACAGCCTGTCCAGTGTTCCAAAAGCACGGCACATGCTTCCCGAGAAAGGTAGCGAAGTTTCCCTTTTTTCCTTCATTGTTTTCGGCACTCAGATTGAGATACAGTCAGAGCTTTGGGGTGTTTGGATCACACCTGCTGCAGTGGTACTGTTGGTTCTCTGGAACGTGGGCATTTTTTCTTCCTGGACTCCATCCAGTTGGCTGCCACTGGCTGAATACATGCTATTTGTATTCTGTCGTAAAAATGCTATCAGCTGAAGTTTATTTAGCAAAGTCATTCGTCTTGGTCTGAGATATGTGTTACACAGTGAGAGAAAAGAAGATGTGAACTTTCATAGTTAGGCTGTTTTGATTGGACTTCAAAGCAGCAGCAGGACTTCCTTATTGATTTTCCACCCCCACATTTTGGGTAAATGTTTTGGAAGTTTTTTGCCACCTACCAATTGGCAGAACAAAGAAAGGAATCCCACACATGACTCCATGCTGAAGAACTGGCACTGACTGTGCATGCAACCCCCACTTTTTGTTACTCATGATAGAGAGAAGGCACCAAATACGATGCTAGATTGGGTCTTGCCAAATCACAGTTAGACAACTCAGGATGCTGTCGTTGTGAGGAGTCTGGAAAGCAGAACATTTGGCGAACAGTATGTCGTTCTTGGAGCCCAAGTCTATAATTATGTCCTGTGTCCTCTTGAGAGGAGATGCCAAAGTTCCAGTCTTAGCAGGTGGCTTGGAACCAAGTGAAACAAAACAACAGGGAACAGTGACTGTTAAGTTAACAGCAAAAACATCTGCGTGGGCCCCGATAAAGTTCTAGAGTTAAGAGATGCAGACGTGGCTGAGGGGATTATGTGAAACCTAGATGAGAAAGTTCATCTGGATTAGTGGGAGGAATCACACCTTGGATGGGAGGAACACTGCTTTTTCTAAAATGTGCGCTTGCAGAATATGTTGGGTTAAAAATTAAAAATGTAGCAGATGTTAACATGATTAGTTGATACAAAGGGTCAACACAGTGCCAAAAATGAAGGTTTGGGGCAAGCTGCATTGGGAGTTTTATTTGTTGGAGACTTTATGTCCCCAAAACTGGTTTCATCCCGGAATGTCATATCATCCATAAGAGAAAGCAATCGGGAGCGCATGCCTGGCTTTTCATCCTCTACTGCTGATTTATCATGTCAATTTGTCGAGTGATTTATTGTCTGGTCCTTTTGGAGGATAATTGTATCCATTCCCAAAAATGAAAGGTGGTTTAGAATTTCTAAATTTCTATTTTAGAATAGCCTCAATCCTGGCTATTGCACACAGAGGAGCTGATTCAATGCCAAATTTTGATTCATAATGAAGAGTAAGGGAAATGTTGGGAATTAAGGTGCCTGGATACAAGAGGGAATAAATTACCATCTGATGCCCCTGTCTTCTGGGTGCAGTGCACGTTCTGCTAATTTCCTGCGGGTGCATTCTTTTCACATTCAGGTCTCATTGCTATTTTTTAATAAGTCTCTCAGAATAATAGCCGCTGTTATTTGCCTTCAGTCTAAGGGCTTTTTTAACCATAATTTCTCACATGAGACTTGTTCATAACACTCTTGTTTTAACGTGTGTGTGTTATACACTGAGAATAAAGTTTTCTTTGAGAGGACAGGAACACTTCCTTAGCTATGGAATTTCCTTAGCACTGAAATTTTCTCCTTGACCTTTCTAGAGCAGAAAGTAAAACAGAGAAGTATGGCTGCACCCCCTCAATTCTTTCTGTGGATACACTCTTCCAGTGTTTATTCACTCCCCTCTACTTACAAATGCTCCATCCTGAAAGACAGCCCTTTCCTCTTCTGCGTTTCACCTCCAGCACCAGGCTGGCCGCTCCTCCTTTCCTTGCCTCTGGCAGGGGCCAGGCTGAGCTGTAAGACAAATATTAAGGCCCCGAGCCCACCAATGCTCCAGAGGCTCCCTGCTGGAGCACGCTGTGCGACCTGGTCATTCGAGTCCCCCCCGGTGTCATCCTTCTGACCTTCTGTTGTGCTTGGCCCCTGCTGAGGCATCTCTTCACACATATTTACCTTCCAGGTTGCTACCGCTGGCTGCAGGGCTGTGAACAGGCGATTTCTCCTGCGTGTGACATTTCCTCGCTTGATTGTCAAAATTTAAGTCTTGAATGTCAGATTTTGCTTGTAGTTTGTGCCTGACACCACCTTTTTCATTAGCAGTAATGTAGCAGTTTAGAAGTTGCTGCACAAGCTTTGACTATTTCTGGAACCAAATTGCGTGCGTGCACAGCAGTAGGATTTTATGTTGCAAATTCCCTGCAGTCTTTTGGTATAAACTAGTGTTTCTGCCTCAACAAAACGTCACAGATGGAAACAGAGCTGGACATTTAAATACCTAATGCCTTGAGACTCACCCCTACTGCTACTACTGCTCTGTTGGATTTATGGAGAGTAAAGTTCATTGCTGGACAGTAAATATTAAAATGCGATTGTTTTAGCTACAGACAGTCATTAAATATTACTGAGTTTTAGCAAAAGCTTTTCATAATGAACTAAATACTGCCATTGCATGTCACTGCTCCTTTGTGTAAGTGCAAACTTGCGTTGGCTTTCATAGAATTACGCGTTTTGGCTGTCGTAGGTTGCCTTAGCCCATAAATTCAGCAGTGTGCGGTTCTTCGGTGTGAGCTCAGCCCCTGTGCAACAGACCTTGTCTGAGCCTGAGGGCAGAATCACATCTTGCACACGATTACACTTCAGAGCGCAGCAAGCTGAGGAGGTTGGAAGAAGGAATGAGACCCACACCTCAGAGACAGGGATAAAAGCCCCCATGGTCAAGTTCTGTTTCTGATATCAGATGGGATCTGTGCTTTTTTGTTCTGTGAGAAACATTTCCCCCTTCCCACTAAATACACAGAAATAGAATTTAATACCTCCTTTTGCTGAAAGGTAGGTAAGGTGTAGGAGTAAGCAGGACTTGATAGAAATTGCAGAAGATGGCTCACTCGCTCACCCACTGAGCAATGCCGGTGTGGCCCTGCCAGGCCCCGGGAGGGTTGGTCACTACAGCAAGGTTAGACACCCACAGATGCAGCTCTGAAGCAGCCAGGGAGAGAAGGTGGAGCGGGCTGTGGGAAGGAAGAATCAGGCCAGGAGAGCAACGGGGAGAGCAGCACCCTGCCAAGCTGCTCACAGCATTAAGTTGCCCAGGCTCCAGAGTGGCATGGGGAAGGCTGAAGCGTGCGAGGGACATTCAGCTTCTACTGAACACACTGTTCCATTTTAAACCTCCTGCACATGTTCAGTGGGCGGTTGTTTAGGGAATCGTGTTCCCTTCACCATTATCGTGTCTCTTTTTCATCTAAGTGACTAATTTTTTTGCCCATCTCTCCTAGATCTCAGACCTGATACGACAAAGCACAAAGGAGTCCCCAGTCTGGGAATTTCTCAGCTTGGGGTATGCACTCATGCTCTGCCCGTTTGTCGTTGTCCTAGGAGGGATGTTTTTCCTGGCCACAGCCCTCTTCTTCCTAAGTGACCGAGCCAAAGCTGAACAACAGTGAGTAACCTGGCAATTGCAAATGGGGAGGTACCGCAGCCTGTTTTCTCTCCCGAGTGTTATGCTTGTACTCTTTCCCTGGCCGTGGTCCTTCCAGGTAAAGGATGTCGGGTTGTGTGTTAAGAACCTCGGCTCAGCAGAGTGCATGAGGCTGCACAGAGCACAGGGGCTTGGGTCGTGCTGGCTGGGCATCCTTCACACGCTTCTGCTCTGGTTGGATCTCAGTCGTTGGCCACGTGGCCTGGAGGGGAGCACAGTATTTGAGGTCACAGGCCCCTTCCACCCTTGCGCGAGCATGCCGCAGCCCAGGCCGTCTGTGGTGAGGGGTTGCTGCGTGCTGGAACTGGTGGATTGCTAGGTGAAGAGCAAGAGATACTTTACAGAGAGCTTGGTGATCAACGTTGAGCCCACGGTCCCATCTCAGCCCCGTGCCTGGCTCACTAATGCCAATACACAGGATAGAGATACGTCAGGCAAGAAGGAAGCAAGCTGTGTGTGGGGACATACGTGCTCAAGGGTTGCTGTAATAAAGAGTCTTTCCCAGTCCCTTATTGCAGCTTGTAAAAAAAAAGCTACTTTTTTTCAGTAAAGAAACCGATTCGGACCACCTCACGGTTGGCAACTACAGTAATTCAGAAGACGCTTCCACATGACATACAAACTTCTGGGGTTAGTCTCTTTCTCATAATTGTTGAAAAATAAGAGTATCTGTGTATAATGTCATGCTGAATGTGGGTAGGTGACTAGTCTGGTGTTGACTATAAGTTGCCTTTGCCTTTCTCCCACTGGTAGAACGGGAGACATGCAGACGTACAGTGCAGACACTAACAGCCTGTCCTAATTCTGCAGACAGAGCAGAGAATACCTTGCTGCACCTTAAGGAGAAGGGCCCTGGCATATACACTGTCACTAGACATAGTGCAACTAGGAGGAAAATAAGGTGTTTGGAAGTTGACATAAGTGCGTGAACAGTTTGGGCGATACTTTCTGGCTCACACTAACCTATCAGATGGATGCAAGAGAGTTAGAAGCAGCGCCACAGATGGTGCTGTGGCCCTGTAAGCAGTTCCACCTTCTTTTTACTAACATGCACAAAATACCGGAGAAAGCAAAGGGTTTCTGCCTCCTGGTGCCTTTACATATATACGTTCCCCCTATAATGAGATGTTTAAACACTGTGGAAGAAACAAGACCTCATCATGTGTTTTGTAAGGAGGTTAAGTCCTGCACAGTTGAACTTTAGTGTGGCTTTTGGATGTGACATGACCGACGTGTGCCTGGTTTGCTGTCTGCATATAAGTGCTTTAAATTGTAAGAAGTGAAATTGGAGATTAGATGTTAGGAAGAACTTTCTAAGAGGAAAAAAAAGAGGTAAATGTTACAGCAGATTATTTGGAGAAGACATGAAATCTGTCCTGTGTTTCTGAAGGCCTCCCTGGCTCGGTCTTGAGGCAGGAGTATGGGAAGTGCTCTCTGGCTGCCTCCCAGTCCTATTTCTGTAACTGTGCACATAAGCTGTACCTGCAAGTCCAAGCAGTGATCACCTGGGGATGTGGCAAGATGAACATCAGTTCCTAGGTGCTCAGGGTGGCTTTTTTTACTGCAAGGAGCCAGAAGTTCTATTTGGTGCCAGGGTAGTGATACAGTGCAGCAGATGAAATCCCTCTCGTGTAGCTGTAGTGTTACCCTTTGCTCAGGACCCCGGCTGTTTCTAGGAAAACGTCAGTGTTTGTCTTCACTGTATTAGAGGGGAGAGTGCTCATTCCACTTGCTTATAATTATGGTGGAGGTACGTGTCCCTTTGCACCGTGGGTCTTGCCAGCATCTCAGGTGGGGAAGGAAGATTTCAGTATTCAGGTACTGATGAATTCCGGGTCACCCCCATCTTTGCCAGCACATCCAGCCCCCACGTGGATCTTTATACTGGGCGATGCACTGTGGTGTCACAGCTCCAGCGGAGTTCTTAAGGAAGAGGCTTTCTCAAGAGGCTCTGCCGGTCCCAGGCTGGGCACTAACTGGTTGACTCTGCTTGGGCACCAGCACTGGTGTGTTTTACAGTGCACCAAAACACCAGCTTTGCAGTAGTGTCACTGTGGGAGGGAGATCACATCCCACAGCTCTGCTTTCCCCTGCTTAAAAGTGTTTATTTCCATTGCTGTCTAGCCTGAGTAGTTTTGGTTGTACTCTGTTCACATCCAAAGCATACCAGCTTTCCACTTTTTGAAGGAAGATATTCAGGCTTCAGACCTGCTTTTGTAGCTCGCTGTCTTTCAGCATCTTTCCCTTTCCTGGTCTGTCTGATTCACATTTGTTTATGAATTTTATATTATTCAGCCATGGATCTTTCGCGTTACAAACTGGCTCAGATACAGAGGGAGAACAGTTGTCATAAATAATGGTTAACAAAATAATTTCTTTCAAATGACTCCTAGTGCACTGTTTCTGGGATATGCCCACTCCCATGTTAAAAATACCCTGGCATCCTGCAGTCAGATTCCTGGAGAGCACAGCTTAATTCAAGTTTGACACATTGCTGAGCAGTAAGACAGCATCTTTAATAGGTTGGCAACTGCAGGGTAGGGCTGCTCTCCCTGCCGTGCGCAGTGCTGTCGGCTGGGTCCCGTCTGCCGTTGCTGACAGGTTTGGTGGTCTCCTCGGAAGAATTTATGGGGAAGGATTTGTTTGTTATTACTTGCACGCTTGCCTGTGAGAGAAAAGACAACAGAGCATTTTGCTATTAACAGCTTAAAACTCCAGGCTGACTCCAAATCCGCCGTCCAGCTGCCCCCAGCTGAGAGGCCATCTGCCCTTGGCACCGCGCGCCCTGGGGGAGGAGAGCTTTCTGCCCAGCCCGTCCTCCCTCCTATCCTACCTATTACTTGCTGGGTACAGGAAAATTTCTTTTTTCAAGATGCCTTGTTTTCCCTCTGCAGTCAGTCATGCTGCTCGGACAACAGGACTTGGAAACGTGGTTTGCCAAAAGAAATCAATTAACCTGCAGGAATCACAAACGCTGGTGTCACACGCCAGAGATTAAACCCATTCATCACCAGCCGGGTCAGGGCACGCGGGGCAGATGTCACAGACCTCTCTAATGAACTGATACAGACGTGTAACGCTGCTCTCTGCAGCTCTGCCTATGGAAATTAAGCTTTCCCTGCTTTAATTGCCGTGCTTCTGTGAATAGTTCAGGGTTTTATTGCTAGGATTTTTTTGTTTGTTCCTTTGTGTAATGGTCTCTGGAGTTTTGCGTAGAGATAATTTCTTCTTCCAGGCAGGAGAGAGTATCAGGATAGCAACCTCTCTTTCCTGTAAAGCTTCCTCCAGTTTCCACCACACTTCCTTTCAAAAACAGAATGTCCAGGCTTTCAGTGCCTCATGACTTTTTTTACACTACTTTTATCATTGCCACAATTCCTGGCATATTTTGTAGATTACTTTTTTAGCACAGGAATTCCAGTCAGTAAGGCTTCCCCTCACAAAAACACTCATGAGAAAAATTTCCTTATACAGCAATTCTTTTTTTTTCTTTTTTTTTTTTTAAATCACAATTATTTTATAACTATTTTCATACTACTACGAAAGTCTGACAGCTTTAAGAGGCTTTTAGTAAATTTAGGACTAGCAGAGAACACAATAGAGTACATCACTCTGTAATATAATCTAATCATTTTTGGTGCAATTTTTATAACAAAAATTTAATCCCAGCCTTCCGAAGTGATACGAGAGAGAAAATGGTTCAGAGTGGTTTCTGTAAGAGCTCTTATGCACTAGTAATAATAAATACTTCAGTTCCTTTTTTAAGCCACTCAACTACAATTCCTGCTGTGATTTCACTTGACTATACTGTCGTTCCTTTCCTGTTCTGTCCCACTGCAGTGGAGAGTTAAAGCAGTCGTATTTTATTTCCAAACATGACTCCATTCTGTACTGTATTTCTCTTCCCTGCTTCATGAAAATCTGTGAGACCCAAGCTGTAGTTTGTGATCCTCTGGAAGACGATACGGACAGGCAGGGTCTTGCCATGGCAGAGCCCTTCAGGAACGGACTGGAGATGTGATGACCTTTTATTCCCTAGCTCCATCAGCGGTACCGGCACAGCCTTGGCAGGTAGCAGCCAGAAGGCAGCTACCGGAGGTCAGGAGTACTTTGGGTACTTCACTCGCTGGAAGTAAAAGCTCAGCACTGCCGAGAATTGCATCTGAGGTCTGTCTGTGCCCTCTTCCTCACTCACAGTGCAGGTAACTTGAAAAAACAACGCTTCACCCTAAAGCTGCAGAAGAAATGCCTACACTGGTACTTATTAGAAGCAATGGCTTCACCGGTAATTGGGAAGAATGTGCTCTTTTTATCACAAAAAGAGAAAAAAAATAAAAAAAGAAAAAAGTCCTTTACCCAAACTGTGACAACTTTTGGGTCCCAGGGCATATAAATCACTGTAATGTAATTAGCGTGCACCATTCTCTTCTGGGCAATCAGTGTGAGTGTTAAGCATCTGGAGCTTTGCTGAGCAACGCTCCTCGGTCTCTGCCCGGGCACAGACCTGCAGGACCAGCGATGCTCTGCAGCAGGCACAGGGTGATCTGCAGTCCTGCCTCCAGCACTGGCCACCCCTAGTTGTTGCTGAGGGAAAACCCAAACTCACCTAGATTTTTCCTGAGAAACACTACCCCGTGCAGGTGTAGGATAGCCTACCCTTAAAGGAGTTGGTTTGTTGTTTTTTTGGTTGCTTTGGTGTTTTTTTTTTTTTGTTTGTTTGTTTGTTTTTGTTTTTAAATTTAATCCCTGCTTTTATACCTGGAAGCATGAGATTTTCTGGTTTTTTCCTATATCTTTCCAGAGCTACAGAAAGATGCTCTGGATGGATATCCAAGTTTTATAATTGTTCAGTCCCTCTCTGCATCCTGCATGATATATGCTGGATATTTTTGCCAAAGATACAGCAATGCAGATCAGGCAGCAGGATGCAACTGCAGTGTGTATCTCTGGTGCAGATTGAACAGGAATAAATAGCTGCACTGATGCAGCTGGTCAGAACAAAAGAATTTAAGTATTTAACTGGCTACCACTCAGCACTTCAGAGAGACCTGCAAGCCTAAATGCTTCACCCGTTTGTTTACCTGACAAGAAGCAGGTTATTTAAGCAGCTCTAGTAGGTTTTTCTTCTCTCCTAAAATTAAAATTAAACATTTAATAAGAAAACATTTACTCTTAACACCTTTGATCAGGTGTGGAAACTCTCTCTGAGTAGCAGTGCTGATTAACATTTAATTTTAAGAGGTGGGCACAAACACTAAGAAGAAAATACTCATTGCAGACGTGATAGTGCAAGCCACAAAAAGAACAACCCCTAGTCCATACACCTTTTCTGCTGTCTTAAACACAGCACATCTGCAAATTGCATTACAGGAAAAATGAGAATAATCCATTTTCAGACTCTGTCTTCTGCCTCACATCAGGCTTATTTTTAGCCTTTTCTAGGACTAGATATAAAATGATCTCCCAGTTCTCCTATTGCAGCAATTTGAAAGTGTCTGACCTTATTTTTGCTTTGCAGATTCTATTATGTGGGGCAGGGGAAGGACTTACAGAGCTGTCAACACTCTTTTTCTCTGATTTTTCTGTGGCAGCAGTTAGAGACAGAAAGGACCCATCAGATGACCTCATGTTGTTGCCAGCAAAGGATAGAGTCCCCCTCATTAGTAGTGTCACAGGTATTAAACTGGCATGCTAGACTGATAGAGCATGTTCCACTCTGGTAGTTTGCATAACGAAAAATAGTATTTCTCTATGAAATACTTTAGGGTGTATTGAAAAGGGTTTTTTAAAGAGGCTGGACGCGTACTTTAAAGAGACATCTCAGTGCTGCATTGAAGCAGAATTTGGATTTGAGGATTTCGGGGCCAGCAAGTGGATTTTAACAACTCCCATAAAGGGATATTTGAGGAACAGTTCACTCACTGCTGATACTCAGATATTTAGGGGGAATAATATGATTGCTGTGTTTGTTTTTTACTTTACAAAAGAAGAACAATAATTAAACATTTCCTACAGTGATGTAAACTCACAATGCTTTTTTTAGCCCAGATAAGATGTCCTTGGCCTTTGAAGGCATGTGAGTTTACAGCAAAAAGCCCAGATTAGAATGCAGAGGATCTGTGATGATGGAAGAAGAGGCAAGGAGTGTGTTTTGAATACCTGAGATCGGCGTGATAAAGACACATAGACTGCAGATGGAATAAGATTAGACCATTAGATCGTTTATATGGAATCAAAGAGTTGAGACTGTGAAGGGAGGAGGTGGCGAAAATGTAAGTAGTTTTATTACTGGTGGAAAAAGCCTGCTTGTAGAGCTGGGGTTTTTTTCTCCCCTGTTTATCAACCATGTTTGTAACTCCATAAATGGAGCTAGCAAATATAAGAATGTAATGGCTTGGGACTGGCTGAATTTTAAATGCTGGTTTGTTTCTTTAGTTGGGATCTGCTGGTTTCATGCAGATGGAAAATATGGTCTTTTATAGAAAAAATAGATTTATTCTGTTGCTTTCGTCAACCTGTAGATTTCCTGCAGGTTAGGTAGGAAGATGTCACAGGTCAGTTTGAGCTCAATTGTGGTCCTTACACAAAATGCTCATGGCATTTGAAATACGCTGTTCAAGTTAATTGTTGGCAGCGGGAGCTTTGCTTAAGTACAGGCAGAAGGACTGAGCCAGCTGGTGTTGGCATAGGTCTTGCTGAATGCAAGCTGCGGAAGAGGCTGCAGGCAGAACTTCATGGTTCTCCAAGCCCATCAATCCCCCACACACTGACCTTCTGAGGTTAATCTTCTGGGCCATGGAGAAAGGAAAACAATATTCCTCGCTACTTAAGTGCTGTTCTACAGCAAGAATGAAATTTCTCCATGTGCCTGAAGTCATAGGAAGGCAAAGCTTGCTTGTCCAGGAGGAGCTCCAGCTCAAGAACTACTTGGAGTCCTGCTGCTGTCTTGGCTACTGACTCCCTGATGCGACCTTCAAGGAGTCAGATGCTGTCCCTAAAACACTCATCAGCTGTAAAACAGGATTGAAAGCACTTGCCCACAAGGTACAAGGGACACTTAAATCAGATGCTTACAATGGATACAGTATGTCAATTTGCGTTGTCATTGCAAAGGACAGTTCTTGGCACGGAGAGACTTTATCACACAGGAGGATATTTTAAACTCTCGCTAAGACAGTTTCTTTGCTAAGGCTGCCCTGGCACAGATCCGAAATCTGGTCCGATTCTGCTCAGGTGACTGGGGCACTGAACAGAAGGCAGCCTTCAAGCCAGAAACCCTTTCTGACACAAGGAAATAGAGAGAATCATGAAAAATTCAGCTCTGCTAGTCTGTTTCCTGAAGCCTGTCACGGTCACAGAGCATCTTACGAAGGTATTTACTTTTATCAACAGTAGATGACCTCTTCATGTGGAGAAATCTGCAAGGCAGATTTTCAGCAAGCTGTGACTGTAGGTGTGTTAGAGTGATACTGGCGGTTGGGTCCTTGGCCTGAACGGCCTCTCTTTGTGAACCAGAGACTTCCAGTGCTTCAGTAAGGAGCGTGCTAAGTGCCCTGGCTTGGTCATTCCTAAAGTGGCTGCCAGACCACTGCCACCTGCCAGGCAGGGCTTGCCCAGACTGTTACAGCGGAGCAAAAGAGAAGGACATTTCCCCCTACCAGGCAGCTTAGAGGTTGGTGAAAAAATCTGTATCATAAGAGTTATTTTGGATGGTAAGAAGTATATTTCTAGTTGAGTAGCATCAGGAAGTTCTACAGGATTTTCTGTTTAAAGATTTAACTAGATCTTACCTGCTTTCTATGTCATGTTTTATCCCCTTTTTCATTTAATCATGCCAACAAAACCCCAAGATCCTCCACTTCCTCTTTCCTCCATTATTTCAGCGGACGTAAGAGTATAATGTTGTCCATGGCACTAAAAATACCATCACCTTAATTCTGAGCCCATCGATATCTGGCAGAATTATACATACAGGGACAGCCTCCGGCCCAAAGTTCAGAGGGCTTCAGAGACCCACATCTTCCCTAACCTGAGGAGTGCACATTCGCGTCCCACCGCAGGGCAGTAGGGCAGCCTTATCGCTGGAGTTCATTTCCATCCAAGTCCTCAATACCCTAATGAGTGCTGTTAACCACTCGTCTTCACATCTATTTTGTTGCAGCTGCCTGGAAAAACAGAAGGAAATGTTATTGATTTTTTTTTTTTTAATGCCGGTTTTCTCCTCTGTCAAGATGTGCAAAAGAGGAAAAATAGAATCTGACCTATGTGTCTGCCTCTGGAGGCAAATACGCTCAGCACCTAGATTAAATGAGCAGATGGAAAACACTGACAGAGCCTGCGCAGCTTTAAGTGGCTGTACCGAATAGAGAAAATATGTATTTGCTGTACACCATTATCATATTCCGTTCGCTAAACCCACTGACGTGCAGGAAGAAAAGGGGATTTAAGCCAATTCATTCCTTTAGCGCAGCTGGCGGAGCACCTGCCATCACCCGCACGCAGCTCCGGCCGGGCTGCCGCCACGCGCGCCGCTGCTCAGCGCAGGCTGAGCCCCCATCTCTACCTCCCGAGGCTGCCAGGGGGGCTGCGACAACCAAGTCCTGCCGGAGCCTTGGTCTGGAGTGCTTCAGATTTACGCAAGCCCCGGGCTTCCTCTCTGGGTAGAAAGGCGTGAGCACAAGCAGGCAGCAGAGCCAGGTGAAGCAATGGTTTCCCCCACCAGCGCAGGCGACTCCTGTGGCTCGTTCTCCGTTAGATTTTGTCAGCGTTCTGCTTAGCGTCCTTTTCCTTTAGCGAACTGACCTCAGCTTCAGCAAACAGCCCCTGCTCCCAGGAGGCTGGAGGAACCTGTCACGATGCATCAGCAAGCTCAGTGCATAAACTATTTTTAGCTCTGCCAGTCCTGTCCCTGTACCGCTCACTGGGCTCTTTCTGGGTTGATGTATTACTATTGCTCACCTTTCATGCAGCTTCACTTTCAGTCACTGTTTTCAGCTGCAGCATGCTAGGAGCCTTTTAAATCAAAGCGCTGAGTTTCTGCAGTAATGCACGTTGTTAATTGTGAGTGTCTTGTCCCAAAGTTACTGACTTAACTATCAAAACAGCTTGAGTTCAGTTAAAACAGGACATGCTCTCTGGAAGCAGTCCTTGCTTTGGCTGTTCTTACACCCTGCTCAGGAGGGAATAGGTTGTGCTAAAGTTTAATGTCCTGCAGCTGTATTTTAGGAAGGAGAGGGAGGCACGAGTGCAGCTAGCAGTTTGTTCAGCATCCCGGGAGAACTCTGTTGTAGAGCACGAGACCCAAGCCACCTCCTTCCAAATGCAGGTGAAAATGGCAACTATGCTTAGTTATTGAAGGACAGTAATGGCGAACATATTTACATTCTGCATTGCTTGATTAAAAGCTCCATCTAATGAAGGGCACAAAAGGTACACTCTTGACCTGGAGTCTCCAGCCTGCTGGTTTTGCTTTTTGTAAAGCGTCTGGCAAAAAGGTGGTGCGTTGTTGGGAGCAGGATGTTGCGCTCACAAGTGCGGTTGAGAGCCAAGCTGAAAGAAAACTCTGCAGCAGGTAAGAGCTGGGACTGGCTTCTGCAGCGAGCAAATAAGAGAAAGCAGAGTAGCCAGGGACCACTTCAGTTTATTTCAGGGCCGGAAATCTTTGCATGAACTCAGTGCCCACATGCGTCGTGCATTACTAGATGAAACTTGGTGCATTTAAATGGATTGATTGAAATGATTGAAAATCCTCAAGGAAAATGTGACAGAATCCCAGTGAGATGCAGCTGTAAATCCCTATGTGGTGAAATACCGGTGAGACAAAGCAGTAGGGTCTGTGTAGTGTAAGAACGAGGTGTGATAACCGAGGAGGGGAGGTTGGTTGTGTTTTTAAGGTGTTTCCTGGTCCGGTGTTACCTGTTTATGTTGCTGGCAGGCCAACTGCGATGAGCTTTATATCCTCTTGAAGCTGACTCTGTTTATGAGGGTGTTGACAGTATGCAGTCAGTGATGGAAAATATGAGTGGGATGGTCTGTAAACTTGTGTCCATTTCCCTCCTTTGTTTACTAAAATGTTAATGTGTTTTGGCAATCGGCTTCAGCAAGGATTTATTTAAGGCAATTGATCCCTGCAGTAACAAGGCGGTGGATTAAGCGAGCCCAGTACGTGAAACATATGCCTTCCTGACATTTCTCCCTTTCTGAACCACAGCTGGTAAATGAGGCGGCAGTTATTGTGCAGAGAGAGGACTCTGCCCGTGCCTAAGGCTCCTTTATGCTCCTCTTGCTTTCGTGAGCTCTCCTCCTTCCAGTTGCAAGTGTCAGGGGGAGCACAGTGATGGCATTACTTCTACCCTAGGATTTTAACTTGCCTCCATTTGTGTGCATTTGGAGATCAAGAAACCCAATGTGGAAGGCTGCCCCAGCTCCCCTACCCCGTAACTATTTTGTGGGTTATCTGCAGGAATACAGCGATAACAATAGCGTGAGCTAACCTCGCGTGCAAGGAACTTCTGTGGTCATTTATCAGTGGATAAAATTCACTCTTACATCTGAAAGTCATGCAGGTGTGGATCTACAAATGATAATCCTTAGCCTGTTTTGCTTGCACAGGTTCAGACAGCACCATTCGATTTGAATGCTACTGATAAGTTTTGGTAGATTTGCAGAATGCTGCACCTGGCTGGGCTGCTCCTCATCACCCATGCACAGGTGGAATACGCCATTGGCTCTAAGGCTCCAATGTCAGAAACCCCCTTTAACTAGCTCTATTTGAACAAGAGATTTGTTTTTCATAGATTTAAGGCCATGAAGTCTCATTACATTTCATCACCTAACATTGCCGATTTCAGTGTGTTCACGAGGCCTTTTGGAGAGGTTTGCCAACCCCCAGCACCGTCTGAGAAAGTTCAGACAGGGACAAATCTGCTGAAGGGTGTTATGCTGGTATCAGACAGACGCTTCATAGCATGTTGCAGGGTCCCTCAGAAACGCAGAATTCTCTCCAGTGAAATGAAAGAAGGAGGATCCTTAAGCAGAGGCAGGAGTTGCTGTGAAGTCCAGTGACCTCTGCCCCTCTAGCCCCGATACTCTTGTCTGCTGAATGAGCTCCTGCGAGTAAAAAACTAAGTTATTTGCAGGCTAGAAGGTCCCACCGAAGCATTTTATTGTTGGTTGTAAAAGTTAAGTGATGTTAAGTACAGCAGGCTGTAAAAATTAGGACATTATTTCCTAATATGCTTCTCTGTTACAAAGGCCAGAGCCTGACTTGTTTAGATAGCAAGAAAAGAGGGCTTTCAGAAAGCTGCAGGATACTGAAATATGTGTGTTCTTTAAGTTACGTACGAAACAACATTAAACAGTGCTGGCAGCATTCACAAAAGCTGTATATAAGCACAGCCTTTCTCTTGGAGTCTTGTGCATGATGGAGCTGCACATACTGAAGTCTGTTCCCCTTCTTGACGTCCTGTTATTTGCTTGAGTCGAGCTCACGAGCAGAGATGACGTATTCACAGGGCTCAAACATTCAGTAGCCTGTGTTGTGGAGGGGCAGCGGGCCATCCATCCCACCACTGCTTCTCACAACTTCACCCTAAATTGTTGGAGCAGATGGAGCTGCAGGCGAGAGGGGAGATCCGGGGTTTATTCTTGCTGGCACAGGGCAGAGCTGAGCATTCTTGGATTGGAGGTGGGCAGCAAAATCTCTTTCAGAGGCCTCCCAGGGCGCAGGCTGTGCCGGGAACCGTACAGCAGTGCTGCTGGATCACCAGCTGTGAACCCCAGTACCGGTTGGCTTGCTGACCAGCTAGACTGAAGGGGACAGAGCACTTGGAAAATAATCTCTGCACCATTCCTGAAATAGGGCAGAGTATAGCTGACCTGTAAAGGATCCTGGCCACTCATCTGTTATCTTAAATTTGTCGTCTTTTCCTAATGCAGTTCTCTATCTGACTGAGGTGCTGTGAAATTAGATCCATTTTACGTAGTATAAATATTTAACAGCTCTAGAGCATGCAGTTTAATATTAAACAGACAGTCTTATAAATACTTCAGAATTATAGATGCTGTCACACTACATGGAAATGGTTTGATAGGATCTAGGAGAAATATTTAGGTTTGACAGGAGAGGAAATGATGGGGTTAGGAGGAGTCAGCCACATTTTTAACTGCTGGAGGAGCCCATAAAAACAACCAAAAAACGTTGTACGGCTTCTGTTCTTGAAAGGCAATTTGGGTAAATTTCCTCCCCCTCAGGAAACAACAGAGTGGTTCCCACCCCGCTCTCTTCAAGGAATGAAAACATTCACAATCTTGAGAAAACACCGCAGAGAAAATAGAACAATTTAGGAACCAATGTTTAGTCAGCAGATATCACCAAATCGGAAGCGACAATCTATTCAGTGTGGGATTATCATTACTATAAAGGCAAGTGGGACTTAAACAGGGATTTAGATGCTCTTGAGCTTTGTTAGCTTAAGTCCATGTACTACATTTTACCACCCAAGAGAATAAAAAATTTATTCCTAGTGGGTTTGCTTTAAAAAAAAAAAAAAAAAGGCAAAACCTCACTGCTGACCTGCTGCCACCTGTAAGCTGAGCCCCACTGAAATCAGGCTGTGCCTAAGCCAGTGACCACTGTCTGCACCGCGGTGCTTCAGAGAACGAAGGCTGCGTTGTCCGAAACCGGGGAGAGGATTTCAATTCCCTCTTCTGCTCAGTAGCTTCCTCTGTGAGCCCTGAAAGTCACTTCTCTCCCCAGCAGGTTCTCAAGCCGAGTGGGGTCTGATTTCCCATGAAATCTTCTAAATGCATGTCAGAATTAGCCCCTCTAGGCCTCTGTTCCCATCTGTAAAAGAGAGATAAAGCCAAAGTTGAGAGAAATATGTTAAAATGCAAAGAACAAATAACTCTCATGACTTGGGGACAACATAAGTACTTATGCAGGAAGTACATTTTATCCCATAGGAGGCTGAACTGTAAGTAATATAAGCAGGAAAGTTGTGTATTCACAGTTTGCCTGTCAGCAATGCAGGTGGGTTCTCTGTGCTAAAGTGATGGCAAAGTGAACTTTTTCTGTTTTATATCTTGGAAAAATGTGGACTGAATTACATGTTAAGGGACATGGCTTTCAAACAGTACTGTGCATTCAAACATCTGGAGTTAGTGTTCTGTGACAGCTTCATAACAGCAGTTTACTTCCTACTTCTGAAGTGGACTGTAGCATTACACAGTAATTTATTTTATCTCTCCAATGTATTCTGATAGTTAAAGCACAGTTACAACATCTGATACAATGTCATGTCCAATGCTGCAGGGTTATCAAGAACGGTAATTCTACAAAGAAACTTGTCCTGCATCAAAAATATTACTTTAAAGCTCTGAAAGGCCGAAAAGGCACAAAGGCTTCTGTGTATCGTGGAGACAGATTTTCTGTGAGGCCGGTATGTAGTTAAGAGCTGTAAGGTGAACTGGGCCAATTTCTGATGCAGAGGTTTCTTGGAAGGTGTCCCCTAACCCCTGGTCAGTTTTTACCCTGGAATACATGTCTGAATCCAGCATCACCCTTTTCAGCAAAAAGTGTCCTGGGTCAGGCATGAAGCCTGGAGAAAAGCCACAGAGCAGTCCTAATGAATCAGCATTTTCAAAGGAAAATGATGTTTTACTGAGCCGTTCTTACCTGGTAGGACCTCGGGTGGTGATGGTTTCTGTGATCTTCCCTGTAAACCTGCCCAAGTTTTTCACTGATTCAGAAAGCAGCTTTTGCATGTGATGGCAAAACCCTGCTGCAGACTTTCAAGGTATAAAGTACTCCCGTTTCAATTTATTTGTAATTTTAAGTTAGCACGGCCAAAGAGGATGAGAAGACTCTTTCTTTGACTCGGATTTATTCTCCTACTGGCCACATACAGCTGGAGTGCCTTTGGGTAAAAGCCTTCAAACCTGGCCACCAGAAGCCAGGCCCTCCGGCGAGGTGGGGGGTTTGCCAGCGTCCTTGTAAGAGTCCAGGAGTTCCCACTGAGGTCGGGGAGCATCCGAGAGAGAACAGAAGTCACATCCCCAATGTCCGAGAGGCCGAGAGCGACGGGTCATCCCTACAGTCCCCACCGGCCGTGCTTCACGCCGCCGGGGGAGGCAGGGCTGGGGGAGCGGGGCGAGGGGAGCTGCTGCGGAACGGCACAGGCACAGCCTGCAACGCCAGCGGGCAGCTCCAAGGGGTGGACCTCGCGAAACTCCCGCTGCCTTTTCCACGGGTCCCCCGCAGAGCAAAGAGGAGCTGCAGGACAGCACCTCGCTGAGAACAGCTTCTGCCTGGTGACGCTGCAGCCCCCCCCCAGCCCCGGCCATCACTGGAGAGCAGTTGCCTGGAACAGCGGGAGGCCTTCAGGAGCTGAAAACTGAAAGACAGCTCCTTTCTTCTTAATTTAATTTTTATCAGCGGTGACTGTTTACATTTGTGCTGTCAGTCTGAAGGACACCATTCAACTCACACTGTATAACCTGTCTTGTTGCTGGCTCAGGGAAACAGTTGCTACGTCTGAAGGCCTTTGGGACCTTCCCAAATCCTTGTCAATTAGTGTCGGCAACGGCACTTGGCATGCTCCAGCAATTGTCAGAATTGCTATCAGACACTGCTCTGTGAAACGGTTTCAGCCTTACGCCATTGTGCAGGACAGTTATTAATGTCCTCTCTCTTTAGAAACTGTTAAGCTACAGGAACCTGAATTTAATAGGCTGCTATGTTTTTAGGAGCCCGTTTCTTCACTAATTGTAGCTCTCACCTGTCACTTTTGTTTTCCCTTCGCTAGGGTGAATCAACTTGTGATGCCACCAGCCTCTGTGAAAGTCTGAGACGGTGAGTGACCCAAACCAGCAACTGGCTTCAAGCTACCCAACCGCTCCAAAATCCTTGTCAATCCCCTTCTTTCCTTATAAATGGGAAAGAAGCTAACCTTAGATAGCCACGGTCTGCACCTTTGCTACCCTCGACCCAAATCGGAGCGAATTAAGAACAGGGAAACCAGGGCTCGACTCCAGTGGCCTTTGCTGTATCGAGTTGCATCCAGAAAGGTGGTGCTCCCTTCCCCGAGCAGATAAACCACCCAACCCCGCTCGACTTGACCAGCAGCGGGGGGGCGATTGTCCGAGGCCAGAACTTAGACTGGATCTGGTGTTCATAAAACCTGCTGCTGCATTGCTCTTGGCCCAACATCTGCTCGCTATCAAATGGCCATTCCTAGCCTATTCCAAATTTTTGCAGAAAACTCATTTCTGGCAGCGTATGAACTCGCACGCCATTGCTAGGCCTGTCCCCACTGCCGCCCGCGACCCAGGGCGGCAGCGCGGAGGCCTCGGCCGCGAGCCAGCGGGGGGAGAGCCCCAGTGCCGCTGCCCGCCCTCCGCCCTTGTGTTCGTGCTGTTCTTATCACTCACCAACAGCCACAGCTCTGCAGCTCAGAGCTCCAACGATTGGTAAACACTTCCCAGCATGTCACCGTAGCCAAAATTAATTAAAGCGAGTTTTTGAAGAGATTTCTTTGCCATAAATTAAATGCACTGAAAGACTAATCATAAAATCAGAACTCAATAACACACTTAAGAATGGCCTTTTGGGGGAAAAGATTTAATATAATCTCTAGTAGAGCAGATGTGTTATTTCCACAGAGGGGAGTATATTCTGGTACAAGCTAAGGATATGACAGGCCTGCCTGTACCTGCAGTCTCTGGGTTGGATATTATTTATCAGTAGCTTTTAGACAAAGTTGTTTGTTGTGTTGGTTTTTGGTTTGTTTTTTTTTTTTTTTAAAAGCAAGCCTCAGAAATTCAGTTCATAAAACACTGAACATGAGTCCTGTGCACACCTAGGTTTTTCACTGTACTTTCTTCTCTTTTAATCCAGTTTTATACAGTTTGAGAGAAACCAGGCCATCATTAGAGGGAGTTTTTCTATAACCCAGCAGTCGCTGATTTTTAAGGTCAGGGGCAATTTCCTGCATAACATGGCACAGAGAACCTCTCACAGGAAATCCTGCAGCGAGAGAACTGGTTATCCTTTCCCCTCAGTCTAGGAAAGCTGCTGGCCGCTTCGGTACGCCCCGGCACGCACAAGTGGTATCTCACCAGTCAACAGATGCGCTGATGTTGCTCTTTAAAGCAAGCGTGTACCCCCGGCGTGCTGGGGGAAAGCCGGTGTCTGCTCGGCCTCGGGAGCAGCAAGACTGAGCGCTGAGCTCCGCTGCTGGGGAGGCGCGTGCCAGGCTGACCGCCTGAGCGGGGCTCGCCGAAGGACACCAGAGTCTTGAAAATGACAATTTAAGAGTAAACTCAGTAAAAACTTAGTAAACTGATGGCGTTAAAAAAAGCCTAGTAAGAATGAACCCTCTTGTCTGCTGAGCTGTTTCAACCCACATCACAAGCAGTTGTACGTACACGGCTGACAGAAACAAGACGTGGTTGAAGCCCTTAGATACCACGGACAGGAATCAAAGCCTGCCGCTGTTTAGCAGGCGGGTTTGCGGCTGGGACTGAGCAGACTGTGCCTGGATCACAGCGTATCGGTGTTTCCCATTCCAAAAGCTTACAATACCTCCCCAAGTGCTGTCTCCACACCGGTCAAGCTTTGCTAGCCTCCAACTTGCATGGCGGTGAGGGGTCCCTTCGCTGGCCTCTGCTCACCGTTACCATCCATTCCTGTGACCACCCCAGTAACCACCTTCCTCTCTTCCCTGGTTGCAGCTGCCAGTGAAGGAAACGACGCGTGGACTCCCGCCACCACCACCACCACCACACCAATCTCAAGCTCGCAGCCCTTCCGTACTGGTAAACCAGTGGATCCTCTCTCCAGCCCCGCATCAATGGCACCACTGCAGCCTGCGGGGCCGGGCGCCGGGAGATGGGCAGGGCAGCCTGGAACACAAGAACTTCTCGAGCAGAAGGACGTTCACAGGTTCCTCCGAGCATCGAGCGCAACTGTCGGCTGGATGCAAACCGTGCTACCCGAGTGAGTGACTGTAGATTGTGTATATGGTTTTAGTTGTAGCCAACAAAGTCCGCATCGTTTATAGGGCAACTTACGTCCTACTGAATGCTGCTGTTCTGTCAGCACTCCCGCTCCCAGAGACTGCACTAGTTGGGGACCTCTTCTGTGCATCACCTTTTCTTTAACACTGAAGGCTCAATTCAGATTATTATTTTTTATTTAAATATGTCATAAGATGCTTTATCTCTGCTGAAGACATTAGACGACAGATATAGATATATAGAGATATATAAATATATATATATTTAGATAAACAGGTTTTATTTAAACATTTAAAATCTGGAGCTGCCTGTGCAACCACACCAGACACGATACCATCCACAACTCTCCTCATCTCTGCGTCCTGGCACCAGGCCACGCAAGGGCACCGCGGGAAGACTGGCTGTGGGTGACTCAGCTGTCACCTCGGTCTGAGGAATGGGACCGAGGAGAGAGTTTCGCTGCACTGGGTATGCTGGTGGTTGCTACAGAAAGGCCCAGAAGAACTCTGGACAGAAATACCTAGGGGCTCTAGAGTTTGCTCAATATGCTAAATTCAGCCTTGCCTAGGAGGTTCACAGGTTTCTAAAATACCAAAATCCATCTGGCTGAATTGCTGTACTTAGGGCCCAGTAGTGCAATACTGCTGTGCCACTAACATCATGCTTTGTTTACATGCATATCCTATTACTTGTATTGTCAATGCTAATTCTCCCTCTGTCAGTATTTTCAAAGCAGGTGGCAGATACTCTACTGTAGCCGTTGCCTTGGAGCAAGGCTTAGGTTTAATGCATGCCCAACCCCATGCACAGTCCCAAACTCCTCTTACTGGGGTGTCACTTTTGTCCTTATGAAGCTGCATCTGAGATCTTCAGTACACAAGGCCAGTGTCTGAACTGCGTTAGGCTCCAACGCAGGCGCCTGGGTCTGTAAAGCAGTCAGCGTGCCGTTTCACTGGAGTCTTGTTTCCTGCACGTGGCTTCCACAAGCCAGGTCAGTGCTGTGCCAGCTCGATGCTGCACCAGCGTGGGGAAGGCAGGCGAGCCCGGGCCCGGGAGAAAGAGCCAGGCCTCCAGAGAGAGAGCACCGGTCCAGCCAACTCCCCACTCCCTTTTTTCTGTTTTGATGTCTCCCGCAGTTTAGATACTCCCCTCCAGCTGAGCTCACATCTCGAGTAGGTGAACGCACCTTACTCCCGTGCTCGTGTTTAACGAGCGGCTGCAGTTGGGCTGCAAGTAGGAGTGAATCAGCAAAGGACATGCCAAACCGGGACTGGATGCGAGTTAAGACTGGAAGCTGGCTGTCCTGATAGTGGCGTAAGTTTGTTCAGAGACACGGGAAGGTGCAGTTTGTAAATCTGGGATTTATCTCCCGCTCTCTTCCAGGCTGGGCTAGGACCTGCAGCACAGCATTGCAGTCCAGATGGTAATTCCAGGTACCAGCGACCTGGTCAATACCCAGCGCACAGCCGGGCCCTGCCCAGGCAGATGGGTTCTGAGGGTGACTCACTCCTGCAACGTGAGCCTTTCCTCCTCCTCAGACTCCCCGGGACTCTTCTGCCAAGGTTGCTCTGTCACCTAAAATACCTTAACAATGGCTTTCAGATTTGGCCAAACAACGAGAGCCATAAATTTTCTTCGAGTGCCTGGGCATCCTCTGGAGAACAGCAAGTGGGTGTTAGAAATAATAAAGCAAAGCAAAGCCGAAGCAATGCTTCATTTCCCACCTCGTGCCACTATTTACATTCATAGGGGAAAAAACACCTCTGTAGTCTAGGAGCCAAACACTTGGCTTTAAAGGCACATGAATTTCTGATTCTCATTAAGAAATTCCTTGTTAAGCTGTTTAAAAAGAAACAAAAAGCAACCCAACAATCAGTCATTTCATCTGAGAGACCGAAGAAGATTAGCCACATTTTCTAAATTGCTTTTCTGATAGGCTCTCTCTGTTGTAGCATTTACTGTCAACAAAATGAAGCATTCCTGCTAAAGTTCAGAGATTAGGAATTGTCCTTAAACTTAATTCTCAGGAGTCAACAATGAAAAGGGAACTTAAGTATCTTGCAATGTCACTAGCTCTCCTTGTTCGTGACAAGCCCCAATCCTTGTTAGAAAGCACAGCGCTGCTACAGGAGGCCAGCTTTATCTTCTGTGCATGTCAAGGAAACTGCTGTGGCTTTCTAACAAGAAAAGAGGGAAGGGAGCAAGCAAGGGAGGGAGAAGTGAGTCCTACCTGCAGCAGTTCGACACCAAGGGATCCCCGAATCCCTGCTCCCACACGTGCCAGGCTAAGGGAGGGAGGGAAGCCAAAGCAGCAGCTATGGCAGCTCAGGGGAGATGAGCAGAAGGGAAAGAAAACTCAGCCCTTCCACCTCCTGCGGTCATTGCTGCTCCTTTGCACGTCCGTGACCCGTACCTGGGTGGCCAGAAGCTGAAAGGCTGCGCTTCTTGTTGAATGTTTCTTGGTGTTGCTGGGAAGAATTGTTCAGTTAGTGCTTCTATAAAGATATTTGGTCTATTAGAAGGAAACCAGCTCACTTAGATCAAGGGTCCATAGATTAAGGCAGTAAGAGGTACATCAAGTCTGGACACGAAACATACGTATTACCGAACAGAAACTGGACCTATGTTGCCATGTAAGCCCCTTCTCCGGATTCTAAACCTACTGTTCCCTGTCCCAGGACATCGGCCCGTTTCTGCCAGTATGTGACTTGGGGGAAATCACTGCCTGGCCTCGGCTTCTGTGTGTGCGAAGCTGAGATACTCGCTGCTGAGATGCTGTGTAAACAAGCCATGTTGTGTTTCTGTACTCTAGCAGAGGTCGGAGTAGCGTGTTATCCCAGTGCTGAACTCTGGACTTTGCAGGCAATATTGTGCTGGTTTTCCCTATGACCCCATTTGATGCAGGAATAGATGTAACCAGGCTTGGAAAGACCATTTGGTTGCTGACCTTGTGGAGCAGTGGGACAATTTTTGGTATGTACACAGGAAGTGTTTCTGGAATGAGAAGTTGAGACTGAAAGCATATGCATATCCATCTGAGTAACAACTCCCATTAAAATTAGTGTTTCTGATTTTATAAAGAAAGGCTGCTAATAACGGTTAGTTTTTAATAAAGAATCCACATATTTTAGTATCCATCACACCAAACGAAGAAAGATTCCAGCCTGCTACTGAAGTAATTGCTCAGGTCATCAAGGTTATGCTTGTGGTTCTAAACTTCAACCCAAAATTAAAGAGTCCCAATAAGGACAGAAATACCCTTAAGGCCGCTGATCCTTTGTACACAAAATCACTTCTTGTGAATGTCTGAAAATTAGAGTACAGAAACAGGACCCCTTGAACGCATCTGACAACAGATAGAAAAACACCAGCAGAAGGCAGTGAGCACCGCTCCACCCTCCCATCCCGGCACAGACACGTCTCAGGACAGGGCCCAGGCGAGGGGAGAGGTCTCTGGGTTACCGGCTGGTGCTGCTGTGTCTCCCCCCCACTCCCTGGTACCTGCTGCCTCACCCTGCTCCTCTGGGCTGCGACCGATCCCTCCCCGGAGCTCTGCCCCAGGCTCCTGCCCATCTCCCTGCGCTCCGGGACGTACAGAGTGAGATGCAGCCTTGCTGCAGGCACAGGGTGGCCAGAGCGCTCCAGGGAGGGTCCAGGGTGCCCCTCAGTTAATCATGAGGGCTTTCCTCTACTCCACTTCATAGGCATCTGTTGGGTTTTGGCTGGGTTGTTGGGTTTTTTTTGTTTGTTTGTTTGTTTGGGGTTTTTTTAAGCAAGCATTAACTCCCTCCACTAACAACTACATCTGCACCCATGCACCCACTACAGAAGCAATTCGGTGGCTTACACATAGCGAGAGGAGCACAGGTAATGGGAACTGCACAGGAAGGCAAGAAAATTACCCCAAAAGCAGCAAGCTGCCAACCCAAGTAACAACAATGCCTCCTGCTGCCATCGGGCGCCGAGCCGGGACCTGGGTGAACCCAAGAGCCTTTCCCCTTTTATAGACTAGCTAAGAGAGAACCTCAGGGTGAATAAACCCTATAAACAAATGGCTGTACTCTGGAAAGCAGAGTTCCTCTCTGCACCCTCCGTCCTAATTGTGTGTTTCCTTCTCCATTTGCTTTATTGTTTGGTAAACCAGCACTTAGAATCACTTTTACTACGTGATGTACGGGAGTATTAGTGTATTTTCTTGTTATACAAGGGAGGAGTATAAAATAGTTTTCTGATTTCTTTCAGAAGCAAATGACTATTTTATTTTTTAAGAGCAACTGATTGTGAATCTCAGAGTATAAAAAAAAGATAAATAAGCCAAATATATACCTTTATGTAAATTAAGAAATAAAAGTATTTAAAACATACCTCCTGGCTCCCTTTCTTGTGTCACCTCGTGCTCTGGTTGCGCACTCCTGTGGTTGCTGTCTGCAGGGCTGGGTCCCTGGGACAAAGCTGCCCCGAGCTCCACCAGCCCCACAGATCCTGCCAAGAACGCTTTGATGTGGGCGACAATGAACCTACCTCGACACCAGCCTCCCGGAGCTCATTTAAAAAGCAATACCACGAGCTGGGAAGGTGAGAGGGAGCAGAGAGGTGGTGGGTAACAGCCTCCTGCTTCTGAGCTGGCTGCTCCAGCCCAGGGGCAGAGCAAGGGGCAGGGGGGCAGCGGTGGGCACGGGGCAGGGTCCGGCTCCGTCCCCTTCCAGGCCTCTCGGTGCGCAGCACAAGTCAGAGCTAAAAAGCCTGGCTGATACAAAAACAGCCCACGTGGGGTGCTCGGGAAGGTGGGGAGGAAGCAGGAGCAGAAGCTCATCCCCCAGCCAGGGATCCTGTACCAGCCCTGCCCGGCAGCATCGCGGGACGGCGGCATCTCGCCTGGGGGCCACCGAGGGAGCGAAGGGGCTGGTGCTGCTGCGGCAGGAGCCCTGCAGCCGCCCCGTTCTCCCGCCTGGGTCTGCACTGCCAGCACAGACAAGGCGTGCGAGCCCCCCCGGCCCTGGAAGAGGCCTCTCCCGCAGGGCCCGGCAGCGTTCCCCTCAGCACAGCGCGAGTGGGCAGCCCAGGACACCCCTGCAAGCAAAGGATTTGTCACTTAAATCAACCCCGATCGCCTTCTGGCAGCACATCTCAGGGCTTTCAGCTTAATCATATTGTGTAAATGATTTGATTAAGCATAATTTTACGAACGCTGATGTTCCAGCAGCTAAGCTTGGAAGCTCAGCAGCTTTAGCTTCCATCAGTTGCCAACACAACTGTATTGTTCACAGTTTTTTTGATCACGGACACACATGTGCATGTGTGCACACACACACACACTCACTCTCTTCCCTTCTCTCCCCCTTCCCTTTTCATAAATCCTCCCCACGCTCCTGTAGAGCTCTGACCAGGCCACCTGCAGCCCCACAAACCCGACAGCCCGGCTGCACGAGCTGGGTGTTACACTGACCATCGCCAACACGTGCTGACACCAGAGCCGCGCATCACCCCGGGAAGCCCGAGCTGGCTGGTACCAGCCGATGCCATTTATGCCGCAGGTGTCCTGGTCTGACTGCTGGTGCATTTACTACAGGTGTACAAAGAGGTCCTGACTGCATGGCAACCTCTCTTTCATTCCTGACCAGCTACAACACACTGCAACCATCTCCTAGTGCCTCTGGCAAAATCTCTGTATGACACGTAGTACGTCACTTCAAAAATAAAACATTAAAGTTTTAGCATTTGAAAATACACTTTGAAGGACACAATGTTTACCTCACTAGCGGCCTTCTCTGTGGTTCTACGTGATAACCAACAGATGCAAGTCAGGAGGAAATCCCTGCAGCCAGGCTTTCCCCTGCCAAGAGCAGCCACAGTGTGAATCTGTTTGCTGGGTGCCAGGGCAGTGGTTCCCCGTGGGTGGCCAGCCCAGGACACCCCTCACAGCACAGCCAGTCTGTCAGGAGAGTCACTGCCCCAGTCCCAACCAGCACCAAGCAACTGGGAGTGTCCTGCCACCCCCAGCACATGCTGTTGGCCTCCTGCTGAACAGTGAACCGGCTGGTTTCTCTAGTCTCACAGCACAAAGAACACTACAGTGTCAACACTCTGGTTTGAGCCAATTCCTGTAACCTTAGGGCTTCTGGTTATAAGGAATTACTCCTTTAAGAGACAACAGAGAAACGTCACCATTAAGTCCTGCTTCCACTACGATTTGGGGAGAACAGGTTCTCCTTTGACTGAGAAAGGGAGAAAAATGAAAACACAACTCACCATTCTGCACGCTGGACTTGGAGCGAAGTGTTTCTGAAGACAGCAAGACCATGCATGTGTCTTCCCTGTCTTCTAGGTGTCTCCCAGGTATGCCTTAGCCTGTCCCAGGCCATATTTTACATGAGTCTGGAACAGCTGCAAATGAGCTTGGGACTCGTGTCTTGGCAGCAAGAGCAACTCAGGAAAAAAATCTGATTTTGTTGTCCTGCATTTCAAAGTAAAAGCTGTTGCAGCTACGTTTCTGTGGAAGAGGACTGGGTGCTGCTGAGTCGATCACAGCTACTCCATTTGCCACTTGGCACTGATGCTCTGAAGCATACTGGCCACGAGCGACAGACCCGCGCCGGTGCGTTGCGCTGCTCTGGGACACTCCCCACCCCACGGGAGCACGTTCCCAGCACTACAACCCCGGGCTTCTCCTGCATCACCCCGATCCCACCGCTCCAGGGCGGCCGGTTCCCCCCCAGCCTTGCTAACAAGGTGGCTGAGCTACTGTTTGCCTTGACCCCTCCGGGGCCTCCTGCCATGGCAGGGGTTGGAAAGCCCCAGCCTCATCAAGACTGATCTCATCTGCAAGGGTGAGATTCAGGGGGAGGACAGAGACCTGATCACGGCTGTTCCTGCACAGGCTTAGCTTGGGACACGTCCATTTTTAATCCCCTTTGCAAGGAGCACGTTTTACTGCCCACCTTCACACGGCTGCCACACGCAGCCTTACTCCCCTCCACAGGCGAGCCAGCCTTGTTCCAGCCTTTATGCCCTGTCCAAATCCTGCTCTACCAATTCAGCACTGACTCTTCTGCCTGTCACAGGCAGCGGAGAGAGTCTCAATGCACCTGGGGACCAAACAGGCATGACTCCAGTTAAACCAGCCTACAGCCGGCTGGGACAGGCGGTTCAGAGCCCCGCTCCTCCCAGGGCACAGGCCAGCCCCGGCAGTGCACCCGCAGGGCTGCGCTCCCTGAGGCAGTGCCCTGGGGCCTGAGGCTCTTCCGAAGAACCCTTGAGCTCCTATAACTGACAAAAAGCGCCTGAGCCCAGGACAGTTGAAAAGAAAAGGTTTCATTACAATCAAAGCACGCTCTATCCCCTAAAGCCTTGAAGGTCCAGCAACAGACAGAACATGAAATCGCGTAAAATGAAACCTTTGTGATTGTTAAAAGGCACAAATAAGTGCCGCTGAAACACGATTTAACTTGGTGGATTAGCAACTGCTTTCTCTAAACTGTGCATCCAAGCCAGCCTAAGCACTACCTGCAGAATGCCTCGCAGCTTTCCTGTCCCTTCTCCCCTCGACCACTCTGCAAGCGCTGGAGGCAAACACACACACACACGAACCACAGACACAGACAGACAGACAGACACAGACAGACAGACAGACACAGACAGACAGACACAGACACAGACAGACACAGACAGACAGAGACAGACACAGACAGACAGAGACAGACAGAGACAGACAGAGACAGACAGAGACAGACACAGACAGACACAGACAGACACAGACAGACACAGACAGACACAGACAGACACAGACAGACACAGACAGACACAGACAGACACAGACAGACACAGACAGACACAGACAGACACAGACACAGACAGACACAGACACAGACAGACACAGACACAGACAGACACAGACACAGACAGACACAGACACAGACACAGACAGACACACACACACAGACACACACACACAGACACACACACACAGACACACACACACAGACACACACAGACAGACACACACAGACAGACACACACAGACAGACACACACAGACAGACACACACAGACAGACAGACACACACAGACACACACAGACAGACACACACAGACAGACACACACAGACAGACACACACAGACAGACACACACAGACAGACACACACAGACAGACACAGACAGACACAGACAGACACAGACAGACACAGACAGACACAGACAGACACAGACAGACACACACAGACACACACAGACACACACAGACACACACAGACACACACAGACACACACAGACACACACAGACACACACAGACAGACACAGACAGACACAGACAGACACAGACAGACACACACACAGACAGACACACAGACAGACACACAGACAGACACACAGACAGACACACAGACACACACACACACACACACAGACACACACAGACACAGACACAGACAGACACAGACACACACAGACACACAGACACACACACACAGACACACACACACAGACACACACACACAGACACACACACACAGACACACACACACAGACACACACAGACACACACACAGACACACACACAGACACACACACAGACACACACACAGACACACACACAGACACACACACAGACACACACACAGACACACACACACAGACACACACAGACACAGACACAGACACACACAGACACAGACACACACAGACACAGACACACACAGACACAGACACACACAGACACAGACACACACAGACACAGACACACAGACACACACAGACACACAGACACACACAGACACAGACACACAGACACACACACAGACACACACACACAGACACACACACACAGACACACACACAGACACACACACAGACACACACACAGACACACACACAGACAAGCCTGGCAGCCTCCACACCGGCAAGCCGGGGTCCGAGCCAGGCTCTGCAGCCGGGCACCTGGCAGCAGCACAACCCAGCAGCCCCCCCTGTCAGAAACAGCGGCCAGCACGGCTTCGGCCTCGTGCTTTGACCTTCCCTGGTCTCTTCCCAAAAGGACAGCGACAAACTGATCCGCAGGAACTCTTAACCTCTGTGTGCCTGGCAGGCAGCCTGGAGCGGCTCGGCTGGCCTCCGTGGCCCAGCTCCCACCAGCGTGGGCAAGGACTCGCCCAGCAGCAGTGGCCACGGCAGGAGTGTGGCAGCTCGGGGGTGCCGGGCAGACGCGCTCTCTGCGGAGCGGCAAAGGTTCCCTCCACTTTGCTGCCTTGACAGAGCTTTCCAGTGAGCTGCCGAGTCAAAACCCGCTCTTTAAACCAGCCAATATACTGGCAGCAGTAAGCTGGAAAGAGTAGATACAGAAAGTTACGCCTATCCCTAGTAAAAGCACTGGCCCTGCCATGTGCAGGCTTCTGCATGACGAGAGCACTGGGAAAGGCTCTTTCTGTAACACTTCCTTTCACCAGGACCTTCTGCTGTGCCACAGCCTGGCTGTGGTTCCACCTCTGAGCCTGCAAGTGATGGAGAGCTCAACTGGTCCCTCGAACAACTTGGCCTTCTCTACAGGGCAGAAGCCACACCAGCTGAGGGGAGGGAAACACTCATAGACAAGACTTCATCCCAAAAGGCTCACGGGGGCAGAAATCCCTGGTGTGAGGCCACGGTACCTGCTCTGCCCATCACCTGCCAGGCCCAGGAGCAGGCTCGCGTTCCCACAGAAGTGAGGTGGCATCATCCAGGCTGGAGAGCCTCGTGTGGCATGGCCCCGGCCCTGCTCCAGGCCCTGCTGACCCGAGCACCAGGCTCAGCTCCCACAGCACAAGCTGCTGCTCCGCTGCTCAGCCAGAGAGACAGCCCCATGGGCTCTAAGGCCGTCTTCCCAGGTACCTGTGTGCTCGCCTTGCCTCCCATCCACCACACCTGCATGCTGTTTCTCCTCTAGTTCTGCAGGGGCAGTGACACAAAGTCCCAGGATGTCCTACTTACAGGCACAGAAAGAAGGAAAGAAATCGTTAGTGAAGGCAGCGTTCAGATTTTAAACCCCTGTTCCCCTTCAGAGCATCTCCGGATCATTAAACACAGATGGCCCTGACCTTCTGGCCTCTTGTATGCTGCACTTGCATAATATACGAAAAGTCATCACTCAGGAGACATCTGGAGGGGCTTAGCTGGGATTGAGGTTTCAACAAGGCAATGAACCAGCTTTCAGCATTAAATGGCAGAGGCAGGGCAGCGTCCCCAGTGCCAACAGTCCCCTTTGAAGCAGAGGCACCCTTCTTCTTGGAAACAAGACCGGCAATAATAATTGCCAATACCTTCTGACAGAACAAAGTCTTGCAGCTCTTCTGCAGGCTGCAACAGCAGCTATTCCAGTCAAGACGCTACAACAACCTTCAGATTAATAACTGGCTTTGGAGAAAAGGTCCTGCAGGCCAAGTCCAGCCCTGAATTGCTCAGACAAGCATGGGAGCACCACCCAGAGATGCAGGCACCGGGCACTTCACTGAAGGTCTGACCTGTATTGTCCTGGCCACACACCCACAGCCTAAGCCTCCATCCTGCCTGAGGACCAGCAGCTTCTGCAAACCTTGCTGGGGCTGGAGGCCAACAGCTGGCAAGCGTGGGCAAAAGGAGAGCTTCCCTTCACACACTAAGAGACCTCGGCAACCTCGCAGAGCTCCCCTTCACCTCCTGCCCCAATCTGTGCCACGACCTGAAGTGCATTTGACTTGCAGAGCCCAGCTCCACTCCGCCTACTCCTCCTCATCCAGGACACACAAGGGCCAAGTCCTCCAAGGCAACACCAAAGTGCTCCTCGGTCCTACCTGCCTGGAGTGCCGGAGGAAGCCAGCTGCGAAGGCACGGAGCGGAAGGGCAGGGACAGGCCAACCCTGCCAGCACACGGGCACAGCGACTCCAGCCCTCGCCAACAGGAGCCAGCGCGCTGCCCGGGAGGCGCAGCAGAGCTCGGGGGATCGCTGCTGTGAGGTGGGAACCAGCCAAGGGCTGCAGCTACCCAGGGGTCGGCAACCGAAGGGGTTTGCCTAGCTGCCAGGGAAGTTTTCTGCCATTTGAGAGAAGAATCACTGCGAAGGCAGATAAATAGCCAGGGGCAAGCACAGCCCTTTGCAGCTCTTCCCTCACTCCCTCCAAAAGCAACATGACATTTCCAGTGCCCTTATCGATGCCTGGTGGCACAGACCCACCTGGGGGATGGGAGCACAGCAGGATCGGCCCTGCTCCAGGGCCCCTGCCTGCCAGCTGCCTGCTTCAGCCAGCGCCAGCACCAGACTGGAAGGAAGCAGAGCCCCTGGGCCTCCCTGGGGACTGCTCCCTCAGCTGCTGGGAGAGGAGTCAGGGCCAGCCACCAACACACACCTCCCGGCCTCCTGCAAGGTGGTCACAGCAGGCAGGGGGGAGGCTTCAGAGGCAGCTGCGAGACGAGTAGGGTTTCAAACGCTTTGAGACTCAGCTCTCAACAAGAACCAGGTACCCAACACACCGGAGCACCTGGTCCTGGTGCTCCCCAAAGGGGTGACTGCATTCAGGAGCCTGGGGATCAACAAGCAGATGCAATTCCAAGCAGTCACCTTCGCAGACTGCTGTACGCCTGCTGCCACCAGGCGCCCTGCACGGCAGCACCGAGCTGCTGCCCTGGCACGCTACCAGATCAACCAACCATTTCAACCATTTCGCCGTTTTATCCATGTCCCTGCGCTATCACGTCGCCCCTCCTGCAGCCAGCAGCAAAAAGGCAAGCAAGCCAGATCATGGTAGTTACTGATGACACCTGAGTAGACAAATGGGATATATTTGACCCCAGAATATGCATGTGAAAGCCCGTTTAACACCCAGCATTTAAGAGGCAGCATCTCCCAAACTGGAAAAGCTGTGAGTAGTGGCTGGGCCTGGGCAGGACAGAAATGTGCCTTTAGGGTCACTTCTGAATGTCCCACAGGGCTTGACTGCATGACTCAGAGGTGCCAGAACACCTACTGCAACTCCTCAAGAAATCCAAACAAGCCTCTCGCTTCCGCCTTGGGAAATTGTGGAGACAGGAGTCTGTGCTCCCAAGCACAGGCTGTTTGGCACTGCCAGAGAAGAGAGAGGGCATCTACCAAAGCCTGGAGAGTATGTCACCTCCTGAAGCTCCCTGTGCTCTGGGCTGAATCCTCCACACAAGTCAGACCCGCGGCTTTAGAGCTCAGCATCATGGAAGGTTTATTTAAAGTCATGGAGGGCATAAAAACTATAGTTATAAAAGATATTAAAACAGTCCTCTGAGCCGCACTAGCCATGCCAGGCCTGGGTGAGTCCATGGAGTTTACTTCCGCGGCAATGGAGTTTTTTTCTCTTTTCTTTTCTTCTTGGCTTTCTCCTGATTCTGCTGCGTCTTCTGGTTGACACTCCCCTTGGTTTTCTTTGCAGCTGGAACCTGCTCTGCTTCACTGCCTGCATCAGCTTTCCTTTTTTTGTTCATCTTCTTCTTCTTCTTCTTCTTGTCAGCCACAGCACCTCCTCCGTTAACAGCTTCCTCCCCGCTCACTGCCATTGCCACTCCGTTCTCCCTGACCCCTCTGTTCCGATTCTTGAGTTTGCTGCTACCAGGCACGTGGCCTTTCTTCTGCTTGGGGGTTTCTGTTCCCGGGGCCTGCTCCTCTGGGGCTGCTGGTTCTCCATCTTCACTAGTTACTGGTGCTACCCCGTTCTCCTGGATGTCTTTCTTGCGATTTTTGCGTTTCTTGGTCTCTGGAAGGAAACCCTTCTTCTTCCGCTTAAGCGGCTCTGCTTCCTGCACAGGCTTATTGGCTGTCTTCTCTTTCTTGGGTTTCCTGCAGAGAGAACACCAAAAATCAAGAGCAACTTAGTTTACAGCCAGGGAGCATTGTGATCCATGCTACAGGCAGGCCATGAACAGGCAGAAGCACAAGAAAGGGGCAGGAAGCTCAGGCACGCTGCAAGGATGAGTGCTATCCCTGGAGGTCGTCCTCAGTCTGCACAGGGACTGGATAAATGAACAGAGGGAGCCAGACCAGGACTCAGGGGGACACACGGAGACTTGAGGAAGAATCCCCACTCCACAGAGCAGGTAACGCTGTACTTAGCACCTTCTTGAGCACACCCACCTGTAGCAAGGGTACTGAGACACTGCCTGGCTGTCCAAGGTGACAGCCCCAGCAAGTTGGGGCTCACCGTGCTAATAAAATCCCAAGAGGTCTTCCATCAAGAACCCCCAAGAGACCATTCCATTCTCACCCAGGCAGCCTCCGAGCGCACACAGGACAGCCACTGCTCCTGCTGTTCTCTGACAGTCTGTCAGCAACTTTGCCACCACCCACACTGTGCTGCTCTGCACCAGCTCTGTCGCCAGAGAGGAGCCCTGAAAAGGAACCAGCATCTAATTCCATGGCCTGGTTTCCAGTGTGAAGCTTTTTAGGAGAGTTTTTCGAGCTGGGTGGAAAAATGCTGTCCTGACCTGTTCCACCTCACCTGCACAAAGACCTCTGCGTGTCTCAGCAGGGTAACAGTGACAGCAGGCTGCACCCCCCAAACCCCAATCCCTTCCCCCGACAGCATGCACAAGCTCAGTGGTTCCTACTTTAGCAATCCCCTCCTAGCCACAATCTCTACCAGCTCCTAAACCAGGCCTTATCCTCATGCCAGCCCTGGCAGTACGATGCCAAGGGATCTGTGTGACACTGGAAAAGGGCCTGGGGCTGTGTCACAGGGCGGGGTGAGGTCACTGTGCCCTTCGAGCCTGCTCAAGGCATTAGAAGGGGCCACAACAACAGCTTCAGCTGCCTTGTAAGATTCCTCCGTGCCTGTGAGCCCTCTCACAGAGAGCCACATGCAAGCTTTTTCCTCAGAGTTGGGCTGAGGTACCACAGTCAGGCCACCCACCCACTGGGACCGCAGCTCCCAGTCATGAGCAGAGCACCCAGCATTCCCTAACACTGCGTGTCTCTCTAAGTACTGCCAGCAGGAAGGGGAAACAGAAGTTCTGACTGCAAGCTATTAATAGAAAGGAGGAAAAGATCCTACACTTCTTTTTGCCCTGGAACAAAAGTCAAATCCAGCTGCCGTTTAACCCAGGAGCATTACAGCATAAACACCAAATGCTCCCCAGCTTTCAGAGCTGCAAGGCAACCACTCCAAGCATCAGGCTTGGGGATCCAGACACTAAGGGGCCCAAAAATCACTGGAGAGGACTGAAGGTCCTGGCATGTACTCTCTAGGAGCCAGTCACTTCCCAGGACAGCTACTCACTCCCTCCAGCTTCACATTTGCAGAATCAACCCACAGTGGTGTGGTAGGAACTTAGTGATTCATCCTAGCCTAGAAATCCCTCTGTAACTTTGGTGATGGCTCCTAAACCAGGCCACCACTTGGGACCACTGAAAGCAGGCACTGTATCCTTGAGTGATCAGCACGATCACATATCAGACATGCCTTACAATCCTTTCCCATCAAGGACCAATCTTAAGCATGTAAGCATCTGGAACAGTGAGCCTAGCATTGTTCCAAACAAGCAAAACAACAAGCATTTCAACCTCACCAACCCAGGAACTCCATTTAACTCTAACTCCAGGCTGAGCTCAGTGCTCTGACTTCCTTTCTCTTCCTACTTCCCTACATCAGTGAAGACAAGTAGGACAGGCAGGCAGGGCCCCTGGCAAGCCAGGAACCCAGAGTGCCAAGCATACATACGTATAATTCAGCCAGCGCATGACATTCCAGTAGAGAGAGTCAAGACGTGCTGAATTCCCAATGCCTTCTGGCTGGTTCAGAGCTACCAGCACTTTGTCCAACTCCGTCAACTTCACACGCAGCTTCTGCAAGAGGCAAGTACAAACAGACAACCTGCAGAGTGAACGCAGATGGGGAACTCACAGCAGCAGGGCAGAGGCCATGCTCCGGAACAGACTGTGGCAGGAATAACAAATCCTGCCCAGCCTCTCCAAGCCACTGCCCTGAGCCCATTTGCAACACCAGATTGGGGGACAAAAACTGGTGAGTCACACCACACCATCAGGCACAGGGTTTGCTTGAAAACTGGGTCTCTAACACGAGAGGCACGAGTCTAACAGCTGAAACTGTATTGGCATAAAAGAGACTGGAAGGTCCTTTGGTCCTCTTTCCTTTCCAGTCCATGGCTGGGAGCAGGGGGAAAACAACACATGACTATATACCTATCTAAAAGCAAAGCAGCAGCATTTTCAGTCTGGTTTCTAAAGGATGCAATCATGCTGCCTTGTAACCCACTGGATAAGTTCAGTAAAACCAGACAGAACGGGGTGTCTCAAAAGCTATTCAGTTACTGCAAGAGCTTTGGAAATAATCTTTCTCCTCCACCCACTCTCCTATTAGGTCTTCACAAAGAAACAGGCTGTGGTGTGAGATCAGTGCTTATCAGTAGGAAACTGGGCTTCAGCAATTCTGCTGCTTGTGGTATTTTGCTCCAGTAAATAAGGCCATGTTGAAGACTTATTTTGTCACCTATAGAAAATTTTCTCATGTTCAAAAATACCATTTTTCATTAGGAAAAATAAAGCCCCAGAACAAAGATTCACTCCCCCTCACAAAGCTTCTGAGTAAGTTTCAGTTTCTGGAAGTTAAAGTCTTTTAGTTTAGTGGAGAGGACAGAGCAATCATCTGGGACCAAACCCAGCTCACCCTCACTGTATCCCAGGCCGTGTTTCTGCTGATAAGAATGAAGATGCCACGAGTGTTTGCGGAACACTGCACAAATCCTTCAACAAGCACTTGGAGATCAGCTCACAGGAGCTATGGATCACCCCTTCAGACATGAGGGCTTTTCTGTCCCCAAACCCAGCTAGGCATTCCCTCCAGGGGTACCTTCGGTAGGAAACGAGGTGGGGTGTAGCGATGGAGCAGTCACAAAGCATGACATTTGAAAGAGGCCTTGGTGGTATTCAGAAGAACAGGCATTTGCCACACATCAGGTCACGCACTCACCTGCTCCTTCACAGTTTTGAGGAGGAAGTTCAACAGCTCCAAGCTCTTGGCAGCTTTCTCCTTCTCAGCCTTCAGGATACACTTGCCAACAGTTTTCAAACTCTGCAAATTAAACGGGGAAACAAATCACTTCTCAGGAGAAAGTAGAAAATGAGTTATGATTGGTGGGATTAACCTGTCACCAAAATAACTCTGGAACACAAAACCCACCAAACTCTGGAAATGCTCAGGAGTGTACACAGCGGAAGCTGTTGATGCCCAGATTAATTAAGAAACAATTGGACAAAATAAGAGTAAGCATACCACAAAGGCACAACCCTGCTGCTCTCCCTAGTTACTAAGCTAAAGCACAACTGGAGACATGTTGCTGCCTCGTGGAGAAAAAGAGGAAAGACGGTAATATCCACCCTCACCCTGGTAAGGTCAGGAGGCTGCCAGACAACAGACTCACCTGAGGGACAACAGCTACTCAGCTGCAGAAGCTGGGATTTACATGTAAAATGCTAATGCAAAAATCCATTAACACTTATGCCTAGGAAATCCCAGTTGCCAGCACTCAGACAGGGTTTGTCAATCAAGCTTAAATTCACTGAAATGTCTAAAAGAAAAATCTCATCTCTTTGTGTTCCCTTTATGTGCTGCAAGGTTTCTGAGAGACTGAAAGGTCTGGCTTAGAGGAAAATCACTCCAAAGATAGGTCAAATAAAAGCCAGAGTTATTTACAAGTGGAGAAGGGCAGAAAATAGCCATAAAAAGGCAGCTGGATCAAAGAGGTGGCCCAGTGGCTCAGAGGTACTGATCCTCTGCCTGCAGCTGGTCCTCACAGCCCCACTTACATGGTAGTTTTCTTCCCCACTATTTCTGTGTGGATATACACACCACAGCAAGCCCCACAGCTTGCATGGATTACACTAATACGAGATCAGACCTGCAGGGCCAAGCTTATTGCAGACAGTGGTGTGCCCCACCACAGCCTGTTTCTCCAGAGGATGCTGTGCTTGTGGCCATGCCTGCCTTTGCCAGGAACTGGAACCAGCCCAAGCGGCCAATGTCCAGCCCAGGCTCAGCATCCTCAGTGCCACAGGCAACAGGCATCACTGGTAAGTCACTGCACCAAACCCATACACAGCAGTGGGAGGTTGTAGTCCTCCAAGAGATGCAATCTATCCCATTAGACCATCTATTGCTTTTGCTGCATTCAGACTGGAAGTAATTTTAAAGGGCTCTGAACAAACTACTCTCCATCTATGTCAGCATAAAGCTGGCAAATAAAGTAAAAATCCTTGCAGACACTGAGAGAAGTAAGAAATTTATTTCTCAAAGCAAGCTCTTTCAGTAATGACACCCACAACAGAAAAATGATGGCCAGCAAGAGTCTAAAGAACACTTTTAGCAGAAAAAGTGGGGAGACCAGCTAACAAATCTGCAGGAACAGCAGCCTTCAAGTAGAATTATTTACTACCTGTACCGGACTCCACACCCTGGTAGTATCTTTTTAAAATAATAAAGATACAGTTATTTCCTGACTTGGATTGTCCACTCAAGCCCTGTATTAGAAAGCCACCATGGTCTGCCTGCTGGAACGCATGCCGCAACTTCATCTGACTATCAATAACTTGCTAATTACTCTCTCCTGATATAGATGGATGCTCTGCAACTCTACTCCACAGCTGTCGCCAACCTACAAGGTCATACAATTCAGCAGCTCTAAAGTCACTCAGGTAAAATGAGAAACAAATACAAGGTGTGTGATTAAAACAAACAAAAAATATTCACGTGTGGGATATAACACCCCGTGGGCCATGCACGCTCTATTTATTAGGCTTACCACAATTAATAACAAAACCAAAGCAGCCTGATTTGCATAAAAATTTTCTTTGCAATTTGAAGAACAAGATATTGCCAGGCTAACAGTCATTACTTGTTGTTAAAGTAGCTTTCAGGGAGGCTATTAAGTTGAGATCCCTAGTTTGCTAAATTGCGTACAAATTCACAGTGAGAGAAAATGAGTATGGGTTGTCAGCTCTTCAGGACAAAAGGAATCAGGGCAGTACTGAGAAGCAACCACAGTGAATGCAACTGTCATTTCATCTTTAATATACAAACATTTTGGAATTAAGAAGGTGTTAAAAATAAATTGCATTTTCTCTCCACTATAGATGAGTTCTGCAGATAACTGCATTTAAATTGTGCTGGCTTGACTGGCTGCTCTTGCTGCCATCCGTACTTCCCAGAATTGCCCTGATACTTTGAAGGGTTTGAAACAAATCCTACTGAAGTCAACAGAAAAGTCCTATAGCTCTGAACAACACTAGAGGGGCTGATTTTCAGAAGTCTGCAAACAGTTTTCAGGTGCTTGGGAAACTGGGAACTGCTTCTAGTTTAGGCTGCCCAACCAAATTCACAAAGACCTGTGGAACAAAAAGGGTGGCTTGCCCCGCTGGAGATGAAAGATATCACTGGTCTATTGGCATCAGTGCTGTAAGACTAAGCATCTATATTAAAAGCAGTGTTTTGCATGAGTCTAGAAACACAAGCACAATTCCACCAGCATAAGTAGCCAGAAGCAATCCAGTACAATTTAGGTGCTCTGCAAACAAATAGCTCCCTACTGAAATGGATCGCTTTAAACAGCTCTCAAAGACCAGGAAGGAACAAGGAAGAGGGTGCAGGTGAGTGGAAAAGCCAAAGGAGCAGCAAAGCAGCAGCAGATAATTAATTCCTACAGAATGCACATTTTTCTCTAGACCAGAAGCAGAATTGACTTTAAGAAAGCTGGATTAAGATACTCTCACTATTTCTCAACACACGTCTTTTCCCTTTCCCTTCTAACAAACAGTGCAAAAGAAATTTACTCCAAAAAGCACAAAACCACCAGCACCTCTGTATGTGGTATGGTTGAGACAGTCAAACCTCCTTAAAGACTTGAGCCCAATTCCTGCTCAGCTCAGCGTCACTTATTACCCCGAGCTCATCGCTGCTGTCTCCAGGTGGTTCCCCCTTGCACAAGCTGGTATCTCCTGCCACACATTGCTGCCCTCCCATAGCAGGGAGCGTGCGCTTCGATGGGATTTGTGTTAGCATGAGACATCTATACAAACGTGCTGCACTCTGGTTACATAAAAGAAGCTGACTTTGGACTGGGGCTGCTGGCAAGCCTTGGGGAACTGCTCTCAGGGAATGAAATCCCAAGTCTCTTCAATGGGAACTGGGTCCAAACCTCAAAAACAGCTTTCCTAAGTATTTGTCAGAACTTTGTGCTACATAAAGTACAGATCACTGTGTGTGGTGGGTTTGCACAGCAGATTGCACTGGTCTGCTCCCTCACTCAGCTATTTGAAAGACAAAATTAGCACTGCCACCCCAATTGCGTAGGTCAATCATTTTACAGGTCTACCGTGATTTTCATCTGGGGCATGTATAAAATACAATCATAAAATGAAAGCAAAAGCTATTATGTAGCAGATGGCAAACTGCAACACATGGCAAACATGCCTTAAAAGGAAAAGTAGTATTTCAGTCATCTGCAGCATCCTTCGGAGAGCCTCAAACACTGATTAGATCACAAAAGACCTGAACAAGGTTGGCAAGTATCTCCACTTTACATAGCAAGACCGAGGCACAAAGCAGGGGTTTTGCTTCCAGCTATGCTACAGGTCAGTGGTGGAGGGTTAAGGGAAAACCCAGAAGAACTTGTCTGACCACCCGTTCGGTGATTCTCTGCCATGTGCTGTTTGCAAAGGTATCCAGCTCTGCCTTCACCTGCCCTGCGAAACCATTACCAACCCAAGAGTCACATAACCCAATCCCTCAATACGAAAAGCAGAGAGACCACATGATTTATACTGAACAGCTACACTTGCAATCACCTGCTGACTATGTTGGTTTTCTCCCATTTTCTGCTTTTCTTACTCTGCTCCCTCAGTAACAGGCAGTCCCGCTTTACAGGGGACTCTCAGTTACAGCTCAGGAATACCTGTGACTGCTAATCACGCCTGTACATCTGAGCTGTCAGCAGATCTGGGCAGGTCATTTTGCAAAAGGGAAAAATATGGAGGCAGTTTTCACAGCTGGAACTCCTATCTCATCTCAAGCCGTTACAGCAATACAGTTCCTGCCTCACCCTACATGGATTCAACAGGCAGAGATGGTTTTGTCTTGTTATGTCAAACGTGCTGTTTCCAAAAGCCTCTGGCTGTTTCTGGTGGAGAACACTCCTGGATCCAAAGTTCTCTGCTTCCAGGATTTCTACAAGTGGAACAGTACGCTCCCAGCATCTTATCAGTCAGGTTTTTTTCTTATATTCCTAATTCCTGTATCACACATGGAGGTATCCCAACTACTACAGGATCCAACCTTTGTTCCATCTCTCATTGCACTTCACAGCATTCCTTCATCTTCACAAAGTATAATTCCAAGTTTGTTAGAGTACAGGAAGGGAACACCTGCAGTAATTCAGTCATACAAATAGGACAGAGGGCTGGCAGTTAGTCAGCCGCACAGCTCCATGCCTCAGTTTCCCAGGGAGCCCAAGACTCCCCTGAAACCTGCCATGCAGCAAAAAGTGGTGCCTGTGCACCTAGAGCCAAAGCCAACATCCCAGTCACCGCCCGACTCTCCCTGCAGGGGAGAGGGCAATATGCTGGGATATGGAGCCAGGCAGTGTTTCTGGAAGTCTCCACATCCACACCCACCTGCAACCTCAGCCTGCCTGCACCTCTGTCCCTTTCACAGGTACCACCATGGGGGACACACTTAGCCCAGACTTACAAGACAGCAATATCTCAAGAGTGCAGAGGAGTGTTCTGCTACCAAAAGACAAGCACGTTTCCTAGCTGGAAGTTTGAACACCATTTAATATTTATGTATTCCCAGCACGTCCTTCAGCCTATTTCATTGTTCAAAACAAACAGCCCTTCCCCTCCGTGGGATCAGCCTGACAGATCCATCACTGCTCCGTGAGCTGGAGAAGCCCAGCCAACCTGCATTCTTTCCACATGCTGCGCTATCTCCGTCCTTCCTCCTCCTCCCCCGTAACAGACCTGATGCTGATGGATAAATGTGCAGATTCATGGCTCAATGCCGTGCCAAGTGCCTTCTGCAAAACACATACCTCCACCCACCCTGCACGACCTTACACCCCCTGGCACAGCCCAAGGTTGCTAAGGTAAACTCTCCTCCCAAGCAGCAAATAGTTCAGCAAATTTTCCACCCTACTGAACATCCACAGTCACAAGGAGAAAGTGCTGAAGAGGTCTGCTCTCACTGTGCTGGCTGCTTTCACACCCACCATGAAAGCGGAAGCTTCACCCTAGCTCCGTGCTGTGTGCAGGGACCCAGAGCAAAGGCACAACCTGGAACTCGCTGCCGTTGTGGCTCAGGTCCCTGTGGTGGAGTCACACCCCCAGGGGCCCCAGCAAGCGGCTTTGGGGCCCTACAAGCGTGTGCCCACTACCTGAGCCAAAGCACAGGATCTCCATGTCAACACACAGGTAAGCTGAGAGGTTTGGGAGGGGCACAGCCTTCCTCTGCAATTTAGAGGCTAATAACAAACTGACAACCAAATGAAGTATTTTAGTATTCTGCATGCTCATAGCTCCTGTTATTATCCGACGTAAGCACCCTCTCCTCACCTGTAATTACTCTCACATTTCTCCTGCGAGGTAAGCCAGCATTATTCCCTCCATTTCACAGAGGCTCAGAGAGCCCAAGTAACATGACTGAGTCACACAGACCAAGGCTGAGCCAGGAATCAACTCTGAGCTTCCCAAAACCCAGACAAGCCACCCCCAAATACTTCCTTTCCTGACAAGATTCACCACACAGTAGAAGAACCCAAGCTAGAATTTAGGGCTAAATCATGGAAGACAAAAGAAGGGAGGAGGGAAGACTATGCCTCTTTACACCGGTTTCCATCTATCCACAGAGCCAGATCCACTTCCAACTCTGTGTACACAAGGTACACCAGCACACAGGGAGAGGTTCTCACACCACCCGCCTGAACAGCACAGCAGCTGATGCTGTGAGCACTTAAAAGGAGGGAAAAAAAAAAGCACCGACAGTCCCCCTGTTCCCTCTGTTTTCTCTCACTATGTTTCTGAAGACTGAAAGTATAAATGTTCAGAACTTTTTTCCTTGCATCTCTAGCAGAAACAAGTTGTCAAGGAATGCTCGCAAAGAGAAGGGAACCACCAAGTTTCTGCTTGTCCTTGACCAAGGGAGAGGGGGAACGTAGGGGACTAAGCGGACCCACGTGCTGAAGGGTGTAACTAAAGGGCATTTTTTGCAATGTTTGTTTTGGCTGTTATTAGACGGAGGAGCCCAAAAATCCAGAAGCCATTCTCACAGAAAATGTCAATGCTTTCCCAAGTTTAAAGATATGATTTTTTTTTTTTCCATAGACCATATGAAAATGCAGCAGGGAAAAACCATACTGGACAGCTGAGGGAACAGAGGAGAATGAATTCTCCACAGAGACATCCAGTATTCTGAAAGGACGTCAAAGATATCAGTTAAATCACCACTGGCCTCATTTTACAAGCTAAAAGGCTGAGAAAGGGCAATGAATTAAGAATTTATAAAGACGGACAGATAAAAGTTCAGGCAATCTTCAACAAAAAAATTGAAGAACAGCTTTTTTAGAGATTTGATGAAGTCACTGTTAATAATTTATCTCCCTACAAATTAAGACACTGATCATCAAATGGGATGCCCTTCAGAAAGGAAGGGCACGTCTACACTGGAAGGCTATATAGTATATCCCTCTTTACCTCCCACATTCTGAGTGGCTCCAGCTATTTTAAATCCTTAGCTGAACACAACAGCAACAAAACCCTCTAAAGCTATACAATAAAAGTCTTCAGAGAGCATACAGTAACTTTCAAAAAATATCAGCCTTGGAAAAAAGGTCCTGGGTTATCTACACCACCCCTTGCACAGGCCACGTAACCCCCTGTCCATCTACATTCATGACTTTCTACAGAAACACAGTTGCCTTCCCAGCCCAAGTCTAAGTAACCACCTACGTGGAAGGAGCCATCACATGTGTCTAGGATCACGTGTGTATTTATCTGAAAAGTCACCAATACTGGTGACCTTGAGTGCTGTGGTCTTGCACTGAACTTAAGTATCAGATTCTGTGAGCAATTTTACATTCCAGGATGCCTTGATCCCATTTTGATTTCAAACTGCCAACCTGAACACTATCTGCTCTGCTCGTCCTTTATGACATTGACAAATCAAGCAAAGGAAAAGAACAGTAATAAAGTTGGGCCCTTCCTATGATGTATTTACTGCTGAAGACAGACAAAGGAAACCCTCAGGAAATTGCTGTGTACAAGCCAGAGAAAGCAGTTTTAACAACAGTTTTCTGAGGGCTATTTTGTTTTGAAGTTGCTCAGCCATGAAAGTACTAGTTTTCTGGAATATTCCTGAAAATCCTTTCCCACTTCCCCCTGACTTTCACATAGTAACTGGGAGTTTCACCATAAATTGGTAGTTACACAAAGTACCTCAGTTCAGGAAGGCAAGCCAGTCCCTGCAAAAGGGGCTACATGGAAAGGTAATGAAACTAGGTATTTAGATCCCGGAGCTTCCTGCTCCAAATCTGTCAGTGAGTTACTAAAAAACTGGCACAGCTTCAAGATCTCTCTAAAGCCAAGACAGCAATTTTGTAACACAGCAGAAAAAAAAACCCAGAAATATATCTAACAAGGGGAACAAACACCAAAATGTGCCCAGAATGACAACTGGGAGAGCTGAAAGACCGAATTGAGAGGTGCTTGATAGCGTCAAAAACACAGTGTGGCAGCCCTAGCAGCAACCCCCGAGAGATCCCTTGCCAAAACTGTGTGGCAGTTCCCTGCACGGAACGGGGAACTCAGGCCCCTCGGGTTCTGCCCCCAGCCTCATTGCATGACTCGGGGCAGTCTGAACTCCCCACCAGCAGCATCTCCCTTAGACAACATGGGGACAGAGATTGTTATCCAACACACTGGGCTGTTCTGAAGCCAAGCTAAGGAACTGTCAGATAGTCCATGCACAAAGAAGGTCTCTGTGATGTCTCAGGAGACCCAAGTTTGATTCTTGGCTGTGCTCCCAGCCAAACGTGTCACGTGTAAAACAGGGTGAACAACTTGACTAAACTAAATACATTGGCTCTGTGGTTTCTGCAAAATACTTTCTTCATTACATCAACAACTCGCTGGTTTGAATTTCCTTTGTAAAGTGCTTTGAGACCTACTGATAAAAGAACAAAGGTCTCAAAGAGGAAGTCTCTGTCAGATGTTCTAGCATCTCAGGTGAGGTCTGTCATTTACACTGTGAAGCAACTTTACAGTATAAAGAAATATCTTTATACTGTAAACACAGCCAAGTTGTCTAGACTCCCAACATTAGAATACACTTGATCAAATGTAGCAAGGTTCTGCTTTGTGTAAAGCAACTATCTGGGACCTGGGAAGCCAACACTGTGCCAAAGCTGTTTCTCCGCTTCCTCGCCTTTGCAGTCCCAGGGCTTGTGGACAAGACTTTCTGCCCAGGTGACCCAGAACAAGCCAAGAGCACCAACAGCAAGCAAGGTTCTCAAAAGAACAAGTCCACTCCAATGTACCTGCTCAGATATCAAGACTTGCCTCACTGACAGTAAGGAGATGGCAAACATGAGTCCCTCATGACTGTGGTCTATGTTTTATATGCATGCTTAAACATTTTGGGAACAAATAAGGTCAAGTTAGCTTATGTAAGCACGAGAGCCATTGCCTCACAGCAGCCAGAGCTGCTATTTCAGGAAGCTGTCTCTTCATTTAAAGTTCCTAGCCGTTGATTCTCCCTCATATGCCTCTTGGTTTTACACACACAATTCAATGATATCCAAGGCTGCAGTTTTCTCACATTGCTTCTTTCCCAGTTCCAGCACATATCACTGCCTAAAACCATCCCAGGCTCTCTGCTCCTCACTAAATGATCTGCAGGTATGCAATGCCATCACTGAGGCAAGACAGGCTAAGGAGACAGCATCCTATCCTCTCTCACAGCCTTAGACCTGCAATGGCAATCCTGCACTTCAAGAGCTACCAGCACCCTACTGCAAACCCGACCAAGGACACAGAGAGCGTAGCAAAGCCTTCAGGTGACAGCTTCCTTGTGAACAACACTGCTGCTCAAATTGCAAGTGCACATCAGTATAGTCAGTTAAAGAGTTGGCCCTCCCAGGGTTATTTCAGACTTCTCCCTGAGTCAAAAAAAGGTATAAAATTCTGTGTTACCATTTTTTCCTCTTAAAACAGCTATTTGTGAAGGATGATTGCAGGAATGGCCAATGACAACAAATACAGACCTTTCAACTAGAGGTAGGGCAATAAAACTCCATTATTTTCCACAGCATCATGAATTACAGCTCTCAGACCAGGTTCTCATGGGTAAGGATTCACATGCCAATATCTACCTACTTACATACTCACCTCTGAAATCACAGCTGACCTGGGATGGCGTACCAAAACAAGTGTCAGATGAAAAGGGGTGAGACTGAGATGCAGGAGAAACTCCCAGTTCTGCAAACACCCTCCCTACCCTTTAGCTAAGCAGGGGCGTGTGGACATCAGGGATAGAAAGGGCTATCGTTTATCCTAAGCTCTTGCCTAACACAGTCCAAGCAAATGCATTTCAATTTCAACATCAAGCCCTTACCTTCCACACAACCTGCTGCTTCTCTTTTAAAAAAGTCAAAAGCACAGTCTCCACCTAGAAATTCAGAGCTAATAAACACTTCACTAAGTTATTTTAATGGTGGATTGTTCTTTGACAAATACATACTTTTTACAGATTCTAATTTTGCTCAGTTTCCAGCCTCTAAATTCTACTACAAGGGATTTTTTTTACCACCTCCAGAAGAGATCAGTCATGATATAAAGTATTGTTCTACTACACCATAGAGCCACTGCATGTTTTTACAGCTATTCCTCAGAAAAGCAAGCATTTCTGCACCACCAAAAAGACACAGACACAGGTATTGTAAAGCTGTCTTTGCAGCTTTACAAAGTTTTGCAGCACAAGTGTCAGCCTTTGGCTATGGATCAAAACTACTACATGGCATATAAAGCCCTTGATCCCTCCTAATTACAGCAACATTTAAAGACGTGCAGCTGCCCCAGCTCCAAGGAGCCATACCAGCACTGTATTAGTGTAAGGTGGGAGCAGGAGGAAGGGAGGCAAAGCCCAATACACACACGTCCACTAACAGAGCCCTCTGTAAAAAAAATGTTATGTCAGGGCTTTTTGAGGCCAAAAAAAAGAGAACTAGCACCTATATGCCACTGCCAGTTAATAGCATGGGAGGCCTTCTGCCCGCAGGGTATACCTTGGACAGCCCAAACAAACTGACAGTATTTCCCAGGAATTTTTCTTTAAACACAGGTGACCACAGAAATGAGAGGCCCTGAGAAAGCTTTGGTAGCAAAGCTCATTAAAATACTAGATGGGGTTGAAAGATGCTAAACTTTCCCTGACGAGAACAACATTCAATACAAGACATTGTAAATGTTTGTGGTTTCCCAGTGAATCACCAACTCCTGCAGGTATTCAGCTGCTAGAGAGAAACACGGAGCTGACCGGGTTGGGAGGAGTGCTATGCTTCATGTAGCTGGAAAATAAAACCATACCCAACTCCACCTATTGGATTCCTGATGTAATCATTAAATAAAAGCTATTTAAAAAACCCTAGGATTACCTGCTTCCTCAATCATTATAAACAGCACCTCTGAATTCCTTGATTTAAACTTGCTTAGATTTTGTCCCTCCTTGACAAAAGAAAACACAGCTAATTGTTCTGTTCCAATATGGTAAATTATAGAATGGCCTAAATCACCATGTAACCATTATTTAAAGCAGTAAAGAATGAAAGCTATACTCAGAAAGAGGTCAATACAACAACAGTTACGTAAGGACACCAAGACTGGAATCTCTCATCTCATCAAGTTTAGTCACCACATCACAACATTAATTTGGCTCCTTGGTTCTCCCCACGTCAATCCACAAGAATATAATTGAATGGTATTTGCTTCTTCAGTCTCCTGTCCCACAGATCACTTCCTACATAATAGCTGCACCCAAAAACTGTCTTCAGGTACAATCTGCACTTGTCACCGAATCAGGCGCCCTGCCATTTCTGTCACTGTTTTTTCCTGTACAAATTATTTTCCAATGTATTTTAAGGTTTCCCTGATAAACAACATTAGCAAGGGAGCCTGGTCCAGAAGGCCTGCAATGCACCGGGAGTCAAATGTCTACTGCACCTCAGCTCTATCTCTTTGGCCTGGAAGTTCATTCAAATACAGAACTTCCATAGAATTTTCTGAAATTAGGTGAATGTTCGCAACACCTTTCAATTCAAAACTTGTTTTTTTAAAACCACCTTAAATTGATCTGTATGAGTGCATTCCCTAGGACTTGAGCTCTGTCTCTTGGATCCATACAGAGCCACCGCTGAGCTGTACCAGGCACATTTCTTGCACTCCATGAAAATACATCTAAACAGTAGTGTTACAAGAATGCTGTAATAATCCTGGTGGACACTACTCAGACCTGGTGCACGCAGGCACAACCCTCTATGATCAGTTAAACTGAGCACAGCCACAGATTCCAGCTTAGAGAACCAGCACCACGCTAGTAAAAGCGGAACCGATTAGGTGCTATCTATATGTTTAACACGTTGAAGCTTGTTACCTCTGTCACTTGGTTGATGCTTTCTCTGATCAATTCCTCCCACTCCTCCTCTGTCATGAAGAGCTTCAGTTCACGAAGTAGTAGAACCTTCTGGAGAAGCAGACAGGCCTGGGCCTGAAAGAGAAAGGGGAGAGGAGACGTGAAACTCCACACTCTCTAGGGAAGGTGTTAGCAACACAAATACCCTTTGGAAGCGAACCCCTAAGCACAGCATCCAGGGAATGCCCTGTTACAAATGCTGCGTACCCTCACCAGCAGGTGTGTCACTCTGCTAGAAAACATTCTCTGGGTCCTAGCAGAGTCACTCCTCGGGAGACAGGGTGGTGGGTTTTGGTTGAATGCACATACTTAAAAGAGAAGGCCAAAGGGGAGGGGAAGGATCATGGCACTTCTAGATTTAGGCATTAATATCCAAAAATACGCTTTAGTAGCTGCTCCGAGTGCATCGCTTTCAGTCTCCAAAAGTCTTCAGGCAGCCCTTTTCATGACTGTACCCTTTACCATGCCCTGATGAATGCAGTAGACACAAATAAACAAAAATAAAAGCTGGCAAGTTAGCAAATGCTTCGTTTCAAAGGAATCCTAGATGGAAACTGCTGCTCAGAGCAGCACTCAGCCTTGCCCTGGAGTCAAACTTGCTCATCAAGCCTCTATGTTAACACAGCAATGAAAAGAGTAGCCACTAGAAAAACAACAGTAATCCGCAACCTTCTTACAAGTCCTTTTCTATTTCATAGTTCCTATTTTAACGCAGCAGTAGACAAAAACAAATGATAGAAATGCACAGGATACACTAATGAAGATTAGTGCAAATAGTTTAGAGGATTTAAAGGGAAATTTTTTGTAGCAGCATGGAGTTAGGAAATTCTACACACATATAAAGAAAAAAATGTTGCCTCTAGCTGCCATCACACAGACATCACAAAATTGAATAAATACAGGTATAAATACAAAAAAATCATTGGGAATTACATCAGGAGTTAATCTCATCGAAAGCAAGCAAGGGCTGCTGGTTTTTAACCACACATGGCAACTGATCCCACCCTAAAGAAAAAACTAAGCAGAGTTTGTAAAACTCGTTACAAAAGACACAATTGAGATCAAAAGTCTAAGAGGCCTCAAGAACAAAAATTCAGCCTGCTGATAACCAAAACCTGGCCTCCACACACCCCTTGGGTCCCAAGGAAACAACATGGAAAACATGCAGCAGGAGGCTAAAAACTGGCCACGTAGTACCCACACTTCTACTGGTGCATTTTTAAGGGACTATTTACTGAAGAATTCCAAGTGAAGCAAGAGAAGAAATCCCTGGATCTTCTGAGAGCAATAACTATCCAAAGATGCAGGCAGTCCAACACAACACCTCACAAGCTCGAGGAGGTCTATGTTTCCTATACAACCTCCTCCAGGCTTCTGGGAGGGTGCAGGACACTGAACACGGGTCCCCCCACCAGGTAATTCCAGCACTTATATTTGTGTTACAACAGAGTAATGTCACACATCTATGTAACCTTACCTCCAGCTTGTACCAGGATGGTCAACAAAGAGAATTACACACTTGTGAGCTTTCACTCACAAACAGAGACTCTGTTTTTTATTCAAGAGAGAGAACGCAGCAGGGAACCAACAAGACTATCTCAAAAGATTTATGCTGATTTAATGAGAGAGAGCACCCTAATGCCATACTTGAGGCAGGCAAGCTTACATACTCCTTGTAATTATGGGGAGGCTGTGCCTTACAGAACAAATTATGGCATGTCTGCATGCATGTACTGAATGTAGTGGAAAGTCACTTCAGTGCAATTACAAAGAGAATGTGACCCTCATGGTAGATGAAAGGCCATAATTCATTCTGAAAGGCTCAGGCAGGGTCATAAACCTCAAGGCACCATCTCTTCTTTGACAATTACAAAAGCATTCATACTGCAAGTGGGTGCAAAGCACGCAGAAGGGCCCTGTTAAGCTATCCTGATAGTACCCTCAGGACTACAGATTTACTCAGAGGCAAAGAGAGGACCAGAGGCAAGGTGACAAGGGCCTGCTCAGGAATCGTACCAGTCAGCAGTGGGTGGGAGCACTGCAAGTCAGTGAGGAAAAGAACTGGAAAGAAATCAAAGCCATTCAAAGGAGCAAGGAGCTCTGGAGACCTGAGACTCAAACACTGGATTGACAGAACAGACCCTGAATGGAATCTAGTCCTCAGTAAGCACTAAGCTTGAAAATTATTGTAAATGAAAATAGAAAACCCCATAGAACAATCCCTTCTGTATGTTATAAACGAGGATGTCAAAACACCCAGTCATCTGAGAATCCTGGCTGGTGCTATCACTCTTTAATAATTTTGTCACACTCCTAGCTTTTATCTCTCCAGCCTATATATTAAATTCAAGCAAAGAGAAAACGTGGTTTGAGTTTCATATAATTAAAACATTGCCATTGCTGTTCTCAACGCAATCCTGTGTTTCCTGATTGTTTTTTAACCCAGTGACAATTTACATATACAAAGCATGAAAATTTTTTCTCATTTGTAAGAATAAAAATTTTTATTTTTATAAATTTTTTAATAAAAATATATTTATTTATTATATTATTATAAAAATATTTACTTGCTGCTTCCAATAAAGTTTGTCTTAAGAACATCTCAGTCAGAAAGCCAATATGACACTAATAATTAGAAGGTCCTCAGTGCCCAGTACCATGCTATGCTGTAGCTTACGGTTTTCATACTCACCAGAGCCAGTGACTCTTCTATTCCTAGAGCTAGTTATTAACACGTAGCTATTTTTCCAGAGCAAACTGCACAGTTAAATAGTGAAAGTTAAACAAGGAGAGGAACTGACATCAGAGGAGTCAACCAGAAAAATCAGCAGAACCAAAACTAAAACCCAGTTCTTCTATCCCAGTCCAAGGGTAAATCCAGTAAGAAACGGCACATCCCACTCCCACTGATGCCATCCCACCTCCGCAAGTTCAAACCAAAACAGGAGGGACACAAGTTTCTTCTTTAGAAAGAGGTGCAACCACACCTCACTCACAGCATCTATCAACAAGCAAAAAAGGATCATGGATGTCATCAGAAGATTAACAAGTAAATGTACTCAGAGAAAACAATCTAGCAACCAGGACCACAAAGCTGCCACATCACCTTGGAAAATAGCAGTCCTCAGCAATGGCTTTTCAGCCACAAGTTCATGTCAGGGCTGAGAAACATCAAACCACTTGGCTGGATGGGCATGAAACAGCTCCCCACAGAACAGTCCCTGGCAGGATTTGCAAAAAGGCTTTTAAATACTCAAAGAGGAATTGCTTTCACAACCTCCAGGAGCTTGACCTAATGTAAGAGAGGCTAAGTGTATGAGCACTTTGCAAAAGAAAGGAAAGACCCAAAGTGAGTCTGATCTCTAGGAACTATTCCCTTAAGGTCACAAAGAAACGGCTCTCTCTGCAGTTCATTTTCCTTGTTTCACCTTCTCAAATAAATGGACACCATGTAGCTGAAAGTAGACACATTAGAGGTGTGAACACCTATGCATTTGGAAGTGAATGTTCACCCAACCCTTGCACCTGCTTTAGAGGGCTAAATCAAGAGTTTCCAGACACCACAAGCCCTCTTAACTCGCCTGTCTTGACATATCACACTAGTCTGATTTCTGGGAGCCCAGACACTCAATGTTTTTTTATGAAAACAACCTCAAAAAGAATAAGGCTGTTCAGAGGACTTTTCAAGCCATCTCCTGGAGTGAGGCTCTTCCCACTGCTAGCCACTTCTGAAAGCAAACACCACTACTGTTTGGTGGTGCTCCTGGGACAATACTAGTAATCCAAAAGGAACCATTAGAAATAAAAAAGTCAGAAAACCTAACTATTTTCTGTTCTGTGAAACAGAGGTTCTGGTGTGCACGCAGGTGCATGCAAGAAAATGTGTGTGCAAAAAAGTTACGTGAATCCGAGCATGCAAGATGTTTTCATTCACACACATTTTAAAGTCATTAAAAGCAGCATTTTACAAGTTTGCGCTTGAAAATACAAGCTCTCTCCTTGCTGAGCAGTAGAAAGAAGAAACAGTAGTAAAGAGAAACTTTCCCAATGCACACACCGCAGCAGATTACTGCCTACTTTCTTACAGCTTCCTCAGAACCAGCTGGGACCTGTTCACTAGAGCAGGCACTGACCTCACACAACCAACCAATTCCGACCTCCTCACCAATACTTTTGTAGGGCAAAGCCACACACAGAACACTTTAGGAGCCAAACCACTCCCAGCTAGTTTAAATTGTTTGCATCAGAACACTAACCCCCATAATTTCTTACCGTCCATCATTTACCCTTAACACGTTCATGATGTGCCTTTTATACACGATACAGGGACCAGCTGCATGTTTTACCATCACGTCACAGACCAGCAGCAATTTCAAATTTGGAAAGTACTCCCACAAAATTCAGCACAGATCTGGAGCTCAACAACTACTCAGTTCTGTCCATCCCTCCTGCTCTCCCCAGCATCACTGATTTTTCTCAATGTCTTACAGGCATTTGGCAATTTTGGAGGCTGCCAGAACAACACTGTTCCCAAGAATATCAGAGGATACTCTGAATATTCTCAGTGCCAAACCAAGCCTGCTGTGTTCATGACAGCCCTACAAGAGAGCCAAGTATTATCAACACCTCACAAACAGACAAAAACAGCAGAAGACCCAAGAGTCCCAGCCCAAACTCCAGTCCAGTCCAGCAGAGAAAGTTCTCGTCCCCCCATGCGCACAACGTCTGCAATAAGAATGTGTGAGAATAGTTACAAGCAGTTGACAGCCACATTATAGAGCTTTTTATTAAGGGCAGAGGAGAATGCTGCAGCCCATCCTGTGCCCTAGGAGCCACCCAGTTGCCTAATGAAAACATTGTCTCCTTAGTGTCAGTTTTTTAAAAAGGAAGACCATAAAATAGTACAAAAATAAATAAGAGTGAAGTCTGTTCAAGCAAGGACAGCAGATACATACATACATTCCCACATATATCTATCAACCATATGACTAAATGAGGCAGAAACACTCATTATCAGTCCATGTGGGAAATGAGAAGAAACAATAACTAACTGCAGTGCTGACCCTGTGATTTTTTTGCCACTGTTTATTTCCTTCTTATCTACAACTACACAAAATGCCATTCAGTATAAATGGTCAAGATTTCTTTCTGAAATAGTAAACGTGCTCAATGCAGTAATGGAGATGTGCTGGTAATTCCCAGATGTGCTCACCTACCTTATTTAGATGCTAAAAGGGAGCGCAAGCTGGCAGGCTTTGCTGGGTTATGCAACCCACCTCTACCCTTTGCAGTAAAGGACAAGACATGCAGCATGACTATTTAAAATGGGAAGCAATGGATCAACCTCTACCAATTCGGCCACTGTTTTCTTACTGAAAGCAAATATCCAGCTCAGGCAGAGTAGCTGTGTAGGTCAGAAGAGCAGCTCTCCCCAGTCCCGATCCAGGTGACTCACCAGCCAGGTGAGCTGCATGGAGGGGAAGAGATCAGGCTCTTTCAATCACTGCAGTCGTGAAAGAGAAAAGCCAAAAACAAACAAGCCCTTGCAATGACATAGAGATTCTGTTTGCAACGTTGAAGAGACGAAGGCATGACCTAAATTCAGGTTTATTTTTCAAAGAAAAACACTCTTAATAGGAAGACACTTGTTTCTGATGAAAAAAAAAAAATGCTTTTCTCAGCCCCAAGTGTCTTAGGAGGCTGGCTGGAGGTGGCTTTGAAAGCAAGTGAAAAAATATACCACATAGACACACTCCCATGAGAAAAGACACACTGAAATCAGTAGGCACCCACTGCCACCATCAGAAAAGCAAGAAACTGGAGATATGCCCGCACTGCAACACACCAAACACCAAGTCGTAGTTTTCACGCTGCCATCTCGCCAGATAATCTCCAAGCAGCTTGCAGGCTACAGCTGATGAACCCTCCCAAAGGCATTCCCGCCTTACAGGAGAGGCAGAAAGTTCAACTGGCTTGCCTGAAGCACGTGGCAGGATAGAAACGTCGCATTAGGTCTGGCCCAGGACAGTATTTGTGCTACATCAGACCTCCCTGCACATTGTAATGGAAGCAGTGGGGAGTTTAAATGCTTACCAAAAGACATCAAGATGGATTTTCCCCACCTTATGGCGATCATTTCTGCGTCACGGACACAGTTTTATCAGCATGAGGCATGTCACCAGTATGGCAAGAGTTTTTTTTCCCTTTATATTTTATATATATATATAAATATATATATAAATATATGTATATATAAAACATTACCTGGAAAATTACAAGTTTGTGCAACTCAAATATATTTTTAAAGCTTAAGAAGGATCAGAAGCTTTAGTGCTATCATCATTTCATCGCTCTTGGAAGTCCAAGAGACAAAAATATACAGGTGGTATCACACCACACAGGCTACTGGTATTTCAGAGCACTGATGTCTCCTTTCTGGCATACGCACTGCAGCAGCAAAGCTACAGCATAACCTGACCTGCCAGCACATCTGATTCAGTGCCAGCACATGTTATAAAACAGCAGCTCGCAGTACATAATCCTCAGCATTAAGACTATTCTACAACCGTAGGGATATGGCAAAAAAATAATTGCACTTCTAGAAATTTTCACCTACCAAGCCCTTTGAGACTGCAATCACATGAATCACACACTGCATTTGTGACAAATGCTACCAGGAAAGCTGGAGTAAAAGAACATATGCTAAGAATATGGTAGGTTCCAAATAAGCTTTCTTTGAATTTTAAGAAACAGTCAAACTATGAAATTAATTCCTCAGTTATCTGCAATTTGTAATTTGTTACTAAAAAAAAAAAGAAAAAAAAAAAAAAAAAAAACACCATACAAGAATGACAAAAAAAAAAAAAAAAAAAAACAACACACACACACACACACACACACACACAAAAACCCCCTCAAACTCACGGCAAGCTCCAGTTTCGAGGGCTATCTGTTATAGGAGAATAACCTGTCATTTATTACTACAGGGCACGATATGCAAAGCACCACAGCAAAAGTCTCTTCCAATTACTGTCAAAGCTTTTGTAAAGAGAAAACAAACATGACGCAAAGCCATGAAGTGCCAAACCATCCCTGTTTCTGCTCCCACAGCTAAACTACTCCATTTTTACGTTTACATTGAGTGTGGGATGGGAAGAAAGGCTCCAACAGAGCAGTCATGAGTTGCAGGGTTTCCCTTTTCATCTCTCTACCACATTCGTTTCATGCATTTGAGCATTTCTGAGCCTATAAGCTACAAGACTGCTTGATAACAGTTTGGCAGGCGGAGTCCAAGATCGGAACAGCCTAGAAGCTTATTCAAAAGGGCAAATTATGAGGGGGAAAGGAGAATAAGGCCCCCAGCAACGGCACTCCCTGTTCCGTACAGCAAATTCACAGCAGGCTGTTCAGAAGCAATGGCAGTTCACTGTGTGCTAAATATACACAAGTTTCCTAACCTTCCTTGACACATTATAAAAGACCAATAATTAGAAAAGACTGAGCACTCCAACACTGCAGGCAAGACAGTCTTCTTGGCTGAGAACTGTCGTGACAATATTTAACAGAGGACTTAAATTTGTGACTAACTTAAAACTCTGGAGTTTCACACAGCCTGTTAACCTCAACAGGACCAAGCTGCAAATTCTCTGGGGGAGGTGAGAAGAGGGAAAACGGGATTCTTTCCAAAGTTAAGGACAAAATCAAAAAATTATCCTTCAAGATCTTTACCCAGCATTCTCACTGAACAAGCATCAAATGCCAATTACTTACTTAAAACATATAAAACTTATTTGAAAGCTTAGATGTAAAAAGTGAAAACCAGAAGTGATTAAGAAACATTTGCCAAACAGATTTTCCTCACCCCCCCAAGCTGTAACTCTCTCACATGGCGTGTGCACACACACACGCATTCCATATATGTTTCAAATTCGAGGGGAAGGGAGGATATGAAGCAAAGCCTCATCTGCGGCTGAAGAAAACTATTTTTGAGAACAAAAATTAATTTTTAACTTCCTCACCACTGCTGAAACAAGGTGCACACAAGCACCGGAGCCAAGATTCTCATTTAGCAGCTATATGAAAGGTTTCAGAGTGGAAAGTGCTAGCGCCTTCTGGGATAAGTAGGACTGTTACAACAACACAGCTGGCATGTTCCGTTACGTGGAAGTGCCCGTGCCAGGACACCCGAGCATCTTGATTTAAAAATGTGCTGCCAACGCTCCAAGGCAGCACCCGAAGCTAGACATCTCTCTTACCCCCAAATTTACCCTGTTGTCTGCTCCGATTAAGGGAGTGCCTCTCCTGCACCCTGCTGCTGGCTGCTGCCCCTGCCCGGCGCAGGGACAGTGCCGGTGCCGGGTGACAAAGCCCCGTGCACAGGGACGGGGACAGGACCGGCACTGCCGCGGCGCGGTGCCCGGGCTGCGCCGCCGGCTCTCCGCAGGAACGCGTGTCACCCGTCACTAGACACTCCTGGTGCCCGCAGGCAGGGTCAGAGAGCTCACGCTGGCCCAGGACACACCGTGGAAGTCTTCTCTGCACGATCGTCTGGCTGGGGAGCTGAGTTCAATATTTCCTGCTGCAACCCAGTGTCTTCAGACTAATCCATCGGCTCTTTCACGACGTCCCCTCGGCCAGCCTTGACAGCGGCCAATACTGCTGTCTGAGCGGGATACGATTTGCCCAGCGCAGAAGTTGTCCTACCAGATGACAGTTCCCAAGCCTGCAAATTTGCCCTCCTGCCTCCAGGAACAGACAAGGCACAGTAACGCAGTAAAGTAAACGCTGACCAGACACCCCCCACCCATCAACCTCTGTCCCCTGCTCGCACACCATCCCTGGGCACCAAACACCACCACCTGGGCCAGGCAGGAGTTTCCTCCTAGCCCTCGCTCAGTCTGGCCTTGCCAAAAAAAAAACACCAAATAGGAGATTTATGAGCCCAGGAACAAAATTCTCCTTGCCAAAAAGTAATCAAAACAAATGATATTTTACAGCTTAAATTAAGTTCCTGCGACAAATGGATGAAAAAATTTTGCAAGGCTAGTTAATTACAACATGTAAAGCATTGAAGTGACACTTAAATCATATTTTACAACCTTGGATAAGAAAGGCAATTTTAGTCAGTGTCCTCCCACCAAGCATCCCAGGTCATCAAGCTCTTGGAATTTTCAGTGAATTCAGAAAAAGCCAACCTGCACTGCAACCTAGTTTCATGAAAAGTAGATTGTACCTGTTCTTCCCTCCTACTAAAAAAGCACATTTCCACAGATACATCTTTCCATCCAGGAACCTTTAAACAACTCGCAACAGCTTGTGTATTAGCACATTGAAAATAATTGTCACACATGAGACACATATTGCTCATTTCATCGTCATGTAGATGATCTGTTTAGGCCTTCTCGAGTACAAAGAAATCGTCAATGAACTCTGTTGGGTTTGTGGGTTCTTTTATGTTAACTTTTATTTCTGAACCTCTGAGACAGCCACCAATCCCCTCTCTAGCTAGTTTCTAAACAAGTTAAACGGAAGCTTGGAAACACAAAGGTGTGTCCTCTTCAGCTGTTGGAACATACAACCCCAGTAATTCCTACTGTGGGCCAACCTCCCAGGCACTGTATCTCAGCAGTGGGAAAAACGAAGAACAGCCGCCTGCTCATCACCTGCAGGTGAATTGGGTCTCTCACCTTCACGAGAGGCTCAACACCGATGACACGGGGATGGAGGAAATCTCTTGCTAAAACACTGCAAGTAGGAGAAAGCCAAACGCACAGGATGCGGTGCTACACTCAGATCTTGGTCCCCACTTTGGAAGCTCTGCTTTTGCATTTGAGGTTTTCCTACCTTGCTTACTGAAAAAGAACAAAGCTCCCTGGGAGACAGCAACCGAGACAAAACTGACTGAAGAAATCCCCATCTTTCTACCACTCCTGCTGACTCCCCTCTCCTCTTTATTTTTATTATCTTTCATAAACCTCTTCACCCATGGCTCAGATCTCCTGCTTTAAGCAGCAGCAATGAAAAGTTAAGAAATCTATATAATTCTACTACTATTCCCAAGGCTCTGAGAGCAGCTGTCGCATCGATCAGATGGGCTGTTAACTTCATTCTGCTGCTACCGAGTACTTGTCTATACTACAGAAAGTTTTATCACATTAGCTGAGCTGGCACATCCTCCTCCCCCACTGCATGAAAACAGCTATTGCAAGGCACAAGCACTTAAACCACCACCACTCAATCTGGCTGAAAATGCGGAATGAGCTACACCCCATAGAAACCACCTTTATAGAATGCAGCTGCACCTACAAGAGTTATGTCAGCCTTAGCCCTGCAGGTAAAAATAATCATTGCCTCCACTGACAAAGTCACACCAGTACGTTTTTTTTTAAATGTACTTGAACCAGCAGAAAACCCAGGACTAGCCATCAAGACAGTGGAGCAGCCTGCCTGCAGACCAGGGCATATATACAGTATTCACTTATGTACAGGTTTCTTCATGCCCTAAAACATTATTACTTCATTTGTTTAATCAGGGACTCTGCAAATCACATTCTCTCCACTGCTGCTGAGGACTGGATTTTTTCCATGCTGGGTTCCTCTGCAAACAGTGCTCTGGAGGATGTTCTTGTCAGAGCAAAAGCCTCATCTTGCACTTGTCTATCCAGAGGAGCCCATTTGTGACAGCCTGCTCACTGCAACAGGACATTCAAGCCCAATACAAGTGGGCACACATATGGCTGCTTCCTTCAGCACTGTTCTGCTGGCAGCTGGGACAGCTGGGAAAGGAGGGGGAAAAAAATAATTTAAAAAAAAAAAAAAAAATCAAAGCTCCCTCTTACAGCACAATCTAACAAGAACTAGTGACAGAAATAAGACGTTGCTAGATTTTAAAGGCAGTAGAGATGAGTCAGTACACACAGAGAGAAGATTTGACACCACAATTTTTCAGAGGATAGCTGCGCAATAAATACTGGGCTTCACTGGCAGGCTTTCTGCCCAAGATGAAGGGTCTGCAGGACATTTGGGCAGTCAAAACAATGAACATATAAAATAACACACCGGACTCCTGGGCCAGGCCTGGCTGATGGTATTAGGCACTAGCTTTGAATATTCAATTTGCATACAACAAAGACAGCTAGTGAGCACTCAGGACTGGGGAAGACATTATTTACCTTGTGCTCTTCCTTCACCAAAGGCCAACAGGCAGACCCTCAGGACACAGCAATCCATACCGAACAATCCATATATTGCTCTGCTGCTTTGGTGAACAGAGATTAATTTCTCCCAGGGGTAACCACTTATCATATCAGAAATGCTAATCAGTCTTAATGTTGCCATCAAAAAAAAAAAAAAGAAAAATCAATATCTTATTATCCTAAATTCCTGGAAAAATAAAAAGATGCCATAATTAAGTGAGCCATGAGAACACAAGATAAATCACAGCAGCAGAACACAGATTAGTGCCCATGAGTGCTGATGTTTTCTTGCTCTGTCCATAATGCCCGATTATGGGACTGAAACTTCGGTGGGGAATATTGGTACCATAGGGCATACTGAGACCAGAGGATAAAAGAACAACAGATTCTGTGCAATGCATCCAAGCCTCTCCCTTCCTGCATTAAAAAATAATAATAATAATAATCAGGAAATATGCCCATTTCCCTCTCCACTCCCAAATACATTCCTCTCCCAAGTTAAGAACAAAGCCGCAATTAAGAAAAAAAAAAAAAAAAAAAAAAAGAATTAAAAAAAAAAAAAAAACACAAAAAAAAACATAAAAACAAAAACCCCACACAACCTAAGGCTGGCTGGTTTCTTAATATGGCCCTGTTTATTTTGGAGCGTTTCCACTCTGTTTTTACAAGCTCTTCACTCTAAACACCAGAGCAAGAAACGCTCTTTTGTTAAGAAATCAAAGCAGAGATTCTCACAGGACATCCCAGTAGCTAAGGCTCAAAGAAACATTACCAAATATTGAGAAACCTCTTGCAAAATCATCTGGGGCACCATCCTTTCTCTTGACCCTGGCTTTCCTCTTGAAAAACAAAACAAAACAAAAGCAAACAAACAAGAAAAAAAAAATTGAAAACAAGCAAATAACAAACAAAAACTATCCCCAAAGCTTTCTTTTTGTCAATTTTTATTTTGCACACATACACATTGTATTATCAAACATCAAGAAACTCCACTGACACCTCAAGTCACTTGCACACATCCATATGACCAAAACTAAAACCGTCCCCTCCAGTTCCCTCACCTGGCTGCTCCTCCCACCACCTTCTAAGCCAGATGTCTCCTCAGCACAGCAAAGCCAATTTTCCTCAATTCCGGAGAGACATGCAATAGGATTTTCTTTAGGCTATTCAGAAGGCAGCCACTGCATAATGCAGCCTATTTAAAGAGACTTTGTGAAAGTCAAATTTAATAATTTAGGAGATTTAAGAGCAGTACGCATTCAAAAAAAATCCCCATGTTGCCTAGGCACTGTGTGCCTTTTAGCTGCTGTCCCCAATTCACTAGACCAGTCTAGATGTTGCAAGGACAAAAGGTTTTCATCTTTTGAGAACATTTATCAGCAAATAATGAGAAATTAGAATTCCAAATCACTCAAAACGTCAACTATGGAAGTTTAGCTTTCAAGCAGTGCACTCACACATCAGTAGTATTGTTAGCTTGGAACATTGAAATAAACAGCATTGCTAAGCAAAAAAAAGTTGGAAATTTTACTGGTTTGAACTTTGTAGAGTTGTCGATTCAGATGCTCACAGGGGACCTTTTAATTTTGCAAAGTCCACTGAGAGAAGCAGCAGGACATGACAGACTGCACATTGCCCTTGGGGAGAGCAACGTGGCTTGGGACCCTATTCTGCTAGGAGGTTGCTGAGAAGTCCTGCAGAGAATTATGAACTCTTTTTTTGTGCTTTGGCTTTTGCCGTGACATTTTAATACTTGCCAAGGGAAAGCAGAAACAGAAGCAGCCAAAGCCCATTCCTCCCACACCCCCAAAACAACAACAAAAAGGGACCTACCACTTTCTACACGAACTCCTAAGAATATCCTTGTCAGTGAACACAGCCCAGGTAGACACTTCATTTTAAGCTGCAGAAGCTCTAATCTTTCTTCGCTTGCCAACAAAACACCCTGCCAACACACTTGCTAGTAATTCCAAACCAAGATCCAACGGTCCAGTTAACACAGCAGAAGTCATCACCCAGCATTTCAACAAAACAGGATTCTATCCTGATGATTTTGTAGCATTTCATAGCATGAATATAACTCAAGCCCATATGACTGAGATAGTGACCAATTTCATCACAACCACAGACATTTCTTCTCCTCCTGTTTTTGTTTTGCTGTTATTAAATACATGGCAATGACCTTGCCTCCAAGCAAACTTTTCCCATTTGCTCTACACAAATATCTACTCATCAAATTGTCAAAGGGGCTATGTTTGTCAGGCAGAGCAGAACACACTTGGGTGGTTCACTCTCTTTTTAAAAACTATCAACTCCCCACATGTCAGATGGCAAGTTTAATTTAGTTGCTAGGAAATTACTCAGTCTTGGAAAATCACTGCAGTATGGTATGTATCTAATTCAGCAAGTCCATCCGATATGCAGGACTGTTAATGCTACTGCTCGGTCCCATCCTTGGACAGCTCTTGCCAGCAGCTGTGTCTACAGTAACAACTAAAGCCTATGTGACCTTTAATTTTCTTACTTCCTCCCAGCAACAGGGGACAGTGTTTCCTCCATTACTGATGATTTGCTACATGACCATCAATGCAATCAGCTGAACAGTAGTGAACAGAATAAATACAGTTTGTATTTCCGGAATCAGAATAAAGAGACAAATAGGAGCTTTTTCATGTTCTGTTTGTGCTGCACTGAGTATGGTGGAATATAAAGACTGGGACTGCTAACAGGGCAGTTCTCTGTGCCAGTCAATTAGTGCCTGGTATCGCTATGGTTTTGCATGTGGGCAATGCAGGCAACTATCTGCTAGACATTTTTTGCAAAAGACACAGAGGCCGTTAAAAGCCACCAAGAAATACAACAAAAAATAAATATATGACAGAAAAAAGAAAGAAACATAAACAACTAACAACATGCATGATACTCCAAAGAGATCCTGCAGACTCTGACAGGGGTCTCTTGTTCAACTGAAATACACCACAAGCACACAAAGTTCTCAATGCAAATACAAGTAAAAATTCATGCCATCGGATTTCAAGGACTCAGCATAAATGCAGTCAGGAGGACCTGAAAAATTTAAACAGATTTTCTTAAATTTTCAACCATTTCACATAAGTGACAAGAAAGGGAGACAGAATCATGGCTTATAAAGCAGTTCAACAGAGCTACATTTTACTATGGGGTCAGACACCTTTCCAAAGAGCATGAGAGATCATTTATAGATGCTGTCAATGTCTTCCAACTTGCCAAAGAAAGATAGTTTCTTGAGCTCTCCCAGTGCAAAGGACTCTCAAAAATTAAAGGTTGGGATGCAGTAATCCACATCCACAACCATCCTAAAGGTCTAGGCATTAAAAATCTCTACACAAAAATGCAGATCATTCTGGCCCTGACCCAGCAAAGCACTTAAGCATTCAACCATTTCCCCATGGACTTTAGAGGGACAGTTTACATACCCTGGGCTAGTTCATGTCATAGGGCTTTGCTTGCTCACGATCAGGTATCTCAAAAATGTGCAGGAGCCCACCCATAGTTCAGCTTTACCTTGCAAAACACAGGATCTCCTTGACCATCTCCTTATCCAAAACAAAAACAGGAACAGGGGCAAGACGCTGACCAGAGTCAAAGCATGTCAGTTTGACATACATTTTCCAACTGCAAATGATTTATCTTCATTGAAGGGAGGATGCATACTGAACAGAGGAGGACAAAAAGGAAGAAGTCTGCAGGCAACAGCCACTGTAACGCTATCCCACAAGAAGCTATTGCTGCCTGTGGTAACTCACCCTCTGAGAGCCTGCTCACCTCAGCCGGGCGCTGGGACAGGCCCCCCCTCATGCGACACCTCCACGGAGGACACAGGCACGTGTCCCACCTCTGCCGAGGGGATGGAGGATGCTCTGAAGAAACAGCACAGTCACAGCACCTTTCAGTCACAGCACCTTTCAGTCACAGCCTATTGCTTAGCCAGCACCAGCAGCCCAGCTCTCCTTTCTGATGTGGATAGAGCTGAATTGGTGCTGGCACTTGTCTGGGGAGGTTTATTTTACTTCATTATTAGTAACAGCTTATGCAAAATATTCCACACTAAGTTCTTTCTATACCACCTGCTGGAAACTATCTGTGAGAACGCAGACAGGGCAGTGTACTAATGTAGTGATCCACACATCTACCACAGCACAAGGAGGAATACCCCCAAAACTACACACAGAGGGGTGCTGGCTTCTGATGCTTTGCAGCACTTCTACTGTTCTTGCTGTATTGAAGTTTAGTAACTTTCTAACTTAGATATTTACATAGGACACAAACTACTCAGAAGGATAACTGTCAACCAGCCAAGACCTCTTTGGCAGGACTTTGGGATCATATTTTACTCTTCTGGTGATGGCAGCTCTGGCACAGAATTGCTTCAGTTCTGTAAAATTATGTCTATATATATTTGATCCCTTTGGGGAGACTGCCAAAGCACCAAGATTAATTAGCAACTTACCTAAAATACACTCTCTATTAGATAGATCTTAAAGGGTTCCTTGTCACAGGCTGTTTTATAAAAACACATTTTGAAATATTAATGAATCTATATGACATAAGATGACATTTTGAACTCTGTCTCAGTGCCCATTCTCATCTCCACACTAAGTAAAATGACTTTTATTACTTTCATGACAGCTCTGCACTTACATCAGCTTTGCAGATTTCTAGCCAAATCACAGAAAACAAACTCACTTGATGGGCAAATATAGCATCATTATACTCCCAGCTACTGCAACTTCCTCAATCAATATAGCTTTAAATGTAAATAAGACAACAGGAATGTATTCAAACTGATGCATGACCACAGTGCAAAATTAATTGCAAAGGCCCTTAGTAATTGTGTTGCAATGTACACTCCAGGTGCCTTTCCCAAAGGAAAAGAACAAGGGACAGGTATCAAATCATTTGCATAAACTCTAGGAAGAAGTTACAGACTAGAAGTGATCCAAGCGTCTGCCAATACAAGTGAGATGAGGACAACGCCTTACGCCTGGTAGCAGTGGATGTTTCATTTACTAGTCTTCCTTTCCAAACTGGTTCCAATATTGCTGGTCAACAAGCTGGATTTCTCAGGGAAATGCATGGTTGTTCCAGTCCAGGCTTCCAGAGAGGCTGTGCATCAGCCTGTTTCCAGTTCAGAGCTGGCACTTGGAATACGCACTTGCCTGAAGCAGCCTGCATCAGCAGCAAGCCTGGATACCGCAATGGAACCAGCCACACATTTTCCTCCTTCACCTGATCCTCAGTCTAACAGTAAGTTTTCAGGTTAGAACTAGTTCACAGACTCATCCAGTCCTCTGGCACTCCCAGCATGTATGAGACTGGGGGCACTGCAGTAAGAACCTCACCACAACTAATAACGCACCACGGGGGGGGTTGTGCTGTAATAGCATCAGAGGAACAGCCCAGGACTGCACAATTACAGAAATAGGTATTACTGTAGCTATGCTCATCATACTGATGCTGCTAAAAATAAACCAGGAAGACATTCCTCACCTAAGGCTCAGGAGGGTTCTGGTATGTAGCTGAGTCATGCGACAATCATTAAATTAAACACATCCTGATCCCCAGTTTACGTTCCATCAGCACAAGCCAAAAAAACAAGTCTTTTGTGTGTACTGAAAAAGCAACACTGCACCCACTGAAACAAGGCCCAAGGAAATAATTTCAAGGTCGTGGTCTCCTGGAGAACAACTGCAGTAGTAAGATCAAATTGCATTAAGAAAGGAGGAAGCAAGAACAAGCTCACACACATTTTTTTCCTAAACAGAATTTGAGAGAACATATTTAAGTGCTTGTGGAAGACATCAGAATGACAGCAACACCTCTAGTCAACAAAACAGCACCAGCCTCCCCCACCTGTTAGCACCACATATTCTGCTTGGCTAATTGGAAGGTTTTGCACTGCCAGTGGAATCATCTGTGCCAGAAGCTTAACACAATTCATTAGCACTGGGTCAACTCAAAGGTGTAACACAAGCTCCATTTTTGATGACTTGCCATTTTCCCACAACAGTCTTACCATTGAATACTACATCCCTAGTTGTCATTTGTACCTAAGCTACTTAGAGCACATGTATGTATGCAGGCATGCATGCAGGTACTGGATTCTAGAAATGTCAGCTATACTTTGCTCAGGTGGAACTACCTTGTTGGTAAGAGAAAACTATCAAATCTACCTATATGTACAAAAAGACTGCGATGTGTGCACTGCTCCCATTTTCCTACCACTGAAGACATTTCTGCTGGCCATTACAGGAAGTACAAGGTCACAGTTCATTAGTGAGACTGATTTTCAGGACCTCAGTCCTCAGAACTGCATCCAAAGCTGGACTAGACTACTCAAGAAACTTAATTCTTTACCACCTTCTCTCTTTTTTACTTTAACTTGTAGCACCTCTCACACACCGAAGGTCCTCTTGAAAAGCTTCACAATATCTGCTTACAATCTAGTGATTTCATATAGTTTCTATTCACTTCCTTCTACAGTAGGCAACAGTGCAAAAACATCACAGGCATGAGGCAGGCCCCACCAAAAAACAATCACACAGCAAAACCAATCAGATTCCTCAGTTCAATAAATGAAAGACATCCAAACACTAGTGTTTTTATTTTTTTAAAAGCCCAAAGCATTTTAATTTGCTCACAGGCACCTCTGGGACAGCACTCATTTTTAGCTCCACACCTCAAGAAACCCAGAGTTTGAAAAACAGGCCAGCCAACACGTAACACAGCATTCAGAGCACCCGCTGCCAGTCACAGTGCATTTCAACAGGCAGAATATGATTCATGGTGTCCTGTAGTCAGTGTGGTCTCACAAAAGGTGGGAAACCCAGCTCAGCTGCATGAACTGCCTGAAATAAGGTGATTTTGCAGATCCACTGTCACATAGATCTTCATCTCATATTTTTCTGATGTATAAGGCTTAAACAGGTACCAAGTGAATTCAGGGTGTAATGACAAACACCTTTCCCTAGTCAAGCATCCCTTGCCCTTTATTCCCCCACTCACAAATGACACCAATCTCTCCTTTTCCAGGGAAACTGCTATATTACTGTCTCCTGCAGGCATCCGCACTCCAGTAGTAACATCAGAGGAACAGAACTTGGCTACACATACAAGCTTCAGTTTCAAGTTCAGTCTCAGTAAGACCACTGCAAATTCACCTTTCCAGTTTAAAACTTGTTATACAGGTTGAGCTTACTGCTAGGAAAACCTACCAACTCAGCCACTGTGAGCCAGGTTTAAAACTGCCTTAAGAGCTCTCAGCCCGCAAAGTGCTGTTCGTTTTAACTTACAAATTACTTCAATATGGAGGTGAACAACCTTACTGCTACTTTAGGCATGAAAGAACAGTGTCAGAGGAAAAAGGCTGACTTGATGTCAGTCATGCTACCTAAAGTTTTTGTTCTGTAGCTTCCTTTTTTCTGCTAAGTTTTGCATTAAGATGAAACCTCTGATACACCTGCCTTTGGCTATCTCCAAAAGACACTTCTCTACAACAATCACACAGGCCGAAGACATGCATCTCCCAGAAAGGCATGTAACACCCGTGAAATAGCTACAAACACCTCTCTCTTTACAGACACAATGCTGCTGCTGAGCGTGCGATGTTCTCCAGGTTTTAGAGGTGAGCAACTGAGGGAGACAAGATGCAGAGAAAGGCTGCAGCAGTGCAAGACCCAGCTCATCAGCTACAGCCAACAGTCCACACAGTTAAACTCTGCTTTCCAATATTTCTCGTACTCCACAGGAGCCATAACTTCATGTTAACAAACACTGCCGTTTGAAGAAATAAATCACAGCTTTCACCCAGCCACTCCTGCCCCTGAACTGACTATCCCTGTGCCCCGAACAAGACCAGTGAGTTGATCAGTTAATTTTAACATGGCAAAAGGGGGGGGAGGGAGGGGAGGGGAGTATGTGTGCAAGGGGAAGGTAAGTTTTCAGCCAATCATCCTCATACCCACTTTGCAACGTAACTGCATGAACACTTGGGCACCAGACAGACAGTGAGGTCCCCAGTGTCAGGACAAATGGCTGGGGTTGGCGAGGCCAGGCTGCTCCTCTCCAAGCCAACACCAGCTGAGCAGCATTTGAACAGCTCCTGCATTTCCTAGCGGATCCTCTCTAAGTTACAACTGACCAGAAATTGAGTTCGACAGACCTGCAGCAGCCTACAACAGAAGGCACAGGAACAACATTTCACATACAGCTCAGGTTTGCTGTTTCTTGACAAGAGCCCAGCCACCCGGGTGGCTTACTGAGCACCCAGGGAAACGTGCTGCAAATCACCCCAACCAGGCGAGTCCAGGGCCGTGACTTAGTGAACAAGTGTGGCTTTACATTAGAAGCCCCAGCAAGAGCAGAGACCCCTGAAGTATTCGTGGGACATGTACACCTGTGGCCACGAGATCTTGCCTTAAAGGCCTTAAAAAACTCAGGGACCAGTCTGGCTGAGGGGAGAGATGGAACAGACCCCCTGTCTCCACGCTGCTCTCACAAACACCCAGGTATTCAGGGTGAGGAAGAAGGAAAACCTCCCACTTACATCCTCCTCATGAACCACTTTCCTTTTATTCAAAACTACCTAAAAGCCCAACCTGAAGGTGCATCTGCTTCTCCCACCCCCTCGGGAAAGGCCTCCCCCAGGCTGGCTGGGATGGTGGCCAGCAGCCCTGCTGGGCCAGAGCCCCAGGGCTCGTTACCAGGCCAGAGCCGTGAGCCTCCACCTTCCCTCCACCTTCCCGTGCAGAGCACGGCTCTCCCCACCCAGCACGGCCCCGAGGACTCCCTGCCAAAGGGATGTGCAGAGCCAAGAAGTCAAAATCCCAGTGGGATTAGCTGTTCATACAGATGCAGCAGGCATAGCCAGCATGATCAGCATTAATAACAGGAGCGTTACAAGAGGAATTAAGCCTCACGTCTCTGGGATTAAGCTAGTTTAATGATTAAAAGCCAATGTTCAGGGGCTGAAAATGGGCGACTACCCCACTTACCTCTCAACCATCAGGGCTGGCCAAAGTCAGAGTACCAGAAGATCTTTGGGATCTTCAGGACTCTGAGTTAGGACAGCCCTTCTGGTAGCTGAGCCCCTCCACCTCGCTCCCCCAGAGGCTGCCAGGAGCTGCAGAGACTCCAGAGAAGTTATCCCCCTGCTTTACCCTCAACATCACTTTGCCACATACCTTGGTCCCTTCCCTACCCCCTAGGACACCACCAAAGCACATTTGTATTGAGAATCAGTGGGAAAATTTAATTGAAAAATTGGACATCTGATGAGGGGAAGCCAGAATTCCTGAAAAGGAAGCACTGTGCAAAACCCATAAAGCTGTAACTCCAAACTCCAGTGGCTTTACACAGCTTACTCTCCATGTTGCCTTTGTTTAAACTGTAGTACACCAGTGTCCTCTATCCAGTCTCCCACACACAGCGCACCGCATGTCCTCCCCTACTCCTCCCACCCACAGGTAAACAGGCTCTGGATACAAAGCCTGGACAGATAACTGTGGAAGCCCAGAAAGACAATGCTGTTCCCTGTGGGGAAGCAAAGATACCCACATAATGATGCTGTCTGCTTGGGATGCTGTTCTGGTCTCTTCAGGATAGTGTCAAGCATGTGCCTTACAATTAATTTGTTTGTTATTTGTGTAACACATCCTTATTTCTATCCACTGACATTACTAATAGCTTAATTCACTCTGTTTTTGTTCTTTAAAGCAGAGCCATTCCTGTTGGGTAAAAGAGCCTGAAATGCAATTTACACTGACAATGTAAAGCAGCCTTACAGTAAATACATACCTAGCCCTTCACATTCCCTCCAACGATCAGAAACAATAAAACAGCTATTTATGAAACAGAAAGGTCAATCTAGGATGCACTTCTGCAGGGGACAGATGCATGTTACAGCTAGGGGGTGGGAAAGTTTGAGACACGATGCTACTGGCCTAAAGGCTTTTTGGCTATTAACTGCATGGAAGGCACCCCCACTGCAGTGCATGCTGCAGTGAAAATCCAGACAGGCCTCATTCCCAGCTCATGCAACAGTGAGCTGTGCACTCACCCTGCAATGTTTTATTGATAAGGCTGCACTAATTTTGTGCTAGTCAGGCACATGCAATCAACCATCAAAAATCAGATCTATAGTTCAGGTGGTTTTAAGCTAGACACAGAAGCATATGGCCTAGAAAATGCAGGACAGCTGGCAAAGCGTAGAGAAAGTTCAAGAAGCTAACCTCGATCTAGCATTAGGAGGCAAGGATTACAACACACTATTAATACAGAGAAATATCTTACCAATAAGAAAGTAATCACAGAATAAGTGACTGAAGCAACCCCTGCAACATTCAGGACTCAACCCTGAAAGCTGCAGACAGTTTTTCAAGTTGATGCTACAAAAGAATCCCCATGACTGTGAATATGTAAGCTGCTTCCACAACTTCAGTTACATACCTGAAGCAGCAAGGCAGTATTTGCAAAAGCTCTCCCCACAGAAGACCACTTCTCAAAACTGTGCAGCCCTGAAGGCAGCAATAAGTATATTAAGCGTCATATGAGCTGCCATGATTGACTGTTTAATACAGCTTTGTTTGCTTTCCTTCTTACCTGCTGATGTTGCCTGGCTCCCGCTGTGATAGACTTGACAAGAGTATCTACTAACGGCTTACACATGATCTGTAACAAAGAAAGACCCAGTCTCTTATTAGTGGTTTGCTGACAGACAGAGTTGTTTTTCAAGCAAAACGGTCTATATTTTACACAGCTTCTTGAGTGAGAAGAAAATGCTACAAGAAAGAAGAGTGCCCAGAAATCAGCAACAGCTTATTTGGAAATTAACAGCTTTGCTCACACCAGCCCTGAGTTGATCACAAGGAAATGAGGAATGAAGGTCTTAAACTGGAAAAATCAGGCAAAGATTTCACCACCTGTGTTCTGCCTGGTTCTTGATTTAAGTCTGCATCTGTCTAATACTTTATGTAGGCAGATCACTTAACACAGAAGAACAGTCCCAGAGGCAAAGGAGAACATGCTGAGTTAGTCTGGGGAACGTCAGAGCATGGGGAAAGATCTGAACCCACGTGCTAAAGGGGTCAGAAACAACTGTGTTAGGAGAAATGCCTCCCTGCAGCCAGGTTATCTTAAAGTTGTTCCCTGCAACAAGTCTTGATCAAAACAACCTTTGTAGAGGAGGTTAATTGTCATCAAAGCTTGATGAACCTCTGTTCTGGCCTAATCTGCTAATTTCTATGTTTACAGGCAAAGTATTTCCAAATTGAGGGGTACAAGGAATCCAGACACAAGAAATGAGAGACCATCTGGATTGCAACTACTTTACTGGTATACCTCTAACGTTGTCTATCAGGCACTGTAAGGCCTGGCCCTGACAAAGCATGGACAGCAGTTTGCTGCACAGTTCACTGACACATTGCGCAGATGGTTATTCCAACCACACCCCCTGAAATGGCTTTTTTGGGGTGGGAAGACTACTAAAAGAACAGGTAACTCTAGTAAGTGGACAAAGGCCAGCTTTAAACAGGCCAATATCCATGTATATCATTACCTTTGCTTTATAAAAGGGATGAGCTTAAAGATTTGAAAAGACATTTCTGCAAGGAACAGACACATGGAATCCACAGGCTCTAGAAACCTGCAGATGGGATCTTAAGCTTGCTGTCCATGTGGGCAGCACACAACCCTTCTCTTCCCCTTATTTCACTAACTTGTGTAGGCGGCACCGTGGGCTGGTGTCCTAAGAAACCTGGTATGCAAAAGAACTCTCTCCTGGACAGATTCCCTTAGAGTCTGAAAGCAACTTCCCCAAGTTACACAAGCCTGTGTCTCCTCCCATCAGACATCGATTCTAAAAGGTTGAAGCCCTTGAGAAAGGGCTTCTGGCAACTGTCTCTACCTCACTCTGACCTAAAAATCCCTGAAGAACTGTATGACATTCAGGCACAAGGCTTGTTTCTTAAAAACTGACTGTCCTCATTGTGCAGACCAGCTCCAGGCACAGGTCAAGTTTGCAGGAAATACCTCAAACATTTTAGTAACTAACACTGTCTGAACATCCAGCTTGCAGATTAGCTCTACGCTCCACAGTCTTCTTGGAAGAAAATTGATAAACTGAGCATGCAGTCAGAGCAAAGCTGGACAGCAGCTACATTAGCTGTTTAAACAAGCTGGCCCCTTCTGCCTTTGTGCAAACCTTGCTCATCCATGTTGTCTTGAATATTGGCAAAAAAAAATAGAGCTTCTTAGGCTATGCTTTAAAGACCAGCTTTCTGTTCATCTACATTCTCCATACAATATCCCAATCCAAACCACAAATGAGATCCCAGCCTTCTACAGCACTGCTATCAAAACATGCAGTATTAAGAGTCTGATCAGGTGAAGATCCTAGGAAGCTTTACAGCAGTTTTAAAATCCCGCAGTGAAGCAGAAAAGTTTCTCTCTCTACTTTGCCAGAAAGACAACATACCACACAGTCAGCAACACTTACCGGGAAGCGCCTGAAGAGATCATGAAACATGGAGCTTGTAAGGGCACTGTTCCGTTTGGTCAAGAATTGTGTCAGTGCTTGCTGATATATTACAGTCACCCTCTTCATATCCAAACAACCTGTGCTCAAAAGCTGTAGGGGAAAAAGCAGAACAAAAAAATTTCCAGTGAAACACAAGGATGAATCACTAGCAATGAAGTAAGTCATTCCTACCAGCGCACACAGATTTTTCCAACAACTAGATACTCTTAGGTAGCTTATATGATACAGGCCTATGAGATACAACACAGAACCATGAAGAAACAACAATAGTGGGCTCCAAAGATGCTCTCCCAAGTACCAATAGCCATATGACCATGTTAGCAAAGGGCAGCACAGCTTTCTAGTAAGACTACCTACATGGCATGTAGTGTGGTGTGGTGGGGGGACTGTACTTCTAGGTTTGTGGTGGGCTCATCTAACATATGTGAGGTTCACAGAGCACTCCAAGGCCATCCTGCAGCAGCTGTGCTGTGCATATGGTGTTCTCGGCTGTAGAGCTATGTGAATCTGTAGATATGCAGATCTGAATTTGGAGAGACGCACTTAGCAGCTATGCTAAGTACTATGCTAAGGACTTCCAGGTACCCAGCAGACAAGCCCTTGCTCTGATCAGGGATCCAGCCATCCCAGAACTGTGTAACTGCTCTAATATTCCCCCTCATGGGGAACAAGAAGCCCAGACCAGCAACTGGCTGAGACCTGCACAGGCCAGATGGATCTAAACTAACAACACAGGGGTGAAGGAAGAGCGAAGTGCAGAGCATCGCATCCTGATGTTCTTGACTCTGCTCATTTTGCCAGGGAAGCACAGCTCTTCGCGACGGAACAATTACGGCCCAAGAGGTGAGAGCTGTGATTTTCACAACAGCGGTTGCGCCTTTTACAAATCTCTGCCCACACATTTTTTCCACGGCCCTATTGCAAGTTAAAGTCACGTTAACACTGTGTCCCATTTTCAGTTCAAACTCCCAGGGCTACTGCAGCTGAACACAGGCTGGCGTGGAACAGGGGAAATGCATCTTGAAATACATGACCCCAGTTTCCTCATGAAGCATCTATACTTAACATTTATTTGAATACACATCTGCAAGAAAAAAAAAACGATTGCTCCTCCCATGCGGATTTTTACTGTAAAACATTTTTTCTGTAGTAACAGGCTTTTCCATAAATTTGGCCACTGCATCATAGGGTCTGCTCTAGTTGCACTTTACTGCTTACCAAAAAGCTCCAAATTATGCCCACAAAGCACTGCTCACTGGAAACACACACATTTGCCTCTGGCTCCCCACTGCAAAACCTTCCTGATCTCAACACAACATTGGCACCAGTAACATCACACAAACTGAACTGTCATTTCCCTCAAACCAGCAACTCGCTTCAGCTGCTGGCTGTGTCCTTGGGTGGTCAAGACCACAGCTCTGTTCCTGCAGGAATAACAGCCTTCCCTGTGAAGCAGCACAAGGATGCTGTGAAGCATGTCTCACTCTAGCTTCAACGCCAAGTATGTCGTTTATATTCCCCACAGATCTCCCACTTTGTTTTTCTTTCCAAAAAGACCCAGCAGAGAACAAGAGCTACTTGGATTAACACTCCCAGTCTCCCACTAAGCCTTAGAAACACTGGCTATCTTTTCAGCCACTAATAATATCTCAGTGTTTGTAATTTCCATGCCCTCCCTTGTCATGAGGTAGCCCTGTTTATTTTCCTCCCCCATAAAATGTCAACAGGATTAAGGCATTAATTCCTGCACACAATTTGAGAGGATCAGAGGCAAGTATCAGGCAGCTGGTGAAACACTACTTGCTAGGTTTCTAGTGAAGGTGACTGGATTTGGCTGCCCAATATACAGGGTCACCAAATCCAGAAACCTGTGGAATTCAGCAGAGACAGTAGGTGAGAGGGAACCAGACAGTAAGGCTCCCTCAGTAACAGACACCCATAGCACAACCAGGTGAAGGGTCTCCCTGCAAACAGCTACCACTGAAATCAGGGCTGCTCTGCGCTCTCTTCACCCCGAGATAACTCAGCTCACACCTCAGAGAGACAGTTCATTCTCATCCACCACTATCCTGTGTCTCTCTGCTCCTCAGCACCCTCCAGGAAAAGAACTCAAGAGTGACTGCCGAGAGATTAATGGAAAAAATAACAAATCAGCCAGGAGAGCAGCATAAACATATATCAGGCTTCTTAGGCAATTAACCTAGATCCACTGTACATCAGCAGCCCCCGGTGGCTATGGGCAAGCAGACACTGCAAAGGCAGGAGAGTGAGGGCCAGGAGGGGATGGGGAATGCAACAGCTTTACAGAAAAGAAATCACGTAGACAGGTATCTGCAGGCAGCAGGAACAGTGAGACAGAATAAGCAAGGCCCACTCAGAAAAAAAGGGGGTAATGCAACTTTACTGGCAAAAACCACAGCCTCAAGAGCAGCCCACTGTCTTACCTGACAAGCCTGCGGGACAGCGTTGCTCTGTTCCTCTGGCAGAGGGGGAGGAGTGGATGACTTATTGGACGTGTTTCCTCTCAACACTCTGAGCAGGTATAATGAAGCACTAAAAAAGAAAAGGGGAGAACATAGCAGTTACCACAGTGTCACAGGACCACTGCAGAGCCACCTGAGGGCAGAGGCCAAGTGATGCAGGCAGCTTATTCTGTACCGAGGGAGGTTCAAGACCCCAAGAGGGCCCCTTCTCTCAGTCTAATCCACTCTTGCCAGACCTAAAGACAAATAAATCTTAGGAGGCTGCTAAATCATTTTGTTATCTGTCACTGCAGTCAGACATCCCCACTATCAGCCTCGTTTCCTCAAGCTCGTGCTTTTGACTAGTACTGCTTGAGGACTTCTGCATTTGCCCAGGATTCCCAAGCTTGCATAGCTCAGCCAGCACTGCACGGCAGCTCTCTCAGCCCAGGCTGCCCTGTGCCTGGAGAACTCAGGCATATCAGCTGAGAGAGCACACAGACAGTCTGCTGCTTCTGAGAAATGTCATATTAACTGGGCACTGCCACTGCCAGGAAGCTGTCAGGGAGCCCCGTGGCACACACAGCCAGCCCTGCGTTGCCAGCAGTGTCACGGTTCCTGTACAGCCACGAGCCAGGTGTGCTGCAGAGCCAACACTGCCCAATGGCACTGGGTTGACCATGCAACATGGTACCCACAACCCACAGTTGTGTTAAGAAATCCAAGACAGAGTGTGAAAGTCCTCCAGAAACTACCTGGAAGCCACAAGAGAGCCTACTGGTAAATGGCACTCCCGTTTACACCAGGGAACGGCGAGATTGCTCATGTTTCCTAATAAATACATATATGGCTTCTCCTAATTCAGCTGCCTTCAGCAGCAAAGGAGTGAATACTGGTATGTACAGTCGGGACTCAATCATTATTGTCCTCACTGTGCTATCATGGAGACAGTAAACCACTGTATTTACAGAATAATCATTGCAGACTGACTACAAATTATACTCATCCCTGCACTGAATCACACACAATTCATTACTCCCCAACGAAGCCTCAAGGAAGTACTTCCGATCGTTATCAGCAAAGCTGTACCAGACCATTTCTGTATCACAGAGCCTGTACAAAATAATGACCAAAAAACAGACATCTGTTTAAAAATGCTTCAGACTGCCAAGATGACTGACTAGTTCTCATGTAAAGCACAGACACTCGCATCTACCCTTCATCAAATCTCTCACCTCTCTGAACTGTTTTCACAACGACATTACACCTGCTTACAGACCAGCCCACAGCACCAAGTAAAGATGCTCCTTTTTAACATTCACCTGAAATAATAGAGAGCCACTGAAGAGTCAGTGTGCTTGCAGGCTTTCTCCACAAGCCTCTCCACAAACGCGTGCAAATCTTCTTGCAGGGCATCTGCTCTCTTGCAGTACTGCTTAGCTCGGCACAATGCGTTCCTGAAAGAGCATTAAAAACAAACCCAAAGCTGTTACCTACAGAAAGAGCTCCAGGAAACAGATTGCTATGAACCCTTACTACTGGGCTCAGGGCAACACAAACAAAAACAGTGCTAGCAACGGGCAGCAAGAGTCAATCATTGCTGTGGCAAAACGGGTGAGGAGACTCACTGCTCTTTGTCTTCAAGCACCCACTTAGGCATCAGAGTTCACTTTCCTCCGGAGCTCCCACAAAGGGGACTGGCTGCCTCAAACCCTGTTACTGCAGAACTGCTTCTCAACACAGGGTAGAGAGCAGCACTGAAAATGCTTTACAGCAGCACTGAGGATGCCAGGGAGTGGTATAGCAAGGACACATCATGTCACACACCATGCTTTATGTCTGTGCCCAGCCTGCATCATGCCTCACTTCTGGCTATGCACAGAGAGAATTTGCAGTCTGTCTGTCTCAGTAGTAATTTGTTGGCATTTTTGTTCCGGCCACAGCAGCAACTCTGTAAACCCAGGGAGTCATTGCATAGTCTGCCTCAGAGGTCAGAGGCCTGTGGAGATACTCAGTGAAATGGCACCGTGCCTGCAATACCAATATTTGTTCTTAAGGTTTCCATCAGCAGACAGGTTTGACACTGGAAGGCCCTTAGACTAGAAACCCCAGATCCTAATTTCTTTCCTACAGGTTATGACTAAGCATTGTGTGCATGCGTGGTGCTGGTAACCTAAATCTACATAATCTGTAAGTATAGCAATTGTCTTCAATTTTAGAAAGACTCAACCAACACAACTGGTACCTATCAGAAGCCACTGCCTATTGTCCAGAGGACTAAGGACACTTACTTGAAGATATTGGCTGTTTTCTGGAGGAAGTCAACCTCCTGCTTGTCAGAATCTGAGCTCATGCACTGTTCAATCACGCGAAGCAGGGGCTCAATGACATCAAACACCAAGGGGCTCTCAGATTGCTTAGTCAGAAAGGCTTCAATCAGATCCAGCACCTGAAAACACAGAGTTACTGATGTGAGAACTAATGTAGACAGGAAAACACGATGATCTACCCAGAGCAGCTCCTTCAGACTGGAGTGGGCTACATAGCGGTTGGAGGGGGCTGAAGAAAACTATTTGCAGCTGAGATCTACACACCTTCTGCTATCATGTGTACTGCTAGGGCATGAGAAATTGAAAATTTGAAATTTCAAACTAAAGATTAAAGGCTGTCTGTTGACTTCAGCCTATTTTGTACAGTGACAGCAGTTATGAGAATCACTGCCACCTGGCCAGACCTGCAGTCACTGTAACTTGGCACCTATCACTGTTAGCACCGCTGACTGATAGCTCTCACCCCTGCAAGCCTCCCTCGACTTCCAGACAGTGCATTAGCATAAAATGAGCCTCTTCTAGCACAGCATCAGAGTGAAAATGCAGTAAAGCCTTCATCTTGGCTGATCTGACACCAGACATCTATACCTGAGCAGCTGGAGCTTTCCCTGGATGTTCAAATATCCTGGAAAGTCCATGCTGACACCAAGTGGCCTGAAGTCCGTATTACAGCCAAAAATAACCAGGGGGTGTTAGCCATAATCCTCCTGATTTTATCAGCATAACAAGACCCCAAAAAAACCCACTTGCATCGCAAGATTACCGGAGGGATTTTATGCACGTCACACTGAGGCACACCAAGCTTGTCCAGTTCACCAAAACTGACAGGCAGCTACCTTTGGGTACGTGCGGGGAAGGATCTAATAAACTGAATTGTTTCAGGTCAGCAAATGGAAACCACGGTTCACTTTTTGATAGCACAGTCCTTTTTTTTGTTTTGAAGTAGGAATGTGAAGCCCTCAATCACTGACCACAATCTTGCCATGCCAGGTGCTGTACAAAGTCAGAACAATCCAGTCCCAACCTCCAGGAGCTCATGACATACATGAATGTCCAAGCTGTTTAGCGTTAAGTAGCTCATGGCATGCAGTAGGCTACAATTAACATGCTAGTAAGCCAGAGGTCTTCACACCAAACACTTATCTCTCACCTTAATCTTGAAATCCCTCCGTAAGATCTTTTCTTTCCGCATCTTGTCTTTCTCATTCTTCTTTGCCTGGATCCGTTTCTGCTGCTCCGCAAAAAGGGCCGAGATGTTCTTGTCAAGAGCCATCATAGCCTCATCATCCAGCTCTTCATCACTTTCATCTCCTCCCTTTTGTTTTTAGAATGCAAAAACAACATGTCGTTTCATGCACTTCAAAAAGACAGTGGGGAAAGAACCACAATCGATAAGACTTACAATCACAGTATGGATGTAGCTTCCTCTAGACCCAGAATAACAACAAGGGGAGGGAAAACATGCTCAGATCAATGAGAAATCTAGCTCATATTTCCTATCAGGTAATCCTGGCTGCACAGTACTAACATGTAGAGCTAGAGGACTGGGAGAGGGAGGAGACTGAGGTTTTGACACTGACTCCCTCTGTGCTGTTGCTCCTTCGGTAAAGAAGTTAATGCTACCCTGTCTGTAGCCTTTACAGGAATCATTAAACCATGCTCCAGCACTGCTATAAGAAGTCTCCAGAGCAGCCTACAGGGACCACACTCCTCCACACAGGCCAGCCAATACAGGTACCATGTAACAGTATCTCAGTGCTTTAATTCACATCAATCTCATTTCTTACAGGCAGGAATACAAGCTGTATCAGGCTAGAATGGACAAGCAAAAGCACTCAAAACACACTAACAATAAATAAAAGAACAAGTGACTTATTCCTACAGCTTGCTTTGAAGATCCTGAGCTCCTACTTCAAATGCCATAGAAAGATGACTGCCAGGGTTATCACTGCATGGGCTCGAACAGGATGTGGGCATCACATAATCTTTCACCTAAACCTCCTGGTATTTGTATCAAGGTAGGCAGTGAAAACATACCAATGCATTCCCTGCTTGAAGAACATTCATCAGTTGACTGCGAAAATCATCATCAACTTCATTCTTTTCCTCATCTTCACTGTCATTCTCTTCCTCAGTGTTGCTTTCATCTGAGGAGTCCTCACTTCCTTCCTCGTCCTGAGGAAGAAAAGGTCATCTGCCGACTCCACCACTCCTCAAGTCCTACTCAATCCTCAGGTGTTCAGAAACAAAAACCTCAAGCCTCCCCTCACCCCACTGCCTTGCTTCCAACCCTCAAATTCAAGTAGACACCCCAGATAATGAGATACCAGGTCTTCACAAGAGCTAAAAGCAGAACATAACACAGACTTCTCTGTCTTATTTAATAAGTATCAGAAAGAAGATTCCAAGGAACATCTGAAGTAACAGCCCCCATCTGACTCTTCTTTTCTGCTAATGCTTGTAATGCTTTGTGAGTGGAATCTCTGCAGTTCTTAAAACCCAAGATCTTAAACTCATATGGCTGGGCATCACAGCAACGATTCACTCTGTGGTTACAAAAATAAATAAATAAATAAATAAAGAAAGAAAGAAAGAAAGAGGCCTTGTGCTAGTTAGAGGATGCAGCCATTTGTTCTCAGGATGTCATCTATTCAACCAGCCATACTTGCAACAGCATTTTTCTACAAGAGACTCATAAACATGCACTTCCAACAAACCATTTGTTTGTTGCACTTTTAAAATAAATATTAATAGAGCAACAGCCCTTTTACTCGAGACAGAGAAATGCAATTACGTCTACAAATACACATCACGAGAAACATTAAACAGTGAAGGTCTGAAGAGTATTTGTCACTGGCAATGGCACATCAGTTACCATGTCCTGTGCAGATTTGATCTTTTTGTCTGATTCCTCCATCACGACAACAGCACTTTCTTCATTTTGCTCTTGGTATGGGTCAAGAACCTGCAAAAGAGAGACGTGTTTTTTCAGTGTTTTGCTTTGATGCATTTCTTGTGTAAAACAGACAGGAATTTTGGCACAGTAAGCCAGCTGAATAATGAAATAGTAAGTAAAGGCATTCAACTTTCTGGCTTAGAATATCATACATGTTAATATGCTAAGTTCTTTCTAGAAGGAACAAAAAAGGTGGAGAAAACTAGAGATTGGTGGCATCACACATTTTGATTTGTTACAAATCAAGTATTAGGTTCATCATATAAAGTACCTGACAGCTCATCTTGTAATTCACATATTACTCTCTCAGAAGGCACCATCTTACTCAGTGGTATGATCAATTCAGACTTTCAGTGTCACTTATTTTTAGCACCTCTGTGCTTAGCCTTTCTAGAAAAAAGACGTTGTTACTATTTATACTCACATGTAACATCTACCAGCTATATAAATTGACCCAAGAATTTCTTCAGTCTAAAACTACCAAAGAATATAGATTAAAGTTAGCAGATCTCAGGCTGCCATTAAAAAAACAACCAAACAAAAAAACAAAAATAAGTGACATGCTTGTGTGTCTGTTAGGGATAAGGCAGGCAAACAGTACAATGCCCTGCTAGTGTCTCACTTACATCCAGGATCAGCCGCAAGCCCCTCTTGGTCAGGTTAGGACATATCCGCACAAACACGCTCTTGGAAATCCGACGTATGAGTAGGCTGGGCTGGGCCAGGAGGAAGAGGAGGATTTCCACCATCACCTCAACCCATCCTGGCTCTGCACTGTCTGCACATGAACAAACAAACAATGACAGGAAGGGGCAAAACCACTGCACTGGCACATCAATAACAGACTGCAGAAAAATTCACCAAGGAAGAGAAGATAATCCTTCTAACTGACCATTAGAAGTACTCACTCAGAAACACAGACCAGAAATAATCAAGTGTGAAGCTAAAGATTGTAGCAGTATTGAAAGGCTACTAACAGTTGGGAGAAACATGCCTGAAATTGTCTTTAGGCCACTGGAAAGCCTTACCAGATAACAAACCTACTATTCATTAAATCATTACCTAGATTAGTGGTTCTGCAAATCATGCAACACCTACCTGGCCACATTCAAGCAATGAGCAGTTAGTCAGCAAAAGTCTATACATTTTATAGTGTTTCCAATGAAATCCGGAGTGACAGCAACCCATGAAAAGTGCTGACATTTGATACTCATCCATTACTCCAAAAGTTTGGGAATCCTGATCTACGCACAACCAAGCCCCCATAGAATTACAGATTTTCACAGTACCCTCAAATTTACACAGAGATTTAAGGATAACAACATGACTGTAGTTAGAGAGGAAGTCAAAAGACCAAACCGGGCTCTCTGCTGGTCAAGTCTCAACCTAGCTCCACAGGCCCTAAACGAGGACAAGCCTCAATCAGCAAACAGGCTGCATCTACACACAGGACACATTTAGTTTGCCCAGAACTTGAACTCTGAAAGTACCAAGTTTCAGGCCTGCTGGCTGTTAAGAGAGCCCACAGCTTTGCCCGGGAAGATACCACCACTTCAGCCAAGCTCTTGGCCAGAACAGAACAAGCACTCAAACAGCTGATCTCCCTTGGACACTGGTCATCTGAACACTGGCCAGTTCCGAAGCTCACCTATCCTTTATGAGGCACACAGAAACACAACCCACTGAGGATGCGGATAGAGCTGGAGCAAGATATGAGAGATTCAGAAAGACAAGGAAAGAGGATGAAGAAGAGGAGTGAACTCTCCTGGGGATAAGTGCATCAAGCCAGAACTCATGCAGTCAGAGTGCTTCGCTAATGCAGAACTGCCATCATCTTTTGACAGACCATTAACAATCCCACTCCATTTCTTTCTGTAGGAAGGACTCACCAGTCTTTTCCTTCTTAGGTTCTTTGCTGAATGCCCTCTCCGTGCAGTTCAAAAGGTCGCTCAGAACATCCATTGTTTCAGACTGACTCTGTTTGATCACAAGCAGACAGTAAACACCCTCTCTGAGTTCCCCACTACCAACAGCAACAGAAGGAACACACCCTGAATCTAAGGACCTCTCTAAATAGGTACAGATATGAGAATCGGCTACTACAACCCCTTTGCAGAAGAAAATATGAAACCAAGTAAAAATTGCTCTACTCAGCAGCAAATCAAGGGCAAAACTAACGCTCAAGCAGAGCTTTGTCCCTGTTAAGTTGCTATCTACGGTCAGTGTAAGAATCAGTTTATTAACTACTGCCATTTGCCCATTTTCAGAAGCCAGAGGCTGTGAAAGACTGGACCTCAACACAAAGAAACTCTCCAGCTCAGTGTTCAGAAAGCCCAGCTATCAGCCCATTTTACACCACTGAAATACACTTCAGAGGTCTTACCTTCAAAAGATGAATGGCCATTAGAAGCAGAAGTTGCTGGAAAGCAATGACTTTGGCACTGTCTGATTTCTTTTCCTTCTTCTGAAGATTCTTCACAGACTGAAGTGTTCTGAAGAAAGAAACTCTTTTGAGTCTTTCACAATGACAACAGCAAGTCCTCTCTTATGATCAGACTAAAAACATGACCAAATCTACAGTACCATTTGCTGTACTTAGCATTTAATTTATTGAAATTAGACATACAGTCTTAACCCAACAGTATCTCACCATGTGTGGCTTATAAAAAAAACTGTGCACTTGGACACAGGCTAGATTTCTAATACCGTAGCCAAGACACAGACCTTTATGGAAAATCAAGCTCAGGAAAGAGCACCAGAAGGTCACTGAAGTTAGTACAGGCATTATTAGGAGAAAATATTAGCAGAACTACAAATCACATTTGGGAGAGGGACTATGAGCAAAACCAGAAAAGGACATGGCCACCTACACACAGACAGAACAGAAAGAAAGGAACGGGGTGATGAGAAACAGAGGCATCCTGAAACCCAACCACAGATGCAGGATACTCAAAGGCAAGAAACAGAACTGCCACTGCCTGTGAAATGGTTCTGCTACAGCAGCCAGAACGGCAGCAGGATGAGTGAATACAATCTCTCTTTTACTGGCCCAAAGAGAGACTAAGACTAGGGCTTTTCCACCTTCCTCACCTCACAAACCCAGCACCCCGCTTCCCAAGCTTCTCACCTCTCCCAGGCACCCCTCTGTCCCTTGGTAAGAGGCTTCACAGCTTTGACATGCTCACAGGAGAGCAGCTTGTTGGCATACTCAACAAGGAGAAAGATCCACAGCTTCCCATCTGCAGTGACACCATGGATGTGCTTCTCCCTCAAGGCTGCAGCCTTTGCTGTATCCCCCAAAACAGTCAAGGTGTTTAAAGTCTGAAGTAACCTGCAAAAAAAAAAAAAAAACAGCCAGTGTGTTACTGTCAGAGGAACCAGATGGCCTCCTCACACGTTCCAAAATAACGCCCACCAGTAGAGCATTCTCATCCCAGAGCTCTGGTCACTCATTGCAACCCAGATTCACAGGGCCTAAGTTTCAACCCATGCACATATCCAAACACAGTAATGTACAGCTCATTGTCTTGGTGTCCCCAAGGACACTGACTATTACTTTTGGCTATTTACCATTCTGTGTCCCACCACATCCTCCGCTTTCCCTCTACTGCTGTTGGAGCACCAAATCACTTAACAGCACCTGTAATTACCAACTCCATCTCCCTCAGTATGGGGAGGACTGCAGAGCCCTCAGCAGCTCACACACGAAGTAGACAGAAAGCCAACAGCAACCTGCACAACTCCACCACCTCTCTCTTGGGTCCTTCTACTTCTAGCGTGCAACAGAAGCAACGAAAATCTTATGGAAAAATCAATCTGAGCTCAACTGTACACCTACCTGATCATCACACACATACTCAGCAGGTTTGCCATGCAAAATCATGTTTTTATTGAAAAAAACTTAAGAGTCTTTGGAAAATTCATCTAGGATCTCCTTTAAAAAAAGCCATTCCCCGGTCCTGGAGTCAAACAAATGCTCTAATCGCAGTTCACAATGTCAAACCTCTCACCCTGATATTCACAGGCTGATCTTATCCTTGGGAAAAAAAATGAGAAATTTCCAAGCTTAAAGCATGCAAGCAAGATCCATACCCAAAGAAGTAGTTTTCTGCCACTGAATGAGCCTGTTCATCTATGGGCTCTGATGGAAGGACATTTGCCTCACGTATTTCAGAAGTCTTTTTCTTAGTCTCAAAGAAAGCATGGAATAAGCAAAATCTAGAATGGACAGAAACAACAACAAAATTTAAGAGCCAGCTTGGTCACAACAAAGCAAAACCAGCCCACGCATGCAAACCAAATAGTGCCACATATTCACCAATTTTTATTCAAGGATGTCCAAGCACTGAAAAAAGTCACTATTTACAGTAAGACCCTTTCCTCAAGGTACACAGGGTACAGAAGAGAGAAGGATGCTCAGGACTTCACAAAAGTGAAATGCTAACACTTGAGGCCACACAATACAATACTCAGATTGTCAGATTTGGGTCATATTCTCCAATATTTACAGATAAATATTAAGAACTGATACAAAGATTCCAAGCAATATCTTCAAGCAGTTGAGGTAACAAGGAACCTAAAATTTACTGAAAATAAATGGGACTAAGGTGATTTTAAGTGCCTGAACTACTTATGACAAGAGTTTGTCCAAGTTTGCAGAAGGTATTCTGAAGCCAAAACCTAGTCTCCTAAATGATTTATGTTATGGAATATATCCACTACTGAATTTGCCCAGTGTCATGGGGACAGCTTACCTGAAATATTGCTGTAGAGCTAAACTGAATTATTCCAAGCACATGTGGCATTAAGCCTTTAAATCATTCTCACCTCGAAATGTCCATCACAAGGCTCTCTTCCTTTTTCACTGGATTTTCAATGATGTTAGCAAGTCGGTGGATGATCCATTTTCTTAATCGAAGAATCTTATGTTGTGCTCTTTCAACAAGGAATTACACAATCAGTAGTTTGAACACACTATCCCAAAATAAACACAACCCACGCAATCCAGGGCAGGAGATGACTTCCACATATTTAGAAGCTTTACACTAAAGATGGCAAAGTTATGTAGTAAGAAAGCAACAGGCACATAAGAGATACAAACTTCCCCAATTTGCTTTTTACTATGCAAAAGACAGTCTATTTATCCCACTGACATGCTGCAGTTTACAAAAAAGCACTTCAAAACTTGCAGTAGTCAGCAGAGTGAGGTTATAGGTGCACAAGTAACACAGACATACTGCTTTAACAGCTTACACCTCCTTTGGAGGAGGCTCCCACAAGTAATCCAGTACCCACAGCACCAAGTTGTGAGTATTCAGCAAGCAGGAACACCAATAAGGACAGAACTTTCTCTTGGGAAGTTTTCCTAGCTGGAAATTGCTACAAATGCCTATCAAGGATATAAGTATTTACAAGCTACTCTTGAGACACAGAAATAGGTGCTTTGCTGTCGGCCAAGTTGATGAGAGCACTCAGGCCAGTTTAGTACTCAGATAAAAGGGATGCACAATTCATACAAAGACCTCAGACTGTAGAGCGAGATGAGAAGCCACTGGACATTTTTGCCAAAGCAATTGTCAGGGTTAGAAAAACAAGAGAAAAGGCTTCTTTGGTGACTCAGTGTCCTTTGGTCAGGCTGACTGGTTCTCACCGTGTTTGTTCTTATTTGTAGAGTTGACACTTGTCCCAGCAAAAGAGTCAGATGTTGGGACTAAACCTTCTGGGACAGAGGAAATAAAACAGGTGACAACTGTCAACTCACAGCAAGGGAACCAGCAAACATAGGCTGTCCAAACCAAGCTTCACACAGACAGCTACTCTAACCACAGAACAGAAGGAGGAAGATGCATCATCTATACACTCACATGTTCACATTTTCCCGGTTCTGTTTTTGCCGGTTACTTGAGAAGTCTAAACAACAGTCAATGTCTGGCCTGAGGAACATGTCTTTGAGCCAGTCAGTGTATTTTTGCAATGCCACTGGCTGCAGATGTCTGACTACCCTGGAAGAGCTGGACAACACTGGATAACCTTGATTGGTGAGAGTAGAGAAGCCGATCATCACTGCCAGCTGCCTCTCCGAGTCATCACAGCTATTCAGAAATTCATCTATATATTCTTCCATCTCTGGAGCAAACTTAAATCGTTCTGGAAGCTGAAAAACACGATCAACCAAGCAGGTTAGGAACCTCACACTGAGTCTGAGTGTCTTCATAAGTATAAATCACAGATTTGACTGCAGTAGGCAAATTAAAGTCACTGAACATTTGTCCTCAGGCATACAGCAGGTCATCACTTTCACCTCATGGTCCTCCTCACACAGGAGCAACCACTGTAAGTAACCACAGAATCCCGTCATGTACCAGCCTCAACCCTTTAATCTGCACCTTCCCAAACAGTCACTCTTCAGCCAGCTGGACCACATGCTGGCCAGTGCAGCTAAGCTTCTAGGGCTGATCAGCTACCATTTTTGGGTGGAAATCCAGGATGTTCCTCGCATCATCTGCCTTAGACTTCCCCTCAATTTGGAAACCTCTCTATGTCGAGTCCAGTCTCATCTAGCAGCCCTGGAGCCACCTGACCTACAGCGGGTAGAGCAAATCCCATCTCCTCTCCCTGGTGTCTCAGAAGTGTTGAGACATTCTTTAAGGAGGGAGAGTTGACACGCGTAACCTAAAAACCATATCCCAAGGTGCCGTTGCTTTGTGCCAAGTCCTATCTGATCCATCAGGCATACAGCTGGCAGGCTGCTGGCCTTGGAACACTGTCCAGCAGCATGCAGAACACCAGGACATGTCCCATCTCACCACACATCCCGTTTCCTTATGGTCTTTCATATCCCACCGTGTTCAATCCCACTTGTTTGCTCTGGACAAAAAACAAAAGCATAACTGAAGAAACCTTAAAGAGGGCAAGCTGTGGCTTCATTCCAAAAATGCAGTGCAATTTCCATAAATTAATAAAACAAGTTGTTTAGTATAGAGTCATGATCAATAGAGTGACCTGGCAGGAGCAAAACCAGTAATGAAAGTCTAGGAAACACTATCCTTATTTATAAGGGGGCTATAAATTCCTAGTAAACTACAAATCCATCCAATTATAAATACCCCTACAAGAAATCTCACACAAATCACAACTTAGCAACCTCCTGCTTCCACTGTTGGAGAGCTCAATACTTGTGCATCAGTGTGAAAACTGGAAGAAAAAGTCCACAAGAGACTGCTGTAAACAGGCTAATAACTCACAACAGGGTTTCATCAATCATCTCTCAACAAAAGCAAATCAAGTACATTTGCTCCCCTGTTGAAAAAAAGCAGATACAGGAAGATAACTGTCAGTAAATATCAGACTCAGGCTTTGTCTAGTTCCATCTTCAACAACAATGAGAATCCCATAAGAAAGTACAAGGTAACAGTATTTGCTTTCCAAAACAAACAACCCGTATCAAGGAACAAAACAAAATAAACCCACAAAACCAACAACAACAAATTCAAACTAAAATCTTTTCTACTTCCTCATGATCAACAGTATCAGGGGTTTCTCTTTCCATTTAGTCAATCATTGTCTTCACTGGATTTGTATGTTTCAGACAGGAATTAAAATTACAAATTTTTTGATGCATAGAAGAACACAGCCTAATTCACTGTGCAACAAGCATAATAAACAAGAAAAGGGAAAACCAAATCAGTGGATAAGCCCTGGAGAAAGTTGGTCCATACAGGGAGGCATGATGGTAAGCATTATTTTCAGAGAAAACCCACACATCTATTGCTGCTTTGATACCAGAACAGAAAGACTGCCAAGTCCTATCCTCCCAAGAGAGGACAATGATTTTTGGGCCATGAGGAGGCTTAGGGTTATGTTACCACAAAAAGCCAAGCCAAACGTTGTTTTTATCAGTATCCTTCTTTTATTCTTCCTCCCTTTACTGCAGGGCTGTGTTGTTTGCTGGCTTCCCAGAAGAGAAGGAATAAGAGGAGTTCCAAAATCCAATTTCCAACTGTAATCTGTGCTTAAACCTCAGACATGCTTACTGAAACTAGCACTAACAAACAAAAGCATGAGTTGTTCCTTTTTGTCTTTGCTTTCAAATGTTCATGCAATACCCAGCACAATGACAGACAAAAAGGAGCTTCTGAGCACATAAAAATCAAAAGGACTGTTAAAGGATGACGTGACATTGTCAATATCCTGAGAGCTGCCCTTCCTCTGCTTCCCCCATCATTAGAGCTGTCTCAGTAACATCAGTGAAAGCAGGTGGGTCAGTGCTGAACAATTTCAGAACCCTTAAAATAAGTCTGAATGATACACACACAAACAGGCAATGGTTATTAAACACAGTCTGTACTCAGCCTGCTGCAACCAGTGGTCATACAATAACCTTGTTTTTAGTAAGAGCCCAAGTTCTAAAATGACATAAACTCTTTGTATATGTAAACATATACAAGATACCATGAAACTAGAATGGGGAGGCAGAGAGGACTTCTGCTCAGGAGAGGGTCTTCAGCCCTGAGCACAAGTACTTCCAGAAGACCTACCTGAGTCGTTATCACATGTTCTCCATAGTGCTGCATCACCTTCCCTTTGAGAACCATCTGTAGCTGATCCAGAGACAACAAGGGGAGAGCACTGCCCAGCAAACGATAGCACGTGTAACTGCGTGGAAACAAAGAAGATTCCCTCAGGTAGAGGCACAGCAGTAAAGCCACACACAGGGGTAGGATGGAGAAGTGGTGGGGCAGGCTACATGGACTGTGCAGGAAGACAGAAGTCAAATTCATGGATCCTGCGTTCAAAAATCCTACTGCCCAAAGCTTTTCTTCTGACTAGTGTAGCTGTTAAGATCTCTCCCCATAGCAGGTCCTTCACTGTCTAGAAACAGATAGGTCCTCACCAGCAGCTCCCTCAGTCTGGATCTCTTCTCCCCAGATACTTAGTTTTTGAGTACATAAATTTACTTAGTTTTGACATCAGGTTTCTGTCAAATTTGATCAGAATTGTCCAATGGGCTCAGGAGTCATTAGATGGACAGGACTAACCTCACTTCTGCAGGAAATCAGGCTAAAAAAGCAGCACTATTGAGCATACAAAGGGTATTTTCAGACTTAAGCCAAGTAAAACAAGACTTAAACTGCTCAGGCTTGGAAAATGGTTCCCTTTCACTGTGATACTCATGTGATATGTTAAGAAAAATTTTTGTAGGTTCACCTCTACAACTTTTAAACTCTTGATCTAAGAAAGATTTAAACCTGGCCACAGACTGCCTTGCTGTGGTCCAAATTAAATCACATTCCCCCAAAATATTCACAGATTTGTAAACAGGATTTTGTAGCATTTTTATACAGCATGAGTCTCACCAGACAAATAATCCTACTAAGATCTAGTATTAGACTTGGAAAAGGAGCTGAAATAGCTCCCGTTATGATGTCAGCCACGGCCATATTCTAGTTAAGAACATGGACCATATCAGAATCCAAACATATCTAGGCATTTTAAATCAGTCCATCCCTCAAAGCTCAAGTCCAGCAGTGTTAGACACAAATTCCAGAACTAGGGTTTGTCGACACAGGAGCTGTCCTTAAACCACACAAAGCCAAATGACTTTCCCTCTCAACCACATAGAAAGGCACAGTACAGCTCCTCTGACAAATCTTGTAGGAGCAAGCTATAGATTTAAGACACCTTTATGCCCAGTGAGGTACATCAACTTTAGGTGCTGTCCTAGTTAAATTTAACCCCAAATTTGTTATATGTCACAATTCTAAGAGAAGCCTTACTAAATCCTGTATTTAGGTTCCCTATAAAGTTTCTTATGAATACTTAAATAACCAAAAGCAAGTGTTCTCACATTGTTCATGAGAAACCATATGCTCCATCCTACCACAGGGCAGCAGCAGAAGGACTGGAGCAATAAATACAAGGATAACATGGAAAACAACAAACAACGTATGTTAAAACAAACCTCACAGGTCCCGACCTCTCCTTCAACAGCCCATTCTCCACACCTTCTTTCCAGAACAGTTCAAAGGCACCTTCCTTCAGTGAAACTTGTAGCAAATCAAACACGACACTGGGCAGTTTCTTGTCCTTCTTCTCAGACTTGGCAGCACTTTGCAGAAGCTCTACAAGTCTAGAAGAAGAAAATAATGTGAGAGATCAGGCCTGGAAGGGGATTGCTGAGGGCCAGATTCATCCTGCTGAAGGACACAGAACACTTCCTGAGCACTGCAGTCTGTGCCTCTTGGGAGAAATGACTGAGCTATAATTTAGGAACCTGAGTAACAGTTAGCACCTAACCCTTAACAGCAATGGCAAATACAAGCAGGTATCAAAACGAAAGCCACATTTCTCTCACTGCTAGCCAAGAGATGGAGAACGTTGCATTTAATGCTCCTTATTTAAGAACTTACCTGGGAATATTTTCCTCATTTACAACAGTAGGTGAGCCAAACAGCTTCTTCAGATTTTTAGGTTTCAGAACACCAGGGAATTGCCGTATGCCCACAAGCAAAAGGTGCAGGTTCTCTGGAGATGTGAAGGCTGAAGCGAGGTCACTTTGCAAGATGCCAAACAGGACCTCCTCAAACACAGTTTCAGGAACCTAGACAGGAATGAAGGTGAAAATATGAGAAACATCTGAGGGCATTTTATTAACTTGCTGTGTAGTATATTCAAAGATCTGCATTGTGGGGCATTTTACTAAAACCTTGCAGAGTTCTGGATATTTAGAAATAGTCTTTATGGTGACACAACCAAAAATAAATAATGGATGCGTCCAGTACTGCCATACAGTCCCCAGGTGCTTAACCATGTGGAGTGGGACAGGATGTTGTCATCAGATTCTGGTCAACTGATTCCAGCTTCAACTGTTCTCTTGCTATCCGACTGCTCCTGTCTGTACAGCCCAGGAAGGAGAAAACACTCTTTTATCAGCTTTTAATCATATATCCCCAAAATAAGTTACCTTTTTCAATAGGATTTGCTGGCAAACAACTCTGTTCAATGGTTTTGGAGGAAAATGAATCCTATGTTTTTATCAACAAAATAAGAAAAGCACAAAAACTGCTTTAATTTGTATTTTTTTAAAGATTGGACTCAAAATACATTTAAACCTATCATCAAGACTAAAAGACACAGCACACTTCCAGACAAAACATTATTTAATGCTGATTTAACACTGTTATCTTTACATCTACAAACAATACCCACACAAAAGAAGAAAATAAACAGACAAACTTATTTCACTACACAGTGAGTTCCTACATCCTTTCACTCCCAACAGCCCAAAATTCAACCTTAGGCCCAAGCTTGCTGCATAAAAAAGAAGGTTTGCTGTCCAGAGTTTTCAGCATACTTTTAAAGAGCAGAGAGGTCTAACATACCACCCAGGCAAGTCAACTAGGAAAAAAACAAATTACAGGTTTGTCCACGATGAAATCAGACTAAGCTAAACCAGAGCACCCTTCTCAGAATAAAAGCATCTGCCCACAGACAATAAAAGAAACTGTTTCCACAGTTTAAACTCACTCTTCCACATCCCCCCCTTTAACTTTCAACTATGAAAAAAATAAGGAAAAAGCAGTCCCCAAAGAAAAGTTCTCCCTCCTCCCACCCACGACGTCCTGTGGCTATACCTCAGACATGATGTCAATAAGAGTTTTGCGAGGGAGATCTCTGAGGTGTGCTTGGTGACGTGCCAGCTGCTGGAGAAGCTGGATGCTCTCCAGCAGAGCTTTCTGGTCCTAGAAAGGAAAGACAAATCAATAACAAAGGACATATACCAAACATTAAGCTGAAGGCTCAGGTATACACCTACTTATAAAAAGAAACCTACAAAACTGCTTCCTGACTGGCCACTCAGTTTTTCCCAAAATGGTGCTTCTGGCTGTATATGACAGCAGATCCCTTCCTTCAAGGAGAGGTAGGAATCTCCTGTGCTATCTGACACAGTTCCAACATTCTAGTCAAGAACAGACATTTAAAAGGCACAAAAAGTCCATGGATAATATAAAAGAAATTAACTGAACTTGATGCTCCAAGTCCCATCTCATTGACTAGCCAGTGATCCACCTTTCTCCCTAGCTCCTCTTTCCATTTCAGACAGCCCTAGAGCCAATACTGACAAACAACAGGAACATTACCTTAACAAGCCGGCCAGACTGAAACAGAGCTACAACTCCAAAAAAGTTTCCAAAAGCAGCATTTCTCACAAGTTTCTGAAAAGTAAAAAAACAACAATAATAATAATTAAAAAGAGAGGCATTAAAAGGCCACTTCACTGAGCAGCTAATTTCACGCTCAGCAGAACAAGATGGCTGGAAGATCTAATCTTGAACACCCTGACATGTGCAGATAACACACAGAAAAGCATCCTCCTGCATTATGCTTAACAACTGTCCTAGATTATCTTTCCATCACACGGACAAATCTCAGCGCCTGATGACAATGTCATCAACTTCCAACTTTCACAAATAATTCCGTTATTTCATTATAGTAATTTGCTTTAGCAAGAACCCCAAAACTAGAATATCCAGGCACCAAGCCACCAAAGAATGGAGAACGGTTAATTTAAACTAGCTGCTAGACAATGCTGCTATAAGCATACTCACCTTTTTCACTTTTTCCAGATTGTGTTTTTCTTTTATCTGTTCCAGGACACTGCACATAGGAATTTCCTCAAAAGCCTGTAAAACCTGAGGAGATAGATGGAATATCTCAGTTTTCAGTTCTTCCACTGAAGTTTCATCAGGTTCAGCCAAAATTAAACTGAACCGTTGTCCAGCGTAGCAGCAGATGTGCTACTTTATCAGACCACAATAGAGACAACTAGATCAGGAAAAGACATCTCAGAAGAAGAACTAGTGCAGACATATCTTATATATTTATACCTGCTGATATTCCTTTTTTATTTTCTCCTCTACACGACATAGCAGGATTAATAATGAGGACCTTTTGCTGCAACTGCACGATGCTGTAACAGAAGCAATCTAACTTTTCAGCATGGGCAAGGCCCTGACCTCAGTGGGAAGAACACAGGCTCTTCTGCATCATCAACTCCTTCAGCGAGGCAAGGTCGGGTCCCACTGGTGATCCCAACGGCTGGCACTCTTTACTGTGTTATGGACTCACACAGCATAGAGAAAAATCACTTGGAAGCATCTGATAAGGGGTTGCCTTTTCAGATCTCCCACATAAACAGTCCAACACCAGGAACAAGGCCAATTTAATAAATCACAATAGTTCCAAATTCAGCCTATCTGAAAACCTGGCCAAAGCTTACACGTTAAGGATGAGACAGAGTTCTGCAGCACAGCGGTGATGCTGGCATAGCTCGTATCTTTATGAGTGCACTGTTTCTGAACCAGAGCAGCACCATTTAGACCCGCACCATGTTCCTAGGCTTGCCGAAGAGCCCCCCCTGCCCCTGCCCGCAGGAGCTGGCTGGCACGGAGCCCTCCAGCCCCTCACAAGCAGCCAAGCGGGGCCCCGGGCGCTGACGGGGGTCGGGACGGGACGGGAAGCACTGACCTGCGCCAGGGCCAGGCTGAAGCCCGGGCGGGCGGCCTCGCGGGTGGCTCCCAGCCCTTCCACCAGGCGCCGGAGGGTGTACTGCAGCTCCTCCTCCTGAAACGCGTTTCCGAGCGTGAGCGGAGGGAAGCGCCACGCCGACCCGCTACCCACCCGCCCCACGGCCCCATCGCCCCGCTACCCGCCCGCCCCACGGCCCCGCCGCCCCGCTACCCGCCCGCCCCACGGCCCCATCGCCCCGGCCCCGGCCCCGCCTCACCTTCCTGCCCTCCCGCAGGTGCCGCAGGAGGCTCTCGGTGGCCGCCAGCCGCACCTCCTGCTCCGGCCTGGCGATGTCCCAGAAGCAGTCGAGGAAGGCGCGGCCCCGCCGCAGCGCCCCGCGGGGGCCGGCGCTGCCGCCCGCCCCGTCCCGCTCCGCCATGCCGCCACGGCCGCACGTGGGGCCGCCGCTGCCCGCCCCGCCTCTTCCGGGGCCGTAGGGCCGCGGGGCCGCCCCCCCAGCGCCGCGTTCCCCTCACCCCACGGGTGGGCTGAACTCGCCGCGGGGGTCCGGAACGCTGCAGCCCCCGCGGGGCACGGAGCGCTCCGCCTGCCCCTGCGCAGCGCGGCGGTGCTGGGGCGGGGGGACGCGACACGTCGTGCTGTGCCGCACCGTCTTTGCGGTTCTGTTACGAAACCCTGAAATAATAGCCTAGAAAAATGAAACCATGCCAAGGCACTTGGTGCCGCGGGTACGTTTTTAAGGACACCGGGAAACTTTGGGCAGCAGGCCCGTTGGCCGCCCGGGCGGCGGCGCTTCCCGACAGGCAGTAGCGTAGGCGGCCCCGGTCCGCGGCCCTGCGGGGCCCGGGGGCTGAGCGCGGCCGCGGATGGCGGCGAGTGGGGCTGCCCGACCCCGGGGAACCGGCGCTGTCACCGCCGTGTCCCGTGTTCGACCTTCCAGCTGTGGGGGGGGGAACGGCAGAGCGAAGGCGCCGCGCAGCACCCCGTTCAGATTCCTTTTTGTCACTGTGGTTACAGGATCTTGCCACCTCTTTAGTAATCTAGTATTAAAAAAAAAAAAAAAAAAGGCAATGATGAGCTTTCCATCCCAGTAGCATCAGCCCATCCCGCGCAAATCTGGTTCCCAAGTTACCTCTTTGTTTTTTGAGGGGAACGTGCTTCTGACCATGGATTTACCACAGCTGTGGACAGTCTCTTGGCTCAGGCCTGGCACGCCTGCGATGTCAGAGTCCCAAACGCCGTTTGGCAGAGAATCAAACAAAGCTACCAGAGCTGATGGATGTGAAAGTTTTGCCTTTTCACTTCAATTGCTGAAAAATGCCAAATCTGCTGCATCTCACTGGTTCCACTGTTACCGGAAAGTGGTAATTAATTCACTCTCTAATACTCAATTTTGGAGTTTTAGAAAGCAGGCATTCCTTATTACAGCGCCAGACACACGGGGGAGAGCTCCTCCCAGTGTGTGTGTGTGAGAATGAAATCAACAACCATTTATACTACCTTAATCATACATATTCACTGCATTTTTATCGTATTCATAACTTTTCCAGAAACTCATTTAGCATATGTTAATTTTTCTTGTGCAGGTCAGTTGGAGTCTTCGGGTGGTCGTTGGGGGTCTTCAGACAAAGGCTCGTAGTCTTCTTCACCGTGTTCGCCAGTTGACCCTTACTGCTGCACAAACTCAGTCCTGTAGTCATGTACACCTTGTCCTTCAGGTCTGGCCTGGTCTGGTTTGTTTCTAGTTTGCAGCTTCTTTGTGTTTCTTTGCACCTGCCACGAGAAGGCCAAACCATCTCCAATAAGATTATTTATGAGTTCTTTATCCTACAGTTATTCCAACTATTCCTCAAAAGATTAGTATTTGTTCTACAGCACAATAGTTAAATGGCTAAAACAGCTTGAATTGATCCTAATAATTCTATTCGTCAAATATCTATTTTCTAATAACCTTAGTTCACAGGTATCACCATGACTTACAAGACGGTGACTGGGCTACACCTCTACCCATCCAGAACCATGATGAAAAGCTGAGGTACTAAAATTAACAACTCACATGAACAGGGTTTGCGGGATTAACCTTCACCAAAGAAAGCAGGAGTTTCAACCTTAAGACAAAGATACTGCCAAGGAGACTGAACAAAACAGGAGGCAAATTCCTCTTGATCAAGCATTACAGAAACATTGTATTTCCACTTTAGTAAGAAAATAAGTAGAAGTGGAATAAAATGTGCTCAAAGGCCAAATCATGTAAAAGGCTAGGACAGGAATTCACTGAGGCTAGAACTACTTAATATAATGAGTGGGCACTCATTAAGGGGTACTGCCAGCTCTGTACACACTAGCAACAGGGACATGCTCTTCCCTACACAGTACTGAGCAGAACAGTCTAGTCTAGGCTTGAGATTTGCAGAGACAATTTACATCTCTTTCTATAAAGATACCCAAGAGGGCAATGACTAAGAACAATTAATTTTGCACCACCTGAGGACTTCCAAGCTACCAACTTTACTGAAGCATCAAGATACCAACAGCACACTAGAACAGTAGCTTCAGCACATACACAGAAATTAAATTCTCAGTGCCTACATGCAAGGTAGGTCTCATGCAGCAGAAACAGTCGATCTCTTGCTTTCGCCTTGTTTTCAAAAGAAAAGTAAAGCATGCTTTGTTGCCTTAACAGAGTAAAATCTAGAATGCCCCCGCTGCATGAGACTTACACTTTTGTGTGCAGGGAAGACCAGGCACAGGTAAACCAATGCACAATTACAACTTGTCAGACACCACAAAGGGTAAACAAATGATGATGCTTTATTCCATTCAAATGTCAATACATTATACTTTCCACAGAAAACAGAAACTTAATAACTGTTTATCTGAAACAATCCAGCCATTTATCTAAATTGTAAACAAAAATCTTTGTCTTCAGTGGCAATTCTCAACATTTTCTTTTTTATTTAAGATTAAAGATAGTTGGTTATAACCTAAAAAAGCTTCTACTTCATCACCATGAATACACCTGCACTATCCATTTCTCCCATGCAAATGAGCACCCTAACTTATCCCACACAGCATAACATACCTCATGCTTATTAACATGGGATATTTTTTCATTCCCTCTTCTTTTTAAAATCTTGCTTTACCAAGCAAACCCTTCACTGCCCATTAAAAGCTTGATTAGAGAAGCCTTTAGCTCTTAAGCAGGCAAGAGTATTCCAAAACTACCAGTCCAGATCCTAGCATTACTATCCAATAGAGTTATCCAAAAAAACATCGTTTCATCTGCTTTTACCCCTTACCTGCTCTGAACTGAACAGTCCTTCCTGAACAAGCATTATGGAGGTTGGACTTGGGCAGTGGTCTGGTTGTTCTCACAGGTCTTCACGTGCTTCCTGGGTGGTCACAGATTCTTGCACTATTTCAGGAGCAGCACTTTCTAGAGATGCAGTGGTGTGGGTAGCAAAAAGAAACTCAGAAGGCTGTCGTGGAGACCAACTTACTGCTTGATCTGCTCCCATCACAAATGATGTGCCTAAAGCTACAGGAGTAAGAGGTTCCAACTGGCTTTCCTCAGCTGAACAGGGTGTATCATTCTTCTCAATATTAGCCAGCAGAAGTTGACTTCTGTTAGAGGGAGGGCTCCCCATGGTTCCATTTTGGCTTTGGGTGATGAACACATCTCATCAACAGTCTGAAACACAGCCTCAAGATTTACTTCAGTCTTGGTTTCATCGGATGTATTCCAAGGCCAGTTAGAGGGCAGAAATTCAGCTGCATAAGGTGACTGCATTGGAGGACTCTGGGAGAAACAAAATACAGCAAACTGTTATATCAATAATTTATAAAGACAGGATGTGTATTGGTTCTGTAAGGCATTGGAAATGAACCAGAGCATTCAACTGAAGTGTTTGTTTACCCAAAAGCTTGAAAGATTGTCTGTTATTTTGAGTTAAAACAGCATGTTTAATTAAAAAAATAAGCTACTACTCTGCTTTCCATTAATGGGTTTACTCTTGGCACACTTGCTTTCTTCTAGTCACTGTCTGTCCTGGAGAGAAAGGAAGGTGACTTACCAGTAGCTGTGTGCTCCTGCAGGTGCACTGTCTGCACACCCTTTGCAGTGCAGGTGTGAGTGTACCCAAGCATTCAAACCAGAGACTTCTAGTCTTAGCACGACTGGTGGCAGCACCTCAGAACCATCCCCTTCACATGGCACGTATGTGGTATAAAGTCATAGAGCAAACCTACCTGCCTTCAGTTCTTATAAAAATCAAGCATTCCTGCTGTGTATAAAAACAGCACAAACCACAAGATTTTTCAGCAAAAGGTAACACATGCTGTAAATGTGCATACGGTCAACGTAATTTGAGGAACTCACTGTTACTTACCGACAATATCTTCTTCCTCTTTAAGGGATTGTCCATATACACATTCACACAGGGGGTGATTCCCAGGAATGCTCTTGTCCCAAAATGAAAAGGAGTTCAGATACCTAGGAAAACAAATACGGTAGAACTGCCCTGTCTGTCAGAGCCCCACACCTGGACACTCCTGTCACAACAGTGTCCCACAAATGCATGACTCCAAGTCTACATAATTTGTATAAAAGCCCCATAAATCTTCAAGTCAGAAACATTTCTTGGAGAACCTGTGGAGGCTGCCTTTGCCATCCCAGAGCAGGTCTGAACGCTACTGAAATATTTCACTATAATGACAAGATAACAGGACACAGTCAACAATCCAATCTTTTTTTTTTAGTAGAATTCATATAACTCAAATAATGTTTAAAGAAGAAAGAAGACAATTAAGACTTTTTCAAAAGGAGCAAGTCCTACCCAAGTGAAATGATAAATCACATTTTAACAGCCAGTGTCTGTACTGCTATTTCTTCTGGAGATGACTCAGAGCTAAAGGACACTGGAAGGGTAATTTCTTCCAACAAGTACAAGTCATAGAATGATGCTGAACAGAAACTTGGGTATATTTAAAATACAATCTTATTTTCGAAGAGATCATGTATGAAGGATTAGTCCTTAGTGCCTAATCATCCTCAGACCTTCTAGCTGAGGTAATGGTTAATAAAAAGTTACTTCCGTACAGGAATAAATTAGAGAACAGGAAGCCACAAGATCACCTACTAAGAAAGCCATATCAGATCAAATGCCAGTGAAGGACTTGGTCTCTCAGCAGCAAGAACATTAGAAGTCCCTGGAGGAAACACCACAAAGAGATGAGATTCCCCTTCCTCTGGGTGTATGAAGTCAAGTGCTGTCACAGATTCATGTAGATGTGCCAGTCTGCAGAGAGCCATAAACTGTGGAGGGTGGGGGGAGAGGGAGGGGGAAGATAAAAGCTGGAATCTGAGAAATTTAGGTTAAGCAAAGTCTTTTCATTAAAGGCAAGCCACATTTATATTTTTATGATACAGGTCTAAACATAATTCCTTTCATTTAATAATTTTTCAGTTGTATTTTTTAAAATACTAACAAGGTGTTTCACTTCTGTTGCATAGCTTGTTCATTGTCTTAAGTAGCCAGGATTTTAAGATCTGGGTTGCCAAGTCAACCCAGATCATCCCTGCCAAAAACCAACCAACCAAACAACCCACCCACACTGCAACTTCCTCTGCCTCTTCTCAGGGGACCTCACCTTGAAGCTGTTATAACACATATCATCTTCTGGGATGCACTGCAGGGTCTCGTACGCATTTCCAATAGGAGAAAGCACCCACACAAAGATACAGTTTCAATCCTTTTTCTTTATCTAGAGAAGGTATGACAAGGATGGCAGGGAGGCAGCAACGAAACAATGAGAAGTGATGAAAGATTGAGAAGTCAGGACTCAAAAGACTAATGGTTTGCTGATCCTTTAGGCTTACCTATAAACTGAACAGCAATATCAGACAGGAGATGTTGAAATCAAACCACATTTTCTCCCATATTTATTTCTTCCATTTCCAGTTACCTCTTGCTTCAGTTCCACAAGGAAATATGGGCAGCTTAATAACAATAATAGCAACAAACAAATAGCAGGGCTACTAGATAATAAAATGAAGGGGAAAAGAAAAAAATCATTGAAATCCAATATATAGTCTCAGTGAACACCTATGATAAAGCAGCAGGGAAATACTGCATTAACGGTAGTGAGTTGCCAGAACTGCTGTTGCAGAAGACAGCAGGAGTTTTCTCTCACAAGACTCATTACTCCTATCCAAGGACACCATCACACTGATCCACGCCCCACTTCAGGAAAACCCAAATGAAACAGAGTATGAAGCCGTACCTGAGCTCCCAGTTTTGTAACCAGTCGTGATGAGAGAGCAGGACAAGTCTCTGAAACTTTGAGTTCAGAAACCTGACGAGAGACACCCCTCGTCAGCCACTACATCTGGGTACAACCATCCATACCCCTGCCGTTCCACGTGGTAATTCCCTGCTGCTTTTTCTGGAGAGCAAACTGCATGCAGACAGACATTTCCTTACTGGCCTTGTCTGCCCCTGTTCCAGTCCTGGCCACCCAACGCTTCCAGCAGCCCAGCGTGCAGTGCCCAAGCACAGCAGCTGGCCTCCAAGTGCCAAGGAACCTGTGCCTGTCTCAACCTCTCCTGAACCTCAAGGGATGCTCTCCGCAAGACTCCGTAAGGACCAGCATGAGGTTTAGGCTTTCTCGTCCAACAGTGCCTGGTTTTCCTGCTGAGACCACAAAGCAGTGTCTGGATCCCACAGAAGCCAGAGGGCTGATGTGGCTTAATGTCTACTGGACTGGGCCAGCAGTTTTGTACAGGCTTTGCCAGTGGTACCTGGTAGTCCACAGCAGGATCAGACAGCCTAAAATGCCCGGCCAAGCACCCTTCAACAGCACCCCACTGAAGTCCTGCAGCTGGTGGAAGAGACCGAGTGGAACAATACAGTGCAAAAGCTCTATTTTTTTTTGTGAAGAATAGTCAAAATGCTTAGTTATCCAGGGATGATTAATTTTAGTGCTTTTGAGGATTTGCGCAAGTGGTTACTGATGATCAACACACAAGCCAAGCGGGTTGATCAATACTGTAGCTGGCTGCAGCCCTCAGCAGAAGTTTGGGGAAGTATCTTCCCCAGAGCACACAAAAGGTAAACGGATCCTATCCCCCAGCTCAGTGAGAACCAACAGCAAACTGCTGTCTGCTGTTCCATCTGCACAGCCCCTGTCACTGCGTTCCAGGAGCAGTGATCTCCGCTACGCTAAGACTCAGAAATCTCAAGAAGTCCTGTCGATCCGTTCCGCATGACATTTGTGTTCTCCTGCTCAGAGACAGCCGGGTACTGGCCTGGCAGAACTGACCTGCGCCACTGCTGGCCTTTGGGCCGCTCACACAGCGGGTTATCAATGAAGCAGAGGTAAAAAATCCGGGAGTCCCAGGGCTCCCAGTTACAGCCGCTGCTGCAAGGCCCCTGCCGCTGGCAGCGTGCGCCTGCCCAGCCAAAGCACTCCTGGACACTGGGCCAGCTGAGCTGGAGTCTCCATAACTGGGAGAATTTAGATAGAGGATATTTTCAATTAAAACCAAAGTTACACTGATATCACAGCTATGAATAGAAAACATGGTTTAAAAAAAAAAAAACGTTAGGCAGTGTGCCTGCTGGAGTCCACAGGGGCTGGGACAGATGGAAATGTTGCTGTAAATCCTATGAAAAAGTTATTTCCAGTAGCTTAAGAAAGCTCTGTGGGTCTGATGATGTTTGGGCTTGATCTTTAAAAAAAAAAAAAAAAAAGAATAATAAAAGATTTGGCATAATTTAAACATATTTTTAAAAGAGAAAGAAATCACTCTCACACACATGCAGCAGGCAGGTAGGTGCGAGTGGAGCTCCACAGCCCGACAGAGAATCCAGCAAGATCAAAGGGAGGAAATTACTGCAGACAGAAAGCTGCCAGGGCCGGCGTGGCTGCAAGTGAAGTGTCCGCATGCAATCTGCAGACCTAAGAACCCCAAAACACTTCGGAAAAACTCCTCCGGGATACCAAAGTCTCTCCCCCCGCCACAGCAAACGCAATTTTTGGCTCCAAAGGCGGGGAGCACGAGGGAACAGAAAACCTGGCACGTCGGCAGTGAAGCCCGGCGGGCTGCCCCACCATTACCTGTGCCACGGAGCGTGGGTGGAGCAGCCGGAGCCACCGGCCCCCCGCGGGGCCGGGATCGCGGGCTCCCCCTCCCGCCCCGCCGCCCGCCTGCAGCGCGGCCCGGCCCCCGGCCCCGGCCCCGGCCCCGGCCCCCGGCCCCCGGCCCCGGCCCCCGGGCCCGGCGGGGGGCTCAGGCTCAGCGGCCCCCGGCCCGGGGAAGGGCTCCGGGCGCTGCCCCTCTCCAGCCCTCACTCATTTCGGCTCAGGAGCCCTCTTGGAGTTGGCTCGGGTCAGGCTGATGTCAGAGGTCTGGAATCCAGCTGTCCTTCCCTCGGACATCACGGAGAGGTGAATAATCCCGGAGGTCAGACCTCTAACCTCAAGGCAAGGTTGGAGCTGGAAGCCCGCGCATCGGTCGGCAGGTGAGGGAGCGCGGCTGCCCGAGGGCCCCGGGAGTCACCGCAAAGCCAGCGCCGGGCCCGGGGAGCCGATCCCCATCGCCCCGCTGCTCGGGGACCCGGAGAGCGAGCCGGTTAACGCGGGGGGTTTTTGTTACACGTGCAACCAAACTAATCCCTGGAGTCACTCCACAGAAATTAATTACGCAAACGAAGAATTGGTCCGCTTTTCTTTAAACTTGTCTGTGTGGTAATGGTTATCTGTTGATAAAGGATTCAGCAAAAACTACAGAAACGTGAAGCATTTTTTTCAACTATGATACTCTACCATTTGCAATTTAAAACACGGGAAATATAAATGCAACACCCGTTTCAGTTTCAAAGACGGGTGACAGTGGTGGGTAGCTCTCTCCTGAGGGGTACGGAGGCACCATCTGCCACCCCGATGCACTCCAGAGAGGGGTGCTGCTGTACCGGGGGCTCGTGTCAGGGCTGTCACCGAGAGACCACCGAGCCCCGTACACTCCGCTATTATCCGCTGCTGTTGTTTCACGGGGGCACCGGTGGCACAGCCAGGAGCGCTCTGAGGAGTATCAAGAGGGATTACAGGGCCCTGGGAGTGGTGATAAGGGACTCTGGAGCACAGGTAGTTTTTTTCATCAGTCCTCCTGGTCAAAGGGAAAGGGTTAGAAAGGACCAGTCGAATCTGTTACGGGACTGGTGCCACAGCCCCGGGTTTGGCTGCTTAGACCATGAGACTCACTTTGAGAAACCTGGGCTGCTGGGGAGAAGGGGAAGAGCATCTTCAGCCACGGCCTTGCCAAGGTGGTGAGCAGGGCTTTAAGATCAAGTTGCTGTGGGAGCGGAACCTCAATCCATCCCAATCCTACCAGCTTGATGCCAGTGCTGGCAGTAGGTGCCCAGAGCCTGGAGAGGGGTCACAGGGCAGCAGGAGAGCTGCTGAGGAGCAGCACAAAGGAATTCCAGCCAGAAAGTCAACTTCATCGGAACCCAACTTAACTGCCTCTCTGCAAACCCTGGTAGCACAGGGAACAAACAAGGAGCCAGAGATGTGCGCACACCTACAGGGCTACAATCTTACTGGCATCACGAAGACATGGTGGGATGTCTCCTGTGCCTGGAGTGTTGGCATGGAAGGAGACAGGCTCTTGAGGAAGCACAGGCAGGGGAGGTGAGGAGGAGGGGGTCACCCTCTGTGTCAGTGTGGTCATTGCTGGAGTGCAGGGAGCTCTGCCTGGGGATGGGTGAGGAGCCGAGAGCTTGTGGGTCAGGATGAAAGGGAGGGCAGGGACAGGAGATGTTATAGTGGGGGTCAGCTACAGGCCACCAACCAGGATGACTGAGCAGATGAGGCTGTGTATGGACAGACAGGAGCAGCCTCATGTTTGCAAGCCGTGGTCCTCGTGGGGGACTTCAAGCACCCCCATATCTGTTAGAGGGACAACACAGCAGGGCATAAGCAATCCAGGAGGTTCCTGGAATGTGTTGATGAGAACTTCCTTCTTCAAGTGATAAAGGAACTAACAAGGAGAGGAGCTGTGCTGGACCTTGTTCTCACCAACAAGGAGGGGCTGGTGGGGAATGTGAAGCTCAAGGGCAGCCTTGGCTGCAGTGACCATGAAATGGTGGAGTTCAGGCCCCTTAGGGCAGCGAGGAGGGTGGACAGCAAGCTCGCTACCCTGGACTCCAGGAGAGCAGCCTTTGGCCTCTTCAGGGATCTGCTTGGCAGAGTAACATGGAATAAAGCCCCAGAGGGAAGAGAGGCCCAAGAAAGCTGGTTGATATTCAAGGATCACCTCCTCCAAGCTCAGGAGCAATGCATCCCAACAAAGAGGAAGCCAGGTAAGAATGCCAAGAGACTGCAAGGATGGACAAGGAGCTCCTGGACAAAATCAGACACAAAAAGGAAGCCTACAGAGGGTGGAAGCAAGGACAGAGAGCCTGGGAGCATATGCTCTATGCCAGCATACTGCAGCTTCCAACCATGTTAAATAAAAAGATACCAAATATAGCACTAAAACCAATTTGCTTCCCAGCAAGAAATTTTGAGAAAGTTTTTAAGGCTTCGGCTTCCTGTTTACAAAAATGCAGACTTTCCATATCTAAAGAATATTAAAGTAATTACTTTATATTAAATACTCTGGCCACTAGATGCTTTATAACTTGACTGGCAGAAAATATAATGGGAAAGGTGTAAAAAATGGAGCAACAAATACCCTACAAAGTTAAAATGAAAGCAAAAAAATAGAAATGTTTTTTGTTGTTTTTTTTTGGTTGGTTGGTTTTTTTTTAAAACACAGTTAAAATGATCCCAAGTGACTGTTGTGTGCTGCTCAGTCTGACAAGGGAACCCAGCTGGCAGCTGCTGCACATTTTCAAATACTTGTCACCCACTTCTCACTCTCCTGTTTCTTCCTTCAGAAAGAACCCCTGCTTGCAAGCTGTATCTGCCAGCAGATGGCAATCTAGGAAGAAAAGGGAATACCGAGTAAATATTAGTCCTTGTATGTGCTTAAAGAATAGGAATTAGCCTATTTTTTTCAAAACTTTAAAGATAACAACAAAACAAATTATAAGAAAGGTGCTCCCATTCTTCAAGATATATTATTTATATGTGCATTCACTACCAGGGATACCAACTGCCAAAGGTTAATTACTATAAAACCTAGCCGTATCTACAGAAATGTCTGTTCTGCTTGTGACATACACCTTCATTCATCCATAAAAGGCACAGTTGCCTCAAAGTACCCCATAGCTGGTGCCAGGACCCTAGAGAAAATTCATGGTGTCACAGGAAGGACAAAAAAGAGACTCCTTTTTGGAAAATTACCTTAATCCACAGCAAAACTGAGATACTTCCAATCTATGGCCAGATCTTGCAGGTCAAGAAAGTGGACAATTACCCTGATAAAGTCACAACAGTACTACCACTGCAAATGTCACCCACGTGAACTTTAATCTCCAGACACATTCACATCTTAGGAAAAGAACTCCAGCCCTTGTTCTTTTTCTATACTACAAAGTTTCTGTGCATTAAGCACCAGTTCTGCACTTTCTGAGATTCGCCTCCTGCCAAAGCAGACTCTGTTGGGAACAAATCTTGAAAATGCATAGGGATGGAGATATGAGGGGGCTAGTAACGATGTGACCCTAAATTATGTACAGTTAGGAGACAGGGTATAACATCCACTCATCCAAACCAGCAGATTTCCAGGACAGGTAATTTGGAAGTCCTTCACTGAATATATAATGAAGTAAAGGAAATGGCAACTGAGCTGGGGCAAGAAGCTGCAGTTCAAATTCCTGAGATCAACTTCACACTGGGCTTCAAACAGGAGATGTTGAGTTCAGGGCAAAGCCTGTCCCCACATTACCTCTTAACACCTTTGTAGGAGATCACTGTGTGACTGATTAGGAAAACTAAATGAACAGTAACATTATTTTTGGCTGGAAGGTGCAGGAAATAGTTCAAGTGAACATATGATAGGATGGGAGACCTTGCCTGAATGAAGATTTGCCCTTAGCAATTGCACTTATAAATCTCTTTACCTTGGAGTGAATGAGAGGGAATGCACAGTGACACAACTGGAGTGGCATGGGCATGGGTGGTGAATGCCTAGGGCACCTTGCAGCGTGACAATGATGGATTCATCTGAGTTGGTAGTACCTCAGTATTATGTCTGTGTTCTTGTAGCAAAAAAAAAAAAAATAGAGGATGTTGAAGGACTAGACAAGTCACAAAAAATATATGGCCAGCCATTGAGAAAGAAAGCTTTTTCCTTAATGTATCAGTATGCTTAAATGCTTAAATCCAGAAGTAACTAATTCCACCTGCTCCTCCCAGATATCCCTATTTCCATAAACAAGGGCTACAAACAACAATTTCTCCAATCAGAATCTGGTCCTTCTTATGTACTCTTTTAGAATAGAAAGCACAAACCACAGATATTAGGCCCAGTACATATATATATTGACTAGCTGAGTGTACCTGTGCAGTACAATGCAGAAGAGATGGGGAAGGATATGTGAAGAATTTACAGAGTTCCTATCAATCATTCATGAAGTCCAAAAGGACTCTTGTTGCAAGTGTGGATTCTGCCAACATAACCAGAGAGATTTATTCCAGAAATCCCATTTTACAGATGAGCTCAACTAGAAAGTAGCAGAGGAAGAAGATGCATCATCAGCACCTTCAAATCTATGTCCTAAGAAAGAGCCTGGGGCTGAAAAAAGCAGTCCCTGAAGGGTGAACTATCCCTCACACCTCAATGTGATAAACACACCAGGAACTAGAGAGCCATACCCACTGTCTCTCAAGAAAAAGAGTGGGAAGGGAACTGATGACATAGCCTGTACTTATTTGCAATGATGTATCTTAGTGCTGAATTAAGTTGTGCACCCCCTGTTGCAGCCTCTGCCTCTGACTCCTGGGACGTCTCACAAAGAATTCTTCTCATGCTGCTACCAAAGAAAACAGGCTTCCTCTGCCAAATTGTCAGGTACAAAGACAATGAGTGCATGAGGAGTAAAGATATGGTTAAAGCAAACACTTGCATTTAAAACAAAGAGGAGAGTTCTTCACCCACTGTGTAATTAACCTATGCTAATGACATTAACTTACAAAAAACACAGTGGACACTGCATGGCTTCTAAAAGTGACTAGAAAAAATAACTGAAGAAAAGTTTACTGAGTCCTTTTGTACTTAATAATACAAAAAAGACAAAGATACCATTGGAGAAAGGACAATGCACTAGAGAGACCTTTCATCATGACCCTGGTTGGCAGGGTGGTCTTAAAACTGGTAAACTTGAATTAGGAAGTTGGTTAAGCGTACTGTTTATTTGAAGAAGACAGCGATTTATGGTGTTGCAGAGATGAGCTAGCAGGTATGGAAGGAAATCCTGGAAACTATGTTTTAGTAAAATGTTGGTTATCTTTCTTGCTGCAGAACAGCTGCAAAATGCAAAAAAATCTGGTCCCACTCTTCAAAGGAAAGCAATGCCCTCTCCAGAAGGGAGGGTTTGATTTTGGGCCCATTTATACAGATTATCACCTTGGTTTCAGCCCAGAGCTGCTCCCAGTCACAGAGGTGACTCTTCCTTCCATCTTCATTTCAGTGGCCTTTGGTACCACATTATGTTGGCTCTCGCTATGTGATACCTAGAACTTGGTGTCACCACATAACAAAAAAAAGGGAAACATGTCAACAGCCTACTGAATGAGATGGAACAAAAGCCTTTCCTACAGCAGGATATGTATCAAAGTGCAGGCTCAGAAAACTTGCAAATGAGTGCCCAAAGGAAAAGAAGAAAATGGACAGGACTCCATCACAGAGGATAGGTTATAAAGAAACACTTGGAAATTGTTGTCATGCAACATTTTAGCACAGAAAGATTAAGGAAGAAGTTGTTTCCAAAGACTCACATAGGAAAGGAGGTACTGACAGACAAACACATAGTCAGAGCAACACAAGTCAGCTTCTATTTAAACCTCTCTGCTTCAGGCTTACAGCTGAAATGCAGGAGATAGGCTATACCAGCTTCGAGGCTTGTATCATGTGCCCAGTTTATTTTGAGCCAACTGGAGCCTGTCACGTTTGGCTCAGGTGTGCTGTCTGTCTCTACCCTTCACATATACACCAAGCCTAAACGGTACAGCAGTGGAAATGTAGACCTGGATGACTATCAGGTTTCCCAGAGAGTAGGCTCTATGCTAATTTTTACTAACTAGCATTAGTGTAACTGTTTCATCTATGTGGAACAATCCTATGTAAATGCTTTCCAAAATGTTCCTGTACATAACTTTACAACTGGCATATAAGCAAATGATTTGCTTTAGATATGAAACCTGTGAAGTTTGATAATTATCCATGATACCAGAAAGTAGTTGAACAAGAACTCTGAATTCTGCGTGTTAAACAAAAGCCTGTCGTCTTTCAAGCGATAGGACATGAGGAAAGGGAATGAAGCTGTGTCAGGGGAAGTTCGGATTGGACATTAGGAAAAGGCTCTTCACTGAGAGGGTAGTCGGTCCCTGGAACAGGGAAGCGATGACAGCACCAAGACTGTCAGAGTTCAAGGAGCATCTGGACAACATATGGTTTAATTTTAGGTAGTCCTGCAAGGATCAGGGAGTTAGAATCGATGATCCTTAAGGGTCCCTTCCAACTTGGGATATTCTATCACTCTAAGATGGCATCCAACTTTTTTCTCAGTTTCCTGACAAAAAGACTTTATTCCTCACTTAAATGATTGAAACTGATGGGTGTTATGAGCTGAATTATTAACTAGCATCATTCTCTGGAATCTAGAAACTACCTTTTGAAGTGAGCAACAGCTCTTCAAACTCTACAATCCGTTTTTTGATGAACAGCTGTGAGGGAAATAGCTTCTTGTGAGACTTGCAGGCTGCACCACCTTTTCTTCTAGAATGGATCCAAAGTACTCTTTGTGTCCTCTTATATCTCTCTCATCTGTGGACATTTAGGTCTTGCCTTAGTTACTAGATTTGTGAATTATTTGGCCTCAGATGTTCTGCTGCTTGTTTTTCTCATCTGTTTCAACATACGTATCAGCAGACTGGTACCAAATTTATTTAGTGATCTGAGACAAAAAGTTTGGACTTCCACATTAACTTCATCAGTTTGGTGAGTTTTTTCACTGTTATTTCAATAGTCCCTTCATTACTCAGTGTTTCCTTTGTAGCACTGGCACTCTCCAGCAAACATATATATGGAATTCATCTCAACATTGTGGCATCCAGGTTTCTGACACAACTGCCAGAACTTCAGGTTTTATTTACTGATACAATTTATACTTTTTTCCACATAAGAGTAATTAGCGTAAGCATATCTACAGAAGCATGTTGGTAAGTACACTAAGAGGTTGTACAAATATAATGTTTTAACTGAAGGAACAGTGAAGTACTTACACTGCAGACAATAACCAAACTCTTCTGATCTCCCCTTTCTGTAACAGTTAGTTTCAGAGTAGCTATCTCAATAATCGCTAAAAAAAATGTAGAATCTCTTACCAGCGAACTTGCCCTTGTGTGAACTGTGTCTTTTCCTGCATCTAGGCTTTAGAGATGAGTCTGTCTCTTCTACAGATTTGTTCACAAGCTCAGTTCCTGAAGTGAATTGTCTCTCTTCTGCCTCTGATGTACTGGATTCACATTTAACACCAGTATTCTCCTTCAAAACCAAATAAAAAAAGAAATAAACCCAACAATCACTCAATGTTTTCTTGTAATCACACTAGGGACAAAATAACAACTGTTCTTCTCCACTCCAAAAGGACATCTAATAAGTGTTGAACACTGTCTAGATGGTTTACATGATAAGTATTTTTAACTCAGAATTAAGGTTGACAAATTGAAACTCAAGCTCTTACAAAATGTCATATTAAGTAAAACTAGAAATCAGAAAACCAGAATATACAGAGTCAGGGTACACATCCTCACAGTCTGAACTTTGCCCTCAGTTATAAAACTAGCTACAAGAAATAAGCTAGAAGAAATCTAGGCACACTCCAACACCTGAATTAGTAATGACAGATCTAACTCAAGCAACTTGACAGAGCTGTGCGATGCAAAACCACGCATACAAGCCACATATTGCTGGTTGGGAGTCTCACCTCACCCCTTCCAATTGTTAAGGTGTTAAATTATAATGTGCTGCTTGCTTTTTGGAGCCCTCTGCTACTGCTCCATATGTATTTTGCAGGCAACCATGTTCTGAACTGCTATATTTCCATGATCAAGTGGCAAAAATCTGTAGGTTTTAAAAAAAAAAAAGCCAAACAACAAAGTTATGTTTCTATTCCACTGAGGACGTAAAGGCCCAAAGTTAAGCACTAGGAGTTTACCTTTAGACAGAAATAGATTCTCACTATCACCTGTTCTAAGGTATTAATCTCCTCTGCAAATATCCTGCCTATCAATTGTGGGGGACCTCAGATGCACTGAGGCCCTGGGAAGGGACGACTTCAACCTTGAAAGGATTCCAATCTACCCCTGAGAGAGCAAACAAGAACAAGAGGAGCTGCAAGATGAGCAAGCTTACCAACCACAGTAAGAAAGCATAACAACTCTGAACCAGTAAGAAAAGAGACACATCGGAAGAACTGATAACCCCGTACTTGGAGCTAGTTTTAGGTGGATAGAGATACCAGAAAGCTTGGGAGCCTGAACTTTGGAACTTTTCATCTTACTACGCTTGCGTGATGAGCTTATGCATATTAACTTCTCCACCCTGGCAAAAGCCAGGGTTCATTTCCATGAACATGCGATGTATGAACACATACATGACGGGGCGGGTCTGTAGGCGGTCGGAAGGTCTGTACACCCTGTAGTAAAAGTATAAAGGAACAAAGGAGGAGAGTAATAAAGGCTTGTGGCTTCTGGCTTTTTGTGTTAACTTGCTTTAAAGAAGAATCTGTCTTGTAGTTTTGTCCGTCTCAACCGTAGATTTGTCTGTCTTGACTGTGACAATTGGTGACCACGACCAACGAACAGAACACTGAGAAAAGCTGACTGCTGGATGTGGAGATGGAGGCCGGTGAAGCTGAGAGCAGTGGTGGAGCTGCTAAGTCCATGGACCGATAATTGACAGCTAACGTACCAGGTGAGCCATCAGGAACATGGGCGTGACACTCACGAAAGAGGAAGCTAGTGTGCTGAACATATGGAAAGCAATATTGAAAAAGCGGGGACTGAAAATGGACAAATTAATGTTACAGAGGATGCTGATACGGGGAAAATGTAATGGAGTGCCAGCATCCCCTGAAACTGTGTTCAGTGTAACAGTATGGGAGAAAACAGGAGAAAAGTTAATAGACTGCACAATGCGGGGTGACAAGGAAGCGTTAGGACTTTTAACTACACGGCCATTATTATTAGACACTTTAAAAGCTCTTAAGCAAAAGCAAGATGAGACCGAAAAAATTAGTAACAACAGTGACACAAAGGACGGATTGGAAAAACTGGTGATAGCTGTGGGGTTGGCAAACCCCTTTCTTGATAAAAAAAGACACCCCCTCAATACTGACTGGTGCTGTGGAACCACAGAAATATATGCAGCCCGATGAGACTGTACCTACCGCCGAGCTAACAGTCCTCCCCAGAGACCCTGCTAATTTTTGGAAGGAGGTGAAGAAGCGAGCCATGGAGGAGGGGAATTGGGACTTATCTGAGGCTATCCAGACATCTGGATTGCGAGACAGTCACATTACGATCCAAAAAGAGTCTATTGGTCCCTCGGTGGTTCCACTAATTCGTGCCACCCAACAGGGCCAGGGTGATGAGCATGTTGCGTTTGCCTGGAAAGCACTACAAGATTTACAGAAGGCTGCTACCCAGCATGGTCCAAATTCTCCTGCAGTCATGCAATTATTACACTTGTTAGACACTGATGAGTTGGTCCCTTTGCACATAAATCAACTTGTGCAAATTATATTTCAGCCAGCGCAAAATGCAGCATTTCGCAACATTTGGAGGCAGCGTGCTGATGTACAGACAGCGAAAAACTTCCTATTAGATCAGCAGGACCCTAGATATGGGGTGGGAACGGAAGCACCCATGGGATTAGGGCAGTATGGTGATGCCCAGGCACAAGCCCACTGGCATCCGCTTGTGTTGGAACAAGTGAAAGCGATAGGTATAGAGGCTATTATGAGGACTGCGGAACTTTCGGAGCCAAAACCGCGATATACTACTATAAGGGAGGAGCCCAAAGAGCCGTTTCTGCCGTTTGTAGAAAAAAATAATGGCATCTGTTGAAATACAAGTCTATGACCCCACCTTGCGGCAGATGCTGGTAAAGCAACTAGCTCGTGATAATGCAAATGAGGAATGCCGATTATTGAAGCTGTGCCAGGCGATCCAACTATAAGGGAAATGGTCACTGCCTGTGCGAAAGTAGGATCAGTAAAATATAAAGTGTCAGAACTTGCCACAGCCATGTCAGCTCTCTGGTTGGAGAACCAGAAATGTTTTAATTGTGGCAAGGCTGGCTACTGAAAAGCCGAGTGTCCTAATAAAAACAAAAAAGGAGGGCAGTCACAGTCCCTACAAGCAATGGGAACTCCGAGCCGTGGTGATGGTTTTTCAAACATTTGATGAGCCATTAAATATTGTCACTGACTGTATACGTCGCTGGTTTAGTTCAATGATTGGATAAGACTGTGCTAGGTCATGTGACAAATGAAAAATTATTTGAGGTACTAAAATTATTATGGCTTATGATTCAAGAGTGACAGCATCCATATTATGGTTTGCATGTTAGAAGCCACACGACGCTGCCAGGTTTTATCACTGAAGGTAATGCTCAAGCCGATGCTGCTGTAGCAGGGGTCGCAATGGGGCCAATGCCTAATGTCAAACAGCAAGCTGTTGAGTCCCATCGATTTTTTCATCAAGGACATCAAGCATTGAGGAGACAGTTTCATCTATCCAACACGGAGTCCCGGGCCACTGTCGCAGCGTGCTCAGATTGTCAAGGACAGCATGCTCCTCGGTATTATGGAACCAATCCATGTGGGTTACAAGCCTTAGAAGTTTGGCAGACTGATGTTACACACATGTCAGATTTTGGACGGATGAAATATGTGCATGTCTCAATTGACACTTTTTCTTCTGTTATTATTGCTACAGCGCACACTGGGGAATCAGCGAAGGATGTTGTTCGACATTGGCAACGTGCGTTTTCAGTTGCAGGTGTTCCACAACAAATTAAGACTGATAACGGCCCGGCGTAGAAGTCTAGCAAAGTGGCGTCATTTCCATCTCTTTGGGGAATTCAGCATGCAACCGGTATTCCTCATTCTCCCACAGGACAAGCTATTGTGGAGCGTGGCACCCTGAAGCGTTTATGCTTCAAAAACAAAAAGGGGGAATGGGAGGAGAAAGTCCGGAATCACACCTTAATAAAGCCACATATGTGTTAATTTTTTTGCAGGTAACAGATGACTCACCGCAGCCGCCAATGCTGCGGCATTTTGGATCCCTGACACCTACCTCTGGGGTAAAACCAGGGGTCAAGGTGCAGATAAGGGATCTGATTACAGGTCAATGGTCCTCTCCATGTGAACTGTTGACATGGGGAAGAGGACATGCTTGTGTTTCCACACATGGCGGGCCTCAATGGATTCCTGCTCGCTGTGTTCGGCCTGTTGTGGACTGCTGTACAAGATAATGAAGCATGGCTGGTGCCACAACCCAAAGCGAATGCATGGGTAACGTTGGCAAACATAACACAACAAAAAACATTATGTCTCTCTGTTGCCTCCTCTGGAAGCCCCTTTTCCACTTGCCTGGTTGGGCTGCCTGTAGACACCTGGTCCAACCCTGTGAATGTGGGCCCCTGTGTTAGCCCATAGACATATACTGATAATTGGGATGCAGTATATGCGCATTTGCCCCAAGTAACACAAGAACCTCAGGAATTAGAATTTTTAGGATCGGTGACCATGGATGCTTGTGTGATGTTTAATTATACCTATAACACCCCATAGAAAGGACAAAATGTAATAGCTACTTTACCTCTCTATCGCAACGCTTCCATTTGGTGCTACTATACTTCTGATAAAAATCAAGGTCTTTTAATGTTCCAGTTGCTTTGCCTGAAGGAGTATTTTTAATTTGTGGGGATAGAGCATGGGAGGGATCCTGTCGAAACTTAATTGTCTGGTTGGATTTTATCACTGATCAAGACTGGAATGTTGGTATTGATTGTTGTTGTAGTTGTGTTATTGATGTTGCCATGTTTAATGTCCCTGAGGCAAAGGGCCCTGCAGAAGGCGACACGGGCAATTTTTGTATCACGAATACAAAAAGGGGGAATTGTGGGGGACCTCAGATGCACTGAGGCCCTGGGAAGGGACGACTTCAACCTTGAAAGGATTCCAATCTACCCCTGAGAGAGCAAACAAGAACAAGAGGAGCTGCAAGATGAGCAAGCTTACCAACCACAGTAAGAAAGCATAACAACTCTGAACCAGTAAGAAAAGAGACACATCGGAAGAACTGATAACCCCGTACTTGGAGCTAGTTTTAGGTGGATAGAGATACCAGAAAGCTTGGGAGCCTGAACTTTGGAACCTTTCATCTTACTACGCTTGCGTGATGAGCTTATGCATATTAACTTCTCCACCCTGGCAAGAGCCAGGGTTCATTTCCATGAACATGCGATGTATGAACACATACATGACGGGGCGGGTCTGTAGGCGGTCCGGAAGGTCTGTACACCCTGTAGTAAAAGTATAAAGGAACAAAGGAGGAGAGTAATAAAGGCTTGTGGCTTTTGGCTTTTTGTGTTAACTTGCTTTAAAGAAGAATCTGTCTTGTAGTTTTGTCCGTCTCAACCGTAGATTTGTCCGTCTCGACCGAGACAATCAATATCCTAAAAATGAATGATTGTTCAAAGCCTGCAATGTTTCCTACTATTAAGGAAAAAAAGGCTTTTTAAAACTGGTATGTGTGAGTTTACAGAGGACAAAAGGTTATCACACTTAGTAATAAGATATTCATAATTCCAAAAATCACACTCTGAACCCTGAGCCTGCCATTACTCAATTGAAATATATAAAAATCAATGCATATGCATATTAATAGAAATACATACACATTCTTTGTCAAAGTTGTATAATAATAGCCAAAAAGGCCTGTGTGAATACAGTAACTGAATACTCCAGGGAGAGCTAGTTCCCCCCAACACGTCTCCCATGCTTGCTAGGTACCCCCTGTACTGTAGTATTTGTTCTTTGAAACATGTTGTCCACAGGGGCTGCATTAGAACTATTAACAGGACCATATGAAAACCATTTGGGGAGCAATGCTTCTTGTCCAACACCTGAACTGTAACCCCTTCCTCTGCATAAAAATTAAGAGAAGGAAGGAGGACTGTAGTTCACTGCCTTCACCAGCTAGAACCCCCATTTCATGAGTTTGGGGAAGTATCTTCCCCAGAGCACACAAAAGGTAAACGGATCCTTCCCCCCAGCTCAGTGAGAACCAACAGCAAACTGCTGTCTGCTGTTCCATCTGCACAGCCCCTGTCACTGCGTTCCAGGAGCAGTGATCTCCGCTACGCTAAGACTCAGAAATCTCAAGAAGTCCTGTCGATCCGTTCCGCATGACATTTGTGTTCTCCTGCTCAGAGACAGCCGGGTACTGGCCTGGCAGAACTGACCTGCGCCACTGCTGGCCTTTGGGCCGCTCACACAGCGGGTTACCCTCCAGCCACCTCTGCCCAGATGCACCAGCAGCTTTTGACTGGCAGTTCCCTCGTTAGAGTTGTACAATCAAAGCATCCACTAGTAAGTGGCCTAAATCTCTTCTGACTCCACACACTGCCCATGGATTTCCTTCTCCAAACAACTGATTTCTAGTAGACCCTTTGAGCAGTGTATTTACTTTAGCTTTCAGTCTAGCCACAACACCACCCTTGATGACTCCTTTGGAATGATTTGCTATCCCAAACACTGATCTCAGCCTTCTGAGATAAGAAGTTATTTGGTTGTGCCTTCCCATCACTCAGACTGATCCTCATGTCCCAGATGAAAAAGAGGCTCCTGCTGAAAGTGAGAGAACAAAATGCATTCTGTAAAATATAAATACTAGAGTATTAATGGCATGATTGGCCAGTGGCTATTTATATCCTTATTCCAACGTGTTTTCCGGGCCATAACCTGGCTGTCTTGGACAAGCGTATAAATATATAAAAACGATTAATAAAAGACAAATGTTGATATTTGTGAGACAGGAAACTGGATGATCAAGCTTGGGGAGGTCAACCCTTTTTCAACATACATATGCATAACTTGCTTTGCTTGTCCTTTCTGAAGAAAAAAAAAGTACATGCATTATTCTGTAATAGAAAAGGAAACCCTTGCATTTTTACTTCAGATCTTTCATAATTTGACAAGCTGAGCCCTCCAAATAAGATGCAGTTTCCACCGGAATTATAGAAAGCATTTACAGTAGGTACTGCCCTTATCTTTAATAAGACATCTCTGAGGTGGGGCCCATTCCAAACCTCACCTTAGTTTTTCTCATTCATCTAATGAAACTCAGAACTGCAGAAAGCTGCCTGGGACAAAAAAGTGGAGCTGTTTCCCAGTATTTTCATAACATTAAAGAATCTCTTTCTGTCTAGGCAAGGACATTCTTCAAATATAAACATCGACTCATTCAATAAAATGAATCCTGGTGAATTCAAGCAAAAAACTTACACAGAAGAAACCACTCCACTGATGAGAACATCCACTATGCTGCTACTCTGAAGCCCAGCCTGAATTACAAAACTACCCATTTAATGTTCAGTGGTTCTTTGAAATAGATACTTGTAGACCACATTACTTTCACTTTCTCAAGCAGATCAATTTTCAAATTTATATCCTTCACTACAGAAGTCCATAAACTCCAAAAGTCCATATACGAATTCATACAATCTCCTCTGCTTTCACCTAATTTCAGCATGCTCTGCTCACCTGGAAGAAGCTGCAGTGGGTGTCCATCAAAGCCATAGGACTGGCACAGCCAGTCAGGGCATCTGTGTGGAGAGGTGGTGAACGGCACTGCAGTGCAGCTGCAAGAATTCAAACACAGTCATCAGACTTCCAGAATATGTGTTTGGTACACAGAGTTCTATTGCTTACTTTGATTAAACAATTCAATAATCACATAGTAGACTAAATTCCAGAAATGTATTATTACGTCCCAGTTCATTTTAAGACTGATTCCTTCATCTTAAAAAATATTTATCCTAATATACGTGTATGTGTATTACATATATATATTGTAAAATTGATATACACACACAGAGAAACTTCATAATCACAGTCTTTTGTATCTTAATATCACCTTTTTAATTTGGCTGCTTGCCTTTCTCATCATAACATACCACAGAAAGTGGATTCACACAGGAAGAGCCAAGATGTTCATACAGATGCACACAAATTAAACTGTGATTTTATTCTAAAAAGCCACTTTGTAGATGAGGCAGTGTTCTGTAGGTATTATTTTTTGGTGACACACAGAGATAATTTAAAAATAAGGCATTATTTGCAGGACAGCTAATCTTTAAAATCTGAATAATTTTGAGAGAGAGAGAAATCCCTGATGAAATCAAATTTAGTCCAGTGTTCATAATAAGTAAATATTCAGAGTGTAACTTGAGATGGCAAAAAGATCAGATCCATTTATTTGCAAACCCTAACATGTACATGGGATTTCACATGAGAAAGTTGCTACCATAACCAGTATGTCTTTTTTAATATCTACACCTATTGCTCTTTTTAATCTGATGTTGGTGAATTTTTGAGCAGCTTGGAGCAACAAACACGGGAGCTAAACAACACAGAAAGAGATACTGGGCATCCTTCTAAAGAAGCATGAGATATGTGTATGACCCATGTTATTTCAAAAGCTAATTCTGATCAATTTTATGAGGAAATCTGGACATCATTCAGAAGAATATTCTACAACCTGCGAACAGATTCCGGATATTGCCAAAAACCTAGATGGTTTAATCATGGTCTAATGCTAGCAGGAAAAAAAGATTCAGATAAGCATCTTTTATTTTATTGCCCTTTCAATAAGAATCATAATGAAAAGCCAGGGAGATCTTTTTCTTGCTGGAGTCAACAAACAAGTTTGAATATACATAAAAATAAACCTTTTGACAAAGTTCTACTTTGATTTAATTTAATGAAACTTCAAAAGTGAAATTAAAAGAGTCAAGGTTGAACATACATTCTTTAGTCACCTTGTTTATGAAATATATATTCTAAGATTAACTATCACTTTCCAAATAAACTGATCTTGGTGCTGTGCTCTCAAGATGCAGGAAAGCAGTCTTTTTCATATGGGCATATGAAGAAATAAGCTTTCAGCATTTTCTGTGTTATAAGATACAGAAGAAAGGATAGCAGAGAGATTCAGAGACACACAGAAACACAAGTGAAAACACTGAGACAGTTCAAAGTGACAGTAAAAATCAAAAGATTTATAATACTCTCTAGTGAAATGTCAGACTTACCTTCTCAGAAGTACTAGTTAATTCACTGGAGTCTTCAAAAGCCTCAGATTTAATACATTTCTCCATTTCAGGTCAAATTACACCTTAATTTCTGTACCTTTCAAAATTTGGTATGCTTCTATCGTTCTCTCCCCGCCACCTCCCACCCCAGATGATCTTACCTGTACAACATAGTCAATTCTTTAAACGTTGATAACTCCAGTGAGAGAGGCTAGCGTTATCCAGTTACAGAGACCTACATATTCATGTCCAAACCTCCGCTAGTCTCCCTCAACTCTGCAGCCAGTACTGCAAAACAGGCACTTCCAGGACACGAGTAATCTCACCCCAAGACAAACTCTAAACCAAGCTATAGGAATCACACCCTAGAGATGCCCACTTATTCCCCTTGGCTGTAGAAGGCATCTGAGGGACTAGCTGAGATAAAGACATCTAAAATTCAACATGATGAATTTCAGCCTGTGCTCTGCAACCAATATAAGTGGGGACCATCTCCCACCTTAAGCGGGCAGGTATTCTGGATGGGGCTTTGAGCAATCTGATCTAGTGGAAGGTGTCCCTGCCCATGGCAGGAGGGTTGGAACTAGATGAGCTTTAAGGTCCCTTCCAACTCAAACCATTCTAGGATTCTCTGATTCTCAGGACACCCTGCTTCTGGGAGGAGACTTAATATATCGCAGCTGATAACACAGGCTCTAGCCACAGCAGTAATCTTTGTAAGTAGCACAGAGCAAGGAGCATATAGCGAAAGCTGCCTGTCTCTTAGACATTTAAGAGTGACCACAAGAAATGCCTAGCTCCTCAGAATCATTCCTTGACAAAAATGATGTTACGGAAACTAGTGATTGTTGTCTGAAATGTTCTCAACAGAGGTGTCAGACGACATGCACAAAAGGCATGAAGCTTTCCCCGTGTACTTGGAGAAAGACAACAGCCACCACATGTAGGATTTCTAAATAGGGATATTTGCCTTAGTGAAGGTGCAGCTGTCAAGGCAGGAACAGGCAGAAGGAAAGAATAATAACTGAGCTTTAGCTTGTTCAAGGAAAGATTCACTATGTTCTGAGTTTCAGAAGTTTTAGGGAAATTTATAATAAGAAAAAACAAACGCACCATTACCCCCAGAAAAATAACCTATCACTTGATTCTTCCAATTCAAGGTAAAGGCAAGGAAGATAACAATAATTTGCTTCAACTTCTCTTCTGAAGAATAAAAACATCGAAGTAAGACCAAAAATTTTAGCAGAAACATTTTAGACAAAAGAAAGGATTTAATACTTTTGTACTTTCTAGTCTTCAGTGCATAAAAAAAATACAACATAAAGCTAAGCAAGGAAAAAAAAATAAGATATGGAAATAGTATAAGCAGAATGAAATATTCTACACAATACTTCTGACAGATCTTTGACTTCAAAAACTCAAACCGAGAAAACATGAGACCAAGGACTAGTACACTACTTTTCAACAAGCTCTCGGTGCTGTAGTATAATCATCCTACTTTTGCTTAATTAAAAAAAAAATGAAAGTTAGCCTAACAGTGACTAGTTTTTCTCCTCACCCTTTAGCTTCAACAGAGAGGCTATCTGGAAAATCACCAGGGAATGCTCAAAATCTGGAGGACGGAGAAGAATACCAAACAGAAAATCTTGCTTTAAAAGTCTCTCTTCCTTTTAGGCTTTACACTTTCTATCTGTATCTCACTGGAGATATATACATGACAGAGCATTGTAGAAAAATATTTAAAAGCATCACTTTTAAATACCTTTTTGAAAAGCAAGTGCAGAATTTGTTTTCATACCTGTTGGATAGTAGGCTTGTGAGTACTGCGTTGAAGATGTGTAGCTGCTGTTGTTTGGAAGAGAAGTAGCCATGGTTTGAGACCCTTGCTGAAGTGGCAGAGGAGAGGCAACAGGCAGGAGTGTGTATGTGGCCTCTGTTGGAAACATTCGGAGTACTGGAAAGGGAACCTCTTTATCTGGAAAAGTTGGGGAAGCCTCATGGCCTGGAAGCAACCCAAGAGAACCCTGCCATGTTGTGGAAGAAACTGGAGTCTGATCTAAACTTTTTGTCAGTAAAATGCTCTGGTTCTGGGATGAGGTTGATATGTAGGAGTAAGGAAAGAAACTGCCTTGATGATAAGGTTGATGAAACTGTCCTACAGTCAGCAGTCCTGCAGTGGGTACAAAATTAAGTTAAACAAGTGTTAAGGAAAGGAGTTTTCACAGGCAATGAAAGGTAATACGAGGAGCCAAGGCTCTAGGAAGACTGCCTTTGCTCCAGTATACTTAATCCAGAAACAGACTGTATTCTTACACCTGAACATGCAGTAACTGCTGCAGTGGCATGTTACAGCAGTGCCAGTGCACAGTTGTCTGTATAGCATTCAGTCTCCTTAAACTTGCAGTAACAAGTTATCAGTATTTAGAGACGTGCTATAAATCAAATGCACAGTAACTTACTAAACCAAACAAAAGCAATTTAGAAAGTACTGTGTGCTCAATGAGACAATATGTTAAAAAAACAAATAGACATACAAACACAGAAATCATAAAGCAAGACTTTATCAAACATCAATGCTGACAGCTCTCATAGGCAGCTAAGGGAAGGACAGTGTCAAAATCCTCCAAGTGGCTTTGAAAGTACTTTATGACAAGTCATTTAATAAGAAAAAAAAATTCAAAGCCAACTTTTTTCCAGTTAACTCAACTAGATCAGTTTAGATTAAAATATCCCAAACTCTGCCATTTTGTTATTTCTTAGATATTCCTTTTATTCTTCTCTTAGCTTCCTCTCTTAGTTATTATTTCATGAAATGGCATGTGCTCTTATACCGCAACAGCTTGATTTCTATTAGAGGTTTTGGTAACTTTGCTGAAACACTGATAATAACAGTGAGAACACCTACGCTTATTGAATTCCTGAAAGAACTATGACATTTGTGACCCTTCCACAGCATTGTATATAGCTATCCTGCAACTTACAATTCGCATGGCTAACATCAGTAGGGTTTCTCCAGAAGCCAGGCTTTCTTAGACCTGTATGTGCCGATTCTCACTCTAAAAGGACTTTTTAAAAAATAGCCTCACATTTACCTCTTTCACTCCTCTGATGGGAGATAATTCAAAAAATCGGCAACATAGTCATTGTTCTGCAAGTTCATATAAAATCATTACGAATCACCAAATAAATACCACCTGGCCGTGAAAATTTAATGTATAGGACTGTTTATTTCCTGTTCAGCATTTTTACCATATATAAACAGAGAATGAACAGAGGTATAAGAATTCCTCTGTTTATATTTTATATTGGATAGGGAAATTAAGATTATCTAGTTTTAACACATAAACATGACACCATAGGATGCCAAGTTACAAAGTACCAGTTGCTTTATAGGAATTGTTCCTGGATGTTTAACAGAAAGTTACATGTTGTAAGACATTTGGAAGACACTGATGCTTTGCAAACAAAAATATTTTTTATCAAACAAACTACCTCACATTTACACCAAAGACATGCCCCTAAATAGTCAGTACAGAGCACACAGTAAATTGTCAGCCTGTCAGAACTCAACTGTGTATAAAACCCGATGTTTTCCTTGTTCTTTCTAGAAACTGAGACTCCAAAAGCAAAAGCTCTCTAAAACTGCACCCATAAAAACAGAGGTCAAAAACTTAAAAGACTGTATCTTTCTTATCATTTACTCTACTGGTGGCCTGTATTACATTAGTCAGGCCAGATTTCATTGAATAAGCCTGTAATGACTCACCTTACTCTTAACAATGTTAACACTAAATCTTTAATTTAAATGTTTCCTAGTCTCAGTATTGAAATAAGTTCCTTCCCTTCTCAAATGCTTCATTTTGTTTTCTTGGTATTACGGTGTAGTTCCACACACACCATTGAAAACACCTCATGAATTAGATGGCAATCCCTACTCTGAAACAGTAACCAAGGACAAACACCACCATCTCCTACTCTGTTCTAAATGTGGGCTGGTGCTGCAGGAAGCAGTACCACCAACTGCTTCTCCCCTTCTCCTGGTCTCACAGTCCTGCCGCTTCTCCTGCACCAAGCCGCACAGCTCCACACCCACGTGGTGCATCACCCTGGGCCAAGAGCCAGCTGCAAAAGGGCTGCTCGGATCATTGTGCTGAACCAACACAGTTGCTGTATCAGCTGCAAGGAAGATGATGGTTAACACGCGACCAAGGGAATGGGAAGCAGGACTGCTCTTCTGATAGCAGCCCACAGTTCAGTGAGACTAAGAGCACTTCAAAACAAGACATTCACACGTATCTTCCTTACACTGCATCAACTACAATGCTTTTCTGCTTATATGGAATGTGTGGAATAATCCTCTGACAGCTCAGACTCGTCTTGGAAAACTCAGTTCCTCTCAAGGAGGGCTAGAAAGAAACAAAGCATGTTCTGGGGCTTTTCAACAACATTATTTCCTCTTTAGCTCTCATCTACTTATCAATCCTCTTTAAAAACTATCTAGCTTGGAATTCTTCTTCAGGAGAAAACTGACAGAAATTTTACTACCAGGTCTTTTCTCCTTTGCACAAAACTGACAGGATGCTCTAGCTGTCACTTCACATGACCCATCGTTTCACACAGATTTAATGAGAGCTTATTAAGCATCCCTACTGATGGGCGAGTAGGAGTAACATTCATCTGGTGGAGCTGTGCCAGCTCCACAGAGATCAGGCGAGGGTGTTAGTATGATACACAACGGGGGCTGTATTGTAGCCTACAGGCAGACTGAAACACATGTGAACCACGCTACCGTATTTACTGGCAACAGATCTACCTGCGTGAACAACCACCATTTTCCTACACTGGCTGAACTGAGCAGCCACCAGCAATGACCGGTAACCTTCTTCCCCCAGGGGAGTGCCGATTTTTAAACCCCCCTGCCACCCAGTGCTGCTCAAACCCACCGTGGCCCCACATGGTCCTCACCGGGCCTGTTGGTCTCACCAGCAGTCGTGGGCGGCAGCAGCAGGTCCCCATGCAGCGACGTGCTGAGCAGCCGCTGTAAGCTGTTGGGTGGGCGGCTTTTCACCTCCAGGCCGGCTGCCAGCTTTGCCTTGTTGGCCTTCGTCAGGCGCTTCACGTGGATGAGGAGGTCGGGCTGGTCGCGGCGAAAGTGGGGGCTGCAGAAGTGGTGCAGGGGCCCGGGGGAGCCACCACCATCACCACCCCCTGCCGTGCTGCCCACCTGTTCCGGCCTGCGGAAGCCATAGAGGTTGAGCTGTCGGATGAGGCTGGTGAAGTTCTTGCTCTTGAAGATGCCGGTGGCTCCCACCACCCTGTCGCTGACTGGCCCCGTGCCCAGCACCTCGCGCTCGAAGAGCGGCTGGTCGATGATCAGCCCCTCGCCGCGGGCGTCCCAGCGGATGGAGTGGAAGTGCGGGCTGTTCACCAGCTGCCACAGCTTGGCCGGAAAGTTGTTGGGGTTGATGTTGGCGGGCAGCCGCGGCTCCTCCATGGCCGGCGCCGGGGAGGGGAACGGCCGCAGCGACCGCTCGCGCACCAACAGCCGCCGCCCGAGGGCCGGGACACGGGCCCGGCTCACGGCGCGCGGCCCGCCTGCCCCGCCGGCCCCGGAACCCCCGCGGCCCTCCCGCAGCCCCGCTTCCCTCCGCCCCACGCAGCCCCCAACATCTCCCTACCCGCCTCAGTCCCCCAGTCCCCTCAGCCCGCACAGCCCACGCGTCCCCACAGCGCCACCGCCCCCTCAGCCGACCCGTCCCCTCAGTCCCACCGTCGCTCCTCAGCCCCGCAGTCCCTTCAGCCCCGCCAACCCCTCAGCCCCCCCCAGTACCTCTCAGCCCCGCCGTCCCCTCAGCCTTCCCCAGTCCCCCCCAGCCCCTCTATCCCCTCAGCCTTCCCCAGTTCCCCTCAGCCCCGCCGTCCCCTCAGACTTCCCCAGTCCCCATCAGACTTCCCCAGTCCCCCTCAGCCGACGCCATCCCCTCAGCCCCTCCATCCCCTCAGACTTCCCCAGTCCCCCTCAGCCTTCCCCAGTTCTCCCCAGCCCCTCCATCCCCTCAGACTTCCCCAGTCCCCCTCAGCCCCTCCATCCCCTCAGCCCCTCCGTCCCCTCAGCCTCCCCCACTTCTCCTCAGCCTTCCCCATTCCCCTCAGCCCCGGTGCCGCCAGCAGCTCACATCGGTCCCGTGAGGGAGCGGGCGGCTGAGACCCGCGGGTGAAACCTGATGCTCGGAACGGCCCCGCCGCCATCCCGGAGCCGTGCCCGGAGGAAGCTGCGGGTCCCCGGACGGGAACGGCCCGGCCGCCAGCCCGGAGCCCGGCAAAGAGGTTCCAAACGTGGTAGAGCGGGGAAAGTGCGTCCTCATGAGGACCCTGACATCACACAGCTAGGGATGGAGTCTTTGGACCTTAAAAGCCAGGCTGGAATTTATAAATCAGGGTCTGGAACATAAAAAGGAAGCTTTCAACCGTAGAAACAACTCTTCGGGACCTAAAAATTGGGGTTTGGACCCTAAAAATCAGGGTTTGCATCCCACAAGTAAGGCTTTGGCCCTTCAAAATCAGACTTCAGGTCTTAAAAATGATGATCTGGTACTTTCAAATGAGTCTTTGGACCTTAAAAGCTGTCCTTAGAATTTATAAATGAGGATGTGTACCCTAAAAACAAGGCTTTGGACTAAAAATGAGGGTTTGTACCCTATAAATAAGAATCTGGACCTTCAAAATCAGACGTCGAGCCTTAAAAATGATGCTCTGGTGCCCTCAGATGAGTCTTTGCACCTTGGAAGTGGGGCTTGGAATTTATAAATGGGGGTTTATGTCTTAAAAGTGAAGCTTTGGGACCTAAAGAAGAGGGTTTGTACCCTATAAAACTTAGGGTTTGTACCCAGAAGTGAGGGTTTGGAGCATAAAAAGGTGACTTTCAACCCTAGAATCAAAGCTTTGTACCCTAAAAATGAGGGTTTGTATCTCACAGCTAAGGCTGTGGCCCTTCAAAAAACAGACTTCATTCATTAAAAATGATGCTCTGTGCCCTTCACATGAGTCTTTGCACCTTGAAAGCAGGGGCTTGGAATTTATAAATGAGGGTTTGTACCATAAAAAAGGAGGCTTTCAACCCTAGAACCAAAGCTTTGGCCCCTAAAAAGGATGCCTTAGAAACTGATGGTTTGGGCCTGAAAAATGAACTTTTGGGCCCCCAAAATGATCCTTATTTATAGAATCCAAAGGCTTTGGACCTTCAAATTAGACTTTGGGCCTTAAAAATGATGCTCTGTGCCCTTCAGATGAGTCTCTGGACCTTAGAAACAGGTTTGGAATTTATAAATGGGAGTTTGGACCCTAGAATCTAAGCTTTGGACTCTAAAAGTGGGACTACGGGTCGTAAAACTGAGTCTTTGGTCCTTAAAAGTGAGGTTTGGACCCTAAAAGTGATGCTTTGGATCTTAAAAATGAGGCTTTGTCTCATGGTTTAAGTCCCTACAGCAGCTTAGCACCATGTAGCCATGTCCTCATTCCTTCCCCCTTCAGAGACGGGGAAGAGAAAATACAACAAAACGCTCCAGGATCAAGACAAGGACAGGGAGGGATGAGTCAACAGTTATGATCACAGGCAAAAGACAGACTCAATTTGGGAAAAAAAGAACATCAATTTAATTTGAACACCACCACAACTAATTTACCAATAAAATCAGAGTTGGACAGTGAGAAGTATATCCACATCTTAAAAACACCTTCCCCCCACCCTCCTTTCTTCCCAGGCTCAGCTTTGCTCCTCATTTCTCTCCCTCCTCCCCATGCGGCGCAGGGGACAGGGAACGGGTGCTGTGGTCAGCTCATCACCCGTTGTCTCTGCCACTCCTTCCTTCTCGGGGGAGGACTCCTCACACTCTTCCTCCGCTCCAGCGTGGGCTCCCTCCCATGGGAAACAGTCCTCCATGAACTTCTCTGATGACTCCTTCCCGCGGGCTGCAGCTATTCCCAAGCTCCTCCAGCATGGATCTCTCCTGCGGGCTGCAGTCCTCCCAGCACTGAACTACAACAGCGCAGGCTTCCCAGAGTCCCGGCCTTCTTCGGGTGCAGCCTCCTGCTCTGGCGTGGGGTCCTCCACGGGCTGCGGGTGGCATCTGCTCCCCCAGTGACCTCCATGGGTGCAGGGCACAGCCTGCCCTCTCACCACGGGCCGCAGAGGGGTCTCTGCTCCAGCGCCTCCTCATTCACTGACCTCGGTGTCTGCAGAAGTGTTTCCCACACCCCTGCCTCCCTCTCCGCTGCAGGTTCCCCTTCTTAAATACATTACCGCAGAGGCACAGCCACTGTCACTACTTGGCTTGGCCTTGCCCAGAGGAGCTTCAAGCACCTTCTCACAGGAGTGACCCCAAAATTTACACCTAAGTTCCTAGGCTCGCCGAAGAGCCCCCCCTGCCCCTGCCCGCAGGAGCTGGCTGGCACGGAGCCCTCCAGCCCCTCACAAGCAGCCAAGCGGGACCCCGGGCGCTGACGGGGGTCGGGACGGGACGGGAAGCACTGACCTGCGCCAGGGCCAGGCTGAAGCCCGGGCGGGCGGCCTCGCGGGTGGCTCCCAGCCCTTCCACCAGGCGCCGGAGGGTGTACTGCAGCTCCTCCTCCTGAAACGCGTTTCCGAGCGTGAGCGGAGGGAAGCGCCACGCCGACCCGCTACCTGCCCGACCCGCTACCCGCCCGCCCCACGGCCCCATCGCCCCGGCCCCGGCCCCGCCTCACCTTCCTGCCCTCCCGCAGGTGCCGCAGGAGGCTCTCGGTGGCCGCCAGCCGCACCTCCTGCTCCGGCCTGGCGATGTCCCAGAAGCAGTCGAGGAAGGCGCGGCCCCGCCGCAGCGCCCCGCGGGGGCCGGCGCTGCCGCCCGTCCCGTCCCGTCCCGCCCCGCCCCGCCCCGCCATGCCGCCGCTCGCCCCGCCTCTTCCGGCGCCGCGGGGCCCGAGCGGGGCCGCCCCCCCTACCCCCCCCGAGCCGCCCCCCGCCCCTCCCAGGCGCCATGTTCCCCTCCGCGCCCCACAGCCCCGCACCCCCCCCACCCCAAGCGCTCCCGGGGCTGCCCCGCGCCCTCGGCCGCAGCTTCTGCGGGTCAAGAGGGCTCCAACCCTGCGGGGCGCGGCCGTGCGGGGTCGGAGAGGCAAGCCCAGCCGCTTGTCCCGCACGTCTTGTGGTTCTGTTACAAAACCTGAAATAATAGCCTAGGGGAAGGAAGGGAAACCATGCCAAGGGTACGTTTCTAAGGACACCGAGAAACACCGGGGAGCAGCCCGTTAGCTTTATTTATAAGGAAAGGCCGCGCAGAACCGGGGCACGTTCGCTGCCGCCCTCCCCCGCCAGCCGCAGAGAACAAGCGCAGCGCCCGGAGCGTGACCCGCCCTCCCGCCTCCGCTCCCGCCCGCCGCCCCGGCCAGACGGATTCGCGGACGCCCCGAGCGGCCGGGGACTGAGCACCGGGGCGGTTCGAACCGCGCCGCGCGCGCCGGCGGCCTCGCCTCGCGTCAGCCGTCCCCGCCCCGGGACTCCCCGGCAACGGCGCTTCCCGACAGGCAGTCGCGTAGACGGCCCCGGCGGGGCGGGCGCTGCAGTCAGGCACCGCGCGCGGCAGCCCCGGCCCGGGCTCCGCCGTATATAAGCGGGGCGGGGTCCTGGCGGCGCGGTCCTGTCACGCTCGCACGGGGAGGAGGCTGAGGTGGCGATGGCGGATTTTGATCCCTATGACGATCGGGCCTACAGCAGCTTCGGCGGCGGCCGGGGGTGAGCGCGGCGCTGCGGGCGGCGCCGGGGCCCCGGCCGCGGGGGAAGCGCCGGGGGCTCCCACCGGGAGCAGGGAGGGAAGGAGGGAGCGGCGCTCCGCGCCCCCCCGGCCGGGCAGGGCCTAGCCTGCCCCTTTCGCTGTGGAGATGGCGGGCGGGCACGGCGGGGGGGGGGCGGGCGGAGAGAGGAGGCGGGGGGGGGGACGCTGCCTCGGGGAACCTTTCGGGCGCGTCTTGCCCCACCGCCTTCCCTTCTCCGCGGGACGGGGGTGAGCCCGGCGGGGCGCGTTTCCCTCCGGCCGCGGCCAGCCCGCTTTGTGAGGCGAGAGGGCTGCGGTGTCCCGGGAGGGGGTAGCGGCCGTCCCCTCGCTACGCGGGGGCAGTACCGCAAGGTTTAGGGCCTGGCGGCTCGGTAGCGCCGGGGAGGAGGAGGGTGTCGCTGTGTTCCCGCCGGTCCGGAGGCGAGTGGAAAGGGGGGGGATTTAGGGAGGTGCTGGGTCAGGGGCGAGGCAGGCCGTGAGGAGCTCTTGCGGGGCCACACCGGGCGATGGGAGGAGGAGGAGGAGGAGGAGGAGGAGGAGGAGGGGGGTGCTCCCCGCGAAGGACGGCGGCGGGACGGGCTCCGCACGGCGAGGTGCCCGGCGGCGGGGGGAGCTGCGGCGGCGCCCCCGGAGCGGGCAGCATGGTGATGTCTGCAGCGGGGAGGAAATGGGAGGGCTTTGTGATGCCTCCGGTCGTGGAGGGCTGTGAGCCGCCGTCCTGCGTTATCCGGGGCTCCGGGTGCTGACTCCAACCAAATCTCTGATCCTCAGGAACAGGGCTTGTCGCATCTCTGTTTTTTTTTTTTTTTTGCTGGCAAGTGTGTATAGGGAGGAGCTACAAAAACAGTAACCAGCAATTACAAAGTTTATCTGAAATCAGGTTAGGAAGATGCAATTAGCAATTTACTTTTTTTGAAGGCTGGTGCCATGTAAGTTTCTGTGTGCACTAAAATAAAACAGTAGGCATAAAACTATGAAATAAGCTGTCTCTGTGAACCAATCTTAACAAGTTTTTTAATTTATAATCTCATCTTCCAAGATATGTTTCCTGATCAACAGTGTTCTTGTCCTTTGCTGTTCTTAGAGGAGTAAATCAGCTTCATTTCAGACTGTTTAGGCAGCAGGGAGGAGCTGCTGCTGGGATTGTAACAGGAGTAAGTTTTCTTGTTTTTGGAAACACTCTGACACTTAAGCTTTGAAAGCTCATTTTTATGCATAGGTACCCTTTGTGTCTAAAGAGATGTCCTAGAGCAAACAGATGATGTAGCCACTTACAATTTTGTTGCTTTTTAAAATTCTGTAACAAATAACCTTGACAGCAGCCTAAAGTGGCACTTGACACTCACAATAAATTCAGATGTTACTATACAGTCTGTCCTGGTCAATGTAGGCACATTCTATGAAGTAATAAAATAAAAGTTAAAATGTTATTTTCATATTCAGATTTCTTTAACAGAGTAGTTAAACTTGCTCTTAGGCAAGACCTGGATACTTGTTATTGTGAACTACAGGTGTCCTGCTGATTAGGGGATGCCTTTGTGGATGAGAAAATGTACATATTCTGAATTAGCTATAGTTTTAAGCTTCAGATGCTACTAATATTGGAGTGCAACTTGTACTTGCATATAATTGATCATTATGACTGGTAAGTTGCTAACAGTTAATTCACGATTTCAGACCTTAACAGGTCTCTCTGCTTTGTATAAAGTCCCGTAATATGTGTAGCATAATGAAAACATGACTGCTCTTCTTGAAGGTTCTGGTAAAAGAATCCCATGCTAAGCTAAAGTGACTCCTACTCATTTTTAGGCACTCCAGAACTGTAAGAATAGTGTAGACTCAGCTGAGATATAATAGTTTTTTTGGAAGTTGCATTTTATATAACCTTCGGTCCGTGTAGAGACTGAGCACAGGGTTTAAGTACGACAGATGAAAAATGGTAGTGCCCAGCAAGTTCTAACATAGGCAAAATATCTGCCTCTTTCTCATACTCTTCAAAATCATGGTGGAAGAGCAACAGAATACGACTGTGGCATGATGAGACAGGGGATTTGGCTACACCTGAGATGTCCGGTAGTGCACTGATTAAGAGCTGAAGCATGATACTATGATATGCAAAAGTCACTTTATTCCATATGAAGAATGTGCTGCTGATATTAATAATGAAAGGCTTACTATAAAAGGTTTTTGGTAAGTGTGTTGGAGCCCCAAATTTGACCCAAACCCCTGTAATTAAGCATACTGAGGCCAAGCTGAAACTGAGCATCTGTAGAGCTTTTCAGAATTGAAGGAAACAGTATTTATCACTCCTGACTCGCTGGTAGGCTGTTTATTTAGGTGTGTCTTTAAGCACTGGGCTTAATGCTGGGCACCTTACTCAAACGTTAAGATTCATCTGCTGAAGCGCTGTACAAGTAAGTGAAAATAGAGAGCTTGTCCTTATCCTTCTGGCATTTTGGATTATGTGTCTTACCCATATAGTGTTAATAAATGTCTCTTAATTTTTAGGCCCGAGTAAGCTTTTTGTTGAAGAGATCTAACACTTACTGTAGAGCTGTACTGGATTGCTTGAATGAATTGGGAATGTATTTAGAGTTGTGGTCTTGGAGACTCGACAAAACTTGCATCCTGCTGAGCCTCTGGTAAAGCACTAATGTTGGAATCCGGTTAGGCTGTTGTCTCTGTGCTGTGCAGAAAGATAAATCCTGAACTATTGTTTTGATCCTTAGTGAAAGGCTATTAAACTCAACTACTAGCTTTCAAAATATGATGTTTTGAACTTTAGACAGATCTTGTTTTCTGAAGAGAATAACTAAACTTTCTGAAAGAGTAGCTTCAAAATGATAGTTCAGTTGTTCTTTCACCCCAATATGGCTTTACAATGTCATTAACTCAGTCCAACAAAAAGTAAGTCTAATTATAGGGATGTCTGCTTCTGCATTTGCTTAGAAGCAAACTTTCCTCTTCTGCTTTATGCAAAAGAAATTAAATGGTTGTCTTTCAGATTCCCCTATTAAGATGACATAATTATTACCTAATTGTCTCTGAGCCAGAGTTACACTGAATTCATTTAACACTTTGGTGTGACCCAGTTCACTTAGTTCAGATATGGTTTTAATTATAGTTGACTTTTGTCCTATTTTGTTACAAATGAGAGCATCTTCTTTCAATCTCATTGTTTGGTTACTGAAGTCAGCCCTTTTTTTATTATTATTATTTCACTGTTTCAGTGTTGGAAAAAAGTAGGGAAGTGTAGAAACAGTTTTTGTGTTGCTATGCTTGGATTCTGCAGGAAGTTTAGTTTAGAACCTAGTTATTGACCATTCCTGTTCTTCGAATTTAGACTAAAATACCAAATATGTAATTATATATTTGATAACTGAGGCCTAAATGGGTCAAATTTAGAGAGAATACTTAATATTCTGACTTAATATCAGTAGGGATTGCACAATAGGGTATGGATTTCCACACAGGCACCCTGTGAAGTTCTGCTGTGCTATGGTAGAAACAAGGTTTGTCTGTAGCACAAAAAATTCTTTTGGGGATTGCTAACTTGAGGGTGTGGTTTCAGAAGCAGCTCAGGTTGATCTGAGTGGAGGTTGCTGTTGAAAGCTGTAGTTTGAGCCCAGGCTTTCATTCTCCTTTCCATGTTGGCAAGAGTGCTCTTTGCAGCTGTTCAGATCACCTTGTTGATCTGGCTGAGAATTCAACTTTAGGGAGAGTTTCTAGGTCAATCAGCTAACTGAATGAGATGACTGGCAGTCCAAAGAACATGGTTACAATGTGTAGAAGGAGAAAATGCTCCTTTTAAACTCAGCCGAAGCAATTTTGATGTTCCTATAGAACATTAAAATTAAATTAAGATTTTTGGCTGCAAATAATATAGAATTTTAATAGCTGTTTGTAAAGCCATAGATGAGAATGAAGGACAAAGGCATGGAACTGATTCTACATATGGAATTCTTTACAAGAGCAGCTTGGCTTCCTTGGAGTTCCTCCTTAAAAACTCAGTTTTGTGACTGAAGTTAATTTTGCTATACATACACAGCACCCATCTATAGCAACTTTAGTTCTTTGGTATGTTTTTGACTCCAACTTCTTCATGAGACAAAGGCATATGAGGAATATTGTCAAAAATGCTAAAATACAAACCTGGGTGGACACTAATTAAAGATATGTAGGTTGTGATTCAAGTACATTTAGCAGCATGCTGATAGTTGGTGATAAATGACTCCTGCACGGATCTGCTACCATAAAAAGGCACAAATGACAGGCTTACCTAGGAAGAGTTAAGGAATCTTATTCAAGATGTTGGCATTATCTGATTCATTAGTAATAAAATATTTATTCTGCAATGAAAAAAAAAAAAAAAAGGCGGGTGGGGCAGACAAGTATGTTGCTTGCCCAATGGATTTTCTGACTGTATGAAACTAGCTAGAATAAAAGGAAATAATAAAGTTCTTTGACCTTCCGTATTTTAGGTAGGACTCCGCAGAAATCTAATTAGTCCATGTCACACCAGCAAATCCTGGTTGGGTACAGTTTGTGTTCCATCGTGCTTTGAAATGCACAGTGAGCCTCTGGGAAGGGGAGCAGACATGAACAAAGCTAAGTAAAAGTAAGGTGTTAAAGAGAACAGGGACAGAGTAGTAGGTAGGGACCTCGGGTAAGAGTCAAAGATTGTAGAGGTGGGGCAAATGGTGTTGGAACCAGTGACAGTGGCATCGTGTAGTCTAGAGGTCCAGGAGCTATAACTTAAGGTTGCCTTGTGCCCACAGTTGAAATCTTGCTCTCGGTAAAGGAGATGAAAGTTTGCTTTAGGAGATGAAGCTCTACAATGTATTATCACAGAGATGTGTTACATTAATACAGTAAAGAATTTAGCTGGTGCGGTCTAGTTTTTCAGCAACTAATGCCATCAGCCTTAACTGATATTGAGGGAAAAGACAACCTAGTTTACCTCAGTCTGTAATTCATGAAACACAAAGGAAGAAGTAAACATCCAAATAGCACTGAAATTGGTTTCTCTGCCTTAGAACACCTTGTTCAACCAAGTTTTTTATTATGTGTTCAATTCAAAGCATTTCAGTCCAGATACCTGACAGTTATGGTAATAACTTAAGAGTTAGGAGAAGATTTTTCTGTTAAGCTAAATGCTGCTGAAATAATTTAGATGATTGTAGAGTGGATGTTGATAATATACTATTTCGTTAAAAGCATTGGATCCAGCTTAATTTCAGGATAAGCTGATGAGCCTGCGCCATGCAAGTATTTCTTCATTGCTATAAATTAATCTTAAAATCTGGTCTAGGATGTATGTTTTTAAGAAGCAGTGTTTTTGAGTAGGGGACAGTAGAGATAACCTTACATTGCTTTTCATAATGGCTTGTGGCATGAGAAAAGAAGGTCATTCATCACTTTGTTACTGAGTTCACCTGCAGTGTATTTAAATATACTGTTCATTTGTTGTCCCACTGAAGGTAATACTAGAAAAGAGTTGGCCAATAGTGGAAGTGGCAGGAACAGGCAAAGGGATAGTAAAGCTAACCAAAACTGTGGAAAAATCTACTTTCAAAAAGTCAAACAGCATCTGAGCAGTGCTATATAGTGTATTACTGGCTGTGTTGGGGGTCAGGTTCCAGAGACACTGCTTTCTTTCAACAGGTCTCGTGGTGGTGGCCTTGGTTCCCGCAAACAGAAAGAGCTGCCAACAGAACCCCCTTTCACAGCATATGTGGGAAATCTACCCTTCAACACTGTTCAAGGAGACATAGATGCCATCTTCAAGGATCTCAGTGTAAGGAGCGTACGACTAGTCAGAGACAAGGAAACAGACAAATTTAAAGGTGAGTGTTTGGAGCTGTTTTAGTTGTAGATGGCTAGCTGGTAGGAGAAAATGAGGTACTTCTAAAAGCACAGTAATGGGGAATTTCAGCCTCCTCTAAAGTGCAGTTAGCTTGTTGATCTGTGTTTGGTCTTTGTGTTGACTTATGCAGGTTTCTCATTCACTAACAAGTAAACATCTCATTTGAATGAGATACACTGTTACATCATCTTAAGATACAGACTAACCTGAGTGACAAGAGTCAGTATTTGCCCTGCCATAAAAGGACTTTCTCAAACCTTGTTGGTCTCCTGTGAATTCTAACAGAGCTGAACTGCCTGACCCACTACCGTGACCTTAAGTATTGAGTACTTGCTCAACCTTTCTCGAGTTCAGAAGACTCCCATTGCTTCAGCTCTGTCTTTTTTTATAGTAGACAGGAGAAAAAGCAAGTAGATAAACAATTAAATCAGACAGTTGTTTTGGAGGATGTAAACCTGATTTCCACTGGAATTGACCAGTGGAAAGGGAGGATATTTGTCAGTTACTTTTGGGGGGGGGGGAAAGACTTAACTCTGATAACAGAGGGTCTTGGAAAAGAAATTAATTCATTAAATGCTGTGATTACACAAAATTAGACTGCTGGCCAAACAGGTACTTCACCTTCCTGTTTAAAAATACTAGTAACCAAATGTCAATATTCAGCTAAATAACTAAAGGTATAGATCAAATCTTAATCTGTAATCCCTATGGTAAAGGGAATTAATCAGGCTCTTGGCATTTGCGTAGTGCCCATACAGAGTTCTGTTTCAGGATTTGTCCCCATCATTAGTAGGCACAGGTAAATGCATTCATCGTTAATGATGTTTGGTTTCTGACTTGTGTAAATCTTGCAGTTAGCATGTCATAGCCCATGTTTGAAAGAGAAGGGAGGCTATTAGCAGGTATGTAGGAAGAGTAGCTTCTTACAAAGGCCTTTTGAAGTGCTGGTATTAACTTATGAGGTTCTTCTTACAGGATTTTGTTACGTAGAGTTTGATGAGGTGGAGTCACTCAAGGAAGCTCTTACGTATGATGGTGCAGTAAGTATGCTTGCAATTAATTTGTGAAATAAAAAGATAAGCACAAGTCTCAAACTGCTTGTCAACCCATGAGATACATTCTGAAGAGATTCTCCTCTTTATTTAACAGCTTTTGGGTGACCGATCACTCCGAGTGGACATAGCAGAAGGCAGAAAACAGGATAAAGGTGGCTTTGGTTTCAGAAAAGGTGGCGGGCCTGATGACAGAGGTGACTTCATTTTTCTAAATAGCTTCTTAAATATAATGGTTGTAGTTACAACTTCTGGTGCTAACTAATGCTAAGACAAGGCATGCAAGTAAACGTGAAGATGGTATAGGAAGGAGAAATTTTATATGTGTATACACATTTCTAACCTAGCTGCTGCCGCTCCTGAAATGTCTGGAATATATATGCGCTGTGTGTCCAAAAGCTGAGTATGTTGTTACTCCTGGCCCAGGAAGTGAGACCAATACCCCTAGTAACGTACAGTGTCTTGCAGAGGACAATCATAAGCCCAACAGTCTGATCTGCTACTATTTCATTATGATGTAAGAAAAATAAGCACAAGTGGACAAATACTTATTTTGGACTATCTGCCTCCTGTTCCAGTGTAAAGACAGGCTTTGCTGTAGTTGAAGCTTAATGGAACTAGACTCACTAAAGGTTCCATTGAATCTGTTTTAAAGAAACTTTTCTGACCACTTATTCTTGGTGAAGTTAAACTGACCTTTTGTTCCTATGCAATGGAACTTGGTAGTACTGAAACAGAAGGATTTTCCAGCAGCATGAACTTTGGATATTGAAGGACTGAAACTTTGATTTGGTATCCCCTTGATCAGTCTTTCCCACAGCTTCAGACCTGAACACAATTGTGGCTTTTTTCCTAGGAATGGGAGGAGGTTCCCGAGAATCCAGAGGAGGTGGATGGGATTCCAGAGATGACTTCAATTCTGGTATCAGTATTAACACTTATACAGATAGGCAGCCTAAAAGGCACAGAAATGTTCTCATTTTTATGTCAGCTACACTTGTCCCCAATACTGTGTTGATTGAATCTACTTTATGTCAACTTTGGACATCCTACAGGTGCAGTGGGATTCTTCAGGGGGAATCTTCCATTACCTTTTAGCAGAGGAAGGAGTCTTGACTGTAAATTTTAAGAAACAATCCTAAATGACAGAATACATGTGCAAACGTAGCATATGGTGTCTAGGTTTTAAGCATTTCTCAAACATGTGGCCAAGTACCTCTCTGAATAGTAGCAGAAACAGACAGATCATGTGGAAAAGCTGATACTGCATTCTTTCAGAACAGAGGCTTTCTCCTTCTTAAGGAGATGTGACATTGTTGTGTGTGTATTCTTAAAGCAACTGACTTCTCCAAAGATGTGTTAGTGTTCCAAAGCACTTTTAAATGCAAAATGTTCCTAAACTTTTAGACCTGTTGCAGTGAATGACTGAGCTTGCTGAGTGGAAGGTAGTGACGGAGCCACTGGGTTTGCTCTTGACTTCCAGTCAGTTTCTAGCTATTAGAAACCAGGGTGACATTAATACAATTGCTTTTGTCCTCTGAAATTGTGGGTTTGGTCCATTTTCTGATGGGGAGATACTGGCAAGTGCAACTTTGCAGTGTCTGGTCTCTGCGTGAGTGGAATGGACAAAGCAGAAGGAGTGGTAACAAAGTGTGCCCTTGCCACTAGCGTGGAACTGAAGCATGGTGCTGGAGAGAGGAAGCTTGCTACAGCGCTGCGCTTAGCCCGCCTTCATAGCTAAGCATTCTGGTGTCATAGCTTTATACCTTCTTTGGCAGCTTCTGCAAATGTGGATGCATCTCAGCTTGTTAGATGCTGGATGAGTGATTTGTGAACCAAAAGTTTAGCATTTAAGTCTTAGTTGCCACAGAAGCTTTTCTTCTCAGGTTGTACAGCCTTGCCCTGGATCAAGTCTTTAAAGATCATGGTATGGCACTGAAGTAAGGGACAGTTCTGCAACTCTGCCAAATGCTGAGGTGGAAAGGAAAATCTCAGATGGGAACAAAACAACTTTCTCTTCTAGGCAGCTTCTGAAAAACTGAGTATATTCCCCTTACAGGTGCTGTTAGCCTGAAGTATCCTCCTCCCATTGAGTGCAGCTGATGGGGACTTGGAGAGATGCTCTAGGATAGTCATTGATACAGACTGGAACTCTGATCAGTGACAGATCTTTATTTTTTTGATACATAAACTGAAGAAATGCAGTCAGTTTCATATTTAAAATCTGAATTGTTCTTTTTTCACAGCTCTTTACTCTAATAAATGCCTGGTCAGTTTATAGTACAACTGAAAAGCCCTGGGGTTTTGCTCTGTTTTTCAAAGGCTCAGTTTTATAAGGACTGTATAATCCCTAGCTGTTTTCTCATTTGCTCTGCTCCTGCAGATTTCATGCCAAGATTGTAGCCAGTGTGATCTTCTGGCTACAGAAGTACCCAGAGTACTTCTAGTATTGTCTCTGAATTCAGCTAATGGTGTTAACAATCTGAAGTTGCAGCTGGAGCTCGTATTTTAAGCTCAATTGATGACCCACTCTCCAACACTCCAGTAAGCCTCTAGGTGGATAAAGCTGTTTCTGAACTCAGCATAGTGTACTTGGTTTCAAATGGAATCTGTATGACTCTTCTAGAACGTGCTAGAGATCTGTGAAGCAATCTGTCTACAGACAAAGGCTCTCAGTGCATCTTCTTGGACTGACAGCAGTGACTTGCAAGGTTTTCCAGTGATCCAGATAAAAATCTAGATTAAAAGCATTGCAAAATGTGCTCTTTAAATTCACTGTCTTCCATCTTCAGGATTCAAAGATGATGACTTCTTGGGAGGCCGGGGTAGAGGAACCCGCCCTGGAGACCGGCGACCACCAGGTGCCTCAATGGGAAGTGGTGGCACTGGTCGCTTCAGAGATGGGCCTCCCCTTCGTGGATCTTCCATGGACTTCAGAGAGCCAACAGAAGGTAAACTGTATATCTTCTGTAATCCAGTCTTCCATGAAGGAGACTCCTGCTTTCTTTGTCACATTAAAGCTACAACCTCTGACAGATCTTAAAACCTTCATGTTTTTTCTTTCAGAGGAAAGAGCACAGCGACCCCGACTTCAGCTCAAACCTCGAACAGTTGCTACTCCCCTCAATCAAGTAGCCAACCCAAATTCTGCTATCTTCGGTGGAGCCAAGCCCCGAGAGGAAGTAGTAAAAGAGCACGACTGAGTTTGGGGTTGAGAGGGAATGGGGAGGCGGGAGAAAAAGCAAGACAGTACAGTTTACCATTCCTGCCATCTGGTATTTGTCCTCTTTGAAACCGAAAATACAGAGCTTGTGAATGCATGTCAGCTGTTAACAAGTGGTTTTTAGTACGTTCTTGGCTTTGCTGTATCTAGTGCCTGCTTTGTGCTGAGTTTCCCTCTTCTGTTTCCTTCCAAGCAGCACAGTGCCAGTAGATATGGCAGTGTAGCTGCTTCCACAGGTGTGGAGGTCTCTGGACAAAGGTGCTGCTTCACTTCTTCCTTTCTGGGTTTGTTTTACTTTAGAAGCACAGGTTAGACTTAGTTATTTCCCTGTATTGTTTCCTTTTACTTCCTCAGTGCTCCTCTTCTGACCTGCATGTCTTGTTCTGTATTGCTGTGGCTCTGAAGAGGAAAACTGGGAGTCCAGATGAGTTGAACAGAGAAATTTACAGTTCTAACCAAGTAGTGAAATACCATTTATGACAATTGGTGTTAGAGTTACTGTATACAGCAGAGCCCCTTATAAAACTAAGGGGGACAGCTGCCCTTTCACACAGGTTACCAGGAAGTATCAATTTAATAGATGCAAATAAAATTGGCTGATAAGAAGCCTGGTGAATAGGTGGTGGAATCAGTATGGATAAAGCAGTTGCCAGCAGACGCTTGCTGGTGGCTGTTGACTTCAAAGTGGTATGATACTACACCTCTGAGCTCAAGGTTAGTGCTGCAAAAATGTGCCTGTTTGAGCATAACTGCTCACTGGCTCTTTCTGCTTACTTTTTTGGGTTTTACATGTTTGGTAAATTTTTAAATGAAGTTTCTACAAATAAAATTGACTTTTTTATTTCTGTTTAAGGAGTGTATACTTTGCCATGCAGTATGGCATCGCCATTATCCCCTGTATTTCTTTGCCCAGTGGTGTACAGTTTTAAGACCTCTGCTCTCAGAATACCTTGAAAATGGGCAGATTATAAATTGTTCTGCTCTAGATTCTCTTCCTGTAGAAGTTTGGGTAAAAAGCATCTCTAATTGCTGCACCTCTCTTCACTTGAAACGTTTCTTGCTGGTGTTGTGTGGGAGGAGGGAGGGGAGGCTGGAGCAAAAGGAGAGAGATCATTAATGTTTAAAACCAAAACCTGGATCTACAACACTGGAGTGAGGATATGTCCAATGCATGAGAGAAACTTGGGCCCCTAATGCTAGTGCTGACAGCTTTCGGCTAGAACAGCCAGCACGTCAGAGCATTTGCAAGAGGAGTTTGGAGGCATGGCTGCTTCACTGCTGGCATCTCTACTAGTAGTGAATTTCTTCCCTAAAGTTACCTTTGTAATGTCAGAGTCCCAGCAATTTACAGAACTACTCTTCCTTCCTTCTGCCTGTCACTTAATCTGCTTCTGAGATAAGAACCATTTGTCTAACACTAATACTTAATTTAAGACAGACATGCATTTGTGTGGTTGTATTCCAAACCAATAATTGACCTATTTACATCTTCAATGTGGAAAAGATTTTAAGAACAAATTCCCATATAAAAACTCACCTCTAATCAAGACAGTTGACTTCTAAATGTAAAAAAAAAAAACAAAAAAAAAAACCTAAAAAAAAAAAAAGAAAGAAAAAGAATTCCAGACACTTAACACATTCTGCTTCATAACAAAATAAATTTATGGATATGGTATTTTGTGAATGATCTTTTAAATAAAAGAAAACGTTAAGTAATATTTAACATTGGTCTTTATTTGAGTCTGCTATAGCATGGGTTTTTTTCCCCGCCCTCACTTTTCAAACATTGTGTTACTTTGGAAATTTGCTTCCTTAAATTTTTGGGGGAAGCAGTCCCAGACCATTCTTATACAAATAAGGGGCGGGGGGCGGGGAGGAAAAGAAAAAGGGGAGGAATCTAATCTGAACGAGTGATGGAACATGCAGGATACAGTGAAATAAAAATTGTGTAGGAGTGGAGGCGAGCTCAAGCTCTTTGACCTGTGGCTTCAGTAGGAGCCAGGACGGGGCGGTGCTGGAGCTTCCCACAGGCCGGGTTCTGCTGCCCTCGGGCCAGAATCCCCTGCCTGGTACCCGGCAAAATGCGAGTCCTTCCACTTGGAGAACTGAGCAGCTTGATGGGGAGTCTTTGTGGTGAGACAACGTAAATAGATCCGCTTGCTGCTGTCTTGCCCAGTTTCTCCCAGCTTTTCCAGCTGACCTGTTTCTCACTAGATAAAACTGTTGATGAGGCTGCTGCCCTGTGTCTTTGAAGTATGGGTGGACTGCAGGGTGAGTTAAAAGAGGGAGAGACAGGTTTTTATTGAGGAAATGAGCTCTGACCTTCCTGCTGGTTTTATTACTTTCTGTAGAATGAAAGGACGGAAAGCCTAGGTCCACTACACTCTTTTTTTCACCTGCCCTTACGGCAGCTGGCGTAGAGAATCCAAACCCTGCTCTGGAGCCATGTGCTGGAGCAGCGTGTGTATTGGCACCTGACTGTCCTACGTGAATAACAACCTGAGTTTTATATGTAGGAGCAGGGTGAGCTGGGGGGCATGGTGTCCTTCAGCTCCTGCCCCAAGGCGTGCTCATAGCTGGCCTTTCAAACCTTCCCATAGGGGAATTCCGTCCCTCTGCATCGAGGGAGGCAGCTGATTTGTGAGAAAGGTAGAGAGATGGAAAATGGCTCATCTTAGTCCTATAAATATTTTTTTCATCTCTGCTAATATTTGTTTGGTCAAGGGTTTCCCACTGGTAAATGCAGCCTAATCTCAATATAATATAATTTTTTTTTTCTTTTAGTAATTCTTCATACACAAACATTAATGTGTTGCCTGGTTTCTTTGGAGCATTCTGCATTATGCTTCCCATATGACTTAGGGTCAGACTCCTCCAGTCCTTTTTCTTTTCCCCCTTCAAACATCTAATTGATTAACATTTTCCTATAGAGAAGCATATCAAACTAGCTTGTGTCAACAGTTGACAAAACTGTATTTAATATATGGATGTGGCATTTATGTTTTGTAGGAGGAAGCAAGATTATTTTTTCCCCATCCCACCAGCAAAAAGCAGTTAAGGTTTAATCTAATGCTTAATTTTACCTGCAGCTTAAAGCTAAGACTGGCATGGCAAAGCCTAGACTGAGGAGTTGTAACAAACCAGCAGTTGTAACAAACGGATAATTCACTTTGTGGCTGTTCGTATTCTCACCCAGTTATTTCTAGTAGCTGTGCAGAGCTTTCTTCAAGCTTGAACTTAAAACTGAAGTCAGGAATGCAGCAGACGGTTTTTGGAACTGAAATTGAATTTGCTTTGCTAGCGTGGAAAGCGCTTTGTTGTGTTTCTCCAGTTGGGTTGCAGGTGGGGAATGCTGGTGTGTCTGGAAGAGCTGTGGGACAGCGCAGGAGTAAGCAGCGTGCTGCAAAGCTCCACTGTCACCATCCGAAAAACAAACCCCCACTAAGCTCCTGAGCGCAGGGTGGTCCTGGGAGAGCTAATCCCGGTCCTCGAACGGCAGCAGCCCAGTGCTGGCGCGGGCGGGCGGCCGACTCGCTGGACCGTGCAAGTCTGTGACAGCTTCCACGGGGGCTCTTCGTGGTGTGGTCAGGAATGTGCTGCTGGGGGCTGAAGAAAGAGGTGGAGGAGTGTTCACGTAGTCGGGCTGGTGATGGAGTCAAGTTAAATTTATGCCCTCGAATGTGGTTTACTCGCCTTCCTAAAGTAGCAACAAAATGTTAACCTACTACTGAGATACGCTGGCACTACTAAAAGTCTCCAGTGCTGAAGTTCTGAAGTTCTGCTAGGTGTCCAGAGCTGGTTGTGATAGTGAGTGTGGCCAAGACTCGCCATCCTAGGGCAGTTTTGGATGATGCTGATATTTTTCAGTTTGTCTTATGAATTCTATTATAGTTTCAATCCTGACGTTAGCATACAGTATAGTAGGAGCATTTGCTACCTGTAGTACTAGCTGCTGAGTTGTCTTCAGAAAAGATAAAATTGTGAGAACTTTAGAGCAAATCCTGAGATACTGCAACCCTTCCTTTTTTGTAGAAAATATTTAATAATAAAGCCAGCAAATTTTGAAATGCATGTGCGACCCCTTCATCAGAGTGCTTGAATGTAGCAACTTGCAGAGCAGCCCTTGTCCCGCTGACTGCTTTGAACAGAGCTGCTTGGAGTGACTGTTTTCCAGGAATCCTCTGTTCACCCAGTGTGGATTCGGGACAAAGGTTTGCCCCGAGCAGTGCAGTTCGAAGCCAGGCATTGATCACTGGTTTTCTACACCGACCTCATTCCTTCTCGGTGTGTGGAAGTGTGTCTCATGATTATTCACACTGGCTTACAGCAGGAACACGGGCAATAAGCTGTTAACTGTGAGCACCTTTGAATTTGCGTGAAGTTGATGTTTTACATTCTGATGGTTTCTGTGTTTCGCTACCAGATGAGAGCGAAGGCTCTGAAGGAATGGGGCTGTTCCTGTATCCTGGCATATTCTAGCACAGCATCGGTTACCTTTGAAGTTCTCAAGAGCACTTCTCTGGGCTGGATTCTTGGGATGCAATTTTGTAGGTGATGCTTGTCTTAAATTTTTAGAAAGGGGAGTTTCTGTGGCGGAATTGGAATGTGATTTCCAGCTGAGACTGGAATTTTCTCATCCGGTTAGGTGAATCCCTCCTCTCAAATGCCACTATCCCACTGCACAACTTCAAGGAATCAGTATATTTGAAGTGGCAGAGGGCCATCTTTTGCTGGGTACATACATTTTATCTATATAATCTGCGATTTATTCTGTTATTCACGATACCACTCACTATAGTGGTATTAAACTGAACCAATTAGAAGCATTTAAAATGGTGTGATCGCATTCTTTGACCCTGCTTTCTGAAGGACTTAATCCTTCAGTGCCAGACACTTGACTCTCCAGCCTGATGCACATCAGGAGTAGCAATATCCTGATGACATTATGTGTTCTGGACTAACTGGAGAAACATACTACCAAAGCTATAGGTGTATAGCTTGTGCCTATCCTGTGCATTGGGGGTGGCACGGGCGCTTTGCTGGTTCCTCCCCACGTCTGCTCACAAACCCGACGCTTAGATGGGCACAAGAAATGGGAGATCGGGTTCTGGTTGCACGTGCGGTGTCACAGTGTGCGTACGGTGTCGCTGTTATTAAGTCTAAGATCATGTTCCTCATCTTACTGTAGCTGTTTGGGTGACTAAATCTAGAGCATTTTATAGTTTCCTTTTCCATAGCTGCAATGACTCTGTTACGTGACATTGCCTGCTCAGCGGCAGGTTAATTTTAACACTGGCTTCCTTCATTTCTGTCCCCTTTGCAGCAAAGTGCATCCAAGGGCTTTAAGGACATTCAGCGCTGTTACAGGAACAACCTGCTTACCTGTAAACTCACAAATTCTTGTGTAAAGCTCTAGAGTATCCCAGGGTTGATGTTTTGGGTGTGTTATTGCTGGGAACGCTGCCACCACCTTACTGCCCAGTAGATTTCATCCAGGTTAGTGTTCCCCATGGTAGGGGTTTGCTTCCTACTATGACATTGTTTTGTTCATGTCACCGTGCTCCCAAGATCTGCCTCTTTCTTTTAAATAAACCAAAAAATCACTAAGTACCTCTATAAACCCCTGCAAAATCTGTACTGTAATGAATCTGTATAATTTGTATTGCTGTATAAAAAAAAAAAAATATCAAATAAAAGCATTCAAAACTTCTAGGGTTTTGTGTTCCAATTTAAGAATTATTCTGTCTACAAGGATGAACTAAGCAGTATAAGAATGGGAAGAAGCTTTATGGCCCCACAGGGATGTGCAGGATTAATCTTTGCAAACCTTACTTGGCCAAATTTTTGTAATAGCACCCAGAAATCCTAGCTGTGAGCCGTCTTTCCACTGGGTGGTAGCAGCATGTATCTTCAGCTGTAACGGAGCTGCTTTCAGTTTCAGCCCAGTGAGATCAGATTTGCAGTGGGGCGTGCAGCTGGGGCAGGGGAGGAGGTGGCACTTCCCCTTTAGCTGGGGAAATGCTCATACAGCGAAGAGGAAAGCCGTTTCTTGGTCAGTACAAGAATGTGCAAGCACTCCTTCAGCATGTCAGAAAATTTCCTCCAAGATGTGGCTTTCGTTAAAGCTGCTGTGAAAATTTGGCAAAACAAATAATTAGTGGTTGGGGTGAGACGTGTGCTTATTCTGGTCCCAAAACAAGGGGGATTTGAATGCTGGAATGCAAAGTAGGCAGCGCTTGACTTGCAAAGCTTGTGAGCTTTGGGAGAAAAAGCCTGATGGAGCTCGGAAACCTTTCCTCAAAACTTCCAGTACTGGGTGTGTTTCTGCAGAAAGGTCAGGTTTAGATGATGCACTGTTTTCTAACTGTTGTTTCACTGCTAATTTCTGATCAGTATTAGTCATAACACCTGGTTCAAGCAAAACCAGCTGGTCTTTGAGCAGACCCCACCTTTATCTGAAAGGATGTAAACTGGCCCCCAGGGCATTCATTCAGTCTCCCAGCCCCAGCAGGTAAACTGGGCAGGGTGGAAGATAGGTTCTCACAACCGCTGTGACCTCAAAGAGCTCTTTCTGCAGCTGGTTAGCTATGTATCACAAGGAGAAAAAGAGGATTTGGTAAGCTGGGCAAACTGCCCGAAGGAGTGGGTGCTGTGTGTTTGGTTTGGGGGGGAAAACAACAAGCTGAAATGGGCAAGCTGTGGGAAGGTGACATTGTAATGTCTTTTATATCATCTCTTGTAGTACATAAAAGCATGATGATCCTGTGTTGCTGACCTTTTATCCGACCAGAAGTGGTTTCTAGCAGGAGGTCTGGCTGAGGCACGGGGGCTGCAGGGGGGAGAGGGCAGAGGCAGGGGTAGAGCCCGGTGTCCCAAGCTGGGTTTGGTGTCTGAGGGGTTATTGTGTGTGTGTCGGAGAGGGGGCTCGGTCTGGCCTCGCAAAGAGAACTGGTGGTTGTGTTGGTGGGCGCTCAGAGTGAGGGCTCTCGTCATAAACCCCTACATCACACCCTTCTCGTGAGAGATACGAAGAAGGGAGATAGCAGCCATGCTGCAGCGCGCGTCGCTGCAGTAATTATCTTCCAATCAAGGTTAGAAATCAAGTGGTTGGCCTCTTAAGAGGACTCGTGTCTTTGAAGGGCGTCACTCTGCCCCAGAGCTGTTCCGCACGGGGGGTGACCCCGCTGCTTTGCACCTTGGGCACGGCAACAGCCGGTACCCCAGCCGCGGGGCTGCGCGGCCGCGGGCCAGGGCAGCGTGGGGCCCACGCGAGGTGCAACGTCCGCACCGCGGCGGCGAGTCACCTCTGGAGCTGTGAGACCCATCCCAGGAACCCGTGTGCAAGCACGTGGTGCCATTTTAGCATCGGCTGGTCCTAATAAAATAGACTTCCTCTGGTATGAAAGAAAAAAAAAAAAATCCCATAATTTTCTCCAGCATATTCAGAACAACAATTCTTCTATCAGCAACGTCTCTGTAAGACCTCAGTTATCAGCTTATGTTTAAATAAGTAAAAAAAAATTAAATGCTAGAAAGCCCCTAATAAACTACTTTGTAGTTAAGGCCTCTGCTAGAAATACCAATTTTGTAGCAACTGTTTCAGCAGTTAGAAAAACATTTTACATTCTATCATATCCTTTACGCAGAGGGAAGCCGGGAACCATACAAGCAAATCAAAGCTGGGTCTTGCTCTTCTAATCTTTGGTTCGTATCGTATGTACTGATTTCCAGATAGGCTTTTGCACCCAGATTTCATGTGGGAATGGCTCTGGAAGGCGCATGAAAGCAATAATCTTTGCACCTCAGGTTAGATCTGGAAGAGAGAAAGTCTAACTGTATTTGCACATACAGTGGTTAACTATCGTATCGAAGCGATGTTTCCTCTGAAAGCTCCATAGCAAAGTTCCCATCCCAGAGTTGAAAAAGTTGTAAACAGTTGGATATTTTATCATTTCTGTGATAAAAGAGTCACCTTCTGTTATAGAGATGGAAGTAGATGACCGGTTGTTGCAGCTTGAGAGCGCCCCAATTTAAATATAACAAAATTTCCCTTTACTAAGTAATTTACACGCCTGTATGTAAGAGAGGTATTATAGACCTTTAGTGAGAGGCAGCGTGAAACATTGTTTTGTTTGCGGTTGTAAAGCGTGTGCCTGGCTGTTACGTGCATGTGCAGACTTTCCTATTCCGAGAGCAGGATACCTACTTCGTGTACTGTAACAGGGCTCTAAGCCAGTAGATAAATTCCCCATTATTCGTGAACCTTCCTTATTCAATTCAAGCCCAAAGAAAAAGACAAAAGACTTAAGGAACTACTACTTTTTTTTTTTTTTTTTTTTTTTTTGAAGAGTACGGTGAAATTGTGTCTGATGTCTGCAAACTGCCAATACTGAAGCATAAGAAATAGTTTTATTCTTACAGCTCTAGACAAGAGCTCCGGGTTTGGCTGTTAGCAATGGTGACCTCAGGCTATGTGCTGCCTTTGAGACTTGATATCGTCTTGCCTGTAAAAACTGAGAGGACTTGCTATTGGCTTTATCTGCTCTGAGATTTTTTCCAGGCAGCATCTGCCGCTTCCAGTGTGCGGCGATAAATCCTGCAAAGGCTCTTTGCTAGAAGGGAGCTCGCGCTTTTTTGGGGCCCCATCTGGAACCCAAAGGCTGCTTGGGAGGGCACCTTGGTGGCGTGCGTGGTTCCTCGCCGCCCGAGCTTCTTCCTCTCCCCGCAGCAGAAAAACGGAAAGGCTCCTGCGAGAGGCGGCGGGGGGTGAGTTGGTGCGAGCACCACCCGCGGATCCCCCTCGTGAGCTGGTGAGGGGCTGCCCGGCCGAGAGGCGGATGTTGGGGTTAGCGATTCAGATGACGACAGGAAACCAGAAACGGGCTAACGAGCCCCGACGGAACCGGCTCCGGCGTCGGTGGCTGCGGCCCTGAGAAGCGGGAGGAGATGGGCCAGAGCGGGGAGAGCGGCTGAAGCTGCAGGTAAGGGGAGAGAGGAGAGCGCCGGGGGGGGGGGTTCATGTGGAGGCTTTGGGGCAGGTGGGGTGTCCCACTGATTTTGGTGAGCTCGGAGATTCTAGGCCAGATCTCGGTGACCCTTTTAGAGAGGGTTCAAGGTCTGTAAAACCCCTCTGAAAAGCAGCATGCTGGATGTTATTCTTCATCCTCGTTGCTGCTCACAGCTGTCGCCTGACAAGCTCCAAGGTATGAAAATTACCAAATATCTCCTCTCAGCGGCATTTATACCCCTCTGGACCCAAGGTGAGCGTCTGCCCCATACAACCCGGCTTGCCTGGTTTATGATACTATTCTTTGTATCTCTCTACTCCATCTGCTGATGGCAGCATGACTATTTTTAAATTACGTTATTTCTGCAACATTATTTCTGCACTCACATCTCCTAAAATATTCTGGAAGATCCAGGCTGAGCTGAGCTGCCCTCATCCCAGATTTGTTCGGTTCTGCTTCTGGGATCACTGCAGCCCATGATGTTTTCCCCTCCAAAGCCCAATCCTACAAAACAGCTGACTTGAACCACACTTTATGGGTTTTCCATTGGTTTCAGGGCTGAGTGGCATCATGTATATGAATGTATTTATTTTACTGCCTGTACGTGCTTGAAATTGCTAATCCTAGATGGAAAGAGCTTTGTCTTTGCATCAGTTTTCTCTTGTGACCAATGTTCAGTGTAATATGGGCCATGAGGTAGGCACTTCAGCAAAACAGGATAATTATGGGATAATCTTGTGTGCTGTTGGCTCATTTTCATTGCTCTGGACTACACAGGAGTACTTAGTTACATACGTATGGGTTGCCTGTATCTACAATTCCTAATGTGGCATCCCCATGGACTCTGCAGCAGTGACAAAGGATGCTGCATGGCTTTGATGCCGCCTGAAACAAGGGAAGTTAAGGACAAATGCAAGCTATTTCTGTGAGTTACCTCCTTACACTGGTGTTCTTGCTGGATTTTATGCTGTATTTTCCACCTGAGGTTTTTTAAACCATTTTGCAAAGTGATAATCTATGTGAAAGCTGATTTATCAATTCCAATTGTTCTTCCTGTCCTGTGTTCTACCAAAATGGATCTGCTGCTCCCTGGCATAAGATAAAGCATGGTCTACTTCAGCAGCTGTACAAAACCAGACTTCATCTATGCTGTAGCAGTTTTCCAAAAAAAAAAAAAAAAATACACTGGCATAAAAACTGGTAGGAAATGGGATGTGCAGACCTCTGGAAAGGAACTCCCCTGGAGGCTCAACAGTAGTCATTGAAGTGGTTCCAACCGCAGGAGCTTCCTTGGTCTGAGGCTTTAATTTTTATATTGATAGGACTTTTTGTGGCAATCTGTGCAATGTAGAGAAACAGAAAGTAGTGTTTCTTTTCTTAGAAATGTTAGAGACATTGAGTCAAGCTGAATATTGCATCTGTTCAACAAGTCTGTGCGCTAAATTTCATATGGTGAGATTTTAAATAAACTCTCCACCTTATATTTCATGCTCGTGACTCATCCAATCACTTTGAATTAGTCTTAATTTACTGCAAACTGGCGCAGACCACAAAACTTTCTGGAAAGGATTGACTGTTCTATATTTACCTTTTGGGCATTTTTCACAAATAGGTTGAACACATGACCTAACCCAGCAACTTTGGTCTTTATCTTGCAAGGTGAACTTGGGGGGTGGGCTTGATATCTGCAAAGAGCTAAAATAACTTCAGCAGAAATGATCTTACAGCCATTTTTGCTGATGCCACATCAACATATTCCTCACTCTTGTGGATTTTCGGCAAAAAGTTTAAGTACCTTTAAAGGGGTTTTAAGTGAGATTTTTTGCTGCTGCTGTTGGAAAGTTCTTCCAGACTTTCTGTCCATCAGGAATTTTATTTCTAGCCTGTGCATATTCAGCTTATACCCACTCATTTATATGCCAGTGTTGTCTTATTTAAACGTAAACAGTTTTTCTCACTTTGGTGATTCTCTCTTGGACAGATTGGCAGTGAATGTCCGTGTACTCTCACTCTCTGCTTTAGTAGACTTAGAATCAGGGAAGACTGAGAGGTCTCTTGCTAAAACAACCTCTTCTTCCCTTGGATGTTTATAGTGAGCCCTGTTGCTAGATTTAATCCTTAATTTAGGACTAGAAACCTTCCCCACTGGCAGCCAGGCTGATGGGACCTAGCACATACAGAGTGAATGATCTTTTGCAAGTTTGTTAATCCTTCCCATTTTGGGGGAAAAAAAAAATATCTGAGGCCATGAAAAGAGCAGCCCCTGTTCAGGAAGGCATGCTTCCCCCTTGCAGGAGAGGCGCCGTGCTGCAGAGATCACAACTTTATCCAGCCTCCAGTGGGTTATTCTCCCTGGAATTGCTTCCTCAGAGCGGCTGCTCCCGGGGGGCCGGGGTGCTCGGGTGTCGGGGTGCTCGGGTGTCGGGGTGCTCGGGGGCCGGGGTGCTCAGGCAGCGCTCGCTGCCACAGGCGAGCCACACTGTCTTCCTGGTGCAAGAAGAGACCTCTGCCAGCACAAAAAAAGGGAAAGAACGTACAAAAAGAGAACAGAGGAGTCTATAAACAGACCAGGGCATTTCGACACTCTCTGAATTTCACTCCTGAAACTAGATGAGAACCTGTTTTCTCCCATGTTTGAATTTAGCATCTTGAAAGTAAGGCTGATCAGCCAGCCATTAACTCTGTGTCCTGATATACTCAAGCCACTAAGGTTTGTGATGAGGCCTGAGTCTATTTATTCTCCTCTCCCATCTCCCTTAGGCGAAGAGCGGGGAAAGCATGTTCAGCCTTCCAAATATTTTATTTATATCTTGCCAGCCATGAGTAAGTGCCTCCAGCCTTCTGCTTGTCATAAATCTGTTCATCACCTCCTTCCATCAGCTCCTTTTGAGAGGGGGTTTTGTACCAAAAGAAAGGATTTCCATAGACTTGGATGTTTGGTGAACACAGATAATAACCTCCAGGCTGGTGGTGTGCTTGTGACTGGGTGCCCATGGGAGCTTTCGCTGTGGGGTCGCTGTGATGGGGATGGGATGTGCGGTGCCCTGCTCAACAGCCCCTGCAAGTTACCACCCTTGGGGTTCCTGCGAAGTGAGGGGCTCGGGAGCTGCCCGGGTTTGCTGTTACTGCCCCACTGCAGAAATACAACCAGCTCGAGAAGGGAGATGGCAGCCTGTCCTACAATGGTATAAACTAGGTCAGCATTGTCAGGCGCCTTCAGCTCTGCCTTGCCTTTGCTTTTTAAAAAAGAAAAAAGAGAAAAAGAAAAAAAAAAAACAATAACCAACACCCCCCCAGCCCTTTACAAACAAACCAGCAGTATTACAACCCTTTGTATAATGAATTTTGGTCGCCAGCATTGGGTCAGCTTTCCTCAGCTGCCTCTTGCAGATGCTTTAGAGATGACCCACAGCTCATGATTTCCAGGGAAGATGTTGAGCCAAGGAAAACTGATGTGAGAAGCCACGTGGTTTTGACCAGGCTCTGTCCCTAACATCCTGGCTGAGCCTCAGGGTACTGGTCCTGCACATCTGGGGTGGGTCCTTGAGAGCCTGGGCATGTTGTTAATCTGAGATGACTTATCCCAGCTTCTTCAGAAAGGGCTGCAAGAAACTTTGCAGGGAAAGGCCCCCGAGGGGTCTATAAAGAGCAAAGCCATGATGGGGCGAGTGCCGGGAGCTGTCACGTCCTTGTGAGCCCAAGCAGCCTCGAAGGGAGTAGAAATAAACCCAGTTTGCTCACAAGCAGAGAGGATGGTCTCAAAGCGAAGTCGTCACCCCGGGTGTAAGGTCACTTTTGGGCAGCCAGACCCTGTTTGGGCACCGCTGGCAGGGTGCTGACACCGAACCCCGGGCGGCCCGGCCCGTCCTTCGGCGATCTCTCCCTCCTGGCAGAGGCAGCGCGACTCTGCGCTCGAGGGGCTGCCAGGAGCAGAAATGGGGGGGCTGTGGCTTTCCTCTCCTTCCCCTGCCCCACAGCCCTTTGCACTGTGCCCTGGTAATTAGGGCACTGGTGTAGGACTGGGACTCCAGTGCCGAACTGGACCGCAAACGTCGCAGCGGCATCCTTGGCCGCAGCACTGAGCGACTGGCACGGGCAGGAGGATGCTTGCCCAGCAGCAAGGAGAGGCCTTTGAGTTTTTTCCCACGTGCACGGGGTGTTGGAGTGGCTTGCAGTTTGGGCAGAGAAATGTTATTTATTCTGCTTTACATAAGCGGAGGCAGAAGCTGCTGGGTAGGTCAGAATCAGGCTGCTGTTTTCCATTGTCTGTGATTGATATTTAATTATTTTTAATTATTTTGATTATTAATTATTTATAAATATGTATATATTTCCCCCATGTGTATATTTCCTCCTCTCATCCACGATGGCTATACCAGTACAGACCTAAGATATAATAATAGAGATTCAAGTTAGGCAGTAGGAAAGCTTCCTACCAGGCAGAGCAGTGACGTCCTGGTCTTTGGCAAGTTGAAGCATCTCCATCCCTAGGGGCTAAAGTAGAAGTTTATTAAAAACAAAAATAAATTAAAATAATCTGTAAGTAAAGAAAATCTGGCCCGGGGGAATAGGAATGGGCTAAACAATCTGTCCCAGACCCAGCAGGCTGTTTTCTCTGATATTTATAGGATGTTTTGTGTTTTAAAGGAAGAAATTGAAGCCAAATCCGGCTGATTATTACAAAATGTTAGCTGCTGTTTGAGAAAGAGCCTGTCATGGAAAGGAGAGGAAGAGCTGGTGTCTGAGCCAGCTCAACACAGGAAAAAGTGTGGGGAATTTAACATTTAAAGTAATTCTGCGCTTCAGGGAAATAACAGGAGCGTCTCATATGGAGGTCTTGGCAGCTTTGAATATTTCCAAGTGCCTTCCCGTTTTGCCCTCTGTTCTTGATATTAATAGTATCTGCTGACAGTGTTTGTTGATGGCAATGTGAGATACGGGACTGGGAATGAGTAAATCCAACTGGGTTTTTCCTCTTTGCGCCGATGTCCCCAGGGGAACCCCGTGAACCTCTTCTCTTGCCCTACAGTGAAATGGGGGTTTGCTCCGGGGTGCGCTCGGGTCTTGCTGGAAAGGAAAGTGTGTGCAGCCCCTCGGACCGAGGCAGCGGGGGGAAAGGGCTTTGCCTCCGCTGCCCCGTGACAGGACCCTGAAGCCCCGTCTGCGTCCCCAGCGAACCCCCGGCGCTCTGGGGGGTGGGAAGGCAAACAGCACGTGGCTCTTTGCGGGGGGCGGGGGGCGAAGCTTCCCGCGTGCCCCTGATGCTCAGGGGGTGCCCCTCGGCGCTGTGTTTCAGGCTGGATGCGGCCGGGCCATGGCGCAGCTGGAGCTGCTGTGGGCAGCCGCCGCGCTGATGCTCTTCGGGGCCGCCGTCAGCCTCTGCGTCAAGTGCCAGCTCTCCGGTAAGAGACCCTGCCCGCACCCCTCGGGGTCCTGCCCCCCTCCCCGGGCTGGGCTGGGGGGTCACGCTGGGCACACTCTTTCCTTTCGGGGTGTCCCCGCCGGGTGTTTCGGTCCTGCTGAGCCACGCGCCAGCTCGGGGAGCTTTGCCCTCGCAGGGGGGGGCTCCCAGCAGCTTGAGCTGGGAAGGGTCCGTGCTGGGGGCCAGGGGGAAGGACCCCCCGACCCTGCAGCACCCCTGGGGTGGGTGGAACACCGTGGGCTGCAGACCCTTCTCCACGCTCACCGTGGTGGGTGGCTCCGTGACACCACACCTGGGGGGGGACCATCTCCAGATGCACAAATCCTGCAGAGGCTCTGGGGCAAACAGGCAGGAGGAGGGCGGGCAGGAGAGGAGAGTCTGGGGGATAAATTCATATATACATTAAGTACAAAGAGACTGGGGAGACCACTCACCCCGGTGGGGGTTTGAGCCCACCTCTGAGCACTGGGTGGGTTTTACGGGGGTAGAGAGGCTGCAGTTTGGGGTTTTGGGGACATGAGTAGCTGGCTTGCTTGCTTTGCAGTGTCTGAGACAAATACTACAATTTAAACTTGGTTTGAAAGAAATTAATCAAAACCCTATCGCAACTGCGGCTTGCTGCCTCTGCTGTCCTCTCATGCTCCTGGTTGAAGAAGTTTTGTGAATATGTTTTATTGGTCTTTCTGATTTTTAACTCCTAAGTCATCCCTTTTCTAAGAGCTTTTCTTTTCCCTTGTTTTCCAGCCACCAAGCGGGAGAAGCACCCAAGTGAGCGAAGGAGCCAGTAAGTTGCCTTTCACAATCGCGCTTCTCCGCTCACAGCTCACCTGGGGTGAGACCCTGGCCAGAGCCAGACCCATTCCATTCCTCACAGCTGAAATCTGGATTTATATGGAATAAAGTAATCCCAGCGTGGGGTGTGCAGGGCAGCATGCTCCAGACCAGGGCGCTGCTGAAGGGGTAAAACCTTTATAAATTAAACTGAAGCTCTGGCTGTGATACCTGTGAGCCATTAACTAGTTGGAAAAAGGTCTGAGAGAATTGGAAGGGCAATTATCCTGTCCCGCCATGGCCCAAGATGAGGTGGAGAGGTTGGTGACCTCCTAAAGAAGACCCTGCCCTTGGCTGGTGCTGGTGGGACCCTTTGCCAGAGCAACCGCCGACCTGCAGCATAAACAACGAAGGAAATGCGATTGTACACACATGCACACCCCCTTATTTCCTTCAGCAACAGACAAACCACAGCTAAATGATATAAAAAAAAACCAAAAAAAAAACCCCAAAAAAAACCAAACCAAACAAACTGGCTTGTAACCTTTGATACAGGAGCAAACGTGGTGCAAAGGGGCTCTGCAAAGCCTCCATGGGGTTGGGGTGTTTGCTTCTGCCCCGCTTGCCCAGGACCAGGGAAGGGCTTTGGGGTGATCCGTCACCGACCGACGGGAGGGCCAGCCCAGGCTCCGTCCCCTGCGGGCTCGCACTGAATCGTCCCGACTTCTTGAAATTTATACCTGGATTAGTGGTTTGACTTCAGGCTCGTGGTATTGTGTGCTCCTTTTAGAGATCTGGTTTGGGTTAGTTAGGGCTTTTTGCAAGCAAAGTGGTTTAACTCTGTACATTTGCAGACTTTGCAGTCAGGTGCTTTGACACCTCGTCTCCCCGCCAGCCCCGTGCTGTGAATGCCGGCTTGGGATGGGGGGGGTGACCTGAATGAAAGGGGGTGGGAGAGGGACGCTTGCAGGGTCTCCAAATCAGAATTAATAAGTGCCTGCATGCACCTGCACTAGAATAACTGTTGAACCCTCTCGTGCTCTGAGGACCAGCTCTCCAGTTATCTAAAAAGTAAAGAGGTTACTGGGCATGTATGTTGTTATTTAATGATGATCACATACATTATTTTTTTCAAGTGGAGGTTGGGAGAGGCAGGGACAGCAGCAGAGGTGAAGCAGTGGGGTCTGGAACAATTTCGCGGGTGAACACTGAGGTTTTTTGTGGGTGAAAGTGCTCTTCTGGCCTTAACTAGTGCAAAAAGCATCAGAGTACGAATTATCCTAAATGATGTTTTCCTCATCCCTGGGTTCTTCCCTTAGCTGACATTGGCTGCTCTGCCAATGGCCTGTAAACACGTCTTGACTTTAAAGGGTCAAAGAGGACCCCGGGAAACTGCTCCCAGCTCATACAGGTCCTGCATGACGTGCTGAGCGATGCACCTCGGCGTCTCACCAAGCCCAGCGTGGGGGCTGTGCACGCCAAACAGGGAAGTCTCTTGCATCTGTTTTCCTTGTCATAGACCCCAAAATTCAGGTGAGGCTGTACCTCTGTTTTTTCCAGGCTCGAAAGCCAGCAGAGGTTTGAGGTGATTCGATCCCATTCCAGTGAGTACGAACGTCGCACAGGGCTCCTGCGTTGCGGGTTGGGGGTCCTGAGTGCACAGAACAGGGGGGAAAGTAAAAATAAAAAGGTCACCTTGAAGCCGGGCAGTGAAATGATAGGAGACTCAGGTTGTCAAAGCCACCTTAGATGCTTCTAGGGATGCGAATTCTGAGCTCTAGGGAAAAAAAATCTCCCTTCACATTGAAAATAAATCACTAAAGCAATGTTGAAATGCAACGCCTTATTAACTTGGGCTCTTCAAACCGCTGTGTTCACCCTGTGAAAACGACAGTGTGGGTGAACCCGAATTGATAGGAGTGACTCATTTATCATCACCCCCTTACTGCTTCCTGCGGCATGTTGGGTTAGGTGCTGACCTTTTGATTTTTATCCTGAAACGAGCTGTTGACAGGGTCTGTATGAAATGTCACCGTCTGCAGATGAGCTCTGTGGGCGCTCCTTTCCCCGGGACCTTGCTGGGCCCGAGCCCCGTAACCCCCTTACGAGTCTTTGTTTCAGCACAGCCCGACCAAAGCTCACGACCTACTGGCACATCTCGCAGTGTGAAGGGAGGGGTGCTGAGTGGGGAAGGCCCCCAAAGCAGGCGCGTTCGCGGGATTTAGGCAATAAGGCAGCAGTTGGGATTGTAGCCTCCTCCCTTGGGTGTTCGCTAGCTCTGCGGTCTGCACAGACTCCAGCTTTTCCTCTCTTTTTATCCCATTTTGGCCATTTATGAACTTTCAGGGAACGATCTTGGGATGCATTAGAAAAAAGCTTGCCAGTCCCAGGGAATCCTCTCTAGTGGATGTTCTGTGCTCTTTAAAATATCTGCTGCTGCCATAATAATTAACACCCTGTTTTGTTCTTAGTGCTAGCTACAACCCGAAGGCTGGAGCAAATTAAGGAACATGAAAACTTGTCAATAGCAAGGTAGGTGAAAAAAAAACAAACAAAATCTAGCTGTAGGGCCACGGTTGGATGAAGTTCACCCAACATACACGAATGCTCAGGATTTGGGACTGGGTTCTGGACCCTATAGATGTGGCTTGGGCTATACTCAGAATCACAGAATAGTTTGGGTTTTAAGGGACTTTTAAAGGTCACCTGGTCCAAACTGCCCTGCAATGAGCAGGGCCATCGTCAGCTAGATCAGGTTGCTTAATTTATTGATGGTCAATAGCAGGTTTAGACTTTTCCTGGATTTTCTTCAAGCTGACTGTATTCTACTGGCAATCATTTAAATCAAACCCAAGGAAATGAACTTTTCCTGTGCATAATAGGTATGTCATGAAAAAGAAATGGCCATTCTTTTCTTATAAGCAGTTTGACATGAGAAATCCCCTTCTTCCCATCACCAAAACCCCCAAGAACTACACAGCTCAATAACTCTGCTAAGATATTCAGGCATAGTTATTCCCATCTTGGGATTTGACTCCAAACGCCTCATTTCCTGGTGCTTGATGTGTGTCCTGTTACAGCCTCGCAGGGAGGTTTCACAGACGGTCCTTATGGCTTAGTCATTGCTGTGGTTTGTAACCCCTGGTACAGTTTGCTCAGACCTGGGATTTTATCTGCCTTTTCTGTCTTTCAGGAAAACCACCAAGGAGCTTGGCACCTCCCGCCGCAGCGGATACGGTGAGCACCTCCCCGGGGACGGGCACTGGTTCAATGCTCTCCCCGTCCGCGCAGCCATGGGGGAAGCACCTGCCGTAAAATTCATAAATGGGGATGTTGCAAATCTTGGCTCATCTGTGTAGGTATCGGCTGGGAGCTCCCACCACTTTTGGGAAGACAGAGCCTCTGGGAGGCTGGTTACTCGCTGCCAGACCCCAGGCAGGGCACGGCAGGGTGGTTATCCTGGACACAAGATGGGTGATGATAAAATTCGCTCCTGCTGTTAGCACCTACCCATGCTGCTGCACAGCGACGCTTAATAAGATCTAGCCTGGGCCTCAGTTTATAATTCCGTGCTTGTCCTCCTAGGGCTGACCAGTCCTGGTTATGAGCCACGGGGACAAATCATTTAAAATGTCACCCCTGGCTGTCCCAGCACCTCTGCCCTGGGGCGACCACCCGCGCCCCTCACCCGTGAGCAAAGAGCTGCGGGGAGCAGAGCTGCTGATGCCAAAACCCTTGGTGGTTCCATCACCGAACCGCTCCCCTCGCCCAGCCTGAGCCCCAGCCTAACGTGCCCCTCTGCTTTTCCCCAGGGAGCGGGACCGAGTGCAGGTACCAGAATTTCCTGACAGGTAAATGCAGCAGCCGCGCGCCGGGGGGGTGTGGGGAGGGAAGGCTGCCGAGGCGATGGGAGGTTACCGGGGATGAGAGCCGGCGGGGAGCGCGCAGGCAGCCAGCTTCGTTAATTTAGTGATTGCTTTATAAGACACGCACCGATCTGATTAACGGTCAGAGCAGAGGGGGACGGGGCGCTGGCGAGCTCCCCTGCTCCCCTCCCCGGGCAGCGTGAGCTGGCGCTCGCCTGGAGAGGATTATCGGCACGTGGGGCCATGCTCTCCTTTCCCAAACCCGGGAGGAGGTTCCCGATCTCCCTGCCAGCTGGCAGAATCTGTCCATGAGAAGCGGTGAGCCCTGGTTTTCTCAGGGGCCTGGGGTGGAGCAGGGCTGCCTCCCCCTGCCCCAGCCTCCCAGCTCTGCTCGTGAACTGGTTTTGGGGCTGCGCCGGGGCTCTCTGGCTGCTGGGGAGGGCTGTACAGCTGTGCTTGGGGGGATCTGTCCGGCTGTGCTTTTGGGTGACGGTGCAGTTCGTGCAATGGCATGGCGTGCTGACAGCAAACCCTTTGTGCTCGCAGAGGACTGCCTGCAAGGGGACGCTGCCTACGTGTAAGTAGCTGGTTGCCACCCGCCAGCACGATCAAGCAGAGCCGTGCTGGTCCCAGTGCGGTCCTGGCTCTCTCGTAGCCCGGGCTGGGAAGCCTGTGGGCTGCCTCGGGCAGGAGGAGCTAACGGCGGCTGCTCTTCTCGCAGGGAGCCCATACCTCTGGATTACTACAACTGTGCCAGGTTCTTCACACCACCCAACGGTAAGGTCTCCATGCGAGCGAGGTGGGTTTCTTCTCCAGCCGGCAGCCCGGCTGTCGCGCAGCTCCAGGCACCTCGCAAGACTTTTCTTGCCTAGGTCTGTGCGTTATTGCCGCATCGCCTGAAGCAAGTGTGGGTCCGGGAGACATGGTGGTTAAGGGGTGTAGCAGAGCTATGGGGCTTGAGGGATGCCCGATCCCTGATCAGTCCATCTGTTGGCTATAAACAGGACAGCCCAAATGCACCCCTGGCTCTGACTGCACAAAACCCTTGGTTCTTACTGTTTCATCTCTGGGCAGCAGCAAATTAACCATCACTGCAAGAGCATACAGGGTAATGAGGCCATTTCCCTGATTTTAGCTCAGTCTGGTTTGCAGGAGCAGAGATTGGAGCCCCACAGGGTCCTACCCGGACACACGGGAAAGAGCATGTCCTCGTCCAGAAGCTTTTTGCCAAAGGAACACCTTTAAGTGTTTTGTGTGCTTGGTTTATGAAGCTAGTGAATGAAAGTGGGATGAAACGCAGTGCTCCATTCAAATGCATCTTTTCAAGGCAAATATTGCATCTGTGAAGTGTTTTCACCTCCCTGGGTACTTGGCACTTCTCTGCACTGACTCAGACATCAATCTATTTTTATCTAAAATGAATTTCAAAACATGAATCCTAATTTTTATTTAAAGAGACTGGGGGGAGAAAAAAAAAGATTAAAAATAAGACCAAAAAAAAAATCTTGTTTACCAAAAAAACTTACCTTAAAAAAAAAAAAAAAAAAGGTGGTGGGGGAAGGCAGAAAGAGAAATCTGAATGTATTAACATGAATGTTTTTGCTTCCCTTATAAGTTTTAATGCCTTTTCAGTGGCTGAGGACTACCTAGAGGCAGCGGCAGTGTGTAGCTGTTGCGGAGCTGCTCTGAGTGTCTCTCCTGGCTAATGCCTTGCCCTCCTGCCCGGCGTGGTTTGGGGCAGCAGAGCCCTCACCCGTGCAGGGGCTGAGATCAGTCGGCCTTCGCTGAGGCTTTGGAGAAGCACTGGAAGGTCACAGGATGGGCAGAGCAGGGCTTGCACTGTCTGCAAACATTTCCAGCTTAGGTGCTGTGACCACACCAACTGTTGGGTGTCAGTGGTGTTGTCAGCACTGGTGGGTGCAGGTTTTGGGGTTAGCAATAAAAGGACTCACGTGGTTCAGCTGCTCATGGGCCTGTCCAGAGAGCTGAAATAACCAGCAACAGAACAAAGAGCTTGGCGGGGTTAAATTCTTTCAAGCAGATTTTGGTTCTAGATGCTATTAGATTTTACATGCTTGGACTGGGGCTCAGTTCCTTCCCAGAAACTGAGAATAAGCCCAGGAAGATGCTGCAGCCACAAGTTTAACACTCACCAGGAAGGGAAAACCCCTCCTGGCTGCTAACCTGGGCTGGGAGCCTGGGGATTCAATCCTCACGAGAGCCAGCCCTCCCCCTCTTCGCCTTGGAGTCCGCTGTAGGGCTGGTAATTATGCTTACTGGGTTTTATTCCTATTCATAAGACAAGTCACGGTGCCTCAGGACCAGCTGGGGTGGCTCCGTGGGTGGTGCCGTGGCCGGTGCCACAGCCCCGTGGGGCAGCGATCGCCCAGTTTGACTGCACTGGGGATGCCTCGTCGCTGGGTCAGCGCAGGCTGTCACAAAGACTAAGGATTATTTTTTTTTAGCTAATGTGCATTTCGTTGCAGCAAACAGCCCTTTCCTGTAGGTGCCAAGGGATCTTCTCAGGTCACCTACCCTTCCTTAAGCCCTTTTTTCTCCTTATTTCTTCTGACAGAGAAAGAGGAGGATTCCCATTCCTATCAAAATGTCTTCATTGAAGTGTCTCACGGCTCTGATCCAGGTAGATGTGTTGCTGTCATGGTCCATGTGTGTTGTACAGTGGTATCTTGAAGTACAGAGAGGGATGGTGACTTGCTCAGCTGAGGGGAAAGCCCCTTGTTCACAGGCTCAGCTCTTCTGACCAGCTCCGTGCCGGCAGAGCCGGGGTGCGGGAGCTGCCGCGGGCACAGAGCAGACCCGGAGCATTTCCCCTTTCTGCAAGAAAATACATGTGGTGATACCTTACCAGCCACGAGCTCGCCTCTGAGCCGATCCTTTTGGCTAGGAGATCTCTGCAGCAGTTCAGGAGCTTTGGGGTCTGCGTTGCTTCTCTAGGTCTTTCAGTGCTGTTACAGCCAAGATTGACCGTGTTTTATAGCCCCCAGCTCAGGTTTCTCCCCACGTCCAGCCCAAGAAGGCTCAGCCAGTGAGCTGCTGGAGGATGACATTGGACCACAATGCCCGCTTAAGGGCTTCCAGCTTCTCTCCTGGGATGTTGCAATCAAAATAGAAAGTCAATTTGGTTTCCTTCAGCGAACTAACACAACTCTTTCTGCACTGCCCTGCTCCTGCCTGGCTTTGTACAGAGCGGTTAGAGGGGGCAGGGGCAGCAGGGACCAGTCTGATCCCTGTCCATGCCTGCAGATATCCAGGCATGTGGTCAGGGCTGGAAAAATGATGAGGCAGCATCAGCAGACCCGCGTCAGGACCCGGCTGGAAACTCAGCCACGTGCACGGGGCAGCCGGGGCGCAGCGGGAGGAGGGGGGGTTCACAAAGGCCTGTTTTAAGTCCACTTGCTGCTCAGCATCATTCTGTCCAAACCCTTTTTAGTCACAGATGATGCTTCAGACTACGAGAACAGCACAGCAATACACATATGGAAACTCCAGCAGGCGGAAGGTATGTTTTCAGCAATTGTTTACTATTTAGGGATGGGGCTCATGGGCAGGGAGCCTGTCACGCTAGACCAGTATAGACCACGCTCAAGGCAATGCAGACATCGCCCCCGTCTTGAGTTATTTTTTCCCCACTTGTCTGTGATAAACATCCAAGGCAATGTGCAAATTGCCACACATGCTTGTAATTGAATGCCACTGTGATGGGTCATGGTGTTTCTAGCGCTCGAAAGGCCACCATATTAGGTGGCTGGGCCTAAACCCTGACCACAAGATGCTACAGAAGAATGTCACTCTTCGTGTTTTATATCCCCTTATGTTTTGAAGTTGCCCTGATGCAAGCTCATCCTTGTAATCCCCTCTGACAAAGAAATGTGCAGCACGTACATCCAGTGGGTCAGCCTGTGACTTTCCCGCAGTAATCGGGGTGGATATTTCTTCCGCTAACCTTTAAACAGCAGTTCAATCTAACGTGTGGCTTCCTGTGAAGTGGGGGGGTAGTCTGGCCTAGGAGATAGTGGTGAATGTATACATTTATATTGAAGAGCTTTATGCCTCTGGTGTGGAAGCTGCCTAAGCAAACTGATTCTTATCACCCTGTTTGAGCACTCTCTGGATTAAATCTAAGTCCATCTCTTTTGGCTCTGAAAAGCTGTCCGTGCTCGCTGCTCACAGAGCATTCGCAAATTTGCTGTGACCGTTTCATAGCCCCTTCAAGGAGGCCTTGACACCGTCGTCTGAGGTTTCTTAGCTCAGATGCAAAAATGTGTCGGCGCTGAAGGCTAAATATTGACAGGACACACCGCGCGTCTACGGTGTGTGTGTGTTTTTAGATCACCCACGTTCTGATCAGTGCCTCCCATCCTCACTCGCAGCTCTGCAGGCAGAAAGCCCCGATGACGAGCCAGACTACATCAACACGGCCTCTGCATCAGGTCCTGCCCCTCCTTCAAAGCAAAGGTAAAAAGAGAGCAAATGGTCGATGTATTTATTTAGGGGTGGGAGGATTGTGTTCTTGCTGAAGGGAGCTCAGCTGGAGCTTTGCACGTTGCCGGGGGGCCCAGCCGGTGCCCAGCAGCCCGCGCGGGGAGCAGGAGCAGCCTGCTTCATCCCCTGCCATGGCTCTGGCTGATGCCAAGCTGACTAACGCAGACTGTGGAGACAAATTTGTCAAAGTCCGTGTCCCAGCACTGCCCTCCTCCAACAGGAACTTAAAACCGCTTCAGAGCAGCTTCGGGCAGCACGGCTACACGCTGCAGACAGGAGCCCCCCAGACCCCTCTGGTCTGTGCAGCTCGGCGGCTGAGCAGCGTGAGGGATTCCCTGGGCTCAGCTGAGCCCTGCTGCTCTGCTGCAACCGCATATCCTGCCCCGTTATCAGCAGCAACCTGATGCTGGTGATAAAGAATTACTCAAGGCGGTTAAAGGAAAAATCATCTGCAGAGAGCTGCGGGAAGATTGCATGACATTGACCGAGTGGGTGATATAACAGAGTGTCAGTAAATGTATGGTAACGTATGGAAGAAAAGCAGCCCCAGATACACCAAACACAGCGACAAGTTTTGCATTAGCTGTTGCAGCTCAGAACAGGTTCTTGGAGGCCTTGCAGAGCCTCTTCCCAGCAGACGAGTGTATGTGGATCTCTAGGAGAGGGAAAGAGGAAAAATAAACCACCACTGTGCTAATGTATAGATCTGTGGTGTCTCTACATGCCAGTTAGAGCGCATAGAGCTGGTCACCCTCCTCCAGACTGGACTAGGGCTCCAGCTGGGAGAGGGACTGGAACCAGTATTGCTCTCCTTGTCAGGACTTTACTCTCCAAGCACCTGCAGAGACCCAGCAGGACCATCTTCATGCCACATGCCGGCAGCTCCAGTTACAGGGGTTTATATTTCCCAAACTGTTGGCACTGGCAGTGAGCAGACCCCCAGAACTGGATCTTTCTGAAGCCATGCAAAGCATGTAGGATTTAGCCCTGCCATGCAAAGCAGTCACCCTATTCTCCCCGTTGCAGCGTTTGCTTTGAACTTCAGCAGCCCGTCCCAGCAGCGTTAGCTCTGACAAAGACAGCGCTGGAGGGAAAGCTGCACCAGACGCAGGTCGTGCTTTTTGGTCAAGGGTTCATTGTGTGTCACCCACGGCACGCGAGTCGCTTCCCAACAGGACGTGGTCTGGCTGGTAGCTCAGCCTGCCAGCTGCCTCTCCCCTGCCCGTGGGAGCCCCAGAAACCTGCCGGGCATCCCTCTGTGCTTGAGCTGGAGCAAACCAAGCACATATCATAAAAATGGACTGTTTCAGATGGGGTTGCAGAGAAACTCGCTTTTTTTTGAAGAGAAACTTCTTTTCGGAAGGTGTTTATGGAATAGCCAGGTATTGTGTTGGCTAAGCGACTGGAGGGAAGGAAGCCAGATTATCCATGAAAAAATGAAAAGTGCCATAATGGTAACTCTTATAAGCAATTTTGCATTTATTCCTCTTCCACAGAGAAGTATCGAGGAGGAAGGGATTACATGTCTGCATTAGTCACAGCGTGACCCTGCTTTTTGCTCCGTTTGCTCTTTCTAACAGGGAGGGTGCCCACCTCATTCAGAGCTGTGAGAGGAACATTCGGGGCTGGTAGATGTCCAAAACGTTTAGCAAAGCTGCTGTAATGACTGTACCTGATTTGGTGGAGAGCAATGACCAAAGCAGCACAGGGGCTACCATAAATCCACCTCCCAAAGTGATAAATGGTGCTGGGAAGGCAGAAGAGGGAGGAATAGCTGTCCTATCCGGTGATATAGATTTGCTGGGAAAATCTCCAGTCATAAGCCCTAGCAAAAACTGCTAGTGCACTTTTTGCCATTATAATGATGCCTCTGTTACAGCCGGTGCTAGCAGAGTAATGCCATAAAATTCCCGTGTCCAAGCAACAAATTCCAGCAGAAGTTCTCCACCAAGGGAGGGTGAATTGCTCTGCTCAGGGATCCTCACCTGGGAGCACGGCTGGGGTTTCTGCTTAGATGTGGACATTTTGTAGCATACCTCACTACTTGTCCCTGGAAAAAAAGATGTAACCAGCAGCAGAATTAAGAAGTTGAAAGCAGGGATTAAAATTCAGTGGACTCACTGCTTTTTTCCCCTCTTCTGTCAAGTATTCTGTATAAAGTCTGAAGAAGTCCTTTGTGAGCTGTAAGAGCGCACCCAGCAAGCATGCACTCAGGGAGAGGGGAAGACTTCAGTCTCTCGGTGTAATCTCTTCTCCAAATTGTGCCCAAGATCACGCAGAAGGGGTGCTGCTGAAAGGAAGAAACGCTCTGCTTGAAGTCCCACGCAAGTCCAACTGCAAACCTGCGACTGGAGAAAGCACTCAGCCTGGCAGTGACCATGGGCAAGCCAGGAGCTCGTTATCCCACCTCACTTCCCTGCACGTCTACTCGAGGGAGTATGGCCCGGCTATGAAATGTTTTCTCCTGTTAAACGTGAAATGAATCTTTAAATTGCTGAACAGTAATGCAGCCAGCTACTTAATTTGTCAGGGTGACTCATGCATGATGGTATTAAGACACAGGGATTATGCTCTGATTTAGTTCCCATGTTCTCCTACAGAAGCAGTTTCCTACCAGAGAGGAACCAGCAAGGCAGAGGGTGCTTTTACAACAGCAGTGGTTCTCTGGAACTAAATGAGATACCAGTCTGTTCACAAAAGCTAAAGACTAAACGTTATTAAATCCCCACCTTATCCACAGCTTATAATTCACAGTACCTGTCTATGGCAGTTTTCCTTGTATTTTGGTATCCGTTTTATAATGATGCAAAGGCCCTGCACCAGCTGAGAAGGTCAGGTCCACAGCTGCCAGCCTGAGAAGTTGTGCCGGTATTGCCGTAGGAACAACAGCCCTGAAAACTAACCCTTGTCTCCCCAGCCCCGATGCACAGATTTGGCACCGTTGTACCACTTATTTATTAAAATTGAAAAGCATCCAAAGACAATGCGGAGTTTTATTATGGTTTGCTATGATGCAGATGTTGTCTGCATGGTTGGGTGAGACAGACTGAGATGGGAGCACATGAGATGACGGGGAACGGTGCATGGGATCTGATGGGGAGAAAATGTTGCTCCTTAAAGCCTTCTTCCTCAGAAAACTGCTTCAAGAAGGGGCCCAGCCCACACTCGTGTCTTTGGGTCTGGTAAGAGCAGGCAGAGAAGTGGAGCTGAGGGTGAGCGGGAGAAGGGGATGTCAGGTGCTTCCTGCTACAAATGACTTGGCTGTATTTTTAGCAGAATTGCTGAGACCAAGAGTGGCTGCCGTTGGTGTAGCTGAAACAGCGGGTGGTTTGGAGTCTGGGTTAGAAAAAGGTTTACTTGTAGATCCTACAAGCGCATTTGTTCCTGCTTCCACAGGGCTTTTACAACAGAGAAAACCTAGTGCACTTCAGAGCTGTGCGCACGCAGGGAGCTGCAGGTGCTTTCTGCTTGCCCCAGCTCCTCCCAGCGCGGCTCCTACTCACACCTTCTGGCTTCCTGATGTTTAAGTGCCCTAGAAAAAGTTTGCACAGGCTGGGGACACCAGCGTCCCAGTGAGCTTGGAGCAGACATGGTGACAGCCCCAGCCCATGCTGGCTCTGCCCAGGCCTCGCAGACAGGCAAGGAAACGAGGAGGAGATGCCTTTGTTACTGAAACAGTGTGCCCAGCCCTCGCAGGGCCGTGACATTGTCATCCTTGGTGACTAACTCAGCACCTGAAGAAGCTCCCACTTTCCACAGAGTGCTGCAGACTGTGGATTTTCTGCTGGAGGGGAAGGGCGAGCTCCATTTTCAGTGATATGTGGTGATGTTGCACCTGCTGGTGATTCACCTTGTAACTGGAGGGAGCCATTAAATGATTAGTAGAAGATTAGCAGCAGTAAAAGATCCTTGGCACGCAGTAAGTAGCTCCCAGAAAGTTCTAGCCATGAGGTGAGTGCGTGGCCAAAACATTAAAATAAAAGATTAACTGCTCTCCTCCCTAAGCAGGGAGGCAGATTAGACCAATTACCTTTTCCTGGTGTAAGGGTTCTCCATTGCTAAAATCAGAGTTTGAAAGTTGTGGGGCCGAAGCAGGCAGGGCAGGAGCTGGGTATGGACCATCTTCCCTCCACTCAGTGGGAGTCTGAGCAAATCCCCCCTTGCAGCTCTCCAGAACAGCCAGCTGTAGCGAGGGGTAAATCCGTTCTTAGCTTTGTAAAGCTCCTGAAGTACTTTTCAGCCAGTGATCTCATTACGCTGGAAGATATCCAGGGACTGTTACGGGAACTTTCATCAATGTTATTACAGTCTTGTTCTGGAACACCTTACGGTTTTGCTCTGCAGTGGGCGCGTATGTACCTGCGAGTGTGTTCACTGATGCACTGTCCTTTCGGGACTCGTTTTCAGGTGTGCGAAGATTTCTGGTGCTCAGCTGAATTTGCCAGATCCTGTGCTCTCTGAACATAATGCAAGGAGAAATGACATCTCCCCTGGGTCCCTGTATCTCTCTCCTCACATTAGGTAGGCAGCCAAGTGAGCAATTCGCTTCCTGTTTTCAATTTCAGACGCATTAGAAAAGTAGTTTTGGCCCCGGCGGTGCGGCTCTGGAATGGAGCCAGGGAGCCTCAGCTAGCCGCTGGAAAGCAGCGGCTCTGCCCTCCGAGGGTGAGCAACCCCCTGGTAGAACGGGCCACCTTGGGGGCCTCTTGGGCTGGTGCTATTCCTCTTCTGAGGAAAAGCGAGTGTGATTGTGCCCCCCCCCCCCCCCGCTGTAAAGGATTAGCCCCCAGGAGAGTTGCCTCCAAACTGGAGCTGTGAAACGAAGCTACTGAGTATAGTTGAGAGGAAAATCACACAAGTCAGGTAGGAACGGGAACTGTGACCCTCCCTGTTTGTCACCCTTCCACTGGCACCAACACAGCGGCAGGTACACCCGGTGGGGTAAGGACCGGCCGCCTGAGTCCTCCAAATAGGGTATTTGCTCTTTTATGAAACTTTGGCAGTAACACCTCTTCCTTCCCCGTTCAGCAATGAACATACTTAACTGGAAAGCCAAGGCAAAGTAGGCTGGCTGTGATCTACAGCCGAAGGAAAATTAACCTGCTCTTTAAATGTGCCTTATTTAAGTTTTTGGGGACAAAAGCTGTAATGCTGTGTCTGTAGAGAACTCAGCAGCTTAAGCTGCTCCATTCTAAATTCTTATTTGTGTATTTAACAGTTTTTGTGCTAGTAGTGACAATCCACTGGCTGGGATTCAAAAGGTAAGCTCGATAAATTGAATATTACAGCCACTACTCTAAGAGCTGTTTGCTTTATTCCATTTGGGACCAAGCTCAAACGTGTCTGCGCGTTAGCTGTCAACTTGCTCTCCTGCACCTTGAATTAGAAAGGGCTGCCTTCATGCTCTGCCCGAGGAGCTGCAGAAAGTCTTGATGGGGCAATTTATGGTGTTACCAGCTCTGGTTGCTGAAACTCAGTGCCCCGTGGCTGCGTCAGAGCCGGGGTGTGGGCAGCCGAGGGCTCGCGGTCAGAAGCATCAACAGCAGGGGCAGGGCGAAGCGCAGGCGCTGCTAACTTGTGCTTCTGCCCCATTTTTTTCGACTGCTTTAATCAGAACGTACTTAATTATATTAAGATAGCTCTGCACATTACCTCACATCTGATATGGAGGTGGCCAAATCAATTTCTATTTGCTTTCACTCTGCGTTTCACACTCTATTGCTCATCCGCACTGGCAAGGTGGTTTCCAGAACCAAACAGACAGGAAAGCATGATGCTTTCTGGTATGCTGAAACTGTAGTAAAATAACATTACCTAACTTGGACAGCGAGAACAGAAAAAGGAACACAGATGCAGAGCATCCCAGAATTTGGTACATTTTTAAAAGAAATACCCAAAATAAATAGCTGGCACCATTAAGAAACGTGTAATATTTCTCCTGCAGCTATTTGGTGAAAATATCTTCCTTACCCAAAGCCCATAAATGGCACTCAGGAGTGGCACCTGCTCAGCATGCCTCGATTATAACTTCATTGAATGACTTACTTTGTGCAAAAATTTTTCTGTCTTGGCAAGACCACACTCATGACGAGGCCTGAAGTGCAGTCACTAACAACAGGGTTCAGTTTTTGTTTCTCCTGCCGTTCGGTCTCGGTACCACTGACATAAGCAGCTTTGTTGAGTGCACCAGACAGACACTATTGCTCTGGCCTGTCAGAGTCCTCTCTTCTACCTTGGTTATACAACATGTAAGCATTCTCGGGTTAAAGTAAATTTTAAAGCTTTATTGGTCTAAATAAAAAGTACAAAACATTTTTACAATAGAACCTGGTTATTTTGCTGTGATTTAGCAAAACCAAGGGAACGTGCTCTTTGCCTGCAGAATTCAGGACCCGGAGGGCTGCTGACCTCGCACGCCAGGCGCCCACCTCCCAGGCTGCAGGCCTCAGCCCAGCCAAACACTAACTTGCTGCGGGGGCTGCCGTCTTCTGGCACAGCCGGGCCAGCAGCCCAGCCATTTGGAGAAGGGAGTTCACTCCTTCTGCTATCTTCATGTGAGTGTACCCGATTTCCTGGTGATAAAGACACTGTAAAATCTCTGTTTTCTCTCCAGTCTATAGTATGACTAATGACTAAATAGAACATATCCCTTACTGCTAAGGGATCAAGTTCAGGGTCACTTGAACTTAAGAGAAGTGTATCTTCTCATGTAGACCAACTAGAATGCTTTTTTTCTTCTTTTTTTTTTAAATCAAAGCCTGTATTTCCCCACTTCCTTTGTGTAAGGAGCAAGGTGCAAATATTTGAGGACAGGTTTCAAATTCGAAGAGTTGATTCCATTACACATCAACTGGATGTTAATGTAATTTAATATTTTATTATCTAATGGTCTAGAATCAAGTTTGCGCTTGTAGAAACTTCTCAAGGACTTATTCGAGACTTTGATGTAAATAATAAATTCAGCCAGCATTACATTTGTTATTAATTCTAATTGATCACTGAAATGACTTATGGCACTTCTATGGGTGGTTAGACTTTAAACGTCAAGTGACCATTTTTACTGACAAACTGATGACGCAGAGTGGGAGAGACAGCAGTAGGTTAAGAAATCCTTTTTTCACCCTAATGTATAGCAAATCTCAAAGAGAAAACCCAGAGGCTGCCCCTGTATTAGGCATCATATCCTCTTCTTAAAAGGCCCAAAAGACCCCACCAGGAGCTAGATTAGTACTAACCTTGATAAATTCCAGTTTCAGATATTCTGGCATTTGAAAGGTTTTACACACACGGAAGATGTTGCCAATCACATCTTCTGGGGAGTACCCAAGTCGCCACAGGTGGGCAAGAATCTGCAGGCAAGAATAAGCCCTCATTTATCTGCAAAACTTACCAGGTGAGTCAAGTATATTCACTTTTGGAACAGCCGTATATAACTACTGGAACTGCACGTACTACTTATCAAGTTATTTAACCTCAATTGTTTAGCAAGTAATTTCAATACAGCTTGTTTTTTTGCTTGTCTGCTTATTCATCTGAACAGACCCCTGCATAAAAAGGATTTAATTCATCAACTCATCTGCATGGTATTGCCTTTATCTCATAAAACAACATACAGTGTGAATTCTACAAAAAAACCAAGAATTCTGTAGATAAAAAGGGTCTGTCTACACAGACACAATACATGAAAACCAACCTTGTATGCTTCATCAATATTTGCATTTATGCAGTGTTGTATCATTTCTTTCACAAGCAGAGGATGAGGCTCGTCACATACCTATTTTAAAGAGAAATATAACACTTCAAAATATTAGAAGACTCCACATTAAATCCCTGGTATTTTCACCAAACTTCTCTACAGCTGAAGCACTGAATCAGAGACATTCTACAATGCAGATTAAATTTTAAGTAACAAGACTTTTCAGCTATGCTGCCATGGCAGACTCCATAGCACAAAATGAAAATGCGCAAGTAATAGACTCAGAAGTTCTCACTGTGAGATTTCCCAGCAGTTCTGTGATTCGTGTGCTCTGAGAGAGCTGGAAAGCCACAAAGTCTGAGACGTGCCATTAGGGACTGCTAGCGCACTGTCCCTTTTCAAAATGCACATACACTTTTTTACAGTCTAATGCTGTAACTGCTACGTACATAGTGCTGTCAGCAAACTGGCAAAGCACTTCCCTAGGCTTATGTAGTGATGGAAGTTCTCACACAGCTGTAGTGCTAAACTTTGAGCATCACTGTGTTACACTATTACTAACCTTAAAGACATTTTCACTGTTTATAAAGCCAAATCCAGAATATGTGGACTGCAAGTTGTTTAATGCCTGTGAAAGAAAAAATAAGAGCTCCATTTGTTTTCTGAAGTGTTCTACTTCTCACTCCCCTCCTCAGGATGAAACACTTTTCAGAAAACGATGCCAACCAAGCAACAGAGTAAGCTAAAAATGCATGCAGCCTTTTCCTCCCACAAATTCAGTATCCAGTTCCCACCAATTCACTTTTAAGGATCAGATCCACATTAAAACCTCACAAAAAGCAAAGTTTAGTTACTTTTGTGCCACAGGTAACATCCCCTTTGCTTTACCTCTCCAAAGATAAATCCTCAAGAGCCACAATTCAAAAACTCGCTTTAAACAGAAGCCCAGAAGCCTTTGTTTCATCGCCTTTCTTCTTTTACCTGTCTCATGTCTCCTTGGGATGTGAAGATAATAGCTTCTAGTCCGTCATCTGTATACGGTACATCCTCTTTCTCAACAATTTGCAGTAGCCTTGCAAGGATCTGTGAATCTGTCAGCTTGGTGTAACGCAGCACTGCGCACCGGGATTGAATAGGTTCTGTGGACAGAGATGCATAATTAGAATTTCCATCTTTTCTCAAAAAAATATCATTTGTTTTCATCTTGGAAGATGATATCTCAGCTTCTAACTCTTCCTCTCTTAAAGAAAAAGAACATGTTGGCTCCAGAGCAAATATACCATCTCCTTAAGTATATACAATTGTTAACAGTCCTGCACTTGAGCCCAAATGTGCTACTTCAGTTTTCCCAGATATGTGCAAAGATATATGAAGCTCAGCTTCTTCTGTTCTCCTGCTTTTCTGAATGTATATGTTCATCATTGCTAAACAAGAAAAGTCTAAATGTCTACAATGTGTTGGCCTGTAGGCAAAGTTTTACATTTCAGAAAGCAGGACAACAAAAGGGGTTCAATACCCATTAAACAATCCATCAAACATCTTAAACTGTAGCACAGCTGGATGGAGATTAAGCCCAAAGTATGAGACATCAGCTTCTGCAGTCATGCACAGCACTATCCATCAAGAACAGCTATTCAGAGGGTTCACTGGCTGCACAAATACACACTTTTATTAGCTCGATGTACAGGTGGTTTGATTTTTCAGAAATACCATGGCTACCTGCAACAAGCAGGTCCAAGGAGTTAGCCAACAGTATGGAGAACATATGACAAAAACTCCCAGGGGCTAGCAGCACTTTACCTATGATTTTGTCAGAGGCATTGCATGCAAGTGCGAAGCGCGTTGTTTTGGAATAAATTTCCATTGTTCTTCTCAATGCTTGCTGTGCTCCGTCTGTCATGCTGGGGGAGAAAAGAGGACAGATTTTGCCTTTCACTGGCTTATAGATGCAGCCTAATTATTTTTATACAAGCCTCAGAGTTTGCTGATATTAATCAGTGCTTTGTAAATTACTTAATATTCTGGCTTGATAAACTAAACAGCTTTTTCTAGTCATGTGAACAAACCACCCTCCAATGTAAGTAGTCACCGAGACCTCCATAAAACTAACATGCAAAAATAAATCATTAATACTCTGAAGAGTACTGCTAAGAATACCGTTACTGACCTGCAGATGGAGGAGTGTCCCATTTTCATCTAGTGAAACTGTCTACATAAGCCAGACTCTTTTCCAAGGGAGAGCCAGTAAACTGGAAGCTGCTATTTCATATCCAGCTAAATCAGAAAGTGTTTCACCCCAATATTCAGTATCTCCTTTGAAGCAATGATCTCTGCTTGATATGAGTAATCTCATAAGATCACTGTTCAATGTATATTTTTTTCCCAATAAAATATTTTTGATAGCCTGATAGAAATATCTGAGACTGTCCAAGACATCAGCTCTGCAGACAGGATAGATGCAACCCATTTCACACAGTAGCTGAGGTTAAGAAAAAAAAAAACAACCTACCTGTCTGCTTCATCAAGGATGATTATTTTATGCCGACCTTTTGGAAGTGTGACCTTTTGCTGGGCAAACATTTTGATTTTGTTTCTCACAACATCAATGCCTCTGGAACAATAATTGAAGTGATTCATGATCAGCTGGGTGAAATTACATAATAGATTTTATTCAGCAGGCACAGTGGCTGAAGCCCTCCTGAGCTCCCTAATCTCCTGCTGTTTGCTCCTGCCCCTTCAGCTGTGCCAGTGTAACTGTTGTGAAACAATGTTGTAAGCCAGACTGCCTAACTGATTCAGCTTTAGACACTAATACTTCTCATTTTTGGAGGCTTTGAAAAAATAATTTATCAGTGTAATTTATGTGTGTTTGTATATATATATATATATATATATATGTATCAGTAACCTTACAGTACTGCCACAAAATTACTTATGTTTGGCAAAAGGTTGGGGTAATAAATAAACAAGGGCAGAAGTGTTTTATTCTGCTTCGCCAGTGCTTCACACAGCTACAGCCACAGACCCAGCTATAACTGCTTTAGTTTAGAAGACAGCAAGAAAAACAGCTGGACAGACTGCATCATATTAGCACAACACAGGTGCTTTCCTAGCACCCAACAAAGACTTACTTTTAAAAATAAAGGATTTTACTTTTTTGTTCTGTTTAGAAAATCAGTGTTGTGATTCTATAGCTCTTCTATAACTGGTGTTAACAAATGCAGGTAAAATGTATTGTACTCAAAAACAACCCTCCAAGAAATGTCCTCAGAATACTTCAGGACGGGACTGCTACAGAACTTGGGAAATACAATCAGCCCTTAGTGCCTGACCCTTGGAGTACAGTCAGTGTCCCCTACATACATAACACCCTTATCTTACATTTTAATCCCCAGTTACCCTGACAGTGCTTATTTCTATCACTTAACTTTTTCTCTTAAGCATTGAAGAGTTCCATTAAGAACAAGTTGTTCACTTTTCATTCTTAAGAGTATCTTCATGAGTGCAGGAAGCTTAACTCTTTCAAGTAAACTCAATAAAACATACCATTATAGATTCTGCACTCCATCTGTCTACATTTTTGTGTATGAAAGTGTTTATCAGGTTTATAAAAAAAATCAAATAATAATATCTATGTTGGTAGGCGGATACCAAAGATTGCCTTTTAGTTGGAAAAACTGCATTAAATGAAGTACTAGAGGCCTTACTGTAGCATTAAGCCTATCAAACTGGCATGAGTTGAACTAAAAATAAAAATGGATACTTGCTGCTTCATGAAAAGTTTGATAAGGTTTACTAATTCTCACCTGTCATTTGAGGCATTCAGCTCCAAAACAGCATCCTTTAATGCAGGACCAAGCAGAGCACGAGCCAAGCAGAGGATACTGGTGGTTTTACCTGTTCCTGGGGGACCCTAAAAATGCAAAATGCAACAATTGCTGGTAAATGTAATGTCATTTTCTAAGCTGTACTCTCTCCAGTGCTCCCCAGTCATAAAAACAGCTGCAGCAACAGAGGAACAGACAACATCAGGCTGGAGGTTGCCCGAGTTCAGGATCCTGCCTCCAACAGAGGAAACAGTGAAGGGAGAAGCACGAGACGTGCTTCAATGGGCACCTGAGGGCCAGGCAAGTTTTTAACATAAAACTGTTCATTATTTGTGTATTCTGCCAAGAACACTGCTCTATGACCATACAGTCAGCATCTATCTTACCAATACCTTCAGGCATGATGCAAATCTATACTGGGAGGCTGCTGTGGCTAGATTTCAGAAGCAAGGACCAACACTGTGAAATACCATATAACACATCAATACTTACAGCAATTATAATATTTGGTACATTCCCCTCTTTTGCAAAGACCTAAGAAAGAATAAAGATTTTAAAAATTATAAAACAAATTAGTGGGAGCAAATAGTTTCCAATTCTATTTTAATAATGAGAAACAGAGCTACAATTTCTCTTCTTCCCTCCTGTTTTAATTTTTTGAACCTTGCTACTTTCATGTTGCCTTTTTTTTTTTTTTAATTGAACCATTAGAATTCAGTCCCAAGAAAAATATGGAAATACCTAAAAGCCCTTAATCCCACAGGTCTTTAGTACTCTGCCTTTCCTTTGCATGTTACATGTTTGCCAGCATAAGCCTTCCGTTAATAAATACTGTATTCACAAACTAATTTGTCAATAAAAATATTTTTCTTCCAGAAAAAATATTTGTTTATTTCTGTTGTTACAGAAATTATATTTATTCATTGAAATCATATTATTATAACAGCTACAAATTTTCTAAGCTGTATCAAAACAGCGCCAATTTAAACAACATCCCAATTCAATAAGGCATTATTTCCTTAGAACACCACTTAAACATGTCCTAAAATCAGTAATTTCTTAAGCATATCAGAAAGGGCTTTTTCCAAGTATGGATATAAAAACCCAAGTGATTTTACTGGTCTGTCTTTAGATTTATGCAGAAATAGTTTTTGAGTTAACCCCTAAGAAAATGGACTGCTACATACCTCCAACCTGCTCACTGTATCTTCATTTCCAACTATTTCACATAGTTTAACAGGTCTGTATTTTTCCACCCTGTAAAAGTAAAATCCCCCACACTTCAGTGTATCTTATAAAACTTTAATAATGCTTTACACTGACAGAAAAGGAGGGTTACATTAAGACAGCATGGGACAAAGATGACTTGGTGTGTCTGGCGCAAATGCTGCAGGGTCCCCCCCATTGCTAAGCACAGCATTCCACAACACTAACTCCTGAACGACTGTTTTACTTCCATTAGCATGAAAAACAAAACAAAAAAAAAAAAGGAATAAAAGTGCTCATCTCGGACACGAGTGCGGTGCCTCAGGATGAGATGACAAGACCAAGGGGAGGTGCCGCCCCTTTCGCGCTCTCACGGTTAGCGCTTCGCAGGCCCCAGCCCCGCCTGGGCAGGCTGCCGGGTGCAGGCAGGACCCCCCCTCGCTCCCCAGCCAGACCCGGCTCCGGCGGGCACCAGGGGAAGAGCGGGAAGGGCCGGGGCCGGGGCCGGGGCCGAGGCCGGGGCCGAGGCCGAGGCCGGGGCCGGGGCCGGGGCCCCCTCAGCGGCGGCGCCGCGCGGACACAGGCCCGACCGCGCCGCCTTCCCGCCACGGGCGCCCCCCGCCCGCCCCATAGGCTGCGGCCCGCCAAGCCCCGCCCCCGCTGCGCTCTGCACCAATGGCCTCTCCGCCTTTCCTCCCGCTCCACCGCCCCTCGCAGCGCTCAATGGCCGCCCGCCCTGCCCTTCATTCCCTGCCCTTCCCGCCCGCGCGGGCCGCGCCGCGCCGCCGCTCACCAGGGCAGCTCGTAATGGCCGCTGCCGCCAGGAGCGGCCCCCGGGGGGGGATCGGTCGCCCCCCGCTTCTCGCCTGCTTGCCCGGCCTTCTTGTCCCCCGCAGCCTCCGCCTCCATCTCCATCCCGGCGGCTGGCCCGGCCCGGCCCGGCCCCTGCTCCCCCGCCGCCTCCGTGAGGGGAGGGCTGCGCTCCCGGGCCCGCCTCGCAGGGCGGGACGGCGGAGGCCGGGGGCGGGCAGCGTGAGGGCGCTGAGGGGAGAGGAGGGCCGGGCCGGGGCTTTGATGAGGGGCTGCTCGTAGCACGGCGGGGTGGGCTTGTGCTGGGCTGTGTTGGAGTGCGGGTGCTTATTCTGCCCTACTGACTGATAAAGTGTTAAGATCATTAATAAAAACAGTAGCGTGTTTGCACTTCGGGAGTCTAAATCTTTGTTTCTTCTTCTAGCTACCTTTATTTCCCCTTATAAAATGAAAACAATAAAAGATGCATCGCAATATACCGTAAGTAGTTACGTTACAGTGGGGAGGGAGGGGGGGTGGTGTGGTTGCAGTGCTACCGTTAGAATTTGGGTATCAATACTAGTTTTAAACTTGAGTAATTACTGGGGCCTTGGTACATCTTTAATCTCTGCTTATGCTCCATATAATCAATGACGTTTGCATTAGCTCAGTGAGCAGAGAGAGATGAGAGTCTGCACTCTCATTCCTTGGGAAGTGCTTCTAATTTAAGATTGGTGTGAGGCAGGAACTCAGAACTAACAGTATTTGAAGCCTTGTGCAAGCAGTGATGCTCTTCTAAGGGAGTAACTATCACTTGCCACAACATTTGCATTCTAATGTTATTGTTAGTGCCTCTTGGTGTTTTGAGGTTGGCCCATGAGTGTTTGCAGGTGAGAGCATTGCCTTCAGCCTGTGGAACTGCTTCTGCCTGTGGCCTGATGGTGGTGAAGTTTGCTGAGTTTCTTACAAGGCTCTAAAACTCTGGAGGGTGAAGTTTCCATTACAAAAAGTGCAGTCTCATAGCTGAGTTTTTATGCAGGGCAGTCAGTGCTTTAATCTTGTTTTGTGTATTTATTAATAATTATATGTGGTTCCTAGTGGTTTTAGGATAAGTGTTATTTAAGGGTGAAATGGTAAATGGTTTACAGTTTTTACATGGCTGGCTGAATTAACTGTGGATTAATTTTGTCTCTGTTGGAGAAAAAGTAGAAAATTAAATAATACCACAATTATGTGGCATATGATGGTGAGACAGTTGGCATTTTTTTCAGTAATCACACTGCTTATAGCACACATACTGAATGAATACATTGTCCTGTAATACCTCAAAATCTATGTTACTTTTGTCTTTGGATTTAATTTACTGCAGTACTCAGCAGAACCCAGCATGAGACAGTGAAATACTGCAGCTGCATACAGCACTGCTGGTCGTAAAAGTCTGTCAGTACAACACCCTGGACATGCTTTGGTTTCCTGCCAAATTAAACAGTTACTACGCTCTTAGGAAGTACCAGCCTCTAGATAAGATATAATTTTCCTGTCCAGTATTAATTCTTCCCCTATACGTGCAGGATTGCTGCTGATAAGCACCCAAAGGGCAGTAAGAAAGGCTGTTCATAAGAATTGTTAGAGAGCTTGATGATGGATTTTGTCATGTGTTTCTACTAACCAGTTGCAATCTGTGTTTCTTTGGAGCATGGTCTTCTAAAGCACTGCAACCCCTGTGTAGGCAGTAACTCCTCGCTTACCCACAGTGATTCTGTAGTTTACCAAACACAAAACAAGTATTTATTGAGGGCACAACAATATTGATAGGAATGTGTGGGTAGGCAGGCCTGAGCTGAAAGTTTTAAAACCCATCCGTCCCAAAATATGAACTGTTCTTATTGTACTCTGTTGAGATCACAGGATACATCCAGGATAAAATGAATTCCAGATTAATTGCTGAAATGGCAGAACTCTTTTAATGTGTCATCAACAGTGCTTAGATACAGTACATCTGCATACATGGGTATTATCCTGAAAGAAAAATAACCCTGAATTTAAGATTATTCTTTCTGACCTGTCTCCCTCCCACCCCAAAAGATCTATAGAAAAAGCTTACTAAGTATTTCTCACCAGTAGGGAGTACAGATTAAAGCTTTTTGCTAATGATTTAGTGAGCAAGGGGAATGTTCCTCTTGAGTGTATTCAAACAGCATCTACAACTAGTAATGGAAATCACCATCAGAGAAATAAATTGTGATCTTGTGGTCATCCCAGGAGCAAGGAAGTCCCAGCTGCAGGTGCCTGATGTGGGGAACGGGTTCTTTAAGCACCGTGCGGAGGCTCTTCTCAGATCAACTCCAGTCAAGAACTCATGCTGTAGCCCCTACAGGGAAACTAAAGCCTGGAGCGACAGGTTTTGTCGGGGGACAAGTTGTGGGAAAACAATTGGTGCTTTGCTTGCTGTGGTTGGTGAAACTCAGGATTACCTTGCTTTGAGTTTGAACAAGAAGTTCAAATGAGTATCTGAAAACAACAAAGAGCAATGGTGATGAAATTATAATGGGGTATGTGAGGTGTAAAATCCAGAAGGCAATAGAAATAAAGTATAAGAGATAAAACTAACTTTAGGCAATCATTAGTGAAAAGTATGTATCTGCACTGAATATTCTTCCCAAGCTCTAAGACTCTGGAGGGTGAGGTTTCCATTACGCAGCGTGCAGTCTCATACCTGAGTTTTTATGTAGGGCAGTCAGTGCTTTAATCTTGTTTTGCGTATTTATTTATTAATAGCTGTACATGGTTCCTAGTGGTTTTAGGATAAGTGTTATTTAAGGGTGAAATGGTAAAGGTCTACAGCCTTTACATGGCTGGCTGAACTAGCTGTGGATTAATTTCACCTCCATTGGAGGGAAAATAGAAAACTAAATAACGCCACAATACCAGTACAGATAAATAATAAAAGATTTCTTATATACAGTGGTTGTGGGAAGGAGGGGAGTGCTGTTTATTTTCAAGGTCATTTTGGTTTTGGGTTAAAACTGTGAGTTCAGCTTACCATTATTGTTAGGGCTAACGCTAATAAAGATTATCCAGCAGGTCTAACAGGCCAGGGGCTGAGATCTTAAATTACAGCCTTAAGAGAAGTGCAAAGTTCCTTCAGCCATCCATCCCCACCAGCCCTGCAGTCTCGGTTCGGGCTGTCACCCAGTGCAGCGTGCTGATGTTCAGCAGGTACCAGTAGGTCACGCAGCACAGGTGGTTTTGCCGCCAGGGAAGTGCGGGGCCTGCAGTCCCCTCTGAGGCTTTCCCCTGTTCTCACTCCCTGCCTTTCACACAGCTAGGCTGGAGGTGGTGGAATGAATTCTGATGCTACCAACTGTTTGCTCTTGTGTTCAGGGAGGCTGAAACCATAAGCAGAGCAGGTACAAATACCAGGGGTGAAAGTAATGATGGGGTGTTCAGAAAGGAGGCTGGACTGGTGCTTTCTGAAATAGGGCGTCACAGTATTGGGGGGTTTTTTGTGCTAGGCATGTCTGCACCCAGGCTGACAGGGGCCCTGCTTCCTGGGGAGCTGCTGTGCTTGAGTTCTAAGAGAAAAACTGGGGATGACATGGTCAGTATACACAGGGCATTAATTTGTTCTTGTAGCATCATAGTACTCTCCTTTCTTCATGTATTTATGCACAGACTGTCCCTGGGAGGTAGAGAGTTGTGCTGATCTGAGCTAATGTTATGTGTGCCATTTAAAATTTCTTCCTAAATATAATGGCAAAGGTCACACATTCGCTCTCCACCAGCACACTGCCATCTCCTCATTTATTTCCCCATCTCCTGCCTCACCCTTCCTCTCTCCTTAGCACCGCTAGTAGTTGCAGAGCGATAGCAGCTCACCAGAACACTGGGTAAATACAGCCTGACATCAGCCTGCTCTGGTACCTGAGCGCTTTTATTTATAGCATCTCATTGGTTTTTACATTTTCATTAAGTACGCTTAAATGGTTTTTCAATGCTGTCACACAAAATTATGAGCAGCATGCTGTCTTAGTCTGCAGTTAGGAAACTCATGCTGCTAGAAGTGAGGCAAGTCACAGACTGTGGTGACAGAGGAGCTGGAAAGATCAATTTCAGCTTATTGCTACCAGGAGACTCTAATGTTTTATATATTTACAATTCTTTTATATAAACACATGAAAATACTTAAAAGAGTGGATTTAGATCGCTGCAGTTTTAAGCCAGAGAAGCTTTATTATGATTTCTATGCATGTGTTGAGGAACAAATTATAAGTTGTCCAGTGCTTTACACTAGGTTACAAGAAAAGGATTCAGGATCAGTGACCTGCTAATCCTACTCGCCTGCTCTTTAGATGCTTAAGACTAACAATGTAATTGAAATTTCCTTTTTTTTTTTTTTTTTAGCACATAATGGAGAACGATGTGTGTCCAGTACAAGACCAGGCGTGTCGTTACAGCTTCAGTCAGTAGAGGGAGTGTGGGCACCTGTATTAAAAGCCAAATAGGGTCACCCGTGACAGCCAAAAGAATCGATTTTCTCCTGGAATTCCTCCTTTGTCTGCAAAAAAAGGAAAATTCTTTAAGCGTACATTCTCCTAGATGCCAAAATGCAGCTGTTGGCTACTGACACTGTTGATAAAGCTGAAAGTGCAGGAGAGAGGAATGATCCTTTGTGCTTGCCATGCTTTTCTCCTTGCGGCAATCACCCTGAGAGCACTTGGGTGCTTGGAGCTGGGGGCTGGCGTGGAGCAGTATCTTCACTCCCCCGTGTCAGGATCTCGTGTCACCATTAGTGACTGTGGCGGGGTTCAGCTTGCACAAACACCTGTTTCTGGGGAGGACACGGGCTCCCCCTTTTCACTGAGGAAGCTGAGAAAGAGATTGTGTACATGCCTTCTGTTGCCTAATCTAGGTGTTGCAAAGAGCTTCCTGCAGCATGCAGTGCCTTGCAGGGACTCCCTTGCGTAAGAGGGAGGACCCTGAAGGAGAAATAACTTGATGGGTCTGTGGGCCTTCTGCTTGAGGACTCAGCCCTGAGCTGGTGCAAAACCAGAGCGATTGGAGGGCTGTGTCAGCTAAGCTCTCATGAGTGGTACCATCCAGCAGTTTGAAATGGAGGTGGACAGTCTGGGTTCATCCGTTCTTTTACCAGTGCACCGCTTAGTTTGTGTGTTCACATGTAACACTTGGTCTCTGTGGCCTCCATTTCCCATAATAATGGGAATGTGGACTGACTTGATTGCTGTTTATCAGAAACTTCAAAAGAAATTTTCAGTGAAGTTGATAGAAAATAATTTTTATTTTTTTAATAGGTACAGTATTGCTTGACTTCTGGTCAGGCACAGTGCTGCCATGATATAGCACAATATTCCAGTTTAGTGCATCCAGCATTTGTACTTTCTTGTGTTCATTCCTTACGTCAGCAGTCTGGTAATATTCTCCACTGATTGTCCCTAATTGGTACTGCATGATGTTAAGCAATCCATTTCAGCTGTGTCTAGTCACTTAAATGCCAGGCAAAACTTGATCAGAGACCTTGTTTGGCTGAATGCAAAAAAATAAGTAACATTCATTTGTGCTCATTTTCTGTATGTAAAAGATGAAAATGCAATAATGTTGTTGTTGATCAGGAGCCCAGGAATTGCCAGGCTGTAGCACTCTGGATTCCTTCAAGTCTGCAGAGCGTGGATTTAGAAATATCAGAAGGAAGAGCTGCAGTATTCCAAACCAGGAAGTTCTTAAACCATAAAGGAGGAATTTAGCAAAAGATTAAGGTAAGTGCCGAGTCTGGCTTGACTATAGAGTGCTCATGACAGAGGAAGTGACAAAATAAAAATGTGGTTGTTATCTTCAGACCTCTCTGTGTACGGGTGAATTTTAATCCAAAAGTTTGGTGTGGTTTTGCCTAGATATGCAATGAAAAATAGGACTTGTACTCTTCAGATTTGTTTTAGTGGCTGCATATCAATTTGGGATTATAAATGATGATTTGATATATTGTATAAAGTCTAGAGAATAATACCAGAATATGCACTCAGACTTTGATTGTCCCAAGAGAAAATGGCTTGTGAACCTTTTCTTAGTCTGGGAGAGTGTGAAAGGAAACAGTCCTGTGTTACTGGGAGAAGGTGTGTTCTGCTTTATGGGGTTAAAGGCTGGCGAGACTCAGGTGCTGCACTAGCTGGCATCCTACAGTTAGAACTGGCCACAGCCCAGTGTGGTGCCAGGCGGGCCCTGGAGCTCCAGGTGGCATCTTTCAAATGAGTTGTGACAGGACACTGATGTGGAGGTAAACCTTAGGATATTAACTCTGCAATCCAGGCTCCGTTCCACCTGGGCTACCTCCCTAAATTTAGGGCTGCCTCCCTGAATTTCCCTTGCCTTAATTAGGTTCAGTATATCCTCTGTTTAAAGACATTTGTTTTTTGTTGGTTTTAGTGCTACAGCACTGAAGTTATCACAGAAGTCTGAGAAATGAGGGTGAAGAGAGAAAAAGTTTCTCCTTCCTGCATTAGTCATCTGGGGTTTGCCCCTTGCAAGTGAACAAATCCTATCAGAGCGTGCCTTACCGAGTAGGTGAGACTCACCTGCAGGCTTGAACACTGTCAGGTTGGAGTATCTCCTGGTGTTTAGTGACTTTCTTGAGAATACCTGATTTCCCTGCAGCCAGGTTGCTCTTTTTCTACTGACCCATTGTAAGGTGGTGGTCATCCGAAACACAAACGCAACAGGAAAAGGCAGTGAGTTCCAGCGTTCCAATATCAAGAGAGCTCCATTTAAGCACAGAGTAATTTGTCACTTCATTGATACTGCTTTTAAGTGCTACGTAAGAACAGGACATTTTAAACAAAATGAGACAGTTTGCCTAAGTTGTCTAGTACCCAGTCAATTTTTTTTAATGGTGTATGAAAATAATGGAGTTCATCTAATCAAAGTTAAACATTAGCTTATATATCCCTTTTGTAATTTTCTTTTTACATACACTTCCTCGAAGCAGCTTTAACTGTAGCAGGAAGGGAAAATTCCTTGCATCAGTCTCCTTTGTTTCATGCATCCAAAGCACCTAAGAGCACTTTGGTTGCACAGAGTCTGTGCTTAATCAGCTTCCTTGGTTGGTTGTGGACCTTTCAGACTGCAAGTCATGGGATAAAATGTATCTGTCAAAATTGGCTTGGTTAAGCCTGAAACCACTTCTCACATATGGATTGTATATTATGTTTTTGTTTGGTAAACTGACAGGCTGTCTTTAGGATCTATCCAGTTACTTAAAGATATGCTTACAAGTTTGCAGGTTCAGTGTCAGATTTTTGTAAAATGCTTTTGTGTTCCCTCTGGATAAGTTTAAGACTGCTATAATCGCTATTAGTCTTACAGAGGCCAGACAGATGCTGTGATACAGAATATCTAGCATAAATATTTGGGATATGAGGATTTTACTCATCTTTTATTTAAATATTTTAATGGTTTGATTTATAGTAAAACTTTTAAATGGCTTTGAATTTAAAAAATGTCTGGCTTCTCATCAGAGCACTTAAACTATTTCTCTATTCTGACAGTTTTTAAAGTGGTGGGTTTTGTGTTTTGTTTTGGGTTTTTTTTTGGTTGGTGGTTGTTGTTTTGTTTTTTTTTTTTTTCAATCTCAGTTGTAGCTATTTGTGCCTGTTTTGTTGAGGGGGGAACTGGGGTGCATACATTGGTAAGGGAGAAACTGTCAGTAACTAAAGAGCAGAGGAGTGTCCTGGCTCTGAAGGCTGAGGTTTCTGATACCAACTCAGAATGTGCCTGCCTGAACTTCAGTTTACAGTGGCCTTTGTGCATTTGCATGCTGGAGGCAGCTGGATGCATCTGAGTGGAATTTTCAAAATATAGTAACTAATGAGAAATGAGTATAGTCCTAGTCCTATGACAGTGCAGGAAAAAACTCCCATAAATTTGTCAAACCCAGGATTTAATTTAGGGGTGGTCTTTACGCATTTTTGTTGTTTTTAAAATTTATTTCTACAACAGTGATATTAGGTGATGATAGAGAATTATTTCTTCTTCCTCACACCCCATACCATAAAGAGCACCTTAAATATTAATTTATTTTTTATCTAATTCAACCACATGCCATTATTAATCCATATTAATTCAGCATCCAGGAAAGCTTTGCATATAAAATGTTGACATTATTAAATGAATGTTGGCTGCTACATCCCAGGGTGCATTTTTCTGCCTCTCCTGATGTGTGTGGGTTTTTTTATTGCCTTATTTTTTTCCCTCCCTTTCATTCTGACTGCCCTGCTATGACTTGTTTCTCATTTGCTCAGCCCTGCAGGGGAGATATCCTGAGGGCTAATATTCATTAGACAGTAATTAAAACAATGAAGGATGCATGTTAATGTAAAATGCTACATTTCTTTTGTAATTTTCAAAAAATAAATCTTCCCCTGCATGTATCCTCTTTTAGGAATCTGTCAAAAAGTAGTAGGTAGCTTCTGTCTTTCCCTGCAGATTCCAGAAATCTGTAAGGAGGATTTCGGGCTTCTCAGAAAGGTCTTTTTATAGTGTCTTGTACAAAATAATTAGAGTTCAGAAACAGTCAAGGCTGACGGTCAGGCTTATGAAATTAGGAACAGCCAGTGCTGTGTGTTAGGTTTGAGCTGCAAGGGGACTGGCGGTTGCTCCTCTGCACACAGTTAGAGCTCACAGGACACTTCTGTGTCTCCGGTCAGTGGCTGAAAAATGACGTCTGCAGCTTCATGTCAGTCTTCTCAGGAAAATGAAGGATTGCAGAAGATTGTTTTCTCTACTGCTGTTAAGGGTGGACTTTGTTATTTGGGCACAAGGAATTGGAAGAGGGCTGTCTGGCTGTGTGGGAAGACAAGATCTCTCTTCCCAGGAAGGTGGTTATTGTGAGCTCAGGTGTGCTCCTATTCTGAAGGCACAGGCAAAGCAGCCTTTAGGCAGGTGTAGTTTGCGGACATGAGTGTGGCAAAGTGGGGAGAGAGATTACCTGGAGAACACAAAAGTAATATTTTATGCAAGTGGCTGGGGTAAATACCGGCTTCTCCCATCCACACTTGCAGGGATGTGGCCCTGGTACGCACCCATGCCGGCGGGGCAGCGTGCGCCCCCCGCGAGGCAGGACCCCACCACGGGACACCAGCCGAGTCTGTTCCCTGCTGCGCGGGGTCACCACACAGGACGTTCAGGGTGCAGTTTGCCCTTCGTGATCCTCCTTCCCGCCGCCGTCCCAGGAGGGCTGGTAGGAAAAGAGCTTTCATGCTTCCATCCTCCGCCCCCGCCTCTCCTTCTTGACGTCTTGGACACTTGCCAGCTTGCGACCCGATGCCCCCAAGAAATATTTACTTCCTGTTTTTTTGCTTAGACCTCCAGAGGCCTCATTTTTCATGAATAAAATATGAGCTGTTCTCCTGGAGCCATGAAAGGAGGAAACCACTGCCAGCTGGTGTGACCACTGCTTTTTATTGCTGTGGTTGCTGGTGCCTCTGCCCTTGCAGAGAAGGGGGGAAGAGAGGAAACAGCTCCCAGTTGAGTCTGGGGACTGTTTTCACTGTGAACTGTGCTGTCCGGAGCCAATGCTGAGGAACACCTTGCTTTGTGATACCGTATGGCAAGCAGTTTGTAACTGAGGAATTTAAATGTTTGTTTGAACTGAAGTTTTACTTTTTTTATCTTTTGATCAGCGCACATCACTGGCTTATGTTTAGTTTTCAATCTGTTGTAATGAGAGGATATTTCCCTGGAGTTCAGCCTCCCGCCCTCCCCCTTTTTTTTTGCAACTTTTTGTATTTGTTCAGATGAATGTAGAGTTGTACAATCACTTGTCTTAGCTGTGAATCACATCTTGCTTTTTCCATCTGTTTCCACACTTTATCAAGATTATTTTGCACTAGTTTCATTTTTTTGCTTTTCTTGCAACTCCTCTTGTCTTGGCATCTTGTTCAGATTGAAAATACGTGATATGCAAATAATAATGTTAAATAATAGTACTTACCCCTTGGTGACTGTACTTGTGCTCCCATATTTTGAAGACAGAACTTAGTAGTTGAGGGGAAGGGGTGTCGAATGCCACTTTATTACCCATATAAGTAAATAGCAGTGCACTGTCTTACCCACAAAAGTGTTTAGTACATTCTTCTGGTGCTTTGGAAACTATTATCTCTCTAAACATAATTTGTCCTGGAGATTTTGAGGCTGCCAAGCAAAGCTTTTCATGCAGGTACTGCTTCTGACTATTAGACTGGTACCACAGCCAAGAACAGAGACCAATTCCTACACTGTTACTGCTTCCCACTCTTGATCATTCTCTTAACATAGTTCCTGAATTCAGTACTCATATCAGCTGAGAACAGGCCAGTTTGCTATATATAAGTATATTTTTATAATAGTTTCCAAGTCTACTTTGGGATTTAACTTTCCAATTCTGCATGTATGCTTGCTAGTAATATTTTGATAGAATCTTTAACTGAATGACTAAAAACTTAATTCATCCAGGCAGCACCCTCGCCTGAGAAATGATACTGCCAATATATAAGTGGTGAAACTGAGACAGGAAAGTTTGAAATGTCTTCCCCAAGAAAAGCGAGGTTTGGTTTAGAACGTGGCCTTCGTCCACTATATTGAGTACAATTTACTTATTTCACTAATTACTTATACAATTACATTTGTGCAGGTTTTATGCATGTTTCTATATGCAAATATTGACATGTTTGTACATGGAGAACACGTGTATAACACTATATAGGTATACTTACTTAAATACAAATTGATGGCTAGCTCAAAAAAAGTTCTTAGATGTTAAAAAATAGTACTTATAACCCCTAAATGTGAAGCATAGATTCCCCCACCTCTGCAATGGTTACTTGATTATTTGGTTATTTTACCCACTTCTCTGGGTGCTAAAATGAACCACATACAGTTGTTCAAGTTAATTCTCTAGTATTTCAGTTGTCATTAATGTAAGATACTGTTTACTGCTGCAATATAAGAGGATTCTCAATCAGGTAAATTGCTTCCCAGGCACATAGGGCTATATAAATTGAGTGTGCCGTAAGTCCTCTCTGACTGTATTGTTCTTCAGAGATAACCTTCTTTGTCTGATCAGTGAATTCCTACTTAACAACCTCCTGAAATACATGCTGACGTCAGGTGCTAAAGGTGCTGAAAGCCCAGAAAATCTTACATATTGTCATCAGGGTGAGCATGAGCTGGGCATGAGCTGTTGGCTTTGCCTTTCAGGAGTTGATCTCCTCTAGACAGATGATACAGAAATACAAATGCCACCTGCACTGAGTTACTGCAGCTTATGAGACGTGTTGGAGTAGAACAGACAAAGACAGAGCTGCACACACAATCTTTGCTGTAAAATGAATATATAGCAGCTATACAAACATGTTTGATTGTATGGCTTATCAGTCAGCTTTTTCGTTGGACTTAACTGTTAGTGGATGTGAAGGTTCGATACAATACAACCAGAATACAGCAAAATGCCCTTTATGAACATCCATTGTTTCAGTGCATTGTAATATACACAACTGTACTTAGTAAATCTCATCTCAGGATGGAAATATTATTATTCCTTATTCAAAATAACCTCATGATAAAGGTGCTACTGTGACGGTGATTGAGAGACGGGACTCCTGATGGGTGTAAACAAGAAGTCTTTATTGGCAGCAGCTCTTCTACAATTACACAGTCTCTAGCAATACTTGTCAACATTTGATTGGTCATTACCCTCTGTCCAGGATACGCCAGACAACCCATTGGCTACAAGTTAGTTACTGCTATCCTAAGCCTATTGGTTAGTAAAATCTTACAAGCACAACATCCTATACACTTTTAGCTGAAGGCAAAAATTTTCTACTGCTTAAGGAATGGGCAGATGTTTCTGTTAACTGTAGTCTTGCTTGTTTTCCTTTAGATCAAACTCAGCATTCTTATCTTGTTCCTCCTTCTACATTCCCGTTTGCTGTTTCCAAGGCTTCTGGCCCACCAAGGTCAAGATGTCCTCATCATTCACTAACTGCACAGCACTCTCAGTCCTTCTTCCCAGCGGTCCTCCTACATCTCACTCTTTCTGTCCAACTATTAAGATTCTTTTTACCAATTTATGTATCAGTCTTGGCACACATTGTAAAACGCATGGTAAACAGATCACAATAATCAATAATATGGCCAAAACATAAATTACTGTTTTTATCAGATTTTTAAGCCAGCCAGTAAGCCCCCATCCTCCCAAGTATTTGTCCAAGCCAATCCCCATCATTGGCAACCTGAAGTTTTGCAACACTGTTTTGAAGGGCCTATATGCTGGTGTGAATGGACTGAGAATGATCAGACAGATTCATACAGCATAGACCCTCAAAATACTCGCAACCATGCCCATGTGCTAAAAGTAAAAAATCAATTGCAGCTCTGTTATGCAGAGTGACATGCCTTATGTCATCGTTATCTGTTAATAAGCCTGACAGGGCAGAACTAGTAGTGTTACTTTGTTTAGCAAGCCAACAACCAAGCTTGTTCAAGGTAGCTAATGCCTGTGCTGTGCCAATAGATGGGATAAGGGAGGCAAGTACTCATAGGCCATGGTTTAAAAATTCAACATCATCATTGCAGTCTGGGCCAAACCTTTGCACACTTCGTTTTCCTCTTCTCATCTTAATCATAGATGTCAAATTTACCTTGCTAGAGTGGAACATAGTTAGCCTTCCAAAAGTACAAGGGCCTCCCACAGCTTTTCTGGGTATTCCTTTCCATGCCCTATTTCCACATACTAAAAACAGATTACCTACAAGTCCAACAGCATCATTTCCTGGTGTAATTTGTCAAGGTAAAGTATTACTGCACCATGCCGAGACATTGGCATAGATGCCTGTTCCTGAAACATCAATGCCAATTTTATTAATATATATTCCACTTGAATAATTTAAATAGAAACATGCAAAAGCCTGCGTGGATCCAAAAATGTCTAATTCCTGGGGTTGCAGAGGGAGAGCAGGGAAGTCACCAATTTTATCCAATCCCATACCGCTACTATTGCTGAAAAACCAGCCACTCGGCTGGCCTGGCCATGAGTGTTTTTGCTCACACCACCACTTTGGTTCAGCCTTGCCCGGGGTGGTACAGTTTCTTTGTATCGTCAAATTATATAGGCTATCCCATTCATTTTTACTCAAAGGCACAGCTACCAAACAAGTTTGAAAAGGATTACTGGGGGAGGTCATGGATATGCACAATGTAGATTCATTCAAGGTTCCTGCCAACGTAAGCCAAACATTACCTTCTGGGAAGGGTGGCAAGACAACTGTTTCCCTTCCCTCTAAACTAAATCCTAATAGAAGAATTAATTTGACTAAATAATTCATAATCTTAACGATATACAAATTACATTTCACAGATTAATATAAAATTTATATGCTCTTCTGGAATCCGTTAAAATTGAGATTTGCTGGCTCCTAGTGGAGGTGAGCCTGACTATCTAAGAAGATGAAATCAGGGAAGGGATGTCCGGATGGTCAGGATCCTCCGAAGAAACGCGCAGAGATTCTTGGAATGGTCTCACGTTCTTTGCTGGGATCCACCTTGGCCGTTTTCTGCAGAGACATAAGCATAACCTCTTCCCCACGTGACAAGGGGATAAGGTCCCATGACCTTACCTGTCTCTGGGTCTTTGATAAGCACCTGGGCTTTTTGCTTAATTTCTAATTGAGAATTATTACCAAAATGCCGTATGGGATCCATTAATGAGCAATTTAAAAAATTAAAAACATACAGTGCTTTCTGTAGTCTCTCAGCCGCGGTGGCATTCCCCATTCCCCCTTTCTGTTGTAACAAAAGACACTTAAGTGAATCATGGGCCCATTCTGTTATAGCTTGGCCAGTTGGGGAATGGGGAATTCCCTTATTAGGTGTTTCTCCCCAGAGGGTAAGAAAATTTGCAAGTCTTTGAGAAGTATATGGTGAGCCATTGTCAGTTTTAATTTGTGAAGGAATTCCTAAGATCACAAAGACATTTGCAAAGTGACAACAAACATCCTTTGCTGATTCCCCAATATGGCAGGATGCAAACAAGGCACCCAAAAAAGTATCTATGGAAGAATGAATATATTTAAGTCGGCCAAATTCTGGAAAATGAGTGACATCTGTTTGCCATAATTGAAGACTTTGAAGTCCCCTAGGGTTAACACCTCCTGCAACAGAGGGGAAAGAATGTGTTTGGCAATCAGGGCACACTGCAATAATGCTTGCTGCTTGGCAGTGAGACAAAGTGAAGGTGCGCATAGGGCGGCTGCATTCTGGTGATAAAAGGCATGGCTAAGTTTTGCTTGGGCAAACTGGTCTGGTAGCACTTGAACAGGTAAAGTAAGTAGATGTGGCAAAAAAATCTATTCTATGATCAACAAGGGGTCTGGCGCATTAGGATCCCACTGGTAGACCAAAGCATGGGGTTGCTTGGCAGGATTTAGGATTATTGAAGAGAGGGGCAGCTCAGGAGCCCATCGAGCTGCTTGCCTGCGGCTTGAAATAGCATCAGCTACATGTTGCAATGCTTGGCAAGCTTCTGACCTGAGTTGCCAAGGTGACAAAAGATCTGGTTGCCCTTTCAACAAGGCAAACAAAGGGCTTAGTTCTGCGTTTGAGATTCCTAGCAAAGGGTGAACCCAATTGATCATTCCCAAAAGTTTTTGGGCATTGTGTAATGTGTGAATGTCTGTTTGAATCTGCAAAGGTTAAGGGGAAATAGTTTGGTTCCTAATGCACCAGCCAGGATACTTCCATGGGGGTTGACGCTGGATTTTTTCAGGAGGATGCAAAGTCCAGCTTGAGTGATAACAGCAACTACAAGGGATAGGGCTTCCTCCATGACCTCTTGCTTTTCCGCTGTGACTAAAATATCATCCATATAATGATAGAGGAGAACATTAAGCATTCTCTGATGGATAGGGCTAAAGTCTCTTGCAACGAACCACTGGCCAATAGTAGGGCTGGTTTTCATTCCTTGGGGTAAGACAATCCAGTAGTATCTCTGCAAGGGTGCTTGCATCTTGGTACTTGGAACAGACAAGGCAAATCTGGGAGCATCATCAGGATGCAAAGGAATGGTGAAAAAGCAATCCTTTAGGTCGATGACTGTCAAATGCCAGTCTCGAGGGATCATAGTAGGAGACGGAAGACCAGCTTGCAAGGCTCCCATATCCTCCATGGCAGCATTAATTTTTCGGAGGTCATGGAGCAAGCGCCACTTGCCACTTGATTTTCAGATCACAAACACAGGTGGATTCCAGGGACTAGTAGAGGGGACTATATGCCCCTTTTGAAGTTGTTCTCTGACAAGTTCGTTGAGTGCGTGTAGTTTGGGTAATGGTAGGGGCCACTGATCCACCCAAACACCATCACCAGTTTTCCATATCAGTTTCAGGGTGTCACGCGCCACAATGGCCCCCGTTAAAAATCAGACTGAATTTTAAAACCCCATTGAGAAAGTACATCTCGCCCCCACAACACCATGGGCACCAGTAAAACAAACGGTTTTACAGAGGCTATGTGACCTTCTGGTCCCGTCACCTGAATGAGATGATAACTTTGATAAGTGCGGCTACTTCCTCCAATTCCAGTGAGGGCCTGAGGCACTTCTGTAAGAGGCCAGTTAGAGGGCCACTTGGCCTGAGAAATGACAGTTACATCGGCTCCGGTATCTAAAATACCAGTGAGAGTTATCTGTTGCTCCTGTAATGATAGAGTGCATTTATAGGTGGGTCTTTTGTCAGAAATTGCTTGCACCCAGAATACTTGTGGGGACCCTGTGGAACCAAATCCTCCCTCTCTTTTTTTATGCTTTTCCATAGTAGGGGGCAGCTTTTTGAAAAAAGAATCAATTGTGTGCTACAAGTTCCTTTGGGGACAGTACAAGGTGGAAAAAGGGTCCAAGCCATGATTTTAATCTCACTGCTAGAATCTGAGTCTATGACCCCGGGAAGAACAAAAAGTCCCATAAGGGTGGTTGAAGACCTCCCTATCAGCAAGGCACTCTTCTGGAGCCCTGGGGGACCAAAAATTCCTGTAGGGAGTAAATGAACAGAAGAGTCTAGCAATGTTACTGTGGTTGAGGTTGCCAGGTCCAATCCTGCGCTGCCTGCAGTTGCTGGGTGAAGATTTGAGGGGAACATCCATTGGGTGTCTGCGACGGCGGCCGAGGCATCTGTGTCTGCGCGCGGCGCCGTCCCGCGCTCCGGGTCCGTTTTCCCTGAATCGGGTGACCTTCAAAATCATACTTAGAGCGACATTGGTTAGCAAAGTGACGGCCTTTCTGGCACCGCGGGCATACAGCAGAGGCTTTAGGCTTAGCTCCTTTCAGAGCAAAGCAGTCCTTTTTTATATGGCCGGGTTTACCACAGCCAAAACAAACTCCCTTATTTCCAGAGGGGCCTTTAAGGGCTGCAAAAGCTGCAGCCATTGCTTCATATTTATGGTCGAATGTGCCAATACGATTACATGCTTCAATCATTTCAACCAAAGTTGGGTTCTGATTAGGCAAAGATTTAAGAAGTTTCTTACAATCATTGTTTGCATTCTCAACAGCAAGTTTTAAAAGCAAAATTTCACGAGCCTGAGGGTGATCAAGCTGACACTCAAGCGCTTGCTTAAGACGGTCAACAAACTGCATGAAAGATTCGCGGGGCTGCTGCACAATAGTCGTGAATGCCTTTTGTGGCTTCTGTGCATCGGGGACCTTAAGCAAAGCCTGTCGTGCCGCCTCACAGATTGCCTCCAAGGCTTCCCGCGGGCAATCTCGGGCTTGGGCAGTAGGGTCTGTATGAGGCCCCGTTCCCATGAGATGGTCCATTGTAAGGGCTGCCATGGCTGGATTATTATGGCCTATGTAATTCACAAGAAGAGCTTGAAGCCCTTTCCGCCATTCAGTCTCCCACAAAGCATATTGGGTGGTAGGCAACAGCAACTGAGCAAGTGATTTGAGATCGTACGGAGTCATAACATAAGCACTAAGTACAGAACTTAACAGGCTGGCAAAAAACGGAGAGCCTATACCATGTTCTGTCACTGTCTGTCGGAGTTCCTTAATTACCGAAAAGGCCCCTTCTTTCAGTGCCTGTTGTTTAAGGCGAGCCCTATTATCGCAGGAATCAGGGGGGTAAAGATCTGGCTCTTTCTCAGGATCAATAAGTCCAGGGTCAAAGGGGTCTGAATCTTCATCCTCGCTATCATCCGGGCAGTAGCCTGCCGCGAATGCTCCAACAGATCGCGAAGGCTTTCTCCCCCCCTCGCTTGTAAGGGCGGGGGCTGAGGGTTGCTCAGGAGGAGGCGCGGTAGGCTCCGTCACAACGAGGGGGTCGGAGATACTCCCCTTTTCACTTGCATGAGATTTTTCTTGTTCTGATATGACTTCAAATATTGTCCTCCATGAAGGAAGCATACTCGCAGCCACTTGGTCTCCTTTTGTTGCATAATGCCATAATTTAACCCCCACCCGATCCCATAATTCCTTCGTAAAAATTGAGGACGGGGTAACTCCCGGCAGTTTAGACGCCGTCCATTTCAACATGACCTTTAAGTCATGCGAAGGCAAACATTTGCCATGCTTTTCTAACAGCTTAGTCATAAGTTCAAAAACGTCTCTCTCTTGGGTAGACATTCCGTGACCCATGTTCCGTGCAGCTCACCTCCTTATCCTGGAGGGATTGATCGCCGGCTCCTGCTTCCTTTCAGCAGCACCTCAGTCCCGCGGGGCTCACCATCGGCCGCTCAGCCTGGGCAGCTCCTGGCTCCTCACACCGGGCACCATTTGACGGTGACTGAGGGATCGGACTCCTGATGGGTGTAAATAAGTCGTTTATTGCCGGCAGCTCTTCTACAATTACACAGTCTCTAGCAATACTTGTCAACATTTGATTGGTCATTACCCTCTGTCCAGGATACGCCAGACAACCCATTGGCTACAAGTTAGTTACTGCTATCCTAAGCCTATTGGTTAGTAAAATCTTACAAGCACTTTTAGCTGAAGGCAAAAATTTTCCACTGCTTAAGGAATGGGCAGATGTTTCTGTTAACTGTAGTCTTGCATGTTTTCCTTTAGATAAAACTCAGCATTCTTATCTTGTTCCTCCTTCTACATTCCCGTTTGCTGTTTCCAAGGCTTCTGGCCCACCAAGGTCAAGATGTCCTCATCATTCACTAACTGCACAGCACTCTCAGTCCTTCTTCCCAGTGGTCCTCCTACACTACAGAATGTAGTGTGCATACACATGCATGTTGAGTGGAAGCAGTGCAGATGAACTAGACAGGCAGGATTGTAGGTTATAACTCTGTTTATTAGAACTGGAATTTTTTGAAAATGAATGTCTGAAAAGACATGTCAGCTGCCAGAAATAGTCCTTATTTCCCCAATACATCAGCCAATATAACCTTGAACAAGGCATTTGACTTATGCAGCTGTAAAACAGGGTTAAAGGCCTGAATATAATTGGAAAACCAAACGCTGCAGCAAAGTGGATCTTTCTTGAAGAAATAAAAGATTTACAAACTAAAACCTTAGTTTGATCTTAAGGTCATTAGGATCTTAATGGCATCCCATTGCACCTGTGTTCTGCAGCCTCAAAAACCATATAATGCAGGGAAAGGCCTGATCCTGACAGGGGGCTGCGCACCTCTAAGCCACAGTACAACAGTGCACACTTGGTATGGAGTTGATTTTCCTGATGTGTCTAATGTAATTAATGTCACAGGGATTGCTCATCCACATGAAGTTAAACCTGTACTTACGACTTTTTCTAAATTGGGTCCTCAGTTCCCTATTGGAACCAGCAGACTGGGAGCATGATGTGCTTCCCAGCACCAGCTGCTCGGATGAGATTTCTTTGCAATGGGTGACAAAACCATCTTCCTCACTGATACGATCGCAGAGCCTGCTGCAGGTTGAAGGGTTGTGGAGATGGGAAAAGATTGCAAATAATCTGCTGGTGCTGAGATTGGAGACTGGCTTCCAGCAGAGCTGGGTGGTGGCACATCCTTGCTAAGCCCATGGCTTTGACAGTCTGCAGGCACAGTTCCCATGAAAACAAATGCCAAAATTCTTGTGGGACAGGTCTCGTTTTGTGTGGGGAATGACACCCACCTCCTGCAAGCCTATACTGGTATGGGAGAAGTATTTCACCCTTCTGTCTGCTTCTGTGATACAGACTTACAGTAATTTTTATGCACTCTGCACCTCAAAAAAATACAGTTTCAAGGCAGTAATGATGGAATTGATCCAACAAGGTTCTAGTTTCTTTTGATCTGCTGCCAGATTGACCTGCTTACGTACTTCTAGATCTACCAGGTACACAAACTGATCTTTAAATACAGTGATACGAGGCTTTTTGCAATGTGGGGATAAGGAAAGTAAAACTTCCCTGAAAATTTGAAGTGCTTTTTACAAAGGTTAACATCTAATATCCTCTATTTTCTATGAAAACAGCTGCAGAGCAGAGCCCTGCATTACAAATCTTGGCTGTTCTTTCCCAGATCAATCATGTCAGCCCTGTGAAGGAGGATCTGCATGAGCTGTGAATTGTAAGTGTATTGTCAGACTTCAACTCCTTGACTATTGGGACCTGAAGGTCACTGCAGTATGTCATTCTCAAGGCAATTTTCTCTGGAATTGCAATATGTCCATGGCTTTATTTTATGACTTTGATGTCACAAAGTATTAATAATCTTGTAAAACAAGCCCACTTGCAAAAAAAAAAAAAAAACAAAACCAAGATTTGATAATTTATTTGGGGTTTTTTGGTCAGAATTTATAGTCTGCTTAAATATCATAGCTTTTGGTGTGATACACAGGTATGGATGCAAGTGCATGGGTTTCTCTGCCATACTTGCCTGTATACAAAAAAGAAATGCATTTTCAGTCTATTGAGATGGCAGCTGTTTCCATGACATTTTAAGCCCAGTTTGCAAATATCTTCATCTCTTTTCTTCAGCTGTACATACAATTTGCATGCCAGATGTGTGTGACATGGCTTAATATTTTTAAGTGTTTTTCACAAAAAAAAACGTCAATTACTTTCTTATTTCCTTTCTTCAATAAATATCTCAGTAATCCACTCTTTCTTTTCTTTTACCACAAGCATTGTTACTTGTATTGCAAAGAATATACAAATATATAAATATATAAAAATAATAAATTAAAGGTACAGGCAAATTACCTAGTAGAACAGACCAGAAGCCTGTTCAAGCAAACATCCTCTCTGAGAAGATGACTTTTATCACAGGCTCAAATAAAAGAGAGGCAAACAATCAAACAGTTACAGAATCTGTCCAGAGAAGCTTAATTTTCATCAAGAGATAAGGGTTGTCTCATACTTTTTTAATTCTAATAGAAATTAACATAGCTACTGCTGCAATATAATTGTCTTAATTACCTTTAATATATTCTGGCATTGAGTTCTACATGTTACTTTAATTGTATTTTTCCACTTATTAACTTTATATTTGTTGCCACACTCCTCAGATTTTATTTCCTTTAGAGAGGGTAAAAGAACACAAAATTTACCTCTGTTCCTTTCATTCTTTTGTATCTTCACAGCGAACAACTTGGCATTTTCCACCAGCCAAATCTGAGGTGTGTATAGTGGATTTGCGTTGTCTGAAGCTGGGACTGCAATGCACGCTGGCGTGACTGACGCTTGCAGAGAGGGACACGTAGCACAGTCTTGTCAGGAATACTGGGCATAATTACTGCATCCCATGTTTCTAAACACGGTTTTTGTGTGTCTGCATGCCTTTCGTTGTGAAAAGGAGTAAACATGTGCTTTGTGGGTGCTGTGAGGACTCTTGGGTTAGTGGCTGCAGTGCACACTAAAGATCAGGGCTAGTCAGTTCTGATAGGACTGAGGACTGAGCACTTCCAGCATTCATTGAGCTTGTCTGTGAGTATTTGGGACTGAGACAACTATTAGAGTGGGCAGCACAAGCTATTTTAACATGTACATTTCATATTTAGTCTGGTCAACTCAAAGCACTTTACAGATCAGGTTGTTATAAAACAGTTTGGGTTGGAAGGGACCTTAAAACCCATCCAGTGCCACCCCCTGCCCCGGGGAAGGCCCCCTTCCCCCAGCCCAGGGGGCTCCCAGCCCCGTCCAACCTGGCCTTGAACCCTTCCAGGGAGGGGGCAGCCACAGCTGCTCTGGGCACCCTGGGCCAGCGCCTCACCCCCCGCACGGGGAAGAATTTTTTCCTTATATCTAATCTAAATCTGCCCTCTGTCATTTTAAAACCATTACTTCTCATCCTACCCCCGCCCCCTGACCCAGAGTCCCCCCCCACCTCTCCTGCCCCCCCTTTAATCCCTGGGAGGCCGCTCGAAGGGCTCCCCGGAGCCTTCTCTTCTCCAGGCTGAACCCCCCCAACTCTCTCAGCCCGGCCTCCCAGGGGAGCTGCTCCAGCCCCCCCAGCATCTCCGTGGCCTCCTCTGGCCCCGCTCGAGCAGCTCCGGGTCCTTCTGCTGTTGGGGGCCCCCGAGCTGGCCCCAGCACTGCAGGGGGGTCTCCCCAGAGCGGAGCAGAGGGGGACAATCCCCTCCCTGGCCCTGCTGCCCCCCCTGCTCTGGCTGCAGCCCAGGGCACGGGTGGGTTCTGGGCTGCGAGCGCACGGGGCTGCCTCACGGGCAGTTTTCCCCCCACCAACCCCCCCAGTCCCTCTCCCTGGGGCTGCTCTCCAGCCACTCCTCGCCCAGCCTGGGTTTGTGCTGGGGGTTGCCCCTCTCCAGGCTCTGGGCACCTACTGCCAGCACTGGCATCAATCTGGTAGGAGTGGGATGGATTGAGGTTTCACTCCTGCAGCAACTTGATCTTAAAGCCCTGCTCACCACCTTGGCAAGGCCGTGGCTGAAGATGCTCTTCCCCTTCTCCCCAGCAGCCCAGGTTTCTCAAAGTGAGTCTCATGGTCTAAGCAGCCAAACCCGGGGCTGTGGCACCAGTCCCGTAACAGATTCGACTGGTCCTTTCTAACCCTTTCCCTTTGACCAGGAGGACTGATGAAAAAAACTACCTGTGCTCCAGAGTCCCTTATCACCACTCCCAGGGCCCTGTAATCCCTCTTGATACTCCTCAGAGCGCTCCTGGCTGTGCCACCGGTGCCCCCGTGAAACAACAGCAGCGGATAATAGCGGAGTGTACGGGGCTCGGTGGTCTCTCGGCAGTATCATTATTCCTCTGTCACAGTTAGTGAAAACAGTTGTTGAGATGGAGGGAGTTTCCATTTTACACCAGCTTTAAAACCAGAAACCAGATTAGAGTCCCGTATAGTGCTCTATAAAAAGCCATACTGGCAGCATTCTCATGGTGATTCTTCCTTCTTGGAACATAGAATACAATTTCTGTAGTGCAATTAATAAAACTAAGTTGGCAGGAAACTGAAGAAGTGTGTGCAAGTCCCTGCATCTGGGTTACATCATGGCATTTGACAGACAAAATCCGCATTATAAAAGATTTTCTGTAATAAATACTCTAAAGCGAAAATGAACACCTGGCAAAGGATCAGGCTTTCTCAGCCCTTCTGCATCCGTTTTAGTAAAACTGGGATTTTTGGGAGTCCTTTTCACCTGGCAATCACTGCAGCAATATCCAGTCAGTGAGAGAGGTCGGTTGGGGCATCTTGCTACTCTGCTGTCACAAGACATATTATTTCTGCGTAAAACAAGAATATAAAGATATCACACCGATTCTTTAAACCTTTTAATGTCATACTGAAGAATGACAGCTGGGATCAGTGGATGGTTGAACAGGTTGATGGTGGATACATACTGTGGTGGGAAACCCAAAATTCTAACGTGGTAGATAGTTCCTCTGTACCAGAGTAGCATGCTTCTGTTGCAAGTGGACATTTCTGTGGAAAGAGAACAAAATGCAGTTTAATTACCATTCACTGTTCTCCTGGAGACAGGACAGCAGCCCACTGCCCTGCATCAGTGCTGAAACACGATGTGCTGTGGGTTTTGAGCTATGTATTTACGCTATGCTCCTTACTGTGGTGTTCAAGTTAGGTCACTCAGGGTCTTGGGTTGAAACCTCCCATTAATTAAAAACATACATATGTTTGCAGGAGGTAGAGGACAGCTAGTTGCACTGTCAGTGGCCTCCTACTTTTTCTGTACTCCTGACTTACACAAGAAAATGGCTAATATTCCACACCTCGGCAAGGAGCCAGCCCAGCTCTAGCAGAGCTCATTAATGTAGGCTCACGCCTCACCCAGCGTGCAAAGCTGGCTGGGAACAACTAGCTTATCGGCTTCTTTAATCACTGGACATTAGCGGACGGGAGGTGATCCTGCATGGGACTCTACGTCATGTAAATGTCTTTATGCTTCAATTTTCTCATCTGCAAATTGCTACAAAGATTGTTTCTTGTGTGCTTTGGGATCTTCTGGGAAAGTGTGCCTGGTGCTGAATTATAGTGTCAGTGCCTCTTCGGAGATAGCCTTGCTTTTCTGGAGAATTAAAGGCTCGGAAGCTGAAGTGGCAGGACTGGATGTTTCAGTGGGTGGGCTAGCTGTCCAAACCACATCCACGCATTGTTTGCTGAAGACATTCTAAAAGTCTAGCTTTTCTCTAAGTGTCGTAATCGGAGCTTGTTTCCCTTCCCCAATAAATACAGCTTCAGTTGTAGGTACTGAAATATTTTTTCAAGTTCTAGGCAGAGATAGGAACCTTTTTTGTCCTGGCTCCTGTGCCTTATCTTTGATCTAACACACTCCACTTCATGCAAATGAAACAGGACTCTCTTGCCTCTCACAGGTGCTGCACATTCTGTAGCTCTGGTAGAAAACATCTGGTGCTTTTATTTGGTCTGAAATAGCGCTTGTGTCAGGGCCCAAAGAACAGGGAAATAGATTGCTTTTTTTTCATAAAGTACAGGCTGGCTCTAATTAGTTACAGACCTTGTTTGACCAGGTCAGAGAAAACAATAGATCTTCACATGCCAGGAAACAATGAGAAAGGTCTGGTGGCACATACTTGGAGCAGCAGCAGAAGAGGGAGATAATTTTTTGACATACAGTGAAAAACAGTAAGCAAGCCAAAAGGAATTTTGATTTGCAGTGCACAGAGACAGAGCTTGGATGGTTTGCAAATGACTGGTGCTGGTACACATGACACTTTGGCGACTGGAAAAATGCACAGTTGCCCCATTTTGAGTGATCTTTGTCTCCCTGTATTTTCCTGACGATACACTGAGCTACATGACGGTATACTGAGAATTAGCAGAGGCTTTATAAAATAGGCTGCAGCTTCACCTAATGAATAGAGTATAAGACACCATGCTGGGAGTTCTAAGGTTGGCTTTCTTCTCTGACTTTAATGTGTATAAAAAGAAATGTGTGAACTGAGTGAAGTACAGCATGTTAATGCCCAGAGTCTGGCCACCTAGGTTCTGCACCCAGCTGTGCTGCTGTGTTAGGGTGGGCCTTGCAAAGATAAACTAATCCCTCCCAATTTCAGTTCCCATGTTTACAAAATATAAGTGATGTTTGCTCACCTTTGAGATCAGTAGGCATAAAAATCCCTTTATTTGTGCAAACCTGGCTAAGTGCAACTGTCAGTTGTCCTGATCTTTAAAAAATGGACTAAGCAAAGGACAGCCTGGTCTTCAGTCTCAATTCAGACAAGCAACAAGCTTTAGGGCAATAACAAAAAAAAAATGAAAATAATATATGGTACTGTGTTAGGGATGGGAGGGCTGCTTAGGATGGCTTATCCACTACTTAACCTTTGTTTTATTGATGCGCGTTGTTTTCCCCCTGCCCCGCCGCTCATGAATATGATGTTATAATCATAAATGCCAAATCTCCCTTCAATCTCTCCATGCTCTGATCCTGTTGTCTTACTTTCTTTTGGTCATGCTTAGTTGTAGATATTCAACACTGAAATGTAGATGTTGACCAACATATTTCTGCTTCAGCTGGGTGATCACAGATATGTTACTTTTTCGCTCCATGACTCATTTACTTAATCTGAAAAGAAGAGTTTCATCTTCAGCTGAAAGATTGGCAATAATCTACATACTTTAAAAAAAGAGCTATTCCAAGTTTTCCACTGCCAGTGTGATCTTGTGTAGGTCTTTTGGACAAACATGGTATCAGAAGACAGAAGGTCTCCACTTAATGGATGCTGAATTTCTCTGAAAATCCACTTGCCTTTGGGCTCATGGATAGGAAACAGTGATAAAAATTACACTACTTCTTCAATCATGCAGTGTGATCCATTTTACTGTTTTTCATGTGTATAGAGTGCTGTCCCGCATTCCTCAGAATCATTGCTACTGCAGCAAGGTAGTTTACTTTAAAAATGTAGATCAACAGGAACCAGACTCTGCTAATGATTAAATTACACTGATTGTTGAAGTTTAAGTAACAGTTAATGCACTAATTTCAGTATAGGAAATACACTAAAAAAAAGCAGTAAGAGCTCCTCTTGATCTTCATAACTAATGAGAACTGCCATGATCCTTCAACATATTTCCACCCACACTTTCTTTTATGTTAACGAGTGTGTAGGAATGCACAGCAGTCAGCCAAGTAGAAAGCCTTCTTTCAGAGCCCTTTCCGTCACACTGTACAAGCCACGTGCGCTCCCCTGAAGGGTCCTGGAGCCAGACCTTGCCCATGTTGAATCCTGGCCAACAGTCTGATTTCTTTCAGGGAAACAGAACCAAGTCAGGCCTCTGGACAAGGACGTACCTAACACGCGTGTCTGAGCTACGTGCACCCAAATATGCATCATCAGCTGCACTGATCATTTCTGGAAGGAAGATGAGTGGAATGCATATCATTTAACTTTAAACATCTCATTTGGGCTAAATCTAAACTACCCCTATAATTCATGGATGGAAGCAAGCATTGTTAGAGAGCAATTAATCCATTTTAGATGTCTGCAATATTGGGAATAATAATAATAAGGTGAATTGCACTCCAGTGCCTGTTTCTCTGCACTCATTATATAGGAAGTCTAGGCAGTTGGCTTGGATATAGGTGTCTGAAGATAGATGAGAGGTTTCTTTCACCCAGAATCTGCTGGGTATTGGAGGCTTTGCAGTGGCTCTTGGTTGGGGGAACAGATGTCGGAAAACATGGCGCTACTTGACTGAATCGTTGCAACTGCAAGATCTTAACAGTTTAAAAACTGTTAACAAGAAATTTCTGAAATTTAGTCTTGGCCTAGAATGGGTAAGGCCTAAAGCAGTCACTGATCCTCAAGAAGTTCTTCCAGCAGATCTGTAATCAAAGGGAAAAAAGAGCTTTTTTTTAAATCACTGCTTTAATCTTGTTTCTTCCACCAATGATGGAATTTTGTGCTCTGCCACCAAATGCAGCAGGCTATAAATAGTGTCAGCTTGAATGAATAGTAAGAACTTAAGCTTCTGTTGTGGCTGCATCTTTGAGATGATGGAAATCACATAACTGCAAGTTGACAGTAAGGAAGTTGCACGATATTTTCAAATATAGTTGTTTCTGCCACCACTCAGTTCCCACAGAACATTGGCAGGGCAAATGGATATATTTGTTAGGGATTTTTAGGTGTGTGGTAAGGAAAAGGATACAACCCTCTAGAGCATTTGTTGACTTTTGGGGTCCTGATGTCACCACTTCATGTGGCCTACATATGCTCTCTGTTGCCTGTAAAAGGTTAAAATAAAAGGTTTAAAAGTTCTAATAGCCTTCGGGGAACAAGCACAGGCTTTAGGAAGAGTAACCTATTGGTATGTGACAAATCAAGTGTCGCATCAGCTCTTTGCGGAGGAGTGCTTCATCTGCTGCTGCTGGGTAATAAAATGGAAAGATACTTGAACACGTTGGCCATTTCTTATCTGCTGTCTTTATTCAAACAATATAGATAACAGCAAAACACAAAATGTTCACTTTTTGTTTCCCTAGATGCATCCGTGACTATTTTATTGGTTTTTACATTACTTTGTCTGTGTAATGCTTTAGAATAATTTAAAAGAAAACAGCTTGAAGCTTTTTAGTGATCCCAACAGCTAATGCAAATACTTACCAAATCAGAAGAATGAATCAGTCAAGTGGAGACAGTTTGGCTATCTGTGAGAAGCCACTATTCAAAACAAGGTATATATCATACCACATAAAATAGAAGGGTAGTATACAACAAGAGGTTTATCAGGTAAATACGATAGCCCAGAAATGTCAGAGATTGCATACCAGTTTTCTGCATGTAATGTTTTAAATGAAAGTCATAGCTCTGCTCACCTGTGTAAAATTAACAAGTCCTTCTATATTCATCAGCTTAAACTTCAGCGTCTCCTGTGTTTCTCCCTGTCTGGGATCGTCAGTGCAGGGTCGTCTGCCTGCATGCAACCCCTGTGAATAAATGGTTATTGGGAAATAGGAAAGCCACTCTGTGGAAGGATGGGATTTCAACTTTTTTTTTTTTTTTTAATTCTGAAGCTTTGTTTGTGAAGAGCAGGTACAACAAAAGCTGATGGATAGCTTTGTGGGAGCGCACTTCAGCCACATCACTGCCAGAGCTCTGCGCCCAGACGATCTTTCCTCTTCTCCTTGGAAATTCCCCTGAGAAAGTTTAGTCAGAGAGGCAGATTTATTGAAAGGATTCAAGGAAATTACTTAAGAGCTGTGAAATTTTTCTAGCTTCATCTTACTGAGGGGAGCAGGCTCAGTTCTCCCAGTTCTCTCGCAGGGGTGCGAGGGAAGCCCGGCCCTGCAGTGCTCAGCGGGGAGCGTGCAGCGCCCGGCACAACGGCCTGGGCTGCAGGACGCCCGGGGTCACTTCTGGGACGTAAAATATAATATTCATTACAATATATGACTATTTGCACACAGAGCCCTTGGGATGACCGAGTTCTAAATAAGAAAACAAAAGCGCTTGTAAAATTAAAGACTTCTGCCGCTGCAATGGCGAAGCGATGAGAAACGCGCCAGTTTGCAACGTAGCGTGTCGGTCCTGGGGCCCCGTCCTGCAACAATTCGAGACTGAAAACGGGAAACGGCACTGAGCTGCTGCGTGTACCACAGGCTGTTGGCAAGCTGAATATAATCCCAGACTTGCCGACCTGCTTTGTTGTAGTGTAGACATAGGGCTGTAAATTAAATGTTTATCTGGAAGTTTTTAAAATAAGAACAAATCAGTGTATATGAAATACAGCATAAAATTTTGCACTTGATCAAGAATGAGGTTTAACTTTTGAGCAATACCAGATTTTAAATCCTACCCTGAAGCACCTGAAAACATTAAAGAGGATTTTTTTTTTTTTTTTTTTCAAAAACTGCTTTAAATTTACATTCCTCCTTACAAAATGCACGGCTGCATGTAACGCTTCTCATTAGTCTCTCTGGAACTCACAGAAGGAGGTCACCATCATCGCTCCGTCGCCATTTCCATAAGGAAAGAAACTGGGACCTACGGATACGAACTGGCAGAGCTAGCAAACCTGCGGTGGGGCTGTACAGAGAAGTGAGACGTTCTGTTGGAATCCAAGCCTGATCCAATAGGCACCTTCTCATCGAGCTCTTCTCCTGGTGACATCCTGTCTCCCTAGGCAACTACAGATTAGAGAGGAGACAAAAAATCTCGTATCCAGAACCACAAAGCAATGATTTGAGCTTGGATGTAGGGAAAATACCAGGGAAAGGCAGTGAACTAACAGTTGAAGCAGAGGCGTTGGAGTCAGGTGCTTCAGTTTCTATTTTTGACTTGGACCAGCCATTTCACTTCACTTTGGCTTCCCCTCTGCACGGTGGAAAATGAGGATGCCTGCGGCTGCCTCGTGGGGCTGGATTGTCTTGCTGAGGCCAAGGCTGTCTAACCTCCTACTCAGGATGATGCCCAGTTGACCTCAGCTCCTTCACTTGCATCTCTGCTGTGCTTTCAGGGTATGGAGCAGAGTCACAGCAACAAATTTCGGGACTGTTGCCAGGTGGGACCCTCCACCATAGTGTCTGATGTGCAAAATCTCACAGGCTGCCCCTTGGGTGATGTGGGGCATCTGCAGAGCTAGGAAGGGATATTGGATTGAGTTGTGGCCCTTCTGCAAAGGGCTTCCACTCCTGTCTGAATGACAAGATGTAATTCCAGGGCACAGGCACTAGATATGACCCTGCACTGTTAGATCTCCATCTAACATCAGCCCAGGCACGGCTCTGGGAATTGTCAGCGGAGAGGTGGTGAGGGCCAAGTGATGATTATCGGCTCAGCCCACCCTTTCTGGCTTTGAATGAATGAGTTTCCAAGGCTGCAGGTGCTTTCTCTTTGCTGCATTCCCCAGAAAACCTCTGGTAATTTGGGCGCCTTCCTTTTTTATTTTTTTTTTTTTTTTTCCAGGAAGCACCTCCAACTCCTCCTGCCCTTTTCATATCAATCGAATCCGCTACCACCATCAATCCAGGTGTGCTTGAAGAGCTCCTCCTTTCCAGAGACCGGACCCAGACCCGCGAAGAAGGGAGACCGCATCTGCGTCGAGCAAAAAGGTGAACTTGACGATGATTTTTTTTTTTATTTATTTGGGTTTGTTTGGTTGGTTTTTTGGTCAGCCCGGAGGAGCCTCCGCGCTGCCCCTTTTCCACCCTCCCGCCCGGCCTCCGGCAGCGCCGGGGCCCAACAACCAGGAGGATTTGGGTGCGGGGGCGGCCCCGGGCCGGCCCCTTTGTTCGCGCGGGCCGCAGGGCCCGGCCGTGCCCCCCGCGGGCGCCGGTGGCGGGCGGGAGGGGCGAGGGCGGGAGCCTACGCCGGGCCCGGTACCCGCCCCCCCGGGCCCGGTACCCGCCCCCGCCAATCCCGCCTTCCCGGTCGGCTCCGCCGCCGCGCAGGGAGTGGCCCGGCGGCCGTCTGCCAGGGGCTGCAGGCTGCGGCGGCACGGAGGCTCCCGCTCCGCTCCCCGGCGGGCTGCGAGAGGGTAAGGGCGGGCGGGGGGGGCGCGGCCCTGAGGGCTCACGCCGCGCCGGCAACAAAGGAAGGGATGGATGAAGCCGGTGCGGGGAAAACCCCGGAGGGAGCGGGGTGGGGGGGGGTCTGTGGCGCTGTCAGCACCGCGATCCGCCGCACGGTCTCCTTATCCACGGCAAAGCATTGTCCTTGGTCGGGGGGAGGGAAGGCACCCGCCTCGGTACGGGCCGCCTTCGGTGCGTTTGCAACCCCGGAGGACCGGGCACCCACCGGCCGGTGGGGAGGGAGGGAGCGGCGGGGGGGTCTGCTCGGGTGGGGTGCCGCCCGCCCGGTGCTCCCCCCCCCCCCCCCCACACACACACCGGCACAGGGCTACAGCCGCCCCGGCACCCCCGGCGCCGGGGGTGGGTTGGGTGGTAGGTGAGCACGCCCGCAGGGGCACAGCAAATGGCTCTGGCTGGGAGCAGCGGGGGCCTGACGCTGGGAAGATGGAGAGGGGAGTGGGTGCCAGCATCCATCGCTCGCTGCCGAGCGAGTTTCGGTTTTGAGAGCGGAGGAGAATTTTCTTTTGTCTCTGGGAAGCGGGACTGCTTGCTGGGCTTAGTCCCCTCTCTGGATTTTTGTTCTTTAATGGTCCAGATACCGACGTTAACTGCGTACTGCAGGATTTGATGGTTTTTTTTTGTCTGTAGCGAGGAGGTGTGCTGCTGAGGAAGGCCCAGCTGGGTCGGGCTGCTGGCACTCCCGTACCGCTCAGGCGGTGAACGGCCGGGCAGATTGAGCAGGTCTCTGCCCCTTGCATCTCCTGGTACAGAACAGCAAATGGTCTGTTCGGGGGAGCATCCAGGGATGGAGGCAGAGGCATGCGTTGTTATCTCCAGGGTCTCTAGGTGGGCTGCAACGGCGTTTGGGAAGTGCTGGGAGACAAAGCACTGTGTCAGCACCGACTGTTATTTGCTGCTCTGTTGAGTGTCAGCCTTGTAGGCCTGCAAACCTTGTCTCAGAAACTCATCCTGCTGGACTGGATGTCAAGCTTCACCAGTCCATCCATTGCTGTTGGCTAGAAGCATTTCATTGAGGGTGACTTGCAATTTAAGAAGAATTGGACTGTGTGTGGACAGAGACATATTTGGGGTGCCTGGCCAGACTTGTTTGCCTTAGCCTCTGCCCTGCTGCCTGCCAGGCAGTGTTCCTCTACCCAGCGCTGCTCCGAGAGGGCCACTTTAATCAGCACAGGTCAGTCCTGACCCATCATTGCTGGGGAGTGATGCTTTAAGCATGGGGCAGCTGCCTGTTTTTAAACTTGGGTCTGGGATTTGGCAGTTTAAGAAGTTACCTGCCTGCTGTTATAGCCTGCCAGGTCTGGGAAGGCGGGAGTCTGCATCTAACAGCTGTGTGCTCAGGGAAAGGTGTCACTGTGCCTGCCAGAAATCATGGAGAGTACAGGACTTCAAAGGCTCAGCTCTGACACAAGCCGCAAGTTAAAACATTCGCACCAGCCATTACAGGCACATCAGAGAAAAGCTGTGCTGGAACCAGTTTATCATCTCAGGAGCACTCGTGTGCGGCCTGCCTTCAATTAAGGGAAAACCTGCGTGTTTCAGGAGAAGCTCTTAGGATAAGTATGGACTGGATGGTCTACTGAGGCCGAGGGTTGGTATGCGCTCCTCTTCTGCTTGGCTTTCTGCCTTGGAGGCTGCCGTAATTTACTCCAGCAAGTAGCAGTTCCTGGTGCATTTCCTCTTGCTACCCTCTTGTGCTCTTGCTTTGGCAGAAGAAATGATGCACACCCCAAAGGGGGATTTGCCAGTGCCAAGGGATGTGGCTATGTAAGGGTACCCATGCCAGCTCTTCCCTTGTGTTACTGGCTGGTTAAAATGGGTAAGGGCATGGATTTCATCTCCTCATCAAGGTTGCTCTTTTCATTTGTCAAAATGCTTCCTCTATCCATGAAACTCAGGGAAGTTTGTGTGGGGGTGGGGGTGTCATAATTCTGTTGAGGACAGGAGGCAATATATAAAGCAAGTTCCACCCCCAGATACATAGTGTTGGTACCACTTTGCAGAGTGTATAGAATGCATGGCAAGGTTTATATACTTTTAAAGCTCTGGGAAAGCCCTGGTACAGGTAGCTAGACCTGAACATGGCTTGTTGCTAACCTATGTTAGATGCTGGTATGCACTTCTTCATAGAGATACCTATAGCTATTTATAGAGAGATCTATTTTTTTCATAAATGTCTTTTATAAATGCCTTATGACCCCTGTCCCACCCTATGTTCCATGGCGTGTAAGCACAAGAAAGACCAAGGAAGTTGCTGACATAGGGTGAGAAAGCCTGTTTTTTGCTGCCTATTGTTGAGTTAAAGACAGCCAACAATCTCTGGCTGTTCTTTTTATCACTGTTCTTTTGATATTTAAGGTAGAATTTCAGGTCTTGTTTGCCTGGGGGAGCACCTTGGCTGATGTACTGGTGATGTCCAACCCCAGCAAGACTGGGTCTTTGTTTTACTAGTCACTTTTCTAAAATAAACAAATTGGGTAAGGTGCTGAACAAAGAGGACAAACTGTCCAGGGTCACTCCAGAAGCCGAGGTTAGAGAAGGGAATTGGACTTGGTCTTCTTGAATCCTACTCTAATCCTGCCTTCTCTGTGCGGCCATCCTTCCCGTCCCGCATGAAAGCTCTTGTCTCTGCCTGATGCTGACAGAAACACAGAAAACTGACAGTGCATTGATGTACAAAGTCTCTTTCTGCAGTACCACCGTGCTTTCAGAGCATTTCCTCCTGCTCTGCTGAGAGGACCCTGTGTGCTGTGTTTGTCTTTTGTACTTTTGTTCAACTGTGATGCTAAACAGGACAAAGCAACTTCACTTCTCTAATAGTTGGATTTAATTTCTTGTTCTTATGTTATTGTGCAGTAGATCTTTCTGTAGCTACCAGTGGAAAAATGACTTCATTGCATGTGACTCTGAGTCTGGCACCTTAAACTGATACTTACTGCTATTCCTGAAAAAAAAAAAATACCAAAGAAACCCCTTTTAAAAAAAAAAAAAAAAACCACACAAAACCAAACAAACCCACAGCAACAACAACAACAAAACAACAAACAAAAACCTCACAATATTTCTACATTAGACTTTTTGGAAATCATTCCCTTGCAGTGGGACAGTTTTTGTTATCTCCTCCTAAATGAGTGAAACTGTATCTATAAAATACCCATGGTGGTCTCAGATGCAGCATAAGCAAAGAAAGATGTGTGAAGAAATAAAACCAAGCATTGTCATATTTTGTTGTCACAGTTTAAATTTTTTTAGTTCAGTATGATGGAATAAAATACGATGCTGACTTGAATTAGCATTGAAATTAGGTAGTACTTTCCCTTCGGTGATTTATTTTTATTATGCTAGTGTTTACCCATCTGGATAGTTGTAGAGAAATGTGCCACAGAGTAGTGAAATGCCCGGCTGCGGATTCTGAGCCAGCCGTGAAGTCCCCATCTCCCTGTCCCCGCCTGTGCTGAAGCACAAAGGGAATCTGAAGTTTGTTTGGTTTATTTTGAGAGTTAATGTTCTGAACTCTGATGTTGACTTCCTTGATAACTGAGTTGGTGCCTGGGAAAGCCAAATGATTATTTTTGAAAAGTATTTATACTTTGTGTCTATAAAGTAAACGCTTCAGAAAGACTTCCCAAGTCCTTTGATGTGTTGGATATTCAGAGAGGTAGTGGTGCCTAATGGAGTCGGGAAACTATTCATCTCTGTTTTTTGAGTAATCTTGGGAAAAATCTTTTCCTTCTTTGTTCTGTTTCTCCCAGGTACAAAATGGGTGATGCAGTTCTGACCTCCTTTGAGGTCTGTGGATGTTGGATATTTGGATCTCAGAATACTTCAGTCACTTTTTGGTGCTTTTAAATCCCCCTTCTGTGCTCTCTCACACTGTTCCTTTGAAAAGATAATGCAAATAAAACCGTATTGCTTGTGCCAGAGCTCTTGGTCAAAATTAATGCTATTTTATTTTGGTGAATATTTTACGTTGTGTAGTAAAGGCTACATGGATATTGGTTACACTTGAAAGGACTTCACAAAAATTTGGGGTGGCAGAAACCTCCAGAGGTCATCTGATCCATCTGTCCCAAGTTAGGTCTGTCTTCATCTCTGCCATTCAAGACAGAGGTTTGAAGATTATTTCGTTTTGGTTTGTTTTTTAAAGAATAGTGTGGGCAATGAGGGAGCTTCTATAGCCTCTCCAGACAGCCTAGCTCAGTTTGAACTAATGTTGTAGTCAGAACTGTGTAGTATGTATCTTCCTCATTGTTTTGTTTGTTGTCACTGTCACTTTGTGTGTCTGCCTGTTTCTGTACAAAGATGTTTCACTGACAAAACCAGCACAATTTCTTTTTCAACATGAACTTCTTTTGCAGCACATCCTCTGGAGGGGCAGAGGAAGGCTTCCAAACCAAGGCGCCAACTTCTGGCATAGTGACTAACAAAGGCTTTCTCTGGCTGGTCTGTTCTTTTTCTTTATTCCTCCCCCCTTTATTTATTGCATCATGCTCTGAAAAATTCGTTGTCCGCCAATTAGTGCTGGAAACTTTTCAGTAATCCTGACAGGCTCAAAAAGCAGCTGCCTGTTGAAGCAAGCAGCACTTTCCCATCCCTTGCAAGTAAACCCGTTCATGACCTGCAGGCATGTCCCCTGGATGCAGAGGCTGTCCTGGCTGGGGAACAAACCTCCCTAGAAAAAGAGACCTCTCCTGGAAGGTGTGGAGAGACACTTGTGTCATAAGATGCATTTAATGGACTTTTTAGCCTCATATTTGGCCGTCATCTATTGTGTGCTGTGCTACCTCAGTGGTTCCTGTCAGCCCTCTGCATGAAGCCTATCCTGGTGACTGAAATCTGCTCCTTTACTATATTTAGCATGTAGCTATCTGTTTAATAGCTGAGGTCCTTACTATGCAAAGTGGAGTAGGTCATTCTGCAACCTTGAATAAGTGCTGCTTTTCCTCTGGACTTCTGTTTCCCAGCTGGTACGTTTAGGACATTCTAGCTGATGACCAATCTGCCAGCCATTCCTAATTTAATGATGGACAACATGGCACAAAAAGGCATGCTTGTGTGGAATATACTGCTGAGGCAGAGGAAGCTGTTTTGCCTTACCCGGTTTATATTTTACATGTCCATTTACATAGGCTTTTACTGGGATCTATGAAGTAACTTTTTGAATATGCTAATTCTCTTCCATAGGAAAAAATAGAAGTTGATATGTATATTTATATGTATTTCTGTTAAATAATACTGGCAATAAGCAATGCCTCCTGCAAGCTTAAGCTTGATGTCTCCAAAGCATCTGGAAGCACTTTTCCCCCTTTTTATCTCCAAATCCCCTCTTGAAGCACATTGGCTAAATGGTAGGAAGGTGTGGGAGCACTTCCAGCACACTGACATGGAAATGTCAAAGTCAAATGGTGCTTTTGGGTGAATGTGTGGCTCGTTTATGGAGTGTTATGGTATACTCTGACTTAAGGTCCTGGAAACATTGATTGCCATTGTTAAAAGAAGCGACAACTTGGTTTTCACTCTTCTTTTTTGGTTGAAACAGGACGAGTAGGCATTGGAGGCATCATACAGGTGCTCCGCATTGTAGTGTACTTGGGCTGCTGCTTGTAACCACTCTATAAATGGTTGGCTAAACAAGATTGTATCTGGATCTCTGTAAAAAATCATGATTGTGATCTTGCCTGCATTAGAGGAGAGATTAACAACATTTACAGTATAAAAAGAGCCTGTTTCTGTAAGAAGTGAAGGAGCAGCTAGGGACACGTGGTGGCTCTGTAAAGCTCTGACTAGAACATGTAGTGCTGTGGTACTTCATGAGTGTGGTGGGTTGATCCATCTGTCTTGCCTACCTGCACGCAGCCTGGGTTCGCCCTGACAGCATCACTTTTATCTCCAGAGCTGTGAAACATTAAATCCCATTTTTAGCACTGATCCATCTAGTCAGACCTGTTCCTTTTGGCTGTCGGCATCTATACGTCAAGCACTGCTGTATGTGTGCGTCCCAATGGCATGGTAGTGTATAGATAGAAATGCTGATTAAAGCCAGGCTGTGGAGCAGTACAGTTCTTGCAAGGTCTCTGCTGGAGGAGGAGGCTGGGACTGGCAGCCTTTCCCAGATCCGTGCAGCCCGTGCTGTGACAGCCTCCCTTGTTCTCACCAGCCCGTCGCGTGCTGGAGCACGGGCAGCACACCGAGCATGTTCAGTCTCCACACCTGCTTTGCAATCTGACTGTGGAGGTTGGTGTTTTGTTTTTTTACCGCCTACAAACTGTAATCTAACCTTCTCTAGTATAACGTACTAGGTAGCCATCCTATGGTGCTGCTGTGGCTTAGTGACTAGAAGTTTTGAGCTGGGATCTCTGTTTCTCTCCACGTGGTGCAATCCAAATGATGGCCTCTGCAGGGCAGATTGGGAGGTGTGGGCAAAAGGAGCCACGAGGCAGGAGGGGATGATGGGGCAATGTTGACAGATATAAGATCCAATTTGAGACAACTTGCCAAAATTATTATGGTTTTGGTCATTGATAGGGATGTAATTTGAATAAGAGATATGCTGCTTCTTGTGCTATAAGGTTTGTGAGCTATCTAAACTCCAGGCTTTTCTCAGCACCTTTGTACTGGGGTTGCAGGTGGTAAAGTAGAAAACTCCATGATTAACACGTACTAGCTGAAAGCAAACTTTCTAGATTACTGGTCTCCCTGTTTCCACCATGTTTATGGTGGGAGCTGTGTCGATATGTCGGTGTCAGCTGAGGTCCGGGGAAGTTGCAGTATTTGTAGAGATGTTCAGGAGAAAGCAGCAGTTAGTGGATGTAGTCCGGAGGTCAGCTTCTGAAGTGCTGAGTGCAGGCTGGTGAATCCACAGGGAGGAGGATGCTCCAGGGAATAACTGCGTCCAGCATTGCTCTGCTGCCGCCAGCGCAGCGATGGGAAGCAGGATGCTTGAGTGGGTGGAGGGGATGGGGCTTACACGGTGCCTTGGTGCTCTGGAGAGAGAGTGGGTTTGCTCCTCCCTAACATGCTTGGTTTGGTCTCAGACCTTTCAAGGGGTTACTGATGGTGTGACCCTCCTGGTCTATCACCCTTCTGTTCGCAAGCTTTGTACCATTATCATCCCTCTTTTTGTGGCAAGGAAATTACTGGCTGCTGTGAAAGAAAAAAGCAGGAGTCCTGTCTCAGTGCTGCATTTCCACTGTGAGGTGATGGTCTGTATTTCCTTTTCAGCTTACTTCCTGTTGTATCTCAGCTGACTCTTAAATCAGAGTGTGAAGGTGGGTTAGTTATTCTTTCAGCTTTTGGGAACAGTTGCTTGCTCTGAAGGAATGAGATGATGTTAGCTCATGATGAACCAGGAAATGGTGAGTCTCATATCTCAAGACCTCTCAAAGGAGAGCATTGCTTCTTCAAAATGACATAGTGCAAGTGGAGAAAGGGCAAAGCTGTCTCATGGGGGTTGGACACAATGGGAGAGTGTCAGAGTTGTGCAAAGGGCAGAGCAGGTATGTGGGCGGAAGATTGGCTTGAATGAATCTGGACTGGCAACTGGTGGGGAGGTTGCCAGCCATCAGAGGCTGAAACACTGAGCTGCAGGAATGAAAAATCTTGTAAGGCAATTTTATAACTAATCGAAGGGGGTTGCATCAGGTGCAGGGTAGGCTTTTCCTATCGTACATCTCTGCCTGAAGTTTCAGTTGCTTGTGGAGAGGCAGGGACAATTTTCCTTTAATGAGACATTGTTTGCACTGGGGTTCTTCTGAGGGGGCTTCTGTACTATACATTACACCTATAGTACCAATGACCCAGGACAAGGCTTTGCTCTTGTTCCTGCTATAATGATGAGATCTCCACTGCATACAGAATTGCATGAAATGTGTGAGTGCATACACATGGTGTCATTTCCTAATGCACTTGAGGGCGTGTGTAGATACTGGGCAGCAGTAGTGGAGCACATTGAGGGCTTCAGTGGCAAGCCCAATGTGTCCCAAGGTATATTCTGTGACACCAGACACGTTACATTCCACTCCTATTTTCTTTGCTTTTAACCAAATCATCTGCAAGTTTAAACTGGTACAACTGTGCTACCATCAGACAGGCTGTCATAACACTGCACTGAAAATGAAAACAAGATTTCTAGTTTCAAAAAAACTTACATGGGCAAAGAGGAAGATTAAAGAAAGCTTGCAAGACCAGTTGTTTCCTATTTTCAGCTCTTTGTTGCTCCAGCCTTTCGGGTACAGTCTACAAACCAAGGCTGGCCTGTAAGTAAGTCTTCATTGCAGGTGCAGGTTGTAAAAAGTGGGGAAAAAAAAAATCAGGGTAGGAGGGACCTGGGTCCTGTTTTTGTTTCATAATCAAAGTCCAGGGCAGAGGTTAGATTACACAAGTGCACAAATCAAAATCTATATGTTAACATGAGCTCCAGTGAATAACAGATGAAATGCCAGGCTGAACTTTAATGCTACACTAAATTAATCAATCAAAAGCCAGGAAATTCCAAAAGTTCAGATCCTTCTGCAGCTCTGCACAGGGTGCGTAGCATGGATGAGTTATTGTATAATCAGCTCATATAAACATGAGCTCATATTTAATTAAACAAATTGTTTCTCCAATAGTAAGACACCAAGACATTATAATGGAATATGTTTATCATGTATCTTTGTCGTCCCTGCACTCTGCCTGCTCTCCTCATGCTTCTTTTCCGGATACTGCTTATGACAAATAACACTTTCTGTGAAAAGGAAACTTGTATTTTGTCAAAGCCCCTCGAATTGTAGAGAAACCTTTCATGGAATTGAGTAGTCATTGGATGAAGTCTGAATTGACCTGGAAGACAGCAGTTCTGAAATCTGTGTGTATTCTGTTCCCTTCCCATGTGAGCTTGTGCAGTTTTGGTGTCATGCCACTATATATTTTTGTCCTCTGCCCCCAGGGTTTAACTCCAGGGAGCAGAAACTCATGTAGATCCAAGACCATCCCCAGGATTTTTCCCACAATTAGAGACACTGTTTCTCTGCAATTAGTGGAGAATTGTTGCTATCTTCTCTGTCAGTCTTCAGTAGGCATTTTGCCAGCATGGGGAGCGTGAGTTCATCAGTAAGCCCATAATTACTCCCCAGTTTGAATATGATGACTTCCTTGAATGTCTTTTTTTTTTTTTTTTTTTTTTTTTTTTCTCCCACCCACTTTGCCTCAGGTTTTGCATTGTGGTTTTTAGTTAGAGTGCAATGGGATGTTTTTGCACGTTCTTCCTTTAATAACCATTGTTTTGTAACAAAATCACAGGGTCATTAGTCTATCATAGTGGTTAGAACTAGATTTAAAACTCTCTAAGTTTTTTAAATAAAAGGCCTCTAGGCTTTCCCTTTGCAGTCTGTGCTAATTATTACAAAATTTGAGTGAGAGATAAGACTAAATGCAGGCTTTTTTAGAGGTTAACAACATGTCAGACATGTGAGGGAGACTACATAGTAACAACAGAGCTTTATGGCTAAAGAACCTATTTGAATTCTTCAACTGCAAAGGAATAAAATCCCGACGGCTGACAGAGGGTACCAGGATCCCCTGGTTTTCCCTGTGTGTAACTGAATGCAATATGCTCCTTTCCTTCTTTCCTGTAGTACTCTCCCTCCATTCACTCCATGGGAGAAGGAAAGGTTTTCTTGGGAGAGTAGTCTGACCTTAATTAAGAATGAGTGTCTCTTATTTCCTGTATACTTCAATGAAGTGAAAGGATTTAATCCTAATCTGCCATGTGCTTCAGAAATGGGTTTCTGATTGCTTGTCGGAAGGAGTAACTAATCGGAGAAGTGAGAAGGTGATGGTATAATTACCTCAGATTGGGTGGAACATTTTAGGGAATTAAAAGATAAAATTGCCCTTTCTTCTCAGCATAATCTCTGTCTCTATTAGCAAAGATGCAGTTTGGTTTTATCGGATCCTGTCTCTGTTGATTGGATTCATTTACTGTCCCTTTTGCAAAAGACTGAGTGGTTTGAGTCTGGCCTTAAGATTTTCATTTCAAGGTAAAATTCTGTTCTTAAAATCCTTAGCCCATCTTTGCAGCATGGCCAGTGTTGTGGGATTGTGAGCCTGGGGCACCAAATATTTTACCTGCCCTTGCCTCTCATGTCCGGCCAGTTGGGCAGTAATGTATCCTGGAGTAATGGCTGTAGGAGGTTGAGCTTTAAAAGCTTGGAAATATGAAGTGGATGGAACCAAATGCTCAGAAAGAAGAAATTAAATAACTTCACATAGTTAAAAAAAAAAAATCCCCAAACCACTGTCTTTACGCCAGTAAAGGTTTTCTACAGCATCCAATAAATAAATACTGGAGCTGGCACTGAAAGCTTTTTGCCATTATTCTGTATGCTTATTGTTGAAGTGAGAGAAGATCTCTTCCAGTGATCAGTGGACCAGATTTTTCTCCAGCAGTTTGTTTTTGGGGAGATGTTGGGCTTCAAGTATTTTTTTTTTTTTCCACTATTTACAGTGCCTGACACTGGAGGTTTCTGCAAGCAGTAATGCTGTTTTCAGTGGGAGATTCTGCATGGGGAGTGCGACTTGTGCGAGAATGAATTGCTGGAACAGGCAGTTGTGGGGAGCAGGGGATGTTCTTGGGCTGTGCTAAGGTAGGTTCACTCTTGTGCAGAGTCCTGGAGGTTTTTGAATGACAGAGGCCGGGGGACCAAACCCAGAAACCTCTTCAAGGCTCAGTTCTCTTTCTGAAATAGAAAGGCAGAACATGGATAGAGAATTAAGTTCCTGCTGTTATGTTTAACACTCCTGAACATGCGTGCTAAGGATGTGTCAAAACCAAAGTGCTGTTGGACTTTCCCCAGCTACACATTGTGTGACAGCATGTGGGATTGTTTCTCTTTCCTGTAGAGGATGGGGATTTACCTTGCAGGCTTAAAATGCACTTTCCATTATTCCGTATGGAGTCGCTGTTATTACATTGTTGGAGCAGCTGCGGACAGAATTCCCGGTCTTTCCAAGCTGTGTCTTTATTACTAATGCAAGAGTCTCTGTGCAGATTCAGCCACACCACCACATCTTATGATAACCCTGAAAATGGCTGAAGCTCTGCTTGCAGACGTGCTGCCGCAGGGCTGCATCCCAGACTCGGGTGTTCCTCATCCTTAGTATGAACTTGAGGAAAGCCAGGATAGTGTTTTAAATAATGGCACAATTACTTCTCAAAAGATTATCTTAGATGGGAGTAGGTAAAAACAGAAAGACTTTATTGTGCAAACCTTTTCCTATCCAAATAGTTGTCTTTGAAGTCATTGATTATTTGCATGAGTCAAGACTCTTTAAAAAAAAAAAAGTTTTACTGCTTCTCTGCATTGTCTTTATCATTAACCTGTACAACATGGTAACCTTGATTTCCTTCATTCTGATAACTAGGTACAGTTCTTTACCATTTTTTAATGGGCCCTTGTCCTGAAAAGGTATGTGCATGACTGAATGCAAACTTCAAATTTAATTTTTTACATTTAGAAAATTATAAACCTAAATTTTGGTACTAATTTTTTTGTTTTGGCTGTGTATTTAATTTTACAAAATAAGGAATTATTTCCTCACAAAATATTGCCTATATACCCAACTGTTACAGCTGTGTTCAGATACAGCTGGTCTAAATTCCACTTGGGTCTGCATTCAGAATGAAATCCCTGTGCCTTGCCTAGGGTTCTGTGTTGGGTAAACACTTCTTGCATCTAGATCCACCCAGAAGGAAGCAGCAGGCACAGGATGGGATTCAGGCCAAACTCAGTCTGGCGTCTAGAAATCTGTTCTGTGTCTTGCAGTTGTTTCACTCAATATGTCAAGGTGAACAGAGCCTTAGATTGGCATATACCCACGAGGGCTTTCTTCTGGGGAGTGTGCTGAGTCTGGGACTCTGCTCTGTTGCTTATGGCCATCTTGAATGGGATGGTATTCTGTGTGGCAGGCAAGCACTCGTGTGCCTTGTTGAGGGTAGGAGGGATGGATGAAGTGGAGAAACATGTGGATAAGCTATATTGCCAAGACTGACAAAGGCTTCTGCTTCCAACCCTTCTTTTGTGCTATTCCTCTACCACATTTGAGAAATAATTGAAGTCCAAGCACCTCCAATTGTTCCTCTGCTTTTAATGTGTGCTGTTCTGATGGCTGGCCAGCGTTGCAGATACTTGCGTATCCAGATATATTGCACCTGGTGAGATGTATTTTTTGGACGTACATCTGTACGTAGTTGAGAACTGTTCCCCTTTTTGAATCCGAGCCTAGGTGACTCAGATCCAGCTGTCCCCTTTTCTGGTGGAAAGACAGAGAACAGAATATTTTGGTCATTTGAAGCAGGCTTTCATATTGTGCATTCCTGGGATGTTTTTCTTGGTTGTGGGAACAGACAGAACCATTCATCCCAGTACAAAAAGATTGCAGGAAGAATCTAGCGGAGATCTAGAAAATCCTTGTAATCTGTGTCATCTTGGAAGAGGGAGAAAAACAAAATAAACAGAGCTGGTGGCCCTGGAGTATCCACAGGGGCAGATGATGTTTTTTTTTTTTTTTTTTTTTTTACGGTATGTCTGGAGAAAGTCACATTTCTGTGAAGTTATAAGGGAAGGCAAAGCTTACAGTTTGTGCAGGTAATATAGGGAGCAGGAAGGAGAAAATAGCCTGTGCGTTTCTTATACCACATGCAGCATCATATTTGCCTGTGTTCAGCATCTACTGCTGGAAACAGATTTTTTTTTTTTTCGAAGGGCTCTGTTAATAGAGGGTATGATACAGGAGCTCAGGGCAAACTGTTATCTCAAATGGAGCAGGGCAGTGCCCTGTGGAGATACTGGCCTGTGTCCCAGGTCGAGGATATTTCTGCAGCACAAAAGGTGCATCACTTGGCTGGGAGCTGATGTGGAACTTTGATGGCTCAGGGCAGTGTTGCTCTAGGTGATGAAGATGACCTAATGGTGTAATTTGGAAGAGCTCAGTGCTTGGTGTTCAGAGCTTCCTAAAAATCTGCTCATACCTTTTTATGTTGAAGTGGAGGAGAAACTAGCGACAGAGAAGGGGTGTCCGTTCCTAGCAGCAGGCATAGACTTGTTTAAAAATGTCCCAGACATTTATTTTTATCTATGTAGTTCTAACAAGCTTCACTTATAGTAAAATTTACTCAAGTACATCCTCATTTCCCTGTGTGATAATGAGTGTGCAGGTATATGCTAAGGCAGCCGTCCGTGTTTCCTGGCTTTGGTCAGCCTGCAGCTCGTGGAGGTGAGAAGGGCACTTCAGATACGTGAGTGAGCGCCCATCGGACCGCCCTGCGAGCCGACGCGCAGCGGGCATCGCGTCTGGCTGTGACGCGGGGCGGCACTTCGGAAGTTTTTGAATCTGGCATGGAGACCCCAGTGAGTGTGGCCCTGAACTAGTCGTGGTGATTGTATTTCAGGATAAAAGAAGCTATCTGTTCTGAGGGTAGCTTAATTAGCAGCCTGTGGAGTTCATTTGTTTTTCAGCATTATTATGTTGAATGCAAATGTGTTTGCATAAGGGTTTCTGGCAGAAGGGGAATGCACTTCCTCTTATTTCTCTTCCCCCTGCATAAAAATAAAATCCAGTCATCCTGAGAAATGAGCAGAATATCACAAAATCCTGTGACTTGTGTGGCCAGCTGATCTTCAGGGATAATGAGTAGTGGAGAGAGAATGAAGTTCCCTGTTTCTTGATAGATGAGCAACAAAATAGTGGAACAGACTAAATTCACTGTCTCCCTAAAGTTTATACAGTCTGGCTGCTAAGTTAGGGATCCAGCGACTCCCTCTAACAGAGGCCTGAAAAACTGTAAAATATTTTTGTTCTTCTGGTACCCTTTCCTGCTTAAATTCTCCTCCACTACTGTTTTGTCCTTCCCCTGTGTCCTTTTATCCTTCCCCCATCCACATTCCTGTTTGTGGGTTCAGCCATCATGTTTTATCTGGAAGGACCAGCATCCCCAACTTGCTTAATTCCAAGTATAGTATCAAAACTTGTAACCAAAAAGCAGGACTGGGCAATGAGATGTGTAAATCTAGGAGTAAGGGCATATTGTGAAGAGAGCAAATCTTCAGGTTGAAGGTGATAGAGATGGGGTGAGATCTCTTGGTAGAGCATGTCACCTGCCAGCAGAAGTGCTAGAAACCAAGCTGCTCTGTAAAATCAAAGCTAGCCCTGGGCAAAATGTGTCATAGGAGATGGAGTGGGTGGGAGGGAGATGTCTGTTGACAGATAGGAGGAACCAGGCTGATCAGTGTTTCTCACCTCCAGATTCTGTTACTTGTCTTCTTATTCTATGCTAAATAGAGCTGGAAACTGCAGCTTCCCGTCCAGCTCTGTGACAGCCTCTGGTCCTCGCTGGCTCTGTCGCAGGAAGGTTGTTTCCTCTCTTCCTTAACAAGAACTGTTTGCTCTTGTCCATTGTTCCTGCTGCTGGTGATGGTGTCTGAGCATCCTACTTCTTGAACAGCCCTGATTTCTGTGTAAGCTAAATACTCCCCAGTTGGTGCTGTCTGCAGGTGTCTGAAGCCACTCCAGGTGTTAAACACCCTTTGTGGGGGACATGGGGAAGAGATGGGGCTTGATCTCTTGGGTTTTCACGCAGGTTTTCACCTCCCCCCCCACATCTGTCTCTGCTGATCCCTCCTTTCTTTGTCTCTCAAAGCCAGTGTGGGATGACTGACTCTTACTGCTGAAACACTGTTTGGTGTGTCAGCTATTTGTGAGCCCTCAGGAATACAGTTTTGGAATTCTCCTTGCGGTTTTTCCTCCTCTGTGTCTGCTTGCAGCCTTCCCTGGAGCCCTGCCAGTCCTCCCTTCACTCTGACCCAGCCTGTGTTGAAATCCTTACTCATGCCTTAATCACTTCCCTTCCCCGCTATTGCAATTCTCCCCTCGAAGCATCTGTAAATCTTTGCTATGTTAATTCTCCTGAGTGCTGCCCGCAGCAGGCTGCCTCCCTCCTTGGCCCAGGAAGCAGGTCTGGGTGTTCCCTAGCTTCTGGCTGGTCCTTGGTTTGCTCTCCTTGCAATTCCCTTTGCTGTTATGTCCGTGCTGTCCCTGGCTCACTCTGCTGCCCCCTTCTTCCTGCCGCATCCCAGCCTGCTCAGTCAGCTGGCCTTAGCTTCCTTTTGGCTCATAGTCTCAATTTTTTGATTGTTTTTCTTTATTCATTGGGAATGTTTTTGGTGTTTTTTTTTTTTTTTTAAAGCAACTTAGTCATTTCCTTTATTTTTCTTCTCTTGTCATAAAACTTTTTGCTTGAGGACTTGCGTGCTTGTTAATGCAACATCCTTGCAAGGAATTTAGAGGTTTTATTCCATTTGCCTACCAGGAAGGGAATGGCATAGGAAAGGGTTATGTGACTTCACTGATGGTAGAGTCATGCTTAGGTTTCAGAAAGTGTTTTTTTTTTTTCAGTCTTACTGTAAATCCATGGAGTCAGATGCACTTATTCTGTAACAAGGTTTTGGATTTGTTCTTAAGGAAAGGAGCTGAAAGCCCCATCTTGGACACTGGCCTTTTCCTTCTGCCTCCTGTCAGTTTGGAGAGGCTGCCATGAAGTGTTGGGAAAATGGGAGCCATGCACCAAAGGCCTAGTGCTGAGGGTCATTTGTGTGCCCTTGGTGAAGGCTCTGACAGCAGAACTGGGTCTTGGCTAATGCGTGAACTGAGACTTTAGACCTTAAAACCAGTCAAGAATTTCAGTCACTCAAATCTGAAACCGAATTTAAATTTTTGTTTGGTGGTTCTAGGAGGTTTCAGCTTTGGTCCAGGACTCCAGGGTTAAAGTGAGACTGCAAGACTGAGGGAAAGGATGTAACATTAAGATGGGAGATGAAGGAAATGATCAGCCTTGTTTTACAGGAGAAGAAATTAAAGATCCTGACTTTCCTAGGGATGTGAGGAGGGAGCTGGGCACTGCTTTCTGGGAGCCTCTTTGGTGCTCTCCCACCCATTCTCTATCTGATTTCTTTGTTCTCTTCTCTCATAGGTCTGTGACAATGGAAGAAGAGGTCCATCATTGAGAAGCCTGAACAGTGGTACCAGGACAGCTCTTTGAGACACTGGCACTACGAGCCTGAGATACAGGGAACAGCAAATATGCTGAAGCCAAGTGGACTTAAAATCCCCGGCAGGGCTGGGAAGCACTCCAGCCCGGTGGGACGGGCATCAGGGACCACTGCAGCTGCTGTCACCACTGGTTCAAAAGAAGGTAAGGACTTGATTTGGCAGGGGCGTGAGCTGACCCAGGTGATTACCTGGCTTAAAGGTAAAGGCCTAGTGGTGCCAGTGCTCAGCAGGACGTGAAATTCCCTATCTGAACATAGACTGATCATGAGCATGGATCAAAACAAGTGCAATGGGGTGAGTAAATGGCCTCCCTCTCCCAACTAATACACAAACCAGGCAGGTTGTGGAATGGGTGGGAGACAGATGGATCCTCTGGTGTTTAGGGCTGACAGAGAGGTGTCTTGTTTGAGTATGCATACCTGTACAGACACTGAGATTTGAAGAGCTGGTAATATAGACAGAGCTGAACCTCACCTGTGACCTTCTTAAACACTGTCCTGCAGCCATTGCCTCTGGCCTGTGATAATGCAAATGTAAGAACCAGGCACTTAAGGTGATTTATCCTGTGCTGATTACCTCAAATTAGTGCCTTTGTTTGAACAGAATAATTTGAAACACTGGGATTTGAATAATGAGGTACCTAGACATACATGCTCATGCTTTACTGTCTGATATATGTCCAGTGTATACATAAGCTATACAGACTGCCATTATACAGTATAATTAACACTTCAAAAGCATTGGAGATGTGTTTTGCTTAGGACTCATTTTTCTGGCTTCTTTGACTGCTGGATTCTTTTTTATTAGATATTATTTGACAAATATTCAAGATGCAAGTTTTGTCTGTAATGTTTTTTATTTCACTTCTGTAAAAAAGCCTTTCCTCTTGGTTCTGGGGAAAAGCATCAGGATGATGTATATCCTATCAATCACTTTTACATTCGGTATATTACACTTTCATTTGAAAATGTTAGTCTTTGTTTCTTAAGATCTGTCAACATCTTGTCCCATAATAATTCAAGCTGCTGCCCACATGCCTGGTTACTTTTTCTATATGTTTCAGTCCCCAAAATATATAGTGCTTGGCAGAAACAGGAAAGCCTTGTACCTGTCAGACAATATTTTTAGTATAGAGGATAATATTCAACAAAACTAGCTTTAGCATGATATGGCAAAGTAATCTGTGGTAATGATACTGCAAAAACGAGGGTCACCAGACTCATTGCTCTTGAGATAGCATCAGAAGCGTTAGTTATTTAAACAAAAAGCCCCATCTCTGTGAAATTTCTGTTGTGCTGGGGCATGTGTCCTTGTCTCATGAACACCCTCCATTGAGAGTGGTTCAGGCACCACCTCTGCACAGGACTTCCATGCAGGGACCCTGGCTCTGCTCCAGTATTACTCATCAGGGGCTCTGCTTTGCTCATGGATTTCTTTCAGCTGAGCTTTCTCTTCTTTCAGTGACTGACAGTGTATGTATCATCTCTCCCACTCTGTAAATTCTTTCCTTGAACAGTATTGTGAAAGCTATAGTTTTAACTTGTTTTTTTGCACATGTGCAAGGTCTCACTTAAGGGGCCAGTTGCTGCATGAGATCATGGAGTGAGTTCTAGATCCTTTGGTGTAATACAGCATTGTAGGGAGTGGGGTGGCACTGCTCTTCCTAGGCTGAGGACTTGCCCTAGATGTGGAGATAAACATTTGAATTGCACTTTTCTGTGAGTGGGTTAGAAAGACTGATTTCTTAATTTAGTATCCAAATCAAAGATCCTGAAGTCCCCTTAAATCTGTTTGCTAGAGTAAAGTGTGAACTGACAAAGGAAATTGTTAGGATAAAGTTTATAGGTTTGGCTGTTTATTCTGAAGTTCTTCTCCAGACCTGTTTCTGTATTTCCCTCTTGTTTCTCCTAGCACCTAACTGTGATTGAGAAATGAACTTGAAGGACTCCAGTGAAGTGACTATTTGGCTACCAGTTGTGAATCACTCAAGGTGCTTCCTGCTAGATTTATAATTGTACTATGGCATGGAGTTATTTTCAGTTGATTTTTATCACCTAAAAAAATCCAAACCCTAAATGAGGGGAAAAATCTGAGGCCTGTCTTTCCCTTGCAGGCTTTGCATGGAGGCATCCCAGCAAACACAGTCGGCGCGTGTGGTGTGGTATGAAAGAGTTACTCAGCACCGATAGTCAGCACCGGGGTCCAATGCAGCCTTTCAGCTGAATGCAGGGCTTGTTTGCTGGAGATTCTTTGTGCCTTGTTTGGCTATAGCCATCTGTCACTGATAGATGTGCAGCAAAGCTGGCTGAGCGTGGGCAGAATCTGCACCAAACTGAGTTTGATCTTTGCCTGAGAAGTTCTAAAATGAGTTTTATTCCTGGAAAAATGTGTGTATGGAGAAGGGGAGAAGTCTCAGGATGGTGGGTTGGTACTGTGCAGCCACTGTGCTGGGAGCTGCGCTGCTGCTCCTCTGCCTCGTAGGACGGTGCAGGGGGCTTTCAGGGGTCATGGAGCTGCTGGAGCGATCCCAGCACTGGGCCGTTCTTACCTGGAAGGTGAGAACAAAGCACAACAGGGCTGTTTATCCAGCATGTGCTAGGTGTATAGCTGCAATAGGGCTTGTAGCATCATCTTGGTCATCCCTAGCATCATCTTCTTGCTTTGTGGCCTGCACAAGAGGACTGTGTCTGTGCATGGTCACAGAAAAATCTCTGTCAAGGCCTGGCCAGCCCCTCGCTGCCTTCTGCTCCTCTCCTTTCCAATGATAATCTGAAGTGGTGAGCAAAGCGTAGATCCCCAAATCCTGTTGACTTGCCTACATGCCCCACTCAGAGTGGCAGCATCTGCATGGGCTGTGGGGCTCAGCCGCAGCACAGACAATCATGAGATTCAGCCTTTGGCAGGGAAAAATTCCAAGAGAAGATACTTTTTTCTGTCAAAGTGGTTAACTTTGTTTTGGAGCCAAGTGCTCACATCACTAAAATCCTAACCGCAGCAAGCACTGACGTAAACTTTGAGGTTGCCTGCACCAAGGGATCTGGTGCTAGATGGCCATGGAGACTGGATTTCATTACCTTTCATCAATCAGGTCTGGGCCACAGGAGGGTGATGGAGCTTTGCCCCCTCCTTACTCTTTTGTGTTGCTAACCTGCATCACTCAACATCTGGCCTCTAAGTGCATCACTGCTGTTAATTCAAGGCAGTCCTGATAATCCAACTTTCTCAAGAGGAGGTAACTACATGCCAGCCTGAGGGCTGTTGGTAGTGCCCAGCCACCACAGAATGCTTTCCCCAGTGTCATGGCATTGGAGCCTTTCTAATGTACAGAGGGACAATGGCAGAGAGGGAGAGGCTGAAAATGATTTTTCTTTTGTGTGTTTAATGCAGAGGGCTTTTTCTGCTTTTCTTCCCTCTTCTGTCACTGTTCAGGAAAGTGCCTTCATGTGATACAGTGTCTGCTGGGTTGGAAAGATCCTCTAAAGACACCAAGCTTTACATTAGGTCTCAAAGTTGTGTGAAGGAGGCTGTATGTGAGGCATTTGAGAAACCCTGTAGAAACCATGAGCTCTGCTCTGTGCTTTCTGTGAACGTTTGCATGAGCTCTGTGAACTGTCTGTGCACTGAGAGTGCTTCCTGGGGGGCTCTCAGGGCTTGCCTGGCTCCAGGGGCATCTGAGTGTATTGGATTTTTCTGAATTTGTGTTGCCTCCACACTTACTTGCCTCTTGTCAGAAATGCCAAAAGAGACTTTTCTTAGGTATTTAGTGACCCACCTGAGCCCTGCAGCTTGATGGAAGAAAACCAGTGTGGTTTGGATTACAAAATATAGAGCTGCAACATTGATCTCTATGAATTTGCTACCTTGGGGGAAGACAGAAATCGCAAAAGCTTGAAATATAGTTGCAAAAAAAACCCCATAGATCTAATAAAATGCAGAATTAAACTGTAACAATGTAGATTCTGTTGGCTCTGAGCTGTCTCTTGGCTCTGGTTGCCTGGGGCTGGCTCAGAAAGACCCCACATTGAGGTTATATCTTCCAGATGGGGTGTCAAAAGAAGGTGCTTGTTTTCCAGCTGTACCTGAGAGTTGTCAGAGAGCCATTAGATGAAAATTAATTTTGAAAAGCTTCACATTTTCTTCCACCTGCCTTCCCATAAGCTGATCAGTCCTGACTGCAAAAGTGCAAGTAGATGTGTTTTCCTTTATTCTTAGTCTGGAATACATAAAGATGCTTTGACTTCTTTTCCCCAGCACTCTGTTCAAATTCTTTTGTAGAATGTCAAGGGTCTCTCATACATCTCTCTTCCAAGGCACTGGAGATGTACCCTGTTAAACATTTCCATATACTCTTGACAACTCGCATCTTAGGTAACAGAACAGAGGATTGATAAGATGCTGTGTGTGCATGTATATATTGTTTCACAATTCATGGCTGTAGGTTTCCGTAGAGGCCAAATACGATGTAGCTGTAGCATACGTGACAAGCTGGATCCATATATCAGTTATTTTTCCTGAAAACTTATTTGAAGCCCCTCTTTTCTATCAGCTTGTGGAGTGTCTCTCTGAACTTTCCTAGAGCGGAGTGTTATTGTGTCTCCTGCCTGAGCTGGCACTTTCAAAGACTCATGAGCTTTAAGGGTTTTTTGTGGTGGTATTCTGGGTTAGGTGCATTGGTTTCTTGTGGGTGGGGGCGCTTTTTTTGTGTAGGAGAGCTGAAATGGTCATCTCCACTGAAAGTCAGTGGGTGACTGGCACTTAACATGGATTCTTGGAAAACATTAACTTCAGTGAGGGGTGTCCAAGCCAACTGTTCCCCTCCCTTCTCTCCCATAAAGCCTGAACAATGGAAAAAAATAAGTTCTGCTGGTTTGTGGTAAGTATTTTCCTTAAAACCAGACTGAAAATTCATGTCTAGCTGTCTCAGGAGAGGATTTCCCACAAATGTGTTGGCTTATCTCCCACGCTTCAAGTAAGGAAAGTTACTGCTCTTAACCCCATGTGCGAGAGAGGTTTCTGTGTCAAAGGTGTGGGTCACTGGTAAAGGGCTCAATATAATGTTTGGATTTGTTCTTACTTACAAAGCTCATATGTCTTGGTTTCTTTCCCATCTTCCTCCTGGAAAAGCCTGCTTTTGCCTGGAGTTACAAGATGGAGAGAGAATGGAAACTGTGATGAATGGGTCCACACAGCTCTCCCAGCTGGTGGAACAGGTGAAAGCCGCTGGGAAGGGAAGCGTTCACATTTCAGAGTGGTTTTTGTCTGCTCAGAGAGCAGCATTAGAGTAACTTGGTTAGAGGAGAAAGTCTTGCCTTTCACACTGCATTTTCCTGTCAGCTGGTTCTGGTGTTCATTTACATTGCTTTTTATGCTTCTTAAATATCTTCTTCAATTAAAGAATTCCGGCAAAAGGGGGATTAAAAAAAGGAAAATTAATATTTGCAGATGGAGCTGGGCAACACTGGGACTTCAGTGCTGGAGGCAAAAAAGCCCAAACCTACTACATTTTCTGTGAAACTTAAATGCATCCAGTCTGGATCCAGCCTAAATCTTGTGTTTTACAGATGGATCCTGTCTTTCTGAATGGGCAGGTGCAAGTATCTGTGACCTGAATATCATATTTAGGCATGGCTATAAGTATCAAAACTGTTTTTGCACGGATGCCCAATTTTATTGGAAGAACTGTACTTTGATAGCTAACCTATACAGAATTGCCGGGAGCCTGGGAATGCCTTCTCATTTTTGTATAAATGTACATACATTATTTTTGATGAAAAATAAATGCATAGAACTGTTAATATTTGCTGGCATGATGCCTGTCTTTGCAAACACTTCATAATGCTTTTGTTCACTAAAAATAAAAGGGAAGCAGACTGAAATGTTCACAGGGCCATTTAAGAGCACTAGATGGCCGGCTCCATAGGGTAATTAAACTAAGTCTGTTGTAATGAGGGTTTTATAAGCCTGAGCTCTGCTAGTTATTGGGGCAGTTAGTTGTGCTTGGTTTCTGGTTGCTAATCAGCTGAGGCTGGTTATATCCTGGGGGATGGTTACTGCTGGGTGGAGGGGGTGAGCTTCACGTTGATCAGGCAGCAGCTGGGATGGGTTTGCTGTGTGCAGCTGCTGAGTTTGCGTTAGGTGGGATGTGTGATCAGAGTTGTCACTCCAACCTGAAGGAGATCAATCACTCCTAGCATCAGAGAATAAGGAGAAGAGGTCAACAGAGGGTTGGACAGGCTGGACTCTGTGGGGTACATTCCAGGTCCCTCTTCGCAATTAAAGGAGGTTTCCTTTGAAAATTGTGTGGCATAAACTTTTTATCAGGGTGAATCTGGGTTTGAGTCTCTGGGGAGGAGGGGGAGCAGGCAGGGAGGGAGTTAACTTTTCCTGATTTGTTTCATAGAAATACAGTTGTCTTCTGAGGGCTGCTTCTAGTTTCAGAGACTCAGCAATCCTATATGGATGAGTCTCTTTGCATACATCTAGGCCCCATCATTAATGAGCTATATACCTGCATGAATTCTGCAGGAGGAGCCTAGATCTCACCACTACCTTACCTCCTCTGTAGGATTATTGCCTTCCTCGGTGGGAAATCTTCATTCCTCTTTATTTATCTGCAACAGAGTTACAAGCAAAATCTTGGTAAATTAGCTTGGAAATCAGCCCCTCGGGTTTCTCAGGATTTTGTTGGAGTAAATGGGCTGGTTGCATAGCAATATGCAGTAATTTCTGTTGCCTCTAGGATTATTTTGCAGTAAAACAGAGGGAGGGAAGGTGTCCTTGACAAGGAATTCATGCCTTGGTAATAAGAGAGCTTGGGCAGGTTTTTCTCAGGTAATCATTAATGGTTTGGCAGTGTCTTAACACAGGGTTTTTTTATAAAACTGCAAGGAAGAGTGCTGAGGGTATATGGTTTTGTATGAATCTATTCATTCTCATTCCCAAATAAATATGAAAGACACTAAACTACTGTTTTGTCTGAAACAAAAGAAATGGTATTGTAGTGTCCGGAGCAGCTGATTGACTGGCACAGACATAGGGAGCTAATTCTTGTCTATTCAATGGCTTTGTGGCTCTCGATTAACATTAACTTGGGGTGTTGTGCACTGGCAAATTGAGAGAAAAGACCCCACATCGTGAGGCCAGAGGCTGTTATTATTACTAGCAAACATTTTTTTTTTTTTTTTTTTTTTTTTGCTGTTTTGCTTCAGGCCTCATGGAGCAATCAGTATTGTCAGCTCTCATCTGAGCGCTGTCCTCAGTTAAATCCATGTTGCCAGCATGAATGGATCTTCCTCTAGTCAGATTAGGGATCATCAGCATCTGTGAAGTTTGATTAGGCCTTGCTTTATCTCCATGGGTCTGTGTACACAGCATCTTCAGTTCCTGGGGGAATTGGGAGGATGAGGTGCCAAGGAGCATGTCTTAAGATCAAGTGCCTCTGCCTACTACAGTATCAGCAGATTATCTATCAATTAGTAGTAAGAGGCATTTGATCCACCTACACACAGGCAGTCATCTGTTCAAGAAGTTATCAGATATCTGAAAGAAAACAAGAGTGTGTTTTGAAGGGCTGCACAGGAGAAACTGCAAATGAGAGCTGCTGGTTTGCTGATTTAGGATTGACGTACAGCTCAAATGGAGAAGTGAGGCTGGGCGAGGAATGGTGGTGGCTGATGGTCAGCACTGCTGACGTGGAAGCTGCCACAGCCACATGAAAAGCTTTGCTGAGAGCCCGTTAGAGCTTGAGCACGTTTGCTCATCGTTACTGTGGGGCGACTGAAGTGCCGTGCGTGTAGGTCATATCACTCTGTACAAATCCACTCGCTCATGGACACGGATGCTCTTGTGGGACCCTACAGATTTGCTTCTAATCCCCACTTAGCATACAGAAGCCAGAAGTTTTCTGGCATGGGTGTGGACCAACTGTTCAACTATTCACATAGGGCTTGTATTCAGCATGCACGTCCTTTTCATGAGCTGCTATGTCTGCCATCCTGCAGGCCGAAATATGTTTTGTACTGGGCTTTCTAGGGGATTTTTGGAGGTGGTGGTTCCCCCACTCCTTCTGGTTCCCCTGTTGAAGAGGGAAAGGACCTTTGGCAGCATATCTCTCCTGAGGAGAAGTGATCTGATGCATTCCAAGCAAATATAAAAGGGCACTGAATCAATCTTGATTTAATCAGCTTTCTAGGTGACATATAGAGACAACTGGGAGTCTGATTTTAATTGTCTTCATCATTAGATGCTCTTAGAAGGATTTGATATAGTTAATCCTTAATATTCAGCACATTCATTGTAGAATGAGATGCGAGCTCACACTGAAGGCATATGGAGGTCAGATGCCCTCCTGCTCTCTCTGTCTGTAGCTCCTCACAGAACAGCAGGGAAAGAAAATCTGCTTCCCACAGATGTTCAGTTTCTGGTGGTTTGAATGTAATGAACCAAATCCTATTCAGCTGAGCTGGTGTAAGTCTGCAGTAACATCAGTATACTTGCAATTACACCCATTGGAGTAAGGGTGCAGCTTCAGGGCAGAATCTGCTCCTGCATGTTCTGCCTCCAACAGTTGAACTGATCCTGCAAGAGCAGATAAATCATTAGAGGCCTGAGCCAATATTCACCGAAATCAAAGGAAAGATTCCCTTTGAAATAGATGGAATTGGGATGAGAATCCCTAGGATTACAGTGGCATCAGACTGTTGCTATATAGCATTGGCTGTTGGTTGGATTTAACCATCGCACACTGATCTTGCATGTGAGCATTCTCCTTGCAAGCAGTTAAATAGGTGAATTGGTCTCCACAAAAGCCTTAAAATACTGATAATTTTCTCTATTTTTTGTTCAGTAGGATATTTACTCTTTTTTATAAAGATGCTGGAAAGTAATAACCCTTTAAAGGAAAGCAATTGGTTTTTATGTGGTAGTAAAGTGCAAGAAAACTCCTTGTATCACAATACTCAATATAAAATGAGTTGTCAAAATTGGGTTCCATCTTAAACAGCTCCATTCAGAACACAGTTGGTGGTCTCTCTACTACAAAACGTGACTGTTTCAGCAATGCTGTTTTACAGCACAGTAAATGTGTGTCCTGTGTGCTATGCCTGGGTCATGGATGGCCCTGAGGATGCAGCAGAGCGCTTTACTCACATGGCCTTGTTTACAGAATGCTTTGTGAGAAGGGAAATATTTGTGCATGGGGATTTCACATGGTTGCAGAGGAAGGCGGTGATGAACTTTGCCATGAGTATCTTAAAAAACAAACCTACACGAGAATTCAGAAAATAATTTGTGTGATCTAGCTCACTGCCGGTGCTTTAATTTGCAGGGCAGCGTTACACGGGAGTTGACTGCTGCTACAGGAGGGCTCCTAAGCTGCTTTATGCATTCCTACAAAGCATGAGCTTCAAGTCCTTCACACTTTCTGTCATTATAAGCCTGCTATGCACGTAGGAAACCTCTCTGTTTAGACACTCCAAACACTTCACTGCTATCTGTGAAGCCTGGGGCTGTGCAGTAGGTCAGTATTATCTGTGTTTTACGCACAAGACAATTGCAGAACTAGGTCTTGCCCCATGTTATCCTGTGAGGCAGAGGTGAAAGTGGAGCAGTTGTCCTGGCCAACAGGTTTTTCTGGCCTTTTGCCCTCCCCATCCTTGCACCAGAAGCAGCAGTTTCCCTCTCTGATGCCGCTTCCTGTAATCCTCTTCCCTGACTAAAGTGCTGCCTCTGTAAACATAAGGGCATTTGTAATTTGGCTGGGGTTATGCAGTCACTGAGCATATAGGGCAAGTGTCCCAGTCCTGCAGTTGGGATGTGCTTGTCTTATTTCACGCTTATACCTGTACCATTGTTTAGGATTCACATCCCTGAAGCCTTACATACTGCTGTATAGTTTATTTCACATAATAGCTTATTGCAGAATATTATATTTAGAGGTATTTTCTCAAAAAAACCTGCCAGAAATAAGAAGGGCTTGATGCAGACTTTGAACAAAAAAATTTCAGATAAAGATGGTATGATGTTGAGAAAATCCTGACCCCTAAAAGAGGCTTGGGGACATCATCCTCACTGATTGACTGCTGTCCTGGCCAGGTGTGTTCAGAGGATCAAAGCATAAACGTGATCATCTGATCAAGTTCTGAAGAAGTGGCATAAGAGAGAGGAATAGTTCACCTGTGAGTCTTTCAAACCAGTAGGGTGTACTGGGAGCATACTGTGTGCTCAAGGGTAGTCAGGGTGCCTGGTGGGACCATGTGCTGAGATTTTTGTACAGCTCAACTAATCAGCTCCTACAGCTTTGTCTGTGATCTCTCGCTTCACATTATGGATTTCACCACCACCACCACTTCTCACTTTGCCCATCACCACCCCTGGAAAGGGTGTAATGTGTCATTTCTAGTGTTCACTGAGACTTAGAGCTGTTGGGTTTGAGATACTTTCTGTGGGTTTCTACGTTCATATCATAGCTCAGATACTTTTTAAGGTCAGATCTGGATCGTGGTCGTGTTTTTTAAAAAGAAAATTAAAATTAGATACTTGCTGCAAATAGGTGATTTGAATTTTCTGCAAATAGTGCAAGTTCATGTACAGCTTGTTGCCTTTTGAGCTGGATACTTAGCTGTTTAAGACAGCTATTTGGAATAAAATAAATGACTCTGTTAATCTGCTCTCAAATATCCTTTTTATTAGATTAGACAAAATAAAACCAGCCCAGCAAACTCTGTATTCTGCATAGCGTGGATCTGTGTACAATCAGTCTATTGTGTGACCTTCGTGGGAGATGTATAGTCTGCGTGATCTGCGCATGGATGTATGGCTGCAAAAATAAATGGCCGATGAAGTAATGAATCGAAGCTGTGTTCCAGCACAGTGCAGCCCTAGGGCTGTGTGCAAGTTTGTTTGGCAGTTGAGAGATGGTGGATCTTTACCTCTCCTACAGTTCCCCTGGGATCCTGGGGGTGCTGCAGATGGTCCCTAAAGTGTCCTTCTTTTGAGCAAATCAGGTGGGTGATTCGAAGGGCTGGTGTAATTGTAATGCTGTCATGTTTCTACTGAGAAGGGAAAAAACCTACATACAAGTCAGAAAGCATGGTGCTTGTCTTTCTGCTGATACCATCGCAGTGGTTCAGTTAATAGTGGCTTAACTCTGCTGTCTTCCAGGGTAGCTGGTTACACTGAAAACAAGCCTCTCTTAGCATGCTAATAAGGAGCTTACCAAGCATCCTCCCTTGTTATTACATGTCAGGTGTTAAATTTTTGTACTCCTTCCCTCAAGACTAGCTGCAGACAGGGCCTGAGAAAGTACCTTTCATGGCTGCAGGCTGTGAGCTCTTGCAAAGAACAGTTGCTGTGAAGATCAGTCCCACTCCTGCCAGAGGGAAACAGAGCGAATTAGTATTGGAAACTCAGAGAAGCTTGTGCTTGTACCTAGGAAATGTTTCTGGGGGTCAGCAGGTAGAAATGAGAAGTTCTTACCAGTCAAGAGAGAAAGAGTAGGGAAGATCTTACTGACGTGGTCTGTTGCTCCATGTCTAGACCTTCACATGGGGAAGACCTCCCAGGTGCCAGCGGATCACTCTGCTTGAGCTTGTAACTTCCAGCTGTGCAGATGTGCCCCTGGCTCGGATGAAAAGATGCTTTAAGCTCGAGCTGGGGGCATGTGGGCCCTGAAGTGCTGCTGGGCCTGCGCTGGCCGCGCAGCAGGAACGCAGGTATGAACAGCACAGCTCATCAGCTCTCGTGCCAGGCAAAGTGCTGCGCTACAGGAGAGCTGATCTGACCCAAACCGGGTAACCAGGTCACCTGAGCACTGTGAGGATGTAGGAGAGGGTTATAATGCTTGTTATATCGCTGGAGTAACAATATGCCTAAAGGCAGCCTACACCAAAGTTGGCATTGAACGGGGCTCTTTCCTGGTCATTTAACCTTTCTTTCCCCTGGATTGTTACAGGTGTGGGCACTCTGCTTGTGCATGGCTGCTCAGGTTATGTCCCATGAGTAAATATCCTGAGTTACACACACACAGCAACTTCTCCTGCATCACATTCCCAGTACAGGCTGTTGTTCCTGGACCTGCTGATCCCCTAGTCTGGCTCCAGTCTGATCACCAAGTAATAATTACACTCTTGAAGGACCAAGCCAGGCGATTTTTTTGATACCTTCTCTTCTAAATTTTATCGGTAGCGAGCTAATTTCATCATTTCTGAGTGAAAAGTCAATGGCCTTTCTGTGTGCACCTGCTTGAGCTATGTACTGCTTGGCTGCTCATCTCTTTCAGTTGGTTCTGTAACTGGATAGGAATGGCACCAGAGTCCCTCCAAGTGGGTTTTATGTGGGAATAATGCCTAAGCAAAAATCCTACCCTTAAAAAGGCTGTGAATTGATTGCTTTTCTGGTGGAGAGAAAGCACTGTGCTTTGCTTGGCTGCTCGTTACAATGTTTGGTACTCAAGATAAATTTCTCCAGTTCAGAAGGTGTCCTGAGACTGCTCCTTTCTCTGTGCTATTGCCAGTGCTCTGCCTGGGAAATCGTTTATAAATGTCTCATTAAAGACCTGTGTCTGCCTCCTTTTCTTTCTTTTTGTCATCGGATCAGCTCACTGAGAGCAGCTGTCTTCACTTCCGTAATAGCAGCCCCGAAACCACGCTTGTGCCTTACAAGTTCCCACAGCCTAAGAAACCACGGACAACTGTGCACGTATGTATGTGCCGGCGTTTGCAGGCATGGCGGGTTTAGTCTGAGCTCGTTCCCAAGCTTTTCCGTGCTTCAGTGAAGAGAAAAGACTCTAAGAAGTTAGCTTTGTGCTAGGTTGATAAAGAAGCCTAACATATGGTGTGACCAGAGCTATGCAACCGGAGAGCTGGAGGCGCGTGTGAGTGCGTACTGGTGATTCAAGGGGAGGCTGCATTGCGCGCCGCATCGCTTGGGCTGCGGGGAGGAAGCTCACCGTGCCGGGCAGGAGCCACTGCTGTAAGTGCATCTCCCCTGGTTGGTGTTCTCACTCTCGGGGCTGTCTCATGGGTTACCACCATAACCCCAGGCTGCTTTCTAATGCTCCTTTCTGTCCTGAAGTCTTCTAGTAGTTGTAGTGGTCTGGGCAAGGTAACTCAGTTTGGATATGGGGCTGGGGAGGAAGGATTTATTGAATCTTTACAGCTAAGGGCTTGTTTAAATGGAAAACTATATCTTCTAGTTAGAATAAACTATAGCGAATAAAGTGAATAATGCTTCCAAGTGGCATATTCTCTAGTTCAAGTGATTTTATTCATTTACGGAAGAACGAAGCCTGTATTATTCTCTAATACACCAGGGGTTACTTTAGCATAGCCCTAGTTTTGTAAATGTGTCTGTGACTTAATTCTAGAGGCTGGGGGTGGTAGAAGTTGGGGAGAAAAGTGTGGGTGCTCCGTTCTTTTTGTCAAACCTGAAGCACCCTTAAAATTGTAGGGCTTTTGTTTTCATTATTTTCTGGGAAAACAGGCTGCAGCTTCAGAGGTGTGATAGATGGGCCCTGTTCTCAGACCAAGAAATGTTGAATAGCATATTGAAATCTGAATGGTGAAAGAATATACTTATGTTTTTAAAAATAATAATTATGTGAAAATTAAGACTGTAATCTTGAGATTAATAGATCCATCCATATGCTGCAAGTTAATTATCCCTCAGTGAAAGAAACCTTGTGCATTTTCTGCTAGTCACTTGCCTCCTTAGTGCCCTGCGCTGCCAAAACCTAACTGCTTTGCATATTTTGTTGAATACCATTGTTTATTTGAAAAACTTAAAATCCTCACAAATCACAAGTATATATCTTTGCTGCTTGTTTCTTTTAAGAATTATACTGGACCTGATCTAGCACAGCTGCTAAACCCCAGGTCCTCCATCCCTCCTGCCTCCAGCGGGTACCACAAATGCATGTCTCGCCTGTGGCAGAGCAGATTTCGTACCAGTCAGCCTCTTGAATGAGACCTTTATAAGAAAGCCTTTGTTCAGTACGCCTGTTCGAGGCTCAGTGCCCTTCCCAGCTGCCCTTGTGAAGAGAAAATATCTGCCTCAGTGGGCATCTTCTTGCACTCAATGCAAAGCGACTTCACAGTGGTTCTCATTCAATTTTGCTTGGTCATTCATAATTCTTGTTTCACTGTTATTGTCCTCTTTTCCTTCCTCCTCATCGCAGGTTTCTTTCTAGGTATGTGTCTTCTCTTCAAAGGAGGTAGAGCCAGTGATGCTGAAGTTGTATTGGATCTTAATATCTACACCATGGGGGTTATTCCAGGGAAGAGCAGGGATGATAGATTTCCAGGGTGCCAGATGCAGAGCTCATCTCTGTGCCAGATTACAGCCCCAACTTTTCAGCTTTGAACTTGCAGAGCTTTCAGTTGTTGTTTCCAAGTCAGCCATAAATCTCTTGGGCTGTTTCCTCCCACAATGTGCTGCCAGGCATTCGGCAATCGCCTGCAAAGCATTGCTTTCTCTCACAGTCACCCCTTCCCTCTGTTTCTGCCTTATCCTGCAGCTTGAAAGGGCCGTGATAAATCTTGCAGAAAACAGCTGCTTCATTGCTGTGCTTGATAATTTAAATTGGGGTATGGCAGAGTAGGCTGGATTTCACTTGATTGCCAACAACGTCATGTTTGTAATCCAAGCTGCTTTGAGAAGCTCCAATCCTGTGTGGGAACCTCAAAATTACATGTGGTGAGGCCCCACCACCACAGAGTGCTGTGAAGGCAGCAGGCAGCCGGCCCTTCTCCCGCAGAAGACCCCGCCAGCCTGCCTGGCTGCTGCTGCTGCTTCCAAGCAAAGCCCCGTCTCCCTGCCCGCGCCGGCAGCAGCTCCTGGGGATGCAGCAGGCTGTATCTCCCCAGCTCCTGCCTCGTAGACCAGCTAGCATAGTCAGTAGGGACCGAGGCTTGAGTCTTTGACAATAGATGCTCTGGACTGTCCTTCATTCCCTTCTCTGTACGGGCAGCTCTAATCAGCTCTGCTTTCCATTGGTTAGTGAATTTCTGTTATGCTTGGAGATTAAATGGTATTGCAGACCCAGAGAGGCTCATAGGAATTACAGCGTAAAAGCAATGGGTAAAAAACACAGCCAGGAGCTGATAGGTACTTGGTTTTAAAGACAACACATTGCTGTTCTACACTTCCAGCTTGTGGCGGATGGTGCAGGTTTTCTGAATGGGAAAGTGCCGTCCACCACGAGTGTTTGGTGCCCTGAGTACAGGCTGAGCCTGAACAGGGGCAGTGTCTGACATCCCAGCTGAGACCCCAGCCCCTGTCATCGCCTGAGCATTGAACCAAGCAGCGAGCCGGGCTGCTCGAATGCCTCTTAGGCTCTTACCTGATCTGTGTAGAAGTGAAAGCACACATTGTAGCTGGCACCCCTGTGGCCAGCAGTGTGGTTTTCCAGCTGACAAAATCTGGTTCAGCTTCAAATAGGCATTATGGTCTCCTGGTCATGGGACTGTCCTGAGGCCCTGCCCAGGACAGGAGGCAGCAAAGCTGATACCAAAGTTTTTTTGAGTAGCTAGTTTGGTCACAGAGCTGCATGTTAAGAGATGCTCATGAGCTGCAAGGCATGCAGACCCTGTCACAGCTTAGTGACATATACAGCATGGGCCAGCGAGATGGGGATGTCGTGTCTTCGGGTCTTGTGACAGTGACACTTCTGCCAGGCTGGTACGACTTTTCTTGCTGGCTGGTGGATGAGAAGCTCATTGATTGCCATGCAGAGGGAACACAGCCCGGGAGTGGGCGGGCAATTCTGTGCTGCATGTCAGGCTGTCTTGTGATATGGTGGGATTTGAGGGTGAAAATTTCTGAAAATTAAAATGGAGAAGGAAAAAGACCTCTACTAGGGACACTCTTCTGTAAATATCACATTTTTTCTCATTTTTTCCCTCCTTTCCTGGCATGAGATACTCTGCTATATCTTTTTTCCTTTTTTTTTTTTTTTTTTCCTTTAGTTTAAATCTACTGTGCCTCCATTTTATCAATTAACTGCCAGTCTCCTGATTTCCATGGCGACACAACAGGCTGTTGCATTTCTGACTCCTTTGGCAGTTAGGGTGCCTGGCATGTGTCTCTGGAGCAGTAAAATTACAAAAGGGTTCTGCAGGGAGTAGGAAATACATGGGCAACACTCACTATGCACCACTTCTCATATTAAACTATTTTTCTCTTCCTCTCCCTCCTCCCCTTTGGAAACAAGCTTCCTTTCCCCTTTGTTTCAATTGCCTGGTGATAAGAAATGAGCAACTGAAGTGCTGTGGGAGGTCAAAAGATGTGGAGGGAGTGAGGGAATGTGTGGTTTCGCTGGATGTGGATGGCACTTAAACATAGCACGAGGCTGAGCATCTCATCGGGGGTCCTGCAAAGAAGGTTATTCCAGCTGATGCTGCAGAGCAAGTGCTCTGTTCCTCCTGCTTCAACTTTCAGATCTTACTTGAAGGGAGATTTCTCGCTCCTGTATGTGTGAAGCTGCCTCTTCACCCCTTCCTAGAGCAGATGTTTCCAAAAGCTGGAAGAGTCCCTTCCCTGTTTGCAGAAGTCCTTGTGCTTCCAGGGAGTTTGGACACGTGGCTTTCATTGACAGGGTAATGAGAGCCATGTGAACAGGCTGAAGCTTCAGTTAAAACCTTTAACCTCTCCAGCTCTTGACTGGTAGGAATTTGGCTTCTAAAGTATTGGTGTCCTGGAAATGTGGGGTACCCTGTCACTGTGGGCCCCTAAAACTGATGGGATGAGTTTGCAAAAAGGGCCCTAAGCGCCAGGTCTGCCGTGGTTATTATTAATGCATCATGTGTGAGCTTTACAAAAGCTAAAGGGAAAATAGAGATTTGGAGTTGGATAAGATGTGCATTTAGCGGATGCTGTGTATGACTTTGATTTAAAAGTTGTTGTTCAGCCGTCCTGAAAGCTGTGACCTACAGGAAGACCATTTAAATTGAAAAGAATGAGCTGGCTAATGAACACAATGGGGTTGTAAAGTTGGAAAGCCCAAGTGGAAGAGGGCCTGCTTACTGCTTGTTGTCTTGGAGCCTGGTCCTGGCGAGAGGGAGGGAGGAGCTGCCGTCACAGTCCTGTCTGGCAAGCAAGGTTTGTGTTGGACAGAGCAGCAGAGGGAGATCCTCCTGGACCAAGGAGGAAAGAGCTTTCTCCACTAGATCCCCATTAGATGCCTAATAGTGATATACAGAGAGTTCCTGTGGCTTCTTGATCAGCATCACCAGGTAATGGCGGGGCTGGAGCAGGGAATACTCAGTCCATGTTTTGTTGGGTTTGTTTCTCTTGTGTAACTCTGTTCTCAACTTCGTACCGGAGATCTGTACCCTTGCCTTGCTGTTAGTGAGTTCCTTAGGACTTGTTGGTGTTTAACTGGGGAGTCTGACAAGAACAAGAAGATTTTTCTTCTCCAGAAACAGCAAACCCAGATGACACAGGCATAGAGCAGCTCTTTAGGTGCCTGTAGGCTGGAGAAAGGTCAGGAATTCTGGGCACTTAGGTGGCTTTCCCTGAAGCTGTAAAAGGTGCTTAGAGAGTGGGTAGCTCCAGATGTCAGGTCTTGGAGAACAGTGCCGTCAGCTCATATCTGGTTTGGGGTATCCTAAAATATTCATGGGGTTGAAGACAAGTTGCTCATCACTGCCTTTTGCCTTCTGAAGGGCTGGTAACTAGACACCTACCTGGAAGATCAGAGCTTAGTCTACTTGGACTACTCTGGATGTTGTCTGGCCATATAGTTAATGGGTCCACCAGACCTGAAGCCAAGAAGAATGAGTTTAGCTTGATCATAATGGCTCTTGGCTTCTCTGAAAACCTAGGGCACAAAAGCCTGTTAGCTGCACTCTAGGAAAATTAGTGGCTTAGTTATTAATCTATATGTGGGTAATAAAGGTCATGTAAAATACCAAGTTTCTACAACATGGCCATAATGAGAAAGGTGAACCTTCTGGTAGTTCCTCACTTAAATCCTATCATTTTGACTAATTCACCTCATGCTAAAGAATAATTGTGCTTCTGACTGCACTGCTCAGGAGCCTGTAATTAGCTTGTTTCCCTGAGATGTTATAATTACTGTAGTTTGGCAGCCCAGCCTGTCAGACTGGCACCAAAAATGAAAGGAGTGTATAAAATCCCACTAAAATTTTGGCTTTTTGAGGAACACAATGTTGCATCAAGAGTCCAATGAGATGTTATTTTTTTTTCCTTTTTTTCCTGGTCCAAGTCAGTTTTTGAAGGTGCTTGCTCTTGCAGTGAAATATGGTGAGTCTAGATGTGGTTTTAAATCATGCTGCATTGTTTGTTCAGCCTTGGGCAGCCTTCCTGCCTTTCTTTGCTTGAGCTTCACTGATAAAGGGTTTGCTTATCCCAGCCACGTTGCAGAGGTGTTTGCGAGAAGTCATGTAACCTGTATCTTGATCGTTAACTAACAGCCTTAATAAAGACTGCTAGTGTGCTGGAACTGGGGCTCCAGTAGGACTAGAAAAACAGCTTTGATCTTTTGTGAATACAGATGCAGCCCCCTAATTTCTGTGCTTATAGTTCCCTGTACAGTAGAGTTGAATTTGGCTGTTCTGCTTGGCACATTGCATATGTGTGTGGCAAACATGTCAGCAGCATGAGCCCTGTGTGTTATGGCACTCTGCTGAGCATGAAACCAGGATGTAGGTTGCATTTCTAATTGAGCTTATTCTCATACCCATGAAAGGAGAGATACATATTACAGATGTTGGCAATAAACTCCTGTAGCCTTCTCTGTTTATTAAACTGAAAGAATCTTTTTAAAATGTAACTTGCTGGTTCCTAATCTGGCTGCTTTACTATCTTGTGCTATTAAGCATTGAAATTAAAATGGTGGCCTTATTTTCTGCTTATGGCTGTTTTTATGGTTCACATGGATGGAGCCCTGTTTCATTCCCACCCCTTTTTATTTAAAGTCTGTTGTAAAGATCAGAAGCTCTAATCATCCTTATAGTCTTTGTTTTTTAGTTTTTAAAGTGAAACGGGTTCTTGGGTGTAATGCCATCCCTCTAACGGAGCGCATTTTCACATACTGTCTTTTAAAAGATTGAGAGTAACACAAGTTTCAATGTCAGACATTTGCCAAAAAAAAAAAAAAAAGTTAATGAAAAACATGTGAGGTTGAGGGAACTTTCAGAGCCATGCCCAAAGTCCAAGAAAAGGTTTCTCCCAGGGAGCTGGCTGAGCTCTGCCAGGAGCACTATGGTCTTGGTTGTCACTAACGTTTTCAGCTGAGGACAGTATTTACGCTACTGCCCTTCCCTTGCCCATCACGGGATGGGCCTCTTGAACATGCCCCGTGTTGTGCTCCACATGCCCCATTTGGCTGACTTTGTCAAGACTTGTTCCAGCTCCAGCCCACCAAGCCTAGTGAGCTGAGCAGGTTGGAGGTGATTCTGTTCATAGGAGGGATTTGTACGACCATGCCTTAACTGCTGCACTCTCCTCATTCAGTCCAGCCAGAGGTACTGCTGACTTCCAGGAGCCACAACCTAACTGGTGCAATTGTGCCATAGATATTTGTCAAGAGTGACTCTGGAGTCTAATGAGAACTGAAGTGTTTATATTAATCCCTCTTAACACAGCTAGTTTAGCAGAAACTGCAAGTTTGTTATGCTAGTGCTGAAGCACTGGTGCTCTTTTATTTCCCCTGACATTAGACCTTTAGTGAATCTTTGAAATATCTTGGTTTGAGAGCTTTTGTGTTCTTCAAGAGGCTTTCTAGGAGCTGAGCCTGATATGTCAGGCCCACTACTTCTGAAGCTGTAGAAATGGTGCAGGCTGAGCCTTAGTAATGACTGAGGCTGAACAAGTTTCACAGTTCATTGTAGATAAACACTCAAGTTTGCCTTGTCTCTGCAGCTACTTAGGCTTTCTCTGTCATCCTTCTCTGGTAGCAAATAAAAAATTTCTTACTGGGTGTGCTCTAGGCTTTTCTGGTTGGTGGCACTCAGAAATTTCAGCTTAAAATTTGGCTGAAGAATCCAGGTGTAGCTTTCACTCAGCACAGGATTTTTGGTACCAAGTCTCATGGGCACATTCCCTGCTCCAGCTGTGGGGGAGAAGCACACTTGGGGCCTTAGTGCTACCAAGACCTGAGGATGACTGAAGGTCCACGGTATATGACTTGCTGGATCTTATTTTGCAAGCTTATTTCTTCAATTTCTTTTGTGGTTTCTTTTAGGGCTTTACTTAACCTTCTCCATTTAACCTTAGGAGAGTTTTAATGAAGTCCATATGTCCTTGTCTTTCATTCCCCTGGGGTCTAAGCTGAAAGCCCAAAGTTTGTGATAGGAGAGTTTGGCACCGGGGTCAGCAAGAGTGGGGTCACTGCTAACTCATTTGCTTGGGTTGCGTTTGTTCCCTTTCAGATGTCAGTCACATATTTAAGGGCCTCCTTGTGCACTACGGAGAGTTTGGCTGATCAGGGGTGTGCTGGAGAGTGGGAGTGGGACAGGGAATTTCCAGCATCACCTGCAGTTTTCTTTCTCCCAGTGCAGCAAAGCATTGCTGGAGGTCTGGCTTCAGCTTGACGGGCTGATGCTGGAATAAAAGTGTTCTTTATTGCAGGTTGTATTGAGTTCAGTGCACAGCATGTCAGCCCTGGGAAGGCTGTGCATGCAGGGCTTTGTGGATGCTTCCTGTTTATAGATATGCTGTTTATATTGAACATACCCCAGGTGTCTGCACATTGCTGGGTTCTGCTCCAGCAAAGGGCACAGCAGCAGCTAGGAAACCTGAGTAATTTGCAAAGGCAGCTGCGTGGTCCCACAGGAGCTATTAGTGCCCTTGGTGGGACTCTCAATATTTGGACTAACTGTTTGTATCTAAACACATGGAGTTCTCATAGTGCCAGGTACTAAAACATCAGTGCCTCACTCTTTTTTTATTTTTTTTTTTTTCCTTTCCTTCTTTTTTTATTTTTGGATGAAAGGATGACTTTGGCATCTTTCTTCAAAGCAGCAGTTCACTGGTCTCCTTTTGATCCTTAAGCACTTACACCACTCCTGCCCTTTTGAGCTTATTTACACTAGTGCTGCCATGAAAAATACCCTTTGCTGTGACGGGACTGGGGTGAAGCGGGCGTTGTAAAGGGGATGAAGACATGGGGTCGGTTCTTTATGTTGTGTGCGAGACCTGCAGAAAATGGGCAGCAGATAGAGATTTCTGTGCAGATTGCTTTTCTGCCAAGGAAGATGTGTAAGTAAGGGGATCACTCGGGTTTTAACCTTCTCCTGGTGTAAACCTGCAACCTTAATCGTTGTCCCAGATGTTTCCTTTCTGTAAATGCCCTTTCCTGGTGTTTTGGCTGCCTTTTAGGATTTCTCCTCATACCAAAACCTCTTTTCCCTTGATTCACAGGCTCACCTTTACACAAGCAGGGTACCACCTCCACCGCCAGCGCTGAGAAGTCGGGTTCAAAGGTTGCCGAGGTGGGCGATGATTTCCTGGGAGACTTTGTGGTGGGCGAACGTGTCTGGGTAAATGGAGTGAAGCCAGGTGTGATCCAGTATCTTGGGGAGACGCAATTTGCTCCGGGCCAGTGGGCAGGGGTCGTTCTGGATGACCCGGTGGGTAAGAATGACGGCTCTGTCGGTGGAGTGCGTTACTTTGAGTGCCAGCCGCTGCAGGGGATTTTTACGCGACCATCCAAGCTGACGCGGCAACCGGTGGCCGAGGGCTCGGGGAGCGACGCCCCCTCCGTGGACTCCCTGACGGCTCAGAACTTGTCGCTGCACTCGGGGACGGCCACACCACCCCTCTCCACTCGCGTCATCCCCCTGCGGGAGAGCGTCCTGAACAGCGCCATGAAGACGGGCAACGAGTCTGGATCTAACCTCTCGGACAGTGGGTCTGTGAAAAAAGGGGAGAAGGACTTACGGCTTGGAGATCGTGTGCTGGTGAGTTGATCGCGGGGTCCCCCTAGAAAGGCAAAGGACAAGAATTCGTCCCCTCCCTAAGTGTTCCTGGCCAGGCTCAGGACAAGACAGGAGGAGGACAGAGTTGGTGGTGAGGTGTGGGACAGAGCGTGGTCTTGGAAGGGGGACGCCTGGACCAAGCAGGCTCTGAACTTCTGCATTCACTGTTATTTGGGATGCTGTGTCTTCTGGGAATGTCTCTCTATCAAAAAGAACGTATTTCAGAGTATTTCTTGTATTGGACAAGTCCTGAGCAGTAGAATGAGGTCAGAGAGAACAACTCAAACATGAGAGGGAAATAGAAGAAAAATCACCGATGATTATTTTCTAATCCAGTGATGCTCCCCATAATGGTGTGTATTGGGCCTTTTGAGGAATGTGCAACAGCTTGTTGCCTGTGGTTGTGCATACTCTGCAAGAATCTCTCCTTCCTGGTCGCTCCCCTCTTGGTGCTTCAGTTTTTATATGCTGGATATCACACTAACTCCTTTCCTATACAGAAAGGAGCTTGCAATTATTTTTATAAAAGGGTAAGACTTTAGGAGAGATCACTGTATCGATGGGTGGGTTCTCAGCATCTGATTTCTATTGTTGTTTTCATTATCTAGAATAGAGTACCTGATGACTTTAAGCCAAAATGCTACACTTGCACTAAGAATGGCTTACTGGAAGTTTGCCATCAAGCTTGTCACTCACTATCTGTGTCCCGGCAAAGGAGCAGTGCTTTCAGTGGAGGTAGACAAGGAAAAGAAGTATATCAAAACATGTCAAAACTGAGTTTAGTTTTGCAGTTCTGTAAAAGAGTTTAGTTTTGTTTAATGTGTATGATACACACTATGTTATCAAATATTGGAAAAGCCAAGTATTTGAGCACAGGTCTCTTGAGACTGTATTCCCAGTAACATCCTTGGACCTAAAAGATAAAGGTGACTCTGACCAATAGTGATGACAGGATGCAGAGGGTTAGTCTTTGTGCATCCTGGGCAATGTGGCTCCCATTTAAAGTTGGCTGTGGAGTGTTTCCTTTTGGGGACACCTGGTTCCAATACCAGTAGTGGTTGTAGGGAAGTGTAGACAGACTTGCCCATCTGGTTAATACCAGGGGTTTGGTAGAGCTTGGCTCCACAGCTGGTGTGAATCAGGAGGAGTGTGTGCAAGGGGGGGGGTCAGAGGCAGTCTCTAATCCGCTTTTGGTCTTGGACAGCGGGTTTTTCTGCTGGTGACAGCAGCAACCCTGGGCAGGCTGCGGCTCCAGCTGATGGAGTTGATTCCTTTGCTCCCTGCAGCCCCGTGGGGACCGTGGGCTGCTGGGCCATGTTAGAGCAGCCCTGGGTGGCTGTGACAGACCACACGGGTCTTCCGAGTCAAAACTTCATGTGGCACAAGCTGCTCTGAGGGTTTCAGGCTCTGTTGTGTCCAAATGTCAGACATCTCTGGCATTACAAATACGCTTTTGAAGCTAGCAATTCACTTGCACACCAAAACACTGTTGGGTTGTCCAATAGTTTTCATTTTATTTAAATAAAATTTAAAACAATTTTAAGTTTATAAACAAACTTTTCAGGGGGGGAAAAAGTGAAGATGGGTTCTGCTTTTGTGCCCACTGTGTATGACGCTTAGTAAATCCAGTGTGAACGTGTAGGCTTGTAGACCTAGCTGTAGAGGAGAGACGGTTTTACATTCTCAAATTTTCCCCAAAATGTGCCTGGCATGCTGTATCACAGCAGGAGCTGACAGCTTTGTCTGCCTTCTTCCTGACTTCACCAGAGTCTGCCTCCCTTCCCTCCCCATCCCTACTGTCAGCAAAGCTGCTGCTGTCCCTGCTGGTCGCCAGAGACGTTCTCTGTTTACTCATGCACTAATGCTTCATGTTGGTGTGTTAAAGCAGCCACACATGGGGCAAAATGGACCTGGGGAATCTGTCCTCCTTTTCTGTGTGCCCATTTTCTCCTTTACCTGTTGCAGGGAGTGGGGAGAGTGCTCAGGTGAGAACTTCCCATTTTAAGAGCAGCAGTCGTAGAAGGTAAACTGCAAAATATAAAATCTGTAGTAAGCTTGGCTCTCTTCTTTCTGATCCAGACAGGCAATGAAATAGCAGACTTAATTGTTTAACCCCTTTATTCTCCTTACTCTAAGCTCACTGAGGCAGGGTCTGTCCGCTTAATACTCTGCTTACCTCAGTAGGGCCATGCAGATTGAGATTTCAGCACACCCATGCAATATAAACTGTTAGCATCTCTCTCTCCTTGGCTTCTGTTGAATTGTTTTTGGGGGGCTTGGGGGTGGTGTTGGTTGGTTGGTTGTGAAGGTACATCCTTATATGCCCTCCCTCTCTGCCTGCTAATTTATCCACTCCAGATGTTAAAAGATAAAATTTGTGCTATGATTTGTTAGTGTAATAAACAGCTCCAAAAGAGTGACTCTGGAATGAGCTCAGCATCTCACTGGCTCTAGTAGGAATGCTCAGTTTACAGAAACATCAGGAATTGTTTGCAAGCAGTAGTAGAGGTCCAGGAAAAGAACAGATAATGACAACAAGAAGAAATAATTTGCTGTTGTGGTTCAGTAACATGTGCTTGGCTTGGCAGATAGCTTTTTTTTTTTTAGTAATGGAGATGTCAGCTAATCATGTTTGGTGTTTGAACACATAAACAATAATTCTGGGTTAACCTGAATTGCCTCGGATTCCGTGAGTAAGTCTTTCCTCTTGTCTTCTATGAGTTGGTATAGTTTTAGTTGTCTTACTAATTTGTCTGTGATTTTTGAAAGATTATCTTTTTATTTGAGAATGGCTTTTAAGCAGATGGGATCCACCAAAGGCTTTTCAAGTGAGGGAGGACATGTTGGTTTTTTGTTTTGTTTTCTTTTTTTTTTTGTAATTGCTCAGTGGATGAAGCACAAGGTTGCAGGGGTTCCTTCCAGGTCTGTAACACCAACAGTTGACTGCTCTGCATTCCGGTTGTTTCTTGCTAGTGGTATTTTTTTTTAACTTCATTAAAGTCCATTATAGCTTGAAGACATTTTTGCTTTTCAATTACTTTGTTCTGAGACCCTTTCTGACTGTAGCAGATGCAAAAAAATGACTTTCAGCTTTCCTTTAGAAGCTTTCCATTAGAAGAACCAGATAATATTTGCCTTTGGCACTTTCTAACTCAGACATTTTTCCCAGAGATACCAACATTGCATTAAATATATGAGAACCCCACCCTAATATTGTAGAACTCATCTCTTGAAGTCTGGCAAATGAATATGGAACAATTAACCTTTGCTTTAGTAAGAATCTTCCCAAAGTACAATAATAGCTGGAGTGCTGCTGTTAATGTGAGGCAAGCTTTTTGCCTTTCTCCAGGGAAAGAAGGGATGGAAACAGAGCAATGGAATAGTTGAGCATTTTCTGCTCGGGAGGAATCTCTGCTGTGTTTTTCACCTAAGAAAATATATTTTACATGCTTTGGGGGGAGGCTTTCTCAGCAGCTGAACTCATTTCACCCTAGATGTGATTGCTTTCTTAAGAAGGGTGGGAAGGAGGTTGCTGTTCTCTATATGTCAGTCTAAATAAGAAATAATTAAATAATTCCTCTCAATAGAGGAGGTATTTTGCCCTTCAGCCATCCTTCTGTCTTCTAACTGGAATTGCACTCTTCAGTACAGGAATGTAATGAAGAAGACTATTTAAGGGCCAGGTTCTATCCCAGTGGCCAACTGACTCTATTGCTGTGGAGTGTTGCCCCAGATACTCTGCGGATGGATTCTAGGTTTGTGATTTTGCTAGAACTCGTAGGGGGCTGATGCCAGAATAGCAGAAGTGGCCCTGGCAGGGAGATCCTGGTGGAGAAGCGCCTCGGCTGACGGACAGGCAGGACTGCTGCAGCGGGCTGGCTAGCCTCCTGGAAATAGATTCTGGCCTCCCCTGAGCATGTGATTTTAATCATTTTCTCATCTGCATGCTGCAAAGTGTTTTTGCCTGTGGTGTGTTGTAACCGCTGGCTCCTGGCAAATGACAGAAAATTCTCATGAATAAACTAATCGTGTCCTTTTCTTTAGCATCCCCCCTGCATGCCCCTGCCCCAACCCTGCTTTGCCAGCCTGAAGCTGCAGAAAGCCTTTAACCACCTGAGTGAAAAACCATTTCCATTCTAGTCTCCTCACCAGGGAGCTTCTCAGCCTGAGCCCTTCTCCTTGGGCAGAGACAACTTGCTCTGCTGCTGCCAGCTTGCTCTGAGCTATTTCAGTGCCCGAGACAGAAGCCTTGCTGCTGCGAAGGCTCGTGAGGTGTTAGGAAGGAAGGATTCGTGCCCTTCTTTTTTCCTGGTCAACCGTCAGAGCTCTCCAGCTTGCTGAGGTCTTAGAGGTGCAGCAGTACTCCCGTGTGGGCTTTACAGATGAACAATCACAAGACTTGTTTCCCTATTGCAAACCAGGCAGTAAAGAAAGAAGGATCCTATTGTGTAGTTCTACCAAGGTCGTATTTTCAGGGAAGGTGTTTTTATTTCATTGTCTGCTTTCAGCTCGGTCCCTAAGGAGACCAGCAATTGCCATGCCATGACTGGAGAGCACAGCAGTACAGCAGAGCCTGAGACCTTGCATAGGAATGATGGATCTCAGTCCCTGGGGAGGTTTGTGATGGGCAGTGGGCAGTGCAGCCTTCCAGTGGTTTGCAGGATTCGAGAGACAGGGAGAACATCCAGGCCTCCTAGTTCAAGCTCTTTCCTCACCATGTAAGATTGTTGCCCTTGTGTGGTGTGAAATAGGTGGCTGCTGTTGTCACAGGAGCAAGTGTTCCCTGTCACTGCAGGGAAACTAAGAGGAAATAAATAGCCCAAAGCAACTGCCCTGCCCTGCCGCCACATTAACCCTTTGAGACTGTGCGTGCACACGCCCTCCTAACCAGTCATTTGGGCTGGCGCATTGGCCAGGGCTTGTCTTCTGTGTGCAATATCTGTCATTAAATAGGAGTTGTAAGTGGCCTGTGGTGGAGCAAACTGTATTATTAATGTGGGTGGACTTTGTATCGGAGACAGCCTCAGGAGGGGATGCTGTAATTCTAGGCTTTCCTCTTACACCACATCCCTAGGACATTATTTTCTCACTGATGCCTGAAAGAGAAATGTGCACAAATGTCTTGCATCAGCAGTGCTGTCACTTGTCCCTGTGCAACACTGACTTGTGCTGTGGGGGATGGAAAGGCACAAAGATAAGTGGTTGAATTAAAAGAAACTATAAAAATTCCTGTAACTTCACCTAGGGAGGACTGTCCTGTAATTCCTGTCTGTCTCTCTTCTCCCCTCACCCTAAAAGCCAGTTCTAGCCTTCACAGATGACATAGCGAGTATCTGGTCAGATGAAACTGTTGATGGTCAGATGCCACCTGAAGTAAGTTGTATTTATGGACAGACCTGACCACAAGCCAGATCTCCACCTTACTGCTAGCTTGCTGAATGGTGCTCCTGGCTGTCAGCTGGGACACAGCCCCAATAAGTGATAGTGTGCATTTTCCATAGGTATGTGCACTTACCCCTTGTACTTACAGATTGTCAGTTCATGTGGTCTGTAATGGCTGGATCCACACCCCCATGCTGCGGCAAAGAGCACCCTCTGTAAATCAAGTCTTGTACAATAATCTTCTGCCGTCAGTGCTTGGAAGAGCTAAATTACATGTGGTGGGAAAACACAGCTTCTACCTCTCTCAGCTTCCATGGAAATAGGCTCCTTGTCTGGGTGGATGAGTGTAGGGGGGCAAAAAAAAAAAAAAACAGAACAACTTTTTTTCCCAATGGAAAGGATGTCTGCTTCTGTTTACACGCTGGATACAGCCTGCAGCTACAGCTCAAACTGGAGCACGCTGCACTTGTCCAATAGAGAGAGCTACAATTTCTTGTTAGTGTCATCCAATAACAGTCTAGAGTACACTGCACATTAAAAGTAGCTGAAGGTCCTCAGTAAAGAGTCGGGTGTCTGCCCCTTCCCCATGGTCCCCCTCCTTTCCCTTCCCACCATAGGAGAGGCTCACGGCTCCGCCAGGACCCTGCAGAGGAGCCATGTCACAGCGCTGTGCTTGGGCACTTGTCGTTCTCTCCTCGACCCTCTGGTCAGCAGCACTGTCTTGTGGAAATGCTTTGGAAAGCAACTCAGAAAATAATTCTGATTTAGGTGGGTAAATCAGAATTTTAAACAGACAGCACAGCATCACCTCGGTGGTTTCTGCGTGGGGTTACGCTCAAGCAGGCTTCTGTGGCCATTGCTGACCCCTGGACCATGAATGACATGGTGGGGAACAGTCCCTGTTGGCCTGAATGACACTTAAAAATTTATTTTTCTTTTCTCCCTGAGCAGTATTGAAGTATATTGCAAGCAGTGCATTGCCCACAGACCCTGGGTTGAGGACAGCTGCTAAGAGGTTCCTGCTGAGGGCAAGAAACTGCTGTGGGGCAAGCAGGGAGGACATAAGGGAAAAAGAGCAAATGCAGGCTGGAGGGAGTCTGACTTGCAGCAGCCAGATTGAGATACAGCCTGTTGCTAATTTAGTAAATTGTTTAAATGATATGTTAGCAGCTCTGATGAAGACAGTGTCTGGAAGGATTAGCATCATTGTCTTTTCAGCCCTGGGACACTGGTCTGGATCCAATTTTGTCATTTTGATGAGAAAAGCATAGTAAAACATGATGTCAGTGATACTAGAGTTAGCAGGGAAGGTGTGTGGATGTCCTTCCATGAGTGCACATTGCTTTTGTGACTCACTAGTTACATACAGACCTGTTAAATATTCCTGCTTCATTTTGTTGTGAAGGTTAAGTCTAAGACTGTCTCTTGAGACTGTTGGAGATCTTTCGTTGAGGAAAGACCACGTCAGGAAGAGTTCTTAGTCAAAGGCATGAAAAAGTCATTGGAACAAAGGCAAAGAACTTCAGTTTGGAGCTGAACTTTCCAAGAGATCAGAGGCATGTGGTGCTCAGGCTGCTTGAATCCAGATGAAGAGGGTGGACCACCATGAGCTTGTTTAAAGTTAATTATAAGTGTTTTTACCTGAAGCAGAGGAACTTGGAATGTTGATGCTGGTCAAAATACCCTCCAGAACAAAACAATCCTATATCACTATGTCAATATTGTTTCTGTTTTCCGGAGCTTCAAGAGTGAGCTATTTTTAGCTGCTTTTTGGTGTTGTGTTTTTGTTTCATGGTTTGTTGTGTTTTTTTTTTGTTTGTTTGTTTGTTTGTTTTGTTTTGTTTTCAAAACTAAATATAACTAAAAACAATAACACTTTACATTTTAAAAACCCATTCTCTTAGACATAATCTGAGTAATAGTTTTGGTAAGGTAACTATTAAAGACTTCTTAGAAAAACTTTGGGAGTTCATTTTTGAACAAAACTTGCCAACTACAAAAGCCATGGCACGTCTGAGCCGGGGTGCAGCTGAGCTCGCTGGCAGCCTTGTTAACTCTGTGCTGTCTCATGCTTTAGCAAAGAGATGGGTTGCCCTGTCCAGTTTGCCTTTGCTTAACTCTGGACCCTCGGCAAGTTGAAGGTGTGATTGTGGCTCCGATGAACGTGCCAGGCGGAGATGCAGACAGGATTTCCATAGAGAAACTCGTGACACAGGGTGGCACTGATGCTAGTGGCAGGCTGAGCTGTTTGTGGGATGGAGATCCTCTGGTCTCTAGCATGATGGTGGCAGCCGTGTCAGGGCAGTAGAAGCCAGCCGTGCTTGGCTGTCGCTCCTGCCTGGGTTGTGGAGCATGATATCAAAGCCAGACACGGGCAGGAGGGGCGGCTGTGTGCTACCGTGAGTTATGCCATGCAATTGCTACCCACCCTGCCTTTCACAAGCTGCCTTTTGTCCTCCTTCCAAGGCAATACCTCTAATTTATTGAAGAGTCTGATAGAAACAAACACTTCTGTTTTGGTGAGACTATTTTGTGCACTGATACGACCTGCCAGCTGGCTTCTTCCAAAATGCATTATTTATTTTAGCAGCATTAGCAGATTATCAGGGCTGAATAAATCTGCATGTCTGAGTCGGATGAATTTTCTAGGCTCTCCATCCATAAGAGTTTCTGTATGCCTGCCAAAAGATGGGAAGCTCAACGAGAGGGTCAAGCGCTGGCATGTGAGTGTGACAGCCCGATACTGGCTTCTGACTGCACTGCCAGCCCCGCCGGGAGTGGGGAGCCCTGGCTGTCGGAGGGCAGATGTGTCCCTTCGGGCCTGGAGGAGAAGATAATGCTGTATGGCGAGGGTATATTTTATAGAAAAGGTGGCAGAACAATTGATGCTTGAAAGAAAATCAAGTACCTTGCTATGGAAGCAGAGAATCACGTTGCTGTCTGGGGGAATGTTAGACCTGATCTGCGCTTAGCATCTTCACTGATGTATGGCTTTTGGGTAGGAACATGACCTGTTCTCTTACTATGCAGTTTTGGTATTGGCATAATTAGATAATGTGTGTATTAAGTCAGTAGGGCTAGATATTTTCTTTCCTGTCTGGAAACAGCTTTCTCAAAATAAGTAATATCTATGGGGATGTAACTGAGCGGTCCTGTTTATGTGGATGGAGGAGTATGGCCCTCTAGCAGATGCCCCAGAATAGTGTGGCAAGTTATGCTGATGGAGAGAGCTCATCAGGTTTTTAAGGTGTTTACATAAGGCTCTGTGGGGTAGGAACCATGTGGCTTGGTAAATAAAATGTGGCTCAATAGCTATAATTAAAACTCAATAAAAATAAAATTGAGGGAGCTTACCAGCAATGGTAAGTTCCTATAAATGACATTAAGATGAATTATACCTATACTGAGTTCAACTTGCAGCCAAAGAAATGTATTAGAATGGCATTAAATCATTGCATTAATATTAAAAAGTTAAATCTGTATAAACTCAAATAAATCAAAAAGGGGACTGCTGTTTGACTGTGAGTGATAGGTAAAGAATTTTACTGCAACCGCTCAAATCTGTAACTGGCCGTGTACCTAATACTGAAATTGAATCATCTTTTTACTCCTGGACACAGTGTAGGACCACAAACCTTTCTTGTGATACTTTCCCTGCTGGCAAGTATTTTTTCTCCTTCCTATAGCAAAGCGAACAACATCAACAAAGCTTTTTCCATAAGCAGCACTTTGAATCCCTAGTGAGGGAAATCACAGAAGACTAACTGAAGCTGCGTGCTGCCACGCAGCCTCGCAGGACTTGAGGTAGGACCCAGTCTTCAGAGCTGTGTTCTCTAGTCTGTTCAGGTACAGTTATTTTTAGGCTGGGAAAACTTTCTCCTTTGCATAAGCAATTTTCAGAATTTTTAGGGAGTCAGAATTGGTAAATCTGTAACAACTCTACCCTGGAGTATGCAAAACTGGAGATTTCTGCATTTGATTATCACTGTTTTCCATAGAGTAATAGTACTCTGATACCAGTTTAGGTAAAATTTAATATTAAGAAAATTAATAACTGCAAGTCTTTCAAGATAAAGCTGCAAATTTATTTCCAAACTTATTTTTTAAGCTTTCTTCCTTGAACCTAGTCTTTAGCAGAGATAGGCTAAAAAAGGCTTAAATCATATGCTGATTAAGTACAAGCCTTTAGAACCACCCTCCTACTTTTTCCATCTTTCTTTTCTCAGCACCAGTATCTAAGTAGGAGCTTCTAGTGCAGAGGCAGCTGCTGCTCAGTGAAATGTGCTCTCGTAGCTGTAAGGAAAACACAACTTCATACATTCCTGACTTATGTGCTCCTAAAGTCTACTCAGCACACTGAAAGCTTTAAGTGTACATATGGGAGCAAAAGGTGTGATTTATTCTTATTTCTCCCTGGAGGGGAAAAAGTCTGTGCTAGTGGAAGCCTAGCAGTGAGATGAGACCCTTTCCCGTGTAGCACGCTAGCGCTGTGAATTGATGTAGGATGTGTAGGTAAAAGCAGAGGGTTTTTTCCTGTACAAAACGCCTCTATTTTGAGAGGTTTGCTGGGAGGGCTGTTTGCTATGTCCTAACAAACCCTGCGTGGGGACAAACTGAAGAGTGATGAGTGCCTCTTCCTGGCTCGGTTTGTCCTGTTGTCCTGTCCCAGTATCACTCAGAACTGCTGGCTGAAAGAGCACAGGACTGGAACTCCACTAGTGCAGATCTTGGTTCTTTCCAGAAGGCAGGTATGAGCTCCGCTTGGAGGGCTTAAACTCCTTCATGGCCTCACAAGTAACTTTATGCAATTCGTTAGTGCCTTGAAATATGTTTTCATTATATTTGTTCTGACATCTTCCAGGCTGGCAGGTCCAAAAGTGGGAGCTTGTCAACTTGCTTGTAGTTACTGGAGAGACATCTTTAGTGCTAGGAGAACTTGATAAGAAAACTATCTATTCTGGTTTGATTAGATCTGAAACAGAAAATACTGATGTCTTTGTCTTTTTTTTTTTTTTTTTTTTTTTTTTCCTACCCTCTTCTCTCCATAACTGTCCCAGCCTTGTGGCAGTGCCAGTGCTGCTGTCTCTAACCCTCAGCATCTTATCTCCAACAGGTTGGTGGGACAAAGACCGGTGTTGTACGCTACGTGGGAGAGACGGACTTTGCCAAAGGAGAGTGGTGTGGTGTGGAGCTGGATGAACCCCTGGGGAAGAACGACGGGGCAGTTGCTGGTACAAGGTACTGTGAGCTCCCAAACCCAGCCCGGGGCACACAGGGTCCTACACGCCACTGCGGGCGGCTGGGGCCAAATGCCACTTGGACCTGGGAGGAAGAATTGGGGCTGTGTTTGGTGGGACACTGTAGGCTGGGAGGAGGAGTCCAGTTTTGAGTCTTTTGGGCTTTGGGCTAGCTTTGCAGGGAGATCAATAGGAACCTCATCACTGGAGCATTTTAAAGTAGGATCAGATCATGTCTGTGAAGTAACCCAAGTGACTTCAGGAAACAGGAGAGAAAAGATAACTTATAGTGGTATTTAGTTTTTTGCTAGAAATTGATTCTGTGATTGTATTAACTCTGCTTTCTACCACACATGACCTTCATGAACTTTTGTCTTGCTCTGTATCTATAATCCACCCTGTCAGAACTATAGAAGATAAAGTTTTGACTCTCTTTTTTCCTCAGTTTGATGTTACTTGTTCTGTTCATTCTGCAAACAAATTTCCGGAGATCTGAAAGAATAATTGGTAGTAGTTGTATGTCCTTATTCTAATTCTGTAGTGTGACAGCTGTCTGCTGATTGATCTTACCACCTCTGACTCCATAGACACCTCCACTATTTTCTTTTCAAAAAAAAGCCCTTGATAATATCTCTGAAACTACGCAGGGACATCTCGCAGGCTTGCCGGGAAGCTGTTTCTGTTCATATGGAAGTTAAGTAAGGGAATGACCCCCAGCCTCAGATCTTGAGCTTGGAGTTGTTAAAATCTGAGTTATACAGCAGCACTTTGACCCTGCTTCAAATACAGGTAGAACTGATTCCTTGTCCTTCACAAGTTCCTTTTAGTGGGAAATACTGTTGATTTCTTGGAGCTTCTTAAGAGAATCTTGCATTAGAGGTGAGATTTAACTCTGAAACTGTGGATCTGAGAGTTCCTCCCTTGTTAGATCTCAGGTTCTGTAATAAAGGTTTCTTGTGTTGGCTCAGCCTTGTTTTGTCCAGCAGCCATGTGTTTTCATTTAAAATAAGAGAAACACTACCTTGTTCAATGTCAAGACAAGAAAGCAGTAAATGATTGGCAGCAGATGGCTGAGTTCCAGCCTATTCTCAAAAGAAAAGAACCAGGATGATAGAGAATAAGTCATGGAGTGAATCCAAGTCCATGGGGGTTTTTTTTATCATTCACTGCAAATTATCTCTAAGCTTAATCTTCAGGGTGCTCAGAAATGATTTATTTTCTCTCTGCCTGTGGAAGGGCTGCAGGGCAGATGTAAGGGTGCTCTCTTTGCCTCTTGTCCTCATGCCTCTGTTTATGTGTTGTGAAAATCCAACTTTTGGAAGTCATCTGTCTTCTGAAACCACTACATCTGGGCTGAGGTTGTTATGGCATGTGCCCTGGTCTGTAAGGCTTTTCCTTTGTTTTCACACTGTATCAAGAGCAGGAAAAACTGAGCTCCACAGCATGGACCAGGGAGCAGGAATGAATTAAGAGGCCTGGATTAAACAGGTGAGATTGAGGGAGGTCTGTGAGGTATCCCTGCCCCTTGCATCCAGGCTGATTTTACAGATCTTGTAGCAGTAATGGATCCTAGCCAATACAGCAGTGGTACATGTGGGCTCTCCAGCTGAAGGGTGCTCTGTCCACCAAGGACCTGGCTGCAGGTTTGTAGCATTGTCCCCATTTGTCCTCTGAGCTTTCATCCAACCTCCTGATTTTCTTATAGCAGGTGCCAATTTCGATGGCCATGTTTTGGAGGAGAAGCCAACATAGTAAACCACCTCCCTTGGTGCGTGCAGGCACCCCTCAGACAGTCTTCCCCAAGTTTGCCATGGCCACGCAGGGTATCTGATAATGCCCAGAGCTTGTCCCTGCCAGAATCAGTCTGGGCAGACTGTCCAGGATGCTGGAGTCTCTCTGCTTTGGTGGTGGTTGCCATCTAGTGAGCATCCTTGGCCTGGCTGCCCGAGACCAGCGCTTGCTGCCGCAGCAGCAGTCTGCTACAGAAGGATTGTTGAGTCCAGTGAGCTGACTCTGAGACACTGGAGGCCGGTGCAAGAGGGAGAAGCAACGTTTGGGCAAGTGAGCGATCAAAGGACATTGTCACTGTCTTTGCTGCCGTGGGCAACGCCAGTTGAATTGGTGGTGAATCGGCTGAAATTTGTGGAGGGTCGCTCTGATTTTCCTGTGGGTCGAGGAAGGGGCTCCAGGTCTGGATGTGCATCCAAGGGCGGGTTGAAGGGCCAGGGTTTCCCGAGCAGCTCGTGGCTTTCTGGTGGAGGCTGCCTGCCTGCAGGCTGCAGTTCAGCAGCAGAGCCCGAGAGGACAGGATATCTCTGCGGTGAGCCCCTCTGTGTACATCAGAGGGGTGCTGCTGTGAGACACTGAGGCTTTGCTGCATCTGCTTTCCTGTCTGCACAGGAGACTAGAGAGGTCCTGGTGTGGTTTTTTTGGTTTTTTACCCCCAAAGCCAAGTAAGTTTCACGTACTCATATCTAGTATATTAACATTTACCTGCTTATTTTACAGTTATTCCTTCTCTACCTCTGCTTTGTATGAGTCTTTGCCTACCAAACTGCTCATGCATTTGCTTTCTCAGTCTGAAACATGTCAGCTTTGGATGCTGAAGATTATTTTTTTTATTTATTTCAAAATTTCCCGTGCTGTTTTCCACCTGCAGTTTGCATTGCCATCACAACACCACTTTTCTTCCCCGTCTCTTTTCTGTAATGTGAGTGTAGTGCTCCTTAGCACTCAGTGAGAGCAGCTCTTGGTTTTCAAGCAGACTTTTTTTTTTTTTTTTTTCTGCCAAGTGTTCTGGACCTAATTCCTGCTTCTGAACTATAAAAGTTAATTGCAACCACTTCCAGTCTGGCCTAGAAGCAAATGAGCAGACATGGTGATGCAAGTTTGGACTTGCTAAGAGCTGTCAGGGGGCTTTTTGCTGGACTTAGCCTTTGGTGGTGTTGTACAGCCACAAGTACCAGCCCACACTTAGACCAGATAGGCCTAGGGAAGGAAGGGGCTGTGCCTACTGCAGTTTGGGAACGTGATGCTGAGCTGGGCTTTGGCTGGTTTGCAAGAGGTCAGACTGATTTTCTTCCTTGGGTCCCAGTCCTGCAGCGAGGGCAGCCTGCGGTATGGCTGGATTTCCAAACCCAAGGGCCTGTGTTGGCAGCGAGCAGAGAGGGCTAAGTGGTTTTGGGTTGTAGAGGGTTTTTAAAGGATTGTTATAGAAAAAAATCTGGGCTTGAGCAGATGTTTGAAAATGAATCCATTTCTCATCTGGCTGGAGATCAGGCTGTTCTCTGGCCTCCCAAGCACACAGAGGTCTGCTTGTGACACAGCTGTGTGGCTGCCAGTGTTTGAGAGGGAATTGGGGAAACAGCTGCTCACATCTGGAGAGAGAGGATTTGTGCTAGCAAAGCTGAATTTGTGTCATTTATTCCTTAGGACCTGTTCTTTATGCTAACATAGGACAGACTATTATATGGCCTGGTATTTAGTCCTAGGCTTGCTACGAAGTCTGTGAGAAAGAACTCTTAAAGGAAACAATTTTCTGTGTTGGCTACTCCCTTGAAACAAGGGGATGCAGCGCTTGGAGGGGATCTAATTTTACTTGCTGCAGTGCAGTTGGCCAGCAACAGATAAACTCTGGCTTGAGCCGGTCGGCCCGAGCTCTGAAGGGGTTTCCAAGGTTTGACACTGTTTGGCTCATTTGTATTCTGAAAGAGGGCTCCAGAGAGACCTAATCATCGGGCTCACTGCAGTTGTGGAGAGAGCTTGCACTGTAATTATCTGATCCTCCCTTCTTTATGCTTGCTTCTTTCTAAGTTTGTTTGCATGGGAACCAGTTTCTCTTTCTCTGCCACTCAGAGGAGATGGCACATACTGGAGTTTGCTGTAATGGTATTTTTAGCTTCAAAGTTAAGAGCTGCCATTTTCCCCTTCTGTTTTGGGAGGAAAGATTTTTACTCTTTAGAACATTTATACAGAGCTGTGTGATTCGGATCTTTTTATTGGACACACTTTACTATGTGACTTTCTTGCAAAGTAGAGTAGAGAACACACGCAGGTTTTGGGAAGGTTGGTTTGTTGGGAAGGCTGGTTTGTAAGGAAGGAGCATGTGTGCTCACGCTGTGTTTATATACTGGGATCTTTGTGCAATCCAGGCTACCAGATGGGTCTTTCCTGGCATCTCATCAGAATGTGCAGCAATTAGTTTGTGGGAATTGTCTCAGGTTTCCCTGCTTAGGCACCACAAGTGAAAACATGGAGATTGCCACTACTCTAAGTGACAGGAAAAGAGAATAATCCAACCACTTGCACACAGGAAACAATGTCACAGCAAAGCACCAAGAGATGAGCTGAGGGCTGGGGTTGCACGTTGCTTAGCAATGTCATTCTGCAGGGCTTGGGTGAGATGGATGCTCTACCACTTCTGACTTGATGCATCTCCTGTATTACAGGTATTTCCAGTGCCCTCCCAAGTTTGGACTCTTTGCTCCCATCCACAAGGTGATCCGAATTGGGTTCCCATCCACTAGCCCTGCCAAGGCAAAGAAGAGCAAACGAATGGCCATGGGAGTGTCTGCCTTAACCCACAGTCCCAGCAGCTCCTCCATCAGCTCCGTCAGCTCCGTGGCATCGTCTGTTGGGGGCAGGCCCAGCCGCAGCGGGCTGGTAAGTGGCTCTTTCTACAGGCTGTGCAGCCTCGGTCCACTTCTGTGACCTGAGTCCACAACGTGGGAGGGTTGGGGGTCTTGTTTCAGCAGCTGCACTGGGGCAGCTGCTCCTTCACTGTCTGTGGGATGAGGGGAGTGGAGTGTGGGATACTGATACCCACCTTACAAATAGGACTCTATCCATGGGCACAAGGGTCGTAACAGACATGGAGCAATTGAGACCATTAAAGAGCCTGAACTGCAATTTGCCATGGGAGGAATCTCAGCTCCACTGTCAAGAGCGGATTTTATATAGGAACCCTGCAGAAAAATGCCACTGTTGCTTGTCCCACATGGTTGTGTAGCAGTGTGCTGCTGTATTGAACATCTACGCAGAAGCTCCTACAACAATGGAGTTTTACTGTGCAGGGGTGACACTGTCATGGATCACATGCCTTGTGCTTTGGCAGGTACTCAAGAGCAGCAATATTATTAAAAGCTCTGACTCTGGCGTAGTGTGTGCTGCATAGCACCTGCAATCATCTTGGCTGGGGATGAGGGTGCAGTATCCATTACTGGGAGTGATCCAAGTACCCCATACCAGTCTCCAGTTGAGATCAGTCCTCCCTGCTGAGCTCACCGTTTGGGACTGCACCAGTGCAGGTCATCAATAAAATATATTTAAGAAGGCAGATGATACAATACATGATAATCTTTCCTGACCCAGTTTGCACCCCACGTCCTGTCCTTTGGGAAATGGTCCTTTCATTGCAGTGTGGAAGAGCTATTGAGCATCTGAGCAACGTCCAGATATTTTGCAGACTTGTTAACCCCACCTGTAGGGTCCAGAGCTGAAACTGCAGCTCTATACAGCCTAATAAATGATCCATAGATGAGCTGCATTCTGGATTTAACAGAGCACTTAAAGCTATTCTAGACTGAGAAGGACATAGCTTTAACCCTGTCTCTTTTTAACTCATTTTTTTCCAGCTGACAGAGACCTCATCTCGATATGCCCGAAAAATCTCTGGCACCACGGCTCTCCAGGAGGCACTGAAGGAGAAGCAGCAGCACATCGAACAGCTACTGGCAGAGCGTGACCTGGAGCGGGCTGAGGTTGCCAAAGCCACCAGCCACATCTGTGAGGTGGAGAAAGAGATTGCCATCATGAAGGCCCAACACGAGCAGGTAGGAAGTGGTGTGGCTTTATCACTAGCACTCAACTATCTGGCATCCTCTGAAAGGTTCAGATCATAACATTACCCCTGTATAGCTTCCTGATGTGAAACCTGGGCTCTGAATTTCTGCCTTTTATGTGGAGACAGCTTCCTGCATGGTGGGTTAAGCTGAGGTTCTTTCTCCACTCCTGCCAGTGGCACATGTGCTCTTTTTGCCCCAAGCTAGGAGCAGAAAAAGGGCTATGCCAGAAAAAAAGACAGTAAACAGCTTGTCTGGTGGATCAAAACATTTGGATGCTGAAGTGCAAGTGGAGGGCAAACTTGTTCCCCCTAGCCACCCAATCTGGCCTTGGGTGTGACTGTGTTGCAGTGGTTTTTTGATACTATCAGACACCACTGAGAACATCAGCTCAGTTCATATGTCGCTGCTTTCCTGTCAGAGAGGATGTTTTTATCATGTTAATAAAGTCAAGAGATCTGTAAGGAAAAACAGACTGATCATATTCATATTAGCTTTTTTTTTTAACAAGCATTTGTGCAAATGATATTTTATGCACTTGAATGCTTAAAAAGAGGAGTTGTGTTTGTGCTATTCATCAATATGTGGCTCTTCAATGACTGCCGTTGCCCTAAATTCCTTGCTCATGTTTCTAAACCCCAGTCAGCTACTAGGGAGGAGGGATAGCACTGTATATCTTGGTGTGGTGGGCCACACCAGCCTGTCAGAAATGGAGGAGAAATTGGCAAATCAAGTGCAAGTTGACACCTTCTTTGTGTATAGTATTTTCCAGTAATTACCAGTAACAAAGGAATTAACACAAGTCTGAAATGTTTCTGTTGCTTCAGGACTGGGTGGAATTGCACCTGGTAACCTCAGACCAGATTTTCAAAACTGTTCAGGCTTCAAGTTCTTAACTCTTAATTGGAGCTCTGTTCTCCAAAGGGATCAAGTCAGAGAGGCACTGAAGCATGGATCACATTTACAGCTGCTGGAGATGGAGCAATTTTTTTTCTTTTTGACACCTACATACTGGGCCCTTTGGAAGAATCTACCTTTTTACCATAGCATCCTCAGAAACAGATCATCAAAACCTTCTGATCCTATTTAAATAACTCTGTACTTCAAACATTGTTAGTTTTTGTGGCTTAGGCTCTTTCTTTTTGCTGTAGTATGTCACAGAGGCAGAAGGAAATCTCCAGCGAGCACGAGCCCTGGTGGATGGGATGCAGAAAGAGAAGATTGAGCTGTTGAACCAGCTGGAAGAGGAGAAGAGGTAAAGCAGGAGTGGATGGGTGTGGAGGAGGTGAAGTCACTGGGGAGGTGAGGCTCTTACACAAGAACATCATTCATTGAATCTAAGGAGAAGAACCGTGGCTGGGAGAGTCATCTTTGGACGTCTTCCAGTAGTTCGAATGCTGTGTTTCACCCTCCTGGCCACTGTGGTCTGCCTTCATATAGGGAAGGGGTGTGCTGCTTCAGGTAATGGGACATTTAGAACAAACATCTGATAAGATTCTTGTCTAGGGTTGGGCAACAGGTACCATGATGGGTCCCATTTGCTGACAAACTGCTACTAATCACAACTAGACAGTGAAGTATTTCCATTTTGTATGTTCCTGTGTCTTATGGCTCTTAGAGGAGACTCAGTGCTATTTATCATTTGGTGGGGTTGCAGTGAGATAATTTTTGTGATGTGAACAGTGTCAGGTTTTTTGAATATGCTCAGCTGAACCTGCCCTGCTGTTGCAATGCAACTGAAAGGCAGAAGACAAACAGCCAGCCAGGGCAGCTCATGCTTGGGATAGAGGCAGCTGTTTTGTTGCCAAAAAGAGTTTCATGATTTGACATGATGCCTGCCAAAAGCATATAACACTTTTTAAGAAAAAAAGACACCATCGGCTTCGGTTCCTGATTAGAACTCTAAGTGCTGGCACTTCTGTGATGACCCTGATAAATATTTGACAGGCTGCTTGCATGTCCAAGAGCATTTAACCGTGGCAAATATTGCATTGACAATACAATGGTGGCCAACAGTTGATCTACCACTGCCAGTAGAAGGCCAAATAGTCTTCATCTCCTGCTGGGCAGTGAAGTTACTGAGACTTTTCAGGCATCTTCTGTGTCGTTTGGTTCCCAACACAAAGCAGGGAGAAGCAGCATTTATTTATTTGTCTGAAGGAACGAAGGGCTCCAATAATATCAGTTACTCTGAGATTTGATACCCTGACCAAACTCAGCCGTGTCACTGTGTAAAATGGAATTACTCAGTAAAGGTGGGATTAAGTCATGGCAAGCATGTGAACAGTGAAAACACCTTACCTTCAGATGTCCTTGGTTGAGGAAACAGTATAAAATAACAGTACTGGATAATAAACAAAACTGCACGTGCTGGGCCATCCCAGACCCCCAACCTTTCTGTACAGCCTGGCTTTGCTAAAGACCACTTCTTTCCCCTCTATTTCTTATGTGCTCATCTTAAGGACATTCCTTCTGAGAAAGGGAAGTCTAACTGGAAAGTACTGCCTTACTCTAGTGTGATTCATCATTTCCCCACATCCCAGAGGCCCCATCCATGGATATATGATGTTGCATACATTTCTTCTCTGGATAAGAATGAAGATCTGCTTGTCATTCTTGGAGTTGTTCCATATATATAACTGAACTCTTCAGTGGGAATAGAAAGACATTTCTGCGTATTAAGTAACTGAAAATGGTGTTGATTTCAATTGACTGATGCCCCTCCTGAGGATGAATTGTTCTTTCGTGCACAAGTCACCCTGTTCTGGTAGGCAGCTCACTTTCCCAGCTTCAGGAGGCCCTTTAACCCAAGACAGCTGAGCTCTTTCCTAAATCTCGACAGATGCTTCCTCTAATTAGAGGACGTTTAGACAAGGAAGCTTGTTTATGAAGTTAGATATGTACACTCACAGCTGTTTTTATCTGTAACAGAATCAGGGTCCATACATCTGGCTACCAGCTCAACATCCTAATTTTTGCCTTTTTTTTAAATCAGTAAAGAGAACAAAGGGGACTGAGTTTAGCAGAAAATCAAATTATTTTGTATCATTACTGGATTTTCTCTTCAGACTTTGCAAGAGTCCTAAGCATGTCTGCATCTGTGCATGTGGTTTTATGTGCACTGATGTGCATTTATACGTGGCTGGCCTGTGAATTGCTGGTGAAGGCTTTTCTGCCAGGGTCACTCGCCATTTCCACATTGTGGGAACATTAAGCATTGCCCACTCTCTGCCAACGAGGCAGAAGCTCCAAATTCCTTGGAATATTTTGTATGGACCCTGTGCATCTGGCACAGGAATTGCCCAGTGCTCAGCTGCCGGATAACTAGGTCTGAGTAATCCAGTGAAACCTGGTTGCGGTTTTCAGGATGCCAGTATCAGTGAACAGTAGTTGTGCTTGCTGAGAGGTGGTGCAGCAGAAACAGCATGTTTGTCAGCATGGACCTTGCAGGAAGGCAAATGTTTGCTGTGTGGAAAGCTTGCTCATTGACTGTTTTGCTCCATGTGTCTTGCTGTTTATCTTCTGCTGAGCTGTTTGTATGCAAACGTTGTCTGTATCCCTCTCCCCCCAGCAGGGCAGGCCCATGTGCAATGGCTGCTTTGAAATGGGATGCTGATCTGGATGTTACTGATTGCTATTTGTATCTTTTCCCCTCCCCAGGAAAGTGGAGGACTTGCAGTTCCGTGTGGAGGAAGAATCCATCACGAAAGGGGATCTGGAGGTAATTCCTAACACCCTTACCAGAATGTGGGGTTAAAACCTGAAATTGCATGTGGGGCCTCACTTGAACAATTTCTGCCACCTTTTGCTCAACCCTAAACAATATTTCATCTTTATTGATGGCTTTGGACCTGCTGCGAACACAATGTTAAAAACTGTGAAGACTGTTCTTTGGTGTGTTGCCCAATGACTAATAATGCTAGGAGCTGCCTAGAGTTAATCACATGCAGCCAGCCTGGCTTTAAATGTTGCCATGAGTTGCCAAGCCATGTTAAAATCTGACTGTATCTGAATGCATTTCAACGTATGTTTTTCCACTGCAGAACTGAACTGACTGCTCAGTCACTGTCCCTGCAGTGTCCTGCTATTAGCAGGTAATGGGCATGCACAATCTCCCTGTCAGATGCTGTCCCGTTCCAGCCAAAACGCCGTGTATGGTTTGACCTGCAGTATCCTCGTGTGCAGTCCTCTGCCCACCAGCAAGGGATTTGACACCAGGATACCCTTTCATTTAGAAGGGCTGTTGCTCAGAGCAATGCTGTTGCAGTGAACGTTATGCAAACTGGAAGTGGTGTTGGGAGCTTGCCCTTGAGTTGGGAGGCTTTTCTGTGGGGAAAAAAAGGAAAAGGAAGTATTTCTGTGAGAGCAAGGCTCTGCTCTATGTGTATAAATTAAGGGGCTTTCCCTTATCTTTAGCTAGAGTGATAGGTTAGGAACAGCCACAAATGTCAAGGGACTTGCTCCTGTGCTTCACTGTTGGTCATACCAATAAAAGCCCAGGGAAATTGGAAAACTAGGCAATGGCATAAACCTTTGGCATAAACCTCTCCTCTCTATCCAGAAGCTAAAGCAGAGTAATGTGTTTGACGGGGTATAAATCAGCAACGTACTGATAGCAGACCTTTGCTAAATGACAGCAAGTGCAGTTCCTGCCTAGTGTGTGGGTGTGAAATCAGGTTTCTGTTGATTCCTGAGCTTAGACCATAGGTTTCCCTTTAGTGCTTTAGAGAAGGGTGGTTGATCTATTCATTATTCCCTTTGAGAGCAGTGAATTGTCCCTGCGTAAGCTTTGTGTTTAAGCCTGGCTGTGTAATAATGGCAATGGGACCAGGGCCAGCTAGCAGGTATATTTAGATATATTTTTTAAAAAAAGCCCCCACATTTTAGCAAGATGGTAAGCTGCTGTGACATAAGTGCTCCTATGACCGCAGGTCCCGCACTGAGGATAGATCTGATTTTCCTTTGGACTGGGAAGAAGCTGCTTTGCAAGGGGGATGTGGCCAAGCTTCTTGCAGGCTGCCAGGGTCCTGTCCTCACTTCCATGTTCGTCTGTACAGAAGAACAAATAACTTCATAGGAAAGAGTCATGGAACAACTTGGTTTCCTGTGACCCAGAGAACTGGGATGTGCCCGATGAGTCCAACACCAGTGACGGCACAGGCATTGATAGAGGGCTTGGCTGTGGTCAGTTTTTATGTCCTGACCTGTCTAATTTGGATGCTCAGACTGAATGATTGACCCACTGGAGTTAATTCTCACCTTCCTGCATTGTTGTGGAGACAGGATTTCCAGAAGCAAGTAATTCTCTTAAAGAAAAAATATCTTATTGGAAATCAGGAGGATAAGTGCTCCTTCATGTTGCAGTATATCTTCTGTGAAATGGTGGGTCCTGATACTCTTCATGTAAAAATCACAACAAAGTCAACCTGCTAGCATAGCCCTTCACATCCCTAGCTAGAGCTGAGCTAACCACCCAAATACCAAAAGCAAAACTCGGTGACAGTTGTCTCCCCTCCTCTGGTCTTTTAGTCCTCTTAACGCCAGCAGCCCTCTTCTGAGTAGAATGATAGGGGGAATCTCTCAGAGGAGAATGTTTATCTTGTGCTTAACAGCCAGTAACAGACCTGATGGTAAGAAACGATTATCTCCTCAGTGGCCCCTGCATGTAGGGTTTCTGCTGAAGGCTAGGCTAAATCCCATGGTATTTCTCACCGTAGCATGTAGGTTTTGAACAAATCCAGGACTCTCGGGTGTTGAGCATGGCAGGCAGCATCCCTGGAAGCAATTTAACCAAAGAAATCAATGTGCCTGGAGATACAGATGGAGTTTTTGGACCTCTGATAAAGAAGGAGTTGTGGATTTAGCCTGGAAATGTAGTTATGAATTCAACCCATTTTTGGTTCTGGTTGGCAGTGCTGGTGCTATAGTGCTTTGGAAGGTAAAAAGCAATTGCGGGAAAACAAAACCTTTTAAGAAAGGCTTTTTGTGGTGGAAGACCATGGTTTATAGGAAATAATTCCTTCAGGGGGTTAATATCTCATGCTCATCTCCTGGAACCTGCATGGTGCCTTGAACACCAGTGGAAAGTTACTTTGTAATTTGTGAATATTAATTTAAGGCTAATAGCTAGAAGTAAGTCTAAAATTCAGATTTGAACTTCCCCAAGGTGCAGGAAAACTTTGGATTTGAGGCTCTGAGTCATACTGGTTAGGCAAATCAATCTGCATGAAATAAGAAATAATACAGAACTTGGTGCAAATCTAGAACTGTAGAACAACTGATCTACATTTCTTCCCTGAGAATTTTTTTCTCTATTGTCATGTGTTTTTCCAGACTTGGGCAATAGCAGGATTGGTAGATACTGAGCAAGAATATCAAGTGGAACTGAGATAGCTTGGCTGGGAACTTGAGTGTCAACCTCAGAAGTCTTGAGAGAGTCTCTCTGGGAGATTCAGAGATTAGTTTTGTAATAGATCAGCATCTTCAGGTAGCCAGTATCTGATGTGCTGCCACCAGTTAAGGTACTTTAAAAAGTTTGTGTTGCTGAAGTTTCACTTGGGGATTTTGAGCTAGTGTAAATTGATGGAAGTTTCATTGGTATCAATGGAATAATTATCCCTGTAAATAAAATCAAGCCAAAAGCTCCATTTTGAGATGTGGATCTTTGAGCTTTGCAGAGAGCAGGAGAAGCCACTCAGTAGAAAATTAAATTCCTTTATTATTTTTTATTAGGATGCATTCAGCCAACTTTTGCACTTAAGTGATATTATTTGGGGGTTTTCATAATGTTTGGGCTCTTGAGATCACATCTTCTTGTCCTCCTTCAGGGGTCAAATAGACCACAGAAAATATGGAGTAGTCTGAATATATTTGGCAGTTGAGATCTTGACCATCTATGAATACATGTGTAATAATACCTTTCAAGCCATAAGAGAAAACATGGATTTTTACAAACTTCAGTCTCCATTATTTGTATGCAACTAACCAAAACTTACTTTATTATAGGAAAGGACAGAAAATTCTTAAAACTGGTTCCAATAGAAAGAAGGGGAAGCAGATAATTATATGGAAAATGAAGGGCAGAAAATGGGGGTAAAAAATGGTTCTGATCAGGTTTGTTTGCTTTTTGGTAGGTCCAGTTTAATTCAAAGGAAGATGTTGGTTTTGTAAGCTAAACAAAATGTGAAGGCCAGAGTCTGCATGCGTTTTCCCGTGCCTCCTCTTCTCTTTTGTTTAAGGGAAATTTTACATGATATTACAGTGGTCGTTATGGAGTCCTGAGGTTTGCTACCAAGTGCAGCTACATGGTACTTCTGCTTTAAAAGTGAAGGGCACTGAAGCAATGCCCTGAGTCAGTGCTCCTGGATTTGGGCTGGTCACATAAACTTCTTGTGCTTAGTTTAATCATCTGTCTGAAAAACAAAAAAGCAAAACCAAATCAACAGTTCTGTATTCTTGTGTACAAGGCTATCAGAGTTTTAGCGTGCAAAAATCACTTTGAAATTCATATCAGCCCTACTCAAACCTAAAGCACTGATTTATATAACGGTTTGGTATCTAAATTTCTCTGATTTGCTTTCAGTGCAGTGTATTTTTGGTGTTAGCAACACGCTCTGTACAGTATGACCTGCTTTTTTTTCCCACTCAGTGCAGGGTTCAAGCTGTCTCTGGAGCAAAAAGATGATGGGAACTTCCAACTCTTTTTCTATCTACCTTGTGATTCTTCTTGAGGAGAAATGCGGAGAATCATTGCAAGGTCTTTGCATTCTCTTATGTGGTGCAAGGGTCTTGTACTGGTGGTCTGCAGTGGTGGGGGCTTTGCTCTTTAGGAAGTGTGTCTGCTTATAGTCTTGACGCAGGAATACACTGAAGCAGCTTTCTAATGCAGGGGGAACGTTTTCCCATCACAGATTCCATTTTCTTGTGAATAGCCACTACGAGTACCATGTAAAATCCCGTAGTGACCATTTTCTGTTTGGTTAGATTTTTCCTGCTTGTTTGGATCTTTATTCTCCTCCTGTTGTGAACTGCCTTTCCTTGTCTTGTACACTGAAGATGATGTTGCAGCCTTCTCTTTCCCTCTCTTTCTCTCTTTCTCTCTTTCTCTCTTTCTCTCTTTCTCTCTCTCTCTCTCTCTCTTCCCCTTCCCCTTTTCCCATCTCCACTGTTCTTTTTTCCCTATGTGTGACCAGACTCAGACGCAGTTGGAGCATGCCCGAATACGGGAGCTCGAGCAGAGCCTGCTGTTTGAGAAGGCACAGGCTGAAAAACTCCTCAGAGAATTAGAGGACACCAGGGTAATCGACCCCCACTTGCCCTGCCTGCAGAACAGCGCGCTTACCCCCTGCGTTGATGCTCATGACGCCTTGCTTTGGGTTCCTTTCTTTTGGTTTTTGTGGGATTGATTGATTTTGGCTTGAATTGAGGCTTCCCTAATTTTTGGTTTGGTTTTTATTTGCTCTCTCTCCTGGAAATAGTAGTATGATATAATTTCTAGCTTTGCTTCTTGTGTGGGGACTTGTTTCTCAGATTGAGTTTGCTTCACTGCCCCATGCCACCATTTGACACATGAGCTCTTCACAATTCATCTTTCAATTAACATGCCCGAATAATATCTGCACCCTGCACAATTCATTCTGCCTTGAGGCTCCCCCAGGCTGTAATAGGAAATAACATTGCAATCAGCATTCCCTTTGTGTCCCCCCCCAAGTTGTGGGAGCTGCCATCTGAACTGGAAGACACTGGTGAGTGCAGGCAGAGCCGCTCTGATCCGTGGCCATGCCTGCAGCAGGACAGGCTGCCCAGATGAACAGTGTGCTGGATCCTAAAAGAAGCCAGATGTGGAAAGGGCTTTTTGATGCTGGTGTGGTGTGGGAAGTGGCAAACTTGCTACAGTGAGCTTGCTTCTCACCAGTGGATCTTTAGAGCTGTAGAAAACACAAACGTGAGGTTCTCCAAAAGGGCTAAATGGTTTGAGTGCCCCCACGCCCATCTAAAATAAAAAACACCCAGCCTCCTGGGCTGATGGTTAGTGGAGAAAATGGCAATTGAAATGAAATCGAATTCATCACTTGTGTTTTGGCTTGGTTTTCTTGTTTTTTCTGTCTTTTTCTAATATTTCATCTAGTCAAATCTCTTCTCCACCCATAGATGCAGCACCCTGAACTCCCTGTGAGTAGCAGATAGTTCAGCCCTGCTAGGTTACATTCAGATTGGAAGACATTGATCCATAGCCCTTACATGTTAACCATGGCCAGATTTATTGTCTTGTATCCTCTAGCCTTCTATGTTATTTTTAATTTGCTAATAAACTCTAACATGTACTCGTGTAAAAATCCCTTTTCCTTTTTACACCAGGGTAAACAAATTATGATGCGGAAGAGAGGGCTGTAGGCTGAGGATTGCTGAGCAATAAAGGAAACACGATATACTTAATGCTGGTTTCAATGCTTGTGATATTCCTTGCATGTGCAGTCACATTTCCTCTGTGCATCATCTGGCAAGATGCCTAGTCTAGAAATATAATGCCCATTCAGGACATTATTTTTCATAAACCACTTTTGCTCTCTAGCGAATTTCAAGGGTTGTTTCAAAGATGTGTGTTTTTCTGTGGGAAATGAGAGGTTCATGTTAGAAAAAGCAAATTGCAATTGGCATAAAGACGTAACTGTTAGTTATCAGTGATGGTTACCCTGGTGCAAAACTGTACTCAGATTGGAGGGTGCTGGATATTCTTTTCCTGTTTATTTGAACTCTGACTAATGTACTTTGGATTTACTTCCCCTGGAGCACACTTACTAAAAGGAAGGATGCCGCCGTGAGAAGTGGGGACTGACTTTGTCTTTTCTGTCATGTTGCAGTTAACCACGGTAGCAGAGAAGTCCAGAATCCTGCAGCTGGAGGAGGAGCTGAGCCTCAGGCGCAGCGAGGTGGACGAGCTTCGGCAGTGCCTCAGGAGCTCTCACCAGGCAGAGGCTCCTGAGCATAACCTTGGCCTGCAGTCAGAGGCTCTTCGTCTACGAGATCAACTGCTGTCTGCCAACAAGGAACATCAGAAGGAGAGCAGCCAGCTAAAGGAGAAGTATGAGAAGACATTAAAGAAGTACCAGCAGGAGATGGAGAAGCTGAAATCTGTCAATGAGAAGTACTCACAGGAAATCGTTGACCTAAAGCATAAAGTTCAGCAAGCCACTAATGAGAACATGGGGCTCATGGACAACTGGAAGTCCAAGTTGGACACGTTAGCTTCTGACCACCAGAAGTCTCTGGAGGACCTGAAAGCCACATTGAACACAGGCCCCGACACCCAGCACAAGGAGATCGTGGAACTGAAGGCAGTGGTGGAGAGTATAAAGATGGAGCACCAGCTTGAACTGGAGAACCTGAAAGCAAAGCATGATATTGAGACAGCTGTTCATATAAAGGAGAAAGAGAGTCTCAAGCTGAAGTTGCAGGAGGCTGTGGATGAAGTGGAAAAAAGCAACAGCAACTGGAAAATGCAACTGGAAACCAAAAGCAATCAGCACCTTCTTGAGCTCCAAGATGTGAAGGACAAGTGTCGAGATGCTGAGCTGAGGGTGCATGAACTGGAGAAACTTCACAGTGAATATAAAGATCAGACACAAGCAATAGCTTTCTTGAAAGAGCAGATTTCTTTGGCTGAAAAGAAGATGTTGGACTATGAAACATTACAGAAAACAGAAGCCCAGAGCAAACAGGAGATCCACAGATTGCAGGAAAAAGTGCTTGTCTTAGAGAACAAGCTACAGTCCATGGAGGCCCTGCATCCTTCTCAGCATGCAAATGTATGACTTTGGGGTCATCTCGCTTGTTTATCATCACTGTTAGTAACCCTTCCTAGAAGCTGTCCTCAGCTGCTGCCTTGTGCAGTTTTCTGAGGCTTTTATGCCTCAGTATCTGGATGTTTTTGCATTCAAATGATAGTGCTTTTTCTGCACTGCATCTCTATGCTGAAGGTGTCTTCCCGCTCTTGAAAGCCTGTACAGTGGCACAAGTAGAAGAAATAAGAATTAAGAGAAGCAAGTGGGCCACCTCTGGTCTTGAAGGCACATGAGTTCTGCAGCAGCAGAATAGGACTACTGTGGTTTGTAGGGGTGGGCTTTCATCCTGAGCAAGCAGTGTTCTTAGCTGAAGAAGCGTCATTTCTACAATACAGCTGTTCTGCTCCAAGGAGCTGTAGCAGCCTTAGTGTATTATTGAGCAAGGCCCTTTAGGGGTGGGTAGAGGACGGGGGTGGAAAAAGAGTCATTGCCCCTGCCGAGATAGAGCACATAGCTTGCTCAGCACATGGAGCACGTTTGAGAGCCTCAGGGGGCTGAGCTGATGGGGTTGTCGGGGAGGTGCGTGCCATCGATGTGGCAGAAGCAGCTGGGGAGGCTTCGCAGCATATACGGGAGACAGGGAAGTGTTGACTTTGAGAATTATAGTAGAAGAGCTGCCAGCAAGGGTCAGGACGGCACCAGGCTGGGAAAATAAAATGCCTGATTGAATATGAGTCCTGAGCCTCCCAGGGAAGGCTAGAATAAGAGCAGTGATAATACAAAGAGGTCAATTTTCTGTGGCATTTGTGTCTTTTTAAGTCATCCTCATTTTTCACTGTTTGCCACAGGATGCCATCCTGCCTTTGTGTGTGGCACAGGGACACATGGCTGGCTTTGTACTAGAGTGAGAAGGGGGGAAATTGCTACCCCTGTTTGTGTTTGGATTTTGCATGAGAAATGAGCAAAAACCCAACTTAAAACTTGTCCCTGTGGGGATGCAGAAAATGAAAATAAGCCATGAAATATGCACACTTTACAAATACTCATTCGAAATCTGTCACTGGTGATATAGTCACTGTTCCAGTCTGAGGTGCCATGAAGTGAATACAATGCCCGTGTTTAATTTGCCAGCATGAACAGCCCCACTGAAATCAGTTGCACCTCTAGGCAGCAAAGTGAAGCCCAAGAATTACTGTTGGCCAAGTCAGAGCTTCATGCCTGCAAAAAGGCACACTGAACTGAACAGGAGAGGGAAAAGCCCAAGGAGGAATCCACAGCATTAATGGTGTTTCAAGGCTTGCTCATCTAGTAAAGACAGTTGTGAACAATAAGTACATCCAGAGCCGTGGGAAAAGTAGGTTGTTACTACAACATGTCAGATGTTACAGCCAATATTCAAACAGGAATGAAAGTAGAAGAAGAAGCTGGAGGCTTGTTCCAGAGTCCTTTAGATAAGTGAGAGGGCTCTGGGGTATGCTGATGTCGAATTAGAACCAGGGAATCTCGAAATAATTATTTCAACTATGTGTTGATTAAAACCAGGAAAATGTGAGAAGAAATGTATGGGTGAAAGCCTTTGAGTATCACAAGGCAAATTCTATTTTTAAATGTCTTAGCTAATTTAATGTGACTGCAGTATTAACTATCCAAATATTTGAAACAAACAAATATGTCTTGTGACTGTCCTTCCTAGACCTTCAAGTGAGAACCACAACTGAGCTTCCAAAGAGCAGTTAAAAATAGTTTTCCCGTACCAAAAGTACATCAGGCAGTGAATTTCCCCTTTGGGTGTGCTCCTGCTTCTGTTAGACATATCCTGCTCTTGGGGACTAGACCCACTCAAGCTCTTGGACTGACCTGGGGGCTTTCAGCAGTGGTGGCCACAACAAGTGCGTGAGCTGGGGCATGTGCTGAGGTCTGAAGGGCTCAATTGTGGCCTCTGCAATGGAAAGCTTGTCCGTGAGCTCTGCGGTCTCTTTTCATTGCAGTATAGACAAAAGAGGGTGGGGAGATTGCAGAATCCTCTCTGTGGACCAGCAGTTGCCTTTTATTAATGTATTCATTCTCTAATAATTATTTTATCGATGTTTTATTACTGTTTTTATAACTTTGGGCACAGTTAGACTCTTCTGAAGTTGAAGAACTTGTTGTCTTATGGGTGTCAAGCTTCGCCTTGAGTAGTTGCCATAATTAACCAAAGGAGAGCAGCTCTTCCATCGTGCTGCGCAAACTCTGTGAAAGCTGGAACCAGAGCTTGTGGGGAAAGCCTGATCTCTTTTCCCTCCCGGGTGAATCTGGCTGCTGTGCTCAGCTGCCTGGTGTGTGGGGGCACTCCCAGTCGGTACTGGTTAGACTTCCGTAGCACCCAGCTGTAAAGTGACTCCTCAAAAGCCCTTGTTCCCCTCTCAGGGAGGATGTAAAACATCGTAACTGGGTTCCAGATACACTTTGCTTTGGATGGGGCTTTGTGGTTGTTAACTCTGCTTTGAACCTTTGGGTTGTTTTATATCTCACATTGCACATGTATTTCAGATGATTGAAACTAATGATATTTCAGAAGAAAAGATAAAGATGAAGCAGACTATGGAAGGTATGAAATTTTATTGTTTTTTCTTGGAACACCCTATTCTAGTGACTTACGTGCCTTCCTTTCCTCTGACTTTCTGCTCGTGCAGGGACGGCTGTGTGGAAAGGGCTTAGGAAGCAGTTTCATCTCAGATTTTGCTGGATGACATTTGTTGTCTGGCTTTTTTTTCCTTCTAATCTGGCTGAGCCTATGCAGGGGTGGGTGTTTTTACTTGTGTTACACAGTCACCATGCAGATGGTGCAGGTTGGAGACAGATCTGGGGAAATGGGTGCACTTCTACCCCATCACTGATTTTCACAGCAGGTAAAATCCAGACATTAAAAGTGATTTGCTTGTATGAGATTACTGCTAATGGTATATATTTATGTGGCTGGCTTAAAATAATGGAGGTTACTCTTTTTTTATTAAGCTTACTATAAGTCAAATCCATCCTTTTAATGAAATGTAGAATTTATGTACTTAGAAAATTTGTATAAAGTAGCTTTGGAACTGAATTGCACTCGGCCTCCCGCACAGACGGTGAGCTGTTACCCCTAGTCTGAGAAACAGCAGAGCTGGCAAGATGAGAGCTGGATGGCCCAGGCGGTCTCTGTTAGGAGCAATGTCCTACCACATCACTGCCTGTGGCGTACGCTTTTGGGTGTCTAAAGGATTCAGGGCAGTTCCAAGACAAAAAAAGTACTTCTAGATCACGTCTTCCCTTGCTCATTCCCAGGAGACTTATATTTTTTCATTCTTCCTTAGGGTTGTGGGGGTTTTTAGCAGAAAACATTATCGGTATAGATCACAAAGGGGATCTCTAAAGAACTAACTTGTCACTTCTCTTTTCAAATGGCATTTGGCTTATGGTGGCATCTCTTTTTCTCAGTTATGCACCTCTAAGGAGTCTGTTCTCTGCAAAGCCCTCGTTAAAGTCCTGCTGAGGATGTAGCAACCTAAACAAAAGTTACTGGGGACTTTCACTGGCTTAAACTTCACTTAATAGAAACTTTGTTTAGTTTGAGTGTCTCTCCAGCTGTTTGTGGATTCAGAGGGGTGTTCTGTGCTATTTCCAGCTGCCCTCAATGCTAGCTAGGCGTTGTCAGTCGGCCTCATCACTGTTTTTGCCAGTACAGGATTATGTATATGCTATACCAAATTGTATGCTGATTGACAGGTAATTCCTGCCTCGTAAGGGCAGAGCAAAACTAGGTCCAGCAATCACTGCTCTTAAAATGGCCACTCAGTCTGTGTGTGCGTGTGTGGTTTCCATGTGAATAAGCCATATAGAGATGTACTAAAAACCGCCAGTTCAGGCTTGTGCCACAAAAGCATTGTACTTCAAATCTACAGCTCTGAGTGCAGAAATGCATCAGTTCTGGAAAGCACATCTTTTAAAAGTGTCTCTACCTTCCAGTGTAGGAGGTAGCAGAAAATGTTCTGAAAGTTCGTTTCTGTGGTTTTTTATTCATGTTTTATTATATTCTTTCCCCCCCAACCCTCCTGTGGTTGCTTTCTTAAACCTGTCTGATGTGTCTTCCCAGCTGTGCATCCTGCCTCCTAATGCCTGGATGGTGGTGAGATGCAGTGAGAAACACCCGTTATCTGTCTCCTGCTGCTTCTGTGCCGATGGAGGGCTCCCACACCATGCCCCTCTCGCACCCCAGCCCATGCCTACACTCGATACCTTCCTCATTTGTACAAAGTATTTCCCAAGCTTCTCATCTTTGTCTTTTCGTTCTCCCACAGACCTCCAAGACAAGCTGAGTAAAAGAGACAAAGAGGTGTCATCCCTGGTGTCCCAGACTGAAACTCTAAGGGCCCAAGTAAGTGGTAAGTTTCCCTAATCCAGCGCTGGGGGGAACTAGGTGTTTCCCTGCTCGTCCTCTGCACTGGTGTTGAACAAGGGCCCAGGTGCTGAAATGGGCTGGTGTAAAACATGACACTGCCTGTCTCTTAATGGATATTGTTGGGAAAAATTGTTCAGGAGTTTCAGTCTCTTTTTTTCAGGAGTTGAATGCAAACACTGCAGAAGATAGTTGTATCCCGTGAGGGTAGGTTCGGGCTCACTGAATGTCAAAAGCTGAAAGAAGCAGAAGTAAATGGAGCTGGGCATGTTGTTTCTGAGATCTTTCCTTAAAGACAGCCAGATCCAGAGCTAACCAGGTCTATACTGTTAGGAGTGGGAATTGGGAAAAGGCAAAAAAAAGGAATGCAAGTAGAGGCCTAAGTGACCTTTCTTCCCCTTGTATCCTCTGCTTCTCATAGCTTTGGAAAATAAATGCAAAACAGCAGAAAAGAAGGCCGATTTGGTGTTAAAAGAAAAGAAGAGGCTGGAAAGTGAACTGGAATCCTTGACCAAGAAAACACATGATGCTTCAGGGCAACTGGTCCTGATTAGCCAGGAGCTACTCAAGAAGGAAAGGTCGGTCTGAAGGACCAGAATTTACCACCAGAAGAAATCTCGAGGTTGAGTTGTTGAAGTCCAGCCCCTAGCATTCCTGTTCTTCAGAGATGCTCATGTGGGAATTCGGTTAAAATTAGGGGCTGTGAATTATCAAAGGGCCTGTCCTTTCACTGCTTGCCAGGAGCTGCAGGACAGCTCAGTGCCCATGTAGGTGCTGAATGAAGTCATCTAGGCTGGCTGCTGCCCTGCTCTGAAATAGGGTGCCCTGTGCAGGTCCCAGTCTCTTTAAAGCTGGCACAGTGGGGAGAACTGGTGATCTGAAGCCTCTGAAGTGGTGGGAGTTGGGTCAGGTTTGCTCGCTGGTGTTTCCTTAGATCTGTAGCAAAGGTGGGAGGGAGCACAGCAGGACACCAGTGGTGTGTGGGCTCTGGAAATGTCTTCACCTTTTTTCATGCTGCTGCTGCTTCCAGGAGCCTGAACGAGCTGAGAGTGTTGTTACTGGAGGCGAACCGGCACTCGCCTGGGCCAGAGCGGGACCTAAGCCGGGAAGTGCACAAAGCCGAGTGGCGGCTGAAGGAGCAGAAGCTCAAGGATGACATCAAGGGGCTGCGAGAGAAACTGGTTGTGCTGGTGAGGGCACCAAAACCCCCTCCTGGCTTTGGCCTGGGGGCTGGAGGGCTCTGTGCTGCTCGTGGGGGGTCCTAGTCCTTCTCCCTTGCTCCAAGTCTTTATGCTTTCTTCTGTGCTACCGAGCATCTGATGGGAACTTCCTTGACAGCCCCTGTGAGCTGGGGCCTGGCTTAGTGGCACCTCATTAAGCAGCAAAAATGTCCGTATGTCCTTCTCCAGTGTTTTTCTGTTCCCATAGGATTTAGATCCGTGGCTAAATAGGGCTGAAATTTGTGGGAGAAACTGGAGATCAGTCAGCTACCCCACACTGTTTTACACATTCTCTGATCTAGGAATAAGCAATGTCCTCTCATTCCTGTGTGCTTCAGTGTCCTCCAGTGGTTGAAATGTGAATAATTTATTTGAACTCTGCTAGGAACAAATTGGAGCTGCTGCTGGTTGCAGTTGGTATGATTGCCTGCAGAGTTGTGCTCTGACCCCCTCTGCTGTCAATATCCAAACACGGTTATATGAGTTATTGTGGATTTCTACTTTGCTTAGTTTCTGTAGTTATTGACTTTAACGTGCTCCTGTTTTCCCTTTATAAGGACAAGGAAAAATCAGTAACGGATCAGCGGCGATACTCCCTGATCGACCCTTCCTCAGAGTCTGAAGTGATCCGGCTGCAGCACCGGCTCGTCAGCACGGAGGATGTGCTGCGCAACGCGCTGGAGCAGGGCCACCAGATGGAGAAGCTCATGGAAGCCATGAGGCTCTCCTCCGAGAAAACACAGGTTAGAGCTTCACCAGGCGTTTCCCGGGTCACTCAGCGGTCGTCGGACTTGGGCAATCTCCTGGGACCTAGCCCTGGCCTCTGCCGGGGAGGGTAGCGCAGTCAGCCGGGTCCCTTCCTCTCTGCTGGAAACAGCCTGGCAAGACTTTGTTCTGTCACATGTAGCTTAAAGCGAAGAACAACCTTGCTAGTCGTTAATTACAGATCCTTTTGTGCTCTGCAGGAACGGTTGCTAAATGTGGTGTTTTGGGGAAGGTTGCAGTGTGAGTAACTGTTCTTTGTGTATAGTGATGTGTGGCTGCATATCCTTCTGGTACAGGCACTTTCATATTCTGAAGTTGAGGGTTTCTGCCATCCTAACTCTGAGAGGTTTATTTCCTTGCATCATAAGCAGATACTTTGGAGGTGACTCTGGGAAAATGTTTTCCATTTCTCTTACCAGCTCCTGGAGGCACCTGTATCTCATCTGGGTTTGCTGATGGACCATGAATGTTCCTATTCCAATTACTGTCTTCTCTTCCCAACTTCCTCTGGTTGCCCTTTGTTTCTTCTGACAAAAGCAAACCTGCTTCTGTTTGTCTTGCGTCCTTCTTTGTGAATTTGAAGGCTGTAAATAACTCGACTCTCCACATTTGGCTTTTTCCATCTCATACCTGTGCTGCCTAAGCCCTGACTGATTCTTCTGGTGAAGTGACCTGCCCCTTGTTACAAGCTTTGTGCTTCATGTCCTTTACTGCTCTTCTAGCTGTATTTTCTCTTGTGTCTGCAACCAGGTCGTGGCTGTCAGAGCCCAGATGCACCAGTGCTCCTCTTGTACTTGCTCATTTAAATTCTTAGCTGAAAAATGTCTTTCTTTTGCAGTAATGAGCTACAATTCACATTCAAGCAGGCACCTTAAGATAGTACAGAACAAGCCACTAGACACAGAGATTGGGCAGAAAGCTTGTTCTCCCTGCTGCAGGTGCAGATATGTTGTGGTAGGTAATCTGGGGGGTATCAAGTCTTCTCCTCTCACGACACTGTCTTCTGCACAGTTTGCAGATACACCAAATGGCTGTTTGCACTGCTGTAATACTTTCAGGGAGGCAGTCAGGAGGAAGGTGTACAGTAAAAATTTCAGCCCTGAAAGCTCTGCTGGCTCAGCTGAGCAGCTGTGTGTTGCAGACAAGTCTCTTTATATCCCGCAGCGCAGCGGCAGCAGCCGTCTGCCAGCACCAGATAGGACAGCTGTAGTCGTGATGACAAGTTTGTGGCAGCCCAAGACGTTCTCTAATCCTGTCAGTACCTCCAGAGTGACTTTGGCTTGTGCAGTAATTGCTACGTGTCAAACGAAAATGCGTCATGACAACCTCATGTGTTGGAAGCTGTGGGAGGGGTGGGGAAAGTTATTCTCTGTTTGCTTTAATGCTAAGACCCTTGAGAAAAGGAAATCTTCCCTTCACATTCCTGTCTCCAGAGGTGGTGCAAGTGGTTATTATTTCTTTCCAAATTCTAGAAAATAACTAATCTTACATAAAGTGAGTTGGAATGGACCTTATGAGGTCAGCTAATCTATCCCTGGTATTACTTTGATACTTTCATGCTTAAGAAATCTTAGAGATACGACAAGAGAGTATTATGCCTTCAACTACAAACCCTGGTACTAAGAGACAGGGGGAGGATTATTCTGGGAAGCTAGGCTTCAAACTTCTATTGATGTCAGATTTTTAAAGTGCCTAGTTAGAAGGAAGTCTGGATCAAAGCTCCCTAGCTTCGGTATGATACCTGTTCATCCTTCCCCTTATGAAGGGGAGTTGTTAACCAGGGCCTTTCAGGCTGAGCCTGAGGGCATTGCTGGCCTAAAGAGATCCTAGTGCAATAGTCAGGGAATCGATGGTTCTTCCCCAGGAGCTGTACCCCATTCTGCGCTACCCGCCGACCTCCCGGCTCCTCTCCGCCAGCAGCAGCTGTTGCCCAGGGATCTGCCTTGGCATCGCGCTCCCTTTGTCTGCAAAGCCTTCGCTTTGCGGCACGCTCGAGAAGGAAATCTCTAATTAAGCTGCTGCTGCTCTGCCTTCGCAGGCGTAGCCAGCCACCACGCTCTGCAGCCCTTGATGTGCACGGCTGGCCCCGCTGTTAGGCCGGGGGCTGGGGGAGCGCAGTGGCACCGTGGCTTCGTCTCATTGTCAAGTAATTGCTGCCTTGCTGTTTCCGTGCCTGCAGCTGCGAAGTATTTGTCCTGTAACAGAGGAAGAGGATCTTTGCCTTCTCCATGTCTGGGGAGACCCTGATCTCGCAGCTTTGCAGGAAATGACAAGGATTTGGCACTCAGGCCTTTTCTTGGAGAATTCGCAGTGATTGCTCTGGGAGCTCTTTTATTTCATTTCAAGCGAATTGCACCGCTTTGTTCATTATCGTGAGCAAGTGCCGAGACCAAATTTCAAACCTAATTCCTGGTATCTGATAGCTGCTTAGTGCACAGATCGGGTGTGCTGCAGCCAGGGCAGGATCTGCTGCCTTCTGCAAGGCCTGAATCGCCTGCGATAGCGGGTGCAGACCCCAAGGCTGAGTCACTAAGCAGCGCTGTTCTCGCCATCCACCCAGGTAGGATTTGCTGCCTGGCAAGCAGTTCAGGCTCTCAAACCAGAGCTCGGTTTGAATCCCTGCCTGTTTTTCCTGCCTAAACTAAACCTCTGTCCCATAAGGTTGGTTATGCACCTTCATGATCACAGTAAGAATGGAAGCTGGATACCAGGGATTCCTCTAATGATGAGTTTTAAACCTCACAGTCTTGTCTCCCCATAATATCTGGTTTTGCTGCCTTCAGCAATTCACCAACAACTGTGAATCTGATTGTCAAGACCCAAGCAACTGACATCTGGCATGCTGTGACTTCAGGCTGCAGCTTTCTTCTCTTGTTTGTGCTGGGCTGTACTGTCATTTTGAAGCTGAAGGGCTCCATATTATCCCTGCTAAAAAAACATTATAAATGTTTAAAAGTTCTCGTGCTTTCTAAAGATAGAACAGCCTGTCCTGGCTGCCAGACTTGTCCCCAGAGATGGGAAAGGGGGAATGGCAAATGTCCTTTTCACTGCTGGGACATTCACTGGGCTGTGGTTTGCAGCTAACACTGCCCTTGGCTGGGGGTTTGTTTATTGGGATTTAAGAGTCAGAAGTGAAGAGCGGATCTGTGTCCGTAAGGAACTCGGGGGATGTTTTGGAGCTGGGAAGGCTGCAGCCCAGCATGTGGGGATTGGGTCAGGGCGCAGAGGGCAGGAAGCTTCTTGCAGAAAGTGGGGTGGGATTTTTGCATTCTCCTTTCCTTGTGTGGAGTGGGCTGCTAAGGAAGGAGATGGCAGTCTTGCCAGATTTCAGCCCTCGCAGGTAAAACTCGTAGGCTCTGTGTCCCTCTTGAGTAAGTATTGTTTGTTCTTTGTTGCAGACTGTTGGAAATTCTGGATCTGCCAACGGGATTCACCAGCAGGATAAATCCCACAAGCAAGAGGTAAGTTATAAGCAGAACGTTGTTTAAAACAGTGGCTATTTCATGTGATTTCTTGCCCCCTGTGCTGGGGACAGCTCTTGGATGGAGGCAGTTCTGCCAGCAAAGCCTGACCGTGTCATTCCCACAGCGAAAGCAAGAGGCTTTGCACAATTCCAGTTCCCAGGCATGGTGGGAACCTCACCTTACCATTAAAACCACTTGAAGCCATCAGAAGGTGCTAGTGAGATGCACACCGAGGCGCAATGGGTGCTTGCTCTGGGAGAAGCAGTGGGAGGGGAGTTTCCCCTCAGTGCCTGTATGACTCTTCTCCTGGCAGCCCCAGCTCAAACCTGCTCAGTCTCAGATCTCTGCTGTCCCTTTCATGTGGGTGGCATTTGTGGGGCATGCTGTCCTGGTCTCCCACAGTTTTCATGATATAGGGCAAGACCTGTGGCCTCAGACTTCCTCTCCTCACAAGCAGGATGGCCAGCCTGAGGAAGAGCCAATGTCACTTAGTGGGCAGAGCAGTAGGTCAGGACATGGCAGGCCTGGTGGCATTCCAATCCATGCCTCAGTTTCCTCTTCTGTAAAAAGACCTCTGTGCTTGTCCTCATTTTGCCTAACAAGGTCTCTTTCCTTCCAGGAGAAGCTCTGATAGAGAAGAGGTGAAGAGGATCATTTCACACCAGTGTCAGCTCCTGTGCACAGTCAGGAAAAACAATACCGCATCTGGCTTTAGCACCTCCAAAAGACCAGACACAGTGTTTTCACTTTAAAGCAGGACAATGTTTATAATATACTAACTGATGTAATCAGGACAATCCTGGAGTCCAGTTTTCCAAGACAACCATCGTTCCAGGAGGGAGCGGAAAGATCTCTCTGGGTTTGGTTTCTTACTTGTATTGGTTTTGACTGTGGAATTTGTATTGCTTGAGCTGCCCTTGTCCCACCAGCTGACGTGGTCTGGATGACAGCCGCCCCGAACAGCGCCCGAATTGTCAGCGAGTCCCAGTAACCCCACAGGAGCTGCAAAGGGGGGGTTTGCTTGTGGTGTGCGACTCCAAAGCGCGTGCCCAGAGGCTGCACGCCTCCCCCATGGGCTGTCTCTTCCCTTCCACCCACCCCGGTGTCTTGAAGACCTGCACAAGCGAGTGAAACCTGCTGGGGTGGCTGTTCACGCCGGCACGCGTAGGCTGAGGAAGATGAGGTGTGGGGACGCGCTTCCCTCCTCGCCTCGCAGGGGATGTCGCTGTTCTAGAGCACGGAGGCTGCGCTTAGTACTTGTACCATAGCACGTCGTGGGAAATAACCTGATTTCAGAGGGATATTTATTTTGTTTCTCACCCACTGCAGTTTGGGGAAGGAGCTGTGGTGGCTCTGAGTTTGGGGACAGGCACCCCTTGCTCGGGTGTGGTCGGCCTTTTTTCCTGCAGAGAGATCGCTGGGCAGTCCTGCTGATGCCCCGGGCCACAGCCGGGCTGCCCAGCCTGCTCCCCCTCACTCGTATCTCTTTTACTGGGTCATTTTTTGAGCACAGGACCCCGCAGACAGCTGGATCTCCGCGTCCCTGGCCTGAGAGCTCTCTGCTGGCTGCAGTCAGTGTGGGACAGGTGCCTTGAGGGGATGGTTCCCTCCTTGCCTGTTTAATTTAACAGCTAATCGGGGATCCTGGGGCTGCTCTCCAGAGCTATCCTTGGCTCTTCAGTGTGATGCCCATCCCCTGCTAGCAGGAATGAGGCGGTGAAGGTGCTGCTGTGAGCAGTCACCCAGTAGTGGCTGGCTGTATTCGATGGGTAGAGCAATCCTCTGTGTGTGACCTGAGTAGGAGTGTTTGGAGCAGGAGGAGTCCAAGACTGGAGCCCACACAGCTCTTGTGTCCATCGACAGCAGTGCAGGCCCAGGCAAAGGGTCTTATTCCTTCTTCTGAAGGCTTTACTCTTCTCTGTAACTTTGCACCACAGCTTCCAAAGGGCATTAGGGTGGAGGAGGGGGACAATGTGCTCTCAAAGGTCTGAGAGAGTCCAGTTCAGATTCACTGTTCAGTACCACAGGAAAGAGTCACAGCAATATTTTACTGGGCTTCCCCTAGTTAGTGCCTGACTCCTTCAGTCTTCAGCTCTTGTGTTACGATGGGGCATCTGAGAAAGAGGATAGGACAGAAGAGACCACTGAGAGAGGAGATCTGAGCCAGGCCACAGGCAGGTGAACATCACAGCATGTCAGCTTCATTGTTTTTGCCCTGATTTCCTACAAAGTTGTGTTACTTTTTCTTAGTGGGTTACCAGAATCCTACTTGCTTCTGACTGCCCATTTTTCAAGGAACCTGGGAAAGACTTGGGCTTCATGGCTGCAGTTCTGCCACGAGGAGGACGTTGCTGAATCTGGGCTATGATACAACACTGGATCCTGCTCCCTTGATGCAGGATTGGTGATCTCCCTCTGTTCAAAGGGAGGATGAGAGGAAGGTGACTTCAGGGGAGTAAAGCAGGTCAGGAAACACAGCTTAAATCTGGTGCGTGGCAGGGGGAGGCAGAGCTTCAGATCTGACTGGCTGAAAATAATTCAAGTGGGATCTCATCCTGCCTTGTAGAAGTGTTTCTTCAGCTCTTACTAATCGCCAGGAAGATTGCCACATCTCTGCCTACCTCTGGGACTTTCTCAAGGGATCATATGGGTGGTCTTCAAAATCCTCCTGGTTGATGTATTCATCTCCTAAGCAATTTAGGAAAACCCCAGAGGGGAGTGTTCATTGTTACAGCTGGCAACAGTGAATATGTTGCTGGGAGCTGCTGTTTTTAGGAATTTAGGGCTGGTGTTTCCCAAAGTGCTCCCGTTGGCTGGATGGTCTCTGAAGTCACGTCTGCAGCTCCTGCTGCCTTGAGTGGAGCTGCCAGTGCTGCTTGCAGTGCCGCCCGTCTCTGCACCTCCAGGTGGGAGAGCCCATTCTGGTTTGTAACTTATTTTCCCTGATAGGTCTTCTGGTGACTTGTGGCCAGCTGCCTTCATCTACAGAGGAGCAATATGTGCGTTTTCTACCTTCTTCGATGAACCTTTGGCTCTGCACAGGGCAGGATCCCCCAGGAGCGGGTGTGGGAGCCGTGTATTTGGTTCTGTTGATCAGATCCAGAGTTGCCAGGGTGGCAGTGGTTCGGGCTGGAGGAGTCTCTGGCTCCTGTCTCCTCCCAGGGACCATCCCCTGCGAGCGGCTCAGACCTGTGGCTCTTCCCGGTCAGCGCGGGTGACGATGCACAGCGGCAGCAGGTAGGTCAGAGCAGGTTTAAGGTCAGTGCTGATGGTCTCCTCTGGCTGCAAATAGCTGTGCTGGTCCCTAAGGATCAGCCAGGAGCTGATGGCACTTCTTGGCTTTCTGTGGAGGCTGTGTGGTCTTTCTGTCACAGGGTTGTACCGAAACGGGGAGCGGGGTGAAGCCGGGTCCCCTGCGTCCCCACCCTACTTTGGGTGCAGGCCCACGGGACCTGCTCCCCAAACAGGACTGACTGCGGTGCCAGCGGGACACCCCATCACTCGCCTTGTCTGGGTTTCAGCTCAAACCCTGTGCAACGTGGCCAGGAGGGGGTTTGGACACCAGCCCTGCGCCTCCAAAATTGGCACAGGCTTCCCAAGGGCACCTGCCTCTAGCTGCCCTTCTGAGGTTGTAAGAGACCAAACTAGGGATAAACTTGGAAAGGACAAGGAGGAGATTCCCCAGCCCCTCTATTTATTTGTAAGTTTAAGTGCTATTTTTGCCTATGTGGTGGTGTATAAAGTACTTCACAATATTCGGTCTTACTGGCTTGGTTCTTTGGGCGAGATTTTCAAGGGCATTGGAGCACTGGTGCTGGTCAGGGGCTGGTTCCTGTTTGTGCCTTCACTCCCCCCGGCTTCAGCCTTGCTCTTCCCTCGATCCCCGAGAGCTGGGGGGGGTTGGGGGGGGGCTCTCCTGGCCTGTGCGTGCCGTGCTGGTCTTGCACCTGGAGCGGGTCCCGGGCATCGTGCCTCGGAGCACCAGTGCGGGGTGGGGAGCGGGGGGTTCGCGCGTTGCTGGGGCCCTCGGCCCCGGGGGAAGGACCAGCACCCCGGCTGAGGGCAGCCTGCACCCCCAGCTGTGTTACCCAACGGTTAGTGATGCTTTTCTGCTGAAAGCCGAGACGTTAACCAGTGAAAAAAAAAAGTCTTTGGAATGGAGATTGCTCCATGTTTAGTGATTTCTTCTCTAACCCTCTAGACCAAAGGGAAAGCAATCAGGCGTGGTTGGTGACTTCAGTTTTCTCTCTCCTACAGCAGGCAGGGAGCAAGGGGCAGCACTGCACTGGGGCCGTACTGACCCACGGGTGCCGAGGTACCAGCCAAGGCTTGACAGCTCCTGCCCACCCCCAGCACCAGCCCTTCCTCTGGCTTGCCGTAGGAGATGCATGAGGGTTTCCTTAAAACAAAACGATGCGAATGATGCTGTAAAAGTCTTAACAAAAATTCCAGTGCTCTGTTGTTCGGCAGCTTTAGCAGCTCAGCACTATCTTGTAGGGAGTTATTAATACACTAAGATCCTATAGGCCTCATGTAAGTTACCAGAATAAAGATGATACTAGATGTATAAATGGATGATAACCTTTTACCCGTACAGTATGTATTACAATTTTGTAGCTTAGTCATTTTTTGGCTATCAGATTTTGTTAGTATGATATAAAAAAAAAAGAAAAAAAAAAGTTTGACTGCTAATGTCTATTTTGTTATTTGATTCATTTTATTTCTTCCTCTGTACAAAAGCTGTACAAATCTCAGTCTGTGTAACTACTACAGATATGTATTCATGTACCGTCCACCCCTGTCCTAGCTTGCTGGTGTGGTGAGCTCGTTACTAAACAATAAAATCTGTGGCTGAAGTTGGGCAGCCCGGGGCTGCTGGGGGTGTGTTAAGGGTGTTTTGCAGTGCTCAAGCCCTGATGCGATAGGGGGGGCAGGGGGGGCAGGGGGAGGCTTGCCCTTGGCAGCTCAGCTCTGGGGCTTCGGCGCGTCCCTCTTGCCCCCGAGCCCCAGCAGGGACCTGGAGCCACCAGCGTTTGGGCTCTGCCGAGCAGGGTTTGCAAACGCCCGGGGGGCGCCCGGGGCCAGCCCCCCACCCTCGCTCCTCTGCACCCCAGGCTGGGCCCGGGGGCCACCCCTCTGCTCCTTCCTCGGGCAGCTCTCCTGGCCCGCTGCGCTCGGGCATCTCCTGAGCTGCGCCGTGATGGTGCTATTTATTAATCCGTGATTGTTTTCCCTCTGTTAATCTCCCCTGTCCCTCTCTGGCCCATCCACAGCACCCCGAGGGGAGGAGTGTCGCAGGGCGCTGCACTAGACCCACTTCCCCCCCCTCCTCGAGCCTGGCACCCACTCCTTTGAGTGGTGCCACCTTGATTTTTTGCAGGCGGCTGGCTCGTCCTCGTCCCTCCCAGCTCCCCGACTGCAGCCCTCCAGAGCCCGGGGCCGGGGGGAGCTGTGCTGGGTGCCACCCCCCAGCCCCACGGGTGGCTCTGGGGAAGCCACGCTGCTGCCCCTATGGATGCTCCGAGCCCCGGGGGTTACACTGTCCCCCGTGGGGCAGGGCCGGGGGCATTTACTCCAGGGCTTGGCACTTTTTTTTCATGGTCCAGGGTCTTTTAGTGTGGGAATTCCCTGGCCTGTGCCCCGGCTCAGCAGCACCCCATACAGCAGTGAAACATCCAGCTCTCCTGCCGTGTTTTCCTGCACCCGTGGGCTGCAAATCCTTTACAGAAAGGCAGGGGGTTCCCGGTATTGCCAGCTGTCTGAAGATATGGAAAAAAAAACTGTAACATTTTTTAGCTTGCTTCCTCCCTGCTTTTTTTCCTGGACTTAAACCAAAATTGCCCACTTCCAGGATTACCTGAAAGCTTTAAACTTTCCAAAGAGCTGGCGAGGTTTGCAGATGACGGGGTTGACTCCAGAGCAAGGCCCCAAGAAAATTGCAGGTGCCTGACAATAACACCATGAAAATTGGCCACGCAGCTTTATTCCAGAGCTGTACCATAGTCTGTCTGTCCAGCGTGGTCTGTGATAGCTGCTATTTTATTTTTTCAAGATACGTAAGAGATACCATCAAAACCAAATAATGGGAGACTGTTTCTTCACCAGCTCCCTGGCCCTGTTCATTGCAGGGTCTCGGGATCTCCTAAAATAACTGGGCAAGAACAGCGGGTCGCTGGGGCAGCACGTTGTGCGTTTCTAGAGCGGGTGCTGATGGCATCCGCTGCTGCCGTGTGCTTCACTGTCCTCCAGTGGCTGGAAGAAGAACAATTTATTTGAACTTGGGAGAAATCTCGGGACCCAGGAGGGTCCATCTGGGCTCAGCCCAGCATGGGTGCTGGGCAGGGAGCTGATGAAGCTGTTCTTTTCCCTTTGAAGGCTGCTGCCGCTCGCCTGCATCGGGCGCTGAGGTGCTGGAGGGTGGGACCCGCTCCCAGCCCGGCCGCGCTGGCGTGGGGAGCCGGGCGGTGGCTCCCGGGGGTGATCCCACTGCCACAGCTCGGCCCTGGCCCCGAAGAGCTGCCGCAGGGACGTTTGTGACCCTCTGCTCCATCAGTCCCGTCGTCGCTGCCGAGGATGCCAGCGAGGGGGAGGACCACCCCAGCTGCCGCACTGTCCCCATGATGGCTGCAAGGTCACCAAGCAAGTCCCCTTTTGCAGCCAGCTCTCTTGGGAGGGAGATGTACCTGGGAAAAGAGAGGTTTTGGGGGCAGAAGGCTTTATCCAGTACAGCTGGCAGAAAACAGCGAGCTTTCTATCAGGCCAGCCCTTCCCTGGGCTCTGGGCAGGGGCTGGGCTGCCCAGGACAGGAGGCAAAGGCCACGAGCACCATGTCCCTGCCCAGGGCAGGTGACTCCAGCTCCAACTTTTACGTAATTCCACTATATAACTCATTAACGTGCATATTTACAATCAAGTACCCGAGCCTGGTATCTCATAAAGATAACACTGTAGCACATGCCTTTGTTTGCAGACATCACATTTCGGTGCCGTTAATCGTACGGTAAGGATTAATAAAACATGAAGTTTAAAGATGCCTAAATCACAGTGGGCGAGCTGGTAGTCTCTGCCAACAATAATATTTGCACTTTATTTTCATCCCAGCATCCAGCCAAGGAGCAGAGCCTGGGCCGGGGAGCGGTTACCGCTGCGTGACAGGGGCTGGGGTGAGGGTGGCACGGGGATCCCCCGCCTGAACCTTGGGCACCACGGGCGGCTCAGAAGGGGCGATGGGTGGGGTGTCCTTCCTCATCTGCGAGGGACCTCATTCCCCCGGGATGCTGCGCTCGTGCCCGGAGTTGGACGGGTGCTTCAGGGATGGGTTTAACCCAGAGGTGAGGCAGGGAGGAGACATGAAGTGGCCTCTCTGCATGGGGGCCGAGCAGAGGGGACATCCCTGCGTGGATGCGGCTGCCCGGCTCTAACCGCCCATCCTGCGGCCACCCGTGGTCCCCAGGACCTGCCACCCAAGGGCACGTCCCTTTGGGATGTCCCCTCTGGAGGGGGCGGGTGTACCAGCTCTCTGCTTGGTGCTGGGAGACCTGTGGGCCACCAAAAGGTGCGATTCTGCTTTTGCAGGGGCTGCCCGTGTCCCCTCCCTGCTGCAGCCCCAGCACCAGTGACCCCAGCTGGACGGGGCACCGCAGCCTGGCAGCCCCAGCGCCGAAATCGGGGCCGGGAACATGCTGCTTCCCCAGCCAAGGCTGTTTCCTCCCCATCTTTTTGCTGCCTAACAAGCATCCTTGTCAAAATAGCTAATTTCCTTCCAGAACAAAAAGTCACCTGAATACATTTGGAAGCTGTATTGCACTATCAGGGTAATCAGAATTTAATTTGATGCAGTCAAGGCTCTAAAAAGATGTTATCAAGGGGAACATCAAAGCTGGATTCCTGCGCTTGGAAATGCAACTGGAATGCTTAGTCCAGATTTCTCATTTTATCGGAGACTTTCAAAATATCAGTCTAAACAACAAAAAATGAATATTAAGAGTATTTGCAAATTAATATCTTTTGTAGCTGAACAAAGGCCACTGTCTAACCTACTTCTTTTGCATGTCTGGGACAGTCTTTTATTAAATCCTACTAATTATACAATTTTGTTGTGTCTAATCATTTCTGCACTTGCAGGAATTAAAACTGAAGCTCATTTCCCCGTTTGTTGCACCACGCTGCTCTTCAGGGTCCCAATCCTGCAAAGTGAGTCTGTTCCCACTCAAGACAGAGAGACCCTGTGGGTACAGAGACGGGGAGAAGGTGGGATGGGATGGGGACCTGGGCTTGTTCTTTGGCTCCTGTGTCTGTTATATCCTTGGGGTTTCCTCGTTCCCAGCTCTCAGGATAGCTGAGGAAAAGCTCCAGCTCTTGCTAGTGAATGTAATTGTGTGACAGTTTTTAAAGTACAATTTCAGAAGGAAGAAAGGCAGCTGTGGGCCTTTTGGGTGCCAAAAAGGTTGTAAATGTGACCAGAATGTGACCCTGGAGACAGGGTGCTCCTTTTTGGGGAGGTTTTGTTCGACCGGGGGGGGGGGGGGTGGGCATGGCAGCTGGTGCTGGGGCAGGGAACGGTGGAGCACTGCCCTCGACCATAGTCACTTCAAACGCCACAATTTCTGTGCCAAGTTCAGGCTGTTTTGCCGCCCAGGCTGTGCCAAGCCGGCCGGGGCGGTGGGTGACGGCGCGGCAGCCGCTGCCCAGCCCTGCAGCCGTCGACCCCCTCTCTTCCCTTCGCTCCCATTTCTGCAGAGCCCGATCCCAAACGCCGTCATCCCCCTGCGCAGGGGACACGGGGGTCAGACCCTTCCCCGGCTTTAGCCCTTGGAAACGTGGCGGGGGAGCTCTGGGGGAAAAGAGGTTCAGTCAACTTCGTTAGGGAAAGAGCGTGGATCTTGTGCTCGAACCTTTGAAGTGTTAATTAAAAAGAATTATGCAAAGGAGCGAGGATTTGAAACATTCATTTGAATCTCAATAAGGCATCTGTATTAAAAATAGCAGTGGGATCAACGAAAGATACAGCAGTTTTGGAGCGAAACGGTCCCGGCGTCCCCGGCGGCGTCGGGCAGTGGGTTTCTGCCTGCTCCCTGCCCCGAACGGGCGCTGCGGAGCGTGGCTCGGAGAGAGCCTGGCAAAACACTTCTTGCCTAATATTTAAAGATCTTAAAAGCATCTCATTTAAAAAAAGACCCAGTGGGGTCCAGCATGATGCTTAGCTGTAGTGCACGGGGAGAAAGAGCGGGGTGCAGGGCTGGGAGCACCACGGGGGCACCCAAAACAGGGCACGAGGCACCCCATGCAGCCAGCAGCCCCCCCGACCGCCCCCCCCAGCCCCAGCACAGCCCCTTCCAGGGGAAACTGGGGGGGGATGTGCCTCTCCAGCACAGCTCTTCATTAAAACCCCTGGCATGTCTTGGCCCTCACTCATTCCAATAAAAAGCATCCAGGGTATTAATTACCAGATCGGCGGATAACGTCGTTAAGTTTACTTTTGCACTGCGCGGACCCAACGGGAATGTCAATGCCTCCTGCCCTTGGCTGCAAGGGCACAAGCGGGTGGGCACCCTGACCCGTGCTGGGTGGGGGCACCCTGACCCGTGCTGGGTGGGCTGTGCCAGGCCGCCAGCACCGTGGGGGCACTGGCACTGAGCCCCCGCAGCTGCAGAGAACCGATGCTCTTGGTTCACTCCTGGCACGGGAGTGGGTGGGCTTCGAGGGCGTGGGTGCTCCGGGGGGGGATGGCTTTGCCTGGCAGCGGGTTGGGGGGTTGTGATCCAGGGCCAAAAGCAGCCCGGGGAAGGGGATGGGGGGTGAGGAGCTTTGCTGGGGCTTCAGCCCCACGGGGAAGGTGCTGACGGGCAAAGCTGGAGCCTCGCTGCGAAATTACGTGGCGATTTTAAAGGCTGGGGCTGTAACCTCAGCTGTGGGTCTGTTTAAAAATGTATGAATATCAGCCTGACCTTGGGCAGGGCTCAGGCCCGGTGCTCCCCCCAGCAGCCCCTCGTCCCCCGCCGGCGGGAGGAGATGATGCTCTCAGCTGCGACACGGCACGGGGATAACCCCAATGCCTGCCTTCCTGTGCCGGGGAGTGGGATTTCCACGGATGGGGCCTCCCCACTCCCATTTGGACACCTGAAGTCTGCAGAGGGGACCCCAGGACCAAGGGTTGGGCTGTTGGACCCCCCAGGGATGCTGCCGGTCCCCTGCGCAGGTGTGTGAAGGATTCCCCACCCCTTGCACTGATGAGCCAAAAACAACCCCAGTGCCAATGTCAGTTTAGGAAAGGACCTTTCCTCCTGCCAGGTAACCTGGAGCTGGGAAGGATGGGGGGGACAGAAAAAGGAAATGTCCCCTCTCTGCTCCCCAGGACGCTGTCCGGAGTCTCTGGTCTGGGAGCACCTCGCTGGGCTCTCATTAGCATGGAAATAATTCAAGGGATGCATGCAAGGCAGCTGGAAAAGCATTTTATCTGTTGTGCCGGAGCAAACTCTTTTTGCAGTGCAGCGTTCGAAGGACGGCACCACTGCAGGCAGCTGGCACGGCAGATAGATATGTTAAATGCAGATAGGCAGAGTAAATATTCACTATAAGCCATCGCTGTGCCCCAGCAGGCAAGGAATGGAGAGAGGGCTTGGTTGGGTTTTTTTCGATCTTTCAACAAATATGTTTGGGACCAATAGATATCAGCTTGGGTTTGGCAGGGAATCCTCGTCAGTTTTATTCAATAGCATATATCTTGCAAAAGAATTAATAACGCTTTTGGCTGCCTCAGTGCACAGCTCTCCCCATAGTAGCTGTTTGCCGTGCAGGACAGATTTGCCGCAAATAGAGCCCAAACCCCAGCAGTTAATTTGCTGCATGCAGTGTCTTGTTGCTCCAAGTGCGAGCGATGGCTTGAAAAGCTCTTTCCCCCCCCCAACCCTCAGAGCTTCCCACCCAGAGCCGCAGACCCCAGCACTTTCTCCTCTAGGCTTCTCCTCACACGGTTTTTGCGTTTCCCGGCCCTGCTCCGGGTGATGCCAGCTCCCTGCGTCCGCACCGCTCACCCGGGACATGCCCGGCACCGAGGAGTTGTGGGGGGCTTCCAGAAACGTCCCGCTCTTTGATCTATAATTTAAATACCATTTTGTTTTGCCTTGGTCGTTTTAACCAGCAATTTGCTATAGCAAAAGAACACAATACCCCTGTAGGAAGGAAGAAATAAACTCATTCTTTCAATTAAATTTCTCCTGACCTCACTAAAACTTTTTCCCCATTCCCTCTTCTAAAGACTCAGCTTTTCTTTTTTTTATCTTTTTTTTTTATTTTTGTGATCTCCAATTCCACCGAGAGACAGAAGAAATCAGCATATCAGAGAAAACAACGATTCTTGTGATGCCCAGCAGTCACTAATTAACAAATTAAAAAGAAAAAAAAAAAAAAAAAAGAAATCTTTCTGCAGATAGGATTGTTTTCTGGCGATGTTGCCTTTTCTTTTGTCGGTGCTGTGACAAGGAACTTCTTTATTGCTGCAGATAGATCAGATTAAACCTCCCTCTCACGCCGTTCGCCTAGTTGGATGGGTTTGTGTGGCTCATTGGTTTGGCCCCCAAACAAAACGCCTTGCCCCCACTTTTTGCCCCCTGTGGTGGGTTCCTTCAGAGACGTGCACAGATGTGCAAATTGCAAGAGAGTGTTTAAGCCATCGCGTCCTTTTAATGAGCAGGAGCATCCCTGGAGGTTGGGGGTTCGGGGGGGGGCCGAGTTCACCTGGGTGGACTCAGTGGAACATCTGGAGAACATCTGTGGTCCCACCAGATGGTCCAGCTCCCCCCTGAAGTCCACGGCCCACCTCCCCACGCAGCCGAGCCGCGGCTCAGCCCGTCCCTCCCGCGGTTCAGCCCGCAGCCTGCCCTCCTCCCCACCGTCTTCCCAGGCTCCTTCTCCAACTTTCAGGATCGTTTCGGCCTCTCCCCATCCCAAGCGCTCGTAGCCCTGCGTGGGGACGGCACCCAAAGCAGAGGCTCCGTTGGGAGCTGCTGCCGGCCACTGACCGAAGGTGGCACCCGCAGGTCTCCAACCTTATTTTGGTTCATGGTCCCCAAGGGTGAGGAGCAAAATAGGACCCCAAACCCATCCCCCGGGGCTCAGCGCTGGGGTCCCGGCCTTGCGACCAGCCCTTGGGGGCTCTGCTGGAGCGAAGCAGAAGGGCAGGATGGTTCCCTGCGCTTTTGGAGCGAGCCAGATGTTGGGATTTGCCCGAGGCAGCGGGGAAACCCCCTTTGGCAGGCCGGCGTCCTTCCGAGGGCTCTGAGAAGTGTCGCCCTGCGGCGGATTTGCAGTGGCGACGAGTCGGACACGCGTTGGGTTTGCTTAATTCCCCAAATACCAACACCATCATGTTTCTCCAACCAGTCCGTAAATGTTCCCCTGGTGCTGCTGGCCCCCCCCCCGGACGCCCCGTGGGGCCGGGAGCGTGGGGCTGGCCCCGGGGAGGGCAGGTTTGGGGAGCAACGATGAGCACAAGCCTGAGCTGAGCGCAGCCACGGGCAGCGCTGCCTGAAACCTCTGCCCGCTGCAGCGGGCACCAGGGGCCACAGCCCCCCCGGGCACAGAGCAGGGTGACGCAGCTGGATGCTGCATCAAAATACACTTTTCTTTCTCTTTTTTCTTTTTGTTTTTTTTTTTTTTTTTTTTAAATGGCACCGGTTTTCCCCAGTGAGGGGCTGTGGGTTTTGGCTGCCAGCGTGCCGTGGAGTGATGGAGAGCCGCGGCAAGAGCGGGGCAGAGCCCTGCCCCGAAACCTGCCCGGCCCCTGCAGGCAGCTCCCCCGTGTTCGGCCACTGCGTTCGGGAGACCTAATTAAATTAATTTCGGTGGATTATTTTTTGGGGGGGCCTGGCTTAATTAGCCAAAACATGCCCTGATTTCTTTCTTCGGAGTAAGATCTTCCATTTAATTATTCGGCAAGTGTGTTTTCCCTCACCACGCGTGCTCCCAGGGACAGCCGATGCCGGGTGCAAATCTGGGGCTGGACCCACCCTGCCCGGAGGAGCCCCCGTCCCATCAAACCCTTCATCCCCACTGGGGTTTTACTGGGACCCTGCGCAGCCCCCAGCCTGCTGCCACCAGTGCAATGAGTTTGCCAGGCCTGATGACACGAGGAGGGATGCAGGGGGTGCCTGCGTGGGGCTCGGCCGTGCCATAAAGCCCCTTCACCGCTCCTCCAGAAACTGGAAAAAAGTGTTTTCTCTTAAAATGTTTTCTTCTCCCTGTGGCCCTGGAGCGGTAATAAATCATCACTTATTTAAAACAAAATCCAGCTAATGGAGCAGCTGCATAATGTGTGCTTCAAAGGGAAAAAAAATGTCAGCAGTTTCCAAACTTTAGAGGTTAAAACGCTGTCAAGTTATTTTTAATAGTTTTTCATTTGTTTTAATTTGCCGCTCCTTAATATGCGGCAGAGAACTCGGAAAATAATCATTTCCTCCTCGCGGGTCGGCTTCCCGGCGGGCACACGCAGCCCTGGCCCCCGGGGCCCGGGCAGGGCTGGCCGGGGGCGGCGGCAGCGCCGGGGGGGCAGCCGGGACCTCCCGGCACCCCAGCGCCTGGCCCTGCTGAGGGGAGCCCCGAGCGGGCAGGCCGGGCTGGGCCGTGCCAAGCCAGGCCGTGCCGTGCCGTGCCGTGCCGAGCAAGGCTGTGCGGTGCCAGGCTGGGCAGTGCCAAGCCAGGCCGTGCCGTGCCGTGCCGTGTCAGGCCATGGGTCGTGCGAATGTGTGCCAAGCTGTGCCGTGCCGTGCCAAGCCATGGCTAACGGGCCATGCCAAGCCAGGCCATGCTGTGCTGAGCAGGGCTGTGCCAGGGATGCTGAACTGTGCCATGCTGAGCCAAGCTGAACTACGCAAGGAAAGACTGTGCCAAGCTGTGCTGTGCTGTGCCATGCAAGGCCAGGCCATGCCAAGCCATGCCGCGCCAACCTGAGCTGTGCAGGGCCAGGCTGTCCCAAGCTGTGCTATGCCATGCCAAGCCATGCTGTGCCAAGCCATGCCATGCTGGGCTAAACCGAGCCATGCAGGGCAGGGCAAGGCTTTGCTGAGCTGTGCCGTGCCATGCCAAGTCATACCATACCGAGCCAAGCTCTGCCGAGCTGAGCTGTACGGGGCAAGGCAGTGCTGAGCTGTGCTGCGCCATGCCACGCCAAACCAAACCATGCCAAGCCAAGCCATGCAGGGCAAGGCTGTGCCATGCCGTGGCAAGACGTGCCACGCCACGCCACGCCACGCCACGGCGAGCCAAGCTGTGCCAAACCATGCCGTGCCGCGCTGAGCCGCGCGGAGCCAGGCTATGCCATGCCACGCTGCGCCATGCTGAGCGAGGCAGTGCTGCGCTGTGCCGTGCCGGACCAGGCCATGCCAAGCCGAACCTCGCCAAGGCCGTGCCAAAGCGTGCTGTGCCGTGCCAACCCGCACCACGCCGAAGCACGCAGGGACCGCGCCGTGCCAAACCAGCCGTGCCAGCACCAACAGGTGGCGGCAGGTCCCCACTGCACCCCCCGGGACCCCCCAGCAGCCAACTGAGCCACCGGAACGGCTCGGCGCGGCCCCGGCGCGGCGTGAAAGGATTTAACGCAGCTCCTGTGTGTGTGTCTCCCCCCCCCCCCCCCGTCCCCCCCCCCCGTCCGGTTATCGGGCTGGTTAATCCCGTATGTAAATGGCAGCCAATGGATGGTGCCGTTGCGCGGGGTTGGGATTAGCGGCGGGGCGAATGGCTGGCACTTTTACTGGGATTACAGAACAAAGAGCTGCTCTCCCTTCCCAGTTTGGGGTGGTGTGTTTTGTGGTGTTTTGGTTTTTTGTTTTTTTTTTTTTTTTTTTTTCTTCCCCACCCCCCCCCCCCCCTTCCCCTTCCCCTTCCCTCCTCCCTTCCTTCCCCCCCCCCCCCCCCCTTTCCCCTTTCTCTCCTTTAAGCCCCCACCGGGCAGCACCGGCTCCGCCCGGGGAGGAGGGCAGCGGCGGGAGCGGCGGGAGGCGGCTCCATCCCGGCCCCCGCCCGCCCGCCCCCGCCGCTCCCGCGCAGCCTCGCCGGGGGAGGCAGGAGCGCCGCGCCCGAGCCGCCCGCGGTAAGGAAAAGTTTTGGCCCCCCCCTCCTCACCGTTCCCCCCCCCCAACCCCCGTCCCGGGCTTGGCAGCGGCGGGGGGGGGGGGGGGGACGCGGCCGGTTGGGGGATGCTAGGTGAGATGGGGCTGGGAGGGGGGGTGGGGGTAAGGTTTGGGGGAGTGCAGGGGGGCAACAGGATGGGGCGGGGGGGGGGGGGGGATGATGCTGGGCTCGTCAGAGCGCAGGAGTAGGTTAGGGCTGGGGGGATGCTGGGGGGGATAGGGCTGGGGGATGTAGGGGGGCGTTAGGGCTGCTGGAGGGTGATAGGGTGGCGGGGGTGGGGGGAGGTGTGAAGGCTTGGGGGGGGGGGCAACAGGGCTGGGGGGAGATGCTGGGTTCATTGGGGCGCAGGGGGGCATTAGGGTTTGAGGGGTGCCGGGGGGTGGCAGGACTGAGGGATGCTGGAGGGCACTAGGAGCCAGGGGGGGAGCGCTGGGCTCCTCAGGGCTGGGAGAGTGCAGGGGGGGCAACAGGGATACTGGGAGGATAGTGCTGGGGGGTGCAGGGGAGCGATAGGGCCGGGGGGGGGGGGGGCAATAGGGCTGGGGGCTGCTGGGTGGGTATGAGGGCTGAGAGGGATGTTGGGGGGCTGTAGGGCTCGGGGGAGATGCTGAGGCTATTAGGGCTGGGAGGGGTGTTGAGCTAATTGGGGCTGGCGGGGGGGGGTGGGGGGGGAATGCCGGGGCCGATGATGGGGTTGGTGGGGTCCATGGGGGCTGTGGGGGGATGCCAGCAGGCACTAAGTCTGGGGGGTGGGGTGATAGCGCTGCAGGGGTGCTTGGGGTGATCAGGCAGCGGGATGCAGGGAGCAGTAGGGCTGGGGGGGGGGGTGGTGATGGTGCTGGGGGGGTGCTGGAGCAGCCGGGCCCACCACCGCAACGGTGCCCCGCATCCCTCGGGCAGCTCCAGGACCACCACCTGCCCCGGCTGCAGCCGGGGGCGCCGGGCAGGCGGGGAAGCTGCGAGCAGGGCTTTGCCGGGGCTCGCCTCCCTCTCCGCCGGCGCGGGGAAAGGCGGCAGCGCCGCTGGAAATAGAAACGCAGGGTTGAGCTGACGAAGCGCTCGGGGCTTCGGCTGGGCTGGTAACCCGGCCTCGGCACCGCGGCCCGTGGCGTGGAGGGACAGACATCCTCTGCGGCTCCCCGGCGCTGGCGGGGGCAAGCAGGGACGACCGTAATGGGGAGAAAGTTGCTCTCCAGGGAGCTGGTGCCCTTGTCCTTTCAGCGCGTGGGGCTGGCAGTGGGTTTATCCAGGATAAGCCGTAAATTGGAGCGATCCTATTAATGCGCCTTGCGCCAGAGCGAGCCTCGGACCCGGCGGTGCTGTGCAGGTAATCCCGGGCGTTCGCGGTGGGCGCCTGGGTGAGAACTCTTTGGGGAGGCGTTGGTGCCGCCGAGCACGGCTGCAGAGCCGTGGGGCTGGGTGTCGCGGGCGCTCCGGGTTCGGTTGGTCGCTCGGCCTCCTGCCGCATCTGTCGGCGTGCGAGCTCCGGACGTTGGAACCGCCTGGGGACATTGGCATGGAGCCTCGTGTGACGGGAGCCCCCGGCTTCGGGGTGTCTGCTCCCCGCGCCGCTCCCACTGGAGGAGCTGCTGGAAGTGCTGCAGCTGGGGGATAATCCCACGGACGCGAGCGACTTTAATTCCACAGGATCTCAGGTGTCCGGTCCCCACCGGCGTGTCTGGACCCGCTTACGTTGGCTGGGGTTTGTCCGAGCTCGCGGAATTTCCTACTGCTGTGGAAACTGCTGCAGCGCTCGCTCCGAAATGAGAAAGCGGTGTGGCGCCTGTGGGTGTCAGACCCGACCCCCCTCCCCTCCCCTCCCCGGGCTGGGGTGCCAAAGGCCACGTCCCACGAGCCCTGGCCCAGCAGCGGGTGCCGCGGTCGAGGCGATATCGGGGTCGCCTTCAAGCCGCGGCAGCACAGGGTGGCTCTGTGGTCACCCGTGGGTCCCCCGCTCCTCTCCTTTCCCCCCCCCCAGTGACTGCCGGGGTGGCGGTGACCGCCGGGGATGGGGTACCCCGGTTTGGGGCTGTGCCGCTGGTTTTCCCGTGCACCGCTGCTGTCTGAGCCGGTGTTGCCTCTCAAGGCCGCGTTTTTGGGGTGACCCCAGCCCGGGATGTGCTGCCTCATGGTGCGGGCAGGGGAAGGGGTCAGGCAGCTGCCCTCACGGGGGGCTTGCAGGAGCCGGGGGGGGGGGTGACGCAGGGAACACGTGTTGGTGGCCACCGCCACCTCCCTCTGCTGT